>NC_050068.2:263975992-265208929 GCF_009764565.3 Dermochelys coriacea
CCCGGGGAAGCCCCGGCGGCTATGGGCCCAAGATGATGAAGCTGCGAGGATTATGATACCCTGAAAGCTGCTGTTCTAGACCAACTAGGAGCATTGCCTGAGATGTACCAGCACTGATTCCACAGAACCACTCCCACTGCGGGCATAACCCTGGGCTGTTACTCAGACCTGGTCTACACTATGGGGGTAAGTCAATCTAAGTTATGCAACTCCAGCTACATGAATAACAGAGCTGCAATCGACATAGCTTAGGTTGACTTACTGCGCTGTCTACTCAACACTAGCTCGATGTGAGAAACTCTCCAGTCAACTTACCTTATGCTTCTCATTCCGGTGGAGTACCGAGTCAACGGGAGAGTGATCGGCAGTTGATTTAGCAGGTCTTCGACCCCCAGTGCATTGATCACTGCAGCGTCGATCCCCGGTAAGCGTAGACATACCCTTAGTGGCTAAAGGACTGGGCCATCTGCTAACTCCAGTTGGCATTCTGCTCTCCAGCCAAGATTCTGGAGTCGGTGGTACTTGAACACTACCTAGATATTTTGCCAACTACCATCCAAATCTGGGTATGCAGATACAATTCCAGCATACTGAGAGTTGCCGTCCAACTCACTGGGGACTTTATGGAAGCAGGTTTGGTCTGGCCAGAGTGAATGGCCCAGGTCTGGTAAAGGCTGGCCCCAACTTCCTGAGGAGTCAACCTGGGGTACCAGAAAAGGGCCAGGGGGCTGTGGACTCCCAGTGGAACCCAGAAGATGCCCCACAACCCCACTTCAAGAACCATCAGTGGGAAGTACACAGAGTCTCATCTAGGGGCAAGCCATGGAGCCTCCGCTAGTCAGCCAATCCTTTGTTTCTGCAGTGGGAAGCCGGGGCATGTCAGCTGCCCTTGCTCCCTTATGGAGTAGGACTTTGTAGAATGGTGGGGTGTCTCTGGCCAAACGGATGAAAGCTGTTGCCAGGCACTTGTAACTGTAGTAGTACTCAGGGACTGAATGGTGACGGGACTAATAGACTGCAGGTGCTCCCAGACCTTGGTCTGGGAGACTCTACTGGATCTGGAAGGGTGGCAAGAAAATGAGCTGGTGCATGTGACCTGTGTCCTTGGGAACATTCATTCCCAACCCATGGCCTGGGTGCATTTGAATATAGGCAACCAGCCAGAATACTTTGTGTGGGTATAACCCCCAGCTTGTCATGAGAAGTGATCATTGAAAGGGACTAGTAACACTCCTCCTTCCACCGCATCACCTGGAGACCCCCAGATGCTGTTCTGGTCCTATTGTCTGACATCTTTCCTATTGCTGTATCTGACCTTTCTGATGGCCCATCATGACACAAGAAGACTCAGAAACAGCAATAATTAGCCAGGAAGTCCTGGTTGCAAACTGCTTTGGCAGCTGATGAGTCAGCTGGCAGCTCAATGGGAGAGTGATCAGAATCAGCAGAATCACCTTGGGACAACTCTCTTTTTGATGTTGACCAAATGGTACTGTGTAGGACATTTGCTTTGGTTCAGGAACAATGGGGAGATGACACCCTTAGAGAAGTGTATACTTGGCTCATGGTGGTTAATGGAAGCGTTGTGTAGGATGCTCACGCTTCCCAATTTTCTCCTTTGAATGACAGAATGATTTACTTTTGATGAGATAGGTCACTAGCTCCTGGTGTCCCAAAGCATTCAAAAGGAAGTATTATGACTAGCATACTTCATTCCCTTTGCTGGTCACCTGGGCAGAGATGAAACCCTAGAAAGGGTGCTAGCCAGATTCTTTTGGCCAGAGGTCTACAAGAAGGTGGCAAACTTTTGTGCAACCTGCCCAGAATGCCAAAAAGTAGCACCTAAAGGACATCTGCAGGCTCCCTCGGTCCCCTTACTGCTCATAAGCAACCCCTTTGAGTGGGTAGGGATGGACATAGTGAGGCCATTAGAACAAAGTGCAAGGCAGCACCAGTATATCTTGGTAGTAGTGGATTATGCAATCCATTTCTTGGAGACAGTTCCTTCTGCTCCATAACTGCCAAGACCATAGCAAGGGTGTTAATACTGCTTTTTGCCTGAGTAGGCTTGTCTACCAAAGTCCTCACAGATCAAGGGAATAACTTCACCTCCTGCCTAATGCAAGAAGGATGCCAGCTGTTAAGGTTAGACCCCCTCTGCACTTCAGTTCCCCATCCCCAGGCCAAAGGCCTGGTAGAAGGGTTTAACCAGACTCTTAAGTAAAAGCTGAATACATTTTATGATGACTGCCCCCTCCCAAGGATTGGTATCAGCTACTTCTCTATCTCCTGTTTGCCATATGAGAGGTATCTCAGCCCTCAACAGGCTTCTTGCCATTTGAACGGTTATATGGCTGACAGCCTTGAGGATCCTGGACCTCAAGAGGTCTGGGAAGAGCAGCCACTATATTCTCAAAACGTGTTGCAGCAAGTCCTGGAGATGCATGAGTGTCTCTCATGATTAGGACAGTTTGTGAAGGAGAATCTCCTGTGGGCTCAGTGAATCCAAGCCCAACACTATAATAAAAGAACTCAGGAGAATATTTTTCAGTCAGGGGACCATGTGTTGCTGCTCCTTTCCAGCTTGGAGAGCAAGCTTCTGGTCAAATGGCAAGGGCCCTATAAGGTTGTCCAGTGAGTTGGAAAAGTTTATTATGAAATTCTCTGTCTGGGCAAAAAGAAGAAACACTAGATCTTCCACCTAAATATGTTAAAATCCTGGTGGGCTAAAGAAAGCTTGTTCATAGATCCTGGGGATCTGGGCCACCAGATACAAGAGCCAAGAAGTGCTGAAGATGTGCCAATAGCAGAAATTTTTCCTCCTCACTTATGTTGGCAAGCCACAAAATTATTGACCTACTATGACACACAGTTCTCCACCCAGACAGAGTGTACACATCTTATGAAATGCTGAATCCAAACCAGCCCAGAGGCAATGCAGGAGCATGTGATTTATTATATTCCTAAGTAGCTCTGCAAAACCACGGGAACAGGAGGTACAGGCCCTGTTAGACCTTGGTGTCACTGAGGAGTCCAAGTATAGCCCGGTGGTTCTGGTTCCCAAACCCGACTGGACCACACCATTTTTTTTTGCATGGATTTCTCAAGGCTTAATACAGTATCACAATCTGATGCCTACCTGATGCTATGTTTTGACAAACTCCTCAACTGCCTTGGGAAGGCTAAATACATAACCACACTTGATTTAACAAAAGGGTAGTGGCAAATACCTCTGGTCCCAGATTCCAAAAAAAAAAGACAGCATTTGCCACACATCTTGGGTTTTTTCAATTGTGACCATGCCCTTTGGACAGCATGGGGCTGCAGCCACATTCCAGAGGCTTATGGACCAAGTCCTGTGCCACCATACCCAGTTTGTAGCAGCCTATTTGGTAGTTACAATGTAGGTATTTTTAGTACAACTTGTCAGTCACATCTGGTACATGTGGCCTCTGTGTTGCAATTACTGAAAGAGGCCAGACTCGGCATCTGGTAGGGAATGGCTGGGTTTAACCCCTGCAAGATAAAACAAAGGCCCCAAGGAAGATCTCGGTTCCTGCCACCAAGAAACAGATGTGGCTTTCCTGGGTCTAGCCAGCTACTACCAAAGGTTTGTGCCCCACTGTGTGACAGTTGCAGCACTGTTGTGAAGGTTGATGCACACCAACCTGGCCAGTGGACAAATGAATATAACATGGCCTTTAGCAAAATAAAGGATATCCTGGATCAACACCTGGACGTCTTGATCTTATTTAAATTACGTACTGAAGTCTCCACAGATGGATTAGGAGCAGTGCTGTTGCAAAAAACTACAGGGGGTGGAACAGTCAATACTATACTTAATCAAGAAGCTGCAGCACAAGAGACCTGATACTCCACCATCGGGAAAGAGTGCTTGGCTGTCAACTGTGCTATGGGGAATTACACTACTATCTTTTGGGGGCTTGCTTTGATTTAGTAACAGACTATGCACCCCTTAAATGGTGGCAGGCACTGAAGGACACTAGTCGTTAGTGGTATCTGGTGTGGCAACCCTACGCTGTCATGTATGACCCTGGTCTGGTTCACAGCACCAGAATACAGACTTCTTTTTCCGGGATGGTGGCATTATTGTGGAAGGGGAGAAATTGGGTCCCTGGGACCATTCTGTGGCTCTAGGTGTGTGACAGGGTCTAGCTGGTCTTCTCTGCCCCCTGCTGGAGGCATCAGCATGCTGATGTTCCCCACTCAAGGATGTTCCCCGCTCAGATTGGCCATCAACAAGATAGTTTTCCAGAGGCCTAGAAGGGCCAGGAGGAAATATTGACCAGTCAGGAACAGGCAAACCTTCTTAACTGGCCTGCTGGGTTTGCTCAGGGGCGGAGCTGGGTGATACTGGGACAGAAGAGGAGCAACTCAGGGCTAACCCAGACTAAGGCCTGGCCCTAAGCACTGCAACTAAGCACTTACATTTTTGAAGGGTTTTTCTCTCTCTCTGTCTGAAGGCACAGACAGCTGAATCCTGAGTTGCTGTTTTGCTAATGGACTGTTTAGAGACTGATGCCAAGCTTACAGCACAGGCTACTCAGCTGCAAGCAGATGGCCAGACTTTGCAGTCTGTTAAAGAGTGGCTGCCGTACCACCTGTGACCCTGAAGGGGGTGCTGTGGTGTGTTCTCCTAATGTTGTTTGTGTGTGTGTGTGTGATATATCGCTATACCTGCAGGGAAGAAAGGAATGGAGAAGGAGAGAAATCTATTTACTAAAAGTGTTTTTATTATTATTTATTTTATTTTATTAATAACTTATTACCATCACCCAACCTTTTCAAAAGACTAGCAATTTTAGGTCATTGTAAAGAGGGTTGATTATCAGAGGGTGAGTGCCCAGCTCTTTCTGAAAATCAGGCTGCTTTAGGGTATTTCAAGTTAGGCTCTCAAAAATCAAGGGACCCAGAATCACCAGTCACTTTTGAAAATGTCAACAATTATTGTTGGCTGTCCATGGTGCTGAACCACCTGGGTCCAATGCTCATTTCATGGGTTTTAGGACGGGATAAGCAGAGAAGAGAGAATTGCAGCCACAAGCAGGTTAGACTCATCCAGTCCCCATGCCGGGCTGATTGGCCAGATTCCAGGAAGCTGGCAGTACAATCAGTGCCAAGCTTCTGAGCCAGAGAGGACTGAAGAAAATAGCACCAAGGTTCTGAAATGGAGGTGTTGGCCCCTCCAGGTGTATGTTTGTTACCCTCAGCTCAGTTTTCTGTCATGTCCCCCAACTTCATTTTGGTGCTCACTTTCTGTGTAACTGGCTCCCCTACTGCACTTCCAAACTCACAGGCATTCAGTAGTGGCAGTAAAATTAGAGTTAGAGAGCCGTGCTATAGTACCTTTGCATACAGCAAGGCACAGTTTACTGCCAAACTATTAGCTGCACCAGGTGGCCACTGCATGCTTGTGTATTCAGATACTGCTCCCTACCCACTTTCGGCCTCTAGTCTCTTTTATCTCTCTCTATCTCATCCTCTTTTTGTTTGCCTCTCTACCTTTTTCTTAATTATTGTTTGTACAGTGCTTTAAAAATGTAAAGAGCCATATAAATAAATGCTTTTATTATTATTTATTTCCCCCTGCTTTTCTCTTTCCTCTGCATTCTTTTCTATGTATTCACTCTTGTGTGCCACTTACAGAAAGAATATGCAGGTCTAAATTATTTATAAGTGCATGACAGTAATTACAGAGATGATTTAATTATGCAGTTAACACAGTACTTCACATCACAGGCTTGGCTGGCTGGTGATACTCTCATCGTTGACTAGTGCAGACGTGCACCATGGCAGAGACAGGAGGACCTTGGGGGTTCCCAAGTAATGGCATACACATCTCTCCTAATGCATTGTCTATAGACCCTCCTTCCCCTTCTAAATGAGCCTGTGCTAGAATTATGGGGTTTCTCTCATCCAGCTGGCATTGGCAGCAGGAGGATTTCCTCAGTGTTATTGAACTATTGGGGTGGGGGTGGAGAAAGACACTTCAGGGGTTTGAGGAAGCAGTGGCCAATGCCTGTTGTCACCTAGACACTTGTGGGATGTAGCAGAAGGGGCCAGTAGGGCTCAGGAGAAAAGGAAGGGAAGGTGGCCAGGATAAGTGCTTCTCTTGTGAGGACACTGAATGTAAGAAGTAGGCAGCAGAAGATTCTTAAGGGTGGAGGCAGCTGCTTAGGAAGTAGTGAGGAACCTGTGTTGGATAAAGAGGCGGGCTGGAGCAGCTCTTGGAAATTCACTGATTCAGATCTCAGAGTGAACCTGAAAGGTTGGTTCACTTTGGACCCCTTCACAAGCTGGGCTCTCTGTAAGATTCACAAGCTCTTCTCTGTGTCAAGGTCAGGTGGGTAGAGAGCACATGGCATTAGGGCTGAGGGAGTGGAGATCCGTTAGCACCTGGCACTACATGCGAAGCTGCCAGATACCTTGTACCAGGCAACTGAACATGCCCCGCCCACCATCACAGGAAGTGATGCAATTCAGTGAAACAGGCCAAGATTTTCCAAAGGGACTATAGATTGTAGGTACCTCCATTTTGGATGCCAACTTGAGACACCTTAGAGGGGCCTGGATTTTTAAAAAAATGCTTGGCATCCATCAACTGAAAATCAGTCCCCTGTTAAACTGTAGCTTAAATTGGCCTTCCCAATCATTATTCACGCTGAAAACCTTGATGATAATGACCCTTTTTCCCCCTAGCTGGAATGCGTAATTGAGGGTATGGCTACATTTCATGTGTGACCTGAGATTGAAATAGCCTGGCGAGAGAAAGGAGAGGCTGTAGAGAGAACAGAAAAATGTGAGCAGAAGGGGATCAAGGGCCTCGAGCTGGATGAATAACGGATGTTATGGTTTGGTGGCAAGTCTCGAAAAAATTGGTTTGGATCACACTGAATCTGAATGTTTGGTAAATTGAAGGAGTCAGTTTTAGGCTTCTTCCAGAGTAGGGGTTTGAACCTGGGTCTCCCACATCCCATGTGAGTGCACTGATGGCAAGGATTAAGGTGATAGTGGCAGCAGCAGTAGTACTACAACCTCCTCCCCCAGCTGTTTTGTGAAGGGCCAGAACTATTTGTGCCAAATTTGCAATAGTTTCAGGTCATCTGAAACTACATTTTTTGTCTAATAGTCTGAAAAATTTTGCCTAGCTCTACTGGTGACACTAAACATTGAACTTGTGAGTTTCTTAAACACTCATGTACCATGATTTCTGCACAAACACTTACACTCATACTAATGCACTAACACACACTCATACACTGTGACTTACATTAACACTCACAGATACAGTGACTCATGGACTCACATAGGCAGTCATCAACTGTGACTCAGACTGACACTCACAATCATATGCTGTGATTCACACTGGCTCTCACAATCATACCTAGTGATTCACATTGGCTCTCTAACACACACACGCACTATGACTCACACTGACATACATCATGACTACTGACACACACACGACACACATGCAGTAAGAGCAAGTGAAACACAGTCCCACACAGACATATGCCCAATGGCTCATGCTTACAGCCATTAGCTTTGGAAATCAGCAAATGTGTTAGGAGCAATTATGGCGGACCACATGGTACTGCGTTAGACGAATCTGAAAGTTTCTCCCAGTAAAGCAGCCCTTTTAGAAAAGAATTTTTGTTAGTGACAGCAGCAGTAGCTGAATTATTCCATTTTTCTTCTCCATGGAATGGGGTGGTTGGGTCCTTTAATTATATTTTCAATGAAGATTTTTTAAAAATGACTTAAATTCAATACACCTAAGGGGCCTTAATAATTAAAGAGCGGGTGTGTTATTTTCTGCTCCAATTTCCTCTCCTCAGTCTCTTGTCATTACTTATGCAGCTGTTCAGGTGAGACAGGGATTCCCATTTGGTCCAGTCCAGGCTGCTCTGGTGGCAATGTTAAAATACTGTCGTGAGCTGTGCCTCTTTGGGTTCCCTATGAAGGAACCAGAAATAATTCAGGGAACCAAAAATAATTAAACACCCGAGGCGGACTGATATAAAGATTAAAAGAGGAAAATATGTGTAACTCAGTAAGTGAGGCAAACATTTGTCTGCAAACTTTTGAAAGGCCTAAAGCCCAGGGAGGGAGGGGGATTGTTCAAGATGATCTGAGGGGTGTAATCAGAGAAAGTTGAATGAAGGGGAACTTAGGATGGCTATTGGAAACATTTCCTAACAGTAAGATCTATTAGACTCCACAGATTAGCCTCCCAAGGGAAGTGGTAGAAGTTTCATCACTTGAGTAATTTATAACTGGACTTGACAAAGTTTGGGAGTATGTGCAATGCTACGGGAAACAGTCTTGCACAGGAGTGGAAATGGAGATGGACAAAGCCTGATCCATCAAATCTTCCTTATCTCTGGTTTCTGTAATTTGATGACAGCCTCAACCCTTTCCAGCCTCCCTGTCTCTCAAATAAAAAATGTCTGTGGTTAATTGAATAACCAATTGATGGGTGAGCTTTGCTGGTCTTTGAATAGATTCAGATCTCTGACACAGTCATTACCCAGTGAGAAATGTGAATTTTCAATAGTCAATTGGTGTCTTAATTTAGATTTAATACATGACTTTATGGTCCATTAATTAAGCCTTTGTGCAGAGTGCTTAATGCCAAGTGCTCAACTGCGGACTGTGGAACTACTTCAGTCAAAGAATGGCTGGTGCCACTCACCATGACCCTGGGTCCACCTCATCATTGATGAGCCATGATGACCAGCTCTTGATATCTTGGAATGAATCCACTGTGCAAATCCTCTTTACTGAGCTATTAAAACAGCAGATCCGTCCCTCTGATCCTGCAGCCCTTGCCCTATTCCCCGGGAAGGTTTGGTGAATATATGCTAATTTTAAGTTTGATCGTCTAAATTGTTATAAACTGAAGTTTTAGCTGGCAGCATTCTAGCCACAGGCAAAATGAGCTGGCATAAGCACTGGTGGGAGACAGAATAGGTGCTGGGACCTCTCACAGATGCTGCCTATTGGAAAAAGTTCTGAAGATTGCTAGCCATTTTTTTTCTCTCCTCTGGTTTGGGCTACAGGTTTGTCAGAGAGCAGTGTCTATTGTCCACGTGCGTCCAATTATGTCCGTGTTTGCCCATGTGTATGGGTGTCTGTGATAACAATAGAGGAAGGAAACAGGCTGTTGCAATATACCTTGCGCTACCAGAATGCCAGAAGCAAGCCGGCAGCTCCCTCCATGCAGCAGCCATAAAATATAGAAGTCTCTTGAATAATACATTGGCTTCTTTTATTAACTAGCAGTGGAGAGAGCTTTAGTTAGTTATTCTGTTTTCTCTTCAGTTCTAGACCATGGTAATGGGGGAAGGTTCTCTTGCCTTACGAGATCTTTTTTTTTCCCATAACCAATGTAGAAGTGGGTGTGTACAGTGAAGGGTAACAGTGTGTGGAAGATGTGTAGCTGCAGGGCTGCCCGGGGGGGGGGGAGAGAGGGGCAAGTGGGGCAGTTTGCCCCCGGCCCCCGGGCCCCACAGAATACTATAGTATTGCAACTTTTCTTTATGGAAGGGGCCCCCGAAATTGCTTTGTCCCAGGCCCCCTGAATCCTCTGGGCGGCACTGTGTAGCTGTACCATTGTGTGGGTGTATTCTCTCCCCCACTACACAGCTCTAATCATGGACTCTTCAAGTGACCCACAGGTCTGCTTCCATTTGATAAATAAATTGAATGGAGAAGTGAGCTGGTGTTCTAGTTTGAAAACAAAATGTAAATGCAAATATAAATAGACTATACGACAGCAAGGTGAAGGGGACTGTGAGGGGGTGTTCACTCCACACCAGCCCTGAAAAGGTTAAGGAAACTGAGAAAGGGCCAGTTAGTGATATAAGCCACAGGCTGGAGAAGCAACCCCCAAATGGAAGATGGAGCTCAACTGAGCAAGTGAGGGCTGGGCTAGTACAAAGCCAGGAAGCTGGCAATAGCAGGTGCCGGTGATGAAGCCTGCAGCTACACTCTGTGCATTAGAGCAGAAAGGAGGGAGCCTAGGGAAAGAGTAGCCCTGAGGGAAGGGTGTACCCAGAAAGCCTGTGGGAGGTGGATAGGAAAAGAGCAGCAAGGTTGGGGAGTGAGCACTTGGCTGCGTGTTGCAGGGTCTCTGCGCTTGTGCCTGGAGGCTGGAGTAGTGGGTGGGTCTGGGTTCCTTTACCAGTCAGTGACAAGGGTGGCATTGCCTGAACAGAAGGTCCAGTCGGACTCTATACCCTGGAAGGGGAAACCACACTGTGACTTGGCCGGGGGGCTGAGTCACAAAAAGGAAGTTGCAGTCCCTGGAATGAGAAAGAGGCTGCAGACCAAGAGTGAAGGCCACAGGTTGAGAGACTGCAATGGGAGGTGCTGGGCCTGGAAGATAACTAATCAGCTGTGAGTGAGTACTCCCTGCTCGGGACCTTGGAGTGACAATCCTTTTACCAGTTTGTACCTTGAAATCTGTAAGGAAGGATACTCCCCAGCCTTTTGGGAACACATGATTATCAGTTCATTTTGGATGCAGCAGGTTGGTACCTGTAAGGAAGTTATTTACTCCCTTCGGAGTTTCCTACTTGTCTGCTTACCTGGGCCTAGATCCTTAAAGGTATATAGACAGATGCCTAAGTACCTTTGAGGATCTGTGGTCTCACTCTGCTCTGACACTAGGGATCCACCTCTAGGCAGTAGACCTGGTTCTGCAACCCTTAATGGGACTTATACAGGTAGTGCCTCCAAAGTCAGTGGGGCTTCTTATGGGAAAGTGTGAGGAAGGGCTTAGGGATTGTGCCCAGAGATAGTAACAGGGCTGGGGAGAATGCTGAGTGGGGATGAGCATAACACTGATGGAGGAATGGAAGGCAGAAGTAATGGGGGAGGAGTGAATTGAGTGGACGAGTGTTAGAATGGAAGGAGGCAGTCATATGAAGGTGAGTAGTGTTTAGAGTTGTTCATCAGCTGAAGCAAACAGAAAGGTTTTAGGCAAGATTTGAATAATTAATTAATAACGGGAGGGATGACTTTCTCAGAGCAAGTAAAATATGTATTGCATGAGTTTTAGTGAACTGTTCCTCCCTGTCTCACTCTCCCTATACCTCTCCCCCACTCACTGTCTCCCTCCCTGACTGATCTTAGCACCCACTCTGCTTGCTTTCAGCACTCATATTTGTCTGGTGTGCCACTGGAAGAGTCCACGATGTTAGAGATTAGTGGTGTTTGTGTCGAAGAGGGCACAGTCACACAATGGTAAAGTCTCTATTTTATACACATGGCTATTCTCTACTGTCCCTACCTGCTGCTTCATTGGTTATTGGTTTCCCTCTTGCCCTGGTCATGTGGTGTGTGCGCTTTTTATGGTAGCACATATAAAGAGAAAGAAGGGGTTAATTCCTCTTTCACTTTCCCTATTACTCCTGTTGTTTCCCTTCACAAGAGTGTCAAGAGAGGTGATTTAGCCCCACTGCTTTTGCCCTACAGGCTTGGGGGAGGAGGCCAGGCATCAGGAAGGGAATGACTCACCCTTCAGAAGGGAGTCAAGTGTACAAATGTGTGTCTGTATTTACAGAGGTGGATGGGGGAACACAACTCAAGACCTACCAGAGTGTTCATGTCACCTACCAGAGTGCCCCCCAGAAGACAAGCACCTTGTCACCGAATACCTTTCCTGCGTTTTCCCCCCTTTTTTTTAAATGGTTGAACTGTTTATCGCTACATATAAAGTCAGGTCTCCCCGCTGTGGGGCGATTTTGGGTTGCCATGGCAATGAGGCCTGTCTTTCCAAATTAGGACATTTTCCCACTGCCTTTTCTATGTGGTTTTCTCTCTCCTCTCCTCTCATCTCATCTCTTTCTTTCTTGACCTCTGAAGCGCTGAACGCTGCCTCCCTGAAAGGGATCACTCTCTGAAAGGGATCATACTTTACCAGTCCAGATTGATTCCTATGAAGGGTGTGCCAACGGAGGTAATTGTTCCAGCCCTGGGAGGATGAACTTCATGCTCCCACATGGAAGTGCAGTAAGCTTAGAGCCACTAGCTAGGGCAGGTGGGGGAAGAAATGGCAGTGGTGGTATTGGAGCAGAGTGCCTGTGTCATGCCCAGGCCTTTCTTTACAAACTGATTACCGCAACTTGTAGGATGCTGCCATAGCAGTGTGGAAGTGGGGGCTTAGGTGTTAGAAGCTCAGGTTCAAATGTGTCTTCCACTTCTAGCTCCTGCACCTAGAACTGAAAATCATCCTGAAGGGAAGCTAGTGGAGGAGATTTGGGGTGGAGGGTGAGAGTGTAGGGGTGTCACCCTACTTGAAATTTGTAGGATGGTCCTGATTTTTGAGGGTCTAGTCCTCCATTCTGTAAGCCTTCACTTGCAGGACAATAAGAGTTTTTAACTTGTCTAGGGCCTTTTGGCATTGGGCCAGATTCTCTGGATCAGCTGAGCTGTGCACAGTACAGGTCTGGGTGGTGAAATGATTTTTAAACCAGCTCTGTGTCTGTGTGTTCCCTTGTCTGGGCTTTGGTTCTAGTTGGTCACTGATTCAAGGACTCCTGAATTTGTACTAGCTTCTGATGCCCCTGAGGGGCCATTTTGGCAGCTGCAAACTAGCCAGACACAGGAGAGCTCCAGCCCTTTTACCTCTGTTACACGTTCTACAAAGGGAGTTGGGGGCCTGTAGGGTGGTGACATAGGTGTCGCTACAGCTCTAGGCCAATGAGAATTGTCCTAGGCTGGGGGTAAGCTCACGTGGCCAGCAGTTTGACACCCCTGCAGTGGCACAAAGCTGGGCTAGTGCTCCAGAGAAATGCCATTGTGTTGGAGTGTGGGGTCATGGGATGACATGTTATGAGGCAGCAGCATGGTATTGCAATGAGATTATTTTTATCTGTCAGCTTATAGATAAAAGGTGTAGCTAATAGGTCACAGCCCATTTCTATTCTGGTCAGGTTAGAAATAACCACAGGAATGGCCTTTCTCTCACAGTATTTTGGTACTTTGACTTATGGCTGAAAGCAGGAAACCTGGGGAAACTTAAAAGAAGGAATCAAAGATTTTTTTTGGAGCTGAGGTAAAGTTGTGGGGTTTGGCTGAGGGATCATTGGGCTTATTTTTATTTTTGCCAAACGGGTTCTCCCCGTCCCCCGTAAAAAGCCCATTGCTGTGTGTGTAGAAGTGAAAAGTATCTGAAGGGCCTGACTGCAGTCCATGAGCCTGATTCTCCATTGCACTACTCTACTGACTTCAATAGAGCTGCACTGATGTCAAACTGGCATGACACAGTGATAAATTAGGCCCCCTGTGCTCAGGAAAGTGCAAGAAATAAGGTCTTAAAATTGCACCTTTTAAAAGAAAGGGGTGATTTTAAACTAAGGTAGTGCAACTCTGTGTGTGGACTCTTGTAAATTGATTTAAACCTGGCTTGTAAACCCAGTTTTAAACTGATATAAGTGTGTTCACACTGAGGTTTGCACCAGTTTAATTAAACTGTTGCAAGTGTGTGTATGGACAGGGCTGGTGTTAGACTCACTGGGGCCCAGGGCAGAAACTGAGGAGCTGAAGCTGAAGACCGATCATGTAACTTAGCTTCACGGGGCCCTGGGCAATTACCCTACTTGCTACTCCCTAAGGCCATCGCTGTGTATGGACAAGCCATAAGTAAGCCTAGCAACATTTTTGGTGCCAGACTTGCTAGAGGAAGGAGGGAAGACTATAACCCACTGCTCCCATCTGTACTGGCTAATGGAACTGGTCCTATGTGCAGAGAGCATATACTGCACCCTATTCAAAGCTGTTTAGGTGGCTGTGCTTCCTCTGAGCTCCTAGAAGCCATATCTAAGGCTTACAGCCACAATTGATTCCTTAGAGGTTTTCCTCTCTTTGCTGCTTCCCCTCCTACAAATTCTTGGATTGCTAGGCTCTGTGTCTCTTCAGCCTCTAAAGAATTAGTGCACATAGACACCCTTCAGACATATTACACAAATAAACTTTTGGACAGTGTCACTAAGCAGGCTGGAGCTTAGCAATATCTGACCTGCAACACTGGCCTTATTTGCTTGTACTTCTGTTTCTCCAGGAGGGGAAAGGGGTCCTATCCCAGGTATATTCATGGACCTCGTGACTTAGCTGTATCTTGACGTCACCAGTGTCTTTCTTTAATGGTCCTCTTCCTGATGGCATGCCAATGGTGCTCACTCAGCTGCACTGGACTGCTTACACTGACTCCTTGCGGGAGGGTGGGGTGGGGAAGGCACATGACATTGCTTGGAGCACACTTCATTAATCTGCAGGAGGAGCAGCTGTGTCACAGAAGAAGCTTTAGAGGGGTCTTGTAGATAGCCTGAGAATCAACTGCTGTCCCAGTCGCTTCCCGATCTCCCTGTGCAGAGTAGCATGAAAGGAAAAGAGATGAGCTGACTAACCCTCCTCTGCTGAAAACTAAAACCAACCAACCAAAAAAACCCACAACCAATCCCCAATCTCAGCAAAACAAAGAATTAACCCCTCCCCTCCCCCCCAAAAGCAAACAACATCCAGAATGCTTCAACTGCTTGTTCAGATGATGGGCAAATCTTCAAAGGTTTGGTCATTAATCCAAAAGATGCTTACCTAAACCTTTCTGAGCTGGAGACTAGGGCAGGACATCACCCAAACAGACATTTGCTGCAAGACTTCCAGTGCTTTCTTCTTCTAGCTGGACTTGAGGTATCCTGAAAATGGTTTTTCTTTCTGATATATTGTCTCTTCTGCTTTCTGTTCCAGCTGGAATCCAGACACAGCCACAAAAAGAAATTGCATAAAAAGTCAAGTCTGAATTTCCAATCTTTTTTTTTTTTTTAAGTGAATCAGCCCCTTCCCAAGCTGCTTTCTGCCCTAGCTACTTCATTGTGCAGTCTACCTCTCCTTAATTCACATGCAAGAAAACAATTAGGCTGAGAATGGATAGGAGGGGAATAGAGAAAGAATCGGGGGTGGGGAAACCTCTGTGGGGGATGAAGGGGGCAGGGAAGAAAGTGTTGAGAAGAATTTGTTGTGGGTGGATTTTGGCCTTGGAGATTCAAAGGGATTTTGAAAAGTTTTTATTAATGATGATATATTGAAATGTTTAGCTACCTATCCTTGAAAACTTCTGGCCACGTCAACAAAAATAGTTAGAAGGAAAACTACTTTATGGCAGCCCGAGCAAATGAAATCAATAGCATGAGCTGATAACATAATCAAAGTTAATGTCTTCACCCTTTACCCAGCCTAAAATAAACAAAAAGCTCTACAACAAATAAGAACAAAATAGGAAACCAAAGTGCATTGAGCATCACCACTGAAAAGCTGCAACCACTGTACATTCTCTGGCTGGCTGTTAGAAGTGGTAGCTGGACAAAGCAGAAAGTAACAGGAAGAAATAGTCTGGTCTTACCACTGAGTGGTAAGAATTTAAATCAGCATTTGTAAAATATAGTGCAGGATAAGATAGTTTTTTTTTAAAGAATTTCATTTTCTATCATTGTATTCACCTATCCAAATATTTGGAGTTCCAGCGGGAAGGGGAAATGCTCATCCCATAGCTTTCCTGGTGAAAATGATTCACTTTAAATTAGATTTTGAAATGCAGGATGAATCTTTATGTGAATTAATACTCTAGGATTCCTGCCAAACAATCAACTATGGTGAACAGAATAGGAAATACAATTATTGCTACAATTTCAGATCAGAGACACAGAATCTTGGCAGCCCTCAGGAAAAAGAGAGACTTAACATTTGAAGGAAAGAAAATTTTAATTTTCCCAGCTCAAAGCCCAGCCACATAGTCCCATGGGAGTGAGATGGTGGGGATTAGAAGAGCTTTCCAAGAAAAAAATGTTGAAGCAGCAATTCTACATCCTGCAAAGCTCGCAATATTTTATATGGAGTAAAACATACAGGGACTCCAGGGACTCCATCCTTCATCTGATAGCATGTGGGTGGATTGCTGCTCCCAGGCAGAGTCTTGTGGATTTCAGTGGGACTCTGTGCAGGGACAGCAGTCGACGGGCATGCTATCTACCGTAAGATCAGAGCCCAAATCAGCCAAAGACTGTTAATTGAAATCAAGAAGAAAAGTTAATCAGAATCGTCTGAGGGAGAAGAACTGCAGGAGTAAAAATTACAATTCTCCTTATAGGATCCCATTCTGTTAGAAATCAAAAGGGCTTAACTGCGAACATTTGCTGTATTTCATTAGCTCAATATTTTAACGATGTGTAGCTACAGATTTGGCTTTGTGGCTTACCTGCAAATAAACTAGGGACAGATGTGTAAGCTATCTAGGGGCTATAAAATGTGAAGCTGTGTATGACCCTGAAACTACACTAAACTTATGGATGTTGGTGAAATGTGTTTAGATGTACTAGAGCTGGTGACAGATTTTCTGATGGAACAGTTTTCCACTGGAAAATGTTGATTTGGCATCAATTCTGTTAAAATTTTTGGTAGAAAGCAGGCAAGCCAACATACCTACCTGTCTGGTTTCCTGCCCACCAGCCAGATAGCTGTTCCCCAGGCTGTCCAGGTGGGCAGCTAGCAAGTGGAAAAATTCCATGTTGATTCCCCTGCAATGGAATTTTTAAAATTTTTTTGTTTGACTTTCTGTCCCAATTCAGGACATGACATTTTTAATGGGACAGAAATGTCATTTCCTGGCCACCTCTATGAAGTGTGCGAGCGCATGCGTGCGCACACACATTTGTGTATATGTCCTCTAAAACAAAAATCTTTGTTAAATATCAGTTACAGTTGCTTAACTGTATCAGCAACATAACTCACAATTTTTTTAGGATTAAGTCCTCACCCAAATACAGCTATGATTTTCATCTTCTCCGATTCTCACACATGCACACCATCTAGTGCACACATCTCTTCTCTGTACCATGAGAGCATATGTAGGACCAGGAGCATAGGGAGGTAAGGGACAACGTGTGGGAGAGCATGAGTGCTGTGGAGGCCTGTGGGGAACAGTTATGTGGAGGGCAAGTAGGACATTTCTGGGGGAGTCATTTGGCAGCAGGGCGGGTGTTGTGGGCTATAATAACCATGGCAGATGACTGTGGCTGTGTGTCTGGTGGGGTTGTATGGAAGTTTGTACTTTGCTTGATGAGGATGGGTGAGAAGTGGGGCTTGAGTGCTCAAAAGGTCTGGAGAAGGTTGATGATGGTAGGTAATGGGGGTGGGGAGGAGAAGTGAAGGGGGAAGGATCTCCGCTCTGAGGAACTACAGGTCATGTGTCAGAGAGGGGCTATTTCGGAACTCGGTGCCGACTCCCTGGGTGAAATCTTGTCCCCACTGAAGTGAATGGGTGCTTTGCCTTGATTCCATTAGGGGCAAGATTTCACCCACTGTGTTCTGTTGTCAGTGACTATTTCTTCTGGAATGCCCAAATGAGAAAAGATGCCTTGTAGCTTAGCTGCAACCTATATGCTTGTAAGTCTAGTGAGAAGTAGAATGTATAGAAATCTAGAAAAATTGTCAATGACAACTGTATAGGTGTTTCTTTTCCTTACAATGGCCTATTGCGACTCTTTCCCAAGGTCTAGTGGGTAACATTGTGGGAATGAGAGGCTTTGTTTAGCGTCTTGTTGTCCTGCAAGCCCTATGCTGGGCTATCATACTGACACTGGGATTGTTCCTGGTATTTCATGAGGTGTTGGTATCCTTCATGTATCCTTTCCAATAAATCATCCTGTAAGGAGTGTAGGACTAATCTCCAATTGCCAAAGGTAATCTTCTGCTTTGGGGAATTCCCCACAACCTTGAAATGATCAAGATCCTGCAGATCCTCTTTAGTGTTAGTCATATCTGGCCTCAGTGTGTCTGACGGCAATGTGGAACCATATACTATCGGCATCCAATCTTCTAGGTGTATCTGGAGTTAGCCCCTCAACAAGGCCATTAGTTGCTGGCATCTAGTGACATGGCTGTAGACCTGGAACATTGCAGCATGCTGGTATGAGAACGTGGCCCTGAAGAGGGCATTCCTCTGCATTGTCCCAGAGCTAAAGGATCAGGTATCATTTGGTGCAGTTGGGGGACACAAAGGGTCTTTTGTACTTCCTTGATCCTATGGCCACTTTGTGCTGGACTGGTCCACTGAACTACTCAGAGCAGCCCAAAGGCTGCTCTAAACTGTGCCATCTAACAGCAGCCCCAGGGAGCTGTTAGGGCAGCAGGGGATAGCTGGAGGGTACAGGAGCCTGGGTAAGGCCGCCTCCTTCCCAGTGGAACCCTCTGCCATGCCAGCTGCTGGGAATGGTTAGTGGTGTATGAGCTGTTACAATGTGTCTATTCTACTGAAGATTCCTTTACAGCAGGGGTCCCCAATGCGATGTCTGCGGGCACCATCGTGCCCCCCCGGGCATCTTTATGCGCCCGCAGGAGATCCCACCGCCGAAATGCCGTTGAGAAGCATTGCCGTTTCTCGGAGGCATTTCGGCGGCGACGCTTCTTGCTGCTGCTGCTTGTCGACGGCGACATTTCGGTGGCAGGGTGTCTGGTGCCCGCCACAGTTTTCTGTAGCATGGTGCTATTCCCACAAGAAAGGTTGGGGACCACTGCTTTACAGAGAGGAGATCTCCTGGGGGCTGAATCTCCAGAGATTAGGGACACGTTCTGCTGATGGAGTAACATCCCCTTTTTGCCTGCCTTGGCAGAGACCAAAGACTGAGTGGGCTCTGGGGAAACTGAACTGCTCTTTACCTCTAGACACGGTCCCTCCAGAACTGGGCCAAGGTACATAGGCAGATACTGCTGTGTGTGTGCAGGAAATCTGCACTGCCACTGTCAGTGCTGTACCTTTTCAGAGGACAAGTAGAGGACTTCTGTCAGCCAGGCTGTCAATCCATTGTCTCTCACCAGCACCGAAGCCTCTTAAAGAGGAGAGACATGTCATGGTCATGGCAAGGATGTATGTGGGCAACTGGATTTATGTCCACAAAGTGGACTGGATTAGTGATGATGCTGCATTTGTGTATTATTTATTTCATTATTTTATAACACGTAGGTGCTCTAGTTATGGGCCAGGACCCCGTGATGGTAGGAAGTGTACAAAACCAGAATAGAATGATGGTCCTTGGCTCAAAGAGTTTCTAATCTACGTATCAGACTGGAGAAAACAGCCGGATACAGATAGACGGGGGAGTATAAGGAAACAATGAGAGTGTATCACTCAGCGTGACAGGCAGTGGTTTCAGCTCACCAGCAGCCTAACCATTGTCAGGCTTTTTGCAGGCATCACAGCAAAGGAGTGTTCTAAGGAGGATAATGAGTTAGTTTTGAGGAAGTTGATGAGTGAGAGGCAGCCTGGGAGAAAGCACGAAGGCTTGTTTGAAAATGTAACAAGTGGGCGATGGAAGCTGGCATCATGGGCTGATCAGAGGCAGGAGTCAAGCTCTTGTTACTGAATGAGAGATAATAGGTGTTAGGTTTCACAGCAAACAATCAGCAAAATTAGATAAAAACATAAAATTCATGCTAGAAAGTTGTAACATTACTTTAGGTCTTAGAATTCAGAACACACAAGAACCCCAAAACAGAGAGAACAAAACAGGCTGCTCCCTAAAACAGAGAGGCCCAGCTCACCCCACCTTGCACTTGATGCTGTCTGCAAACTGATTGCTGCTAGGCCCACACACTTCCCTAACGAACCCCCAGCCCTGCAAGCTGGGCCAGGATTTAAAGTGATATTTTGTAATTATCACAGTTTTCAATATGCTATAATAGGTCCTGTGGGGATAGTCCTTCAAATTCTTAAAAGTGGAGACAAACAGCTTATGTTTAATGCTGTAAAGAAGGGGGTGTTAGAGTGCTGGAAAGAGAGAAGTAACACGTTCAAAGTGATGGGCTAGGAAAATTATCTTTGCAGCTGCATTCAGAATGGCTGTGAGTGGGGCAAGATTGCATTTGTCAAGGCCAAAAGAAGGATGTTGCAGTAATCAAGATGCGAGATGATGAGAGCCTGGATGAGAGTCTTAGCCATGTGGATAGATTGGAAAAGCTGAGTCTTCGACGTTATGCAGAAATCATCTGTAAGATTTAGACTGGGCCTGCATGTGAGGACGTAGAGAGAGGTCCGAGTGGAAGATGATGGCCAGGTTATGGGCGTGAGTGATAGGTTAGATGGTGGTGTTGTCAACAGTGATTCTGAAAGGAGGTGGTGGGAGGGCTTTGAAGGAAAAGCTAAGAGCTCTGTTTCAACTATATTGAGCTTAAGCTAACGGCTAGACATCTACAAGATATCAGAGAGACAAGCAGAGATTTTAGTATGGACAGAAGGAGACAGGTCTGGAGCACAGGTAAATCTGTGAGTTGCCTGCATAAAGATGGTAGTTGTTACCCAGAGATAAGGTGTTGAGGTAGCAGGTTTAGTGGTAGCTTTTCTGATACTAAGTGCAAAAGTCAGGGCATTAGGAATGGAAAAAAGTATGCAATGGGATTGTCTGGTGGTCCTGCAATCAGTGCACCACGCTGCTAGGTGGAAGATATGGAATTTGAGAGCCACAAGTAAAATTCCATGGCATGACAGAGGCCATTATGGACCACCTATGAAATTGCTGGGCAGTCTCTGGCTCACTGACCAGTGGAGCTGACAAGTTCATCACCAGTGGGTGTATCTCTAGTAGTGCTAGAATGCCTGTCAGCATGCTAAATGCCAGCCCCCGTACATCTGGTGTGTTAATTAACTCCCCAAAGTGGTTAGAGCGGGCATATGGAGGAAATGGGGTGAATCTTGCAGCAACAGTACACACCTCTCATGTGACTTTTCCATCCATTTCATGGAGATTCATGTCAAGATTTTTTTTTTTAACCTGAGCCATGGGATGGAAACCAAAAACAAAAGAGAAGATTAAGGGGGAGCCTGTTCTGCATTCTAACAGTTAATTAAATCCTTCACTTTTGGAAACTAGTGTTCCAGGCAGACAAAGGAAGATAAAAAGAACCCAGTGCATGAGAATTACTGGGTTTGCGCCTTAATATATTACTAGGCAAGATTTCATTTGTGCAGTTTCAAGAAAGGATTTTTAACCTTAGATTTTTCTTTAATATTAGGGAAAAATCAATCCTGCTAATTCTTTTCCTGTCTTTCGAAGACACTCTTGTATACTAGTATCCAGGAATCAACCAAATAGGCCCCCACTTTTCCAGTGTATTGTACCCTTTAATCATTTGAAGGAGGGGGGACATGTGATGTGGAGGTGGGAGTTGGGGGAGAGAGAGAGATGCTTCAGTTGCAAAGGGGCCTGAAGGCACAGATTCACAGAGAGCCGTTTCCATGGCAGTGCTATGGAAACCAGGTTCTGCCGCTTGCTGCTTCTCAGAATGGAATTTCAATGCTTCATACAGCCTTGGTACAAAGAAAAAAAAAATCCAATCCTGTTGACTTCTCATCAGAACAGACTGCCTCATTCCACTCATTTCCCCCAGTCACTCTGTATGTCTCTTGAGTAGGGAGATCAGTGGCAAAGAAGTTCTGATACAATTACAATTTACCCCAAACTAGGGGGCAAAAACCCAGCTGGGCCTCTCTGAATAATTTTGGAGGTTCAAGAAAATGTGGTTGGCTCCGGAGTCTAGTTTTTTGTTGTATCCATGCTGCAGAGTTCAGTCTGGATTCAGAAGCTGAAGTGCTGAAATCATTGCATTATCATTGCTGTGACCAGGAAGCAATGGAAATCTCATAAGAAAAGCATCTCTGTGTGCTAGCTGGGCAGGAAATGAGGCCTAGTGGGTAAAACAAGGCATTGGGAATGAGGAGACCTGGGTTCTTCTCTTTCCAGTTCTGCCACTGTCTTTCTGTGGGACCCTGTGCAAACTCTGAGTTCTCCGGCCGTTAGTCTCCTCACCTGTACAATGGTGATGATAATAAGATCCCTCCCTTTCAAGAATGCAAAGCCTAATCCTGCAAGGTGTTGAATGTCTCTCTGAGATGCTGAGCATGCCTGACTTTATTGGCAAGCATGATCGAGATCTTGCAGGACTGGGCCCACTATGAAGCTTAATTCAGTAATGTTTGGAAAGTGCTTTGATGCCCTCTGATAAGTGCCATAAAATGCAAAGTGTTATAGACTGCCAGACTGGGTAGGTGTGGATGAGTTTAGATAAAAGCTTGTGAACATTTGTACTGTATGATGGCCCAAGCCTAACACTTGACTTTCTCTTATCTGTATTTCTCTTGCAGGATGAAACAGTGGGACTGTGAAGCCATAACATTGTATTGCAGGGACCAAAACAAATGCATGTCTCTAATTGTGCTGCGAGCACTGGGGCTGGAGAATACAGGGCAGACTTGTTAAAATCACTGTTACAGGGAAGAGGAGGAAGATGGGTCAGGGTTCCATAACAGACACAAAGTCCTTTCAGCTGTAGCTCATTTGTCCCAGTCTAGTCAACACCATAACCACCGGGGAGTTAGTTGGCCTGTGTGAAATTAGTTGATGGTCTAGTCAAGAGTATAGTGACAAAGTGTCCTCATCATAAAAAGCGCAACACAACAGTGTCTAATCACCTTCTTGCTGGCATTCTGACAGGGAAGGCCATGGATTGAATGGGTCACAGGGAAATGACCTCCCATACCCACTTGCCCTACTGCTTTTCATGCTGTACCAGTCCTGGGGATAAAGAGAAGACATTGGACTACAGACCTGCCAGCCAGGCACCTTTCACATTTACTTAAAACAAAATAAACTCTAAAATCCCGTAGGACCTGTCCGCATCCTTAGTGTCTCCCATCTACTCCTTGGAGATCTCCCTTCACCTGCCCTAGTGAATGTGGCGGACTTGTCAGTGTGACCTTTTGGTGCAGTGCCTATGTTTAGTCTCCAGTTTGTGCAGGACATTTAATCTGAAGGCACATAAACATATATGAACACTCATGCACATAAACATACAAGATCATAAGTGACACAGTACAGAAGTGAAGATAAAAGAGGCACTGGATTTAGGGTTTAATCTGTAAAGGGGCTGAAGATAAATTATAGTGAGGTGTGGGAAGGGAGAGAGAGAGACAGACACAGTGATCACTCTAGATTTGGCTTACTTAACAGCCATGGTATTGTTCTTACCTGGCTATCTTGTTCTCCATCTATTGGAAATCATTACAGTTCACTGTCAGCATTAGAAGTGGGTGAATATGGCAAGAAACTGTCTAGGAATATTCCTTCCAGCTTCCAGATGAATTCATTGTGCCATGCTTATAAACACTGCATTCCCTTTCTGCAAACAAGTTTTACTGGCATGAAAGTTCTTAAAAAATGGTTTTCAAACCCAGGGAATTGGTGATCTGCTCATGGAATGTCTGTAAGCAGAAAAAGTCTTATGACAAATGATTTGTTGGGAATTTTCAGTCAGGCTACTCATGCTCTCATACTACTCAAGTACTGTCCGCATAAAGATTTTGAAGCAATGACTCTAGATTTTGAACTCTGACCTCAGCTAGAAGAAAGAATTATGAAATTTTAGCAGGTCCATTGTAATCCAGAAGGGGTCAGTGGTGCACATACACTCAACACACTTGGACTAGCTTACAACTATTGTGCCAACTGAATAATGTCAGTCTAGGGGAAGGCCATTGTAAGGCTGAGAAACAGGAGGTGGTTTTAATGAGAGCTTTGTTATAATTATACAGAGATAGAAGCTGGGAGAAGATGACATGATATAGCAGCATGTGGCCTGTTAGAGAGCCTGGCGATTCCTCTCTGACACTGTTCAGTCAAGGTATTTTAACAGGCAGTAGGGAACAGAGAGAGACAATTCTGAGACATTGCATATGGCTCCCCTTAGGGCCTGATCCAAAGCTCACTGAAGGCAGTGGGAGTCTTTCCATTGACTTCAACTGGTGCTGGATCAGGTTCCTAGAGCGGGTGCTTAAGAGAGGCTGTTGCGTCCTGCTTGCCCAGAGTCTTAGTGACAGCATATCTGAGCCTGTTACCTTCTCCAACAGTTTCGTTGTACTTAGTTTCCTTGCATCCCTGCAAACATTACATACTTCAGTCCTATGTCCTCATAGTCATCTTTTTCCTACTCTCTGCTTGGTGTATGAAAACCTATATGTTCCTGGCTGCCCTCTTTTGTGCCATGTTCAATTCAAGCCTCAGGTGGAGGGACTGGGAGAAGGGTCTGGGAGCTGGAGTGTGTGACAGAAGGTGCTTCAATGCAGACAGCTTTATAAAAATGGCGAGTGACCTGAAATTAGTGAAGGGAGAACCTCAAAAGGACCAGGAGTTCAGTTCAGATAAACTTATCTGAACATTGGGAGGTCTTATTCATCCTTCCTCTTCTCTGCCCACCTTGCTTCTCTCTCCCAGACCTACCCCTGAGGCCCCTCCACTCCATGCTCCCTCCCCAGCGGCTGATTCCAGCTCCCTACCTCCTCTGTTTCCCACCCTCAATAGATAATACAGGATTCCCCCAATAGTGCCACTCAAACTCTCTTGTGCCTTCATGATTCTCTAGTTTGGTGATGTACTTCCCAAGGGAGATTCAGCTCAGATGGAGCACTGTGTTCCACTGGTGAGGGTTCCTGCATTTTGCATCTTCTCTCTTAGCTTACTTTTGTCCAAGACATGAATACATTGACTCAATCCCCACTACCTGCCTCTCTGAAGTCATGCCGTGAGCTAGAACGTAGCCTAGGGTTTTAGAACCTGGGGTCAGATTTGGGGATGAAGGCAAACCTGGCCTGACTACAAATTAACTCTGCCTGAACACCACTTGGTTCCCTTTCCCCCCAGTCCTTTTGAGGATTGTTTTCCAGGCACAGCAATGTACCCCGTCCTCTGCTGTAACTAGCAGCTCCCCCATTAAGGTTTTCTTTACTGGTCTTGCTCCCCTCTCCAATCTTAGCCTTGCCTACAGGTTGAAGCTCAACTGAGGCCATGGAGAAAGGACCATGCACCTAGTATTTGATGTTTGTAGTAGTAATAGTGATAACCAGCTGTAAGAATTGCCACCTTATAAACACGAAGCCCATGTCCCTAACAGCGAGATGGGACTTGGTTATACCTCGAGGGAGCGGGGGAGAGGGGAAATGTGAGGAGAAAACTGGGAAAATCCTCAGGGGCATCTGGCTGTCTTCTCAGAACAGCCTTCCTGTTGATGGAGGCAAAGCTGGGGTCCTGTCTTTAATGAGCAGTCTTCCTTCAGGAATCGGCTGTCCCTGTCCCTTTCCCCCCTCCCTTCCTTGTCTGGAGGAATTGCCTTCTGCTTAATAAATGTCTGCTTGTAATATTCTGAAACAAGGAGGCTAATCAAAGGCCCCGTTCCATGGAACAGGGACACTAAGTGACAAGATTAATTTCAGTAATCAAGCACTTAATTTGGACATTTTTTCCCTCTCTCTTTCACTGATGGAAATTGAGGTGATTCTCATCCTAGTGAGAAACTCCTTTCCTGCCTGGTTACACTCCGTTTCTGGTATTGGAAAAGGGAGTGCAGTGATTGTTGGGAAGGGAGAATAGGGACAAGAAGGGGTCACACAGGATGATCTTGGAGAAGGAATGTGGACTGCTATGACTGACATTGCCCTAGCACCGTTTAACCTGGAAGGATCCTAGAGCATTTTAGAAGCATGTACAGGAATGACCCCAGCCACCAGTGAAATGCAATCACTTTGTCTGGAATGCAGCAGCTGATGAAAGGACAAGGAAACACTTCCTGGTGTGTCCAAAATTGCAGCAAGACAAATAAGATAGGTAGTTCAAACTGAAGGACGATTAGGTGGGGAGAGTGTTATTGCCCAAACTGGAATTTGTCTGGAACACAAAGGAGAATGAATGTTCCTGATCCTGGTATTAAAAGTTGACCTGCAATCTTCAATGACAACAGATGGTCAGAATCTTGGTTTTTCACTCATCTGAAAGATGACACCTCCAGCATCACAGGAGCCCCCACTACCATTCTGGGACTTGAATCTAGCACAGATTCAGAGGGAAGAATTCAATCTATTGAATTATGGGCACCACTGCTGCCTGGATCAGCTGTTGTTTCTCTGGAGGTCACCCACCTAAAGCAGTGGCCAGACCCAATGTTGCTTAGCAGTCATCAGCTGAGGCGATCTGATGGTACAGCTCCTTTTACCAGCCTGCCAGGGTTGTGAAGGTCCAGGGAGCCCAGGCAGGGACTGTAACTGGAAAGATGTTCCCCTTGTCACCTGCATGTGGCGACTCCCTTTTTCTGGTGATGGAGGCACTGAAGAAAAAGCCTGGGAAAGGTGCTGAGGGAACTGGTGCTCTGTGTTTTTTATTGAGTGGGGAGATCCAAAGTTTGACTTTACACTGCATGAGGAAGGATTTCTTTGTGTTCCAAATTTAGACGGTGGAACAGTCTTCCTAGGAAAGTCATGGTGGCCCCATTGCTTATGTCTCCTTCAAAACTGGACTGAACAAGACCCAGTGGTGTATACTGTAGGGAGTAATTTTTGTGTGTGTGTGTGTATGTTTTTGCGGGCATGCGTGCACATATGCAGATTGGACTGGAAGCTCTAATAATAGATATTGTCTAATTGTAATGTTTATGATTTCATGAAGTTAGGACAGGTGTCCAATGGCATGTGACTGAGCCCTCTGGAATGAGTGGGTTTGAGGGTATGATGTTGTCCCCAGAGGCAGAGAGGTTTTGGGTCTGGCAGTTTTCCTTTCCAAGCTCTTAAATCCCCCTCTTCAGTGTGTTCCTCCAGTGTCTGGATCTCTCTCACGCTCTGTCTCTCCCTCTGTGTGTGTCTGTCTCTGTAGGGGGCATCTTTAACTTGACTGTACCCCTGCCATCTTTTGGCAGTCAATTTTTCAGTGACAATCCATGAAGTTCCTGACTCTCTCCTCCTTCTCTTCCCTCTCTCCCTCCTGCTGATTTGTTATTATATACTGGAGCTGCCTGGAGGATTTTAAATAGACTCATAATCACACAGCAGCTCCTCTTGGAAGTGTAAATATGACCCCCTTGTTAATCTCGTATGTGGTGGCAGCAGCAGCCCCTGGAGGAGGAAGTGATGGGCAAGACCCAAACCTGGGGTCTACATGAGGACCTGGAGAGGTGCATATTCACAGCTGTCTTCTGGTGCCCTCTGATCTGTAATCACTAGGAAATTGCCTTGTGTGCTTCTTTGTCTAAACATAAATGGATTTGGGACTGGCGAAAGGTGCCAGATTGACAGACCTCAGAGACTGAAATCCCCTATTAATCCTCAAAACAGGTACAGCATGGACAGAGGCAGTGAAAAATCCCCATAACCCTGCCCCCTTGCTCCATCTCTCCACAGGACAATGTCTCTGAACCCTGCCCTGGGAAGGAACACCTCTGAGATCAGAGTAGTATTCAGACCCTTTCAGTTCTTTGCCTCAGATGACACTGTCAGCAGCATGGCTAAGTAGAGTCAACTGTGATGTTTTTTGTGATATGGGCACATGTTGGTAAGGAAGTGGACTGAGATCCAGCAACTCATTTCACAGACTCGGTATCCCATTTCCAACCCTCAAGCAATTCATTCTCCCCTGAGACTGGGATACAATGAGTTGAACAATACAGTTAAGTGAAGCTATGGAAGAGGCTGTAAACAGTACATTTCCCCAAAGAAATTTAGGATTTGACCTTTAGGAACAGATCAATTGTCCATCAAGTATGGTATGGTGCTTTCAGCAGTGACTACTACCTGTTGCTTTAGAGGAATGTGAAACCACACATAATCTGTCTGGCCAATTGTATAAAGCTGGGAATCTCTTCCTGCCTGCCTATGGCCAGCAGGCAGCATGATCCATGGCACCAAGCAGTAGACTGTGAATTAGGGGACCTGGCCTCTAATCCCCTTTCTCCCACTGGCTTGCTGTGTGACCTTGAGCGAATTGTTTCACCTTCTATGCCTTAGCTTTCCTGTCTCTAAAATGGAGATAAAGATGATTACCTTCCTTTGTAAAGTTCTTTGAGCAGTGCTATGTAAGAGCTAAGTATTATTATCTTAGCATCCAGAACTACAAATATTATTACCGATTGTAAATTATCTAACCTTTTTAAAAATCCAGCCACAGTAGTTGATAGAGCTGAGGGAATATTTTACAACAAATTTGTTAAACGAATGTAGCCTCTCTGTGTATGGAATATCTATTGTGGAGATCATAATTTGTTTGAATATATTTAATGAATATCTCTGAATTTTTTTTTCAGAGTAGCAGCCGTGTTAGTCTGTATTCACAAAAAGAAAAGGAGTACTTGTGGCACCTTAGAGACTAACACATTTATTTGAGCATCCGATGAAGTGAGCTGTAGCTCTCCAAAGCTTATGCTCAAATAAATGTGTTAGTCTCTAAGGTGCCACAAGTACTCCTGAATTTTTTTTATAATTGTCAAGATCTGGAATTCAATCTGAATTGCTTGGTTATGGTTGGTCAGTTAAGACGCATGGTATGGTGTCTATTCCCTTATTGGATGAGCACACAATTCTGGCTTGAATACTTCCATGTACAAATTATAAAATGGATTTCTGCAAGTACCTTGTGCATTTCCATGAATGAACTTGCTGGTAAAACTCAAATGCTCAAAACTTTGTGGACAGAGAACTTAGAAAAGGATGAAAAAATGGTCAAAGTGAATTCACGGAAAAATGTGAATGAATATTCTCAAAGAGCTTGATTCACCATTTTACCCCAGTTTTACACATGTGTACCTGGCTTGTATAAGATGCATGGAGTAATGCAGTGGAGAATCAGGACCAAATCGTTTATGCTGTATTTACCCTGCACTACTATTTGACTAGGTGGTCTCCTATAGTGGTACATTCCACAGGTTGACTACGTGCTGTTTGAAGAAGAATTTATTTTTGCTTGTTCTAAATTTACCAGCCATATTCATATGACTCCCAACTGTCAGAATGCTCACATCATGAAACCAGTATAGCATTTGTTTGACAGAGGAAATCTGACTGGCCCTGTTTCCTTTAATAATCCTTTTCTAACCTTCCTTCCAAACCCCATATGGGTATCAGAAATTAGATGAAAAACATATATTAAGCAGTATATGGCAGTTGGGCTCAACATTTCAAAAATGGCCACTGATTTTTTTGGGGGGGGGGGGTGCCTCGAAAATGGGTTAACTGTCTTGTTAAAAAAGATGTAACTGCAAACCTTTACATTCTTAACTCTAAATGGGTGAGTAGTCTAATTTCAGCAGGATTTTTCATGTCTTAGAGTTAAGCATATGCATAAATATTTGCAAAATCATGCCTAATTTCCTTCCCACTGTTTCTTTGATGGACACAGAGAAATCCCCACAAGCTGAGGGTGAAATCCAGACTGGCCTCCTTTATTTTCCTTTTATGTGCTGAGCACAGAGTGGAGGAATTTAACACTAAATCCCTATATCTGGAAAGGACATTAGTACAGCTGGTGGGAGGAGGAGTACATGAGAACAACATGTAGTGAAACTGGGAATTGTCTCTCGTTGCAGCCCGTGTTTGGCATGGGCTTGGGTAAAGGGAAGCATTAGCTGGTTGATTGTGTATTGAGCAGCTGCTTGCACTCTTCCTAACCTGTGTTTAAAAAAAAAAAATTATCCCCAGTGGTGATCTCAACTGCTTACTCTATTATTACAACTTCCAGGAAAGAAAATGTATTTCTTTGTAATGCAGTTATAAGAGATTTACATTTTTGGCATTATTAGTGGTGTTACAATTATTTTTCAGTATATATTTATTTTTTATTGCTGGATGCCACTTCACAAATGGAAAATCTGTGTGTCCTAATCTCCTGGGCTTTGGAAAGCACATGAGTGGAATTAGTCGAGGGATGCACACATAATGGGTCACTGTCGGTGCATCTTGACAATGGCTGATAGCGGTTAAAGGATTTAAGGATGCATAGAGAGGCCTTCACAGCTGCACTGAAAAGGACTGCTGCGGCTGCTGCTATCACTGTTGTCATAGTAACAAAGCCGGGTCCTTAATCAGGAGGCACATTAATACACATTCTGCCATCCTCCTTTCTATGCTCCACCCTGGGTAAATTACTGAACAAACCCAGTGGATAGAGAGAGAAGTTTCAGGACATTGTGGGGGGACAGGGATCCAAATGGGAATTAGAGGAAAGGAAAGGGGTCCAAACAGTGCAGGACAGAAAGAGGTCTAGATGTTCCCTGGAGCAGAGAATGATCCCATGGGATGAGGTGGAGAACAAAGAGGGCCAGTGGTGTCTTATATGGGATTGGCTAGCCAGGGAAGGTCTAATTGTGACCAGGGTGGGAGGGTTAGTCAGAGAAGGTGTCATAGGAAATGAAGTATGTTGGATTGGGCCTACTCCAGAAAGGCATCCAAATAAGAGCAGGATGGGCTGGTTGGCTGGACTGGTTAAAACAGGATTGGGAGGTGTGTTTACGAGGATGAATGGTGTTGATCTTTTTCATTCTAGATGGCGAGAGGCAGAGGGGTCACCTGATGAAATTAGCAGCTAGAATTTTAGTGCCTTTAGAAGTGCAGGGTCAGCTGCTGGGGAGTTGGATAGGTCTCTTCCAGAATCCCTTTGTTTTAATCTGGGCAGTTTTAAACAGACGTGGCTGAGTGAAGAAATCATACCTAATTTGTACCCTCTGTATTGCTTAGATCTGTGTAGGAGAGAGTTTGCAAAGCTAAGGTCAGGCCTGTTCATAGGTGGAAGGTAGAATGCCAAGGAAAACACAGATGCTGCAGTAAAGCATGTTGCCAGTTCAGTAGAGGGTGCTCTTCTTTCAGAGTTAGTATGGTACTAAGGCCCCAGCATAGTGTTAAACTTGGGGGTGCAATTTGTCAGTGTGATGTAGATGTCCTGATCACTTGTGGTCACTAAAGAGTCCCTGACAGTGCTCAAGTAGGGCTGTGTGAAAAATTTTGCACAAATAGTTTATTTGATTGAAAAATGCAGTATTGGTCAACCTGCAACTAGTCATGAAGTTGACACAAAATTTTTCAACTATTTATAAAACAGCCAGAGCAGGAGGAGGTTGTGGTGATGCTGCTTCTCTTCCTGACCTTCCCTATAACTTTTAGCCCAGCAGTTAGAGCATGGAGATGGGAGGGCCAGGTTTGAATCTCTGCTCTGGAACGGACCTGAAAATAGACCTTTTCAATTTACTGAAAAACTTGGTTTGACCTGAACTGAATTTTGTATTATTTTTTTAATTTTTTGGAACTGCTACTGAACCAAAAAATCAGTTATTTGCTTGGCTCTGCTCATGAGAGAATGGGGGCTAGACCTGGTGTTCTGCCCAGTTTCCAACATGGGTAATTATGTCTAGCCTGCCTAAATTCGTCCTGCAGCTTCAATTGGATACGCTATTCCAACTTCCATTTATATTGTAAAATGTTTAGGGTTGCTGTGCACTGTTAAACTGCTGCTATCAAATGTCTAGGGGGCAGAGGACTTCCTCTTAAAAAGTTAAAGACAGATAATTGACCCTAGATAAGGAAGTAAACTATCTTGTCTAGTGGACCCCAGAAAAGGGTTGAGGCCAAGGCTGGGGGAGGAGGGGGCTGTATGAGTAATCCCTGCTGAAACATAAATGCTAGGAAATATGGAGTAAAGTCAACTCCTTCTAAGGAGTCATCTCTGCATCTGCATCTAATGCAGTTATTGGAAACATTATCAGTGATGCTTGCTGTATATGTAATATGGCAATACACGATCCTGCAGGGTAGACAACCAAACTGTTGCTTGTGCCCCTGATAAATATAACCATCCCTGTACTGAGAAGAGATTGTGGCCCAAGCCCTGCTGGAATCCAGGAATAGACACACACTCTATTTTAACATCACTTTGCGGAACTAGACCAAGGGTGAAATTTTTCACACACGCCCAAGTGATTTAGGAGTCCTAGTCCCAATGGAAGACTCCCAAGTCACTTTTGAAAATGGAATTTAGACTGTCACTCAGGCACTCTTGAAAATATTACCCATGGCCTAGCCCCATGAGCCTGAGCATACAGAATGGGCCTATGGGGAATTCAAATTGTATCCTGACTGTTGAAGAATTTATAGATTAGGGTATCTGAGGTTTCTCCTATGTTGTGATTTTTGGGCTGAGGTCAGGATTAATTTAATGGGCTTTTAAGGACTCTTCATATCTTTCTTTCTCCCAGGAAGGTGGCCAGAGGACCAGGAGTATACTAGGGATCTTGAACTTGAAGTCTGAGCAATGGGGCACACAGACTGAGTGATGGGTTTATGGGCCATGTTTCCCCTTGGTGAATAGAGAGGAAATTCAGTACTCTACCTACAGAAAGACATAAGGGGTCAGATTCTGCTCTGTTACACATGGGTTAATCAGACTGTGTTGAAGTCAATAGTTACAATGGTGTAAAACTGATGAAAGTAGGAGGAGAATGAGGCTCAAAGTCTTTACTTGGAAATTTTGTGGTAATGTTAAGAGTCCTTTGCCATTAAATGATCTGTAGATACACTACATTACTACTCCCTGGATAACTTTTAATGCTCTGTTCACGGAGCGTGCGTCCTATCAAAGACTACATATTTTGAAGGATACTGGTGCCAGAGTGATCCAGTAGTACCTAGTTCTGAAACCCTATTCCTTTCAGTTTCAGCAGTGAGCAGGGAAGGATCACTCAGGGTTGATGCCCGCTTCCAAGAAGAAGGGAACATGGCTTCTGCTGAGTGTGCCCCCAAACCATACTCCAATGGGGAGGTGTGTGACAGGGATGTCTATACCCCCACATTAACCTGGATAATGAAGGGATTAAATCCCTTCCCCTGGAGAAGAGATCCTTCCTGGCCATTGGAGCTGCATTAGCTACCAGGATTGAAAGGAAGGGCCTTCAGATGGGGCTTAAGAGACATCTGTAAGGAGATTGCGGGACTATTGAGCAGAAAGGTAGAAAAGGGCTTCCTCCCACCTTGTGTGGCAAGGAACTTGTGCTCTGAATCCAACCGGACAGGACTATTATCCTCTCATCACTCTCCCAGCTGCAAGGGACAATTTGAATGGCTTAACCAAACCCTGCTAAGAAGGGAACCTTCTGTAGTTATTTCCCCATCCACAAAGATTGTTTGTTTCTTTTTTGCCCTGTCTAAAGAAAATGACTGTGATTATTTGGCCCCTGCTGTAGATGATAATAAACAACCTACATTTTTTCCCAGAAAGGGAGCCTTAATGAATAGTTTCTTTCCCTAAAGCAATGGTTTTCAACCTTTTTTCATTTGCGGACCCCTAAAAAATGTCGAATGGAAGTGCAGACCCCTTTGGAAATCTTAGATATAGTCTGTGGATCCTCAATGGCCTGTGGATTACAGGTTGAAAACCACTGCCCTAAAGGGAAAAGGTCTTGTTTATGTAAAATACATCTGTATTCTCCTGAGCCCCCTCTCTTTTGTAGGATGAGCAACCCCTTTTACAGGATTGTACAGTGATAAAGCCTATTTAACCTCTGGCTCTTCTCTGAGGTGCTAACCAGAGGCCCAGTTAGTTCCAAGGGGGTGTGTGTGTGTGTGTCGATGTGAGTGTTAACTTTCTCTGCAGATGGACTGAATTAATCCCTTCATTCCATATAGGCCTCTGAATAGTTGTCAGATGTTAATAAATTTCAGCCACTGCCAGCTTGAATTGGATTGAAACTGGCGACCTAGAGGTGAGAAGATTTGTATCCCTTGAGCCAGGCTGCATATACAATTGTTTAAGCACACATAAGGAGATGCATGGGGCTAGAGGCAGCTAACGAGTGGAGAATGAGATGTAATGAAAGGGAAGAGACAACATATCAAAGCCAACATCTCCTCCCTTGGAGCAGGTGAAATGCTGGACACGGCTTTTTGTTTCCCTTCCCCTTTCATATCCTTATTCTTCCTTTGTCGAGAGCTCTAACTGGGCAGGCATCCTGACTGAATAGCTCCTTTCTCCCTTACTTGCTGTATCTCCTGCTGCTGCTTCCATCTATGTCCTACTTCCTCATTGTGCCAGAGTGCATGGTTAAGGAAGAGGACAGACAACGGGAGATGGAGAAAAACAAGATGCACTTCTGACTTCTCTTTGAGGCTGTCAAAGAACTGTTTCAACGCCTTGCATGTCTCTCCCTGGCTTTTATTCTTGCAGGTCCTTTTATTATTATTATTACTCCTTCAACTGGCAGACAAAGGCAAATCCGCCTGCTGCTCCACCAGTCCCTTTCTCTGCCATGTCCAGCTTGAACATAAATCTTGTTGGCACGTGTGCTTGTGTGATCTTGCAAAGAATGCTGCAGTTTCGGCTCAACTTAGGTTTTTTGTTTTTTTTTTTAAAAATGACAGTACCTAATGTAGGTAGAAATATTTGAATTAAAATGGAAAGGCTGACAATCACCAGGGCATGGAGAAGGAATTAGAGAGATATTGTTAAAATTAAATTAATTGGACCAGATCCTCAGCAGTCGTAACTTGGCATAGCTCCTCTTAAATGCCTAGATGTGTGTGTACATGTAGGAGAGTTTGTGCATCTGTGACTATCTTCTGTCTTTGAGGCTGTAGGAAGCCTTTCATTGAGTATGTGAGACATTTAATAGGTGGAAGCAGAGAAGGGAGAGTAAGGGAGCTTCTTGTCTTCTCTAATATCCTTGTAAATAACTCCATGTCCTTTATTGGCCTCACACTCTCCTCAGTGGGGAGGAAGAGAATCAATAATCATTGAATACTTTGCAGATCAATTAGCTGTGCAATGCAGGTGTGATAGCAGCTTTTGGACAGAGCCAGAGCTTGCAGGAGGGAGGGTGGAGTTTCTACCAGTTCAACCATCTTGGAACATTAGAGATAATTATCAGTGGCTGCTCTAGTGAGGACATGGATTTCTTGAAGCATGATGATTGAAGCTGCATGATGGTACACCCTTACCAAGTTCAACCAATAATTCCTGCTACAGACAGCTACAGACAGCAAAAATATATAGATTCATAGATTCATAGATACTAAGGTCAGAAGGGACCATTCTGATCATCTAGTCCAACCTCCTGCACAACGCAGGCCACAGAATTTCACTCACCCACTCCTACGAAAAACCTCACCTATATCTGAGCTATTGAAGTCCTCAAATCGTGGTTTAAAGACTTCAAGGAGCAGAGAAGGCTCCCTCAAGTGACCCGTGCCCCATGCTACAGAGGAAGGCGAAAAACCTCCAGGGCCTCTCCAATTTGCCCTGGAGGAAAATTCCTTCCCGACCCCAAATATGGCGATCAGATAAACCCTGAGCATATGGGCAAGATTCACCAGCCAGATACTACAGAAAATTCTTTCCTGGGTAACTCAGATCCCATCCATCTGATATATCCCATCTCAGGGGATTAGGCCTATTTACCCTGAATATTTAAAGATCAATTACTTACCAAAATCACATTATCCCATCATACCATCTCCTCCATAAACTTATCGAGTTTAACCTTAAAGCCAGATAGATCTTTTGCCTCCACTGCTTCCCTTGGAAGGCTATTCCAAAACTTCACTCCTCTGATGGTTAGAAACCTTCGTCTAATTTCAAGTCTAAACTTCCTGGTGGCCAGTTTATACCCATTTGTTCTTGTGTCCACGTTGGTGCTGAGCTTAAATAATTCCTCTCCCTCTCCTGTATTTATCCCTCTGATATATTTATAGAGAGCAATCATATCTCCCCTGAACTTTTTTATTTAGGCTAAACAAGCCAAGCTCCTTAAGTCTCCTTTCATAAGACAAGTTTTCCATTCCTCGGATCATCCTAGTAGCCCTTCTCTGTACCTGCTCCAGTTTGAATTCATCCTTTTTAAACATGGGAGACCAGAACTGCACACAGTATTCTAGGTGAGGTCTCACCAGTGCCTTGTATAATGGTACTAAAACCTCCTTATCCCTACTGGAAATGCCTCTCCTGATGCATCCCAAAACCACATTAGCTTTTTATTAGGCTGAAGCTTGTCATTGTTTGTATTAAAGTAGCACCTAGAGGCCCCAACCAAGATTCAGGCCCCATTGTGCTAGGCATGGGACAGACACATAGTAAGAGACTGCCCCTGCCCCAAAAGCTTACAGTGAAAATCGACACGACAAAGGGGGAAAAGAATGTTTGATGGATGGGAAACAGAGGCACAGAGAGATTAAGTGACTTAGGCTTGTCTAAACAAAAACTTTGCAGCAAGATGGGGTGTCAATCTATCCCCACTAGTCTACCACACACCAGCTGTCATGTGGGCCCTGCTTCTGCTCACCAAAAGTTCCCTAATGCACTTTGATCTACCTTGCTTTGGAATGGGAGTAGATTAAAATACGCGAGAGACCTTTTAATGCGCAACAATAGAGTCCACACAGACATTTAGGCTGCATCTGTGCTACAGGCTAGGGGGATGATTCCCAGCTCACGTACATCGGCTTGTGCTAGCTTGATGAGAGGTAGTGAGAGTGTAAATAGCAGTGTAGCTGTGGTTGCATCGGTGGGGCAGCAGAAGCATGGCTGAGCTGTGCTGTGTACATACCTAGCAGTTTGAGGCGGGTTTGTCTTTGGCACAGCTCAGCCATGCTTCTGCTGGCACTACTTATGCTACTGGTTTTAGAACACTAATTCAATGAAAGCTTCTGTGAACTGGGAAACACCCCTAGCTCCAGGTGTAGACGTAGCCTGAGGCTATGTTTACTCTACTAGCTTGAGGTGTGAGTTCCCTGCTCGTATACATATGCTTACGCTAGCTTTCATCAAATGAGTGTGCTAAAAATAGTAGTGTAGCCACAGTAGCGTGGGCAACTGTGAATGGTAGCATGGGCTAACCACCTTGGGCTCAGGGCTGATTTCTCCTGGGGATGGGAAGCCCATGCTGCCACTTGCCCCAGCCCATGCTACTATTTTTAGCATGCTAGCCCAAAGATAGCTAGTGTGAGAGTGTCTATGACACCTGGGAATTACACCTCTAGCTCCAAGTGTAGACACGGCCTTCATGTGCAGCCTGCTAGTGGGGGATAGATGTACTTCTCAGCTTGCTGCAAACTAAGTGTTCATGTAGACAAGCCTCTACTCAAGGTCCCCCAGGGAGTCAGTAGCAGAGCTGACATTTGACCCCACATCTCCTGATTCCAAATCCAGTGCTGATACCAGAAGACCATCCTTCCTCAAGTGTTGATATAGTGCTGGCCTGAACACTCTCATAAAACCCCATGTGTGCCCAGAGCCTTTTTAACTTCTCTTTGTTCCCCCTTTCTTTTCCCTGTACTGCCCTACTGCTTCCCTGTAGTAGCCAGAAACTAGAAATACCAAAATAACTAATGGATGGGCTGCTCTTATGAATATCTGTGACCTGTTCACATCTGGGCAGTAGTGGAAATTTTGTGAGAGAAGATTTCCCACTCCAAGGAGGTTCAGCTGGATTTGGAGAAGTTGATGAACTTTGAATGCTTATCTAAATGGAATCACTGTACTTTTTTGAGGTTTCCTCCCCACTGCTCAGAAGAGAGCAAGGGCCTTCTTGATGAAATGAAAGAGCAGTTAATTTAGAAATGATAAAAAGAAATTCAACTTCACACAGGATGTAGTTGATTTGTGGAATTTCCTCTATGCCCTCCTGCCAAGTACTGGGACTGGATTTTTAAGTGCTGGATAATGTTATTACCACTGGTTTCAGAGTAGCACTAATGATAAGAGGTTGCTTTGCCAGCTGACATACCATTCAGTATGTAGTCAGATTTCATGTTTCAGGGTACAAGCTGGTCACCTCTGAGGGCCAGAAAAAAAATCCCCCATACAAACAGCATAATATAACTTGCTGAGTGGATTATGGGGCATTTTTGCCTTTCTTTAAACCATCGGAGACTGGTCGTGTCAGGATACTTGACAAAATGGACTACGGTCTGATCTGGTATGGTAGGAGTATGACAGAGTACAAGGTGCAAACATGTGAACATGCACTCTGATCATTCTGATATTAATTAATTCCCCTGGAGAAATCAGATGTGGCTAATTAGTCAATCAGGATGGCTGTCTAAGCCAATTATCCTATCAGCCCAGGACAGATAAGAAGAGGTACAGGAAGGGTGGGGGAGAAACCCCCCCAGGGCTAACTGACCCTAGCCACACAGAGGCTCAGAGCAGAGAGACCTTTGTTCCCCTCAGGAAGTGGTGAGAGGGCCAAAAGCTACTTTAACATTGCAAATAGACTGTAGCACAAGGATTGTTGTATCAAAAGGGTGTAAGAAACACATAATAAAAGGACATGGTGACGGCACAATCATGGAAGTCAGTGCAATGTTTGCAGGAAGAAGGCAAGAGAGGAGCCATGCCCTGTGACAAGGAGGTAGGATTCTGGACTGGTAGTATGATCTGGTGTAGACAGGATACCTGACTAAATGGACCAGAGGTCTAATCCAGGTAGTCACGTATATATTTACACCTGTAGCATAACAACCCTTGTGATTTGGTCCAAACTTTATAGACTGGACAGTAGCCACTTCTGATGAATTATAGCTCTACCTATGTATTCTATTTTTTTTCTGTTCTCCTTCCTCTGAAGCATCAGAGATGGCCACAGCTGGAGATGGGACACTGGATGGGGTAGGTCAGTGATCTCAGGTGGCACTGAGCATTCTGTCTCTCAGGTACGTGGCTGGCTGGTTCTTGTTCACATGCTCAGGGTTTAACTGATAACCATATATTGGGTTGGGAAGGAATTTTTCCTCAGCTCGGATTGGCAGGAACCTTATGGGATTTTGCCTTCCTCTACGGTGTGTGAGTGCAGACCACTTGCCAGGATCATCTGGGTAGCTCTCACTTAATCATTTCCCTGCCATTGCCAGGGTCTTGGGCACTGGTGCACCTAGGTCCCTCCTATTCTCTGCCTGTGGCATATCATATCATAGTCTCCTGAAGGCTGTAATACTTTGGTCTAATTTCAATTGTTAGGTTCAGCATGTACATGCTGGGTAATACTGGTGGCCTGTGATATACCGGAGGTCAGACTAAATGATCTGGTGGTCCCTTCTACTCTTAATCTCTGTGACTAATCAAAGGATTATTAATTTCCCTAAGGTTTAATACTGTGTGTTCTATGGAGCAAGGCATACCTGCAAGAGAGGATATATCATTATCATACCCCAAGACAGGTATTGGGGATTATAGGGTGTCTTGTGTCTCCTCTGTTGCAGTATGTCTGGAATGATTCCTTGCAAACCCCTTAAAACAGGAATTGAAAATTACTTACAATTTTCAGTCTCCTGCATTGGCTTCAATAGGAATCTGCTTTGGTCGAGCTCCAGAGGGACTCCTTGGTGTACAAGTGTTTATAGTGATCCCAATCAGCTGGGCAGTGGTTGATTTTTGGGGTCTGGCAGCAGGTCAGTTTCTGTTGTTGCAGAGAAATTGATGCCATGGAGTCAGGTCTGGTGTAATCTGCTTTATACCAGGTTTCAGAGTAGCAGCCGTGTTAGTCTGTATTCGCAAAAAGAAAAGGAGTACTTGTGGCACCTTAGAGACTAACAAATTTATTAGAGCATAAGCTTTCGTGAGCTACAGCTCACTTCATCGGATGCATTTGGTGGAAAAAAAACTTATGCTCTAATAAATTTGTTAGTCTCTAAGGTGCCACAAGTACTCCTTTTCTTTCTGCTTTATACCATGTGCATATTCTAATCAACATGATGCATGTGAGTCCTATTGCTCTTAAACTGAGAGACAACTGTGCACAGAGGCAACTCTGGTTCCCCAACTCAGTCACTCTGAACAGCCAGCAGGTACAGCTGCCACCATTGCTGACTTTCCATCCTCCCAATTGTCACAGACCATCCCTTCCTGGCTACCCTATCACCTCCAGGGACCAGAAGAACAGCAGCCAATTCATCACCCTGCCCCAGGCTGATGCGGTACTGCTCAATACATGACAGCATATAGCCTATCAGAACCTCCTGATTACTGAGCATTCTGGACTCTAGCTTTGCTATGACAATAATAAGAACATTCAGCCACTCAGAACATCTCATTCACTGAAGATTCCAAACCCTACAGTTTGAGGCTTTCTATCGGGAACTGTTCTGTCATCAAATGCAGTGGGAAGAAGTTGGAATCGCTGCTAAGATCCATGGGGAAAAGTGTCATTAGGAAATGCCAGAAGTCCAGGCATCCCAACATTCCTTTGTGTGTGTCTGAAGAAGAGCTCTGAGTAAGCTCAAAAGCTTGTCTCTCTCACCAACAGAAGTTGGTCCAATAAAAGCTATTACCTCACCCACCTTGTTGTGTGAGACCGAGATTGAGTAAGAAAGACTCTGTCCCACATCTTATTCCCTGTAAGGAGTCACAATACTCTTGTCTGTCATACCACATAGCAACCAACAGGATGTCCCAAGTAGAGGGTTCACAATTCTGTGATACAGCATATAGTTCTATGTACAGGAATTATTGTATTTTTCAAAACTAAATATAATAATTAAATGCAGAGAGAAAAACAAGCGGAAGCCTTTGTCTCCAGGCTAGCCTGAGGCCTTGATGAGTTTGTGGTAGGGATAAGCAGGAGTAAATGAACACTTAAACAAACAGCTCTGCTGTAGCAGACAGGCCTGAGAAATATAGAAAAATTACTGATAAGACTTTGAATTTCTATGGCAATTTTCCATCAGGAACAATAAACATCCCACCATGACTGTGATGAATAGGTACATGGTGAGGTCTCCTTTTTAAAGACAGAAAAGGCACGGTGGCCTCTCTTTTGATGGTGCTTTTTTGCACCCACAGCATCTGTGGTAATTTGGGCTGAGGCTTGCCTAAAAATATAGCCCTGAGAGACTTGCCCCAGGTCACACAGGAGTTTTGTGGTGGGGCCAGATATAAAAGGAGCCTAGGCTCCTAACTCCCACTACTGTACTTAAACTACAATACCTACTTTCTTCTCTAGGAGTCATAGAGCTAAGGTCAGAATCTAATCTAATCTGACCTCCTATATATTACAGGCCACCAACACCCTCAACAAGCACACATTGAGCCCAACAACCGAGGTGAGGAAAATGGGTGGTACTGGAAATGGGAGAGAGATTAAGAGTGGGGGCCTGATTCATCATTACCCTAGGGCTATTCAGGCTGTGGCAAAGTGACTGTAGGGCAGTTGTAAGCCTCCTCCTGAAGAAAGGGGCCTGTATGCTGTGCAAAGAGCCAACTATACATGGCCATTGTAAGAGTCCCTGATGCAGGAGGAGGCATGGCTATGGTGGGGCCATTGAAACAGGGCTGAGGGCTGCTCTAGCTAATGTAGAGAGTCAAACTAGACTCCAGCTGCCCTAGAATAGGAGTGGCACAAGCCACCTTTCCACTCTCCCTGGGCTGGCACCTGCACCAGTGCAGGGATGACTCTGGCCCTAAGTGTCTTCCAAAAGTTTGACTAATGCCTCCTTGCCTGTAAAGTGAATACAAATTCATATTCAAATATACATATTCATATACAAATACAAATTCATGCTCCTCGTATGAATTAATAACACCCCCAGCCAGGATGCCTGCAACAGGGATTGTCCATGAGAGTTAAAAGTATGGGCCTCTACTGCCTGAACTAAAAGTCCCATCTCTTAGCTTGAAGCCAGTAGCAAAATCATAAACATCAATGAGTTCCCACCACTAGAGGGAGACAGGCAGCCATGCTGTGTGACTGTTACATAAAGGAAACCCCCAAACAGAAAATTGATCTCCTCCCTTCACTAAGTCAGATGCTATATTGCTTACTATGGGGTTCTGTAGGCCTGGAAGACAATTGATCTGCTGCAACTGCATTAATTCCTGGCTCCCTTGAAGCTTTTCTGTCTGTTTTAGGGTTGATCCCCAGTCTGCACCACACAAAGAGCCTGAAATCGAAGCAGTGTCAGCTCCAGGCTACGGCACTGAGATGCTGTTGTCTGTGAGGGAGCCATCACTTCTGCCTGCCTAGGGAATCCAGAGAAGCTGAGAGAAATGAGCTTGTGAATATTTCCACCCCCTCCCCTCGCCCCTGGGGCCTATCCTACCATGTTTGTGGCAAATGGCTTGTTAAATTATAGTGATCAGCTCCAATTGATCCAGCTGCTGAGGCCTGAGCTGCTGGAGCACCTCTCCACAAAATGAGAGACATGCTATCTTCCCAGGGATCCCTCCCAGGAGGAAGAAGAAAACTCCCAGCTTAACCTAATGCAATTTCTGCCTGGTTCTCCCCTGAGAGGGAAGGTGTTTGGGGGATCACAAAGGGGATAAGTGATGCTGCCTTTGAGGGAAGTGGATACATGGTAACTCGCTTTGGATCTTGAGCCATCTCTGTATAAGGCTCTCCCTCCACCGAGACACTTCAGACCTCCCCAAAGCATGGCTCCTAAGGGAGTTAGGATGCAATTGGCTATTACCTCTGCTTGCAACATACGCACTTGTGATACAACATCCCATTTGAGGGGGTTAAAGTTATGGCACTGCTGCTCGTTCGAGCAACAACGACTTCAGAGCAGTTTTTCTGTGGGAAGCCATCTGTCAGCCGGAGAGCCTGCTGTGTCCACTAAGCCTCTCCACCCTCAGCTCAGCTCTACAAAACTGCAGATCCCTGACCCTGTAGAGCTACAGAGGGGATCCCCTTGTCTGAAGGGATTTTGTGCCACATTTTCTTTTCTTATACAGCATTTAGCAATGGGTAACATTTGGCCCACAGCTGGGAGAGATGGATGAGAAGCAACTGCAAGGACAGGCTTGAAGTCGGAGATTGCAATGATGACCTCTTCATTTATAACCCAATCCCTTAATTAGCCCCCTGGTGCTAATACCAACACTTGTTCTCTAGCCATATCTCTAGTCACCAGTGGCTCTAATTTATAATTTTAGGTTGGGGCAGTGTAAGCCAAATACTGCTGGGAATCTTGGTGGCGGTGTTCCTCTGTGGAAACTTTTGAACTCTAGATGGGAAAATGATAAATTCTTGGGCACGTTAGAAAGCAATATGGCAATTTCAAGTTTGTATTTTTAATCTTTCTGAGCAGGGTGGTTTCCTCACAGCAGAACCATCATTGTTTCTGTCACCTTGCCTGGAAACTTACCTATAGTGGTGATAACTAGCCCCCTCCCTTGTCCGGAATCATAACCCTCTCGCTTTTTTACAGTCTCCTCTCTCTCACTGATCAGCAGCTACAGGTGGTCGGGAAAGGGGGAGAAGGAGAAAAATCGTGACACTTTGAAAATATTCCTTTTGTTTTTTGTCAGATATGTTTTCAGTGAAATTTTCCATCCACCTTTAGCAGCAACTCAAGTCAGATTTATCGTAGGAGAAAATATCCCTCTAGATGTTGTTGTCCTCTCCTTCCTCCACCATCCCTCCTCTTCTCTGAGTGCTGAGCTGGTGAAGCACTCGAGCATTTGGCCAATTGAAATGCTGGGTTGATTAAGCACTAAGGAGCATTGTGCCAGGAAGAAAGCTGGACTGGCTTGAACAATTGTAGCCCTCTCGTTTTGAGGAGAGGTTGCCCCCTCCTCCTACTGCTGAATAATAAAAATGCGTGAAATTGCTCAAGAATAATTATTACCTGCACAGACAACTAGCCTCTGCTGTTTGATTTGAGGATGAGGGTGTGTGTGTGTATGTGTGTATGTGTCGGGGGGGAGGCATTGTTAATTGAGATTGAAACTGAGATTGAGATTTTTTAAAACCAATCTTATTTTATTCTGTTAATATTTACATAATGCACTAATGCTTTGGATGGTGTGTATCTCGTAGCTTCACCCCAGTGGAAATGGAAATTTCCTATATCAGACATTGGGGTAGAACAACCTGGGGGACGTTTGGCTGTACAGTCCTGTAGTTCAAAATGTCTGACCCACATCCTCTAATTGTAATATCTGAATATGTTTCAAATCATTAGGGTTAGGATGGCAAGGACTTGTTCAGGTATGTCACCTCTCCCCCTCCCATGTGTCAACACAATCCTAAACAAATCCTTTTCCTCCTTGATATGTACACCCTTTAAATGCTAGCAGATTTATTATCTTCCATCTCTTAGGTGTCATTTAGCCAAGTGATACATTTTTTTAGCTCTTTCAATATTTTCTCAAGTGAGGGTGAGTGTCAGTGTACTCTATGGCTAGGGCCCTACCAAATTCACAGTCCATTTTGGTCAATTTCATAGTCATAGGATTTTAAAAATCATAAAATTTATAGTTTCAGATATTTAAATCTGAAATTTCACAGTATTGTAGCTGTAGGGGTCTCGACCCAAAATGGGGTCATGGGGAGGGGTCACAAAGTTATAGTCAGGGGGTCATGTTATTGCCACCCATACCTCTGTGCTGCTGCCTTCTTTACAGCTTGGCTGCCAGAGAGCAGCTGCTGGCCGAGTGCCTAGCTCTGAAGGCAGCACCATTGCCTGCAGCAGTGCAGAAGTAAGGATGGAAATACCATACTATGCCACCCTCACTTCTGCGTTGCTGCTGACAGCAACTCTGCCTTCAGAACTGGACTCACAGTCAGCAGCCATGGAGCTTCCTGAAGTTGGGGGAGATTCCCGGAGATGGGTCTGACCAGGCCTCAGGAGCAGCCCATGCAGAGGAAGAAGTCCTGACCCACCCCAGCCCATCTGGGACTAGCAGCTGGAGCCCCACTCATAGTAGGAGCTCCTGGTTGGGACCTGCCCCTCCCTGGCTCAGCCCTGCCCCTCCCTGGCTCCAGACCCAACGCTTGGGAGTTAAAGGGGCTTTGGGCTGGCTGTGTGGGTGAGTGGGGGAGGTGACATGGGGCCCTGGGTGGTCACCCACTTGCCATTTTAAGGCCAGCCCTGCCCCTCCAAATATTGATGACCCCCCTCATACCATGCCACCCTCACTTCTGTGCTGTAGCTGGTGGCGATGCTGCATTCAAAACTGGGCTCCTGGCCAGCAGCCCCCACTCTCCGGCCACACAACTCTATGAAATCTGGTCTCCCCTACAATAGCCAGATTTCATGGGGGAGACCAGATTTCATGGTCCGTGACACGTTTTTGATGGCCGTGAATTTGGAAGGGCCCTATCTATGGCTAAGTCCCTCAGTTCTGTGAGTCTTTGGTAGAAATTATGGAAATTCTGTAGAAGCTTTAGATAAATTTATGAAAAGGAGGATTTTATTGAATTTAATATGAAGATGAATAATACAATCAACAGAGTTCCCTGTGTTGGTTTTATATTAAATTTATTTTAAGATTTCTCTCCAGTTTCAGTGTTCAGTATGCAATACATTGTCATCTTCAGGTTTCAGAGTTAACAGTCCATTACAATGAAATGTCTCAGCTATTTGTTCAGGCTGTCTTCAAACTCAGATGTCACTGCATTAGTTTACATTTGGGTCACATTTTAATGTTTTTTTCCCCGTAACCATCAAGGCTAGAAATATATCGTTTAAAGAAAGATGAGATTTTTATGGCAAAGAGTGAATTCTATGACTAGTTCCAGCCACAGAATACATGGGACACAAATAAGGACTTTGGTTACTTTTGGTTGTTCTCTGACTTGCTTTCAAGTTGCAATTATTTTTCTGCTTTTTTGAGATTCTCAGAGCTATATGCAGTGTTCTAGGAGTGGTGTTAACACTAGTTTTAAAAATGGAGAGAAAATTTGGTGACAACTGACCTCATTGTTGTTGAAATGCTATAGCTCAGTGGCTCTCAATTAATTTCCAGACTACTGTACCCATTTCAGGATTCTGATTTTGTCTTGCATACCCCCAAGTTTCACCTCACTTAAAAACTACTTGCTTACAAGATCAGACATAAAAATACAAAAGTGTCACAGCCACACTATTACTGAAAATTTGCTGACTTTCTCATTTTTACCATATAATTATAAAATAAATCAATTGGAATATAAATATTGTACTTACATCTCAGTGTATAGTTTATAGAAGGTTATAAACAAGTCATTGTCTGTATGAAATTTTAGTTTATACTGGCTTCGCTAGTGCTTTTTTTGTAGCCTGTTGTAAAACTAGGCAAATATCTAGATGAGTTGATGTACCATACCCTGGAAGATCTCTGCATACCCCCAGGGGTATGCAAACCCATAGGGGAGAACCACTGCCATAGCTTACAGAGGGTTTAGGGACAACACAAGATCAGGTCTCGACAGTGAGTCAAGCAGGTTATGGCTGAGTTCTGGGATAGGCTTTTTCTTTCCAGAGTTGCTCAGCTATGAAATATTCTGCTAAAGGAGAGACAGCGGAAGCAGATAATCAAAAATATTCTTAAGGAAAGGATGGATGGATGGATTTAGCTGGGACCTCTGCTGAAAAGCAGCTTTGCCTGCCAACAGTAGGAGGATGGTTTTGGTGAAGATCTGCTCTTCACTCTATTCTAAATTTGTGTATGTCCTGAGGTAAAGTTTTAGGGCACTTATTGGCTTACTGTGTGCAATGGATTTCCTCTGACCTAAAACACCTGTTTATCTCCTTTAGGACCTCTGTTCCAATTCTTCAGGCTTGCTCGGAAGAGACAAGGCCAGTGCTACATTCCTAAAATTGGCTGTGGATGGTCCACCTTATTGTCAGATGAATCTCTGCTGAACTCCAAAATTTAATTCTACCATTTTTTAGGGGCTTAATCCTATGCCATTGAAGTCAATGGGAGTTTTACCTTGATTTTAAAGGGCATAAGATCAGTCCATAAATGAAAATCCTGTGGAAATGTTCCCTTCATTCCTTTCCAACATGGGTTGGGGAGAAGCAGGGATGTAAAATTACACTGGACTGTTGACAAATTCCAAGTCTGCTTTGAGCAGTGGCTTGGACTAGATGACCTTCTGAGGTCTCTTCCAACCCTAATATTCTATTATTCTAATTCTATTATTCTATTGTGAACTACCCGAATGGGAAACACTTTCGCTGTGCCGTGGGCTAACTGGGATTTGTAGAAAAGCTCTTTCTAAAGATCACTTTTTGAGGTTTTAAAATTGATTCCTTTTAATTTTTCTTTCATGCAAAGGCCTGAGCATGGTAAGAAAGGCAACCTGATACAGGTGGAGGGATAAGAAAAAACGCCACCAATAGAAATAGCATTTATTCTGTCCTTGTGACCTCATCTGCACTGAATCCATTCATCCTTCTCTTCCAGGATTACTTCTAATATTCCAGACCCCTAAGCAGCTTAAAATAGCCACCATCAAAAAGAAAACAAGAACAACCACCATAAAATGTTTCCCGCCTTTGGTATTTGCTCAGCTCTGTGGTTAATAATAATAATCCTTGAACCTTGCTGTAACACAGAGTTTCTTGGGCAAAGGGTCCCCTGTTCTTAGCAAACATCTCTCAGTCTGGACCTGACAAACTCACTACAACAAACACATGTCTTTACAGGATATTTATCCATAAAGAGTAACATGTAATGTAGCTATAGAAAACTTGTAACTTGTTGATATTCATAATCATTGTGAGATGTATGTACAGGTAATATTTAAGGAATAATTTATTTATATTGAAAGTATACTTTATGAACTCAGAGTAAAAATTAGTCACCACGTGTAATGTGATGACCCATTCAAGCATGAGGACATTGCCCCTCCTTAGTCAGCTGGCAAGGTAATGCAAGGTACGATTGTATACCCTTGTGACATCCCAGAAATCATCAAAGACAATTCCAAATGACCAAAACCACTCGGAGGTGAAATGGAATATTATCGCAGGCTGGAGATTGCCCTGGCTATGAAGAAAGACAAAAGATTGTTTCAGTATAACAGAGTGCAGGGAAATGCCCTCTGTATTAATTAACTGAGGAAACCTCTTAAAAAGCAGGCGGCTTTTATGAACATTTGGATTCTGGCTCTGCAACAGACTGAACTTTGTGGGGAAAGGTAACTGTTGATAAGTGTCGACCCAAGTTCACATTTTTTATTTGTTTGGTGTTGTAACCATTTGCTTCCATCACTTTCTCTCTCTTCCAGTTAAGTATTTACTTTTTCTTAAATAAAATTGCTTTCATTTTATGGTAAGCGCTCACAAGTGCTGTGTGGTTACAGGAGTGGTGCTTTAAGTTAAAACTGGTAAATTGGGGTGACCTGAAATTTCTTTGGGCAGCCATTTTCAGGGACTGGATATCACAGGGGAAGAATGTACAAGGGCTGGGGATTTGAGTGCATCTATTGTTACCCTGCAAGGCAAAGTTAGGGCTGGCCTAACCCAGAGGAAAGAGGGCTTGGGTGGCTGAAAGGCAGGTGATGCCAGAGAGCTGACATCCAGCTCCCACAAGAAAGCCTCCCTCTTGCTGGAGGCAGGAGATAACAAGGTGGCTCACAGTCCTTGGTGTCCTGAGAACTGTCACACCTGCCCAAAACACAAAGAAAGGAGGTGAAGCCTATCTTCCCCTCTTCCCCCACTCATTGGAGTTGGCCATGAACTTGTTTTTTTATTTCCTTTGACCCCTTCTTGTTTTTTCTCTCTCTCTTTCATTCTGTTCTAGGATGAGTCATCCATGTTCTTCCAGTTTGGCCCATCAATAGAACAGCAAGCCTCTGTCATGCTCAACATCATGGAAGAATATGACTGGTACATATTCTCCATTGTCACTACCTACTTCCCTGGCTACCAGGACTTTGTCAACAAGATCCGCAGCACCATTGAGAACAGCTTTGTGGGCTGGGAGCTGGAGGAGGTCCTCTTGCTGGACATGTCCCTGGATGATGGAGATTCAAAGATCCAGAACCAGCTCAAGAAGCTCCAGAGCCCTGTCATACTCCTCTACTGCACCAAGGAAGAGGCCACCTACATCTTTGAGGTGGCCAACTCTGTGGGTCTGACAGGCTATGCTTACACATGGATCGTGCCCAGCCTGGTGGCAGGGGATACAGATACAGTGCCATCTGAGTTCCCCACTGGCCTCATCTCTGTGTCCTATGATGAGTGGGACTATGGCCTTCCTGCCAGGGTGAGGGACGGGATAGCCATAATCACCACAGCTGCTTCTGACATGTTGTCTGAGCACAGCTTCATCCCTGAGCCCAAGAGCAGCTGTTACAACACCCAGGAGAAACGGATCTACCAGTCCAACATGCTGAACAGGTAAGGGGAATGGATGGGAGGTGGGGGTCACAAGAAGCATCTGAAAAACCCTTCTGAAGTTTGTGGCATTTAGGGTACCAGTAGGGAGAGCAACCCAAGCTTGTATTAATTGGAGGCTGAGCAAATGGAAGGCTTTTAATGGTCTGGCCAGTTCTGAGGTGGTCCATGTCCTTTTATGCTGCCACTTCAACAGCTCTTGGTGGTGCTAGAATGAAAGAATAGGAGCCAGAGCACCCAGGAATAGGGTGATCAGATGTCCGGATAAAACTGGGACTATCCCAATATTGAGCAGTTTGTCCCACATCCCGACAGAAGTACGGTCGGGATGCCATTTGTCCCGATATTTTGTTTCAGGCATGGCAGCCTTTTTTGTCGCTTAGGCAGCGGTGACAGGCGAGGTGGGGAGCGCCTTTTCAATTGTTACACTCACCCGGCACATCTGGGTCGTTGGCGGCATGTACTTCTCTCTTCGTCGGCAAGATTTATTTCCTGCCGCCGAATGTGCCGGGTGAGTGTAACAATTGAAAAGGCGCTCCCCCCCCGGCGGTCCCCAATTTAGCATCTGGATTTAGCATCTGGTCACCCTACCCAGGAGGGGGATGAACAGTGACTGCATAGTGCAAAAGTCTGTGTGCACATTTCCAAAGAGGAACGATTCCATGTGTGTGTGACAAGAATGGATTCTATGGTTCTTAACGGAGTGTCTTTGCATAAAAGAGTATATAACTCACACCCACACAGGGTGCTGCTCTGTCCCCTTCTAATAATGGCCATGGCACGCATAAAGGCTGATAAAACCTTGCCTAACAGACTTGGGTCTTCTAGGCCAACCTCTGGAGGCTCATGTATTTAGACCCAGAAGGCCCTGGGTTTGACATCGCCTCTCCCCACTGCCAACAATGCACACAGTGGTCTGGTTTGTGGGTAACAGGAATATTTTTATTAGATATTTATATGGCCCCCATTACCGTAGTTTCTGAGCGCCTCACAATCTTGAATGTATTAATCCTAACCATACCCCTGTGAGGTAGGGAAGTATTATCCCCATTTACAAATGGGAAGGGCACAGAGAGGGGCTATGTGATTTGCCCCAGGTCACTCAGGATGTCTGTGGTGGATCAGGGAGTTGAATCTCAGTTTCCTGAATCCCCAGGCTAGTACCCTAAGCACTGGATTTTCTTCCTCTTCCCATCTCTGCCCCCCAGAGCATCAGTATGTTATACCAATCCAGAGAAGGAGACCTGAATTGGGAAGGGATACAAAATCCTCATCTGGGTTTAATGGGTCCTGGAGGGTTGGGTTGTCATGCTCTAGTGACTTGCTGCTTGGTCTGTGCATATAGACATCCTTGAGTAGGTTGGTCCTATTACTGGTGGACAAGGGTGGGGGGAAAATCCAAAATTACCTTCTCCAAAGGGGGTCTCCACACAGCACATGCATTTTTGTCATTTGCCTTGATATAAATATCATGGCACAGTGCAAATATGGTAGGTCAATCAAGTGTTGTCACTGGGTGGTCTGCACGCTCTGATTCATCAGTACAATTTGTACCAGAAGTCAAAGTCTGTATAGAGCAGGTTTGTAGTATAGTGTTCAATCAGGGCTTGATTTTTCCGAGGTGATGAACACTTGCAGATCCCATTGACTTCAGCTGTAGTGTGTGCTTCTGAAAAATCTGGCTCTTAATGACTATGGCAGGTACTTCATTGTAATTGTTGATCAAATTGCATGCCACTTACCCAAAGCCTTTGGATTGTGCCACAATTCCTAATTCACACTGGTAAAGAACCACTTACTGACATCCCTTAAGCCCCTGCATTCGGATCATAATAGGATCAAATGCAAATAGGACAGGAGGCCCCTTGTTCATGTGCAAATAGGAGTGGAGGGTCTTTTCCAGTTAGTTTAGGTCGAAGGATAAGTAAGGAAGTTTCCTTACTGGACAGTATAATTGAATCATAAAAAAAAATCAAGAGAGAAAAGATCTCCCTTCAGATGCTGACCACCCCTGCAGCCATCCTTCGTGTTAACATAGGATTGTTTCCTTCACTCCTTGCCCAGTGCAGTTTTCTATTGCCAAGTAATGGGATCTTAGGGAAAAAGCCTTCTCTCTGTCCTCCCATTTTTTAAAACTATTATTCCATTTCCTAATTCCTCTTTGTCTGCACACTCCTTGACCATGCTGCCAGTTCACATTGGCTAGACTTCCTCTTCTTAATCTCTTCCAGTCTGGCTTCTTCTTCTCTGCTCCCCTGAAAACTACCTCATTAGCAGCCTCCTCCTCCCTAGCTCAGTCTTCCCTGTTCTTCTGTATTTCTTCTCTGTTCTTCTTCTGAGTGATGCAGTAGGGAAAGTTTTAAATCTAATGCATACAAAGTTATCAGCCACAGCATTAAGGTAAAGCTTCTTGGTCTACATTTTCAAGTGACTAGTGATTTTGGGTTCCCAACTGGATTCATCTTAAAGAGGCCTGATTTTCAGAAATTGCTGAGCCCCAATCTTTGGAAAATCAATTATCTTTAATATGTATCAAGTTGGACACCCAAAAACGGCAGCAGCTAAAATCACTAGTCACAGATGAAAATGCAGACCTCTTCTTCTGGCCTTCAGTGTGACTAGTGATTTTAGCTGCTGCTGTTTTTGTCTTGTGTTCTCTTATAGCTTACACATACTCTGCTAATCTTGATGTCCCATTCTTCCATTTCTCCCACAATCATCTTCAGACTGTTTTATGCTTCAATATTTTAGTGCCCGTTTTGAGAAACCGTAAAAAGGCCTGATTTTCAGAAGGAGGGTACATGCTCAGCCTTTCCTTCAAATTGGGCCCCTCTACGGTGTCTTAAGTTAGGCACCTAAGACCTTGAAGTCACTTTTTAAAATCTTGACCATAAATCTGAAGGTATCATGTGCCTTTGTTGCCTCCACTCAAAAATGATGTGAACATGTGAAAAAAGGAGGCTTGAGACCTCTTATGCCCCCCAATTCTCACACACTTGGGGCTTGATCCAAAGTACATTGAAGTTAATGGAAGTCTTCCCATTACTTCAATGGGCTTTGGTTCAGGCCTTTAATGTTTCACTGCCTTCAACCCGACTTACCGGGCACTAAACTTTGAGCACATACTTAATAGCTTTGTTTAACTGGGGCCCTAAAGTCTACCAACCGGTTCATTTTTCATGGGTACCCAGATAGTAAATAAAAATGTATTTTTTCTAGTTGCTTTCATCTCAGAGTTGTACATAGTGTATTGTGTATAGTAGTTGTACAATATATAGGAGCAATATATGAATGGATTTAAAAGGTCAGAAATGCTTGGGATTGGACTGCAGTTTCCAGAACATTAATTGCAGGGTGTCAGTGGACCCCTGCAGTACTATAGGGAGCCATTTACAGCTTGCCGTTACCCCCAATACGCCTACGCAGCATGGAGAAATATATATATATATAAGCATGATGGGTGGGGGTTAGCTACAAGCTGGTGCATGATCTGCTAATACACCAGGGATCAACTGATTGCCACGTAGTTAGTATTTCAGAAACTGCTGTCTAATCCAAAGTAGGTCTCAATTGCTTCAAATCCATAGCTGGGAGGTAACATGATGCAGGAATTTTCCTATTCTATCCTAGAAAGAATGACGCATCAAGCTAAAGAAAAGTTTAATTTAGTTCATCTTAAGCACATTATGAATTAAGGCTCTGAATTAGTCATTTCCCATGGTCTGGGTTTGAATCCTGACCACTGCTAGCCAATCTATTTTTGGGAAGTACATGCAGCTCAGGATGCAGCCAAAATTAAAAGAAAAGGAGTACTTGTGGCACCTTAGAGACTAACAAATTTACTCTGAAACCAGCCAAAATTAAATAATCTCTGTTTCTGTTGGCTCCATTAGTGGCCAATAGAATGGGGCAAATAATGGGGAAAAGTTATCTGAACAGTTTAGAGAATTATAAATAGTATTTTGGTTCGTCGTGTTCTCTCATCCCCTTTTAGTTCATCGTTGCAAACATTTGTGCAAGCAAAATTTTGTGTGAATGAATGTCCATATGCAGAGTGCATCAGAAAAAGAATGGTCTCTCTTCCGGTCTCTTTCTTTCACTTTGTATGGTGCTAATATTAGCAGTAGTGTCTCCTGTAGAAACTGTAGTTTCCTGTCTACTTTGAAACTGATGCTTCTTTGAGGTAGGTTAGGGATGTGGGTCTTTGATCCTGATTAGTGGATCTTGCAGATTTCTTCCTAAAAATAGCTCTACTAGTTAAATAGGGAAATGGGACTCTGAAAAATACTTGTCCCACATATTATAGTGGTCATTTTCTACACATGGGGAGATTTTGCTCCTATGGATCTTTTTGTTCCTCTCTGAGAGGTTGCTCTGGAGATAGCATCAGGTGCTTAGCTTCTTGCTGGAGTGTTGGAATGCCACACTAGTGAAATGAGCTCTTCTATCAGCAGATGAGAGTAGTACACCAAAATGCATGAACATGTCTTGTATGGGTGGTGCAAGTGAGTTATGTAGTGGGAACATCAGTCCACCTGGTGAAGTAGCCAACTGTACCACCAACATGTACACATTCTAGGTTTTGCTTGAAGGGACTGGGCCCAATGAACTGGTTGATATTTGAATTATGTGATATTTAGATTCACGGTCCAAATATAAAATGAACATTAGGATCTCCAAATCCAAATATCAACCTTTTCCCCCATTCATTCCTATTAGTGCCAAGGGCCCGTTCAGTTTCTCTCTTAGCATCATGGAGAGGGTCTGGAGATCCTGAGCTGTCAGTCTAGCAAGGCTACATCTGACGACAAAAGGCCCTAAATAGGACGGGACCAAGTTATCTGAGAGAGCACCTCTGTCCCCATGCCATACTACACCAGCTGAGATCACCAGAGGTGAGGAGCGGGAGCTTCCTGAAGGGCATATTCTGTGAAAGGCCCTCAGTTTTGGAACTCGCTCCCCATTTTGTCTGCCAGAGCCAGATTTGTTAACATTCCAAGCATGCTGCAAAGCCTGCCTATTCTCTCCTTTCTCTAAGGCTACTGGGCCGGGGGGGGAGGAGTGGACTTTGTTTCTTGTGTCTTTAATGTATGAGATAGTTGCCCAGGAAGGATGCCTATAGTTAGATTTTGGAAATGTGAAAAAAAATAACACAGGCATTTTTGAGACTGGAGCTTGGGGATGAGTCATGGGAAATAAATATTTCTGGGACATATAGTTTCACAAGCAAAAGCCTGTTCTTTTTGTATGGTTGCTCATGTTCACTGGGCAGTATACACTCTTATTATAAAAAGAAAAGGAGTACTTGTGGCACCTTAGAGACTAACAAATTTATTAGAGCATAAGCTTTCGTGAGCTACAGCTCACTTTCATCAAGCTCTATGCTCTAATAAATTTGTTAGTCTCTAAGGTGCCACAAGTACTCCTTTTCTTTTTGCGAATACAGACTAACACGGCTGCTACTCTGAAACCTACTCTTATTATAGAGACTTCCATGAAACCTGGGCGGTTTCTACTGATTGGTTGCTGTCAAGGCTGCTTGTGAATGCTGGTCCATTACTACTAGTTTGTTGTTGTAGGGTTACTAATGAGTTCTAGACTGATTGGCTTTAATAGTCTCTCATTTAGCACCAGTCTGCACATATAACTTTCCATTTTAATAAAGAGAGTACTGAAGCATTTGCTTTGGAATGAAACCCGAACATGGGATTACACTGACTGGGCAAAGAGATGTCACAAAAAGAAGGGAAAAGTAGATTCAATTTCTCACTCTTTAAAAACGGTTGGTAAACTGGATTGGTGTGTGTGGGGTGTACCTTTGATACCTCTACTCTGTGGGTAACTTTAACTCTTGTCTCTGGAACCTCCCATGCCAAATAGTTCAGAAATGTATTGGCAACCTAAGTAAATTTTTATTGGAAATTCTGGTTGAAACAACCTGAACAGAACTCAATTCTTGCAGAGTCATATTTCCCTGTTGTCAATTAGGAACAGGTTGGGAATGGTTGGTTAGATGCAGATCTTAAGAATTAGTGATCAGAGGGAGTACATGAAATAATCATGTATTCATGTATTTCTTCACTGGATGAGAATATAGACAGATCCAGATGTCTCTCCCTTAGGGTATGTGACTTAGTGACCTGTGTCCTTTGGGATCTTGTTTCAACCCTGTTGGCTGGAAGCAGAGAACTGGCCATAACCTTCCTGGACCAGACAGTTTGATTCAGCACCCTGGAGAGGTCTTGAGGTAGCAGGATTTATGGCAGATGCCCTGAATTGACTGGAATTCGTTCTCATTGCTAGAGACTGCATTGTGGCTAAGTGTAGGCAGGAGAGTAGCAGTTGGATGTTTCTTGAGAGTACTGACAGTGCTCAAAATGTGTGTGTGTGTGTGTGTGTGTGTGTGTGTGTGTGTGTGGATTGAAAGGGATCAGAGACTTTTTCACAATAAATAAAAATAAAATAAAGTAAAATAAAATAAAACCTTAGCTGTGTCACCGAGGGAGCAAGTCAGCACTGCATTTTAAAGCTGCTGCTCCCAGGTTATGATAGACCCACTGGCTCCTGACATGTATATCATGCAACTTGTGGTGAAATGGAGGGCATCCCATTCATACCATTTCTTCCCTTAGAAACTAAAAACACGGGGCCAAATTAATCTTTGGTGGAAATTCAAGGAAGTCAGTTGATTTACACTAGGGATGAATTTGGCCCATTCATTCTCAAATGGTCAGAGGGATGCCCACGGCTAGGAGAGACCACACATTTAGTCAGTTCTTAGTGGCGGCTTCACTTTTCTTTTTAACCCAGTCCTGGATAAACCAAATGATATCTGACCACTTCCCCACTCCTATTGTGGTGCTTTCCTATACACATCACCATGTTAGTTCTACTTTGGGCTTCTCTTATACAGCCCCTGTGGTGCTCTCCTATGTAACTATACACTCTGGATTGCCAGCCCTGGGGACTAGGGTCTCTAAGTATGTAACATACACACCCTGGTATGGTGCTCTCCTTTTTAGCTTGCCCTCCAATCCCTACCCCCGACACAGAGCTCTCCTGCATCCCTTCTCTTACCCCATTCTCCCAAAATCAGAACAGATACTCTGCGTCAGATTCAACCCAGGAACAATCGCTTCCTTTAACTTTAATGGGAGTTATGACAGCTTGTCCCAGGGCTGAATTTGGCCCTATGTCTTTCAGGAGTTCAGAGAAGGGGTCTGGGGTTGACGCTGGAGGAGGAGTTGAGATGAAGAGGAAGTGTCTGGGACTTCTTGTTTTGTAGGGCTAGCCTTTGAACCCCTTGTTCCCAAATGTGCATGCTTACTCACACAAATAGTCCCATTCAAGTCAGTGGGGCTACTCACGTGAATAACTGCTCACTAATGGCATGGAGGATTACACAGTCTAGTCCGTAGAGAGCAGCACTGCTCACCGTGCGGGAGACGGTGACTGAAGATGGGCCACATGGAGGCACTGAGCTTCAGACTCCATCCTTAGCTGCTGGAATGAAGGAGGCACTTGGGGATGTGATGTTTAAATCAAAGGCAAATGGATTTTTTGGGGGAAGGGGAGGGTGCTGCAGCATGATTATCACTTGACCTTTCAGAGCCCCTGAGCTGGGGTCTCGTTAGCCATTCATTATGTTCCTAGCGGTTGGCAAGTCCGGCTGCCCTCAGGCTGGCACCAGATTCCTGTGCCATGCTGACTGGTTGCACGTGGAGTGACTGCTGCTGACAGATTAGCGATCCGTGCTGCTGAAATCTGTTCGCTCCTGTCCTGTTCCAACAGCAGCTGGCTGGGAGCTGCCCAGTGCCTTTCATGTCACTCATGGGCTCTCTCCCTTTCTTTGTCATCGTCTCCCCCTGTTCTTTCTTACTTGCACTCTCTTTCTGTTTCTATAGAGCCTTAGGAAATGGTTTGCTTCCTTCCTTTTGATTTTATTTTCCCTGTCCATAACTGTACAGGTTTCCTTTGCCCCTGCCATATTTGTTTATTTCTCAGAGGGAGTTCACTTCTGGTCAAAGGTGGTGGATTAGCAGCCATGGGGCCTAAAGTCCCTTTTTTATGCACAGAGTAGGTGCAGCACGGGAGAAAATCATTCCGATGGATGGTCAGAGCAGAGTCGGCTTCTTCAGCCCTCTATCCCATCACTAAGGTATATCCTTCCTGCCCCTCTCTCAGGCCTTCCATTTGGATGGTTGCTAGGTTACGTTTTCAGGTTTTGGAGGATGCTGAAGAATGCTTTATAACAGTACCAAACACACATGCAAAGCCACAGCATCTCTTCCCTCTCCCACTATAGCCACCTGACTTAAAAACGTCACTGTAGAATGATCTGGCACAAGCTGCCCTCCTCCCTTTCTCCTGTTGTGCTAACTGGGGATGCCATGTGAAATTTTTACATTAAAATGAGTTAGGGCAGCCCCTGGGGGCTGAAGCCCTCTATTTACGCTCTGGAAGTGTACAACCTGGGCAGCAGCAGTACAAGCTTTTTGCCCATCTACCACTTTTAGCAATGGGCCTTAACTCTGCACTGGAGGGATTATCGCTAGGGGAGAGAGGATGACTTCAGTGTGTCTGGACCATTCGTTTCTTGATCTTTCTGCTAACACTGCTTGAAAGAGAGGAAAATACTATCAATTGTGATATTGGGGTTTGTGCTGTGGATATCTCTCCATTCGGAACCAGACTGAGACCCACTCAAGTCATTTCCCATAAGCCACCCAAGAAGGAATGAATTTTGATCTCTACCAACAGTAGTCAGATTGGTAAAATTTCCATTTCCAGCCCCCTGAACCATCCACTTCTCCAGAACCAAGTCTTTTTAGCGCTAATACCCTGGAACTTAATTTGCTGCTGGTAATATGCTTTTAATACATGAGTTTCAGTTCTTTTTTCTTGCAATGTGAAGTCAACCTAAACCTTTCCTCCAAAGTGTCCAGGGAGAAATTGGAGGGAGCAGAATACAAGACAAGGAACAGAGGTATCCCCAGTGATCACAGGCAAAAGGCCTTTGGAATCCAGTGAGTGTTAAAACATTGTACTGACTGTGATTACAAGTCAGTGCTTGGAGATAGCAAAACATTGGAGGTGAGGTGGGGAACACTTCCTTTCCTTCAGTTGAGTGACAGTCTGCTTATTATCTTACCATATCTGGGCTCTATGCATCAGGTACCTACAAACAAATGATTAGCTATTTACAGACTCATAATTAGATTCATTAAAGAACATATGCACTTTCTGGTTTTTTTAAATTAAATATTTTCCCCCTAGACTTAATGTACTTACTATCTTTCAAGTTTTAAAAATAGGAACTGCCGGGTTGCCATGGCTCCCCATGCAACTCTGAAGCAGCTTTCCCTTCCCTTTGATGCAATTTCACTTCAAAATGTGGTTTGACAAGACACCAGCTCAGTGCGTCCCCTAGTGGCTCAGTCCTGAGGGGAGGCCCTGATGATATTCATGATCATTAAAAGATCCTGTGGCACTTCTTGCAAAGAATTGAGGTGTTAACCCTGAAGTGTCCTGGCCAAATTTTCATTTGATTAATTACATTGTGCCATCCTAAATTTCCCCCCTGCAGTTTCAGTTGGGATACATCATTCTTTTTCAATTCCTATCCTACAGGGTTGTGTAATGTTGCTGGGCCCTGTTAAACAGCTGGCATATTCCTCTTCAGAGGCAGCTGCAATTCAGTGGGATATGAGCGTGTGAAATGATTTCTGCTTTATGGCCCCAGTTCAACAAAGCACTTATGCACAGGCTTAAAATTAAGCATGCACTTAAGGTCTTTGCTGAATCAAGGCTTATAGCAACAAAATGTAGAAGCTGCAGATAACCTTCTGAAGGCCATTCCCTTCCAAATCCCTGCTTTATGGATGGGTTTGAACCAAAACCCGGGATCCAAACATCCCCAAACTTTGGAAGTATGTGGCTCAGTTTATGGACCAAGATCCAAATGTAATGGCTGAATTTTCTCTCTCTGATGGGCTGAACTGAACTATGGATTTAAACACCCCCTCAACTTTGGGAAATTCCACAGTCCAGAGTCTGTAGTTCACATCCATCTCTACTGGCCTATTTTCAAACAGCTAGAGCTTTCTCAATACATTTTGTTTCAGGCTGCAACTTCTCATGTACATTCTCAGCCCAAAGGGGAATATTTTGGAAAATCTGAGCAAAAAAAGTTCCCCAATTTTGAGTTATGAAAGCATGAAATAAATGCATTTGTTCTTCTTTCAAATAATTATTTAGCATAAATAACTCAAAAATGGCTTCCCTTTCAAACTTCAACCTTAGTGTGTATGTAATGTTCAAGCTAAGGTTGGAAAAAATTGATTTTGGAAATAGTTATTCCATTTGAAAACAATGTACCTTGCCTTACCATAGGATTTTTAAATTTTGCACTATACATGCACTGTGTGGTATATTTTAAAAAACGTTTGCTTGAACAATGCTATTGAAGTCTGATATTATTTGTTATCTACAATGTGGATAAAATCGTAAAATAAAAATAAGCCTCAACAGAGCTCCATTTAATCATTTAGTCCACCATCTTCTCACCTATTGTATAATATCTGTTGTGATTTAAATAATAAAACTGTGCCTAGACAAGGCTGCAGGTGCCCTAACACGTAATTAATATTAAAATGTAACCCCAGCAGCATTAAAGAATCATTCAGGCAGAACTTGTCCTGCCAACCACCTACAAAAAAGCTCCTTTCTACTCCTATTAAGACATTCCTTAGCATGTTGTATCACACTTAAAAGCCCCCGCACCTGTCTTGGTCAATTGAGCAAAGATCACAAGGTGAGGGAAGCTCATCTCTGCAGGAATATGCTATAGAAAATGTTTGAAAGGCAAAGTTTGTAAATTACAGTTGGCATTTCTGAGCCTCTGGAAGGTGGCTGCCAAGTTGAAGAGGTTCATAATTGATGAGATAGGCGGTCTGGGTGAAGATTGGAAACCATTGCCAGACTGAAACCCAACTTCCTATCTGTGTTAATTGCAGGTTAGCAATTATTAAAAACACATGAATGCTGAATGTTTTAATATATTCATTTTATATTAAAATGTTACAGTTTTCTGTATGGTTTCTAAAGCAGTATTAAAATGAGAGAGAAACAAGTTTCTAGTGTCTGACCCTTGGTTCTTCATGGTATTTCAAATGTCATAAATGAAAGATGGTTGCCCCTTGCAGGAGTATCAGTGCCTTACGTTTATTTATGATAGACGATAGTATTTTATTTCTATATCTTTTATCTGTAATTCCAAAGCACTTTACAAACTACAAAGGGATGACTTAATTTACCACTGAAATTCAGCCACCGTTGGGGTGAAATACTGCAGCTATTTAACAATAACAATACAAAGGAAGCAAAGACAAATACCACATCCCATAAAAAGTTCAGAGAGAATTTAGATTGGCAGAGTGTAATTGCCAGAGGTGGTCTTTGGCCAGGGCATCAGGGATCTTTAACAACCACGAGATTAGTGGCAGGAAATTATGCCACTCATACTTCTGGTATGACTGTACACAGCAGACCACAAGCAGTTCTAGAAATGGTCTCAGAGAGGAGCTGGTATAGTTTCCCAAGTACTGTGAAGTGATGGACAGAAAAGGAGTTGGTTTTACTAGTACCTGACTTTTGATGAAGGAGGTGCAGGGGTTGAATCACCGTGGCATATCACAGTAGCACCTGCAAGAGGAAATGTATAGGAAGCGTGGTGGTTCTGCAGGTACGGAAAAATCAGCTGATACATGGGGAGAGAGAGAGAGAGAGGGAACTGCAATGGAACAGTACAGGTCTATCAGTGGATAGGACCACAGATCATTACAGCCACGAGTATCAGGGGAAGGGTTTATTTGCAGGCAACAAAACTCATGACACTTGTGCAATATCTATCCTATGACAGGATAAAGGTCAAAAAAGGAACATGTTTTTCACAGAATTTTTGCTAAAAATGATCTCTTTTTTGCCTCTTTTTTTGGACCAGCTCTACTTGCACCCCACAAACACCATGGATGTGTGTGTGTCAGGGATACATATGCAGTCACCAAACACTGTCCACTCACCTCCAAGAAATGCCATATGTAAAGGTAATGTCCTGTAAGAAACATGAGGCAAACATGCACCGGAGGCATATATGACCACAAGAAATGCCCTCCATGTGATTCGCATGGATAACCACTGTGCCCTGATGCAGCCAATAGGAGAGATAGGGGATGGGGAGAAATCAAGCAAACACATGGTAGTGAATCACCAAGTTGCTGGTTAGGCCAGGAATAAATATGCTCACCAGCAATACAGCTGTTCTGGGGGACCACAGAGCCAACGCAGTGGCTCTATAGATGCCAAGGAGATCACAGCCAAAGGTTTTCTTTGCATAGGTCAGAACACCTAGAGGCTGCTCTGCATTATGCACTGCTTGAACCTTTTCCAGATATCCGCTGTTGAGGGAGCATATGGTGTTAGGGTTTCCCCCGACCATTCCCTCTTTGCCTGAGACCATTACCCCTGTGTTCACTGAGTTCTGTGGACAGGCAACCCCATCCTGTTTCCACTGAGTTAAAGAAAGCGCAGGAGTGCCGGCTTTTTGTGCTCTTTACACCACTCCACTCAATTTATCACATCCCTTCCCTTACATGTGGTGTAATGGATGAGATTATTTTGGGCCTGTATTTGCAAATATATATTGGGGTGTAATTCTTGCTGTGAGGGGGCTTCTTACCTTTTGGACATGCAAGTTTATTGGACTGAGTGAGTGTAACATAGACAGAACAGAGTTGAATGTTACCTAGTATTTTAAAAAGATGTTGGCGAATTACAAGAAATGCTACTTTTTTGATTGGTTAGGGAGAAATGTTTACATACAGATTTATATTTATTTCTGTAAGTGATTTTTCACTGAAAGCTCAAGTTTGAATTGGTTAAGGAGTAAGCTTAGTGAGACTGTGGAATTGATTAGGGAAAGTTTATGATAATGCCATGAAATTGATTAACGAAGTTTTAGCAGAACTAGGTAACTGATTGAGGAGAGGGTGCAGTGCTGGCAGTGTCATATTTGTGTTGTCACCAGTGGGTTGCACTGGAGGTGCCGTGTAACTCATTAAGTTGTGTGTTTAGTAATAAAGATAATGCTGTGAAGGCTGCTTTTTTTTTTCCAGAGGGGGGTTTTAGAGCAAAGGTGGTGAAGGAGCACAAGGGCAGGGTGCAGGGCTTTTTCTTGGAAGTGATCTCAGTGCCTAAGACAAAGTACGTGCTGGTATCCATTTTGAATCTAGATGGTTTTCACTATGACTTGTGTCTAGTTGTGTTTGTTTTTTCCTTCTGAGTCTTCCATGCCTCGTGAGCTCAGGGAAGGATGTTGAATCTCCACACTCAGCTGCTGAAACAGTTGTCCCACTCCTTAGTCCACAGGGTGGAAGTGTGTCTCTGGGAAAAGGCCCTGGCAGAAGAGATAGTAAAAAAGGAAGAATGGGGATGAGTTGCTGAAGGAGGAGCATTTAGAAGAACTAAATCACCATTGGTGCAGGCTTATGGCATGCCCCACAAAAGGAATGCTGAGATAATAGGGGTCTCTGCAGATGCCCCATTCCTTATATGGTGATGGCTATGGACAGCATTGCATCTTTGTGCCACAATGTTGTGCTAATACGATGGCTTCAATTCAGAGCTCAGCTTTTCCGCTGGTGTAAATTGGTGTATCTTCATTGGGATCAGTAGAGCTGAGGATCTGGCCTGTAAATGTTATGATAAAATTGGGTGGTGGGGGTAGAGTGCCACTGTAGAATTCCTAAAGTCTTTTATTACTGCCAGCTGAGAAGAGCGGAAAACTCAGCAGTGGAAATGTACTATGTTTCTGACAGAAGCTCCTTCTGGATGCTTCACAAAACATTACAAAGAGAAGTGCTACTATTAGTTATTTATTTTTTTGTATTATAGAAGCACCTAAGAGCCCCAATTGGGCCGTATTGGTGCCCTGTACAAACATATATCGAGAAACAGTTCTTGCCCCAAAGAGGTTACTATCTAAATCTGAGAGGAACTGGGATGTGTGACTGGCTTAGGAGCCAAAATCAATCGGGGATGCTATAAAATTCACGTAGCCTTCAATCACAGGGCTTCGGGCTGTGATATTTGGATGGGAGACCACTGAGGGCAAATCAGAGGCTACAGGAAGAGAAGAAGGTGACTCAGTATTGCAGGTGGTGCTATGACTTTTAAGTGAACCAATGCCCCTCTGTGGAGTGAGGTGGGGGAATGCAGTTTGTCAGTAAGTATGCATGCCTCAGACAGGCTACCTGGGCAAAACACATGGACTTAAGCAGTGGCGCTGGAACACTTTTTATAGTGGGGGGTGCTGAATGCCAGCTAAGGAAACTGCAAAACAGTGGTCTCCAAACTTTTTTACCTCATTGCCCCCCCTTACCCCGTCCATGTCCCCCGCTCCTCAGAGCCTTGGCTCTGGGATTGGGGGACACGGACAGGGGTAAGAGGGCTGAGGCTGGGGCCACAGCTCGGAGTGTGAGTGGGGCTGGCAGTCGGAACCCCAGAGCCGGGGCCAGGAGCAGAATCCTGGGTGTGGAGCTGGGTCCGGGTGTGGAGCCCCGGGCATGGGGCCAGCAGCCAGGGCTGAGAGCAGAGCCCCGGGCACAGGGCTGGGAACCAGGTCCGGCAGGACAGGGCCGAGAGCAGAGCCTGGGTGTGGGGCTGGGAACTGGTGCCAGCATCCAGGACCCTGGGAGTTGGCTGGGGGTTCTGCAGCACCCACACACTCCTAGTTCCTGCACCTATGGACTTAAGATAAGCAACATGTGCTCAAATGGGGGGAATTGTGAAAGGACTGGGGAGGTGCAAACAGGGAGGGGAGAAGTGAGGTCTTCCAGTCTGTCAACAGCTGTTTGTCCTAGAGGAGCAGGTGCTGAACCATTATGAAAGAGATTTGGGTTGGCAGGAGGAACCATGAGACACTGCTTCCACCTCTCACTCCTCTGCCCTAAAAGAACCAGCAAAATCTCTCTCCCTGAAAATAATAATTTTTCCATGCTGCTGCCGAGCACGTGGGGGCTGGCTAATTTGTGCAGGTGAGTTGGTAGAAGGGCCTTAGTTTAAAAAGGTTTTTGGGACAAACATAACTGAGTTCATCAGTGGTTAGGGAGCAAAATAATAGAATTAATTCTGAGATGGGTGGAGTCACTGGCAATGATGCAACTTTCCTCCATCGCATTTGGTGCTAATGGGCTCCCTCATTGTTGATAGTCTCAGAAGAGAGGTGGAGCATGGAAAATGAACTTTTGTCTTGCTCTCAGAGGTGGTCTCTCCAGGTGAGGGCTGAGGCCCATTAATTGCCAAGGGTTGATATGATGGGGAAGCTTGTGTTGCTGCTGCCCCAGCTGTCCCTGTTTTGTGGATGATTGCAGGGTTTCTCCGAAGCTGTCAATCCAGCACTGCAATTCACTAACCATCTGTGTGAAAACAAGGAGAACATTCTGGAGACAGACCTGCAGACATGTGACTTTTTGTTCCCAGGTGAATATTCACAGAGCAAAGACTAAGAATTGTGTACTGAAATGCTGGTATTTCAGCTCTGGGGGTGGGTCTTATGCATCCAAGAGTGTGCCCACTGGATATTGTGCTCTTTCTTGCTGACTGTTCCCCACCAACCTTGTCTGTCTTTCTTACTTCTGTCTCTCTCTCTGCCTCCCACCTCTCTCTTTCCATAGGTCATTTCTTCTCTACTGGAAAAATAAATCTTGTTTTAAAACAGAAGAAACATCTCATTTCTCCCACCTCCTTTCTTTCTTCTCTTTCATCTCTCCTTCCCATTGAACTGTTTGAAGTAGCAAAAATTCCTGAGAAAGGCATTTTTCCCCTTTGAGCTTTGTTTCTGCGTCCTCCTTCGTTATATCTTCCCTTTGTTATTCTCCCCCCATCTGCCTCATTTCTCTGTTTCTCTCTATCTCTCATTCCTTCTTCAAGGCACTTTCTTAATTAATATGTTAATTCCTAACCCAGGATTGCTCCTTGCAGCTGGAGCTGTTTGCCAGGGAGAGTAAAGGAGGAGGGAGGGAGAATAGATGGAGGGTAATTTACAACTGGACAAAGGATATAATATAGGGGAAAATCTCACATTTGCTGGGGATGATGAGAGAAAATCTATGGAGATGAAGCTTGACGAGATGACTTAACAGTAGAACTGGGTGAGAAAAGATTTTCCTGTCCCATGAGAGTACTAGAAATGTCAAAATCTTTTCCCAACACAAAATAAGACAAAATGTTGAAATCTTGAAACTTTCATGAACCGATAATCTGGAAACAAATTTCAGATTGTGTCAATCAAAATATTTTGTGTCAATACTTCTCAAAACTGTTTCAATTTTGACCCTTTAAAAAATTTAACTAAAATTTCAAAACGAGTTGTTTGGAATTGAAAAACAAAACATCTTCTTCTTTAGAAAATGTTGAGATAGGCTATTGAGGCAATTTTGAACCTTTTTCCACAAACTTTTTGAATTGAGACATTAGTCTAAACCAACCCTTTCCTTTCAACCGTTTAGGTTTTAACAAATTGACATTTTCTGACCAAAAATGTTTTGTTGGATAATTTGTGACCAGCTCCGTGTAATTGGTGTAACATGATGGCAGTATTACTTGAAATGCCCTGGCCTGCTAGTAGGTGTTAACTCTGCTGGGAAAGAGTCAAGGGGGTTCTGCTGATTCACTGAGCATGTGGATACAAGAGATGTGGGAGAGGAGCTAGGGTGTGGGCTGAGCAGTCCTAAGAGGGGGACTCTGGAGACAGGAATGTGAGGGAGGTTTTGAGCAGCTGTTTATCTTAGTTAGTTTCTTTATTAATAAAGCCAAATCTGCAAAAGATGTGTGCACTGTGTTTACAGAGTAGATTGGGAAAGGTACCTGCTCATAGAAGGTTTTTCCATTTCATTGATAGGTTGAGGGGGTGGGCAGGGGTGGATAAACACAGCACAGGGCTGTTCTCTGTACTTCTTTGTTCTGAAAAGTTTTGCTCCTCAAAGGGATGGCAGGTTTGTATAATTTTTAGTGGTGCCCAGAATGGGCCCAAGTCCCGCGCGCCCCCCCCGAACACACATACACTTGCCTTGTAAGCCAATCTATATTTTTTTAAAATAGTGTAAAAATGGACTGGAAACAGTAAGCGTTTAACAATTTCCCTCTATTGCACAATATCACTATCGTAGGAAAAAAATTATTTAACTAAGAATATCAACTTTATTAATACTCTTGAATATGGAAACAACCAAGCACTCTTGGATCAATAACCCCCAAAAGCAAAAGAAATTAAAAGAAAATGTATCCCCTTCTTTTGTGATGTTCTTCAGGAGGCAGCAAACACTTTTCATTGTTGTTCAGTGGGGGATGGGGCTGCCCTGTGCCCAGCCTGGGCCAGGAGTGGTGACTGCAGGAGCCCCGGGGGGGGGGAGGGTGTCACGACACTCACCCAAGCCCCAGCTGCTCAGGGCCAAGAAGCCCCCTCGCCTCCCTTATGGTGGATGCCATCACGTGTGCGCGTCCTCCCTTGCTGCTGCCCCTCACCATTGCCTCACTGGAGGTGGGGGATGGGGCTGCCCTTTGCCAAGCATGGGGCAGGAGTGGTGACTTGGGGCTGGGGGCAGGGTGTCATTAGGTGTCACTCACCCAAGCCCCAGCTGCTCAGGTCCATACTCCAGGAAGCCCCCTTGGAGACGGAGTTGTCTCCCAGTGGGTGCGGGGGGGCGGGGGGGGCGCTGCCATCACATGTGCGCCTCCTCCTTCCCCAGGCTCAGCAGCCCCCTCAACCTGTCAGCGGTGCCGGTCCCTTTGTTATAGTCAGCAGCGGCCAGTGAGGGAGCATAGTGCAGAGTGGCAGAGCAGCCTCCTGCTGCCCAAGGTGTAGGCAGGGATGCTCCGGGGGAGGTGTGCAGGGGCGGCAGGTGGGACTGTGGGAGAAACCCGGCCCCAGACATTAGTGGAGCTGGGCCCTGAATATTGCTGGAGCATGAGCACCATGGGCCCATATAACTCATAGCCCCTGGTTCCTCATTAGAGTTGCCTCTTGTTTCAGCTGGGTGGGGAACACTGTGTGAACAGCCATTGCATATGGGTTTTGGTATTTTTTGCTTCTGGCTCAAAGCCTGCAATGTGAAAAAAAGAGTTAAAAACAAATCAAAAGCAAACACTAACCTATGTTTTCCTGTCAGAAATTATCTACATATTCAGATCTTTTATCTGCTTCAGGTGAAAGGTTCAGGTTAGCTCAGCCCCTGTCCCTAGTAATATAGGTTGATCAAGATTCCATGCCTGCAGAAACTGAAGAGCAGGTTACAAAAGATATTAATGGGATTCATGTTGCAAAATGCAAACAGAAGTGGAGAAGTCAAAGGGATGAACCAAAGGAATGTTTCTGGCTCTGCCCAGTTACTGCCTCTGTGATTCTGCAGAGCAGGTGGGAGCTGGGAGCAGATTATGGAGGCAGGGAAACTCCAGTAACGGTGCAGCACAGACCAGAGTTGGAAGGACACAGAAAGGTAAGGTTTATTGACTGCAATGCAGGTCTAAGCTGGAGGATATGGGCAAATGGGGAGAACTTCTGTATTTTGTTCTGGGTTCCTACAGAACCTAGCATAGTGGGCTCCTGCTCCATGACTGGGGCTCCAAATAGACACTCACCCAAATAGATTATAATAATTAATTAATAAAATAGCAGGGAAGGTCTGTGTTGGGGAACAAAGTGTAGGGGTGGGCGGATGAAAGATGGGAGAGCAGAGGAACTCACTATGCTTCCAAACAGGTCTGTATGCATTATGATACTGTCTTTAATTGCACACACACAATCGCCTACTGTTCTATTGACAGGACTCCTGCTTCATTCAGTACACAGAATGGATAGTGCTCAATATTTTTTTTTCTCCTAGTTGTTTAGTATGTGGCTCTTGGCCCTATTTACCGTACACTAGTCCAACCTGCTTTGAAGACAGGATTATTAATGTCCTTATGGGCTTTTCTATGGTTCTTAGCACTACAGTATCTGAGGGCTTCACAAACATGAATGAATTTATGTTCACAACCCCCCTGTAAGGCGAGGGGGTGTTACTCCCATTTTACAGCTGGAAAACTGAGACACAGAGAGATTAAAAGTGTTCACTAACTTTGGGTGTCCAGTTTGAAAGTCTTAGAACCTGATTTTTCACCGTACTTGGCATTCAATAACACTTAACCATGAGACGATCCTTTCTCTTTAGTAATCTCCTGCCTCTTTCACTACATGCCTTCCAGCTTTTGCAACAAATGAAGCAGGGGTACCAGCGACAACAAGTAACTACACAACCCTGACTCATCCCCAGAGCAGGACTTGTGTACTGACTGAGGCAGAGATCCTTTGGGGGTAAAAACAGTATGTGATCATGTAATTAAAGCCTGTCTCATAATGCATATGTACAAGAGGGGCAAATTAAGGTTGCATAGGCAGATTTAATTCTGGCATTTCCTAATTTCTGAGTGCTTGACTTTGCAACTATAATAATGTTCTTTTAACGTAGTTTGTTGTGTGTAATTTCCTATGGTTTTAAAAAAGCAAACTGAGAAAACAGAAATTCCATCATGTAGTATCATATTGACACCTACATGGTACATTCGCAGGGTTGGAATCCCTTAGGTCAACTTCTCATACCTCTGCTCCTTGAGCAAATGGAATAATTAATAGCAGTAGTAGCTTGTCATCTTCTATGTAGACCAGCACTAGAGGAGGATGACACATTTGGGTTTCACAGGTATTTGCTGACAGTAGAGGAACAATGAGTTGGGAACCTTAGATTCCACTACAGGCTCTGGAGGGGAATGTGCTCTAGTAGGCACAGACTCTTCTACCTTCTCTTCTCCAACCTGTCCCTGTCCCAGTCCTGTCTCTTCCCCACCTTAGCTCCTCATCCAGTCCCATTCTCCTTACCTAACCCGTCCCTGTTGTAGTAGGAAGAGAGCCTGAGACATAAGTCAGGGCCCAGGCTTATGTCTCAGGCTCTCTTCCTACTACACCAATCTCCATCCCTCAAGCTTCTCATCCCAGTCCAAGTTGGCTTGCCCAGCCATTTCCAGTCTCCCACTGCCACAACTCACTCTCCCAGTGTCCATTTCTACCCCCCGCCTCCGGTCCCAGTCTGTCTCCCCCTCACCCAAGGCTCCTTATCCCAGTTTATTTCCTAACTCCTCCCAGGTCCAGATCTTGTCCTCTCTGGATTTGAATCTGGTAGCTTCCTCATTCACACTCCCTGGGCCAAGTGAAGGGAGGGACATTGACAGCATGAGAGAGAGAGAGAGTAGTCTTGCTGTCAGTTCTGGTGCCATACCCAGACCTGGCACTGGTCCAACCCACGGTAGACCAGAGCTGCAATTTCAGGGAAAGTCATCTTGCTCAGCCCTTGGCTGGAGCATGTTCAGTATGGATGGAATAGCTGATGTTTTTAGCTCTGAAGTTGTAGCAAGTCTCTACTGAGCATATGTGAATTGAGGCAAACACCTTACATCGAAAATTTCAGCTGGAATGGTTAAAGTTTGGCTAAGTTATAAGAAACTGAAAACAGGTCCTTGCTTGACAATTCCCATTAAATCTCATTAATAAGCCGTGCTACTAACCCCACCTATAATACTGCATCCACCTGAATAGTGGACTTTTTCAACAATTCCCAGGACAGGTACAGTAGGTCTGCTCAGCAACTGGGCATGTCCTTATACTTAGGGACTCAAACCTGTGCCTTAGTCTGTGGGCAGAGGAATGATTCGATTTCTTTACTGAAGTTTGATTTTTATAAAGGACATTTTTTTAAAAGTGCCCATGCCAGGCTTTAGGCATCTTTGACACAGCCTTAAAAATACATTCACACAACAAAGGAAAACCCAGTGCTAGTCATCAGCATGGAACTAAAATAAACCAGCCAAGTACTTAAAACAAACAAATTAAAACAGTGGAAAAAATCCAACTCATAATGGGCTGTGTGTCTCTGCATCTACCTGCTTTACTCATGGCTGATAACCTGTAGGGTCCTAGTTTCCAGTGCTGCCCCCATCCAGACAGGTTTAACCCTGCAGTTCATGAATCAGCCTCACACATTAAACAACTCATTTGTAGAGAAACAACAATGGGATTTTTCTTTTCACTTACTGTATAGAGATTCCAGGAGCTCAGCAGCATGGCAAGGTCACAGCCCCAGAACGGATCATAGGGGCTTAGGTGGAATCCTCTCTAACCCAGTTAGTTGGTCGAGGTGGGAGCACAGAAAGGGCTAATGCTTCAGTATTTTTCTTTGGGGTGATCAAGACAGGGACTCCCAAGACCTCTGCAGGATGATTGTGGTATAACTTTCCAAAGGGTCATTAATGTGCTAATGTCCTGAGGTCAGGGCTATAGGGAAGTGGCAGATTAAAATATGGGACTTTATTCTATGTCAGCAGTTGACAGACAGGAATTATGCTACCTCCATGTGGACAGGGCAACTCCTGCCACCCATAGGCATGTTTGCCAGAATCTTTATTCACAGATCGCTCAATGAGACTCTGAACACACAACTTCCAGGGCTACCTGTAGCCAGGGACTGATCAGTTGGCAAGAGCAAATGGGACAAATTTCCACTTTTGTCAAAAAAGTGGGGTGCAGTGGAATATGTAGGGGGGCAGGCCAGCCCCAGGCGAGCAGCGAGGCCAGCCCTGACCTTGCGTGGGGCGTAGGCACGGCTTGGGCCAACCCCACGTGGAAAGCGGGGCTCAGACAAGAGGTTTGGGCAGCCCAGGGCTGGGGGTGGAATGGGGGCTCGGGCTTGCCCCAGGCCATGTCCCATTTTCCCTTTGGGAAATAAGATCACCATAGTCCTCTGTCATCAGAAAGGCCAAGGACTTGAACAGGCAGTAATACTGAACTACCATCTCATGACTGGAGGTGGCCCTATCTGATTGGAGTGGAGCATGTTAGTGGGTTGGTGTGGAGGAATCTTCCACAGTCACTGCCAGTGTTGAACCTGTCTTGGGGAGAACTACAGGTCTCCAGGGCTTTTAATCGGGCTCTAAATATACTGATTTTTTTTTTAAACAAAAAGAAGAAACAGATGCAATGTCAGCACCTGAAATGATGTGAGAGGGGGCTGGTGCCTATAGGGCTGCATGGATTCAATTTCATTGCTCTGTATTTACTTCTGTTTCCACTCTCTGGAAAGGGGACCATCAGGTACTTTGTTAAATGGATTGAGAGGTCTGTCTGATTTTACTAATGTTCCTGTAAATGCCTCCATGTTATTCCTCCACCCAAATTCTTCTGAGAGATTTTTGTGATGGCACTTGGCAAATCAGAATGTTATCAGTGCCTTGATGTTCAGTGGCAGTCCATGCTCTCTACTGGGGGTCTTTTAGAAGGAATAACTGGGATTAATAATATGATATTTTGTAGCAGTGAGTGCCCTAATCTTGGAGAATATAACAATCATCTGATTAATTTAGATGCAGGCGATCAAGTGGCATGAACTCCTAGCTATAACAATCAGATGACCTGGAAGCATGGTTCTTTCTCTGGTGTGATCCCTATGTGACATGGAATTTATTTGCTTGCTAACAATTCTGTGAGGTACTATTGCTTGTACACTTTCGCAGAAAACCTTCTCTGGAGACAGAGTTAATTTCTGACCTAATTTACACTGATATGAATCCAGAACACCTGTGACACTACAGAGATGAGTGCCACATAAGTACATAAACAGATAGAGTTAAGTGGAGTTATTCCAGATTTACCCCTATGTGACTGAGATAACAAATCTGGTTCTGAGGCACTAACAGTGGAAGGAGAAAACGGGTGAGCTAGCTGAATGCAGGAATGTGCTTCTTTTGATTTGTTCTACTGACTGTCTTACTGGATGCGTTCTCATCCTGGGGGGTAGCAAACAGGTGTCAAAAGAGGGTGATGAGTAGCCTTCCCTTTTGGTATTGCTAAATGGGAAGAGGTCCAGGCTAGATCTCAAATAGATGTGATGGGAGATTGCAGGCTGGTCCTGGTGTGGAAAAGAATGAAAGCTCCTCACTTGATTGACAACTAAAGCTGGTTGGAAAAATTCTGATCCAACATTTTTTTGTTGGAATTTGACAAATCCTCACAATCAAAACCTTCCCCGGAGATGTTTTGATTTTGACGTAGTCCGACAGAGCCCAGGCAAGGTTCCATCAGAAACCTGCCTGGTTTCCTGCCAGCTCACCTGTCCAGCTCCTCTGCAGCACTCTTGGCAGGTTGACAGGGTGCTGAGAGCCTAGAAGCTCTGGGAGTCCTGGCCCACAACTCTTCAGGAGTCAAAGCTCCCAGGGCTTCCAGAGTCTGTGAATCTAGGGCTACCCACCAGGTAGACTGCCCTGGAGTCCAGGTGCCATTCCCTTTTCTGGAGAATTTAAAAATGTTTGGTTTCCATTCCAGATTGGAACAAAACCAAATTTCAAGATATTAAAATCCTCCGCAAAGTGGAATGACTTTTCTCTGCCCAACTCTGTTGAGAAGCATGAGCTTGCTACATCTGCAAATTGTGCACGTAGCTAGTCTATACTGAAACATCCTGTTGTTGTTCCTTCGTCCTTCCTCCCTCCACTTGTTTGTCTCATCCATCTGTTATGTCTTGCCTTTGATAGAGCTGAGCAAATAATTGATTTTTCGGTTCAGTGGCCGAAATGGTTTGTTTAGAAAATGTCAAAATGAACGGTTTCCGTTTTTTCAAAAATTTTCCTAATTTTTTTTATTGGGCTGAAACTACTTGCTGAATTTGACTTGAATTTGCAAATAGTTTTGATTGCCCCAGAATGGCATTTTTTGGAGAATTTACTATTAGACCAAACATTTTTGTCCATCTGTAGTCTTTAACCTTTTTTGGGTAGGAGCTGCCATTCACCATCTATTTGTATGGTGTCTGGTGCAATGGGGCCCTGATTTCCTTGAGCCTCTAAGGGCCAGATTTTCAAAAGAACTCTGCTCCCATTAAAGCCCCTAAATAAGGGTCAGATTTTCAGAAGTGCTCAGAACCCTGCCCCTCCCATTATGGCACTTGAGGTCAGATTTTCAAAAGAGTTCAGCACCCATCAGATTCCTCTCTTTGGAAAACCTGGCCACTTATTCTGGTGCCTAAGTCTAAGTCGAGCTGTTTTGAAACTCTGGCCCTAGGTTCTGCCAATGTGTAAATAATGAGAATTTTTGAGTGTTCAACTATATTTGTGAGTTAGGGAGCCAAATTCTCTGCTGGCACCACTCTATCACAATCAGTGGGTTACATCATTGGAGAATTTTGCCCAGGACATATATTTGGAAGAGTGTGCAAGAGGGAGTTGATGAGTGACTTGAGGGAGTTTGTGAGTGAATCTGAGGAGGTGTTTTGATGGGAACAGGACTAAGCATGCAATAGCGGATTTGTGAGTGGTGAGAGAGCAGGTGTGAATTGTGAGTGGGTGTGAATGAAACTGGGTGTCTGTGAGTGGGTGTGTGAATGAATTTTGGTAGTGGTAGGTGTGTGATGTGGCAGTGGGTGAATGAGCATGTATGATAGAATGTGTTAGTGGATGGGCAAACATGCATGAGAGAATTATCAAATTGTTGCACATATGGCTGTATCAGTATGGCGGTTCTCTCCTTTCCTCCTGGTCACGATGTGAAGAACATGGACCCTGAAACTTATGCTTGGATTTATGTTGTAATCCTAGACAGCACTATCTGGGCACTGGATTAACTCTTCAGCTATGCAGGACATTACAGCCTCCTGATTCTCACTAGGGTTTTCTGGAGAAGCTTCCAGCAGTTGTCTTTTGTGGCAGGGCAATGAACCCATTTACATCTGGATAATACAAACTATAAATATTGCGCCATTGTGTCTCTCTGTCCATCTCACTCTCTCTGCCACGCTCACTGTTGTCTTTGTTAGCCCTTTCCCTCTGTCACTTTGAGCTAGAATGGACTTTCCTGTTACTGCACTGATTCTGATTTTAAACCTAGTTAGCAGTGCTTTTGCTCTCTGACTGATCAGTATTGTAAAGAGATTGCATTGCCACTTTGAGAAGGGGAAAGGCAAGGAGGAAAGGAGAATGGGGGAAGGGCCATACTTCCCTGGAGAAGTGCAGAGAGTTGGAGTAAAAAAGCTACCAATGGGTGGGGGCTGGAGGATGCATTGACATGAGCTTTGAGGAGAGAATTTGTTCTACAGGGAGATAGTTGAGCACTGGGAGAGAGGGAGGCGGTAAATAGAAAGCTGTGAAGAGGAGGCAGAAATATAGGGGAAGGGGAGGGTGCTGTTTTCCAGTTGTCCCTCTTGTTGGGACCCCCATTCCTCTCTATTCCACACGGACTTGCTGTGTTCTCATTCTTTGACTGCAAATAGTTGGCATCAGAAAAGCTGCCTCCAGAGACGGAGCGGGGAGGAAATTGTAATTCATGTGAACAGGACGAATCCCACCTTGTTTTAAGCATCTCTCATCAATGCTCTGCTTGGTTCTTTCTTTCCCACCTTTTAGATCTCTGCCCCACTTTGACCTCGGCAGGTTGAGAGTGGGTGTGGAGAGAGCACCCCAGGTAGGACTTGTCAGCAATAGCTTCATTGGAGGCTATGGGCACATGGACGGTTGCTGATACTATCTCCCCATTTATTAGTTATTGGTTAGTCTACATCTCCTTGCATGGCATTCTCCCTCCAAAATCTCCTCTGTCCCAGGGGCATGGGACTGTTATGGGGCCTAGCATCAATCGCCTCTGATTCCAAATGTGCTGTTTTCAACCTTTAGCCTATTCTGGGTCTTTCACTGCAGGGCCTTCTCCCTTTGAAAACAATGGGCCTGATTTTTCCAACATGCTAAACACTCACAATTCCAGTTGTAGCTGTGGGTGCTCAGCACCTCTGAATATCAGACCCCAAATCCATCTAATCTTGGCTAGTTATTATCTATCTCTACCTTATTTCTATGACACCTATCCCTGTGTAATCACCACTCCCCCTCTGACATTTAGTTATTTGATGCACACTGGAGGGGTGCTCTTTCCCCATCTCCTACCGGGGCCAAGCTTCCTTCATGAATATTTCCCATTTCCCCTGCTGATTGCATCCCTCTTTCTGGGGGAGGTTGCATGTGCTTTCCCTGCATTAGTGTAAATTATTGGCATGTTCCGTCCCTGCCCCGTCACATCCTGTTCAATAACCCAAGAACAAAAAGTACTCAAAGGAGTAAAAAGGCAGCAAATGTAAAATGGTTAAAAGGAAAAACTACATTTTTTTCAAAGTCTAATTAGACTGTGGAAATTGTTGCTGTAAGAGAATATTGCAGCAAATAGCTTAGCAAGATTCCAAAAAGGATTAGACGTTTCTCTGAATAGGACTAACCTCAGTAGTTATGCTAGGCTGGATAGAAACGATAAGAGCTATCAGCCCCCATGCTTCCGACCAAGTTGATTACCATCAGTGTTGCAAAAATAAGGTACAGGATGGTGGTAATGGGGGTGGTGAGAGGGAATTGCAGGCACTGGGCACAGCCAGAGACAAGATACTATATTAGATGGACCGCTGGTCAGTGCCACTGTGGCAATCTCTATGGACTGTTATCAATAATGAGAAGCAGTGGAGGGATATAAAAGCTTTGCCCGGCAAGAGAGATGGAGCCTTTTGGAATAGAGAAGAGCTGCTAGGCTAATAACAGGCCAGTCTTTTTAACTGACTCATTCTGGACACATGCTCATAGCTAGGGTGACCAGACAGCAAATGTGAAAAATCCGGACGGGATGAGGGTAATAGGTGCCTATATAAGAAAAAAAAAACCCAAAATTGGGACTGTCCCTATAAAGTCAGGACATCTGGTCACCCTACTCATAGCTTGTGTACACACAAAAGCTTCACTGCTTTAACTTCTAGTGATTTAGTGAAATTGATAGAACTATTTCAATTGTGTGCACTCACACTGTTGCACTTCCATTGGTGCAAGCAACATTGCATTTCAAGGCTTGTGTCCACAGAGCACCACACTGAACTCATTGCAGAAGGCTGTGGGATGGGAAGGTATCCCGGTGTCCCTTGTACAGCCTCCAGGCTCACAGCATTCTGAGCAATTTTTTGTGGCACATTGTAGGATCTCTGTAGGCATCCAGGGGGATTGTGGGAGCAGGAGTCATGCATCCCTCTGCTTTTCTGCTGTATCCCAGAACTCACCTGGTGGCTGTACTGTTTCCAAACTGGACTTTGCCCTCCTCTCTGTGCAGTGGCTATCCACTCATAGTGGACTTGTTCATTCTACCCTGCTTTGGGAGGTAGTGCAGATGTCATGGTCAGTAGGGCTCTACCCTGAGGGACAGGAATGCGGAACTGACAACACTTCAATGAGTGGATCTCAAAAAGATCAGAAGTTCAGTTCAGTACCCAATATATGAATGCTTAGCTGAAGTATTAACTCCTATTGGACTTATAAAATGGAGCTGGAAATCTCACAGAATCAGGCTTTTCTCATGAGATTTCAGGTACTTCTTGTAACTGTTCTGATTTTATTAAAACTAGATACAAAAGTCCCTTAGCCCTGGTAGTTCCTTCTCCCTTTCTCTGACTTCTTTCCTCTATTGGTCTCAGCCCCCTCTTATCCTCCCCCCCCCCCAATCCTTTCATTGCTGCTATTAGGTTTATTTTTAACATTCTGCTTTTCAGAGTAATTTGAAAACTTCATAGCAGCTGTTACATCAATGGGTTTGATTTCAGGATGGTTCTAAACAACTCATTTTTTGTGGGGAGGGATGGGTGAGGTGATTGTGTCAAGTGAAACAGCTGAGCCAATCATCAGAGTTGATGATGAGCCAGTTCAGTTGCATATTGCAATCCTATTGGTTGGATGCTTTGGAAGTTGGTCTGAAACATCACATATGTTCTAGCGACATCAGTCATGAGAGATGACCTTCTACTCACCTTACTGCGTGGCATCGGCCAGGCATTCTAATGGAAACAAACAGTACCCAGCATTCATTTCCCTTGGGCACAGAAATTCACTTTTTTCTCCCTGTGACGGAGCGGGACTCTCCCCTTTAGCACCTCCAGCTGGTCGTCCAGGGAATTAACATTTCCAGCCTCTGGAGTGCCCTCTGCAGGCTGGTGTTTCACTTGCCACTGGGCCCCAAGTCCCTTCTGGACCCCAGTCTCTCTTTCACGCCGGGGTGCTGCCCCTTGGCAGTACCCCCACAGATCAGGGTCTCCCCCTAGGGATTCCCCACCGTCTATCCCCACCTTGCCTCAGTCTTTGGCTACTGCCAGTCACCGTCTAGCCCCCACTCCCTGGGGCGGACTACAGTATACTTGCCACTCATCATCGGCAAGGAGGGTCTTGACCTGCTGCTTCTGCCTACCCTTGGGCTGCCCTCTGCAACCCCAGTACCCTTTTCCTAGGCCTTCATCAAGGCCTGCAGCCTGGGGGTTTCTCAGGCTGGAGCTCCCCAGCTCCTCTGGCCTTTCCCCAGCCCTGTTCCACTTTAGGTACCCTGCTCAGCTCCCAGCAGTCAGGCCCCTCCCTCTCAACATCTAGAGTCTTTTTCCTCCTGGCCCACTGCCCTCTTATAAAGGCCAGCTGGGCCCTGATTGGGGCATGGCCGCAGCTGTGGCTGTTTTCTCAATCAGCCGAGGCTTGCTGCTTTCCCTAGCAGTAGCTCTCTCCTAAGGCTGATTTCAAGCCCTTCAGGGCAAGAGCAGGTGACCACCCCACTACAGGAGGGAGAGGTCAGTCTGCTCGGGCTACCCTGCTGGCTGGAGCTCTTTCTCTCCCTGGGCTGTTGCTGCCAGCTGGAGCTCTCTGCCTCTTTCCCTGGAGGACCGCTGCTGGCTGGGACCCCTTCTGGGAGCTGCTGCTGTGGGGAGGGGGGCCTTGCTGGTCTGCTCCCCCCCATCCCCACCCCTCTGGAGGGAGGACAAGCGAGGACCCCACCACTGTTGTCACCCCTTCTGTCTGGGTCCTCACCTGGCTGGCTGCCGCCTGCTTGCTGCTGCTCCTAAGCTGGCTGCCTCATCGAGGAGGAGGAAGGCGGCTGCAAGGAATTGTGGAGAGGGTCAGTTATTGGACTGAGTGACTTTTAACAGCTGTGCTCCTGGGGTGGTGGTAGCCTTTTGCTGCTGTGGGGGGCTGGGGAAGAGGCGTGGAGCCCTCCCCGAGTCCCGCTGCCTCTTGCCACATTTTCCTTCACCACCACTGCCCCTTTTTGCCACTGCCCCCTCCACCAACCTAGCTGACCATCCACACCTGCTGCTCACCCCTCGATGGGGCTGCTTGCGTCTTCGCCCACCACTGTCTGGGACTGTTTTCAGCAGTGAGCAAAGACTGGAGTGAGCCCCACAAGCGCTCGTGGGTGCACTCCCCTCCTCTTTTGTTTGGACTTGCCCCCCCTCGCTCAGTTGCATTTGGGTGGAGGGCCTCCCTGTTACCCCCCGGCCCAGTTTTTTCCTCCCTTCCTCTTGTAGCTCCCTGGAAGATTTTTCCCTGGTTGTTTGCCTGTCCCATCCTGACCCCATCCTAGGTTGCAAGGTCCATTATTCAACAGGGGAGGACCGGTGCTTTCTCAGCTGGGCGACGGAGCATGTCCAGAGGGACTGCCTCCTGGCCCAGCCCGGAGGAGTGTCCGGGACCCCCGAGACCTAGGAGGGCGCCGGCCCTGTCACTGCCCTGGCAGCCCGGCTGCCACTGCTGCTGCCCCTCCTCCTGTAGAGCAGAGGGCGGCAAGACCTCTGCTGGCTGAGGGAGAGGGCCCGCCCCAGGTGGAGGTTTCCCTTTCTCCTATTGTCCCGCCCTTGCCACCTCAAGCCCCAAAATAATCGCTTTTGCCCCCTGTCCCTGCCCCTGCTGACCGGCCCTCCACTTCCACTTCGGAGGGCTGGGTGCTCGTCCGGGGGAAGCGTGGTGCCCGTAAATCGCGGGCTCGATCCCTCCCCTCCGATGAGGAGGGAGAGGAGGCCCCCCAAAAAATGCTGCTAGTGGCTGATGCTGTTACATCTTCTGCTGTGCTCCCAAATGGAGCTCAGCAGGAGATGCTGGCTATGGCAGCCATGGCAGCAGACGGAGATGCCACCGCCCCCCTTGTTGAGTCCCCTCCCGAAGAGGCCTCTGTAGGAGTTCCCCTGGCTCCTTTGCCATCTGTGCCCCCCGCCGCTGCCAATAGCGGGGCTATTACTGCCCTGGTTCCTGGCGGGGAGGACTCTGGGGCCGCGGGGACTGAATTTACTTCAATATTTGAGGAGATCAAGGCCCTGGATCTGACCCCAGTCACCCAGGAGGAGGATGACCCCCCCCCCCCCCGCCAGTGGGCCTCGATCTGGGTGGTGGCTCAGTTCCACCGCCCCCTCCTCCTTCTCCCTGCCCCTCACTCCCAGCTGTAGCCAGCTCTCTGGTCCTGGGGCACCCCTGGCTCTCCCTATTTGCCCGGCCATGGATGGCACCTCATCTGAGGCTGCTGAGTCCCCAGAGGTGACAGCCAATGCCAAGCGATCGGTTCCTGAGCCTGTGGGCATGCCCTCTAGCACTTGGACGGAGCGGTTGGCTTCCCCTTCGGAGGGGGACCCCACTGAAGTTTCCATAGTGCCTGACGCCGTGGCTGCGGGCGACATGCTTCTCACAGCCCCCGTACCCAGCGTCAGTGTAGGCCCCTCTCTAACCCCAGTCCCTTTGTCCCCCAATCCTGGCCGAGAGGAGCCGCACCCTGATAGATTCACGGGAATCTATCAGTGTCCCCGCTCCTGTTCCTACCCCTGCTCCCGGCCCCTTTCCTGCCCTGGTACCAATGTTGGCCCTTGTCCCTGATCCTGCCCCTTCTTCTGTCCTCGTTCCTGGCCCCGCCCCCACCCTGATCCTGTTTCTGTCCCCAATGAGTCACTCGCCCATAAATTCTGTGACTCCCTGATGACCTTTGGGGTCAAATATGGGTTGTTGTAAGGCCTGCTGGAGGCTGTTGATTCCCCTGCCCGTGAGGATTCGCCCCAGCCCTCCCTATGAAGGATAACATCTTTGCTATGCTGAACACCAGGGACTGTAGCGTGGGACTCCGCAGGAGCCAGGTGCTCTCCTTCCTTTGGGGGGGGGTACTCTGTGATCTTCCTGCAGGAGACCCACACGGCTCCAGCCATCGAGGCTAGCTGGCGACTAGGGACGAGGTTTACTTTAGCCACCTCGGCGTCCTTTCGGCTGGGGTGGCCTCCCTGTTCTCCACCGAGCTACGGCCCGAGGTGCTGGGGGTAGCCAAGGTCGTGCCGGGTCACCTGTTGCATGTCTGGGCCTGTGTGGAGGGGCTGAGATTAAACCTAGTCAACGTTTACTCCCTAAACACGGGCCTGGAACGAGTGTGTTTCTATTGGCAGGCATCGGCCTTCCTCAGCACTCTGGATCCTCACGAGTGCCTGGTCCTGGGCGGGGACTTCAACACCACCCTTGAGGACTGGGACCGCTCAGGAGTAGAGACATCCCAGGCAGCTGCGGGCATCCTCAGGGAGATCGTGGATCATCTCTCCCTGGTGGACGTCTGGCGCGACCATCACCCGGACGACAATGTTACCTTTACTTATGTCCGGGTGGAGGGGGATCGGTCACACCACTCCCGATTGGACCGCATTTATATTTCGCATTTCCATCTGGCACAAACCTACGCCTCCGGCATCTGGCCGGCCCCATTCTCGAATTACCACTTGGTGACCGTGACAGCCTCTCTCAGTTCGGAGTGGCCGGGGCCGGCCTATTGGCATTTCAATAACAGCTTGCTGGAGGACATGGGCTTCGTGGCGTCCTTCCGGGAGTTCTGGCTGGCCTGGTGGGGGCAGCGACGTGCCTTTCCCTCAGCAAGGCAGTGGTGGGATGTGGGGAAGGTGCGCACATGGCTTTTCTACCATGACTACACCTGGGGCGCCACCCGGTGGAGGGATGCGGTGATAGGGCAGTTGGAGCAGGAGGTTTTAGAGCTGGAGAGGCGTCTCGCCTCTGGCCCCGAGGATCCATCCCTCCGCTCAGCGTACTGGGAGAAGCGGGAGGAGCTCCGGGCCCTGGAGGACCATCCAGCCCGGGGCGCTTTTGTTCGATCCTGCATACGCCTCCTTTGGGAGATGGATTGCGGTTCCCGCTTCTTCTATGCCCTGGAGAAAAGGAGGGGGGCCAAAAAGCACGTCACCTGCTTCCTGGTGGAGGACAGGACCCCCCTCATGGATCCGGAGGAGATGCGTGGAAGGGCCAGAGCCTTGTATGCTAACCTTTTCTCCATGGATCTGACCGACACCGATGCCCACAGGGTGCTCTGGACCGAACTCCCGACAGTCAGCGCGGGCGACTGAGACTGGCTGGAGCTACCTCTCTCTCTCTGGCTAAGCTCTCAGAAACCTTCCATTGCATACCCACTAATAAATCTCCGGGCATGGACGGGCTGACCGTGGAGTTCTACCGCGTATTTTGGAACGTCCTTGGCCCGGACCTTGTCATCGTCTGGGCCGAGTCCTTGCAAAGCGGGGTCCTCCCTCTCTCATGCAGGCGAGCTGTGCTCGCCTTATTGCCGAAGAAGGGGGACCTCCACGACTTACGGAATTGGCGTCCCGTCTCGCTCCTCAGCACAGACTACAAGGTAGTAGCGAAAGCCATCTCGCTGCAGCTGGGGTCCGTACTGGCAGACGTGGTCCATCTCTACCAGACCTACACCGTCCTGGGCCGGACTATCTTTGACAATGTGTATTTGGTCTGGGACCTCCTTGGAGCTGGGGCGTAGGGATGGTCTGTTGTTCGCCCTTCTGTCCTTGGACCAGGAGAAGGCATTTGACAGGGTGGACCACGGGTATCTCCTGGGCACCCTGCGGGCATTTGGCTTAAGGCCCCAGTTTGTAGGCTTTCTCCAGGTGCTGTACGCTGATGCGGAGTGTCTGGTCAGGCTCAACTGGACCCTGACCGAGCTGGTCAGCTTTGAGTGGGGAGTACGGCAGGGGTGCCCCCTCTCGGGCCAGCTGTATGCTCTGGCGATCGAGCCCTTCCTCCGTCTCCTCTGCTGGAGGTTGACGGGGTTGGCGCTTTGGGAGCCGGAGCTGTGGCTGGTCCTGACAGCGTATGCTGACAACGTGCTCCTCGTGGTCCAGGACCCGGACGACCTGGTGTGGGTGGAGGCCTGCCAGACCGTTTACTCGGTGGCCTCCTCCACCCGGGTCAACTGGGTCAAGAGCTCTGGCCTGGTGGTCGGGGACGGGTGGCAGGCGAGCTCCCTCCCACCCGCACTTCAAGCCATCCAGTGGAGCGCGGGTTTGCTGCTCTATCTTGGCGTTTATCTATCTGCCACTCATCCTTCTCCGCTGGAGAACTGGCAGGATTTGGAGGCCAGGATGGGTGAGCGGCTGCGGAGATGGACAGGACTGTTCCGGTGTCTCTCCCTGCGAGGGAGGGCGCTGGTGCTGAACCAACGGGTCCTGTCCATGCTCTGGCACCGACTCAACACACTGAGCCCGGCTCCGAGGATCCTGGCCAGGCTCCAGAAGATGGCTCTGGAGTTCTTCTGGCCGGGGCTGCACTGGGTCTTTGAGTCTTCCCTTGGAGGAAGGAGGACAGGGCCTGGTTTGCTTGCACAGCCAGGTCCATGTCTTCCACCTCTGGGCCCTGCAGAGGCTCCTTTACGGTGCAGGTAGTCCCGCCTGGAGCACATTGGCGCACGCGTTCCTCTGCCACCTCCGAGGGCTCCAGTTTGACCGGCAGCTCTTTTTTCTCCATCCGAGAGGCTTTCCACAAGACCTCTCCGAGCTGCCGGTCTTCTAACAGGACCTCCTGCGGACCTTGAAGCTTTTTTCAGCGACCAGGTCATTTGTGGCCACCAAGGGAGCGGACCTTCTCGCGGAGCCCCTGCAACACAACCTCGATCTCCGTGTGCAGGTGGCGGAGTCTCCCTCAGTGTGTCGGAGGTTGGTCCTGGCAGAAACCACCAGAGTCAGAGACCTCCTGGACTACGACAGTAGAGATTGGGTGGAGCCCCGCATGCTTGGATGACGCATGGGGCTTTCCACCCTTCCACCCCTAGGTGCATATTCCAGGAGGTGAAGGCCATCTTGTCACCCAATTCTCTCGCTTTCCTGTGGTGAGCCCTGTGAGAGGGCGTTCCTTGCCCACCCCTCACCCCTGGCCCTCTGGACATTTTTTCTTGGGCCCCTGTTCCACGAGCCCCCCCTCCCGACCTCTCTGCTCCCACACTCTGAGCCAGCTGCATACCTTGCAGCTGGTCCAGTTTCGAACTGCGCCCAGAAACCATCCGTACACACTCATGCTCCATACATTGCATTTCCTCACCCTCATGTCCCGCCCCGACACCAAATGGTTGGACTATCTTCCACCTACAGAGGGTGAGGCGCCCCGGGTGGCCAGCCTTTATTCCACCTTGGTCCCACGGCCCGCCAGGCACATTAGTTGGCGGCTCCTTCATGGAGCCATGAACACGGGCGTGCACCTGGCACGCTTCATCCCTACACCTGAGGCCTGCCCCTTTTGCGGCGTGAGGGAGAACCTGGCACACGCCTATCTTGAATGCGCCAGGTTGCAGCCCCTATTCTGGCTCCTCCAGAACCTCAATAAGAGGTTCTGGCTGCACTTCTCCCCACACTTGTTCCTCGTCACACACCCTATCCATGGCTCCACAAAGTCGCGAGACCTCCTCATCAACCTCCTTCTGGCTCTGGCCAAAGTTTCCATCTATAATGTCAGGAGGAGGATGCTAGACGAGGGATTATTTCTGTTCCTCCCTAGTTTCACGCATCCAGGTAGAGTTCCATTCGGCAGTGTCCGCTGGCTCCCTCGACAGCTTTGAGGAGCAGTGGGCGCTGTCTGGGGTTCTCTGCTTGGTGTCCCCATCCAGTATTCTTCACGCCGATCCCTGTTTTTCATTAGTTGTCCCCCGCAATCAGTTGGTTCCTGGGTCCAGTGGTCCCTCCCGCTAGGCTGGGGGAGGGGCCTTTAGCAGTAGGTGGGCTTGCGCCTACCCATCTCCCGGAATTTTCCAATATGACCCTGCTACACTCCCCTCAGGGTCTGAACAAATATTGCTTTCTAGCTGAGCATGAAAATAAAATTCAGGATCACCTTCAAAGGGGTGCACTCAATTGTGTCTTGTCTTTCTCCCATCTACTCAGCTGCCCATGTGTTCCCCTTCATCATAGTATCTCAATGCTGTCATAGAAACACAGGTGTGACATCACATTTTTTCATGGCAGAATAATCTGATGGGGAGAGGGGTGGTAGTTTTATGGCAGTCTGAATCTGTAGTAGACTTAATCCCCTCACGTTTTTCTCCACTGAAAGCTATTTTCCTGAAGTTTTGTTACACTGCTATATCCTGAAGTTTGGTTTTCTGCAAAGACTCTGAAAGGGATTTTTTAGTAATATCAGACAATTTAATTTTTTAAGACATTAAAAAAAATGGGCCAAATAATCCTATTTTAAATGATTGGCTTTTTGATGTACTCTGAAAATTTACCGCTTAGAGCCACTTGAGGATAGCTAGTCGTCATATGTCCCTTCCCTGCTATTCCTTGTCAGAACTGGTCTGGATGGAGTGAGCGTGGGCTTGACAGATGGCAGTTCCAACTTTAGGGGGCCAGGGATACTTGCAACATTATTCCTTGGACACATTACTGAGCCACACCCCATTGAACCACTACTTTATAACCTCCCCTCCTTCAGCCTCCGTCCCTCACTCTTGGTCTTGAGGGCAGTTCCAACATTACATTTGGCTTTGCTCTTCAGAGAATTTCAGGAGCTCAACGGGGAAGTCCCTTTTCATCATCTGTGAATTTTTTGTAGCCAGTAAAGGCAGCATTTTTTGGAGTGGGTCAGCTTCCCCTCTTCATCTCGAGCTATTGGAAGAGCTGACTGCAAACAGATTTTCACTGCCCTAGTGTGGACTTATGTCAGGCAGAGCCCAATGAGAGCTGACAAGCTGACAGACCCAATTTGTCAACAGAGAATGGGGCAAGGAGGGATGTCTGCCTTCGAGACAGAAAGTGATGCCATGGATGTGCCAGTGGAGTTCCTGTAAGCAATACAGGTCCATATTTAGATAGTTACCCAATTTTCTGTGATGTTCTGTGGGGGGAAGAAAAATACACAGATGAAAAAGTAGTCAGAAGTAGTCAATAGGAATTGGTCTTTCAGAAAGATTTTTCCCCTTTGGTACTACATATGACCAATAATATCCTAGTGTCAAGTGCTGATGACGAAAGCTTATGCTCTAATAAATTCGTTAGTCTCTAAGGTGCCACGGGTACTCCTTTTCTTTTTGCGAATACAGACTAACACGGCTGCTACTCTGAAGCCTAGAATGTGTTGCTCTTCAGTCTGGTAGCTTGGCAGCCCTGGATTTAGTACTGACTAGCCAGGGCATGGGGAAAAACTGAGTTCAGAGGTGGAGGGTGTTTGAGTCCAGACTCCCAGCCAAAAGAAGGCTCTTGTATTTCCAGTTTCCCCTTCCCTTTCCTGCACGCCTAGACTGGGAAGTACAACCAGAGTCAGTGTTTGAACCAGCAGAGGAACATCTCTAGGTTTGGCAGATTGTTCACCTGAAAAGTAATTATGACTGTGGGACTGAGGGGTAAATGTTCAGGGCTGTCTCCTTTGCTGGGTGCTATCCTGTTAATTTCCTCCCTGCTCAATGAAGTGCTCCCAGCTGAGAATTTTCCTAGTAGAACAAGAATGGTGCCTGTTTGGAACTTGAATTAGAGAGCTCTTGAAGAAGTGATCTTGTCTGTGGACGCAAAACTCTCTCTAGAAGCACTCTTGGTTGGGGAAGGGGATTATCCTTTTTGAAGAAGAGTTTGGGTTGGGAAGAGTTCAGAGCCGGTTTCTGGGACTGAGCTAGGTTTAGAGTTGGGGCTGGGTTTTGAGCCTAGGTCAGGGAACTGGTCCCAGCCCCACTCCTAACTGGGGCTCAGACACTTATCCCAACCCATGAAACAACACCAAGGTTACCCTTACTTTGAGCTCAAAATCCAGTCCACAGTAACCCTAGCCTGGGCCCACAAACTAGTCCAGTGCCAAACCAAATTTGGGCCTATAAAGTGGCACCACCCTTAAGCTTATTTGAAGCCATTAAACTGGACCCATAAACTGACCCCAATGCTAATTGGGTAGCCCCCAAAACTGGTCCTAATTTCAATTGAACTGGCTTCAAATCTTTTTTTTTAGTACAAATCTGGAAGTTGGGCCAGACCCCAGTCCTTGTTGCGCCCCACAGATTGTCCCCAACCTGAACTTTACCCTGTGCATAAAATCTTGTCCTCTGCTAACTTTATCACATAGCAACAGACACTTCCATAGATTCACAGAAGGGACCATTATGAAGTGACCATTATGATCATCTCAGGGGTTCTCAAACTGGGGGGTCGGGATTTGCGAGGTTATTACATGGGCAGTTGCGAGCTGTCAGCCTCCACCCCAAACCCACTTTGCCTCCAGCATTTATAATAGTGTTAAATATATAAAAACATGTTTTTAATTTATAAGGGGGGTCACACTCAGATGCTTCCTATGTGAAAGGAGTCACCAGTACAAAAGTTTGAGAAACACTGATCTACTCTGGCCTTCTGCAGAACACAGGCTGTAGAACCTCTCCCAGCAATTCCTGCATCCAGACACAGTATTAATGTTAGCTCAAGCCTAAAAGCCAGACCCAGTCCTTTGCCTAGCCAGGACCCTGAAACTGGTTTCAATCCTTATCCTGGTCCAAGCCTGGCAACCTTACCTCTAGGCTAATCAAATCCCAGTGCTAACCTTAGTCCACCCAACTGGTAGCCACCCAACAAAAGTTAGCTGGTGTATGTGATAGGATTGGACGGGTGGTCTACTTCACCTTCCCTGATAGCCCCTGGGAGGAGACACTTGTCTTTACTGGATCCCAGTAAAGCAGCTCGAGTATCTCTTGATGTGTGTGTATATGAACACTCAAGGTATCCTTTCACTCCAGCTATCAGTCAGTTGGGGGGAGAATTTACCCAGCACCTTTCTACCGGTGTCAGCCCCTTGTAGAGCCACTGCCTTATATGGTGATGGGGGTGGAGTCAATGACTTCCTTTGGACGAGGGGCAGGGCTTGGTAGTCAGAAGTTCCATCCCCAGGGTTCCAGTGGAGCAGTGCAGCTGTGGTCAGACTCCATGTCCCTGGAGCATAAGGATTAGGACTTGGCTGCCATTAAATAGTTGTGTAGTGCAGCTAATGCAGTATGGCTGTCCTGTTTAACTCAGGAGGTGACCTAGTCAGATGAACGATTCCAATATGCATAGTGTGAAAACCTCTTTGGGATTCTCTTGGATGAAAGACACTAATGTAATAGAATAGTATTACATTCAGAATCAAGCTGTTTCCTCTGTACTGTGTAATCAATAGCAGCATTATGAACTGTCTAAAAGAATGAAAATTAGGCCCTTTACATTGGTTTAGTTGGGGTGTGGCTCCTAGCTGGGGTTCTTGCATCCTGCACAGTGGGAGGTGGGGTCTAGAGCAGGGCAGATTTTTCAGACAAATAGTTTTTTCACCATATATGCAGTTTTGAGATGACCAAAACTATTTGTGAATTTGGCAGAAAAAAATGGGAAAATTTTTCTTTTGAAAAACATTTTATTTCAACATTTTTTAAACAAAACATTTCATCTTTTTTGTTTTAAAATGACTTTTTTCATTTTGAAATTGTTAGATTTAATTATTTTTAAAGGTAAAAAATCCCACCCCCAAAAATGTTTTGGTTTTGGGTCAGACAATTTTTTTTAGTTTTCCATTTTGGTGAGAAAAACCAAAAAATGTCTGTCGTATAGACCCAAGATGAATTTTCCCCCTGATTTTTTGTTTTGGCCACCAAACTGAATAATCAAGTATTCAGTCAGTATTGTATGACTCTCTGGGTTGCTGCCTTTCTGTGTTTTTCCTTTTACATGGCAAAATATCCTCATGCCACTGATTCACAGTGCAGTGATGTGGGTGCTAACAGATACTGCAGAAGAAGACAACCTTCCTCCACAATCCGCTTAGCCAATAGAGTGGTAGTGAATTCCGTCCTGACTTATGCAGCAATCTGCTTACATTCTGAAGCATGGAGCTGATTGTCTTTATCTTTGTAGGCACAATTATACATGAAAATTTTCCATCTCCTTTAAGTTCTTTTCTCAATGACTTCGTATGGCAGAAAATTGCAGGCATTGAAAATACACTGCATAAAGGAAAATTTCACAGCGTTGTCCTTCCTTCCTGTACTGTAGGACAGGGTTAGAGGATGCATTAATCACTTTTCATTATGTGTTTCAATTCCATCTGTTGAGTGCCTTCTAATTCTTGTCTTTTCCACAACATGGTGACATTTGTATCAGACCTCAGTGATATTTTGGGACATTTGCAGTATTCTGTGGGATAGACAGTCAAAATTGGGAGAGTCCTGCGAAAGTTGGGATGGCTCAGGGAACTCTGAATCAGATGAAAACCTATTTCTTTGTTTCTATAGCTAACTTCACAGAGAGGTAACATTTCCATCTCAATTTCAGAGATTACAAGTGACATCGTCTTTCCTCGACCATCTGGGGTGTGAAAGCAAATACATCTGCGTGGTCCAAATTGATCCAGAAAGGTGGAAAGCAACTGACGGCTAAGGGAAAATTATTCAATCTTTCTTGTTTGTTTCATTTTCAGGTCCTTTCTTCCCTCCTCCCACACTTCACAGCTCCACCAAATTTGGCTCAGTCTGGCAGAGGTAACTGTACCAGTCTTTTTAGAGCTGCGGAAAGGAGGTCTATGTGGATTTGTTAGCATCCACAAAGGATGAGATGCTTTCACTGTAGAATGGGAGAAGGGGGATGCATGCTCACAAAGGCGGCTTCTCTTACCCAGATAACTGGTACTCAGTTTCCCCCCCCCCCAACTCCTTCCTACACTCTTACTAGGATCTTGACTTACTTTGGCAGTTGGCTGCATATGTAATAGGGTTGCCATAGGAACATTACCCAGCACAGTGTGCTCTATCTCTCCGTTCTCTCTCTCTCTGTCTTTCTTTCCCTTTCCTTCTTCCCTTTCTGATGTCCGTTGCCATGGAAAACTTATAATTCACCACAAATTCCAGACATGTTTTTCTTTTAGTTCATAGTTTGCTTTTCTTTTAACATCAGAGCGGGGGGGTGGAAGTTCCGTCTGCTTCTTTAAAGCCTTGCCCATTGGAGTAGGGGAAGGTTTTTTGCCCTGGGCTCTAAAGCCCTCTTCAAAGAAGGTGGTGGGAGGCTGGGTAGGGGAGTTCAGGAATTAGGGACGTTCAGTCATGATCTGAGGTTAATTTTCAAAAGCACCTAAGTGATTTAGGAGATTAAAGTCCCATTTTCAAAAGTGTCTTTGGCATTTAGAATTCTGTCTTATTGAAAGCCAATAGGATTTAGGCTCCAAAGTGTCATAGGTGTTGCTGAAAATTTTACCCCAGTGTCTACGTTTATGAAATGTTAAATTGAGTGTTGCAGAATTAAATTGGTACAGATTATTTATTATTATTTACTGCAGTGTAGGTGTTTACAGTGTGCTTTATAGGGATGAAATATAACAAGATATTGGTCCTGAGACAAATCAGAACTAGTCTCAAACCTTTGCCTGTTTCAGACCAAATCTTAGTGCTATTTCTAAATCTCTGAATGTTCAGTTCATATTCCCACCCCTTCCCCTGTTTCCACCTGTGATGTGGTCACACTTCCGGATTTGGGAGCTGGAAATCAGAAATACCAAAATACCGTGGAAAGGCTTTAATTGTGGCATTCCCTACCCAGCCAGGCCCAGGAAGCCTGGAAATCTTCTGAGGAAAGATGTATTCTGGGGCAGTTTTCAAGTCTTACTACCAGAGAGGGAAGAGTGAAGAGATCCATGCAAACCTTTTCAAATTTTGTCTGTTTACCTAAATCAAATCTCCACACTTTGAGATTCTAATGAGGAATCTACTATCATAATCCAGACCTCTTAGGACCGACTTCTTCCCAGGGAGTGAGCAGAGAAATAATTCGGGGCCAAATTTATTCTTGGACTAAGTGGGAACCGCTCCCAGTGGTTTCAGTGAAGTTGCACCCTCTTATTTTGAGGCTGAATTTGGCGCGCACGCTTTCTCTCTCTCTCTCTTCCCCCCCCCCCCACTTTTCTGACATGTATGTCTCTTCCTCATGAAGCAGTGGGGATACAGGAGAAGATTTTTGTGTACAGCATTTTAATTAGATCATTAGTAATATTAGAATTTTTTTTAAAAAATTTCCTATGAACTCGTAATATCACAATGCTGCACCCTCATGTCTCTTTTTTTACTGAATTAATTCACTGCGTGTGAAAGGTAATGGACTGGCAGTCCCTGCAGACTGAAGTTCTTTATCTGCAGATGAGGTAAAGCATGACCTAGCAAGAGTGCAGGCTCCCTCCCATTTCCCCCTTAGCCTGTCAATGTGCCTTGACTCTGTACAACAGGGGTTATCAATCTGGGGGCCGGGACCCTTCAGGGGGTTGTGAGGTTATTACATGGGGGGTCATGAGCTGTCAGCTCAACCTCCACCTCAAACCCTGCTTTGCCTCCAGCATTTATAATGTTAAATATATAAACAAATGTTTTTAATTTATAAAGGGGGTTGCACTCAGAGGCTTGCTATGTGAAAGGGGTCACCAGTACAAAAGTTTGAGAAACACTGAAATGGACCAGCTCTTGGCTCTTTGCTGATACTGACAAAAAAGAGGCCAGTTAGTTAGGGTGCTATTGTGGACAGCTGTCTAACAGAGACTGTCAATGTGTTTCACAGAGGCTGCTGAATATCAACTAGAAGAGAAACACTGAGGTCACTACCAATCTGGGCCCGGAGTTAAACTGGTCACCTAGAAGTGAATATTTTCTTTCCTCTAGCATGTTTCATACTCCAGGGATTGATCCCAAAGTGTCCTAAAGAGCAATGAGTGAGAAACTGAGAGTGCAATGACCGTGTAGGCAAATGATAGCCATTCTGCACTCAGCAGAAGCTCACACAGCCTCAGACATTGGAGTCTCTTTTACTGAGAAAGGGAAGGCAACTTTGTTTAGCATAGTGTCTTTCCTACAAACCACCACACACAACATGTTACAGAGTTTAATAATACAGATCAGCTGCCAGGAAGTGGTATAAATGATTTAAACACATGAACCCCGGGTAGGACATTGGTGTTGTCCCAAGCTCTTTTCAAAATGGGCCCTGTTATACCTATAACTAAGATTGTCCCGAAAATAAGAATTATATTTCACAAAAGGTTTTAAATTTGTTAGAATTCTGCACTGGGGGGAAATGAGACCATTTGAAATTTTTAATGAAAAAAATAAGAAACAGACATCTCTACTGCAGTACAGCAAATAGCCCAGTGATTAGGAATTCATCTGGGATAGAAGAAGCCTATGTTCACTGGGCTGTAGAGTCCATCTCAGTCTCTCCTGTTGGAGCTGTTCCACTTTGTATAAAGAATGAAATTAGTCATTGGGCCAGAGAGAGAGGCTGGCTCTCTAGGTGGGGAGGCTAGAGCACTCACCTGGGATGTGGGAGATCCAGAATCCATTCCCTGCTCCAAATCAAGGAGAGTAAGTAGTGGGACCTGGGTATCTCACATCCCGGATGAGTGCATTAACCCCTGGGGTATTTGCTCTCTGTGGTTTGACCAGAAATTCTGTCTTGAAACTGTGAAACCTTCCTAGAGAAAAGCTTTTGTTTTGATGAATCAGCATTTTCTGATGGGAAAAATTCCTAATTACTTCTAACTCTCATTTTAAGAGCCTGCCAGAGGCAGGCAAAAAAGACCTTGCTTGAATTGATCATCCAAAGGATAGCTCTTCACTTGAGTAGCCCTCGCCTTCATCCTAGTGCTATGCTGGGAGCACAGCATACAAGCCTGATCCCTGGTGAGAGAGTTCAGACTCTGACCTGCTGATCTAGAAGTGTGAGTGCCATCAATAGAGCCACACTTGACACTTAGTGTGGGAAAAACAAAACAGAAACAACGGGATGAGGTACTGATGCTGCAAGAGAGAGGTCTGTTGAGGATGTGGGTGATGTAGTTGGAAAGGTGTGGCTGGGAGAGTTGTCAGACTGGGTGACTTTGAGGGCAGACAGAGGGAGTACGTGAAATCAGGAAATGGATCGAAAGTCTGGAAAGGGGAGTTAGGGCCACAGATTCCATGGCTGACCCTCTTTCTTGTAGACCTCGCTAATGTTTACAGTGGTGGTAGAAATCATGGGGAGGATGGCAGCAGGTATAGTTGCCATAGAGATTACAGCTGTGATAAATCTGCTGAGGTCAGTAGAGCACAGTGATGAGTCTGCTTAGGGTGAATCTGCTGCTGCCCCATCCCTCTGTTGGGGAAGGACATAAATTGCCAGGAGGGGAAGGTTCTATGGCAGGCGGACAGGGTGTGGAGCCTAGGAGGAGTTTCGTGGTGGGAGAAACACATAATGGGACCCACCAGCTGCTAGAGCCCTAGCAGTTCAAGTGCTTGGCTGAGCCATGGTACACCTGGCATGCCAGCAGGGACTGATTCAGGGTGGTGGACACAGAGCACCAGAGACCCCCAAAGAGGGTTATGCAGTCATGAGCCTGCAGGAGCGGAGGGTTATAATGATGACACAATGAGGCTGGCTGTGATGACGGCAAGGGGTAGAGGGTTGTGGCTGTGCTGGAGCTGATGGTGGGTGCGACGGCTGGTATTACAGTGGTAGTATAAGGATGCTAGTGATGACAGTGGCAGAGATTTAGTGGTGAAGATAATGTTAATAGGAGCAGTAGCAGAGATGAGGATGGTGATGAGAGCATTGATTGCCCTGAGCATAACGATGGCAGTTGGTGTGGCAATGAAGAAGATAGTGGCTAATTACTGACATGATTATGAGGAGGAAGAGGAGGCTGGCTGGAGAAAGAGTGGAGATGGTTGTGACTATGACAGTTTGCAATGAAGAGGCTGCTGCTCACTGTTACAACTGATTTTAGTGCTTCTGCTCTGATATTTCCCCAAGCTGTCCCCTCACTGTGTGAGTGCTCACAGCTTTGTTTCTTCCTAGCTCTCCCACTCAGCTTCTTTTGCTACAAGAATTTTTCCTGTTTGGGTGTGGAGAGACATTTCAATAGTGGCTTTACATAAAAAGAAAAAAGAAAATCTGTGAGTTGTATAATTAAAATAGTAAATCAGACCATTCTGTAGACACCGCCTCCTCCCCCATAAGCCCAGCACACACCACTCCACATCCAGCGTAAGGTGAATGCTAGATGTGTTGTCTTCTTAGGACTAGGAATGAGGGTTTCCTAGTGCTTTAACAAGACAATCTCAAGGATGTTTTAAAAGGGGGGTGAGGGGCGGGGAATCTTTGCAGCCTGCCTTGGCCAGGAAAGGGTTAATACTTTAACTGCAGTGTAATTTCAGAGGCATTAAAGAACACGTTTCCATAGAAACGTCTACCCACAGAGGGAGATATGAGAGAGAGTAGAGAGAACTGGTCCTCTGACAAAAGAGGAACAGCAGAGTTCTAACCCCCACACAGTACTGACAGAAGCGATTATTTGTTCCTTCTAGTCAACTCCCCAATGAAAATGTTGGAGGGATTTAAACCACTGCCATGCTACCTTGTGTGTATAGAAGGGGATGCATCACTTCAGACAAAGTAATGTTGAGTCAAGACTTCTTTGGTGGTGAGCCCTTTAGGGTAGTGTCTGCACCAAATTCTATGTCCTTTAAAGTGCAGTGTATGTTTTTGGTGCTAGGTAAATGATTACTAACCCAAAGCCCCCAAACGTTTTTTGGTGGGTTGAAAAAGTTCATTTAATTTGCTGATTTTTAAAAAAATAAATAAATACTTTATTTCAGTTTCCTGAACTGCCTCAGCATTGCTCGGTTTCAGACAGCACAAAAATGCTGGAAGGAAATGTCTTCTGGCAGATTTTAATAGCCCAACTGGAAAGAAGAAGGACCTGAAATCTCTGGCGGAAAATCTGTTCTGCTCACAAAATTTATGGCCCTGGTTTCCAGCTCAGAAGTTGGAATGAATTCCAGATAAACAGAACGACATACTGGTACTTAGATATCACAGTGGTAGGCATCTAGGACATACCAATGGTCCTGATCCTGCAGACACTTACTACTAGATGTAATACTGCCATGAATAGTCCCAGGGACTTCCAAGTGGCTTCTCTTGGTATTATTCCTGGTAGTGTTTGCATAATTGGTCTCTAAGGCCATGTCTATGCTACAGAGTTAAGTCGACTTAAGTTATGTCGACGATCATAAACCACTATAATTACATCACTTGTGCATGTTCACGCAATGCTCCTTGTGTGGGCAAAGTGTGTCCACAGTTGGTGCTCCAGCACCGACCGAGAGAGCAGTGTACTGTGGGTAGCTATCCCATGGTACAAATCACCACCTTCTCCCACTTGGAGTTCTGGAAATTGATCGCAGTACATCGTGGGGACGGGATCACCACCCCAGGATGCTGTTTTCTCCATCCCATAATTCCAATGGCTTCTGACTGCATTTCATGCCATTTTTCAACTGCCCCTGAAAACTTTGCACCTGCCATCCTTGCCTGAAAGCATGGACCCTGCGCTTCTCACCAGACTTGTGACAAGAGTTATGAACACAATGCGGCTGATCCTGCAGTATTTCATGAGCTCTAAATCTGAAAAGGAATCCATGCTGCCTGCCCTGATGTATGCCATGGAAAGAAACAATTCAAGATTGATATTGGCATTCATGGAGCAGCTGTACATGATGGACCATTGCTACTGGGCTCGGGAAACAAGCACTGAGTGGTGGGATCAGATTGTGATGCAGGTATAGGATGATGAGCAGTGGCTGCAGAACTTTTATATGTGTGAAGCCACCTTCCTTGAATTCTGTGTGGAGCTCATCCCTGCCCTGTGGTGCAAGGACACCAGAAGAGGCACAAGGCACAAGAGCTGCCCTAACGATGGAGAAGTGAGTGGCGACAGCTGTGTGGAAGCTGGCAACTCTAGACTGCTATTGGTCAGTCATGAATCAGTTTGGAGTGGGGAAATCTACCGTGGGAGTTGTGGTGATACAAGTGTGCAGGGCCATTAATCACCTCCTGCTACAAAGGACAGTGACTCTGGGCAATGTGCAGGAAATAATGGATGGCTTTGCGACAATGGGATTCCCTAATGGTGGTGAAGTGATAGATGGCAAACATATCCCAGTTTTGGCCCCAGACCATCTTGCAATGGAATACATCAACAGAAAGGGATACTTCTTGATGGTATTGCAAGCGCTGGTGGATCACCAGGGTTGTTTCACTGACATCAATGCGGGATGGTCAGGAAAGGTGCATGACATATGCATCTTCAGGAAAACTGGCCTGTATAGAAAGCTGCAAGCATGGACTTTCTTTCCAGACCAGAAAATTCCAATAGGGGATGTGGAAATGCCCATAGTGATAATGGGGGACCCAGCCTACCCCTTACTCCCGTGGCTCATGAAGCCTTACACCAGAAACCTTGACAACAACAGGCACAGCAGGTGTAGAATGACCGTAGAATGTTCGTTTGGCACATTAAAGGGTCACTGGTGCTGCCTTTTTGGCAGATTAGACCTCAGTGAGGAAAATATTTCCATGGTCATAGCAGCCTGCTGTGCTCTGCATAACATTTGCGAAGTCTAGGGGGAAAAGTATCCTCAGGAGTGGAGCATTGAGGTCCATCACCTGGCAGCTATTTTTGAGCAGCCAGACACTTGGGCTTTTAGAAGGGCTCAACTGGGTGTTGGGTGGGGGGAGGGCACTACTCGAATCAGGGAGGCTTTGAATCTGCATTTTGATGAGCCCCAATAATGTATGGGTCACAAATAATCACTGTCTTTGTAAGCCTAAATTGTTATTAAACAGCAATACACAGATTTACATTTCTTACAAGGGACATGACAGTGAGCAGCACTCGCTGAAGTGAGGATCTCACATCTGCATACAAGTCCAGCTGTCGTTATGGAAAATGTCCCTAAGGGTGGTGTGCAAGGGGTACTGTGATGGGACGGGAACATGAGAGGAATATGTGGGGGGAGTTTGGGAGGGGCAAGGAAGGCAGTTCTATGTGGTCTTCAGGGGGAGTCGAGAATGCATGTGTTCCACTTGCAGCACAATCAGGGATCTCAGCATGTCTGTTTGGTCTTCCATGAGCTTTGTCTGTTCCTGACCCTGTTTCCTCTCCTGGCTATCCCATTTCTAGTTTTTCATTTATTGGCTCTCTCCATGCTCTGTGCTCGCTATCAGCCTGATTTGACGATTGCAGCACTTCATGAAACATGTCCTCCTTACTCTTCCGCGTTCACCTCTTTATCTGACAGAGGTGATCCATCAGTGTGTAGGAGCTGGCCCTCAAGGGCACATCTGCGTAAACAAAAGAAACAATACATTGAGTTAGTATTGTGACTATATTCACAGTCTTGGATCATAAAAGTTGCCTATACCTCTTTCTCATTTTCCCTTGGCAAGCACAAAGCATGGGCACAATACTAAGCATGGTAAGTTTGGCCTGGGGTGGTGCAAGACGGGACAAAGAGTCTGGATGGTTTCAAAAGGGGATCAGTACAAGCGCCTAGGGACACTATTCTGAATACTGGCACCATTTTCCACAGGCAGTGGTGATTGAAGCTGAAATCACACGACTGAGGGTTACCGAAGATGCAAGGATGCAGCTCCTGCATGTATGCGGTTTCAGACAGTGTCCGTATGTTGGTTGCCTGTGTGCTGCTTTGGTTCCTGCAGAAGTAGTTGTTGATTGTTGCGGCGAAGTTTCCTACAACGGGGAAAGAAACAAAACAGCTCTGTCAAGCCATGTGGAAAGCTAGCATGGTCAGCTGGGAAGATGTGATGTGAGCTGTCCATGCCGAGCAAACAGGAAGTGGAATTTCAAAAAATTCTCTGGGCTTTAAATGGGGAGGGGAGCATGCCTGTGTTCCTGGCTGCAGGGCAGCGGAGTAGAAACTGCTTACCAGACTGGTCATGATGAGCATTGTGGGACACCTCCTGGAGGCCACTTAGGGCAACATAAGCAAGAGCAGTAGCTATGCTGACACTGTGTAACTTTGTTGCAAAAAGCTCTATGCTGCTCATCGAGGTGGTTTTATGATGTTGATGCAGCAGGAGAGTTAAATCGTCGGGAGGTGCGTTATTGGGTGTACACCTCTGCTGTTCTGTTGACAAAACTGTGTATTGCAGAGAAGACCTAAAATAGATAAATAGATCTGAAGCGCATCTCTTGGCCTTTCTGTATTTGCCTTATGTCAGGAACCTGTTAGGTAAGTGCCAAGGAGTAATTATTGCCTACTGACATGCCTTCTGACAAATGTGATTTTTCCATACTGTTGCTGCCCTGTGCAGCCTAAAAGAAAGATTTTCAGTGGTCCAGCTTCCAGTTTGGATAGAAATGCCCAGGAGAACAGTGATGTATTAGCACATCCATTCCTACTGACTGAGCAAGGAGGGGCAGCTATGGAAATGAAAAGTAAAACTTAAAACCAAAAATTCGTTAGCCAGATTTTTTTTTAAACCTCAAAGGTGTTTGGCGTGAGCCATGCTTTAGCTGAAGGTTTTGTTTTGTTCATATTTCATCTAAACAGCTTCATCGCCCCTTGTCTATAGGCTCCTCTTTCATACGAGCAACGGGGTGAACCCTCAAGGGTTGGATGTTCAGTTAGTCTAAACTTCTGGAGCTAGGAAAGTTTATGAGAATGGGTTTATTTCCCATGAGATTTATAGGATTATCCAGCTTCAGCCAGATCTGAAATATTGTCAGAACTGGTTTCCTCTCGTGGGATTTTCACTTCCAGTCCCGGAGGACCCAGGAAGTGCAGAAAGGTGCACTAGAGCTGGTCAAAAAAAATTTTTTTTCTGCAGAACATTTCAATGTTTTAGCAAAAAATTGAAAACTGAAAATTTTCAGCTGAAAACTTTTGGGTAAAAATTGAAGAGTTGGATTTGGAAATCTCATCACAGTGCCTCATGGAAGTTGTAGTTTGTACTTTGTGCCCACATGCTGCTCATTGGCTAGGTCTCCCTGGATGGACTAAATCTCCTAGTTCCCCTGTTGCTGAGCTGTAGCAGTGTGTCTTGGGGGTTGCTGCCAGCTACTCTGCATCATGGACATGAAATCTGGTTGGGGACATGGCCCATAGAGGAGAATGGGGGTAAGAGGCACCCAAACCACAGCCTCCATATGTCACTGTGGTGGAATTTCCAAATTAAAAGTTTCTGTATTTTGGCCAAAATCTTTTCAGTTTTCAGATGTTTGGTTTTTTTGATGTAAAGCTGACATTTTCCACGGAAAGCAGACACTTTTCACAAAAGGTTGTTTGAGTAAAAAACCCATTTTTCCACTGAGAACAATTTTGAAAGACAATTTTTGGTCAGCTTTGGTGTGGACAGTATTTGTAAAAACAAGTTAATCAAATGCAAAGACTAAAGTATTTTTGGGGGTTGGGTGGAGGTTGGTCTGGGTCTCAGGATTATTTTTGGTGGGATGAGGAGGGAAGTGAAGATTTGAGCCTGCTGTTTATTTCAAATCAGATCATCCCATCCCAAACTGTGCCTACTTTTATTATTAAGGGCCTCATTTTCCACTGCCTGGCCCTTGTCATTTAGGAGTATAAAATACCACCAGATCAGGGTGGCCGTTTCAAACTGTCCTGCAGTGACTCAAGAGCGAGTACTAACCTCAGGGTAAACTGTTAAGAACCATGGCTCATACCCCAAATTGATTGTGAGTGATTTCACCAACCAATGATCAGGTGTAAGCGCCTCAAGCACTATAACAAAGCAGGAACATGGAGTCACAGACAGTCCCCTTGGGTGCTCTAACTCCTGTCTTGCCACCCAGGGAAGCCTATCTTTGTGCTAGATGGTCCTTTACATAATGAATCACAGCAATATTCTGGTTACTCCCAGTCCCAATCACTTAGCCCAGGTCAATTGTACTTTAGATCTCACACCAAAGACAACACTTGTAGCCAATCCTATAATAAACTATCTAAAGATTTATTGCATGGGAAAAGGAAACCAGAGAGTTATTTACAAAGTTAAAGCCGGTACACCCAGTGATGAGCTGCCAAAATCTTAACAACCGGTTCCCTCTTCACCCCACGAGGGGGTCATGGCCCACCCCCGCCCCTGGGGACTCCTGCCCCATCCAACCCCCCGCATTCCTTGAGGCCCCCCCCGGAACCCCTGCCCCATCCACCCCTGTCCCCTGACTGCCCCTGGAACCAGGCAGGAGGGTCTCATGGGCCACCGTAGTGGGTGCCCATTCCACCCTGCCCAGCCCCTAAGAGCCAGAGGGACTTACTGGGGGGTGTGGTGGGGAGTCCTGGCGGTGCTTACCTGGGGCAGCTCCCAGGAAGCATCTGGCAGGTCCCTCTGGCTCCTAGGAGTAGGGGAGCGTAGTTAGGGAGGGAGGAGGGGGGAACGGCTGCTCCCCCCACTGATCACATCAAAAGTGGTGCTTTAGGCACTGACTCCGTGGGTGCTCTGGGGCTGGAGCACCCACAGGGAAAATTTGGTGGGTGCAGAGCACCCTCCGGCAGCTCCCTGCCTCGCGACTGGCCCCAGCTCACCTCCACCTCCGTCTCCTCCCCTGTACGCGCCGCCCCGCTCTGCTTCTCTGTCCCCCCGCCTCCCTGGCTTCCCGCGAATCAGCTGTTCATGCGGGAAGCCTGGGAGGGCTGAGAAGCAGGCAGTGGGAGACAGAGGTGAGCTGGGGTGGGGAGCGGCTCCCCTGCACACCCCACAGGTTACCTGCTGCGGCATGGGCGGCCCTCCTCGTGCCCCCCAGCTCAGCTCTGCTCTGCCTCCCTGGGCCTGAGCGCGAAGCCGCCACTTGCTTCTCAGCTCTTCCAGGCTTCCTGTGTGAACAGCTGATTCGGGGGAAGCTGGGAGGGTGCGGAGAAGCAGAGCGGGGCAACGCATTCGGGGAGGAGGCGAAGCCGGAGCGGAGGTGAGCTGGGGCCAGGCGTGGGGCAGGGAGCTGCTAGTGGGTGCTCTGCACCCACCAAATTTTCCCCGTGGGTGCTCCAGCCCCAGAGCACCCATGGAGTTGGGACCTAAGGCGCCACTTTTGGCCGCTTTTTTAAATTTAGAAGCCCTTTTAGAACCGGTTGTCCCTCGGGACAACTGGTTCTAAAAGGGCTTCTAAATTTAACAACTGGTTCCAGCGAACTGGTGCGAACCAGCTCCAGCTCACCACTGGGTACACCCCCACACAAATGAGTTCCAGTGTTTAAGTTTCAAAAGGTAATAGAAGCTTATATAATCAGCAAGCTCTATATGCCTGTTAGGGCTAACCCAGGCTAGGCATTTTGCTTACACCTAGTAATCCTTGCTCTGCAGAGTTCAAGCAGCATATTGATACAGTTCCTCCATGGTAGGGGGTTTATATTTTCTTCCTCCCTTGTGCTTTGAGCTGCAAACTCAGTTGATGGGAGGAATTCACTTCCATGACTCATATTCATGGGGAGGGGGAGAGTAAACAAAAAAATCTTTTTTCCTCTTTAATGTTCTACACTAGTTCATCTGGTGTTGATGGGCCTTCCTTGTTGGGCAGGCCATAACACCGATTGTTGTAGACAGAATTTCACACTAGTTAATATCTCTCTCCTGTCTGGTGATTTACATGGTTAGAGGCTTACATGCAAATGCTCAAATATTACCTTACCATATGGGAGACAGATGTTATAAGTGAGATTAATGCAGGTAGCAACTTACATCCATTCCATAAACACTAAACACATTCTTGACAGGTTTCAGAGTAGCAGCCGTGTTAGTCTGTATTCGCAAAAAGAAAAGGAGTACTTGTGGCACCTTAGAGACTAACAAATTTATTTGAGCACAAGCTTTCATGAGCTACAGCTCACTTCATTGGATGCATCTGATGAAGTGAGCTGTAGCTCACGAAAGCTTATGCTCAAATTTGTTAGTCTCTAAGGTGCCACAAGTACTCCTTTTCTTTTTGTAAACACATTCTTATAATTCTAATACTTATTTTAGCAATACTAACACACAGGAGAGCCAGACTGATTCCAGCTCTGTGTTTGTCAGTGTTCAGCTGAAACAGGGGACTTTGGCCTGGAGACTTTGGCACCTGGTCTGCCAGCATGGCAGGCAGTGTCTTTCAGCTATTCCTTCCTAGGTGTAAATGACTGCACAGGGTGCCAAGCACTGACGAATCATCCCTGGGATGGTCTTTGGTGGGTGAAAGAAAGTTATTGAGGAGACTGGATGGCTCAGGGAGATTGTGGGATGATATGGCCTTTCATATTTAGGTCATCGGCATCAATCATTCCCCAGGCTGATAGTGCCTGAAAGCTGGTATTAACTGATGGCCATTCAGCAGCCGTTGCAAAATGAGTCCCGTCTCAGTTCAGTTCCTAATGGACAGGTGTCCATGTTGCAGAAACGGCCATTACAATTGCCAGTGATAGGCCTTTTTGTTCGTGCCCTCAATGGAGGGGCAGAGGACTGCATGGGCCATGGAAACAAAACTTCTTTCATTCCCAGTGATAATCTCCTTTAGTTAGGACTGCACTGTGTGTGTGTGTGGGGGGGGACTTGCCTTGCCATTGTCCGTGATGTATGGATTCTGGGGATAAATACGAACACCATCTCCAGGTGCTGTCATCTCAGTATCTTTCCCAAGTGCTACATTCACTGAAAATAAATAAATAGAAGAAAAATGCAATACACTGATGTTAACTTCTATTTTTTCATTTATTTCTATTGCAGGAGTGATGGAAAATGCTCATACTTGAATCTATTTGCCCTGAAAGTACACATAGCAGTAGCAAGAGTATGGAAATATTAGCACACATTTTAAAAAAATGTCTTCCAGGAGGTAATGGAGAAATAGCAATAAAACATAAATGATAATGTCCCTTCTGGTAGAAATGAACATTTTACAAGTCAGGATAAAGCATCAGGAACACCAGACTTCATCAAAATGGTGGGCCAGATCCTCAGCTGGCCTAAACTGGTGTAGCTCCATTGAAAACAGTGGGGGGGCTACATCCATTTACACCAGCCCCTCCATGTATTTTACATAGAAGTTGATGGCACATATAAACTAAACTAATGTCTTACATTTCTATATTGTCACTTAGCTTGAAGGAGCCTAAAGAACTTTACCAACCCAGGCACAAAATCTGCTCATCTACCCTTTTTCATGATTATTGATGAGATTAAAAAAATGATGTTATACTCACCCATTAAAATAAATAAATAGAGATGACTGCATGAATAGGCAAGGAGAATTGTGCAAGGCTGCCCTTAGCTCTGAATGGCTCACTTAAACCAGTGGTGAAGGTTTGTTTCAATAGTCACCAAGTGGCTGTAACTTGGACAGCTTTTCTGGCTGCCTTTGCTCAGGATACCTGCACTACGCCATGCTTCAGCCAATCCCTTTGCTGCCTCGTTTTCCTCTATCCTTAAAATACATCTCATCAAACTCAGTGGAAAATTTGAAAGAGAGATGGAAAGTAGTGGAATTGAGAGACAGACTGAAAGACGGTTCCTTTAAATTTTAATCTGATAATTAAATGGCTTCTGCTGTTTCATTTCCTTTTGCAGTAGAAGGAGCAGAGTCCAGGCCCTGTACCATGTTAAATAAGCACTGATTGGGCTTTCTACATGGAATTATTTTGCCATAAATTGCGCCTGACAACATCCAGATGCTCCATAAAAACAGCCAGACATATCTGCATTTCTCAGCAATACAAGCCATCAGCACTGCAACAGCCGATGTGGCACAGAATGCAGGTGGCGCATGGGCTGAATGAAAGATGGGTGAACTTCCAAAAGGTCTGGCAGATCAGTTGTGTTAAGCAACAAAAGTGCAGGAGTAGAGCTGGTCAGGAATTTTTTTTGTTTTTTGTTGCCAAAAATGCTGATTCGTCAAAACTGAAACTTTTTGTGAATCAAGGCAATTTTTGACAAATCGCTTGACTCAAAAGAAATCCTGGGAACAAATCAGTTGTTCAACTGAAAACACATCAACATTTGAGTGAATTTAGACAAAAAGATTATTTTGTTTAAAAAAAAAAAGTTTGAGTCAGAATTTAAGGCCAGAAGGGATCACTAGATCATATAGTCTGGCCTCCTGGATACGCAGTCCACCAGCACCCACCCAGAACACACCCACTAAACCCAACAATGAAAATGAGACCAAAGTAGTAAGGCCCACATGAGACTAGACTATTACATTCCACAAGCAGAGAGTAGGAGGGCACCTGGTCCAGCAGTGCTTGAGGCCCCTGCAATGGCAGGGAAATGATTAAGTGAGATCTATCCAGATAATCCTGGCAAGCAGTCTGCACTTCTGCAGAGGCAGGCGAACCCCCCACAAGGTCCCTGCCAATCTGAACTGGGGGGAAATTCCTTTCCGAACCCACATATAGCAACCAGTTAGACCCTGAGCATGTGAGCAATATCCAGCCAGCCCGGCACCTGAGAGACAGAATGCTCAGTGTCACCTCAGAGCCCTGGCCCACCCTATCCAGTGTCCCATCTGCAATCAAAATGAAACATTTTGAGTGACGCAAACCAATTTGTAATTATTTTTTTTTATTTTTGGGTTTGTGAAAATGTTTGAGACTTCTGTTTTTCATCCCAATTTAAGATGTCAAAAATATTGATATCTCAAATATTTTTGGAGGAAAACCATTCCCTGTCTAGCTCTGCTCTGGAGTCTTATCTAGACCATCGGTCGATCTAATTGAACTTGATGTCTCATTATCACAGCCTGTCTCAAGAGATTTCAGGTATCTCCAGCTAGGCCTGGGATGCTCATGAGAACACTTTTGTAATATTTGAACATATTGAGCCCTCACCAAAATCTAGAAGCAGAGAGGTGGTTGTTAGAAGTGTAAAAAGGTGGTGTGGAAAGGACATTATTCAAAATGACTTTGAACCTTCAAAAAGGTTTGGGGAATTCAGGTTTGATTCGGTAGTGAGGGGGAAGGTGGGTTGTTTTCTTTTGTTAACTACATGATTTGACTCTCATCTTGAGTGTGGACGGAAATGCTGGTGACATTGTAAGGGGGTTTGAGGACTAACTGTCCCAGGGATGAGGGAAGGGCTGAATGAAGAGATGTGGGACTGCTGAGTGGTGCAATGTTGGGTAAGTCCATCATCCTTACATCTCTTGCCTTTGACAACCAAAATTCATATGTGAAAAAGAATGTGATTGTCCCTTTTGTTTGTCCTGTAAATGCACCAAACACACTGGAGGTCTCTTTAGGAGGAGCCCAGGAATGGAGTAGCAGTAGGTGCTGCAGACTAGGAATGAGGTGCATTGACAAAGTTGCATGTGGCAGCTCAGGACTGGGTAGTACGGAGTGCCAAAGTCTGGATTGAAGGGCATTGGTTAGAACTATGTGGAATTCAGGACTGGTTTAGCAGAGATTATTGCAAAACTGGAATGATGCCAGAGCTTTAGAAATCCTGGGTTCCATTCTGTTTTACACAGTTGTAACTCACATAGTGGGGAGGGAACTCTGGGTGATTCAACTGACTGAATTTCCAATTTATGGTATCTTCTGTCAGGGGTTGTGCTATTTCTCCTCACAGAAGAAACGGAGTCCTCTAGCATGCAGATCTCAGCAGACAAAGGGCATGCACATGGATGCCTCTTTCCTCCGCTTTGCCACCCAGTCCTGCTGGCCCCTGCTGATTAACTCATTTGACAGCAAGTCGCCACAGAGGGGTTGATGTTAGTTTCCAGTCCCCTCCTACCACATCCCCCCACCAAATGCCTTATTCCTCTTCGTTATGCTGAGCAAATTCTTGCCAAGAGATAAATTTCTCTGCATTTCTCTTCCTCACCCTCTCCAACTGTCCTCCCATTGCTTCCTTTATTTCTCTTTCATACCCTGCCACTCCAGAGAGAGAAGGTGCTGCCAATGGAGTGGTGGTCTTATTTTTATGAGTGTCTAATTAGGGAAAGCAGCAGATATTGGGATGATAGTGCTTTTTTTCAGACTGGCTGTTTGTCGCTTCTGTCTGTAACACGGAATGACAGGACACAGGGGTGCATGTGGTGTGTTGGAGAGAGACCTCTACTGGCTGAGCTGGGTCATTTTCCAATTCAGCTCATCTTGTCTGTAGCTCCAGGAATAAAGAATCCGCAGTCAAGAAACTGGAGATAAGAGGCAGAACTGGTTAGCTCAGTATTCAAACTCATCCCCTTCAAACCTGTATCTGAGGTTCAGAAAAGTTCAGTTAACTTTTTTCTTTAAAAACATTAATTTCCCCATGTTTTCTCCAACACTAGCTGAAGCTATTTAAGTTGTCCTAGTAACTCGTCTGCAACCATTGAGTCCCAAATGGCCATTCTGTATGATTTTAATGCTCTATTTCCTGTTCCACAAGGCTTTTGAACTATTCATCACTAACCAGAAGTGCTGAGGATCTCAAATCTAGGAAAGTGAATGTAGCTTAGTGTTTCAAGCACAGGAGTGGGCGTCAGGTCTCCTGGGTTCTATTCTGGGGTCTTCCACTGACTTGCTTTGTTACTAGGGTCAAGTCACTTACCTTTTTGGTATCTGTTTGCTCATCTGTAAAATGAGGATAATATTGTGTGCATCTTAATTCCCTAAGGGCAGATTCTACCTTTGCACTCTTGGCAGCTCCACTGAACCCAAAGGGGCAGCACAAGGTGTAAATGAGGGCAGGATTTTTGACCCTTTAATGTTTGAAATTAGGTGCTAGAGAAATGCATGTATTATGATCGTTCCACAAACAGAAAGCTTTGTTAAAAGGCAATTAAGATTGCTCAAGTGCCTGTATCATCAGCTAAAGCATAAAAAAACCCAGGATATCACTAGTTAACTACTCACCCAACCTACAACCATGATTTCATCTTCTCTGAATTACCTCACCCCCCCCATCCACCACCCACTGCACACATGTCTCCTCCCTCCATAGCTAATGCCTCAGTGCAGAGATGCTGAGCAGTCTCCTTGCTCACTCCCATTCCCACTCAGCTCCTTGCTTGGGGGAGATGGTGTTATAGGGGGTTCTGGCAGAATGTAGGTCTTTCTTGGGAGCAGCTGGTTGGAGGAGATAAGGGCTGTTTGGGACACGTACCAAGGCAGCAATGCCGTGTGTGGGCCCTTAGTGTGCCAGTGGTGGTATGCACAGTCAGTCAGCTCCGTGGGTGTTGCTGTCTTGTACACTGTTGGTTTGCTGTGCCAGGGAGCCTTTCAAACACTAATACATTGGCACAGAAGCACTGGGCTTCCATCACCCCAGACCCTCTACACCGCTGCAGGCCCCCATCTGCCCTTCACGCAAGCTGCTTCTTCCTCAGGTCCCTCACACATCCCTGCTCAGCCTCTCATGTCCTCGCCCCCCATCCATCTCTGTTAACCAGTACCCACACCCAGAGGCCCATCTCCCCATCACTGTCCACCTACCATACCCTCGTCTGCCCAGCCTGCTTCCCTGGGTCCTGAGGATCTCTGTGCTAAGCAGAGCTCATGAGTCAGGGAGACAGACTGGCAGTGATGGAAAATGGAAGTAGTTGACAGATCTGAGCAAATCCGTTTGGCTAATCTTGGTGTAGTGCATGTCCATTATCCCAACGAAAGGGAAAGACTATGGGTGTAATTTTAACATTTCAAAAGTGGTCTATGTCAGAGATACCATTAGAGTGTGCAAGTCTATGTGTCCAAGGTCTGGAGATCATGGGTGCCGTACAGTAGTTGTTTGGATAAAATTATCTTAAGAAATGTAAGGAAAGCAGGGCAACGTTCAGGAGGGAGCACGTTTAAGTATTCCCACTGTAAAAGTTGGTAAATATGTTACTACAGGACAAGAAAGAGAACTCCCTAAAGAGTTCTTGTACAATTTTAGAGACTAAATTCAGTCATTAAAGTGTGAAACAGAGGGATTTTAGTACTGCTTTAAGTGCAAATCTCAATGCAACTCCTGACTCCTTCCTAATTATTAACAGGTTTCAGAGTAGCAGCCGTGTTAGTCTGTATTTGCAAAAAAGAAAAGGAGTACTTGTGGCACCTTAGAGACTAACAAATTTATTTGAGCATAAGCTTTTGTGAGCTACAGCTCACTTCATCGGATGAATTCAGTGGAAAATACAGTGGGGAGATTTATATACACACATAGAGAACATGAAACAATGGGTTTTATCATACACACTGTAAGGAGAGTGATCACTTAAGATGAGCTATTACTAGCAGGAAGGAGGGGGGGAGGAAAACCTTTTGTGGTGATAATCAAGGTGAGCCATTTCCAGCAGTTAACAAGAATGTCTGAGGAACAGTGGGGGGTGGGGTGGGGGGAGAAATAACATGGGGAAATAGTTTTACTTTATGTAATGACTCATCCACTCCCAGTCTCTAGTCAAGCCTAAGTTAATTGTATCCAGTTTGCAAATTAATTCCAATTCAGCAGTCTCTCGTTGGAGTCTGTTTTTGAAGTTTTTTTGTTGAAGGATAGCCACTCTCAGGTCTGTAATCGTGTGACCGGAGAGATTGAAGTGTTCTCCAACTGGTTTTTGAATGTTATAATTCTTGACGTCTGATTTGTGTCCATTTATTCTTTTACGAAGAGACTGTCCAGTTTGACCAATGTACATGGCAGAGGGGCATTTCTGGCACATGATGGCATATATCACATTGGTAGATGCGCAGGTGAACGAGCCTCTGATAGTGTGGCTGATGTGATTCATCCAGATCACACCACACGATCCATTGTCTACAGCCAGGTTCTACGATATAACTGCATTTGCTCCAACCCCTCAGACAGAGATAAACACCTACAAGATCTCTATCATGCATTCTTACAACTACAATACCCACCTGCTCAAGTGAAGAAACAGACTGACAGAGCCAGAAGAGTACCCAGAAGTCACCTACTACAGGACAGGCCCAACAAAGAAAATAACAGAACACCACTAGCCATCACCTTCAGCCCCCAACTAAAACCTCTCCAACGCATCATCAAGGATCTACAACCTATCCTGAAGGACGACCCATCACCCTCACAGATCTGGGGATAAATACGAACACCATCTCCAGGTGCTGTCATCTCAGTATCTTTCCCAAGAGACAGGCCAGTCCTTGCTTACAGACAGCCCCCCAATCTGAAGCAAATACTCACCAGCAACCACACAACAGAACCACTAACCCAGGAACTTATCCTTGCAACAAAGCCCGTTGCCAACTCTGTCCACATATCTATTCAGGGGACACCATCATAGGGCCTAATCACATCAGCCACATCCGATGAAGTGAGCTGTAGCTCACGAAAGCTTATGCTCAAATAAATTTGTTAGTCTCTAAGGTGCCACAAGCACTCCTTTTCTTTTTTGCGAATACAGACTAACATGGCTGCTACTCTGAGACCTGAGAGTGGCTATCCTTCAACAAAAAAACTTAAAAAACAGGCTCCAAGGAGAGACTGCTGAATTGGAATTAATTTGCGAACTGGATACAATTAACTTAGGCTTGACTAGAGATGAGTCATTACATAAAGTAAAACTATTTCCCCATGTTATTTCTCTCCCCCCACCCCACCCCCCACTGTTCCTCAGACATTCTTGTTAACTGCTGGAAATGGCTCACCTTGATTATCACCACAAAAGGTTTTCCTCCTTCCCCCCCCTCCTTCCTGCTGGTAATAGCTCATCTTAAGTGATCACTCTCCTTACAGTGTGTATGATAAACCCATTGTTTCATGTTCTCTGTGTGTGTATATAAATCTCCCCTCTGTATTTTCCACTGAATGCATCCGATGAAGTGAGCTGTAGCTCACGAAAGCTTATGCTCAAATAAATTTGTTAGTCTCTAAGGTGCCACAAGTACTCCTTTTCTTTTTTCCTAGTTATTATTATGGTTCTGATCTTTGCAATGAAAAACAAAAAGAAAAGAAACCCTGTTGTCAAATAGCTCTTGCTGATTTCCATGAACTTTCTTGCTGTCTCCACGCTGTGTTGATGGAGATTCCCCCAAAGTTATTGCTCTTGGAAGGTTGTGAGAAATATTGAATATTGATGCATAGTTAATCTCTTCTTTTTTTGCCTCTGTTTTCTAAACACTGAAACAAAGCTGCCTTCTAACCCGCATTGAAATAGTTCTCATGATGGCCTCACATTGAAGGGATCTTATCAATTTTTCTGGTGCTCTGAGGGAGCCTTTCACCTGGAATACCATTTGCTGTTCTGGACACATCAGTACAAGAATGATGCAAAATAATTGGAAGGAATTCAGAGAAAAGCAAAAAAGTAGTTCTCAGACTGGAGGACTTATAGCATGAGGAAATGTTCCAGACATTACATGGCCAAGATTTTCAAAAATGACTAGTGATTTTGGGTGCCTAACAGAACTTACTGTAAAAGAAGCCTGAATTTTAAAAAATGATAAGCACCCACTCTCTGAAAATCAGACCCTTAGGACTCAAATTGGGCACCCATTAAGGGAGGCACCTAAAATTATTAGTTGCTTTATAAAAATGTGATTGATTGTGTATACAGTCATTTAGTTAAATTATGATGGGGTTAGTAATGGTAATCATCTACAAATGTTCAGAGGATTTAAATAGCTCAAAGGAAGAGGGATTTTTTTAGGATTGTTCAAGTGCAATTAAAGGGAAATTTAGGTTGAGTACCAGGAAACATTTCCTAACAAAATGTGTTTAAGCTGACCTGCAGTGGCTCAAGAGCGAGTACCTACCTCAGGGCAGACTTTTAAGAGACAGGGCACAAACCTCAAGCTGGTTGTGAGTTCTGTACTTAGATTTTGCCAACCAATGATCAGGTGTAGTCTCCTCAGGCACTATAACGGCCTTAACATGGTTTCAGAGTAGCAGCCGTGTTAGTCTGTATTCTCAAAAAGAAAAGGAGTACCGGTGGCACCTTAGAGACTAACAAATTTATTAGAGCATAAGCTTTCGTGAGCTACAGCTCACTTCATCGGATGCATTTGGTGGAAAAAACAGAGGAGAGATTTATATACACACACACACAGAGAACATGAAACAATGGGTTTATCATACACACTGTAAGGAGAGTGATCACTTAAGATAAGCCATCACCAGCAGCAGGGGGGGAAAGGAGGAAAACCTTTCATGGTGACAAGCAAGGTAGGCTAATTCCAGCAGTTAACAAGAATATCAGAGGAACAGTGGAGTCACAGACAGTCCCTTCGGGCACTTGCCAGCCAGGGAAGCTGACCTTTGTAAGAGATGGTCCATTATACTGCGAATCACAGCAATATTCAAGTTACTCCCAGTCCCAACGGACCAGTAATTTACCCCAAGTCAATTGCAATTTAGATCTCACACCAGAGATGCTTGTAGCCAATCCTTTAATAAACTATGTAAAGATTTATTGAATAGGAAAAGGAAGCCAGAGAGCAATTTATAAGGTTAAAGCAGGCAAGCATACATACGCAAATGAGTTCCAATGTTAAGTTTCAAAAGATAATAGAAGCTTCTATAATCAGCAAGCTCTATATCTTTTAGGACTAACCCAGGCAAAGCAGCTTAGGATCCTTTGCTTATGCCTAGAAATCTTGCCCCCAGAATCCAATCAGGCATAAGATACAGTTCCTTCTTGTTAGGGGATTTTATTCTCTTCCTCCCTTGTGCTGTCAGCTGCAAACTCAGCTGACGGGAGAAATTCACTTGCATATCTCATCTTCATGGGGGTGGTGGTGGGGAAGCAATCAACAAAGTCTTTTGTCCTTTTTAATGTTCCACAATAGTTCATCTGATGTTAATGGGCCTTCCTTGTCAGCCAGGATATAACACTGTCAGTTGGAGCTTGGAGCTCAGCACTTTACCTCTGATTTACGCAGTCATAGAGGCTTATAATACAAACATTTAAAAATTATCTTACAGTATTGGATGCAGATGTTACAAGTGAGATTGCAAGCATTCCATAAAGTCTAAACTCTAAGCACATGTTTATAATTCTAATACTTATTTGAACCATACTAACACACAAGTGAGCCATGCCAATTTCAGCTGTGTATTTGTCAGTGTTCCATTGAGACCAGGGATGCTTGGCATGAGCTGGCATCTGGTCTGTCAGAGTCACAGTGGTGTATTAGAGTAGAAGAGTCTTTTGATGTAGGTGGTAGAAACATTGCTTTAGTAGTTTTTAAATGGGATTGGACAAAACACCAAAGAAATTGTTATTGGGGCCAACCCTGCTGATAAGATGGTCACCTCTAGCTTTTACCATTATGTGACTCTACTTGTGATATAGCAGGTGTGTAATGAAAAATTCTAGTTCTGCGAGAACAGGATAGTGAGTTGAAGTGAAATATACAAACAAGGAAGACTGCCAAAGGTTTCTTATAAGCCATTGAACTATGAAACATCTATTTTTCGCCTTTCTCTGTAGCATGGGGCACGGGTCACTTGCTGAAGGATTCTCTGCTCCTTGAAGTCTTTAAACCATGATTTGAGGACTTCAGTAGCTCAGACATAGGTGAGAGGTTTATCACAGGAGTGGGTGGGTGAGATTCTGTGGCCTGCATTGTGCAGGAGGTCAGATTAGATGATCATAATGGTTCCTTCTGACCTTAATATCTATGAATCTATCTATCTATGAATCTCTTTCCTCTCCCTCACTCCCACAATGTAATTTTAAAATAAAACTTGTAATTTGGACAGTTAAAAACAATAGATCTGATTCTCATGTACAGCCAGGCCTCTTTAAAATGCTTTGACCGTATCAAGGAGCCTTAAAGTGAGTAGAACTGCAAACTATGTCTCCATGAAAGCCCTTTTCACTGACAGAGTGGTGCAAAGTGGCCTTGGTGTAAATGAGTATGAGGCCCAGTCTGTTTAATAGACCATTTAAATTTTTATTATGGGATGGCCCAAGACTGGACTGGGCTGCTCAGCAGTGAGGCACCCGCTATAGACCAAATGAGATCTTGAGAAGGTGCTCCAGTGATTTGGTTGGCTGTTCGTCTTTGTGACTTTTATTGTTTGATCTCACTACATACAATGAACTATTCCATCCTTAGAGAAAGGCATTTTTAACTGGCTATCAGAGTCTTTAATCTGTGAATTAATCCTATGCCTCAAAGAGCCGCTTTGGGACATGTTCTGCTGCCATTGAAGTCAATGTCCAAAAGTGCATTGATGTCAATGGCAGTTGAATAGGGCCCCTAGAGGCACATCTCACTTTCCTTACTCCACTCCCTGCAGCACCATGCCACATTAGCTGGCCACCTGATGAGAGCAGTATCTCCACCTCTATAGCCCTATCCCATGACCATCTTTCAATGATGTGTGAAGGAGATGCCTCTCTGAGAGAGAGTTAGGACTAGGGTCTGGAGCACGTGCAGAATATCCATGCTCTTTATGGAAGAGGAAATTAAGTACTGTGAGCGTGCTTCCACTAATGTGGTTGTGATGGGTACTACTCACACAGCAATTCAGCAACAGCCAGAGAGGAAAGTGATCATCCTATCACAGCGGCCAGTAATGACATATGGGAGATTGCCTTGGTCTGTCTCTCTCAACTTCTTAGGTAACTGCTCTCCTGTTAACCCTCTGCCACTGCTACTTCCCCCGTTCCCTCTCCGATTTCCTCCCTGCTGTTCCAAGTCCGTTGCAGTGTCACTACAACCCTCATTTAAACTGCGGTCAGAGAGGTAGGTCCCTGTTCTGGATGTGGTTGTTATGTGTTTAAAATCTTCTATCTTTTCTCTCTCTTCTAGGTACCTGATTAATGTCACCTTTGAAGGGAGGAATTTGTCCTTCAGTGAGGACGGCTACCAGATGCATCCGAAGCTGGTGATCATCCTTCTGACCAAGGAGAGAAAATGGGAGAGGGTAGGACATGTTTGGAGACTCTTGGACTAAACTGGGAAGGAGGAGGGTGGTGAAGGTGCTCATCAAATTAACCCCTCTCTCTTCAGGACTTCCTTGTACCAAAGGGTGACCAGCTCCTTACTTCCTCTGAGGATCTGTGGGAGCCGGATTCGGGTATCTCCAATAATACAAGGACACCATCTCTTCTCAAATATAGGCCATTATCATATTAGTTTGCATAAAACGTTCATAGATTCACTCATGGTTCCCTTCAGCGTCCACTTTCCTGTTTTACGTAATAGAGTTCAGCTCCCTACAACAGAACCACTGACAGATTTAAGGACAGCCTTGAATGAGTACAGTCAGTCGAATGGACCCCTGGCTGTAGACACTGCAGTTACCAGCTTCACTTTACATATGACATGAGGACTAGAACTCAGGAACTTCAGCATCAAAATCGCAGGCCTTTACTAACTAAAAGAGATACAACATTAGCTATCCTTTGTATCAAGGTTTAGGACTCCAGCCACTAGAGAGCGACGCGTACAATTTTCAGTGGGACGGGGTGTTAAGTGCAGCTTCATGTATGACATTTTCGGTAAATTATTTAATGAGTTCATTTGCATATTGGAAGATGGAATTTCAAGATAGAAGGCAGCTTGGGTGAAAGTAATCATGAAATGATCGAGTTCATAATTCTAAGGAATGGTTGGAAGGAAAAAAGCAGAATGAAGAGAATGGACTTAAAAAATGCAGACATTAAACTCAGAGAATAGGTAGATAATGTCCCCTATGTAGCAAGTCTAAGGGAAAAAAGTTCAGGAGAGTTGGCAGTTTTTTAAAGAGTCATTATTAAGGGCATAAGAGCAAATTATCTCAAAACATAGGAAAGATAGGAAGTCTGGTGAAAGACCATCCTGGCTTAACCAGGAGATCTTCAACAACCTGGAACTCCTAAAAGAGTAAGACAAAATGTGAAAACTAGGTCAAATTATGAAGGATGAATATAAAAAATCGCCATAAGCATGTAGGGACAAAATTAGAAAGGCCAAGGCACAAAATAAGATTAAACTAGGTAGGGACATAAAGGCTAACAATAATACATTCTACAAATACAGAATAGGCCCATCACTCTCTGAGTAGTAGAGACTATAACAAAAATGCAGCAATGGCCACAGTATTAAATGTCTTTTTTGTTTCACTTTTCACCAAAAAGGTTAGCAGCGATTGGACGACTAACAATAGCGAACATCAGTATAAATGGGGTAGGATCCAAGGCTAATCTAGGGAAGGAAAAAGTTAAGACTTACTTAGACAAGTTAGATGTCTTCAAGTCAGCAGGGCCTGATGAAATACATTCTAGTATACTTAAGGAATTGTCTGAAGAGATCTCTGAGCCATTAGGCATTCTCTTTGATAACTTGTGGAGGATGGGCGAGATCCCATATGACTGGAAAAGGGCAAATACAGTACCTATTTATAGAAAGGGAAATAAAGACTAGTCAGCCTAACTTCAGTACCCAGAAAGATAATGGAGAAAATAATCAAACAAACAAACAATCAATTTGTAAACACCTGGAAGATAATAGGTGATAAGTAACAGTCATAATGGATTTGTCAAGAACAAGTCATGTCAAACCAATATAATATACTTTGATAGGGCAACAAGCATTTTTGATAATGGGGAAGCAATAGATATCATGTATTTTCAACTTTAATAAGGCTTTTGATATTGTATCATAAACAAACTAGGGAAATGTAGCTTAAATTAACCTACTATAAGGTGAGTGCATAAGTGGTTGGAAAAACATACTCCGAGAGTAGTTATCAATGGTTCACAATCAAGAGCATATCGAGTGGGGTCCCAGAGGGGTCTGTTCTGGGTCTGGTTCTGTTCAATATCTTCATAAATGATTTGGAAAATGGCTTAGAGAGTACACTTTTAAAGTTTGCAGACAACACCAGGCTGAGGGGGGTTGCAAGTGATTTGGAGGACAGGATTAGAATTCAAAATGATCAACACAAACTGGAGAAATGGTCTGCAATAAATATGATGACATTCAATAAAGTCAAATGCAAAATACTACACTTAGAAAGGAATAATCAACTGTAAAATACAAAATGGGAAATGACTGCCTAGGAAGGAGTACTGCAGAAAAAGATCTGGGGTTTATAGTAGATCACAAACTAAATGAGAGTCAACAATGTAATGCTATTGCAAAAGAAGTGAACCTCATTCTGGAGTGTTGTAATTCTTCCATTCTATTTAGCACTGATAGTTTATGCTCAAATAAATTTGTTAGTCTCTAAGGTGCCACAAGTCCTCCTTTTCTTTTAGCTAGAGTATTGTATTCAATTCTGGGCACCACACTTTGGGAAAGGTGTGGACAAATTAGAGAAGATTCAGAGGAAAGCAATAAAAATGATTAAAGGTCTAGAAAACATGACCTACAAGAAAAGATTGAAAAAATTGCATTTGTTTAATCTGGAGAAGAGAAGACTGAGGGGGCACATAATAAGTCTTCAAAGTACATAAAAGGTGGTTATAAAGAGGAGGGTGATAAACTGTTTCCCTTAACCACTGAGGACAGGACAAGAAGTAGTGGTCTTAAATTGAAGCAAGAGCAATTTAGGTTAGCCATTAGGAAAAACTTCCTAACTTTTAGGATAATTAAGTACTGGAATAAATTATCAAGTGAGGCTGTAGAATCTCCATCACTGGAGAGTCATAAGAACAGGTTAGAAACAAATACTTGTCAGGGATGGACTAGATCATTAGTCCTACCTCAGTGTAGGGGACTGGACTAGATGACCCATCAGGATCCCTTCCAGTCCTACATTTCTATGATTCTATGATATTTCTATAAATAATTTGCACCTAACCCTAAAGTAAAGGAGGGATCAAAAAAGGAACTGGGGTCAGCTGAGTACGGGGGACAACTCAAGAGGGCTAGGAACAGGAGTGAGGTAAAAGGTGCAGTAAAAAGGTGTTGGGGGCACACCGAGCAGAGAACCACACACAGTGTCCATTTATGCAAGAAGCTTTGAAGTGGGGAGTCAGTGGATGCTGCCCAGAGGAGCGCTGTAAATTTTAACAGCGAGGGTAATTAATCATTGGCAATTTTAAAAATCAAGAATTGATGTTTTTCTAAAAGATCTGCTTTAGTTCAAATGGGAATTATTTCTGGGAAGTTCTATACCATGTCTTGTACAAGAGGTCAGACTACATGATCAAAATGGTCCCTTCTGACCTTAGAATCGATGAATCTAAAACTGGATGCGTGCATGTGCAAGGCCCAGGAAAATAGCCCCACAGTCACAAAGGGCATTTTTATGAGTGATCTTTCTTCTCCTGCTTCTAAGTGGTCAGCTTGACCAGTGCCATAAGGAAGTCCATGGGGGAGACTTTGTGGGAAAGTCTGATACATGGGGCCACTATACATCTATTATGCTGGAATACCTTTTAACCCTGGCTGAGCTGAGCTGGATTCAGACTGGTGACCCTCGCGTGAAAAGCTTTGTAACTCATTAGCAGCACCTTAGATCCATAGGTTCGAAGGCCAGAAAGGACCATTGTATAACACAGGTCAGAGAATTTCCACAAAATAATTCCCAGAACATGTCTTTTAGAAAAAATTCAATATTGATTTAAAAAATTGCTAGTGATGGAGAACTGATAAATTCTTCCAACAGTTACTCACTCTCTGTTAAAAATGTATGCCTTATTTCCAGTCTGAATTTGTCTAACTTCAACTTCCAGCCACTGGACTATGTTATATACCTTTCTCTGCTAGATTGAACAGCCCATTATTAAACATTTGTTCCCCATGTAGGTACTTATAGGCTGTAATCAAGTCACTCCTTAACCTTTTCTTTGTTAAGCTAAATAGATAGAGTGATTGAGCTCCTTGAGTCTAAGGCATGTTTTCTAATTCTTTAATCATTCACACTGCTCTTTTCTGAGCCCTTTCCAAACTATCAACACTCTCTTGAATTGTGGACACTAGAATTGGACACAGTGTTCCAGCAGGGGTTGCAGCAGTGCCAAATACCTTTCTACTCCTATTGGAGATTCCCCTGTTTATGCATCCAAGGATTGCATTAGCTCTTTTGGCCACAGTGAATCATTGGGAACTCATGTTCAGCTGATCATGGAGCAGGTCCTCAAAGAATCAATCCTGAAGCACTTAGAGGAGAGGAAAGTGATCAGGAACAGTCAGCATGGATTCACCAAGGGAAGGTCATGCCTGACTAATCTAATCGCCTTTTATGATGAGATTACTGGTTCTGTGGATGAAGGGAAAGCAGTGGATGTATTGTTTCTTGACTTTAGCAAAGCTTTTGACACGGTCTCCCACAGCATTCTTGTCAGCAAGTTAAGGAAGTATGGGCTGGATGAATGCACTATAAGGTGGGTAGAAAGCTGGCTAGATTGTCGGGCTCAACGGGTAGTGATCAATGGCTCCATGTCTAGTTGGCAGCCGGTGTCAAGTGGAGTGCCCCAGGGGTCGGTCCTGGGGCCCGTTTTGTTCAATATCTTCATAAATGATCTGGAGGATGGTGTGGATTGCACTCTCAGCAAATTTGCGGATGATACTAAACTGGGAGGAGTGGTAGATACGCTGGAGGGGAGGGATAGGATACAGAAGGACCTAGACAAATTGGAAGATTGGGCCAAAAGAAATCTAATGAGGTTCAATAAGGATAAGTGCAGGGTCCTGCACTTAGGATGGAAGAATCCAATGCACCGCTACAGACTAGGGACCGAATGGCTCGGCAGCAGTTCTGCGGAAAAGGACCTAGGGGTGACAGTGGACGAGAAGCTGGATATGAGTCAGCAGTGTGCCCTTGTTGCCAAGAAGGCCAATGGCATTTTGGGATGTATAAGTAGGGGCATAGCGAGCAGATCGAGGGACGTGATCGTTCCCCTCTATTCGACACTGGTGAGGCCTCATCTGGAGTACTGTGTCCAGTTTTGGGCCCCACACTACAAGAAGGATGTGGATAAATTGGAAAGAGTACAGCGAAGGGCAACAAAAATGATTAGGGGTCTAGAGCACATGACTTACGAGGAGAGGCTGAGGGAGCTGGGATTGTTTAGTCTGCAGAAGAGAAGAATGAGGGGGGATTTGATAGCTGCTTTCAACTACCTGAAAGGGGGTTTCAAAGAGGATGGCTCTAGACTGTTCTCAATGGTAGCAGATGACAGAACGAGGAGTAATGGTCTCAAGTTGCAATGGGGGAGGTTTAGATTGGATATTAGGAAAAACTTTTTCACTAAGAGGGTGGTGAAACACTGGAATGCGTTACCTAGGGAGGTGGTAGAATCTCCTTCCTTAGAGGTTTTTAAGGTCAGGCTTGACAAAGCCCTGGCTAGGATGATTTAACTGGGACTTGGTCCTGCTTTGAGCAGGGGGTTGGACTAGATGACCTTCTGGGGTCCCTTCCAACCCTGATATTCTATGATTCTATGATTATCCACCATGCCCCCCAAATCTTTTTCAGTTACTGTTCCCAGGATAAGAGTCCCCCATCCTGAAAGAATGGCCTACGTTCTTTATTTCTAGATGTGTACATTTACAGTTAGCCCTATTAAAATACATATTTTTTGCTTGTGCCCAGCTTACCAAACAATCCAGATTGCTCTGTTTCAGTGACATCTCCTCTTTATTATTAATCACACCCTCGATTTTTCTGTCAGCCACAAACTTTGAGTGATGATTTTATGGTTTCTTGCAGGTCATTAATACAATGTTAAATAGTGTAGGGCCAAGAACTGATCCCCGCAAGACACCTCTTGAAACACACCTGTTTGATGATGATTCCCTGTTTACAATTAAATTTGGAGATCTATCAGTTAACCAGTTTTTAATCCATTTAAGGTGTGCCATGTTAATTTTGTATCTTTCTATTTTTTTAATCAAAATGTCATGCAGTACCAAATCAAATGCCTTATAGAATTCTAAGTATATTACATCAACACTATTACCTTTATCAACGTAACTTGCAATCTCATCAAAAATAGATATTGAGTTAGTTTGATAGGATCTATTTTCCATAAACCCATATTGATTTGCATTAATTACACTACCCTCCTTTAAGTTTTAATCAAATCCTGTATCTGCTTCTCCATTATCTTTCCCATGTCACGAGCAAGATGTGGGTGGTGAGACCTAGTGGTCAGAGCAGGAGTTGGGAGTCAGGCTGAGTCAGCTACCAAGATGTCAGAGTCCGAGATGGGCCGGTGGGCAGACCAAGAGTCAGACATCAGGAGGCAGGGAGGATTAGGTTACTGTGAGAACAGAGTCCAAGACAGGCCAGAGGATGAACTGGGAGTCCGGTGTCAGGTACAATTAGATTACCAGGAGATCAGGGTCGGGTGCCAGGTTACAGATGCCAATCGAATAGCAAAGTTGAGAAAAAAAAACAGGGTTGGAAGTTGTAGTCTAGGGTCGATCGCAAGCAGGGTCTGGTGCAGAGACAAGCAGACAATCTCTGGTGTTCCTCAGACACCCCGTCATGACTTCCTGGTTTAAGTACTGGCACGAGCCAATCAGTGGGATGTAAGGGGCTGCCACTCAGTTCCTGCTGGGCAGTACTTCCTGCTGAGCTCAGAGGTCTTCCCATGGGAGCCCAGTCTAAGCCTCCTGTGGTGATGCAGTGGCATCAATAGCCCAGAATCCCCATGATCCCAGGTTCCAGCCCTGCAGACTGTAACATCATGCCCTCTTTCAGGCCTCCCTTCATGGTGGTGCTAGCCCAACTTTGTCTGGGTAAGCCTGGTGGAATTCTTCCAGCAGGTCGGGGGTGTAGATGTAGGAGGCAGGCTCACAAGTGCATTCTTTAGGGCCGTAGTCTTCCCAGTTCACCAGATAGTACAGGCAGCTGTTGAGAATTGAGGCTGGCACATACTTTGTATTCCTTGTGACCCTGGATTTTGACTGGTGGAGGTGGCAGTGTGGTTGTCAGGGAAGGAATTCTCAGTATAGGAATTCAGAAGGGAAACATGGAAAACTGGGTGTATTTTGAGAGACGGGGGAAGACAGAGTTTGAAGATAACCGGATTAATCTGCTGGCATATTCAGGAAGGGTCCCAGGAACGGGTGGCTCAATTTATGGGATGGTTGCCTGGTCTGGAGGTGTCTGGCAGTGAGCCATATAATCTGGCCAACTGTAAATCCTGGAGCTTCTAGTCGCTGATGGTCCGCATGCCTCTTGTAGGCCTCCTTTGCCTCTTCTAAGTGGTTCTTGAGTTCTTCCTGAATAAGATGCATCTGTTGGACCCAGATGTTGGCAGCAGTGTTTGGGGAGGCTGCTGGTAACACCGAGTGGAAACCAGGGTGGAACTAGTAATTAGTGAAGAAGAGGCTCTGACCCATAGGGGATGGTCAGCATCGTTGTAAGAAAACTCGACATATGGCAGGAGCATAGACCAGTTATCTTGATGATAATTTACAATGCACTTCATGTAGCGCTCCAGTACTTGGTTCACCCACTCTGTTTGTCCCTCTCTGGGAGATTGGTATGCAGTGGGGGTGGATATGCAGATACCCAGCAGCCTGAATACTTTGCACCAGAAGTGAGAGATGAACTGTGAGCCTCTGCTGGGGAACTATGTGGTCTGGGAGTCTGTGGAGCTGGAACACGTTGTTCAGTAGGAGTTGGGCAGTAGTCTCGGCAAAGGGCAGCTGGTTGCAGAGCATAAATTGGGCCATTTTGGACAGGCACTCCACAACTGTTAAGATTATGGGGTGACCCATCAATTGGCTCCATCAGGTTTGGTGTATGGTTCAGCTGGAGGGGGATCTGGAGGGTTTAGGCTGACTCAGCATCTACAAAGTTGGCAGCAGCTTAGGGGTCTATCACTGCTAACTGTTGAGGAATCTGCTGTACCTGCCCCAAGACCTGGAACTGAAGTAGCAACTGGAAATGCGGTGTTCCCAGGTCAGCATGGGTGGTGCGTGAACTGCTGGCTGGGGGTAACCCCCGGCCCTGCCCCTTCTGCCCAAGGCCCTGCCCCTTCTTCACTTTCTGGACCCAAAGACCCTCCCACCGCGGCCACTGGCCTAGTCCTGTGGCTAGTCCCACAGTCCCAAAGGAGCACCCACAGGGTGTGCGGCCCCAGCCTCCCCAGCCCCGGAGCGCGGGAGGGCAGGTGGTGCGTGGCCCCAGCCTCCCTAGCCCCAGCTGGACCTCTGGGGGCTGGAGCTTCTGGAGGACTGGAGCCGCATGCAGGGAGCAGTCATGACGGGGCGGGGCCACACCTGGCAGTTTGGGAAGTGCAGAGCCTCCCCCAACCTAGGCAACCCGCCGCCCATGCAGGTCAGATTCTACTTGATGATGGTGGGGTGGCTCCAGAGCAAGGAGGTCTGGTGATGCCCAGGCTTTATCCCCCTACTGGGTCTGGGCTGGTCTCTTTCCCAAGTTCTTCCAAGCTGGGCAGGAGGCAAGGGCATGTCCTGCTCCCTCACAGTGAAAACAGGTTCAGCTGTTGTCGAGGTTCTGTCTCCTCCAGGATCAGACGTTGGTGACCCAAGTCAACTCGCATTGGTTCAGGACTTGGTTCTGCAGGCCTCGGTGTAGGGGGAGGGCGTGGGGGTGTTGGCCACTCCTCCCTTCCTCCTTCCATTTGCACAGTCAGGAGTCAATGCACAGGGTAAGATCAATAAAGATGTCTAGGTGAGTGGGGTTTTCAGTGTGGGCTAGCTCATTCTTTACCTCATCATTGTGCTCCCATCAAAGCTGGTAAAGTTTGGCTGCCTCATTCCATTCAGCACCAGCCACAAGCTGTCAGAAATAGGTGGCATAGGAGGTGGCTGGCCTTTGCCCGGTGAAGCTTCTAGAGGGCAGCCTCTGCAGAGTGGATTGCTATTGAAGATGGTTGCAAAGGCTTGCAGGAAAGCATCCCGGAGAGCACTGGGCTGTTCTGCTCCAACAGGGAGGATGCCCAATCAAGTGCTTCACCAGACAGCAGGCTGACTAGTAGCCCCATCTTAGTCTGGTCTGTGGGGGTACACTCGGGGGCAGAGCAGGAAGAGCAGCCAGCATTCAGGTAAACCCAGAATTTCCCATGATCGCCATTGAAGTGTTTGGGCAGTAACGCGGCAAGGACTGGTTGAGGCAATGGGTGGTCTGTTCAGCCACATAGTGTCGCTGCTTCTTCCTGTGAGCGTGCAAGCTGCTCACGTAGGGTCTGTGCCTCCGCAGTGAGCTGTGCCACCTGAATCTGTGACCAAACTAGTTGCTTATGCAGGGTCTTTACTTTGAGTGCACACTGCATGGTCTATAGTGTGAGGTTCTCTTCCTGCAGGCAGGTGACTTGGTCCTGCAGATCCTGGGCCCTCAGGGAACTGCTGGTGGGAGGGCAGCCTGTCTCTTCCATCATCAGTGGAGGGGATGGATGGATTGGGGTTGGGGGTGGGAGAATGAAGGTGATCTGAGTAATCTGTCATATCTGAGACATGGGCGGTCAGACCTAGTGGTTGGAGCAGGAATTGGGAATCAGGCTGAATCAGGTACCTCGAGGTCAGAGTCTAAGACAGGCCAGTGGGCAGACCAAGAATCAGTTGTCAGGAGGAAGGCAGAGTCAGGTTATTGGTAGGTCAGAGTCTGAGACAGGCCAGAGGGTGAACTGAGAGAGTGGTGTCAGGTAGGGTCGGGTTATCAGAAGAATGGGGTTGGGTGCCAGATTTATAGACAGCAATCAAATAGTGAAGTCAAGGATGAACAAGGTCTGGAAGCTGGATTCTAGGGTCTATTGCAAGCAGGGTGCGGTGCAGAGATGGGCAGGCACTCTGTGGTGTTGCTCAGATAGCTCCCCTTAGTGGCTTTCTGGTTTAAGTATTGGCACTGGCTAATGAGTGGACTGCAAGGGTCCACCACTCAGGTCCTGCTGGGTGGTACTTCCTGCAAGCCCAGCCTCACAGAGTCCTCCCAATGGAATCTAGCCTAAGCTTCCTATGGAAATGCAGCGATGTCAGCAGCCCAAAACCCCCATGGTTCCAGCCCTGCAGGTTATAATGGCCTTGGATCAATGTTGGGCCTGTAATCACAAGAGTCATCCTGTTTACCTTGGCACAACATTCGCTTTCTTCCAGTCTTCTGGTACTCCCCCACTGTTCCAAGACTTATTGAAAATCAACATTATCAATCCAGTGAGCTCCTCAGCCAGCTCTTTTTAAACTCTTGGACTCAAATTATCTAGACCTGCTGATTTAAACATCTAACCCTATGGCATCCAGTATGCAATACATACTAACGTTATGCCTTCAAGAATAAGTCTTGCTTCCTGAAAAGATAAATGTCTTATATCAAATCCTGACCTTTATGGAGCTTACAGAGGCAGGCTCTTCCATTCCCTGAATATATAGGGTGATTTTTCCGACATACAACTCTGTCACATACAGACATATTCTATAGTCCAGTGCTCCACCTTGTTCTTAAAGGGATAGATCCCATCAACTAAATACAAACAACCTTGTGGTGCCTCAGTAATTGTCCCCCACCAGTTCTAGGGGTGTTCTGAGCAGGGGTGGGGACTGGAAGAGTCATGGCCAGAATGGTCCTGCACCCTGTCAATTCCCTGCTTTTGCAAGCTCTATAGGGGCTATGTCAATGGTGAGTGCAACTTGGGGCAGCCCTTAGGCTAGCTTGTTCTGGGGGCCAAACTGGATTTTGCAGTGCCTGAATAGAAGAGGCAGACGTTCCCTCCCCTGTGACCCTAATGCTGTCACATAGATGAATCTCCTCCTGTGTCTTTTAGACAGATTGATGCTATAGAGTGCTGAACAACCATAGCAACCGTTTTCTGGAACAGATCTGTATCCCTGAGTTCTTCAGCTGATGTACTCACAGGTGGTATTTACTGTTAAAAGTAAATGCTCCACATTCATTCATTGGACTCACTTCCTTGTACACAGCTTTCATTAAGGGCAAAAGTTCACACGCTAATGGGGCATGTGCTCTCTCTCTATTTCTTAATTAGTCAATTAGTAGAACTCCCTCTGCACTGGCCAGGCTCACTCTGTATGTGTTTAAGTTCACGTGCAGCACAACCAGGACTCAAACGGGACCCTATATTGTTTACTAAAAGTGGGGCTAATTCACAGTCATCTTGTTCGCTCTTCAATGGCCTTGTCTGGCACAAGATGCGCTCCGGGGCATGTTGGGGGATAGGTGGCAGGGGATTCCAGAGAAAGAGTACTCCAGGTGCTTCTATATCCTGGCTAGTTGCCAGCTGCTGCAAGGTCAATATTGACAATGGATAGTTGGGCACCAAGAATGGTGGGAAGCAAGTCCACCACTCTGTCCCTATGCAGGGCTGTGCACCAGTGCGAGATAAACTGGGGCCACAGTCTCTATAGTGAATCCAAAAAGGAATGTCCTGTACTGGGCTGAGCCATTAGACTCAAAGCTGAGTTCGCAAAAAGAAAAGGAGTACTTGTGGCACCTTAGAGACTAACAAATTTATTAGAGCATAAGCTTTCGTGAGCTATAGCTCACTTCATCGGATGCATTTGGTGGAAAAAACAGAGGAGAGATTTATATACACACACACAGAGAACATGAAACAATGGGTTTATCATACACACTGTAAGGAGAGTGATCACTTAAGATAAGCCATCACCAGCAGCGGGGGGGGGGGGGGGGGAGGAGGAAAACCTTTCATGGTGACAAGCAAGGTAGGCTAATTCCAGCAGTTAACAAGAATATCAGAGGAACAGTGGGGGGTGGGGTGGGAGGGAGAAATACCATGGGGAAATAGTTTTACTTTGTGTAATGACTCATCCATTCCCAGTCTCTATTCAAGCCTAAGTTAATTGTATCCAGTTTGCAAATTAATTTCAATTCAGCAGTCTCTCCTTGGAGTCTGTTTTTGAAGCTTTTTTGTTGAAGTATAGCCACTCTTAGGTCTGTGATCGAGTGACCAGAGAGATTGAAGTGTTCTCCAACTGGTTTTTGAATGTTATAATTCTTGACGTCTGATTTGTGTCCATTCATTCTTTTACGTAGAGACTGTCCAGTTTGGCCAATGTACATGGCAGAGGGGCATTGTTGGCACATGATGGCATATATCACATTGGTAGATGCGCAGGTGAACGAGCCTCTGATAGTGTGGCTGATGTGATTAGGCCCTATGATGGTATCCCCTGAATAGATATGTGGACAGAGTTGGCAACGGGCTTTGTTGCAAGGATAGGTTCCTGGGTTAGTGGTTCTGTTGTGTGGTGTGTGGTTGCTGGTGAGTATTTGCTTCAGACTGGGGGGCTGTCTGTAAGCAAGGACTGGTCTGTCTCCCAAGATCTGTGAGAGTGATGGGTCGTCCTTCAGGATAGGTTGTAGATCCTTGATGATGCGTTGGAGAGGTTTTAGTTGGGGGCTGAAGGTGATGGCTAGTGGTGTTCTGTTGTTTTCTTTGTTGGGCCTGTCCTGTAGTAGGTGACTTCTGGGTACTCTTCTGGCTCTGTCAATCTGTTTCTTCACTTCAGCAGGTGGGTATTGTAGTTGTAGGAATGCATGATAGAGATCTTGTAGGTGTTTGTCTCTGTCTGAGGGGTTGGAGCAAATGTGGTTATATCGTAGCGCTTGGCTGTAGACAATGGATCGAGTGGTATGATCTGGATGAAAGCTAGAGGCATGTAGGTAGGAATAGCGGTCAGTAGGTTTCTGATATAGGGTGGTGTTTATGTGACCATCGCTTATTAGCACCGTAGTGTCCAGGAAGTGGATCTCTTGTGTGGACAGGTCCAGGCTGAGGTTGATGGTGGGATGGAAATTGTTGAAATCATGGTGGAATTCCTCAAGAGCTTCTTTTCCATGGGTCCAGATGATGAAGATGTCATCAATGTAGCGCAAGTAGAATAGGTCTGATTTGTGTCCATTCATTCTAGCCCGTTGCCAACTCTGTCCACATATCTATTCAGGGGATACCATCATAGGGCCTAATCACATCAGCCACACTATCAGAGGCTCGTTCACCTGCGCATCTACCAATGTGATATATGCCATCATGTGCCAGCAATGCCCCTCTGCCATGTACATTGGCCAAACTGGACAGTCTCTACGTAAAAGAATGAATGGACACAAATCAGACCTCAAGAATTATAACATTCAAAAACCAGTTGGAGAACACTTCAATCTCTCTGGTCACTTGATTACAGACCTAAGTGTGGCTATACTTCAACAAAAAAGCTTCAAAAACAGACTCCAAGGAGAGACTGCTGAATTGGAATTAATTTGCAAACTGGATACAATTAATTTAGGCTTGAATAGAGACTGGGAATGGTAAATAAATAAATAAATAGTAAAACTATTTCCCCATGGTATTTCTCCCTCCCACCCCACCCCCCACTGTTCCTCTGATATTCTTGTTAACTGCTGGAATTAGCCTACCTTGCTTGTCACCATGAAAGGTTTTCCTCCTCCTCCCCCCCCCCCCCCGCTGCTGGTGATGGCTTATCTTAAGTGATCACTCTCCTTACAGTGTGTATGATAAACCCATTGTTTCATGTTCTCTGTGTGTGTATATAAATCTCTCCTCTGTTTTTTCCACCAAATGCATCCGATGAAGTGAGCTGTAGCTCACGAAAGCTTATGCTCTAATAAATTTGTTAGTCTCTAAGGTGCCACAAGTACTCCTTTTCTTTTTGCGAATACAGACTAACACGGCTGCTACTCTGAAAGCTGAGTTGTATCAGCTGGAAGTCACTCTTTGTGTATTCTCCAGCAGGCAAAAGCTGGTGCTCCTTATAAAAGAGCACTGTAGTATTCTAACTGCAGAATGGGCAGTTATTGAAGAATATTATATACTTTTTATAGGGGAGGGAGGTGCCACATCCTGGCACAATTATGGACCCATTCTTCCTGGTGCACATCTGGGCCTGGGCTTCTTGAGGCAAGGGCGAAGCTGGCATCTCCCAGTGCAATGAGGCCTAGACCTTCTGAAACCAGTTCAGGGGCAATGCTGCCCAGAACATCATCATGACTAGCACTGCCAAGTGTGGAATCAGGACTGGCGCTTCCTGGTGCATGATTGGGTCCACACCTTTTCAATTAAGTTCAAGGCGAGTGCTTGTGGCACATCATATGGACTAGTAGCTCCTAATCCGTAACTGGGCTGTTGTTTCATAGAATCATAGAAATATAGGGATGGAAAGGACCTGAATAAGGTCATCTTATCCAGCCCCCTGCACTGAGTCAGGACCAAGTAAACCTAGATCATCCCTGACAGGAGTTTGCCTAACCTGTTCTTAAAAACTTCCAGTGACTGGGCTTCCAAAGCTTCTCCGGGAAGCCTAGTCCAGAGCTTAACTACTCTTATAGTTAGAAACTTTTTCCAGTATCTAACCCAAATCTCCCTTGCTGCAGATTAAGTCCATTACTATTTCTCCTACCTTCAGTGGACAGGGAGAACAGTCAATCACCATCCTCTTTATAACAGCCCTTAACAGATTTGAGGACTGTTATTAGTTCCTCCCCTTCAGTCTTCTTTTCTCAAGACTAAACATGCCCATTTTTTTAACCTTTCGTCATAGGTCTTGTTTTCTAAAACTTTTATAATTTTTGTTGCTCTCCTCTGGACTCCTCCTCTCCAATTTTTCCATGTCTTTCCTAAAGTGTGGTACCCAGAACTGGCCGCCATACTCCAGGTGAGGCCTCATCAGTGTCAAGCAGAGAAGGACAGCTACCTCCCTCATTTTACACACAACACTTCTGTTCATACATCCCAGAATATTAGCCTTCTTCACAACTGCATCACATTGTTGGCTCATATTCAGTTTGTGATTCACTATAATCCCTGATCCTTTTCAGCAGTACTTTTGTAGTCTGCATTTTGTTTTTTTCTTCCTAAAAAGTACTTCACACTCGTCTTTATTTAATTTCATCTTGTTGATTTCAGACCAATTCTCCAATTTCTCAAGGTCATTTTGAATTCTAAGCCTGTGCTCCAAAGTGCTTGCAACCCATCCCAGCTTGGTGTCATCTGCACATTTTATAAACATTCTCTCCACTCCATTATTCAAGTCATTAATGAAAATATTAAATAGTACCAAACCCAGGGCAGACTGCTGCAGGACCCCACTAGATATATCCTCTTCTCTGGTTATCTGGGACCTCACCCATCCTCCATAAATTCTCAAAGATAATTGCCAATGATGCAGAGATTGCTTCCATTAATTCCTTAAAAAGAAAAGGAGTACTTGTGGCACCTTAGAGACTAACAAATTTATTTGAGCATAAGCTTTCGTATCCTAGGATGAATTTAATCAGGCCCTGCTGACTTGAATACATCTAACTTATTTAAATATTCTTTAACCTGTTCTTTCCCTATTTTGGCTTGCATTCCTTCCCCCTTGTTGTTAATATTAATTGTGTTAAATATCTGATCACCACTCACCTTTTAGTGAAGGCATTAAACACCTCAGACTTCTTGATGTCATCCATTATTAGCTCTCCTTCTCCACAAATTAGTGGACCTACACTTTTCTTCCTCTTTCTCTTGCTCTGAATGTTTTTTATGGAACCTCTTCTTACTGCCTTTTACGTCCCTTGCTAAGTGTAACTTATTTTGTACCTTAGCCTTTCTGATTTTGTTCCTGCATGCTTGTGCTATTCTTTTGTATTCACCCTTAGCAATTTGTCTGTTTCCATTTTTTGTAGAATTCCTTTTTGATTTTCAGGTCATTAAGAGCTCCTGATGAAGACTGGCCCCATATGATTATTTGGGACCATGGCTCTGTGTGCCATCTGTGCTAACACTTCATGATACATCTCTGCTGCTTGGCACAACTCTCAGTATAGCTTTGATGCAAGCACTTTTCCAATAGCCCGGACAGAATTATAGTTTCCTGTCAACCTTGACTGGGAGCTGCCTGGGGAGTGTAGCTTACTCTGATCACATCTGCTTCTTTCATCTCATTAACCATCTCTTTCATTGATTGGTACAAGGTAGGTGGGACAGGTTGGAATCTCTCCTGGATCAGGGCGTGGTCTGTGACAATCCAGTACTATATGTGAATTACACACCCAAAATTGGCCAGGTGCTTGGAGACAGCAGCGGAGTGTTTCTGAATCAGCTAGATCAGTTCTCTCTGTTCTTTCATAATCTGTGCATTACCTATGTTTGTCTCTTGTAGCCAGGCCTCCTTGGGGCTTTTGTTAATGCTGTCTGTAAGGCAATGGGGGAAATTCCAGCATCTCCCAGACATCACTGCATCCTCCCAGTCTAGTCAGAGGACTTACAAAATGGTTTGATTGAGGAACAACTTGATGCAGGACCCCCAGTTGGCATCTTCCCTTTTCTGAGGGAGCAAACTGAGTCACCAAAATTTAGTTTGCCTGTGTGCCAGGGTACAGGTCCAGCTGGGTGGTATAATATTTGCCCCAAAGCCAGTCTTTGTCTTGCTTAGGAGGAGAGTTTTTATGTTCGGTTCTGTCTATAGAGGGTGAATGTCCCAAATCCTGGTGTCAGGCTGTCCAGAGTAGCTCATGATCATGGGAGACAACCTCAGGGCAGACTGTCAAGAAACAGGGCTGATGGCATGTTCTATAATTAGATTTCACTAACCAAGTAACAGGTGTGAACTCCTAAAGTGCTGTAACAGCCTTAACATGGAGTCACAGACAGTCCCATTGGGCACTCCGGTCTATTTTGCCACGTAGGCAAGCCTGCCTTTGTGATAAATAGCCCTTTACACCAAAATCACAACAATATTCAGGTTACTCCCAGTCCCAAAGGACCAGTCACTTATTTCAGATCTCAAACCAAAGACAACGTTTGTAGCCAATCCTGTAATAAACTAACTAAAGATTTATTAACTAGGAAAAAGAAATGAGAATGATTTACAAGGTTACATCAGGTAAACATGTATACATAAATGAGATTGTCTTAGATTCCAAAAGATAATAGTAGCTGCAATAATGTGCAAGCCCTATATGTTCTTTAGGACTAACCACAGCCAAGCAGCTTGGGGATCCCTTGCTTATGCTTAGAAATATTGTCCTCTCCAAATTTCAAGCAACATAGTGATAACAATTCTTCTTTGACAGGGATTTCTATAACCTTCCCCTCCCAGTGTTCAAGCTGTGATGGGATGAGGGCTTGTGCACATCCCTTCTTCATGGGTGTGGGGGAAGCCATCAACAAAGTCTTTTTTGTCCACTCATGTTCCTCAATGGCTTGTCAGCTGTCTATAGACCATCTTTTGTTGGGCAGGCGATGACACCTCTTGTGGTAAACTAGTATTTCACGCTTGGTAATGCTTCTCCCCTTCCTGAGGAGATTTACTATTTTAGCAAACATTTTTTATAGTTACAGAGAAAACACTTATTACCTTTATGACATGGGATACAGATATTATAGTAATATTAATACATGCAGCATCCTACAAGCATTTCATAAAGTCCAAGCACTGAACATATTCTTATAACTCTAATATCTATTTTAACACACAGGTGAGTCAGATTGGTTTCCAGCTATGCATTTGTCAATGGTCAGTGAGGCCCAGGGGTCTTGGCCTGAACTGGCATCTGGTCTGTCAGTGTCAAACCTGGCCTTTCCAGTTTTGCCCTACTTCTTGGTGAAGTGCTGGTAATTGTGTATTTGTTTAGCGGTGTTCTGCTGCACCCTGCATAGGCAGCGGAGGGTCACAAGCCCCCAGGGCTACTCAGTTTGTCATAGCCGTGCCGGAGCAGATTTACGCCTAGACCATCAGAGGGTAGCTCATAGTTGTTTGCATCACTCACAATGATCCCCTGTTGGTGAAGCATTTTGGAAATATGTATCCCACAGTGGGATGCTGAGCTCATTCCCAGCAGCTAATTATATCCAATTTTGGGGGGAGGGGGCTTGATAAGATCTCTGGCCACCAGTACTGGAGAAAGTTTCCCTTCCGGATAGTAGTCACCAAGGATCCAGTATCCAATAATGCATACATCTGCACATCACTGAGGACAACAATGACTGGGCACTTGCCAGCGAATTTAGACCACTCCCAGTCTGGAATTGGGTCTAGTAGTTCTCCCTTCAGGGTTAGAGCCCATGCCCTGAGGACTCCCTCTTTTAAGGCACTGCCTTTTGTGAGCCCCTCCTCACAGTGTGGCTAGCTTCCCCATACTGCCAGCAGATGGCTTGGCCATTCTTGTCAAACTGGACAGAGAGCCTCCTCCCGGGGCTTTCCCTTCACTGCCAAGTTTGCATCAGATCACTGGTCAAAATCTTCATCTGTTTACACACCTCATCAGTATGCTTAGACAATTCAGCCAATGGCTCCCTTAGGGTGGGCCCTGGGGGGGACTGATAACTCTGTCTTGGATGCTGAGCTGCTTCTTGCCAAGCTGTTTCTGTGTCCCAAGTGGTGATTGTCACCCTGTCTAGAGTGGCTCATGACCATGAGTGCCTGTCTCAGGGCAGACTGTCAAAAACAAGGCAGATACCCCAAACTGGCGGTAGGTTCTATAATTAGATTTCACCAAGCCAGTGACAAACCTGAATGCCTGGATCACTGTAACAATCTCACCATGGAGTCACAGACAGTTCCCTTAGACCAGCATTTCTCAAATGCGGCTGCCATGTCTGCATGTAGCCACCAGAGGGTTTTTTTGCAGCCATGACAGCCTCCAAAGCATGGAGGGAGATTGGGGGCGGGGCAAAGCGGCCGCCCTTCCCTGCAACAGCCAACTGTTGTTCCCAAATAGCTGTTACCAAGGGCAGTGAGGTGTGCTGCCATGTTGGTTTGCACTGATACTGCCAGCAAGGATCGGAGCCCTGCACTGCTCAGTCTCCTTGGAGGCTCTGGACAGTGCCTCTGGAGACACATGGGGCTGGAGTGCGCGGCACAGGAGGTGGCTCTTGTCAGTGGGGGCAGCTATGGCGTTCAGACGTTGGGGCGCTTCCCTGGACAGCTCCTCTGCTCCCACCCAGCAGGGGCACAGGGAGCCTGGAATCCTGCAAAAGGCCGGTGAGTTCCCAACCCACCGTCTCCGGGTCGGGCTTTTGCTGAAGGGCCATGGGAGGCAGCGACAGAGAGACAGGTTTGTCAGAGCAGCCGCCAGCAAGAGTTGTTGGCCATATTCTGAGGCCACCAAAAAAATTGCTGTGAGAACCCCTGCCTTAGACTCTCCAGTCTATCTTGCCATCCAGGCAAGCTGGACATAATGATAAATGGTCACTTGCACAAAATATCACAAATATTCAGGTTGCTGCCAGTCCCAAGAGAGCAGTCACTTACCCCAGATCAATTTGTATCTGAAATCTCACACGGAACAACACCTGTAGCCAATCCTGTAATAAACTAACTTAAAGTTTTATTAACTTGGAAAAAGAAATAAGAGATTTATTTACAGATTAAAGTAAGCAAACGTATACACACAACTGTGTTGCAATTTAAATTCTAAGAGTGACAGAGTTGTAGTGAAGAAAAGGAGTACTTGTGGCACCTTAGAGACTAACACATTTATTTGAGCATAAGCTTTCGTGAGCTACAGCTCACTTCATAGGATGCATTCCGATTTGAGTTGTAGTGATCTGTGAATTCAAAATGTCTTTCAGGGTGGACCCAAGAGGCAACCCTTGGGGATCTTTGGCTTCAGTTTGGTGTCTCTGGCCCTGTGAGAGTTCAAACAGAAAAGTGAAGGAAAATTTTCCTGCAACTTTGTTTTATTTCCTTCATTCAGCCTCCAAGTCCCTAGGATGAGCTTCCTTGCATGTAGCATTTCCAAGATGTGACAGGGCCATTCGCCAGTCCTTTGTATTGTGATGTTCTTTGATGGCCCATGTGATTTTGATAGTTCTTCTGGATAGGCTCTTCCCATCTGAGTTCTCAAGTTTAGAGCAAACATTTTCAAAGTTATTAAGCAAAACTTACATATTTCTTTATAGCCTGGAATATAGACATTACAGATAAGATTAATACATGCAGCAATTTACAATTCTCAATTCTATAGAGTCTAAACACTGAATACATTCTTATAAGACTAATACCTATTCTGAGCAACTCTAATACATAAGTGAACTAGTCTGGTATCCAGCTATGAATTTGTCAGTATTTAGCTAATGCCTGCAGCCTTGGCAAGAGCTGGCACCTGCCCTGCCAGCATCACACCTACCTGCAGTCCTTTTATGGCAATGAAAGATTGGATTGCCATTGCCAATCATCCTTGTTTTGCTAATTTCCATGTGTACATGGGGATTTATGACTCACTGTCCCTGGGGAGATGTGACACATGTATTTGTTTTACACCCTTTGGGCTATAGTGAGTGATTCTCTTCTGATTTAAATCAATATTTACATTGGTGTATCTTCACTAAAAGCAGATGGATTACTCTGGATTTAAACAGGTGTAGCTGAGATCAGAATTTGGTCCTATATATTTTTTCTTTTTGCAGATTATCTTTTGTGGACCTTAATCTAAGGGCTTGTCTACACTGCGACATTGTCGACAAAACTTCTGTCTTTCACAGGTACTTAAAAAAGACCCTGCCCTGTGTGAAAGACAAAAGTTTTGCCAACGCAAGTGGTAGTGTGAACGCAGCTTTGTTGGTAGGAGTGCTTTTGTTACTAAAAGCTGGGTAGTGTAGACAAGCCCTAAGAGACGGTAATTCACTCAATCCTTTGTTTCTCATCAGGCAGTAGATTTGCATCAGAGAATACACATTTTGTGGGTACTTCACACACAAGTGAAGGTCCCATAAACACTTGATCTATTTAAAATATGGTGCCTCTGCTGATTATTCTGATTCAGTCAGAAAACAGGATCATTTTAGTTCTACATCGATGCTCACTTCTCCAGACAAGGCACTACTTTGAGGCCAGCTGTAACCAATCAGCAAAAAACACACTCAAGACTTTTTTTTCATCAGTGGATGAATGGAAAAAATCCCTTGAAATCTTTAGATTAGATTTTCCCATCCTACTGTAATGAGCCAGTTCCTCTCTTTAACCAGGTTTCAGAGTAGCAGCCGTGTTAGTCTGTATTCGCAAAAAGAAAAGGAGTACTTGTGGCACCTTAGAGACTAACAAATTTATTAGAACATAAGCTTTCGTGAGCTACAGCTCACTTCATCGGATGATGCATCCGATGAAGTGAGCTGTAGCTCACGAAAGCTTATGCTCTAATAAATTTGTTAGTCTCTAAGGTGCCACAAGTACTCCTTTTCTCTTTAACCAGAGAGGGGACAAGCTGGATTTCTCCTCATAACCACTGCAGTGTGCGGGTGTAAGCTGTTTGTTCTTTCCTTTGCATCTTGCAGATGGGGCTTCCAGTTTCATTCACTTCTATTGTGGAACATATATTTTATGATTCAGGAGCCTGTAGAAAAATATTATGGCTCCTCTTTGCTAGGCCCTACTTCCTGGCTACTAGAGGGATTCTTACATTGAAACAATGACAGCTTTCTGGGGGGACCTTGCCTTTACTGCAAGTCAGATACTGGAAAATCTGAAGATCTTCATTAACAAGCGTCCACACTTAACACGTCCATTACAATTTAGTTGCCTGCTTGTCTCCTTGGGCAGGCTGACACTGTGATCAGCCCAGGATTGTGTTAGATGCACTGTTGAAATTGTACTGTCTAGACTCAAAATAAACCTGTACTTGTCCTATACAGTCTTAATACATATTCTGATAAGAAGCCCATCTCCCTCACCACTTATATACTTTAAACTGTGGGCTATCTCTATTATCTATGGCTAATCTGTAAACAAATATTTGTAAACACTATTATCTGTTGCGTGTTTGCTTTAAGATCCTTTGACAAAAGGTGTCACAGTGATCAGTATTATTTATTATTGTAGGATCACCACTCTTCTTAAAATTGATGGAACAGCCCCAACTTTACTGATATTTACTGAGAGCCAGAGAACATAGAGGGCCAATCTTATTCTAGATGTCAAAATGTGGTGACAACATCAAACCTCCATGGCAGTCACAAGTGATTGAGTTGCATCACTGTGAGGGTGTCTTTGCACACTAACAGGAAGTTCTTGACATCACAACCCAACATCAAACAGCCGCAGCATATCATGATCTCTTCCCCTGCCCCTCTCCACATACGAACAATGCAAACAGATGACAATCTAACATAGCTAGGATTAGCACACTGTACAGCCTCTGATATTCTTGTTAACTGCTGGAATTAGCCTACCTTGCTTGTCACCATGAAAGGTTTTCCTCCCCCCCTCCCCCCGCTGCTGGTGATGGCTTATCTTAAGTGATCACTCTCCTTACAGTGTGTATGATAAACCCATTGTTTCATGTTCTCTGTGTGCGTATATAAATCTCTCCTCTGTTTTTCCACCAAATGCATCCAATGAAGTGAGCTGTAGCTCACGAAAGCTTATGCTCTAATAAATTTGTTAGTCTCTAAGGTGCCACAAGTACTCCTTTTCTTTTTGCGAATACAGACTAACGGCTGCTACTCTGAAACCTAGCAAAATTCATGTCGTCCCCCACCCCCCCATCGCCAAATACGTAGCCCTGGGTTTGAAATCATTAGAAGGGCCAGAAATTAACCCAAAGCCAAATTCACTTCAAATTCAAATTCACTTCAAAAACAGCTGCATTGGAGGAGGTGGTTTTTTTTTTTTTAATTTTCTAATGACATTTGTTGGGCAGAATATGCAAAAGGCAGTGGGGAAAAAATCAAGGGAACTTTGGCTGCTTTAACATTTGAAAGACTGGGTTGGAGGGGAAACAACCAACAAACTGAGCCCGGAGACGCTGAAAATGCAGGTTTCAGAATAGCAGCCGTGTTAGTCTGTATTCGCAAAAAGAAAAGGAGTACTTGTGGCACCTTAGAGACTAACAAATTTATTAGAGCATAAGCTTTTGTGAGCTACAGCTCACTTCATCGGATGCATTGAGCTGTAGCTCACGAAAGCTTATGCTCTAATAAATTTGTTAGTCTCTAAGGTGCCACAAGTACTCCTTTTCTTTTTGTGAAAATGCAGGCTTAGTTTTTGCTTAAGAAGACTCACGGAGAATGAAAGTGCTCCCACATCCCGAGGACATGTTTTCATCTGTTCTGTTGCATTTGCTTGAGACAGTATCTTATGTCGATGTCTTTGCTTGGCCTATGAATCCTCTGCCTTTTCTATTTTTACATTTGCTGAGTTTTATTAACTGGGGTTGGTGGTTTCCTCCTTTGGATTCGGGGAAGGGGGCAGGGCTGCTGTTGCTCTCACTTTCATATTCAAAGGGCCCTGGGTTTGTTTTCCTCCTCCTTATTTTTTAACAACCTGGATTTGGTGCCCAGGGTTTGCTTTCTCTGGGGTTTAAATATGTTTGGCCAAGATTGCTTTCAGATGCATTTAAAATAAGTTTCCCTCATGCTGGCATGGGTTGAATTAAATTGTTTTTGCAAAGATGAGCTATGTTCGTCACCACACTGCTGACTTTGTTTCTCTGCGCTAGGGCTACATCTGTCACACTGTCTGGGGGTTTCCTGATTGGTTTTTACACCATTCACCCTGTTTGTGGTGGTGGCGACTGTTCCATTGTCAAACAGTTTTATCTTGGTGCGTCTCTGGACAGTCATTTTTTTTACCAGATTGGGACTGTGTTTCTCTCTGTGGTTGTCACCATGTTGGGAATGCTTGTCATCCTGTCTGGTGTTTCTTGGTGTGATTTTTTTTTTCTATGCTCACATCATGTTTGTCACCCTACCCAACATTTCTCAGGGTGGGTTTCACAGTGTTAAAACTAGTTGTCACCATAACTCCTGTGTGCTTGAGTTACTCTTATTGCTTGTGAACTCTGTCATGCACTTGGCCTTCTCAGTCTGAGCGTTCAATATGTTCAGTGCTGTTTGTTTTCCTTCTGTCTGAATTGTATTTTCCCTGAATAAGTAATTTTTTTCAGCCTGCCTTTGGTAACATTAGACCTTGGGGTTCACTCTTTCATTGCTGTAGAGTTCTGCTGGAGTGTCTGTTGCTGCTCTTTGGACTCTCTTTTGTTTGAAGGTGTCAGGTGCTGATTGACCTGTTTCTCACTCAAACATGCTAGGGGATTGTGCTCTCTTTTGCTGAGTCAGGAATTTGTCCAGTCTACTTAATTTTCTTATGGTGGGCTGATTGTATTCTGCGGCATCTCTTACCACACTGAGTCTGGCATATTGTTTGACAGGCTTTTCCTTGTTCTTGTTTAGCTGTCCGCTTAGTCTGCATTTTGTGTGACAGTTTCTGGTGCTTGTTTCTTTTGGGTTTATTTCCTCACAACTGTAGATGATAATGACTTACATTTCTATTGTGCCTTTCATCCAGAAGGCTCCTAAGTGCTTTACAAAATTTACATCCAGGCATCATTTCACCGTTACTAACATTCAGCCACCTTTAGTGTGAAATGTGGTGGCCATTTAATGATACAAAACAACACAGTACAATAGTCTAGGACAAGAAGGAAAGAAGAATACAGTATCTAGTTGAATGTGAGAGAAGAATTTTAAGTAGACAGCATGGATTTAGCTAAATTGCACTTTTCCCCACAGATGTCTTGTAACACCCTTGCTGTGGGGAAAGTGACATGGGTTTTTTTTAATGACCATGTGTAGTCAAGAGCTTGTCTTTATCTTTCATCCAATAGATAGTAGCTGCAGCATCAGAACACCCTTTGGCACCATGCTGGGGCATTGCTTCAGTAATGATGCTGAAAGAGGGAAGATTGCCACCTCTTGAATCACCATCACTACTTCTGGCAGTACCTGAGGTTTCCTTGAAGATTTCCCATCCAAGGGATGACCAGAACTGATGCTGCTTAGCTTGTGAGAGCTGACAAGATCATAGAACACAATGGTGCAAACTGAAAGCCAAGCAGTGGATTCAGTTCTCCAGTTGCCCGTTGTCTGAAATATTCTACCATTGACTTACCTTTATTCTGTGTGCCCTGAGCCTGAGCTCTGTTGCTTTACTGAGTCAGATCTCTTTCTAAGCCTGGCCTGGTCACTTACTTCAGACTGAAGTTTTATTTCCTTCTTTGTTGAAGTGGGAAATATTTGCTTTCCTGCTTAGATGCTTGTTCATTTTCACTAGGCCTGGGCTTCTTTGTAACACTGCATTTAATTATGTTTGCTCTGTAAAGACTGCTTGGATTATAGCCGTGTCTAAAGTCTATAAGCCCTCTGCCTAGAACTGAGGTTAATCTGTGGCCTGCTGCTTTCCTTGTGATTGATCTTGGAGCTAGACTGGTCTTTATCTATGTACTTACACGTACCCCTGTCCCTCTTCTTATGGGTGTATTGACCCTGCAGACAAAGGCATCACGGATGGCTGAACTGCGGCCTGTTGTCCTGTGCAGGGCGTGTACCCATATTTGAACAGTTGACCTACCCCTTGCCTCTTCTTCTGTGTGTTGGCTTTGGAGTAACTTCTGCGAATGTGTGAATTTTCCTGGCACAGGGTTCTGTCCATTGTCCGGGCACCTTGCTCCAGCTTGGGAATAGTGAGGAAAGATTTAAAAAAGCCCAGTGATGAAAACTGTATGAAGGCCCAACTCCATCAGAAAGTCCCATCTCAAATAACCACTTTAAAATAGTCCTGAAAGTTTTCAGTGCAATTTTATTTGAACGGTAGCTAAAACCAGGGTTTTACTGCACCCTAGACTGGTTGACAAAGAGAGGTTTCACTCTCTGTACAGTATTGTCGAATAGGGACTAAGGGGGAATATGATAATTGTCTGTAAGTATTTGTAAACAGCAAGGAAGGAAAGGCCTTCTTTAGGATGATCCAAGTGAGTATAATGAAGAGTAATTGGATGGGATGAAATTAAAGCAGAGGTAAATTAAGACTGAATATCAGAAAACATTTCCGAATAATGAGCTCTGTTAGGCCATGAAATCATTTTCCAGGGAAAGTGGTGAAAGCCCCATCATTTGAATAATTTAAAATGTGACTGGACAAACACAGTGGGGCAGAGGTCGGGAGAGGGTGTGGGGAAGGATGGTCTAACTTGTATTTTCAGTGGATAAGTTCTGTTATTTTGTTCTTTGTGTGAGCGCTCAGGGCTTGCCTACTCTTGAAAGTTAATTCAGATTAACGTAGGGTGTGAATTTAAAGTGCAGTTGCTGTTCCTGAATAACTCCATGTGTAGACAATCCCTGGGGAAAACTTTTCCTTTCAATAGTGCCCTCCCAAACAGTCCACCTCTCCGGCTCCTCATCAGAGCCCGTGTTTAAAGTTCTCTCGCTCTCTATTTAAACTTGACTCCTGGAATGTGTCCTCTTACAGCTAGATAACAAGAAAGTTTATTTGAATGCTGAAGAGCACAGCCGGCCTCAGATCCAGCTATCCATGCTCGGCTTATGCTAATGGAATTTCCAGCGACTTCTTCCCCCCCCCCCCCCCCACCATTAAAAAATTGAAGAAAAGTAACTCATGAAGATGCAGTCTTAGCGCACCGCTGACATGGTCAACATCTGGATTCAAAACAAAGTATATAAAATATCTGGAAAGATTTGAAATTGCTTCACTCAGAAAATAACTTTGGGGTAATCTTGGGTACAGAGCACTACAATTTAATTTTGTACAGTGTGTTTCTTACAGATTGTACTCTCAAATTCTTCAGGGAGCTAAATATTACAGTTAGAGGGCAAATAATAAATGAGAGGTGTAGGTAAGGCAAGAAAACATGTTTTTGTTGAGAGATGAAATGAAATGGAACGTGGATGGGGAGCAGAGACATAGTAAACCGGCGTTGGAGACTAGGAGCTGCAGAGAAGAGGGTTCTTGCACTAGACCTGACAAGACTGTGTAAAGAGAGAGGGAAGGATGGTGTGAAATGAGTGAGGAGGGAAGTGGAGCAAGGTAAGTCCAAATGGGTGGACTCGAGCCACTCCACAGGGAGGTCTAAAAGCAAGAGGGGCAGTTTTGAAGTGAGCTTATTGAAGGTGTCTGCTCTGTTTGGAACAGCATTTAAAAGCAATTGGGGTGTTAGAATGGGATGAAAAATAACACAGGAAACACCATCACCAGGGCCACTTTATTGTGCCTAAGACCTGATTTAGCACGAGGCCTCATCTGCAGCTGAATTGGCTGTGCACCTGGCAACTATCCCCACCTGCAACAGTCAGCCCTTAGATAGGAGCCAGAGAGCCTTGCTCGGCCAGTCGCAGAATCTCCTCTCTGCTGTACATGGTGCTGTTGCTGGGCTGGCTCTGCAGAGTGAAGGTCCTGGTTATGCTGTGTGTCTGCTGCATGAGCGGGGGGCAAAGACTCCTGAAGTGAGGCATCAGCACCCTGAGGGCAATAGCCTTGTCCCCTGCCAGGCAAAGCCCTTTAAAGTAAGCAAGTTCTCTAATGGGGAAATGGGGGTTGGCCAGGAAAGGGGACCTGGGAGGGGTCTGAATAGGGGATAGAGTGAGCCTCAGAGGGCCAGGTGGGGGTTAGGGAGAAGCTCTGGAGGTGTCAGAATGCAGGTTGGGAGGAGTCTTCAAAGACTGGATGGTGATTCAACATTTGGAGTTCCTGGGTGCAGTAATAAAGGGTAGTAAGTTAGGGGGTGATTTGGAGTGTGTGTTACTGGAGTGAGTTAGAGCCACAACAGCAGAGGGCTCTGTGGGGCTGGTTGCTGCTCTTCTGATCCATGACTATAGATAGGGCTTGAAGGGTGGGGCTGCAGGAGACTCCTGTAGAAATTAGGCCCTTACTCAGGGTCCTGGATTGCATTAATATAACCTCATATTTTAAACAGATACTCCTGTTCCATAATATTTAATCCAGTTTTAGTTGCTTCAACCCAAGAATGATAAACTGCGATTCAAAGGTGAAGAGAAACGCGATGAAGGTTTGTTAGAGGTATTATAGAAGATCTATACAGCATAGCAAAAGATTAGAAACCGAGGGCTTAGTCTACATTGGGAAATTTACCAGCAGAACTATGCTGGTACAGGTTTCAGGCCATGTTAGCTTTATCAGCAAAAACAAAAACAACAAGGAGTACTAGTGGCACCTTAGAGATTAACAAATTTATTTGGGCATAAGCTTTTGTGGGCTAAAACCCACTTCATCAGATGCATGGAGTGGAAAATACAGTAGGAAGATATATATATGTATAACAGTACATGAGAAGATGGGAGTTGCTTTACCAAGTGGGGGGTCGAGACAATTCAATTAAAATAGGCTATTATCAGCAGGATGAAAAACCACTTTTGTAGTGGTAATTGGGGTGGCTGTAATGCTGGTACAATTATGCTGGTACAGTTATACTGGTTTAACTCCCCTTGGGGACACGCTTATTCTGGAATTAGTGCGCCTTGTTCTGGTTTATTTTATACCACTTTCAAAGTGTCATAAGTTAACTGGACAAAGGCACTCATTCTGGAATTAGAGTGTCCATGTGGGGAATTATAGGGATAAAACTATTGTGGCATAATAATCCCAGTATAGTTCTGCTGGTAAATATTTCCACCTAGATGAGCCCTTAGTATGTTTTTTGTCTGGAAAGCAGTAGAAGAGGTATAATTAAAATATTCATATTAAGAAAGTGAGCCTGGGAAATACACTGGGGAGGAACCACCTCTCTATTATGTTCACAAAAGTTGGCCTTGGAGAATTTATCTGGAGTCTTGTTAATGCTGACACATTACTATGTATTGAAGAGTAGATCAACAACACGTACATGTGGGGACATATACATGTCTGAGAGCATCTGTCTGAAAATGGCTCCTTAATAATAGGGCTAGTCAAACATTTTCTGTTGAAACATTTGTAGGCAAAGTGCTGAACACTAACAACTTTTAAGTTTTTGTATTTCTTGAAAAAAATCAAAATATTTTGCAGGAAAAAACAAAAAAAATAATTGCAACCAGCTCTACTTAATAGTATGTTTATAGGTATTTCTGTAAGTTTGAGAAAAGGAAGAAACACGTCAGCTGATTCTGGTATTAAAGGTCAAACTAGCTTCCCTCAAAGGAAATTACCATCTTGGTCTGGTTGGAAGATTTTATACTGCCAAATGTCTAGCTGGGCAGGCACTGATGGATGCCTTGGAGAGATTAACTGAACCTTGGTCTCTGAGGAGACAGAAATCAGCATAGGTAATGGTTCAGGCACAAGGTCTTGGATGAAATTGAGACTGCAATCTCTTTCCCCAAAGAGTGTAACTGAAGGGCTGATCAGGGGCATGGTGAGCACTGGGACAGCTGAATGAACTGAAAAGTACTAGAAATGGTTGTAGAAGAGTATAATAATACATATTTATATAGTATCATATCTTTGCACAATATTTTACAGTAATTAGAGGAAAATAATACATGGTCAGTAAGAACGGCCATACTGGGTCAGACCAAAGGTCCATCTAGCCTAGTATTCTGTCTTCTGACAGTGGTCAATGCCAGGTGCTTCAGAGGGAACGAATAGAACAGGTAATCATCAAGTGATTCATCCTCAGTCGCCCATTCCCAGCTTCTGGCAAACAGAGGCTAGGAACATCATCCCTGCCCATCCTGGCTAATAGCCACTGATGGACCTATCCTCCATGAATTTATCTAGTTCTTTTTTGAACCCTGTTATAGTCTTGGCCTTCACAACATCCTCTGGCAAGGAGTTTCATAGATTGATAGTGTGTTGTGTGAAGAAATACTTCCTTTTGTTTGTTTTAAACCTGCTGCCTATTAATTTCATTTGGTGACCTTAGTTCTTGTGTTATGAGAAGGAGTAAATAATGCTTCCATATTTACTTATTCACCTTTTGCCACTCTCATTGAAATCTACTGGGGGTTAGTGATAGAGCAGCCCTTATGCCCCACTGAGTGCAGGGGTTGCAATTCTTGCCTTGCCCTTAGCATGAGCTGTGCGAGGTGGAGAACTCTTTATGTCCTCTCCCACCATTTTACCTCTGTTTAAGGCTAGGCAGAATGTGGTCCTAAATCAGACAAACCTAGAACATGAAGCTAGACAAAGGAAGGATGAGGATTAAAACAAATAAAATATAATGACAGTGGTGCAGAAAATTGATTAGTTTCTTCCATGATGGCGGATGTGTGTTTTGAGAGTCTGGGCTACACACACATGATCCTCTTTGCCTGGGCTTTGGCCATTGTCATTCACATACATTTCTGGAGGTGCTTTGGAAGTAGTGAGCTGCATATTTAGTGCAGATGACACTAAACTGGGAGGAGAGGTAGATATACTGGAGGGTAAGGATAGGATACAAAGGGACCTAGACAAATTAGAGGATTGGGCCAAAAGAAATCTGATGAGGTTCAACAAGGACAAGTGCGGAGTCCGGCATTTAGGACGGAAGAATCCCATGCACCGCTACAGACTAGGGACCGAATGGCTAGGCAGCCATTCTGCAGAAAAGGACCTAGGGGTTACAGTGGACGAGAAGCTGGATATGAGTCAACAGTGTGCCGTTGTTGCCAAGACAGCCAATGGCATTTTGGGATGTATAAGTAGGGGCATTGCCAGCAAATCGAAGGACGTGATTGTTCCCCTCTATTCAACATTGGTGATGCCTCATCTGGAGTACTGTGTCCAGTTTTGAGCCCCACACTACAAGAAGGATGTGGAAAAATTGGAAAACGTCCAGCGGAGGGCAACAAAAATTATTATGGGACTGGAACACGTGACTTATGAGGAGAGGCTGAGGGAACTGGGATTGTTTAGTCTGCGGAAGAGAGGTATGAGGGGGGATTTGAAAGCTGCTTTCAGCTACCTGAAAGGGGATTCCAAAAAGGATGGATCTAGACTGTTCTCAATGGTAGCAGATGACAGAACAAGGAGTAATGGTCTCAAGTTGCAGTGTGGGAGGTTTAGGTTGTATATTAGGAAAAAAATTTTCACTAGGAGGGTGGTGAAACACTGGAATGCGTTACCTAGGGAGGTGGTGGAATCTCCTTCCTTAGAAGTTTTTAAGGTCAGGCTTCACAAAGCCCAGGCTGGGATGATTTAGTTGGGGATTGGTCCTGTTTTGAGCAGGGAGTTGGACTAGATGACCTCCTGAGGTCCCTTCCAACCCTGATATTCTATGATTCTATGATATTGCAATTTGGATCTATATCCTTTTTGGCTAATAAAACATTGACAAATTGAGACTCTCATAGGTAGAAATTTAGTGCACTACTCTGTGGAGGTAAGGCCGCTAGCCTCTCACAAATGAGTGACTCTTAGACCTGTAACTCAATGAACCATGTTTTTTAGATGGATGATCTCACCAGTTATCATCCTGTCTACAATCAAGCTTCCTTTTTGGGGAAGATTATTGTTGAGAATTTTGTGAAAAGCAGTTCTGGCAGTGTCCGGAGTCCTCCTATTTCCTTGGCCTGTTTCAGTTTGGGTTTAAGACTGATATTAGCACAGAGGTTCTATGGTCTTCTGTTGACAATAGACAATGATCAGGAGTCAAATACCATCCTCTATTATATGTGTCATCCCCTGTCTCCCATCCGGTTTCAGTGGGATTGCCAGGATGTAATTGAGGGCAGAGTTTGGTCCCAGGTGTCAATGCTGATTCTTCAAGGTCTGTGTTTTAGTTCTATTTGATGTTGTTGGCCACAAGATGTTTTGACATCTCTGTGCTAGACTGAAGAGCCCATTATTAAATATTTGTTCCCATGTAGGTACTTTATTCTATTCTGGTTCTTATATTGTAACCATCAACATGATATCCGAGCACAGGAAAGAGAATCCGTACAATCATCTGCAACTCTGTCCATTACTCCTTGTGGTCCGTGAAATTCTGTGAGGGGGCCTGAGGCCTCTCTTTGACAACTCATTGGCCTGATTAAAGGAAGCACTAATCTTCCACTCATCCTGAAGTAAATAGCAGGACACTGTGTGCTCAGAAAGCCATCATTTGCTGTGAAAGTTCTCAGCCCATTGTCCTGAGAAAGGTGGCTGAATTATCTCTAACAGCACCTGTCCTTTACTCATATCTTAAATGCCCACAGAGGGGCTTCAGGCTTGGGTATGCTACTGAGGCTATGTCTACACTACGGCTTGTGTTGGCATAACATATGTCACTTCGTGGGGTGAATAAATCACCTGCTCCCCAAGTGACAGAAGTTACACTGACATAAGCACTGGTGTGGACAGCGCTATGTTGGCAGAAGAGACCCTCCTGCCACCACAGCTACTGCCGCTTGTGGGGGCTGGAGGAGTTAAGCTGATGAGGGAGCTCTCCCCTGTCGGCTCAGAGTGGCTACATTAGAAAGCTTACAGTGGTGCAGCTGCACCTGGTGCAGCTGTGCCGCTATAAACTCTCTACTGTAGCTGTGCCCTGAGACAGCATTAAGTTACAGCTGGTTAAAAGACAGTGAAGCTTTATCAGAAAAAATTTCGAAAATTTTCAGAGAAAAATTCATTGAAAAATGTTGACCATTTTGAGTTGTGCTGATGGCTAACCTTCTAGCAAGGACAAGGAGCAAGTATCCATGCCTGTATGACTAGGTCTATCAGCAGAATTTGACTCTGCTGGTCATGAGGTGAAATTGCTTCTCCTGAGACACCTGGAGTGAGTGACATCCCATTGAACTATCTCCCAGATGGTTTTGGTGCACTGCTGCTTCTCTACCATGCATGCTCTCACCTGTGGAATCCTGAAGAACTCAGTTCTATCCTCCATTTTCTTCAGCATACATATAAAACTCCTGGGGCAAACTGTGAGAGGACATGGAGTTCAGTGCCAGCCATGCATAAATGACACTCAGTCCTATATCTCCTTCATTCAAGAGACAGAAACCAGCTTTCCTGCTGTCTGAGCGAGAGAGAGACGTGCCTGGGATGAAGAGCAGCTGGCTAAAACTAAACACTGGCAAGATAGAAGGGCTGCTGGTGGAATGAGGAAACAGTTTGAAGAATCAGGTCAGAGCCATAACATGTCCCCAATCTAGGACATCTGCCCTCTAATTCTGAATGTGAAACATGGTCTTGGGGTCTTTCAGGTCTCTTTGCAGCTCAAAGTGCATTAGTGGTCAGAAATAGCTTTTCATTTACAGCTGCTTAGGAGGCCATGCTCCCTGTAAGGGGATGGATGTGTCCATGCTATTAATGCGTTCCCTCCAGGCTAGGTTTCTAAAGCACTGTACCTAACTATGGCAGTACCTGACCTGAAGAAACCCAGATGACTGAAGATGCATTGGCCCATCTTCTGAGTAGCACAGGTTGAGAAGAGCCCATGGCCCCGGTGCTACGCATGCTGCAGTGTTTCCCTGTCAAATACCATGCCTAGCTTAAAACATTAAACCAAATCTTCAAGGCACTTAGTGGCCAAACACTGGCTGTCTCTAGTGCTACCTCTTCCTCTGCAACCAGGACTGGCTGTGACAGCAGTGGTCAAATGGGATGATGGAGCTATCAGTTTGGAGAGTGAGATGTGGCAAAAGGAGACTGGGCTTTCTTGACAGCGGACCTCAAGATTTAGAACTCCCTTCCACCAGATGTCAGAGTGATCTCTTTGCAATAGCTTTACCTCAATAACACTTGAAGAATGACTCCAGTTCTCATCTCTGAATACAGAAGCATGAAAAAGGGAAGGAAATAAGTTTTAAGCTTGCCCCAGTTGTGATTATAATGAAGGGATGGAGAATGCGGTCTTTGCTTATTTGATTTTTGTTAGTGCTTGGCTACAATGTTGTTATAATAGAACATGTCAGGGGAAATTTGCTCTTCCACTGCCCATGCGATCACCAACACTGATTGCACTGAAGAAGATACACTTGGAGTTATGTACTTGTCCTGTGGGTTAGGCTCATAGTATGTGGGACTTTTCCCTGGGAAATTCCAGACAAATTGCTCCCATGTTTGGAAGAGGATCTAGGCACTCTAGAAGAGAAAGGGAGCTTTGCACTTCTAGATGATTGGCTCACTGGCTGCTTTTTGTGGAACATTTAGCTCCTCAGGCTAGTTTCCCTGATCGACCAGAATCTCTAAGTTTCACCTTCCCATTATTCATATGTGATGATTCTCTCCTTCCTCACAACTCTTCCATTAGTGTTCGAGTTTCCTTCCTGGCTCATTCATGGACAAATAACGGGCATGTGTATGAAGTTGAAATCCCATGTCCTGTATGACATATCTTACACTGCCGTCTTGGTTGTGGCCTGGCACTGATTCTTGTCTGCCGTTTGCACTCTTGTAAAACAAATTTGAAATGAACAGACACTCAGAACAGCCACAAAGATGCTTTGACAGCAGCCTGCTGAGAAGCTGGGCCTGCCTCCCTGATGTGTGGCATTTGGTTCCCAAGAGATACAAGCTGAGATGAAGTAGGAGGAGGACAGGCAAAACTCTTTACATAATATATTATGAGAGAGACAAAGATGAACGGTGTTTTGTGCATAGTCAGAGTAGTCAGTAGGAGTGTTTGTGTTTATGCTGGGGTGGGTAAAAGTGTCAGAGAACCTATAAAGCGTGCGCCTGTGTGTCTGAATATGGCTGGTTCAGTGTGTATTATTATTTTACAGCAACCACAGGCATTCTAGGTAGCTTCACAGAAAACGCATTGAAGACAGCACCCTTTCAAAGTACACAGGAATGTAACAATTGCCTTGATGGCTCAGATCTGTCTAGTCCAGTATCCTGTCTCTTATGCTGGGCAGTACGAGATGCTTCAGAGAAAGGTGCACAAAACCTTGCAGAAGGCTGTTATGGAATGACCTACTTCCAAGACATGTTTTGTCCTAGACCCCATTAGTTTGAGGTTGACTTCTACCCTGAAACAATAGGGTTATGTCTTTTCCAAAACTCTAGATTTTTTATTTGATTTTAATCTTGGCTGTTGTAATTCTGGACATTCCTGTTACCTGTATAAATGCACAATCCTTTTCTGAATCATGCTAAGCTATGACCTTCAGTCATATACTGTGGCATTGAGTTCCACAGGATAATTATGCATTGTGTGGGCAAGTATTTCCAAGATCCCCAAAACTTGTGTATGAGATCCTAGAAGAAGACAACCAAAGAATAAATCTGTAGCTGCTGCTTAAAGGTGAAGTAGGCAGGCTCTGGTTTCCAAAGGTGAGTCACTCATTAGCATCCCTGAATCCTGAGCAATCTGATCTGCAGACATCTTGGTTTCTCTGCCACAGTGGTATCAGATCTTCCATAGTCTTATAGTTGAAAGAGCCCTATGTTCAAGGGCCCGTCTTTGCTCCCTCATGATGATCAAAGTTTCTCCTTTTTGGATGGACTTGGCCCAGAAGTGATTTAAGAAACCCAACCAGTTTGAACAAAATCTGTTCAGTAGTTTTCACGTGATATGAGCATCCCTTCAAAAAATAAAAGGAGTACTTGTGGCACTTTAGAGACTAACAAATTTATTTCAGCATAAGCTTTTGTGAGCTACAGCTCGGCTGTAGCTCACGAAAGCTTATGCTCAAATAAATTTGTTAGTCTCTAAGGTGCCACAAGTACTCCTTTTATTTTTGCGAATACAGACTAACACGGCTGCTACTCTGAAACCTTCAAAAAATGCATCCCCTCTGGGGGGTAGGGGGGAAGCTGATGCTTTTTAGAGCTTAGATAACTGCACAGTGGGATCGTTTTTTAAACTTTAGACTTGTTTAATGAGAACAAGACCCTCTGATATGTCTGAAGAAATTTGGGTAGGAACCAAATTAAAAGGTTCTAAGCAATTGTAAATGTCATTTAGCATGCCTAGAGATTTGTTTTCATTACTGCTTTGGAATGTGTATTGAGTGCAGATCTCCAGAGAGAGCAGCACCTGGATGTGTGGCTTTCTGGAGATCTGTATTCAGCATAGTCTCCAGAACAGTAATGAAGATAAAGTACTGAGCTATGACCAAGTTCCAGGGAGACTGAGTTTAGGAGAGACTGGAAGTGCAGGAGAGGGGTGTGATTGCTCTATCTGGGAGAGCTGATATGAAGACAAGTGTCTGCATATGGGAACTGGAAAGAATCAGGGAGCTAGTTAGAGGCAGGGAGCGGGAGGATATGTCTCTTTTCCCTTAACTGAGGGGAGACAAAAAGGGGCAGATCAACCCTCTGTTCTCATGCTGTAATAGTTTCTCCCTTAAGATGCTTCACAATCCTGTTAAACCAGCTAAATACAGCAGTGCTTAGAAAGAGGTTAGTAAAATCTGCACAGGCACTGCCTAAAAATGACCTGCTGCTTGCTGAGATAATTTCCCTGGACAGCAGAACGCTGTGACACAACTGTTTGCACTGCACAAGTGTTGCGTTTCACCCTGATTCAGAGCAGAGAGTGTTTAATAGCCTATTGAGCTAGCCTCAAGGGATGTGGATCAGACCCAGGAAAGTCAGGATGGACTGTGCCCTCTGTCTGGAAGGCAGGAGGGGTAGGGAATGTGGTTACCACACTGACATATCAGCACTGTGAGGTCCTTTCCTGTGCTCTACATAACCTCTTCCTGTGAGGGTAGAGGAACCTCAGTATTTCCCCTTTCTCTCTTCCCATCCCCATCTCCCCCCTTCTCTTTCTCTCTTACCTTCTCACTGGCTGTGAGCTCTGCTTCCCTTTCTAAGAGCAGTTCAGCTGGGACCGAGGTGGAGATGCAAACCCGCCTCCTGTGCACTTTCCTACCTGCCTTTTTAAACAATCTCAATAATTGATGAGAACCCGGGCCCTGCTCCGCGTGAGCGAGTGCACACAGTGTTTAGAAGATGAAAATGCCATTTGGCTCATCAGCGCTCATCCCGGGAACAACACTGTTTCCCCAGGATACCATTTAATTGTTCTCTCCATGAAACCCAGTGTTTTTTTTTGTTTCCCTCAGTGGTCTTGGTTGCTCGACTTCTCGCTGGCATTGCTTCTTCTTCCCGCCTAGAGGCTGGTGTCTGCTCTCAGTGCATCTGTGTTAGCCCCACTCAGCAGATAGGAATTCAGCTCCTGCGCTGCCAGCTTCCCTTTCTCCTTTGTGCTAGAAGCAGCATCTCGTGCACTGCTGGAGAGCCTACCTTTAGTCACAAGTCAAACGAGTATAGCGGGTGTCAGATTGCCCCCTCACCGCCACTTTCCCACCTCGCAAAAGATGCCACGCAATTTTGCCTGAGTGTAAGAACAGCAGGGGTGTTGCTGATCATACTGAGGTGTGGTGACGTAGCTAGGGGGCTGCCCTGTATTGCAGTTGCAGGAGGTGTTACAAGACAGGGCTCAAAGGCTGCACAGAGCTGTGAGGGGAGGAGGGGGGAGGCTGCACTAGCAAAGGATGCTTCAGGCCAAGACTGAAATGCATTGACAAAGCCTTGTGTGGGTGGGTGGGATGGGGTGGGGAAGGACTGTATGTGCTCAGTATCTGATGGGGCTTGGGGCTTCAGCCCCGCAGGAGACACCTGCGAGGTCTCGGGGCTTCAGCCCTGCGGGAATGGGGATTTCAGGTCTTCAACCCCATGGGAGGCGCCTGCTTCGGACATCAGGCTTGCTCCCACTGAAGCCTCGAGACCGACCTCCCCACTGGGCAGAAGCTAGAGGCAACACCTGGGGGGGAACCTGCCCCTCCTGATTTTTGCCAGGGTTTGCGGGCCCTGCTTGGTCACATGGTGCAGCTGGCCCCCTCCCTGCACAGCAGCAGCTGGAGCTGGCTGGGAGCTGTGGGCCACGGGGAGAGGCAGTGGCAAACAGCTGGGAGCTGCAGGGAGAGGCCGCTGAGGGTAAGAGGGGGGTGTGCCGGGGGGGGAGGGGACATGGATGACTCAAGCTGTTGGAGGGGGTGGAAACTTTAAATTGTGCCCGCAACTCTCAGCAGGCAACAGTCATCTCTGGCTGAAGCCCCTACCCCCACCACCGCGACGGAGAGCAGAAGCCCTGAGCTCCCCGCCCCCTATGAGAACTATGTGACATAAAGCCCCCTTCACAGTGGCCAGTCTACTGCCCCATATGCTGCCATGTTTTCCATTTTCTCCTTTAACTCAGACCTCCCTTTGGCCTCCACTGTGTGCCTTGGTGTCCTCCTTAACCCTGAGTAGTTCTTCCTCCAACATCTCCTATGTCTCTAAATCTGCCCCTCATCAAATTACCAATTAAATCATGGTCCACCTGTGCCACTGCCCCAGCTCCCCTTCTGCTGACGTTCCCGTCTGTTCCTTCATGTCCGGTCATCTGGGCTATTGTAACTCCCTATGGCTTCCAAATCCCAGCTCTTCATTTATTATAGGGTTAGTAGTAATAAGGTTCCATTGTGCTAGGCACTGTAAAAACACATTAAGAAGACAGTCCCTGCCTTAGAGCCTTTACAGTGAAGGATACAACAGAACGCACATGGTGGATGAAACAAAGTGTGGGGGTGTGGAGTGGAGGCCAAGGAAGCAGTTTAATATACATATCTTAGCACAACAAGTGTTAGTTATGGCTTGTAATCTGACTAGACATTGTAAGCTGGGCTGACAATGTATTGTAGGTATCATGGCAGAGGTGGATTTTAAGGAGGCATTTCAAGGAGGCTAAGGTGGTGGCTAGATTGATTTTTGTCCTGGCTCTAAAGAGGCAGAAGTCTTCTGACTGCCTTCTCAAGGGGGCCCAGAAGCAAATATGTTGTCCCCATCCTCACACAGAATCACTGGCTCCCATTTGTTTCATGATCTAGTCCTAAACTGGTCTCCAATATGTTTGCTATGCAATGTGTTTACACCACTCTTTTCTGTAATTTATATTCAAGGCCCTGTGTACCGTGTAGCACATTTAACCTACATTATGCATCAAGGGCCCTGAATTTGTGTGGTCAGGACCTGGTGTGGCAAAACTTAGGAGCTCCATAGGACAGTCACTTTCCCTAAGGCATGTAGGAAATGTTTGGGGTTGGGGAGTGATGTGTTTGCTTCTTGGCTCCTTTGAGAAGGTCTGTACACTGTGGCTGGTTATAAAGGGAGCAGCAGAGATGGCTCCTAAGAACAGTAACACAGCATTTTTGTGGATTAATGAGCTTTTATGCAGCAGCTTCAAACAGGGAAATTATGTGGCCAGTTATATTGCCTCATAATGGCTTAGTGCACCAGATCTTCTTTATTCCATATAGCGTTTGCTGTCGTGTATTTAACTTTGTAAAGCCGTGTAGGACGAAAGATGCTGTATAAAACACAACTGTATTGTATTTCACTGTTGGAATGAGAGGATTTTCTCTGGAGTACAGTGCCTTCTGCTATTTTCTGCCCATTTTGTACCCTCCTGGGCTAGTTGAGTACCATGCTTGAGTTTGACAGATGGCTCGTCTGTTCTGGCCTGGTTTTGGCACCAGTATCACACTGTGGCTCTGCATTTGCTTGGGTAGTCATCATCTAAATCGTCACTTGAAAAAGTCCTCTGGGGCCAAATTCATAAGTGGATGCATCTCTACTGCGTTCAGTATAGGTTCATTCTTTTATGTCATTGGTAAATTTTAGATCTTGGTTATCAAGATGAATAGTCCTAGAGAATAATGGAGTAGTTTCTTTCCTTAAAGGACCCATCCACTGGCTTAGCTTGATTGTTTGATGTCCTCCATTTCTTTGCATTCTGGCACTTCTTCATCACCATATCTATATCTTCCCATCCCAGCTCTACTCCATTTCCCCATGTCCCCGCCCCCTTAGTTCCATTTCCCTGCTATCCTGCCACTCCCCCAAGCTCAGTTTACCCCATGTCCTGGTACCCCTTTGCAGTCTCATTTCCCTGGGTCCCAGACTTTTCCTAGGAGCACATGCTGTGCTGAGCACATGACAACTACAGTACCAGCCTTTCTCAGTGGCAAGCATTGTAGGGACTAAGCTAGGAGAGCTGACCTTGAGAAGCTCAACACTAGTACAGTCCTAGCTTCTGCCAGTAGAAGCCACTGCAGGAAACAGTACAAGAATGCTGGCTCACCACTCTTCCAGTCCTGGCTTCTCTTATTAGCAGGTGTCACATGGAATGATGGAAGGGCTGGGCTGTGTGAAAGCCTGGTTACTCCAGTGTTGCAAATCAGGGGTATTTTCAGCAAAGTGTATCCAGGCCTTAGCTGTCGTCTCTTTCTGTGCCTTGCAGTCCTGTAGCGTAGTGGACAAACAGCGTCAGCAGTTGTTGAATGTGGGGACAGTGCAAGTGCAAGTTGGCAGAGGCTAAACCGATTGACTCTTATTGGCAAAGAGCTATTTTTGGGAGCCAATGATGAGAACACCCTGTACTTCTGTGAGTTTGGCTCTATCTTGCAAGGTTATTATCAGGGAGTTTAATCAGAGACTGTCAAATGTATGGAGTGAGCAGCTAGCGTCTTAAAGAGCATGTTTCATGCTGGAGAAGCCTTTGAGGTATAAGTGAAGGCAAACATAAATCCATTTTCCTTTCTTGGGTTGCTCCAATATCCGCCTTTGCCACTTAACAGTATATCTGCTTCTTCAACAAAGAGCTGTCTTTTCACTTATCCCTGCTCCTTCAATCCAATCCTTCAGTGATGTCAGACAATGGCAAATCTGTGACACTGCAAGCCTTCTATTTCTAGTGTTCATATTATCCTAAAGGGTCGCAAAGCTCTTTGGACAAGCTCTGTACACAAGCATCACTTTGCTCTCCATTGAAATGTAGCCACCTCTCTTTGGAACGAAATGTGGCCGCTGTTTATCAGTGCACAGCAGTGCCATGCCGCCATTTAAGACATGAACTGAAAGTGGAGGGGTCATTCCGTGGTGGAGGCATTTAATGACTAGTACTTGTGTTGGAATAGGGCTAACATCCCTGTTCTTGCAAAAAGTGCCACTGCTTGTGTGCTTTAACACATAAATTATCCAGACCAGGAGACCTGGGTTCTACTCCCATCTCTGCCACTGACCTGCTGTGTGACCTTGGGTGAGTCTCTTCACATCTGTTCTCCTTCTTACACTTGACCTCACAATTGAAATAAACAAGTAAGTTCTTCAAGGTAGGGACTGTTTCTATGTCTGTGCAGGTCCTGGCACAATGGGGCCCTGAGCTTGGTTGGGGCTTCTAGATGCTACTGTAATACAAATATATAAATAATACCAATAACAATACTGGATCTTTAAAGACTAGGACAGGTCAGGAACCTGATTTTATATCTTCTCTGAAAGACAGAAGCTCCAGCAGCACAGGACCCTCTACCCCATGCTGGGGTGTGGCCTCTTAAGCTGTTCCTACACTGCAGCTGGGAGCAGGCCTCCCAGCCCAGGAAGGCAGACTCACACTAGCTTCCTGCAAGCTAGCCTGCTAAAAACAGCAGTGTGGATGATGTGGCTTGGGTGGAGACTCAGGCTAGCCACCTGAGTTCAGACCCGAGGGGTGGGATGGGCTTGAGAGCCCAAACTGCAACGTCTATACTGCTATTTTTTAGTGCACTAGCACAAGCCCAGCTAGTGCAAGTCTGTCTGCTCAGGCGTGGAGGCTTGCTTCCAGCTGCAGGGTAGATATAGCCTCAAGGAAGAGCACTCAATGAATCACCAAACATGGCTTCCTGCAGCTCCTTTGGAGGTTTCCTATCGTTAATACTGACAAGACCTGACCACTTCTTGCCTTGCGAGAGCTGATGAAATCACAGACACCCAAGACAACAGCTGTAGTAGGATAACTGCATCATGGTTTCCAGGAGAGGCTGAGAGAAGGTTCTTAGGTCAATGCTGAGAACTTCAAGAATAGCAAAGGGAGCCGGAGTCTGGGGAGATTCACGTTCTCTCATTTTTAACATTTGTCCTTATGGGAAAGTGGGGAGGTCTGTAAAGCTAGAAGGGAACATTTGCTGTAGAGCTGATGTAACACTGACAGACCCCGGTCATCGGCATGCGGGATCGAACCGGGGACCTCTGAAGCTTAGTGCTTGAGCCTCTACCGCATGATCTAAAAGCCAACTGGCTCTTAGTAAGGCTGTAGAGCAGTCTCATTAATCTCTCTCTCTAAGTGGTCTCGGTGCCACTGGATGGGACAGAACACCACACCTAGTAGGTCACACTGACAGATAGGGAGAGGGATGACATGGGGTTGACACCACAGACATGGACAAACCAGGCTGCAAGGAGCATGATGGTTCAACAGCTACTTTGGGGAATTGTCCACTGACAGTTGTATGGAGTCGGAGTCCCAGGGGCTTCTGCAGAAACTTAAAATACCATCATGCTCTCAAAGCTGGACGTGTTGATTTCATTCTCTTTCCCCCAATACATGCCACTCCTGGAGGCAGGGGCTGGGGTGGGATAGGGGCTGGCTCTTCATATTCCATAGGTCACCTTGCTCAGGGGGTAGGCTTGACAACTTTCTCGTTGCTCAAAACCGAACACCCTAGCCTCGCCCTGCCCTGAGACCATGCCCCTTCCCGCCCCTTCTCCGAGGCTCCACCTCCTGCTCACTACATTCCCCCTCCCTCAGTCACTTGCTCTCTCCCACCCTCACTCACTTTCACTGGCCTGGAGCAGGGGGTTGGGGTGCGGGAAGTGGTGAGGGCTCTAACTGGGGGTGCGGGCTCCAGGGTGGGGCCAGAAATGAAAGGTTCACGGTGCAGGAGGGGACTATAGGCTGGGGCAGGGGGTTGGGGTACAAGGGGATGAGGGCTTTGGGCTGGGGGTGTGGGCTCTGGGGTGGGGCCAGGGATGAAGGTTTTGGGGTGCAGGAAAGGGTTCGGGATTTGGGGGGGCTCAGGGCTGGGGCAGGAGGTTGGGGCACAAGGTTGGGGTGCGGATTTACCTTGGGTGGTTCCCATCAGTGGTGCAGCAGGGCTAAGGCAGGCTACCTGCCTGTCCTGGCACCATGCTGCGTGCCCCCCCCCCAAAGCAGCCACCATGTCCAGGGCCAGAAGGCTCTACATGCTGCTCTCGCCCACAGGCAACCTCCCCCCCCCACCGCTCCCATTGGCTGGTTGCCAGCCAATGGAAGTGCAGAGTGGGTGCTCGGGGGCGAGGGCAGCGCACGGAGCCCCGTGGAACCCCTGCCTAGGACCTGGAACTGCTGGTCGTGTCCGGGGAGTGCGCAGCGTGGTGCCTCAGGACAGGTAGGGGCTAGCCTCCTTAGCTCTGCAGCACTGCCGACCGGACTTTTAACGGCCCGGTCGGCGGTGCTGGTAGGAGCCGCCAGGGTCCCCTTTTGACTGAGTGTTCCAGTTGAAAATTGGACACCTGGCCACCCTATTAAGGAAGGGGCCTCTTTTTATGTCCCCCAGTGCACACTGCTGAGTAAGGGGACTCTTTCTCTGTGCTCCCTGTCTGTATATTCTCTAGTGCATGCTTGTTTCATATGTATGGTGGGTATTTTGCATAAGCAAACAAGCTCATGCCCATCTGCAGAATGGACACATTATTGCCTCACTCTTTCCCCAAAGTGACCCTCAAAAGGGGGGTTGTTGTGAAGCATGGGGAAATGGTGACAAAAACACCCTGCTGAGGTGGACGAAAAGCTGCAGAAAACAGCTGAAACAGACTGAAAAAGATGGCTTTGGCTGGCTGCCCTCATTCAGACCTTAAGCTCCTGTTGACCTCACCTCATGTGATTAAAGCAGCAGCCAGAATAGTTGTACCTAGAATAGAAAATAAAATTAGTGAACCTGAAAGGGGACCCTTACTGACCTTTTCAGCTCTCAGGGAAACATACAAAAGTCTGGGACAATATCTTGAAGGAAAGAGCTTCAGATCTCTTTGAAGGCTTCACTGTTTGAGAGCTGCATGCCAATGCACATAGAAAAATTGACCGTCGGACCACTGTAAAAATGTCTTGGAATTGTAACCTCTTCAAAAGAAAGTAGTGCAAAGATGGCTTTCCTAAAGACTTTATAGGTTTATTTTCCTGATGCAATAAGGAAGTGCATAAGTATTTCAGTTTCATAAATGGTCCATAAAACTGGAAAATAGGAGTTGCCATACCAGATTTACCATTGTGGTGACACACCAACTGGTAGAGCAGAATGGAAAATGATTTCTCTTGTGTTCATCCTGTCTCTGAGAGATCCTTCCAACCACCATCTCCATGAAATGCATCTAGTGTGGAGGACATTTTAACAGAATCAATATTGGGTCAATATTATATATCCCCCATACAATAGTGGAATTTTTCTAGAGAGCTATGGTACACTTTTAAACCATTGTGTCTTGGATGGGATGGACATGGCTAATTCTTACCTTTCCAACAACTATCTATTGTGGTCTCTCCAAAGAGACTCATGTGTAGAGTTTTGGAAGCAGGGCTTGTTAAGAGGCCCAACTCACCCTCAAATGCAATGATTCTAGCACTACAAGGTATGGGATCTTCAAGATGGTGGTACCATTTATGGGAGGTGGGGTCAGTTTCCTGGCATGGTGGCCTCACAAGTAAGAATTTTGACATGTGATCCCTCACATACGTGCACGTACACATGAATCATGATGTTAAAATCATGAAACACATGACAGTTCACTACTGTGATTGCTCCCCCAGTTCTGTAAACTACTTGTTTGTAACTGGTTTCAGAGTAGCAGCCGTGTTAGTCTGTATCCGCAAAAAGAAAAGGAGTACTTGTGGCACCTTAGAGACTAACACATTTATTTGAGCATAAGCTTTCGTGAGCTACAGCTCACTTCATTGGATGCATGCAGTGGAAAAGACAGTGGGGAGATTTATATACACAGAGAACATGAAACAATGGGTGTTACCATACACACTGTAACAAGATTGATCAGGTAAGGTGAGCTATTACCTGCAGGAGTGTGGGGGGGGTAAATCTTTTGTTGAAGAACTGCCACTTTTAGGTCTGTAATGGAGTGACCAAAGAGATTGAAGTGTTCTCCAACTGGTTTTTGAATGTTATAATTCTTGACGTCTGATTTGTGTCCATTTATTCTTTTATGTTGAGACTGTCCAGTTTTGCCGATATACATGGCAGAGGGGCATTCCTGGCACACGATGGCATATATCACATTGGTAGATGTGCAGGTGAACGAGCCTCTGATAGTGTGGCTGATGTGATTAGGCCCTATGATGGTGTCCCCTGAATAGATATGTGGACACAGTTGGCAATGGGTTTTGTTGCAAGGATAGGTTCCTGGGTTAGTGGTTTTGTTGTGCGGTGTGTGGTTGCTGGTGAGTATTTGCTTCAGGTTGGGGAACTGTCTGTAAGCAAGGACTGGCCTGTCTCCCAAGATCTGTGAGAGTGATGGGTCATCCTTCAGGATAGGTTTTAGATCCTTGATGATGCGTTGGAGACATTTTAGTTGGGGGCTGAAGGTGACGGCTAGTGGCGTTCTGTTATTTTCTTTGTTGGGTCTGTCATGTAGTAGGTAACTTCTGGGTACTCTTCTGGCTCTGTCAATCTGTTTCTTCACTTCAGCAGGTGGGTATTGTAGTTGTAAGAATGCATGATAGAGATCTTGTAGGTGTTTGTCTCTGTCTGAGGGGTTGGAGCAAATCTCTTTGGTCACTCGATTACAGACCTAAGAGTGGCTATCCTTCAACAAAAAAACTTCAAAAACAGACTCCAACGAGAGACTGCTGAATTGGAATTAATTTGCAAACTGGATACAATTAACTTAGGCTTAAATAAAGACTGGGAGTGGATGTGTCATTACACAAAGTAAAACTATTTCCCTATATTTATTCCCACTCCTCCCCCCCACCCCCAGTTCCTCAAACGTTCTTGTCAACTGCTGGAAATGGCCCACTTTGATTATCACTACAAAGGTTTCCCCTCTCCCCCTCCCCTCCCCGCGCTCTCCTGCTGGTAATAGATTTCAGAATAGCAGCCGTGTTAGTCTGTATTCGCAAAAAGAAAAGGAGTACTTGTGGCACCTTAGAGACTAAGTTAGTCTCTAAGGTGCCACAAGTACTCCTTTTCTTTTTGCGAATACAGACTAACACGGCTGCTACTCTGAAACCTGTCATTATTCAAGGTACTGAATTTAGCCATATAGAGTGGAAATCCGTCAACTTCATGAAAAAACTTGTACAGATACAGACAGACATCATCTTCCTCTCCAAATGCAAACAGATGGACATCATACCGAAAGGACTGAAGGTAAAAAATCCATTACAATCTACATACCACACAGACTATGCTGACAGCTTGTGCCACACACTCTCAAAGAAACTGCAGAACCACCTGATCAACATCCTCTACAGCAAACAGGGAAAGATTAAGAATGAGCTCTCAAAACTGGATACTCTCATAAAGAACCAACCTTCCACACAAACTTCCTCGTGGCTGGACTTTACAAAAACTAGACAAGCCATTTACCACACAAACTTTGCTTCTCTACAAAAGAAAAAGGACACTAAGCTATCTAAACTACTACATGCCACAAGGGGCCACAACAGTGGTTCCCGTAACCCACCCAGCAATATTGTTAATCTATCCAACTATACTCTTAGCCCAGTAGAAGAATCTGTCCTATCTCGGGGCCTCTCCTTTTGCACCTCCACCCCCACGAACATGATACAGTTCTGTGGTGACCTAGAATCCTATATTCGACGTCTCCGACTCAAGGAATATTTCCAACACACCTCTGACCAACATATTAACCCACAGAGACCTTCCTACCAGCATTACAAAAAGAAGGATTCTGGGTGGACTCCTCCTGAAGGTCAAAACAGCAGCCTGGATTTCTACATAGACTGCTTCCGCCGACGTGCACGAGCTGAAATTGTGGAAAAGCAGCATCGCTTGCCCCATAACCTCAGCTATGCAGAACACAATGCCATCCACAGCCTCAGAAACAACTCTGACATCATAATCAAAAAGGCTGACAAAGGAGGTGCTGTCGTCATCATGAATAGGTCAGAGTATGAACAAGAGGCTACTAGGCAGCTCTCCAACACCACTTTCTACAAGCCATTACCCTCTGATCCCACTGAGAGTTACCAAAAGAAACTACAGCATTTGCTCAAGAAACTCCCTGAAAAAGCACAAGAACAAATCCGCACAAACATACCCCTAGAACCCCGACCTGGGGTATTCTATCTGCTACTCAAGATCCATAAACCTGGAAATCCTGGACGCCCCATCATCTCAGGCATTGGCACCCTGACAGCAGGATTGTCTGGCTATGTAGACTCCCTCCTCAGGCCCTACGTTACCAGCACTCCCAGCTATCTTTGAGACACCACTGACTTCCTGAGAAAACTACAGTCCATTGGTGATCTTCCTAAAAACACCATCCTAGCCACTATGGATGTAGAAGCCCTCCTCACCAACATTCCACACAAAGATGGACTACAAGCTGTCAGGAACAGTATCCCCGATAATGTCACAGCTAACCTGGTGGCTGAATTTTCTGACTTTGTCCTCACCCATAACTACTTCACATTTGGGGACAATGTATACCTTCAAATCAGCGGCACTGCGATGGGTACCCGCATGACCCCACAGTATGCCAACATTTTTATGGCTGACTTAGAACAACGCTTCCTCAGCTCTCGTCCCCTAATGCCCCTACTCTACTTGCGCTACATTGATGACATCTTCATCATCTGGACCCATGGAAAAGAAGCCCTTGAGGAATTCCACCATGATTTCAACAATTTCCATCCCACCATCAACCTCAGCCTGGACCAGTCCACACAAGAGATCCACTTCCTAGACACTACGGTGCTAATAAGCGATGGTCACATAAACACCACCCTATATCGGAAACCTACTGACTGCTATTCCTACCTACATGCCTCTAGCTTTCATCCAGATCATACCACCCGATCCATTGTCTACAGCCAAGTTCTACGATATAACCGCATTTGCTCCAACACCTCAGACAGAGACAAACACCTACAAGATCTCTATCATGCATTCCTACAACTACAATACCCACCTGCTGAAGTGAAGAAACAGATTGACAGAGCCAGAAGAGTATCCAGAAGTTACCGACTACAGGACAGGCCCAACAAAGAAAATAACAACGCCACTAGCCATCACCATCAGCCCCCAACTAAAACCTCTCCAACGCATCATCAAGGATCTACAACCTATCCTGAAGGATGACCCATCACTCTCACAGATGTTGGGAGACAGGCCAGTCCTTGCTTACAGACAGCCCCCCAGTCTGAAGCAAATACTCACCAGCAACCACACACCACACAACAGAACCACTAACCCAGGAACCTATCCTTGCAACAAAGCCCGTTGCCAACTCTGTCCACATATCTATTCAGGGGACACCATCATAGGGTCTAATCACATCAGCCACACTATCAGAGGCTCGTTCACCTGCGCATCTACCAATGTGATATATGCCATCATGTGCCAGCAATGCCCCTCTGCCATGTATATTGGTCAAACTGGACAGTCTCTACGTAAAAGAATGAATGGACACAAATCAGACGTCAAGAATTATAACATTCAAAAACCAGTTGGAGAACACTTCAGTCTCTCTGGTCACTCGATTACAGACCTATCTGTAGGCTAGAGGAAGAGGAATCTGTAGGAAGAGAGGCTATCCTTCAACATAGAAGCTTCAAAAACAGACTCCAAGGAGAGACTGCTGAATTGGAATTAATTTGCAAACTGGATACAATTAACTTAAGCTTGAATAGAGACTGGGAATGGATGAGTCATTACACAAAGTAAAACTATTTCCGCATGTTATTTCTCCCCCCACCCCACCCCCCACTGTTCCTCAGATATTCTTGTTAACTGCTGGAAATAGCCTACCTTGCTTGTCACCATGAAAGGTTTTCCTCCTCCCCCCCCCCGCTGCTGGTGATGGCTTATCTTAAGTGATCTCTCTCCTTACAGTGTGTATGATAAACCCATTGTTTCATGTTCTCTGTGTGTGTATATCAATCTCCCCTCTGTATTTTTCACCAAATGCATCCGATGAAGTGAGCTGTAGCTCACGAAAGCTTATGCTCTAATAAATTTGTTAGTCTCTAAGGTGCCACAAGTACTCCTTTTCTTTCTGCTGGTAATAGCTCACCTTACCTGATCACTCTCCTTACAGTGTGTATGGTAACACCCATTGTTTCATGTTCTCAGTGTAAATAAATCTACCCACTGTATTTTCTACTGCATGCATTTGATGAAGTGAGCTATAGCTCACGAAAACTTATGCTCAAATAAATTTGTTAGTCTCTAAGGTGCCACAGGTACTCATTTTCTTTTTGTTTGTAACTGTTACTCGGGCTGTATCAAAATCACTGCAGTCCAACTCAATGCAATCAAAATGAACGAAAACCTAACCAAGACGATCCTGGTAAACCAAGGCAACCTCAAGGAACTAAATGCAATTTCACACAATCCCACCAAAACAAAGCCAAGCCAAGCCACATTAAGACAGTGCAATCCCAGCCCATGGAACTGAATCCAAATAAATAAGAACCAAGCTCATTCTGACTGGGTACAAGCATAGCAACCAAAGTGAAACAAAGCTAATGCATGTTAAATTGGGGCAATCCTCATCCATCAAACTCAAGCCAAATTAATGATATTAAACTCAGTTTCTAACAGCATAAAAGCAGTGTGATCTCATTCTACAAAACCTAGACCAACCTAGCAGAACTGATCAAATTACAGAACCAATGACACCTAGCAAATGGAACCACAGCAATTCCAGCTCCAACTCAAACGGAAGCAGAGCTGACTCAGCCCAAACTGCAGTGCCAAGAACACATCCAGGGGCATGCCCCGCCCACCCTACACCCTAGCCCTCTGGACCTTTTCATTGGGCTCCTGCCCCATGGACCTACCTGGCCATCCCACCCCTTTACTGCGAGCCAGCTTCACAAATTGCAGCCGGTTCGGTTCTGGACCGCGCCAAGAAAACGTCTGTACATGTTCATGCTCCACACTCTTCACGTCCTCACCCTTGAGTCCTGCCCTGACCTGCTGAACCTCCTGCCACCTCTAGAGGGTGAGGAGCCCCTGTGGGTGAGCCTATATTCCACCCTAGTCCTGAGGCCTGCCAGGGACATCAACTGGTTGCTCCTTCATGGAGCCATGAGCATGGGCGTGTACTTGGCACAGTTCACTCCCCTCCTAGACACCTACCCCTTTTGCGGCATGAGGGAGACCCTGGCGCACGTATATCTGGAGTGCGCCAGGTTGCAGCCCCTATTCCAGCTCCTCCTAGATATATTATTACGTTTTTGGTTGCACTTTTCCCCTTACCTTCTCATCTATGCACTCCCTATCTGTGGCCCCACAAAGTCACGGGGTCTCCTTGTTAACCTGCTCCTAGCCCTGGCCGAAATGGCCATCTACAAAACCAGGGATAGGAAGTTGGCTGATGGTGTTTCCTGCAACTGTGGGGCCTATTTCCGCTCTTCAGTCCATTTATGCATCCGGGCAGAGTTCCTCTGGGTGGCTTCCACTGGCTCCCTTGACACCTTTGAGGAGCAGAGGGCACTGTCCGGGGTTCTCTGCTCAGTGGCCCGTCAGGTTCCCTTCGTATAGCCCTGTGACCTCACTCCCGTTCCTGTTGTATATTTAGTTGTCCCCCACAATCACTTGGAATCCTGGACCTGTGGATCCCCTGCTTTGGCTGGCGGGAGGTCCTTTAGCAGTAGGCAGGCTTCCTGAATCCCAACAGGACCAACACATCCAGCTCTTGATTACAACAGGTTCTCCTAAGCAGCAGGCCTTGTACTGTGTGCACTGGGCTTTATGGAGCCCTAATAGCTTACAGATGGATAGAAACCCACTACATACCAGTTAAGGAGGATGAATATAATCTAGCAGAGAACAATATATGTAAGTGGTAAGTAAACTGAATATATAGATTGATAACATGAAAAAATATATGGTGAATGAGGGACAGGCAGGAAGATTCTACAAGGACAGCAGTGAAAAGACAGAGTAGCCTGTAAATAAACTTGTCATTGGACGTACGGTTTTTAAATGTGTATTTTGTATCTTGGTTAAAGGCTCTTGTCTTTCACCAGTCAGACGTTCTTGGTTTGGGATTTGTACAGCTGCTCATGTAGACTTTTCCCCTCTTCCATCAGTTAGCCCCAGTTAACTTAAAACAGTCTGCTATGCTGGATGGATGGGGGGACGTTTGAGTTTCCGAAGCAGAACGCATCAAGATTTTTCTTTCTCCCTCTTCTCTTCTGAGACGCTGCCATTCATTCACCCCGCCTTCTGCAGCCAAGTCTCCTGATTTTTGCATCTTTTGTGGCTTAGTGGCTACTTAAACATTTATTTATGTAGACCGTTCCCCAAGGGAGCAGCTCCTGGAGGCAAAGAGTTGTGTTGGGAGGGAAGAAGGGAGGGAGTAGTTCTTCCCCCCAGAAGGCTCAATATTATCTCTTGCTAAGGGGCAGCAAAGGAACAAAAAACTCTTGTCTTAAAGCATAAGATTAGCATACAAAGAACAAACCATGCGCACACACATACACCAAAATAGACTGGAAACTGAAGATGTGGGGAAGGAAATGTTTGTGTCAGCCAAGTGATTAGAAAGTCAGCTATGTTCAGTCATGGACTTTGTTTTCTTTTAACCCTTAGGACACTGGCATTTTTCAGATCTGCCAGCCAAATAAATGATTAGGATGCTGTGCTGCACATATCACACAGTGGGTGTGATTTGGGCATTCTGATTGTATGAACAGTTCATAAATTCCTCTTATGCTATTGGGCATTTAAGGTCATACCATATGTCATTGGGAAAGTAATTAAGAGTTTGGATTTGACCAGTGACCTCAATGTTAATGATCTCTATGTAGGCAGTATACAGGTAAATATGATTTTCTGTTGTTGATTTGATTGAATTTTAATAATAGACAGGGGTAAACTCAACTAGCTGAATTAATTAATTAGTCACATGTAACTTATTCACACAGCTGAATTCTCTACTAGATAGATTGGTATTTATCTATATATATTCATGTGTGTGTTTAGTATATGTATTTATTCCAACAAAGACCTATATTGAGAGAACATTAAAGTTGCATAGTTAAACAGTCAAAAGCCAGGAAATGACAAATATTCAACCTTAACTCTGCCCTCTTCTGCTTCATGAATAATAACAACATAGCTCTAGATCTTCAGCTGCAGTCTAAATATGCTTGGCGCAATTGGGCAGAGGGCAGAGGTGGCTGCATACCATCTTTATGTTTCCCCAGGCCTGGGGCCTGGCATCAGGACTGTTGCCCACAGCCTCGGGGCTGTTTTGGCAGCTGAGTATCATTGTGTGTTCGAATGTCCCAGCCATGCCCCTTCTTTTCCCCAAGATTATTCCCTATGCTGAGGGCCAGGAGGGAAGTGATCTAGAGGTGCTAGCAGATCTGTGGCACCCAGGGATTCCCCTTACATGAGAGGAATCTTCAAGGTGCCAGTTAAGCCGGCTTTTCAACCGCTTTGTGCCACTCCAGTGTTCAGAGCAGCTGGTGGAGACCTGAGAATCAGGCCCCAAGTCTTTAATTAATTACCCATTCCCAAACTACTTCTTAGTTAATATAATATAAAATCATGCCTTCTTTTCCCACAGCTATAGCTACAAATGAATAGCATGCTGTCATATTATTCATTCTTGTTTACTAATGCGATTTTCATTGTCATAGCTCCAATGTTGTAGACTTTGTATATGATAAATTGTCTTTTCTCTAAGGTAAGTCTTCTGATTAGTCAGTGAGCACCCATGTGCTGTGCAGTTGGTTTTAAACCAGCTGTTCTGTCTATTTGAGGTGCAGTAGAGGTGTTAATGCAGTTAATTATGATGCAGACATATTTGTTTCCCATTTTAGGATCCCCTTTAGATGAACTAACTGCAAAAGAGGAAGTGTAGTTATTCCCATTTTACAGAGCAGGAGCGGAGCCTCAGCAAGGTTAAATGACCTGCTCTAGGTCACAGAAGTCTGTGACAGAACCAGAACTCCGGTCTCTTGACTCCTAGGGCTTTGCTGCAAGATTATCGTTCTTCTCTCTAGTTGCTGCAACAACTTGCTTCCTTCTGTCTGTTACAAGTTTGCTCTTGCATCTTCAGTGCCGAAAAACCTTCTGTCAACCCCATTTGCCTAATTACTGCCCTGTCTTCCTGTTACCTTTTTGTCTCCAAGAGTCATTATAGTACTACCTTCATCCCACTGTATTGGTTTCCTCTCCTCCAACTCTCTTCTTACTTCTCTCTAGTGATAAGAGGGACCCAACACACCTTGGTTGGTGTGAATGAAAGACCGCCTTTATTTCTGTTTAAGAAGATGGTTATCTCCTTGCTCTATGCCCCTTAGGGCTGCTCTGAACATTCACAACTAACGCTGCACCTTCCAGTTAGGAATCTGTCCTCTTTGCACCATGCAGACCCTCACCAAGATCAAAATCAGATGGGAGCAAACCTCTGTCTTTCCCTTATTTGATTGGTCTGCTGCCTTTATCTGTCCCATCAGTCACTCTTTCTTTACTCCCTCTTCTCCCTGAGTTCCGTGAGTCTGTTTCCTGGTTCTCCTTCTACCTCATTGAAAGTTCCTTCAGCAACTTCTATGTTGCTTTCTCATTCTGCTTATTTGTTTTGCAAAGGCTTATGAACATTTATGGAACTATATTAGAAACTACCTAAAAAACCCTAAGTTAAAAGAAAGTTATCTGGGTTGCAAAGTCAAATATTTGTGGTTGCCCCTGCTACCTTATTTCTGCCCCTGTGTGTATTCATCTTATCCATAGAATGAGGAGGACTGCTGTGGGAAAAAAAGTATGTGGTCCTGTACTTTGAAGACCTATCATAATGGACATGCACGAGGGGGTTGAATTAAGGTTGCATGAGCAACTATAAACCTGGCATTTCTTAATTTTTGAGTGCTTAACTTTGCAATTTAAATAATGTTATTTTAGTATAGTTTTTGATGTGTAACCTCCTAGGCTTTTTAAAAGGAAAAGGGTAAACACAAATCCTATTATGTACAACTGTAACAAACCCTCATCACGCATTATCAGCAGGGATTGAATCATGAACTTTCAGCATCGCAGCACAGACTTGTACCACTTAACTTACAGGACTAGTTACCAGCAGCCTCTCCTGCTGGCACCAGAAGGCAGATATTATTCTAGAGGGGTAGTGGGCAATTGATACCATTTCCTAAGTCCATGGGATAGTCATGGCAGCCCAGCCTGGCTTGATTTTCTCTCTTCCCCACCTGGGAGATAGGGGGTTCCTGTTGATGATGGGGTCATGAGAGAGAGGGGATGGGCTGCTGGGGGAATGTACTGGGTCCAGGAGGATATTATATAAGGTGTGTGATCTGGCTTTCTCCCCCACCCTCTGCTACCACTGCTCTGGCAGCTCCCAGGTGTTCCTTGTGTGGTTTGTGGTGTTGGTGGTGCTGCTGCATTGATGACACTGTGAGCCTGGCTCTTTAGAACATTTGTGTTCAGTTATTATTTTGGCAGGTTGCCAGAAATTTTCCTGAGCAATGCAACTGACAGAAGGGAAATGGCAATTATTTAACTGTCTATAACACAGCTGAACCTGAATGGAATTTCATGGACCAAAGAAAAAAGGCTTCTCTAGTATGAGGGTTTTTTCCCTGCTCAATTTCAAAGGCTTGCTGCAAAGAATGGAGGTGTTAGATTTTCTCAAAAAAAGGTCCAGAGAGAGAATTTTATATAATGAAAAGTGTGAGGTAACCTAAATATAGGGCTTACTACCAACTCCCCCATAGTCGTAGTAACTATGCAGTACACACAGGCACCCCCCTCACACACACATATACATACACACAGATTTAAACACATATACGAAGTCACCTAGATAAATTAGACTGTGTAAAGTCATTCCCCATATATATTTCTATTTGCTACATGACCCTCAGGCCCTCTCTCACAACCTTCCAAGAGCCTCAGCTTCATCTTATGTTGGCAGGACCCTTCCTATTATTCTTGCCCTTCCACTCCATGGCATCAACTGAGACCTCTTGCAACGCTAAGCATGCCGTAGATAATGTGAGCTTTGCACTGACGTGCTTCAGACCCGTCATTCCCCAGTTGAGATTCTGAATAGCTGACGAGCCTATGGAAGATACGAGCTCCAGAGATCCACCAATACTGAGAGAGAGTCAGCTTGCTTTGGCTCTAGAAAGCTCAGGCCCCCAGGAAAGCAGTCCACAGCTTTTCCCTTCCTTTTCTCCAGCTGGGGTTGGCAAGTACACAGCCCTTTCTCCCCTCCATAACTTTGCTTTGAAACTTTTCACTCTTTACAGCAGTGCCTGAGGTGCTCACAGTTTGCTAGTGCTCTCCAGTTGGTGAGAAAGCAGCAAAAGATGCCAAGAGTGGTTTCCAGCCACGCCCTGTTCAGCTTGGTCCCTGCTGGTTCTGCCAAGAGGAAGGAGAGTCCCAGACAAGACCAGCTCACTACACTTGTGCTGTTTTAGTGTGGGTCGGGCCAAGGGGATACTTTTAATCTCCTCTGGCAGAATCACTACTTGCTGACCACAGTAATGGTTCTGGCTAAAGTCTGAGCCACAGTAATGTGCGCACATGTAGAAAGCCTGGCTGTCTGATTGGTGGACTATGCCCAATGGTGAAATCTAGTCTATGGCATGTGGCCACCAGTGGCGAACGCAGCTGGCCCTGACTGAATGCTATGGAGTGTTATGGTAACATTGTGCTCCAGCCCTGCTTACTCTAAAATGAAGCCAAGTGTACAAGGGAGTAGGAGTGGGATGAGTAGGGGCCCCTAGACATTGTTCCTCTTGCTCTTGTAATCTCTTCTCCAACATAGACTGTAAATAGGTATTACTTCTGAATCAGTGGCCCAATCTGTCACCTTTGACTGCCCTTGGTCACTTGCACGCGTGAGTGCACTTAGAGGTGACACCCTCCTGACCAGAAGTGGGACATTCAACCTGACTTACTTCCAGAGGCGCTAACTGATGGCTAGGCCAATAGGCTTATTGAAGCTCAAAACCCTCTGAGTTATTTAAATGACTACGGGCCATATCCCCCACCCGCCCTGGAGGAACCCAAGCTGGCCAGAGAGGCAGGAAAACTCAGTCTGCTGAAAAACATCCCCTTATAGAGCTAAAGCTGCCCATGGAGTCAGGGGCCAAGGTCCGCCAACCCCACTGATCCTAGGGATCTATGGGGATGTATCCCCTGGATCCACAAAGGCAGAGCCATGCTGCGTGGGTCTCTTGAATCTGTCAGTGAATGTGCTGGGGCCCCCTGCCTCTGAGCAGCCATTGCATGAATAACCTGTAGCTATGCTCCTGCCTGAGTGCACCATATGTCAGTGCCTGGGTGAATTTCTCTGCCTTCATGTGTCTGTGGCCTAGAGTCTGATCTCAGCTACACTAGTGTAAATCCACAGTAATTCCGTGGATGTCTCATGGTGGTTCTCCCGTTTTCGCTGCTGAAGTAAGAGGCGGGCCCTTTGCATCTTTGTGCAGGAGTGTATCTATGCATGCCTGTTTCATGGAGAGTGGGTGCCTCTTGTTAAGGGTGCCCCAGTGTGAGGGTCAGCCAGTTCCGTGTAAAAACTATCGACTTAGGGGACCAAAGGGTTTTGGGCGGTGCTGGAGGACAGGGCTGTTGATTTTTTCCTGTTTTGCAGAAGGCAGGATGGTATTTGGCAATGGGGGCACCACAGCAGGTGAAATTCCAATGTTCAATATTCCGATCTCCTCCCATTCCCCAGAGGCACCTTACAAAGTGGCTTCTTCGTTCTGCCTTGCTACTTCTGACAAACCATAAAAAATGCAAGCGAGCCCCTCCCTTTCCATTGCTTATTCTCCCATCCTCACTGTGGCCGGCTTGCTTTCAACACCCTGCTTGTCTTAATACAAAGAGACTCTTTCAACCTCCTCTAGGCCTGCATTTTTAAACCTCCCATCAGTGCTGGATTGCAGGGGAGCCCAGAACAGAAATTCACTCAGAGTAAAACAGTCACTGCCAATGCCTTACCTGAGCGTTCATTGGGTTTTGTACACCCCAGTTCAGTGCCCAGATTCATTACTTCCCCCAATCAGTAAAAGGGTTAAATTGTCTCCCAGGCTGTGGCATAAATTGGTGAGCTCCTCTTTCCCTGTAATACGTTAAAAAAATTGAGAGAAAAGAAAGCTCAGCAAAAAATATTGCTCAACAAGAAAAACCAAGGGGAAAAAAATCGTTAGTCAGGGCATTACATGCATGGACACGTACTGTATGCAGGCACCCACCTGCACAATGTGGACACACACACACACTCAAGAGAGGGAGTATTTTTTTATAAGGCCATTTAAAAAACAATACATCTCCACCACAATAAACCACTGGAACAGACAGACGCTTCCATCACATGAAACATGCCTCTGACCACCTTGTCCTCAAAAAGTCTGCCACCTTTTTCCCTTGGGCCACACTACCACAGTGGAGAAAAGCAGAGGAGCTCAAGATGAAGCCCTACTGGTTTGGTATTCTCTGTAGGGGCATCATGCCTTTGGAGTTTGCTTGTCCTGACCTTAGTCCAAAATAAGCTGAATCTGATGACCCTTAAGAGATGGTGAAATGCTCATCTTTCTTCCCCCAGGCATTTCAAAGGGGGTGGGGGCTTGCCAGGGTGCAGAATTGTTGCAGAAGAAGGCTGAGCCTAGGGTTTGTGTTGCCTGATTGGCTGTAGATGGTTATATTGAACAGTACGGCTGCACTTTAGTTATGGTGGGGTATTGTATCTGAGCTATGTTTAAGATTTATGTAAAGGGAGCCTAGCACGTATGGAAGAGCTGTTCCTTTGCATTTGTATAAATCCAGAGAACTATTTGCTGCAGGATAAGCCACACACTGTTCACCACAGTAGACCACATCTCCATCACACTATATAAAACATGGCCTCCCCAACCATAAATGACACCCTCTGCCACCATATTAAGCTGTGCCTTCCACCCCCGTAAGATATGTTCATCACACCCTCCGTTACCATAAGCCATGGCTGCTGCTGTTGTAATCCATGAGCTCTACATCTGGAAGCTATTCATACCAGTCTAATACCAATACTAAAAGAAGATTGAGGGGAGATATGATTGCTCTCTATAAATATGTCAGAGGGATAAATACAGGAGAGGGAGAGGAATTATTTAAGCTCAGCACCAATGTGGACACAAGAACAAATGGGTATAAACTGGCCACCAGGAAGTTTAGACTTGAAATCAGACGAAGGTTTTTAACTATCAGAGGAGTGAAGTTTTGGAATAGCCTTCCAAGGGAAGCAGTGGGGGCAAAAGATCTATCTGGTTTTAAGATTCTACTTGATAAGTTTATGGAGGAGATGGTATGATGGGATAATGGGATTTTGGTAAATAATTGATCTTTAAATATTCAGGGTAAATAGGCCAAATCCCCTGAGATGGGATATTAGATGGATGGGATCTGAGTTACCCAGGAAAGAATTTTCAGTAGTATCTGGCTGGTGAATCTTGCCCATATGCCCAGGGTTTAGCTGATCACCATATTTGGGGTCGGGAAGGAATTTTCCTCCAGGGCAGATTGTAGAGGCCCTGGAGGTTTTTCGCCTTCCTCTGTAGCATGGGGCATGGTTGACTTGAGGGAGGCTTCTCTGCTCCTTGAAGTCCTTAAACCATGATTTAAGGACTTCAATAGCTCAGACATGGGTGAAGTTTTTCATAGGAGTGGGTGGGTGAGATTCTGTGGCCTGCGCTGTGCAGGAGGTCGGACTAGATGATCAGAATGGTCCCTTCTGACCTTAATATCTATGAATCTATTAATCAGTCACCAACACTAACCATGCCTTCAGCTACCGGAAGCCATGTAGGCCTTCTGTTACCGGTACTATGAGCCACAACCTTCCGTGCAAAAAAAAAAGGACTCTCTATCACCATCTAAAAGAAAAGGAGTACTTGTGGCACCTTAGAGACTAACAAATTTATTAGAGCATAAGCTTTCGTGAGCTACAGCTCACTTCATCGGATGCATTTGGTGGAAAAAACAGAGGAGAGATTTATATACACACACAGAGAACATGAAACAATGGGTTTATCATACACACTGTAAGGAGAGTGATCACTTAAGATAAGCCATCACCAGCAGCAGGGGGGGAAAAGGAGGAAGACCTTTCATGGTGACAAGCAAGGTAGGCTAATTCCAGCAGTTAACAAGAATATTTGAGGAACAGTGGGGGGTGGGGTGGGGGGGAGAAATAACATGGGGAAATAGTTTTACTTTGTGTAATGACTCATCCATTCCCAGTCTCTATTCAAGCCTAAGTTAATTGTATCCAGTTTGCAAATTAATTCCAATTCAGCAGTCTCTCCTTGGAGTCTGTTTTTGAAGCTTTTTTGTTGAAGGATAGCCACTCTTAGGTCTGTAATCGAGTGACCAGAGAGATTGAAGTGTTCTCCAACTGGTTTTTGAATGTTATAATTCTTGACGTCTGATTTGTGTCCATTCATTCTTTTACGTAGAGACTGTCCAGTTTGGCCAATGTACATGGCAGAGGGGCATTGCTGGCACATGATGGCATATATCACATTGGTAGATGTGCAGGTGAACGAGCCTCTGATAGTGTGGCTGATGTAAACTGGATACAATTTAACATCCAGCTGATGTGACTGGATACAATTAATTTAGGCTTGAATAGAGACTGGGAATGGATGGGTCATTACACAAAGTAAAACTATTTCCCCATGTTATTTCTCCCCCCCACCCCACCCCCACTGTTCCTCAAATATTCTTGTTAACTGCTGGAATTTGCCTACTTTGTTTGTCACCATGAAAGGTTTTCCTCCTTTTCCCCCCCTGCTGCTGGTGATGGCTTATCTTAAGTGATCACTCTCCTTACAGTGTGTATGATAAACCCATTGTTTCATGTTCTTTTTGTGTGTATATAAATCTCCCCTCTGTTTTTTCCACCAAATGCATCCGATGAAGTGAGCTGTAGCTCACGAAAGCTTATGCTCAAATAAATTTGTTAGTCTCTAAGGTGCCACAAGTACTCCTTTTCTTTTTGCGAATACAGACTAACACGGCTGCTACTCTGAAACCTGTCACCATCTAGTGTGAGCTCCACTACCAGAAGCCAGGCCTTCCACTACAGTAAGCCATGAGTTCTGACATCAGCAACATTTGACAGTTCTCACATCAGTTCTGGCATAAGGAGTAATTTACAGAGGTGGTCACCTCATCATTCATGTAGCTCTCCCGCTATGATACCAGAGAACACTATATTTCATGACTTTACAAAACACAGGCACTCTTAGAGTACACCTCTTAAACATTCTTGGGCTAATTAGGGCAGAGGGTAGGACTTAAACACCGACAAAAAAGCAAGCAAAGATACCAGTAAAGAAACAACCAATTGGTGGCATCTCAGTGAATGGCAAGAGCAGTGTAAATGCCAATTTGAAGTGAGCAGAGGACTGCATTCCTGGAAATTATTTTATTTGGAGAGCCATAGGATTGAGAGATGGAAAGCAAAAGCAGTTACTTTATGCTGTGTAGTGTCCACAGAATGCTAGGAGTTGTACAAACAGAAGAAGGAGTAGTCCCTCCAGCCCTGCAGTGATCGTTCTCGCTGAAGCAAAAGCCCATTAGAAACAATTCCCTGTTGTGCAGATGTAGTAAGGGCATCAGACTTCACCAGGTGGTTGTGGAAGGTGAACTTGATGCTCGAGAAGGGACATTGTTTTCATGTTAATTAATTTGCATATGGAACATTCACAAATATTCTTTTTTTTCTTTGGCTGATGTGGCTAATTAATGAGCCCATGTGTTTGTAAGCAGGAGATTTTCACTCTCAGTGGTATTTCTTCTCCCCCTGCTTGTTCAGTTGCATGCCAACGCCTCTGGTGATGTGCTTTTGTTACATCAGAGGTGTTCCAGAGGGAAATAGCTGTGATGTCACCCGTGGAAGCTTACAACCAGTGACTGACAAGCCTCAATAAAGGTTAAGATTGAAAGTCTGTTCAAGTGGCTGCGTGGGAGGCATCACTATCTGTCTAGTGGTTGAGGCACAAGACTAGGAGGCAGGAGACCTGAGTTATAGTCTCTGCTTTAACATCCATTCGTTGCGGGATGCAGAGCAAACACTTGACAGCTCTGTGCCTCAGGGTATGCCTACACAGCACTAGATACCTTCAGCTGACACAGGCTTGCGGGGCTCAGGCTGCGGGGTTCTTTCATTGCAGTGTAACCATCTGGGCTCAGCCAGGGGCCCTGGGCTCTAGGACCTTGCGAGGCGGGAGGGTCCCAGAGCTCAGGCTCCAGCCTGACTAGAAAGTCTACACAGCAATGAAACAACCCCGCAGCCCGAGCCCCGAGGACCTGAGTCAGCTGGCACAGGCCAGCCACAGGTTTGTCTTTGCTGTGTAGACCTACCCTTAGGCATCATTCCCCCACCTGGGCAATGAGACTAATGATGCTTACCAACCTATGCCTGGAGATCTCCAGACTGAACCCCTCCCCACCCCACCCCCCAAGAGCAGGTTCGCCTCACAAGATTTCATCTTCCTACTTCTAATTCTAAATTAGGAACATAAATGTTTCCTTGTCTTTCTATCTTATGCACTTATATGGCCCCCGTTGCCATAGTATCTGAACCCTTCAATGTAATGCTGCCTGCAGTGAATCAAGAGCATGAATACCGCCCTCAGGGCAGACTGATGAACCAGGGTACAAACCTCAGATAGACTGCGAGTTCTACACTTCAATTTCACCAACCAATTATCAAGTGTAAACTTCTCAGGTGCCATGACAGCCTAAACATAGAGTCACAGGCAACCTGCTTGGGGACTTCAATCTAAGTCACCACACGGGTGAGCTCACCTCTGTGATAAATGGTCCTTACCCCAAGAATCAAGTCACTTAAAAAAACAAAAAAACTTCAAGAACAGACTCCAACCAGAGAGACTGCTGAATTGGAATTAATTTGCAAACTGGATACAATTAACTTAGGCTTGAATAAAAACAGGGAGTGAATATGTCATTACACAAAGTAAAACTATTTCCCCATGTTTGTTCCCCACCCGCCACTGTTCCTCAGACGTTCTTATCAACTGCTGGAAATGGCTCACCTTGATTATCACTACAAAAGGTCCCCCACCCCCCCTCCTGCTTAATAGCTCACCTTAAGTGATCACTCTCCTTACAGTGTGTATGGTAACACCCATTGTTTCATGTTCTCTATGTATATCAATCTCCCTGCTGTATTTTCCACTGAATGCATCCGATGAAGTGAGCTGTAGCTCACGAAAGTTTATGCACAAATAAATTTGTTAGTCTCTCAGGTGCCACAAGTACTCCTTTTCTTTTTGCGAATACAGACTAACATGGCTGCTACTCTGAAACCTGTCAAGTTCCTTTTGTTTGGGACTTTTATCCCCCTCTTGCCATGCGCTCTCAGCTGCAAACTCAGTTGATAGGAGGAATCCACTTGCATGATTCATCTTCACTGGGAGGAGACCAGGACAACAAAAGTCCTTTGTCATCTTGTTGAGGGTACATAGGAAAATTCCACTCCCAATTTCCCACATTAGTCCTGACCTTTCCTTTTGGGAAGGGTGTAACACCTGTTGAAGATCAGCCCTTCACACTGCTTAATGTCTCTGTCCTGTCTGGTGACTTACACAGGGACAGAGGCTCACAATACAACAGCTCAAACACTTCCTTACAGTATGAGATACAGATGTTAGAAGTGAGATCAGTGCATGCAGCAACTTTCAAGCGTTCCATAAAGTCTAAATACTAAACACATTCATTTGATTCTAATACTTATTTTAACAATACTAACACACAGTGAGCCAGATGGATTTCAACTATGTGTTTGTCTTTGTTCAAATGAGACATGGGGACCTTGGCATGAGCTGGCACCTGGTCTGCCAGTATCACACTCAAGGCATTTTGTGTTTATTCGCACAATTGAGATAGGAAAGTATTATTATCCCCATTTTACAGATGAGGAACTGAAGGACAGAGAAGTCCCTAGCCCAGGTCACTTAGGAAGTTTTGTGTCAGAGCAGAGAATTAAATCCAGTTCTCCTGAGTCTTAGGCTGCACCACCCCTCTTCTCCTTCCTTATGGTATTTCAGCACTGGAATTAGGAAGCACAAAGGCAACTGCGAACATTAAAAATGATAGGGGGGTAATATTATCTGAGTTTTGTTGAACCTCGGGAAAGGTTTGGATTCCCAAATGAGCTTTGGGTGACCTTTTTGGTCACTTTTTAAATGCAACTGAAATACCCTCATTCCTATTTGTGACCTCTTATGAACTGTAGGGATGAGGGTAGAGGTGGTATAAGACAGTGCAAGAAGGCGATCAAGCCTGGATAAAATAAGAACCAGAAAGAAGCTGTGCTAAAACTTGATCTTCCTGAAGCTTCATGCAAAATATTAACAACATTGTCCAGTCCCCTTTTATCATCACCCAAACAAGAAGCTGAGCCTCCTGAATTTTTTTGTCCCAAACTTGAACCTGTACCTCTGGACACTTCACCCAAAACAGTATCTGGAAGGAGTCTTGCCCAGAATGTAAAACCCAAACCTCTGAATGGTCACATCCTTTAACTTTTAATTAAAGAGTTCCCCAAGTGGCCTTTGTGTTCTCCAGGCCAGATAAAAATGAAATACTAAGAAAAACACAAGGGATGCTAGTTCTCTGACCCAGTTGGAAGGAGAAAGTCTTGGAAATCTCACTGGAGTGACATATTTTTGGCTATGTCCACATGACAACTTTTAACCAGGGTTTTTGTAATGATTAGATGAGGAATGGTCATCTTAACTGGTCACAGGTTACAAAGTTCAGTTTGTCACACAGCAGCTGTGTTTGTGTGTCCATACCTGGTATACTGCCGTGCCTTGTTTGCCTAAATGCACTCTGGAAACTCTGAACAGCTATCCTATAGTGCCTCAACAGAGAACAAAGTACTCTGGTGACATGTACAAAGTGGCACACAGCATGTGGGGTTCTGGGCTGTCCTACCACCTGGCTAGCTAGGAATAAGCAAGACCATGCAAATCGGTTACACAAACGTGATTAGTGTATCATGTCAACTCTGAACAAACAAACAAACAAACAAACAAAACCCGTGTCCTGGTGGGTGACAGGAAGACAGCTATGTGCCAGTCCAAGAGTTTGGCAGGAGCAGAATGCTGCTCGTTAGCCTTTGTTACTAATCAAGTTTGAGCAATGATTTATGAGCACAAACCATGTTTAGAGCCAGCCATACTGACCTTTGCGCACTCTTTGGTCCCAGTTCCAAGACATGGTAGGTGCAGAATTATTCAGAGAGGTTTCTAAACTTTGGAAGCTTTTTCAAGCTTTTTTAGGTCTCAGAAAAGGTTTGAGTGGCCTTCAGGGATTGAGATTTGGGGACAAAGATCTGTGCCGGTTATGCATCCCAATTGTTTTTTTTCCTCACTTATAATTAAATTTCCTCCTTAATAATTATTCAAGGAAGTGGCCTGTAGGGAAAAAGAGTGACGTGATTGACAATGATATCTATCCAATCTGCGTTTCCATATTATTTACAAAGGGATAATATTTATTTGGGTTTTGTTAGCTTGGGATTGGTTAACCTCCTGCTTTTGACTGCGTACTGTACAAAATATTAATTAGATCAGTCCATTGGCTCCTTTCTGTTTTATAATATCTTAGTGACTTGGTAACACTAAGAAAAAGAAGTAAGGGGAGATAGGAGAATGTATTCTCCTTTCCTTGAGACTTCCTGTGGGGAATTTTGGTGACTGATGTCTGATTGGATAAGGTTTTGGTGTTACAAGTGGGTGGGTTCTCAGAACTGTATAATGAGTAAATAAATGGGATGTGTGGCGCAAGAACCCTGAGCATCTCTGGCTTATGCAGGAATTGAGTAAACACTGGAGTAATAAGAATTTACAAGCTGCCCCAAAACACACTGAGATGTCAGAAGTGCCTCACTCTGCTTTGCGCTGGCTGGCAGGTTATATTCTTTAACTGCAGGCATCACTTTTAATGACTTGGCCAAGACAAATCTGTGACATTTTATTTTGTTGAAACTAACCTCTGTCCTCACAACACATTGCTCCTTCCCTCTCGCATAGATATATACCATATAAAAATACACTCAGATCTACCTTTGCTTGCATTTTCTCTCTCCCTCTCTCTTTTACACTGATATGCACACACACACATTTCTCAAAAAGAAAAGGAGTACTTGTGGCACCTTAGAGACGAACAAATTTATTGAAGCATAAGCTTTCGTGAGCTACAGCTCACTTCATCGGATGCATTTGGTGGAAAAAACAGAGGGGAGATTGATATACACACACAGAGAACATGAAACAATGGGTTTATCATACACACTGTAAGGAGAGTGATCACTTAAGATAAGCCATCACCAGCAACAGGGACGGGAAAGGAGGAAAACCTTTCATGGTGACAAGCAAGGTAGGCTATTTCCAGCAGTTAACAAGAATATCTGAGGAACAGTGGGGGGTGGGGTGGGGGGGAGAAATAACATGGGGAAATAGTTTTACTTTGTGTAATGACTCATCCATTCCCAGTCTCTATTCAAGCCTAAGTTAATTGTATCCAGTTTGCAAATTAATTCCAATTCAGCAGTCTCTCCTTGGAGTCTGTTTTTGAAGCTTTTTTGTTGAAGGATAGCCACTCTTAGGTCTGTAATCGAGTGACCAGAGAGATTGAAGTGTTCTCCAACTGGTTTTTGAATGTTATAATTCTTGATGTCTGATTTGTGTCCATTCATTCTTTTACGTAGAGACTGTCCAGTTTGGCCAATGTACATGGCAGAGGGGCATTGCTGGCACATGATGGCATATATCACATTGGTAGATGCGCAGGTGAACGAGCCTCTGATAGTGTGGCTGATGTGATTAGGCCCTATGATGGTATCCCCTGAATAGATATGTGGACAGAGTTGGCAATGGGCCTTGTTACAAGGATAGGTTCCTGGGTTAGTGGTTCTGTTGTGTGGTGTGTGGTTGCTGGTGAGTATTTGCTTCAGATTGGGGGGCTGTCTGTAAGCAAGGACTGGCCTGTCTCCCAAGATCTGTGAGAGTGATGGGTCGTCCTTCAGGATAGGTTGTAGACCCTTGATGATGCGTTGGGGAGGTTTTAGTTGGGGGCTGAAGGTGATGGCTAGTGGCGTTCTGTTATTTTCTTTGTTGGGCCTGTCCTGTAGTAGGTGACTTCTGGATACTCTTCTGGCTCTGTCGATCTGTTTCTTCACTTCAGCAGGTGGGTATTGTAGTTGTAGGAATGCATGATAGAGGTCTTGTAGGTGTTTGTCTCTGTCTGAGGGGTTGGAGCAAATGCGGTTATATCGTAGAGCTTGGCTGTAGACAATGGATTGTGTGGTATGATCTGGATGAAAGCTAGAGGCATTTAGGTAGGAATAGCGGTCAGTAGGTTTCCGATATAGGGTGGTGTTTATGTGACCATCGCTTATTAGCACCGTAGTGTCCAGGAAGTGGATCTCTTGTGTGGACTGGTCCAGGCTGAGGTTGATGGTGCGATGGAAATTGTTGAAATCATGAAAATCATGAAATCATGTCTCATGTCTAAGACATGTCTCAGACAAATGCATCCGATGAAGTGAGCTGTAGCTCACGAAAGCTTATGCTCTAATAAATTTGTTAGTCTCTAAGGTGCCACAAGTACTCCTTTTCTTTTCAGATATTCTTGTTAACTGCTGGAAATAGCCTACCTTGCTTGTCACCATGAAAGGTTTTCCTCCTTTCCCCCCCCCCCCGCTGCTGGTGATGGCTTATCTTAAGTGATCACTCTCCTTACAGTGTGTATGATAAACCCATTGTTTCATGTTCTCTGTGTGTGTATATCAATCTCCCCTCTGTATTTTCCACTGAATGCATCCGATGAAGTGAGCTGTAGCTCATGAAAGCTTATGCTCCAATAAATTTGTTAGTCTCTAAGGTGTCACAAGTACTCCTTTTCTTTTTGCTAATACAGACTAACACGGCTGCTACTCTGAAACACACATTTCTGTCACTCTTCTCCTTATCCTCACACTGCCTTATGCACACACTTTCTTGAATTCACACTCATACCCATTTACTCTCCCATATTCACACTTGTACACATTAACTCTCCCAAATGCACATTGTCTATCACAAATACTTAAAAACATTGCCCCATCCCCCCCGTTTTCCTAGGTCAGCAGGCTATACATCTCCTGCCTTTGTACTCTCAAATCAGCACTTACCTATAGACATGGAAATGCCTGTTTTATGTGCCCGAGTGTTCATTTGAGCACTGAAATGTAGGATTTGGACACGTTATTGAGGCATTTATCGTACACTTGAAAATTTAGACCAACCCACTTACATACCTTCTCTTTTTCCTCCTCTTTGGGCAATTTATAAAAGCTTATTGGAATGGAATGGTTTTTAAGTTGTGCTGTTATTTCATTACCCTCTGATGGGCAGGTGAACAGGTTGTGTACTGCTGTGTTTGCAGTTTAGGTACTTCAGTGCTCACACTGTGGTGTTGCTGGGCTGCCATTCCCATCTTAAGCCACATAAATTTACCCCATATAATACAACACAAAAAAATATTCCTGGCCTACCGTTCTATGAGCTCCCCATCTCTTTCATCGGGAACCATGGGAAGTTATGAGTCAGGCCTGACTCCTCTGTCTATCTATCTGTCTATCGTCTATGCTTTAGGGGTTTATATATTGCTGTGGTTTCTATGTGCTGCTATGACATGGAAAGATGTCTCTTTCACTCACCACTTATTGATAATGTTAACAAATGTTCCTGAATGTGTGTCTGGGATGGATGTGTGCTGGGGATGCCCTTTTGCCTGTAGCTCACTAGTGCCAATCCAGCCTCAAGTCTGTCATTTAAATGAAAGTTGTTCCTATCTGCCAGCTTGTTTTGTGGCCTGAGTGAAATGGCCTTCTGATCTGAGCCCAGTTCTTCATGAGCATAAATCCAAACTGCAGAAACCACCAGCACAAATGGCTCTCTTTGGGCTCCTTGTTGTCATTCTCAGCAGAGAGGCCAAAGAGACCAATGGACCATAGAGAAAACTGTCCTCTGCCCCTCAGAAATGGACCATCTTGATTAGTGCTGAAGTATGAGATTGGGGAGAGAATTTTCTCTTTTGTTGCCAAAGTTTTACCTGTTCTGAGGATAAACAGAGGCCATCAGTCCCCTGGGGTATTAATCTGGCATGAAAATGTACTTTAAAAAAAGAAAGGAAAAAATGGCTGAATTTGTTTCCTGTTTTGAATATGGCGATCCCTCAGGATCACGAGAATGTCAGATGCAGCCCATTCCTGGCATCTGCTGCCAGCTTCTGATCTTCAGGTTCCCATGGGCTGACCCAGCTCCACCAGCTGCTCAACCTTCTGACAGCACACCGTTGCCATCCCCCTACAGGACTGTGTTGGCACTGGGAGGGGGTTATGGGGTCACTGCTGCCCCGGAGTGACTTTTTTGTTCCTTTGAACAATTTACTGAATAAACCCACTCTGAGTATTTGCTCTTTTTTAAGTCAGATGAAGGTTTTTAAAAAGCAATAAATGTTTTATGCTGGTTCTAGATGCCATCAAATGCAAAACACCAGAACAGCTTTGATTTTTATTGAATAACCTTTGACACTTAAAAAGGCTCTAATAAGTGCTTTTCCCCCTGTAATTTTTAAAAATGAAATTCAGTGAAAGGTTGACAGCCGCTGGAGACTCCAGCCCTCTATTTAACCACAGAGCAGGTACACCATGAGCAGCAGCAGGTCATGCTTCCTATGCACACATACCGCCCCCACCATCAATGTACCTCAACTCTGATCTGGAGGCATTGCTTCTAGGAATGAGTGGGGAGTTTGTTCTCAAGACCCATTCAGACCTGGCCTGTTCAGCTGAAGCTGCCAAGCAAGATGCTTATTAGTGTCAATTGTGATGGGATGGGCGAAAATGTGAGCAGAGGTGAGACTTTGATGTTTGAAAGCATCATAGGTGGGTTTTTCTGGAATTTCTGTAAGGAATATCTTACCCCGGGTAGTGTGTGTTTTAACTACATCACCTGGTGGGAGATTGCAATGGCTTCAAAAGAATAACTCCTGTCTGTGGGGTGTACATAGCAACAGCTAAACAAAGGAACCCCCTGCAACAAGGAAGTCCATGTTTACCCAAAAAATGAGAGTAGTGGCTGAAAGGGTAAGATTGTAGTATTTCCTTAAGCAAAAGTAACATAAATAAAAGTAATAGAATCTCCCTGAAATATCTTCTCATGCTTCAGGAAGACAGAGCACCAATTCTTTATCTGCATCTAATCTGTACAGCTATGCCATTTAGTGATTGTGAAAGTGCAGGAGTGATAACACTGGAAAGATTTGAGCTGGATCGTGTTGGAAACTGTTAAATGAGCTTTTCCTTCAAAGCTCTGCTTATGTATGGTCAATCCTGACTTATAGCACCCCCAGCTATTCCAGCAATGGTCCCCTCCACCCAGGGAAACTCAATCCTGACATGTAGCTCTCCTCTTATTTCAGTTTTAGCCCATCTGAGAACAGAGTCTGATTATTATGCCAAAGGGACTCTCCAAACTCATTTCCTGTGTGATCTTCTCTATTGTTAACCCATTTCCCCAAGGTCTGCCTCTCAAAAAAGTTCTTGCACATGTGAGTGGACTCAGGCACTCTGGGGACCTCTTGTCTCCAGACAATACGCTACAGGGTAACTTGGAGAGGGATTGGGCAGTCACGTGTTTCTGTCTTGTTTGTGTCTCCGCAGGTGGGGAAATGGAAGGACAAGAGCCTCCAGATGAAGTATTATGTGTGGCCCCGCTTTGAGCTGTACCCTGATTCTGAGGAGCGTGAGGATGACCATCTGAGTATTGTGACCCTAGAGGAGGCACCGTTCGTTATTGTGGAGAGTGTGGATCCACTAAGTGGCACCTGCATGAGGAATACGGTTCCCTGCCAAAAGCGCATCGTGACCGAGTAGGCACTCACACAATCTTTGTCCTTCTGGCTCACTGTTCTCCACAAAGCAGGTGGAGCCTTCTTGGCTTGCCCTGATACTCTGCTCCAGTTAAGCCATCTGGGCTCTCTCAACCTGGCCCATGCTGCCTCTTGTCACTGGTACAGCCAGCCAGACAAGCCCTGCAAGCTTGGCTCGTTTTGCCCCTCAGCAGTGGTACCACATGCTAGGGTCTTCATGAGAAGTGTGTTCAGGGAGTAAGGGGAGGTATTCTGGGAATAGAGGGGGGATAGCAGAGGGAGTTCTCCTCAGACTTAATCCCTTATTATTGTGACTGGTCAGGAACAAGACGGACGAGGAGCCTGATTACGTCAAGAAATGCTGCAAGGGGTTCTGCATTGACATCCTCAAGAAAATCTCCAAGTCTGTCAAGTTCACCTATGACCTGTACCTGGTGACCAATGGCAAGCATGGGAAGAAGATCAATGGGACGTGGAATGGAATGATTGGGGAGGTAAGCAATGAAGGGTGGGGCTGAGCTTTACCCAGAGGCTGGGCTCTGGAGTCAGATCCTAGGCCAAGTTCTGATTAGTTCCCCTTCCTGGGAAGGGACAGATGAGACCTCATAAAAATGAATCCATTGTGGCATGCTCACTGCTGAACAATAGCTATAATCCCTCTCATTTATTATTTATTATTTTTTACTGTGCCCCGTGTGTTTGGAACTTTACAATCAAATAAAAGGAGATGTCCTGTGATATTGCCCAAGGTACAATCTGGACTGTTGGACAGCTGAGTCCCCTCAGTTCTCCAGCCTTTCACACTGCTTCACTGTGAGAGCAGCCATTCCTGGCTTGCTCACACACAGCCTTCAGCATGTTAATTACCCCAAGCTATCATGCAAGAGTGCTTCAGACAGACAGCCTTCCACCCTGGAATTATACTGCAGAGTAACACCAGCAAAATCCCAGTCCCAGACTTTCCCCCAGAAATGTGCGTCTTGTACTGCCCAGTACCGTCCTGGACAATGCACGCTCATAGGAAGTCCATTGTTTCATTAATAGAAAATGATATGCACACATTTTGTTACCTCAAATGTTGTCCCCCAAACACTTCAACCCAAACACACTGGCTTAGATAAAACAATACAAGAAGTTTATTAATTACAGAAAGATTTTAAGGAATTACAAGTAATAAGGCATAAAAACAGAACTGGTTACAAAGAAATAAAAGATAAAACACAAACTAATACCTAATTTAGCAAGCTAAATGCATTTAAAGCAAAAAGATTTCTCTCACCACAAGCTTACGGCAGTCTAGCTGGCTTCCTTCAGCCAGGACCATTCCCACAGTTCAGTGATGCTTCTTTTGTCTTTCATGTGTGCTTGATGCCATGAGCAGAGATGAAGAGAGAGAGGTGATTTGGGAACTCTGTTCCTCTTTTTTATATCTCTTCCACCTCTTTGAGAATCATCTTCAGCTGGGGTTCAGATGGCAGCCAGTCTGTTTGCACGGGAACCTCCAGTTGTTCCATTGCCAAGATGTAAATGTCTTGCTCACACCCTTCTTCCTGACAAAGAATGGCTGCTTAATCAGGTGATAGTCCGTTTGCTAATGTTGACACCTGGCTGAAGCATCAGTTTGCCTTTTGTCTCTAAGGTTTGTGCTGGGTTTTCTAAATTTGGAACATATCTTATACAGTAGAATTTTATAACTTCACATACAATGTTGCCACGCATTTTTAGCGGGGCACTAATGTTCAGCAAATTATGAGTTTTCAAATGATACCTCACCAGGCACACTTTGTACAAAATTGATCATGGTCTTGTAAAAAGGATGAACATAAGGTTACTGACTGTCACGTGTCCCTGCACCAAAGAGTTTATGATCTAAATTAAGGCAAGACATATAAGGGATAATGACAGACATTCACAGATGGAAGGGAAGACAAGGACAACAGAAATAAGATAACTTTCCTTCTAGACAGATGATGTGTTTATCCTGAGCGCTACACAGATATACTTTAAATATCATTTTTTTAATACACACAACATTCTTTGAGTAGAAGTTTAATATTTATAAATCTCTTGGAAAAAGTATGTCTTGAAGAGAGATAAGAAAGAGGAAATGATGGAAGTAAGGACAGGGAGAGAATTCCAGGCCTAAAGGAATGTATGAAAATATAGGAGTGGGAGAAGATACTGATGGGGGTGGGGTCCTTAACTATGAGACATGAGTGGAACCAGCCTCAGTAATTGTCCGTCTTTCTCCTTACCTGAGGTGGTCACCAAGCGGGCCTACATGGCGGTGGGATCCCTCACCATAAATGAGGAGCGTTCAGAGGTGGTGGACTTCTCTGTGCCCTTCATCGAGACAGGAATTAGTGTCATGGTATCACGTAGCAACGGGACTGTATCACCTTCTGCCTTCCTAGGTAAGCTCTTCTCCTGAGGTGATGGTGAGGGGAAACTAGTGTAATGAAAAAGCAACCAGAGAGTCCTTGTGAGTCTCTGGACAGTCCCGAGGAAGGAGTTTCAGGGAAGGATTTTTTTTCTTCAAGTTGTTTTATTTCAAAATCCCAAACAAGCAAAATCCAAGCAAATTCAAACACTCAAACTCCAGGAACTCCAGAATATTTCTCAGTGACCTTTAGGCACAATATTAGCAAGGAGGTGACTCACATACAGCTCTAAGCCTACAGTACACAGTATCACTGTGGGTCTGTCTACGCTGCTGTCAGAGGTTAACTGCAGCACATGGGGCATACCTGACCTAGCGTTAATTTAGCTAACTCCAATCACAATACCAGTGAGGTTAAGCCCACTCTGGGTGCCTACTCAAATGACTAGCCCATGCTGCCGTGGCTTCATTTCTATTGTTATGGGAGCTAGCTAGATCAAAGCTAGCTTGGGTATGTCTACATTGCTGCAATCACAGTTCTGATTTCCAGGTAGGTGAGGTGCCCGATGGCTCAGCTAGTATCACTCCCAGTGAGTGTGAGCCAGAAGAAAAGTGGTACAGGCCATCGTACCAGAACGTATGCCTGTCCTTAGTGATAACACAATGAGGGTGGTAAGACATGGCTTTAGACATGTCACCCTACAAGGACACATTAACCTAAACTCTCTTTGGCACAGTATCCAGTGGAAGATAACTATCTACTAGCATTTCTGAAAAAGAGTGGGGCACAATCCCTGTGGTAGGCCAAGATTCCAGCCCCCAGTTTTAGTGTCCCAAGGTAGTTGAGAGTGATCACTGAGTGCAGAATTGCTGCTGTGTTTCCTCAAGCAGTTACTACATTCCTAATATTTACCACTTTACTTTATAAAATACGTTGAGATATAGCAAAGAATAAAAGGTGAGCTATAGGATCAGTCTGCTCTCTGACCCTGATTCTGCAAACACTTATCCATATGAAGTTACTCATGTACCTAAGGAAGATTATCTAAACCTCTTTGGGCTGAGAATCTCAGGAGATAATGCTTTTCTTATAAGCTTTCCAGTGTTTTCTGGCTTTGGCCAGGTCCTGAAATATCACTAGGAAATTTAAAACAGCAGCAGCAACAAAATCAACACAATGTTTTTGAACTTCAAATAGGTTTGGGTTCAAACTTTGACTGAAGGTTGTAGCAGGGTCATATTTGATCTGAACTCGCTCAGCCCCATCACTGCCCCTTAAGCTTGGAGAAGGGCAGAAGTCAGCTTCGGTCAAACACTCACAGGACATGAATTGTAGCATTTCTAGTGCAGCCTGCTGGTCTCAATTGCCAAGTGGCAGGGCGGAACATTGGTTGAACTGCAAAAACTTCAGGGATACAGTTTGGTTCAGGCAGGCACCCCAAAATTAAATTGCTTAGCTGAATCATATCCAAACCTGTTTGTTCCCCAGAAATGAGCTGAAGGACTTAATGGGACAAGCATTTCATCATTGCATTTGATAACATCTGGCCCTGCAATGAAAATGGAATAAAAAATGAACTAACTTTTTCCAGTCTCAGAAGCTTTGAGGCTTGATTTGAGGTGGGGGAGTGAAGGTTTTGGAGCTATTTTCTATTCTATGCAACCAGTCCCCCCCCATCCCCAACCTCGACATGGAGCCCTCTGAGTGGGATAGTACGCTGGCTGTGGTGTGTCTGGCATTTCACCCTGTGCCCTGTTTTTCTCCTTTCCTGCCCAGAACCATTCAGTGCTGACGTATGGGTGATGATGTTTGTAATGCTGCTCATAATCTCTGCAGTGGCTGTCTTTGTCTTTGAGTACTTCAGCCCTGTGGGTTACAATCGGTGCCTTGCTGATGGCAGAGGTAAGAGGACTTTTTTCGATTGTAAGTTTCTCTCTCTTCTCATCCTGGCTCTTTAGTCAGTGGGAGTTCCTTTTCCCCTTACACATGCTCATGGAACCAGCCCGCTTGGATCTCTATGTGCTGTTTAAGAAGGGAAGGGAGGGAGGTGGGAAGATGACTCTTAAGATAATAATGGGTATGGATAATGGATAATCAGCTTGGCTCAGGAGACTGTTATGTAGAGCCTTTCATTAATAGAGTGCTAACTCCAAACTATTTCTAGCTGGTGAGGAAGGGAAGTGGATGCGGTTATCTAGCACTGGCCCTGCTGTAAGCCTTTTTTGAATAATTAGAGTGTCCTGCACTGCCAGTCCACCTTTCATCAGTGCTACGTTTCACTTTAAAACTTAAAAGCCCAGAGAGAGAAACTCTCCCCTATTATATTCTTCTATGCCCCAGACTTGAAATCCATTACCTGGGCGTGTCCCCACCCCATTTAGTTTTAAAGCTCTTTTGTTGACCAAACGTTGTGAGAGGACTGGGAAAGTGAGACATTGGTTTTCCTGGGGCTGAATGAGGAGTTACTTTGCAAGGCATGGGAGAATGGAGGGGGCAAGTCTGATCTCTCTCTGTGATGTTCAAAAGCCTTCTTCCCTGGGAGAAGAAGAGATGAGTCAGAGAAGAGGACAGAGAGGGATTTTTGCATTAGCAGAGATGGAATGCTGAGCAATTAAGGTTGCTATACTCTCCTTAATCTCACTCCATTATGAATTGGTCCTCAACCTAAGGCCTTCTATTTTGTCAGCACACTGGTCATTTAACAACAGCTGAACTCAGATGTTTGTTTGAAAATATGTTCACTTGCCTGCCAAGCCATTGCTTCCAGCTGATTTATACTACCAAGTTAGACAGCACTGACAAAAAAAAAAAATGTGTAATGGAAATACAGACAGAGACTTCAGTATAACTGTGCCAGTGGGGACTTCTCTAATAACACTGAACGGTGGACAGCATGTATGGGCAGATGCACATATCTAAATAGATGTAAGAGCAGATGAAAATAGCTATGAGGTTAAAGGGAGAGACTAATACAGATGTGCAATCAGCTGCTGATATTAATACAGCTGTGCAGCCAGATGCAGATATTAAACTAGCTGTATGGGCAGATGCAATTAATAGTATGTCTGAATAGTTGTAAATATTACATGTTCGGACAGATGTTTTTGTTAGTGCAGATGTGGATGGCAGGTGCATATGTTACAGTGTTTGCTTGGTTTCAGAGAAGCAGCCGTGTTAGTCTGTATCCTCAAAAAGAAAAGGAGTACTTGTGGCACCTTAGAGACTAACAAATTTATCTGAGCGTAAGCTTTCGTGAGCTACAGCTCACTTCATCGGATGCATTCAGTGGAAAATACAATGGGGAGATTTATATACACAGAGAACATGAAACAATGGGTGTTACCATACACACTGTAAGGAGAGTGATCAGGTAAGGTGAGCTATTACCAGCAGGAGAGAAAAAAAACCTTTTGTAGTGATAATCAAGGTGGGCCATTTCCAGCAGTTGACAAGAATGTCTGAGGAAGGGTGGGGTCGGAGGAGGGGGAATAAACATGGGGAAATAGTTTTACTTTGTGTAATGACACATCCACTCCCAGTCTTTATTCAAGCCTAATGTAATGGTGTCCAGTTTAGAAATTAATTCTAATTCAGCAGTCTCTCTTTGGAGTCTGTTTTTGAAGTTTTTTTGTTGAAGAATTGCGACTTTTAGGTCTGTAATCATGTGACCATAGAGATTGAAGTGTTCTCCAACTGGTTTTTGAATGTTATAATTCTTGACGTCTGACTTGTGTCTATTTATTCTTTTACGTAGGGTCTGTCCAGTTTGACCAATGTACATGGCAGAGGGGCATTGCTTGGTCGCTAATGCTCTAGTTAAGGTTACTTTGATACTCCCATCGCTGTGTGGTTCTGTGGTTGACAATGCAGTTGTGAAAATATGCAGTGAAATCGGTTGAGAGATTAGTGTTTTTGGGTGGAATTTTCAAATGCACTTACGGGGATGTCTACACTGCAATTAAAAACAGGCAGCTTGCCTGTGCCAGCTGATTCAGGCTTGTGGGGTTCGGGCTTAGAGGCTGTTTAATTGCAGTGTAGACGTTTGGACTCGAGCTGCAAGGTGGGAGGTCCCAGAGCTTGGGCTGCAGCCCAAGCCCAAAAGTCTGCTCGGCAATTAAACAGCCCCTTAGCCCAAGCCCCTTAGCTGGAGTCAGCTGGCACAAGTCAGCTGCAGGTGTTTAATTACAGTGTAGCTATACCCTTAGTGATCTAGGCACTGATAATCAGTGGGACTTGCACCCCTAAATTATGAGGGCATTTTGAAAATCCCATTTTTAGCCTCTCTCTCTTCTTTTTTCTTAATAATAAATTAATGCAATGCACAAAACCATGCTAATGTCTTACTAACATTACAGTTATAAGCACTCAGAAAGCCAGGAAGTCCAAAAATGTATATTTCTCACAATAGCTAACTTGTCTCCATTTCATATGGAGGATCCAATTTTGACAGCTGATACATCCCCACTGGAGTCAGCTGGAGTTGTGTGTGCACCTCCAAGGGTAGAAGTGGGCCAGTTGCATTTAAAGTTATATTTTAAATAAAACAATTGGTTATCTCGAAGGACTAGGGTGTAGCTAGCATGACATGGGTGGAAGAGAAGGTGCAAGAAATCTTCCCTCCCTTGTGCTCCTCTGTAGAGGTCACATAAACAGCACAAAGTCACCATAAACAGCACAAAGACTATATTTAAGTGTAGCACCACTGCTAGAACTAGATGCTCCACCGATGCAGCAGATGGGAGTATGGCCCTATCTTTTCAATACCACACTGTGGGGCCTGATGGATAGTGCGCTGGACTGGGACTCAGGAGACCTGGGTGCTATTCCTGACTTGGTCACTGGACTTTGCTAGGTGACCTTGGGCAAGTCAGTTCAACTCTTTGTGCCTCACTTTAGCTATCTGTAAAATGGGGATAATGATATGGACCTCCCTGTAAAGTGCTATATAGGAGCTAGATATTGTTACTATACCAGTTAGCTGAGCTGAGCTGACACCAGAGGGTCACATGTGTAGTGGAGCTCCCACTTGGACAGTTGCTTCCTGAGAAGAACTCTTGGAGTAATTCCAATTATAATCTCTCTCCCAACCTTGTGGGGGAAAACTCCAGTCTGTCTCTCAGAGATCTCTAGCACTGTGTCTGGTATATGCATAAGGTTGCCATAAGAACTTTACAGTTTTCATATTCTGAGTTTTCAAAATGATAAGCTGAGTGCTACATTCCCAGATGTGTTTGTTATAGTTAGAGTGAGGTTCTACTCTGAAAAGTGACTATGTAAAAATAGTCCCTTCTTGCATGGCAGATCTGTTCCTTGCGTGTCAGATTCAGAATCAGAGCTGCTGACTTTCTGAAAAAGTAAGATCTGTCTATTTTTTACTACTGTCTGCCCCTCAGAGCCAACACAGCTCAGGGAGATAGAGCTGGGCTCCTTTCTGGCTCATGCATCATCAACATAATGGCAAAGGGATATCCATTTGTAGGGCTACTTGTGCAACCCTGTGGTCTTCAGGTTGGGCACTTACTTATGCCTGGGCCAACCCACTAAGGATGCTAGTTTGCATGCGCATCCCTGAGGGAGTAATTGGATGGCAGTGGTGTTGAACAGCTATAAGAGAGGGCAGAATTCATCTGGCAGAATCTTTATTGCTAGTGATGATGCCCAAAGCAGAAAGGAACAGTTTGGTTTTCAGATTCCAAGGGCAGTTAGGAGTTAGAAAAAAGCATCTTTTTTCCTTGTAAACTGTACTAATTTGTCAACAAAATCCTGGAGACATGATAAACATGGAAGTCCATGTTGCCATTTATTACAAAGTCACTTTTCAGAGTGAGGCTGCTCTTTAGTGCCACTGCAAGGACACATGTGAGTGCATTACAGCTGTTGGAACAGACAGAAATATTAATCCAGTGATCAAGTTGCATGAGTAAGTAGAACTGCAGTTTGCTTATCCTGAGGTTTTCACTGCCTGTATTTTATTCCTTTGTCACTCCAGAGCCAGGTGGACCCTCTTTCACCATTGGCAAAGCTATCTGGTTGCTGTGGGGTTTGGTGTTTAACAACTCGGTGCCAGTGCAGAATCCCAAAGGTACCACTAGCAAGATCATGGTGTCTGTGTGGGCCTTCTTTGCTGTCATCTTCCTGGCTAGTTATACTGCCAACCTGGCTGCCTTCATGATCCAAGAAGAGTACGTGGACCAAGTGTCTGGACTGAGCGACAAAAAGGTAACTGATCCATTCCAAACTTGAAAGCATCTTTCACCCTCTCTAGCCCATTCTAATTGGCAACCAATGCATTGATGCAGTGTCTGGGATAAATAGTGCTAAGACTGATCACTGAAAAATAGTTGCACTTTACATGTTCAAAGCACTGTGCAAAGAATGAATGGGTAACAGTATTGGATATTATGTTATAAAATCTGTGGGCCAGATCCTCTGCTAGTATAAATGAGTCGAGATCTATTGACATTAGTCCATGCACTGATTTACACCAGTGGAGGGTCTGGTCCTGTATTTTAATGCTCACTGTTATGAATAGACACTTAGAAACTCAAAACAGAAATGCTTTTCTTTTCTGAACAGTTTTCTATCCCTTGTTTACACACACTGGTTTTTGTTATCTCAGAGTAATCACTTATGCTGGGCGGTACACGTTGGTTTGCTCTGATGTGTGCAGGACAGTGCTCACTGGTTTGTTAGGGTAGGGTTGTTTATGAGCACTTGGCCGTGCACCCTGGTTTATTTTTATTATATGGGTACTCATGAGTATGCTGCTGTAGGTTCTTGTTTGTTAGCCTGGAGTTTGTTATTCAACCAAGGGCTGCTCAAACTGTTAATGTTGATAACTACAAAGTAATGCACATTAGAAAACGTAATCCTAACTATACATATACAATGATGGGGTCTAAATTAGCTGTTACCACCCAAGAAAGAGACCTTGGAGTCACTGTGGATAGTTCTCTGAAATCATCCACTCAATGTGCAGCGGCAGTCAAAAAAGCGAACAGAATGTTGGGAATGATCAAGAAAGGGATAGATAATAAGACAGAAAATATCATATTGCCTCTGTATAAATCCATGGTACGCCCACACCTTGAATACTGCGTGCAGATGTGGTCACCCCATCTCAAAAAGGATATATTGGAATTAGAAAAGGTTCAGAAAAGGGCAAAAAAAATGATTAGGGGTATGGAACGGCTTCCGTATGAGGAGAGATTAATAAGACTGGGACTTTTCAGCTTGGAAAAGAGGCGACTGAGGGGGGATATGACAGAGGTCTATAAAATCATGAGTGGTATAGAGAAGTAAAGAAGGAAGTGTTATTTACTTCTTCTCATAATACAAGAACAAGGGGCCACCAAATAAAATTACTAGGTAGCAGGTTTAAAACAAACACAAGAAAGTATTTTTTCATGCAACGGACAGTCAACCTCTGGAACTCCTTGCCCGAGTATTGTGAAGGCAAATACTATAACAGGGTTCAAAAGGGAGCTAAATAGATTCATAGATGATAGGTCCATCAATGGCTATTAGCCAGGATGGGCAGGAATGCTGTCCCTAGCCCCTGTTTGCCAGAAGCTGGGATTGGGTGACAGGGCAGGGATCACTTGATAATAACCTGTCTGTTCATTCCCTCTGGGGCACCTGCCATTGGCCACTGTCAGAGGACAGGATACTGGGCTTGATGGACCTTTGGTCTGACCCGGTATTGCCGTTCTTATGATTTATTGCTGTAGGATGGCCTCTAAACATGAAGCTGCAAACCCTTTTGTTATCATATGGTGACTAGTAAGAACTTGACTGTACACACTGGCTTGCTATTGCAAACCTGGCTTGTTATAGTCAAGGGCCCATCTATTCCATGACAAGATAGACTCGGTTCTGGGGCCAGGTCCCCTAATGTAGACAATACTTCTGTGCAGCAGCCTGGAAGTTCTGTGACAGATTCATGTACATTTTTTTAAAAATAGCATTTTTAAAGGAATGAAATACGTCAATGAATAACCCCAATCTGTACAGTAGCCCTCGTGGTGTTTGTTTTGATAATATCTTCACTTTGTTTCATGCTGTCTCCACATTCTCACATTTCAGCTTTTTGTATTAACAACACGTTACTGCAGGCTAGAAGCAGTCAGGCAGAAAGCTGGAAGTTTTGGCAGCTGGGTGAGGGATAATTGGGGCTTTTGACACCAGAGAAAGCCTGGACATTGTACGGGATTGTGGGATAAACATGCTAGCTGGAAGTTTCTACTAAAATGATCATCACTAAAACAGTTAAGTGTTGCCATTAATGTGGTGTTATTAGGTTTCACCATTAACAACCCATTGAACTGAGTGCACCTCCAAGTCTTGTTTCAGGATGCCTGCAAACTCAGGAAGACAACTAATCATCTGTTTGCACTCTATGCATATTTTTAAGGTATTCTTCACAACCATGAGGAGGTGTATATAAAATATGAAGTTGATTCTGAGGCAAATTACACAGCTTCAGATTCATGGAGGGCACTGGACCTTGGCCATATTGTTGAGGATGTTATTGTAGGGTTGCTGGAATGAAGTGGGTCTGGGTCCTCTTTCCCCCACTTTGTTTATACATTTATAATTGTTTTGGATATTTTCTACACAACAACCAAGTTTATCAGAACAGAGAAGATAGACAGAACATATTCAGCTAATCAGTGTGTCACACAAACATGGCTTTCAGTGCCGATGGTGCATCAGGGTTAGAATTGCAAAGTTTTGCCACAAAATCTGGAACCAGGTGCAACTGGCCTAGCAACAATTCAGGGGGTTTCATGTAATTTCAGGCCCAAGCTTTACTCTGCAATGTACCCTGCCAATGCCCAGTGAGGGGGAGGCCAGGAAAGCTCTACTTCAGCCAAAAGCCCTCTAAGTAAATAAGCTAGGACTACATCTTAATAGATTTTCACTCACTTCATACCTGAAGAGGCACAAACAAGCAATGACAGAATTTTCAAGCAGCAATCCATATGTCCTTGAGCAGTTGTTAAATGCCCTAGTCTATCTGGTTGAAATTCACCCCTGTGCAGAGGGCCCCCCACAAAGTTCATATGTCACTTATGACCCACTTACACTTTCAATACAGGATTTAAATAGGACTTGAATGCTGCATTGTCCCAGTTGGTTAGGCAGAAAGGATACTGTGAGGAGACAATAGCTGACAAACCACAGAAAGCCAAGAAGAGAACAAATGCACATCCTTGCAAGGAATCAAGGACACCTAGGCTTTCTGGGAGTCTCTTTCCCCAACATGCTAAATCACTGAAATCTTGCCCTTGGCAATCACTGGGGCAGCAAAAACCTCCCAGCCTGTCACATTTTCTGGAGAGGGACAGGTGCCTCTAGCAAGACGAGTCAGGGGACAAAATAGCCCAAGCTAATGCTGAGGGTCTGGTCACTGTAAGGGATATTGGCCTTCCTCCCGTTCCTCTCAGAGACTTCTTGAACCTGCTAGCAAAAGCCTTTAATAGCATGAAGATGGTAGGTTGAGGATCCCAGCACCTTAACTGTTGAGGAGTCCAGCATGCCAGATATAATAAGAAGGAAAAAGAGACTATCAGCAGCTGTGGCTTTCTATCATCAGTCAAGTTCAAGGCAACTACTGTTGAGGACATTTCCACTGATAGTGTCTCCTTGGATGTAAGGATGTGCTCTAGAAAAGGTGCTAGACCAGGGGTGGGCAAACTATGGCCCATGGGCTGGATCGCCAGCCATTTTAAGCTGGCCCTCGAGCTCCTGCTGAGGAGTGGGGTCTAGGGCTTACCCTGCTCTAGCCGTGGAGCAAGGTCAGGGACTGCTCCACACGGCTCCTGGAAGCAACCACATGGCCCCGCTCTGGCACTCCAGCCGGTGAGCAGGGTTGGGGGCCACTCCATGCAGCTCCCGGAAGCCACGGCATGGCCCTCTCTGGCTCCTATGCGCTCCAATGGCCCCATTCCAAAGTCCCCCTCCAGTGTTCCAATGGGAGCTATAGGGGCAGTGCCTGCAAACAGGGCAGCATGCAGAGCCGCCTGGCTGACCCTCAGCGTAGGAGCTGGAGAAGAGACATGCCGCTGCTTCCAGAAGCCGCTTGAGGTAAGGGCCACTTGGAGCCTGCACCCCTGAGCCTCTCCCCACATCCCAACCTTCTGCCCCAGCCCTGATCCCCCTCCCACCCATGCAGGAGGGGTTTTGGGCTGGGGTGAGGGAATGGCAGGTGGAGGCTCTGGCTGGGGGTGTGGGCTCTGGGGTGGGGCTGGGGATGAGGAGTTTGGGGTGTAGGAGGGTGCTCTGCCTCAGTTCCAGCCCAGAGCACCCTCCTACACCCCCAACTCCTCATCCCAAGCCCCACCCCAGATCCTGCACCCCCAGCCAGAGCCCTCACCCCTCCACACCCGATTCTCCCAGCCCAAAGCCCCCTCCTGCACCCTGAACTCCTCATTTCTGGCCCCACCCTGGAGCTCGCACCCCCAACAGAGCCCTCACCTCCTCCCTCACCCCAACCCCAATTTTGTGAGCATTCATGGCCCGCCATACAGTTTCTATTCCCAGATGTGTCCCTGGGCCAAAAAGTTTGGGGTGGCACTCCGGCAGCAGCCCCGGCAGCAATTTGGCAGCAGCTCCCTCCTATGTTCCTGTTCTCTCCGGCGGCGGTGTATTCGGCAGGTGTTTTTTGTTTTTTTTTTTGCTGCTCGGGGCAGCAAAAAACGTAGAGCTGGCTCTGCTTTCTTTCATGCAGGCCAGGAAGTCCTAGTCTGGACAGACAACTCAGCAATTGTGGCCTACTTGAACTACCAGTAAGTGCTCAAAGTCCAAGCTTCTACATTAGCGAGGTCAATAGAAATCTAACCGCTCTGCGGGCTCTCCTCTCCCAGAGAGGTAGATCACCTCACCAAATGCGTTCCAGTTTCTAGTGTCCCGATAGGCTCTACCCCTCTTGTAGCTGTTTGCCTTCTTGCCAAATGTCCCTGCTTCAGAGTTCTGCATCCAGCTCTTGGGCCTGGATTTTTCCTGGCTTTAATTAGGGGTCATAACCTGGTTTCTGATAATAAGTGTTTCAGACGGGCTTGGAGAAATAAGTGGCTGCTGTAGTTGAGTTTTCTGAAGGCAATAAATACAGAAATCAGAACATACATGAAATAATATTTGAAATAATCTGCTGGCTACAAACACATTTCCATTCATATACAGTAGTAATAGAATAAAAGCAAATGAGAACGGCCAGCAGTGCATATAAATAATGCCCGTAGAGATGAGAAAAATTAATTAAAAATAAATTCAAGAAAATAAATAGGGTCTATACATTGGTTGAAAATGCCTAAGAACCTAGTAAAGCAAAGCACGAAAATAATCATCTCATAATTGACATAAAGTACACAGAAATGGCCATCTAGCTCCTGGTAAATTAATGTAGATTGTCTAGGTTTCACATGTATTTACAATTTTTTAAGAAGTTAATGAAATGTTAAGGTGAAGGCCCCATGGGCTGTGCAGCACATTAAACCTGAGTTATACGACCAGGCCCTCAGATATGCAAAGCACTTAAGCACGTGCTTAACTTTGAGCATGTGACTAGCCACATTAAAGTCAATGGACTGCAACTCACATGATTAAAGCTAAGCACATGCCCAAGTGTTTTGCTGGGCTGTGTGGTCGTATATAGCAGATCTCTGCTCAGGAGGAGGCAAGGAAGAATGCCAGGTGGGAACCTTCTATGTTTACAGATCTCCTAAGTAGGGCTCATCTTCTGCGCATCTTAAAAGACCTGCAGGAGGGGAAACTTCTGGCCATGTGTTTGGAGGTAGTAGTGGAACTTGTAGGAGGAACACTTAACACTAACGCAATTTTTTTTGTGATATTTGTGTGGATTTATGTGACAAAAAGAGGCTTGTATGCAGCAACTTGAATAGGTGGAAATTGTGCAGCTGTTTCCGTGGCAGCACAATTGTGCTGTTCAAGCGACCTCAGCTGAGGTTATGAGTTAGCTGGACAAAAGTCAGGCAATTCATAGTTAAAGATCACACAGCAACTTTAACTCTGTATTGTTGCAAGTAAAGCAGGGTTTATCTCACATGCTCATAGAATCCTGCCTTATGTCACATCCTATTTGGAAAACAGAATTCTGTAATGGAATAGGATTGCATTTCTTTCTCCACTGCTTCTCCAGCAAGACTGTTTGCCATACATAAGTTGAATTGGGTGCTGTGTTCTGTGTAAAAGTAACCTTTCTAGTTAACATTAGATGCACATCTGCAGAGCTTTCTATCACTGCATAATATAGTATATGTTATGAACTGTACAACACAAGATTTAGAGTCAAGGTTCACTTTTAACTCTGAATGTCTCAACTTCTATGCCATCTGATGATCTCTCTGCACATCATTATAAATTGTCAGTTACTAAGATGTATAATAACAGTCAAATTGGAATTTCTTATTTCCCCTTATACATACAGTGAGTTACAGCACAAATTGTACAGTCTTCAGGCTGGGCTTGATTTTCAAGTTTCAGTGAGATCCTCAAAACAAGCCACTGTGCTTGAAGAAAATTGGATTTGAAGCTATGGATGTTTAAAATCGGCAGGGTTTGAAACACTCTCTTTCTCCCTCTCCCCTTTCTTCTTTCATTTCTCTCTTTTTTTTAAACCTCCACTCAAACAAGAATGGTTTGGGACATGGCGAGGCTATGATATTTAGCTTTAGCTAAACTTTAGCTTTGACTCACAGGATCCTCGGCAGGGTTTGAAACACTCTCTTTCTCCCTCTCCCCTTTCTTCTTTCATTTCTCTCTTTTTTTTTAAACCTCCACTCAAACAAGAATGGTTTGGGACATGGCGAGGCTATGATGTTTAGCTTTAGCTAAACTTTAGCTTTGACTCACAGGATCCTCTCTCTTCCATGGCTCTGCAGGGGTTAATGGCAGTAAAAACTTCTAATGCGGCTCTTCAGAATTAATGGCAGTACAAATGTGGTTCTGTCAGGAATTTCAGCGGATGAGACACAGGAGGAGCAAATGTGCTGAGTAAGGCTCTGGGTTTGATTCATCCCTTCAAGCAAAGGGAGATGCAACTTCTTGGGCTTTGCTGCACTCATGGCAGAATGACGGGATTCACTCTATCCCTAACTTCCTCTGTGTTAGGTAGGATGGCAGACTAGATGTTCACAGTGGTCCCATCTGGCCTTGGAATCTGTGAATCTATAATCTACCCTTACTGCACTTGGCACATCACTGGCATCACTAACTATTTTCTGACCCTTTTTCTCTTGTAATCTTCATTCAGTATTAACCCTTTGGGGATTGCAGCTTTATTTGGCCACCTACCTGTTCATTTGGCTGGCAGTCTGGGAAATGCCAGCCTTCTGAGTGGTGTAATAAAAAGGAACAATGATTCGTTCTGTTTCCTGCTTCCGAATAAGCCAGCAGAGGAAGAAACGAAGATTATTTTTATTGATTAGTTATGTCGTTTTGGAACAATATAACTAATCAATAAAATGTGTGTGGCACTTTGCAGCCAAATAAAAGACAATGGCTCTGCTGCCTTAGGAGAGTTTACAGTCTGTGAGCTGTGAACTGCTTCATGCATCTCAATGGGCTTTTAACTCTGAAGCTTCATGATCCAAGAAAGGGAGGATGTGGGTGACATGAAAAAAGACCATTGGGTTGCTTAGGTTAGCAATGGGCACAACCTGATGCTACATTTATCTTTTCAATAATGTAGATTGCAAGTTGTATGGGGCAGGGACTCTGTTTTACTATGTATTTATACAAAGCCTAGTGAAAGGTAGCCCTGATTCTTACCGGGACCTTTGGATGATACTGCAGTATAAGTAATGGTCGTTTTTAAAGTTACTCTGAAGAGAATTCTATGGTTTACAATTACTCAGGGTAAAATCCGGGTTCCCCTGAAGTCAATGGGGCCAGGCTTTCATCTCAGTGTCCAGTACTCCACGCCCATGTGCAGATCAGCTTGCAGCAGGGGCAGGTTAGCCACTACTAGCGCTCTGTTCCGTCATCACATAACTTTGAATATAAATCCCAGAACTTCATTGGCCTTCTTTAGTAAAGCTGGTCAGAAATTGAATTTTTTTACAAAAATTTGTGCAAAAAATGCGTCTCCTTGATTGGTCAGAAAACTTAATATTTTTGATCAGCTCTATTCATTGCAGTCAGATTGTTTTTCAAACTCCTGTGTAATGTGCTGTCCACTGTCACCCCTGGATCTTTTTCACTATTATTGAATCCCAGGCTTCTCCCTCTCATTGAATATCTATGCTTCTGATTATATTTCCCCTAACGTGTGTGTGCACTTTTCCAAGTGGAATCTCACTTTATTTCCTTCTCACTGTTTGCCTGGGAGTTTATTACACGGCTTTCCCCCCCATTGTATTTTAGTGGGAGGTTGACTGCATAATAGAGAATGTATGGTAGGATTTCATGTTGGGAGGGGTGGCCCATAGAATGAATGACCCACACCCTCTACACATGCATGTTCACAAATAAAAGCTACGGATACCCTGTTTTAACTCATATCTGGTAACCCACTGAATTGTAACACATATGGCCTGTTCTACACAGGAAAATTAGGACAGCATAACTATGTCGCTCAGGGGTGTGAAACATCCACATCCCTGAGCACTGTTGTTAAGCTGACCTAAGTCCCTGTGTTGACAGTGCTAGGTAGATGGAAGAATTCTTCTGTTGACCTCGCTACCACCTGTGCTGACAAGAGCATCCCTCCCATCAGCATAGATAGTGCTACAGAGGCACAGCTGTGCCGCTATAGCAGTTTAAATGTGGACAAGCCTAAGTCTGTGCTTATCGTATCATGTGTTAGTGTGTGAAGTGGCCTTTGTGTTCTGCTTGATTGAGAGGCTAAGTGATCCCAGTGGGTGCATGGATTTCTTTTGGTGAAGAGGTTTGTGGCGCATCTAGAGAACTGACTGGGGTGGGGCTGTATAGTCCGATGGGTGTGCACTGATGAAGCATGTCAGCCCTGTGGTGAAGAGGCTGCATGGACTGTACATATAGTGATCTAGTCCTGATGTATATATGGTGTTTTGGTGGTGAGTGTGTGTGCAAAGGCCTGGTCATGAAGAGGCTGCAGAACTGTGATGTGTGTGTCGCGACTGAGTCAGTGAAGGGGTTACCTAGCCCCAGCGAGTGCATGGTGATGTGGGTGATAAATAGCCCTGAGATGCAGTTTGGTCAGAGAAGAGGCTATGCAGCCTTGAGGTCGGTAGTGATCCATTTAGTACAGAGACTGCTCGGACCTGACATGTGCATAGCGATCCAGTCATTGAAGAGACCTACTGTGAGCATTTCTTTGGCAATAATTACATGTGATGGAAGCTGCTTCCACCAATTGGATTGCTGCTTTCATCTCAGCCATTTTACAAGGACAACTATTTTTAAACTTGCTATTTTTGAACTTCCTTCCTTTTTTTTTTCACCTCTGAATTGTTCCCAGTTTGCTCTGTTCCTTTGCCTGACCCAGTGGTGTCAGTATTTCACCCGCTGACATTCTTGCATCTTGCGCATTTGCTAAGTGGAAACTGACCCTTTCCCAGCACCTTAGTGGGGGAGTTTAATCTAATTCTTTGCCAGTGTTGTTACAGTCAGCAGCACAGTCAGCAGCATTAACACTGATACGTCCCTTGAGACTCATCTAAGCAGTACCCAGAGCAAGGCACTGTGCCCAAGAAGGCCAGGGGATTTGGAACACCAAAGGGTATTTGTGAATATGATAAACCACAAGAGCAAGGCCTGAGGGAACTGAATGCATTTTCAGGACCTCCCGACGCTGTATGTTAGATATGGCATTGTCCCCTCACACGTTAGAATCAAGGCAGTGTATTTTTTCATTGTAAATGATAGGAGACGTCAAGGGACCAATGTTTCACCACTGGAGTCCTGGGTTTGAATCCTGTCATGGGGTATATGGAAGGACTGATGGGGAAATACAGTGGGGGGAGAGGAAATGTGGGGATGGGAAAAAGGGAGGAACTGCATGTTTGCAGCCACCTGGAAGGGACTCTGGGTTCAGTCTTGGGAAGAAAAAGTGTCTGAAATGGAAAAGTCTGGTGTCTGAGTGGAGGTGAGGAGGACAAGCTGGGACTGAAGCTTGAGAAGTGTCTGTATGAGGGAACTCTTATTAACTAAGGAATGAGCAGAGCTGTCTCTTAAGCCTGCCCTACACACAGATTTTGTGCCTATGTAACTCTTTAGGTGCCTTATACCAACACAGCTTATGGAAATGAGCTGTGCAGGTGTGAGGCACCTTTAAACAAATATAACTGTGTCCCCCTGGGGCGGTACAAGTTTTGTGTGTAGACAAGCCATTAGAAGGAAAGGAATACAGATGCAGTCTCTGATGATAATGATGATATAGATTCCAGTAGCTCTAAAAATGTATTAGGCACTTTCCAATTACAGATCAAGGCATAGGTGCCAACTCCGTGGCTACTCCAGGGCTGGAACAACCGGGGTAAGAAATGCTGGGTGCTGAGCACCCACTGGCAGCCCCCTTTTCAGCTTCCTGCCCAGCACCTCCCACCTGCCAGCAGGCCCCGCTGATCAGCACCTCCCCTTCCCTCCTCACACCTCTCACCGACTGCAATCAGCCTTTTTGCCATGTGCAGGCGGCTCTGGGGGGCAAGGGGGAGGAGCAAGGGTGTGGCGTGCTTGGGAGAGGGGCCAGAACGGGGCCGGAAGAGGCGGGGTGGGGGTTGGGCCTTCGGGGAAGGGGTGGAGTGGGGGTGGGGACTGGGGTAGAACTGGGGGTCCAGCACCCACCTCCCCTGGCACATTGGAAAGTTGGCGGCTGTGGATCAAGGCATGGTCTCTGCTCCAAATCTAAAAAAAAACAAAGATGAAGGAGGGGGCAAAGGGATACTGTCCAGAAGCAAAGTGACCAGGGTGATTATAAGCATACATCTCAACAGAAGCAATGGTGTATCTTTTGGTTTTGATTTGTTTGTTTTTTAATGTGACACCTTTGTAAAGGTCACAGTCAGATTGGTCCCAAGTGGGGATGATGCGGAGACCTAGTGCACCATGTGAATCAACCAAACATAAGCCAAATGAGGGCTCACCTCGCATGGGAAACAGTGATATAGGTAGGAGTAATGAGATGAGATTCAGAAAGGGAAAATGTAGGCTGATTATTAGGAACGATTTCCTAAGACTGAGCTCTGTTAAGCTGTGAAGCCATTTTCCAAGATAAGTGATGGAAGTCCTGTTCTGTGGGACATGTAGACCTGTCCTGTGGGACATGTAGACTTGACAAAGCACTCGAAAACGTACTGTCAGGAACAGCCCTGCCCAGGCCAGTAGATGGACTAGATGACCGAGTGGGTCTTTTCCAGCTCTAATTTCTAGGAGAAGCTCGATGCTGGGGGAAAGCCACACAGCAGCTTCTGGTTCACTGAGCACGTGGCTGGATACCTTCGGACACTAAATGAAGATGAATTATCTTTGGCAACAAGTGGAAAATGAAATCTCTCTCTCTTTCTCACACACACATACCCGAGCACAGGTTCATGCACATACACATCACATGCCGCACACACACAGCATCTCACACTGTCTTTTGTTCTGTGTCACGCATACACACATGCCTTGCCTCAGTCTCTCTCACAGATGCCATAACAGATCCCCACATACATCACATGGCATTGGACACACTGTGGCCTGGTGTACACTTCAATGTTTTGTTGGCGTAGTGAGGTTGGTCGTGGGTGTGTTTTTTTTTACCACCTCTGACTGACATAGCTATCCTGGCAAAATCTCTAGAGTAGATGCACTTTCAGCAGCAAAAAAAGGTCTTTTTGTTGGCATAGTTTATTCAATTCAGGGAACAAATTTAAGCTGTACCAGCAACAGCAGGTTTGCGCTGCCTCTCCATAAGGGGTGTTTGCCAGTTTAGCTATTTCTGGTGTCGACAATGCCTGTAACATACAGACAACCATGTGCAGATGCACTTTTCTCTGGGAACCATTTGGGATGGACAATATATGTATATTTTAATCTCAAGTTAATTGTGGCCAATTAGCTACCCTCTTTCCCCCTTATCCCTGGCAATTCCAGCTGTCTGAATGGGAGGGAAACTATCACCTGTTTCATTATGCAAACTGATATCCAAACAGCTGAAAACAGCATAGCCTAGCCTTCTGTGTGGAATGGCTCCAAATTGCTAATAAGATTCCACTGCCAGACACGTTGCTTAACGCACTGCTGCTGAAAGCTTTCATGGAGGAGTGTGGGGGGAGCAGGAAGTGAGACTCTCAGCTGTGGTTGACTGCCAGCCCTGGGCATAGTGTTTGTTTAACCTCCCTGAGCACTGATAAGATCTCAGTCCCTGAGGGCATCATGCCTTCCCGAAGTCACGGCAAGGTTTTGATTTACTACTTCTCACTTTCAATGGGAGGAAGAGGAATATGAATGTGGAATGGCTATTCGGCTTCTAATGTACATTGCCACAGAAATGCACACACAGATTCAGCCAGAACCACAGTGAAACACTTTTGGACAAAAGCACTCATACGCTACTCTATCCAGATAGACCAATACAATGCCTACCCCGACACCTCCACCACACACACACACACTCCATACGAGCATTCCCTTTGTCCGCTCCCCTGTAGCTCACCACATATGGAAATTGGTTCTCCACTTGTGTTGTTACTTCACCTGTCCCTCATCCCCTTCCCTGTAAGGAAGGGAGATGAGTTACTGTCACTCTGTAGCCCATATATGGATGTTGTTTGTGGGTGCCTGGGAGCCCTGACAGAGTAGCTATGCCACTGGGTGTTTGTAGAAGGGGTATTTAAAATATGTGAAGAGGGAGCAGCTTAGGGATGTGGGATTTAGATCCTGATGCTTTACACAAGCATCCACATTTAATTTCTGAAAACGTATCTAATGTGCGTCCTCTCTCCCGCCCCCTCCAGCAGTGACCCTCTCCACATAATGCTCCTCCAGCAAGCCTCAGCCAGTACCCATCCTTTCTTGTCTTTTCCTGGGGAGGCCCAGCAGCCTGCTTTGCCTTCCCTGGGTTAGCATCTTCTGGTCAGCTGGGGAGGGAGGCCTACTGCCCGCCTTTAGTTCTTTCAGTGGCAGCTAGGAAGCCTGCTCCCCTTGTTAAAAACTATAGCAGCAGCTGGCATCCTGCCTCCCTCTTTTGGCTCTCCCAGTGAAGGCTGACAGACTAGATCCCCAGTTCTGCATCTTTGATGGACTAGCAGGAGGCACATTCCTTCCCCCAATATGCAGTGCTGGCATTTTCTGGGGGAGTAAGTGGTCATCCTGCTCTTTCACTAATTGTTGTATTTTGGGAGCACTAGAAGCAAGCAGAAGTGCTCTGCTTGATCCTGCTGTTCCAGGCTCTTTCAAACTTAAAGCACAGTGGATATTGCACTCCCATAGTGAGCCAGGGTGTTCTCCAATCCCTGGTGAAAAGGACAGAAATGGGGTTCTTTCAGGGCAATCTTCCCTTGAAAAATGAAATTATATGATCATTTCTCGGAGGGTAAGGCATTTTCTCCTTTCTCCAGCCTCTTCCTTCTCTCTTGGGGCCCATGGACTGTTGAGTGGCAGCTGGGCATCAGTTTTTGTCAGTGTTATGAACATAAAGCCAGGAGTCTAGGGATGAATATTTATGTGTGTTCCTGTCAAGCTTTAGAGCCAGGGATCTCTGGGTCTGGGTACTGTTATGGATCCTTGCATATAATTTCTAATCTCACTCTTCACAGGGCTGCAGTGTGCATAGTGGTGGTGGTGGCATCTGCATATTTGCCTTCCATTGAACAATGAGAATGGGTTTGTTGTTCTTTTTAAAGGGATGGTAGTGAAAATACCTGGGCATAGATTTCATAACAGCCATTCTTACTAACTATAGTTTCTAGGGCCAATCTTTTTCATTTGTAGGGAAAGGAGCATTTTTGGCTTAGGAGACTGAGAATGAGGTATGGTGGCTGGTCTTAATCTGGTCCCTGATCAGTGGTGGGGAGCACTAGGTGGCTCAGGGATCATGTTTTTATTCTACACCACTTTATATGGTAATGAAATGTGACTGTATTCCTTTTAACTCCAGCTGGTAGGAGCAGCTGCGGAAACAGCCCAGGCAAGGATTGCTGCATTTTGGGGAGTGGGTAAAATGGGACCCCGCCAGAGCTACCCCTTCCCCCAGTACTCCTCCCCCTGCACACAAAACTGTGCAAGGGAGATGCCCCCCCACACACACACATTCTAGGCGGGCCCTAAGACCCAGGTGGTGACTCCCTTCCCTCTTGGTATGTGGCCTTGTGGGAAAACTGCAGAGAGGAACCAACCAGACTCCAGCTGATAGGAGCAACAGCCGTGGAAGCAGCCAGACCAGGGACTTTCAGACATTTGGAGAACTCGCTACAGTTTTGACTGGACTTTCTCTGCCCTGTTTTGATTGGCTGTTTGCTCCAACCCGTTCCCTCTCCCTCCCAGCTTCTTCACTCCATACCTGCCCTTTTTCTCCCTTGCCCTGTCCACCATCACCCCCTTCCCTTCAATATCCCCTCCCCCTCTCTTCTCCTTTCATTTAGCTGATCCTCTCTTAACTAACTCCACCCCACAAAAATAAATGATGGCACTAGCCTGTCTGCTGCCATGACACTGTTCTCTCAGCTTGTGTGTGCTAGATCCCTTCTCCCCTACACGGTGTCTGTCTGGTCTATTTAAATGGTAAGTTCTTTGGGACAGGGACTGTCTGCTACTCAGTGTTTGTATAGCACTTAACACAATGGAGCCCCATGCTTGTTTGGCACCGGGTCACCACTGTAACCAAGATGAGGTTTAATAATAATAACTTGAACATACTGCAGTGATTTTTTTCCTACCAAGGTTTGCTCTTATTACAAGTTTTGATCACTCCAAGTTTGTCTACTCCCATTGGGAGGGACTCCAGGTTCTGAGATTCATTTTTCTTAAGTGTCAGCCTGTGTTTTGGGAACCATATCTGACATTTCCCATCCGCTGAGGAGCAATGGTGGATGCATTCATTATCTTTCTCTCTCTCTCGCACACACAGCAGCCAGTCCATCTCATCATAATTAAAGGGAAAAGATTCCCTAGCTTAGACAGCAGAGGGGTCTGATGCATATGTATAAATAGGTGTGATGTATTCCTTCCACTAAGGGGAATGGCACATGCAGGTGCACACAAACACAAATGCTGGCCGGTTGCAACCTAAAAGAAAAGTTCTGCTAGCACAGCCAGTGTATAGAATGTATTCTGTGCAGAAGAGTGCAGTGTTGCACACACATCCTGTATCTGACATATTCCATGAGGTAGAAGGCAGTGGGACACAGACACATGTATACTCACACACCAGCTAGACTGTTATCTCAACAATATCTGGTAAGGTTTGGTCATTACACCAAGATCTGAACTTGCCTCTCATGACCCCCACAATGGACGATCAAAAGATGGTACTAAACGGGGAGTGCCATGCAAAATACCTTTCTGCAGCACCAAAGAAGGAATTTTCCATTGACTTGACTAATCAATGCATGATTTATTTTTTCTTTACTACTTTTATTAGGTTCCTCGCTTGCAATTTTCTGTGCTTCTTCCTGTCTCCCTTTTGTATGGATTTTAAGGAGTCTTGATAATTGGCAGTGATAAATTTTACTGCTCATAAAACTCCAGAGAGGATTGATTGTGACTTGAGTTAAGCAAGTGGCATATAAAGTCTTATTGCCTTGCAGTCATGGGGGAGTTTTACGGTGAGTGTATTTCTTGGAAGCAGTAAGAGGTTTGGAGGTTTACTTCCACCATCCCTGTCTTAGCCATCAGTTGTTGTTAGTGAGGAGCATACCTTCAGCAGAAGTGGGCTGTTGAATCAGGAGACATGCCCAAAAGCAGAAAGCAAACTCATAGTTTGCCAAGCTGGAGGTGGAAATGTTGTGAGAAGAGCCTTTCCTCACTATTATTGTAATTCTTCCTGCCCCAGGAAGCACAGAAGTTGAAGAATATATATATTTTTGGAAATTAAGTGATACAGTCAGGTTAAAAATGATATATTGTATTTAATGAAAATCCTTTCTGACCTTTGTTCCTAATCCATGCACTAGGGTTTTTGGGTTTTTTTTAAATAAAGGATTTAAAAAAATCTAACTTACCTTTTTCCTTTATGATGGTTGGTTATTTTTTGCACTTCTTTCAGGTTGGAAAGTGAAACTAGATGGATAAGTTTTGCTTCCTGGCACCTGCCAGACACTGTTATGTTTGGAAGTAGGGGAGTATTTAATTTCTTTTAAAAAAATATCCACTCAACTTTAAAAGAAGATTGGGGCTAATTTTGGCGTCACTACAGATATTTTCTATCTCAGTAAAGTGGGTTCTTTCATGCAAACTACTGCTTATTGCTGAAAGAGTGAGGAATTTTCTTTCTGTGCCTTTCTAGTTCCAGAAACCTAACGACTTCTCACCCCCTTTCCGCTTTGGGACGGTTCCCAATGGCAGCACAGAGAGGAACATTCGCAACAACTACCCTGAAATGCATAGCTACATGGTGAAGTTCAATCAGAGGGGGGTGGACGATGCCCTATTCTCGCTGAAGACTGGGTGAGGCCTTCTCCTTCCAAACTTGTCCATACCATGAGTTTGGCTTCTTTTCCTGTGTGTCTGGGGCTTTGAGGATCATTCTCCATGATTTATTGCAAAGGTGACATCCACCATGACAGCTGCCAGAGTGATTTGGCCTTGATGCTATTTGCAACTGTTTTTGTCAGTTTTCCTCTAACATTTGTACAAGTGATTTTTGTTTGTTTGTAAGAATATTTGCGGAAGGAGAAAATCTTGTGAATACTCGTTAGTACCCAGAGCCTCAAGCTGCTCCATGCAAGCAGAGCCTTATGCAGAGTAGCTTGCAGGGTGTGGCCAAAGTTTGCTCCAGAAGTGTTTGTACAATCATCTTGAAATTTCTTTGATATCCCTCCTCTGTTTTATAAAAGATGGAGTCAACCAGGGAGCAGAAGCAATACCATGTGACTTGATTGATAAGTCACACGCCGGTATGGCAGTAATGAATATTGTATAGTGGAAGGCATATAGTCGAAGCACATAGTTTGCGAATGACCCATAGGGTAGAAAATCTTTGTATAAAGTGCCTGTCAAAATTTTTTAATCCTGAACAGATCTGTGAAAATCAGAGTCTCTTCATAGATAATTTTTGGAAAACAGAGAGGGAAGCATTCACTGGAAAAAATATGTGCTCTGAACAACTTGTTTAGGTCTACCAGTCACTATGCTCCCCTCCAAGAGCTAGGTAGAAGCCATATCTAGTTTACATGTCTCTGTATGAATAAAGCCCCCCCCCTTGCTAAACTTCCCTCTAGTTTTCAGGGCCCCACCCGGTGTAAAAAAGATCCTTGAGCCTCATTCTGGCTTGCAAGGCCCTGCACCCTCTGATAAGGTTTATTCTGAAGCACTAAGGGATGTTCCGCCAATTTAATTTTTAGATTGACTGAACATTTCTAACCTATTTGCTAGGCTCAGGGGAGCGTAGCCCATTACAAATGACTATACTGTTTCTGGATGCCATCCTGGAAATATACATGTCAGGATAGGCATCATCCAGGAAATATATATGCCCTGAGATAGATGTCATCCTAGAAATGTACTCCATTCAGAAGAGATGTCATCCCTGACACATAAATGCCCTGAGACAGACTTCACTCTAGATAGGCACATGTACTGGGATACTGGCCATCCTGGAAATCTACTTACAGTGGATTAGAATGATGAGGTGGCTGTGAGTGTATGTGGGAAATGGAAGGTCTTTTGTCCTCTGTAAAAAGTGGTTCAGTTCATATTTAGTGGTAGGATTTACTCCTCAGCAATCTGATTATTTGGAAGATCCAAATTCCTGTTCAGGTATTTTCCCTAGTTGCTCCCCCTTGTACCTGACAAAAAAAAAAAAAAGATTATTTTACTGGGATGTAGAGAGGGGCTCCCAACAGACTGCTCTACTACCTGCCAACTCTCGAGTGTATCCACCCTAGCATGTAATTATATAGCGTCAGTGTTGGTGATTCCTCTGAGTCTGTACTGAACTCGTTTTTCACCGTGTTCTGCTAGCAAGGCACTGTAACGCTAAAGCTACTGTCTTCATGGTGAGATGTAAGACTGCTGTCCTAACCACTTGTCACAGTTAAAGATCCTATTGGATTTTTCACAGTAACATAGGAGTTAAATTCAGGGTTCTGACCAAATATAATCTGAATAATTACATTCTGCTTAGCTAAATCACATCATCAGTGGAAATGGCTTTCTTCCTTACTTCAAGTCCTAATTTGTTGTGTGGTATTTATGTATTCAATAAAGTACTTCAGGATCCTTTGGGGTGAAAGGCACTATTTAAATTCAAGATATTATTTTGAACATAGACCTCCCTTCAGCTTCCTCTTCATTCAGCCTTGACCCTGTAATAGACTTCTGTTCTAACGTTCCTTCACACTGCCTCTCTGGAGACCATGCTGGATATCAGGGAGAGAGAGATGAGTCCTTATCTAATCTAACTCAAATTCAAAAAAGATTCTCGTCTCAGATTTCAGTTCCTGTTGAAGGTTCAGGAGGCAATTTACAGTATTCCATCTGGATGGGTTCCTCCCATCCTTACTTAGTTAAGGCCACTGTTCTTGATATCTGCAGTTCCTTTCAGTTATGTGCAATGCTTTGAACTCACACAGAATCTTTTCTTTAATGTATTCTCCCTTTTTCTTGCACCCCGGCAGGAAATTGGATGCATTCATTTATGATGCAGCAGTGCTAAACTACATGGCTGGCAGAGACGAAGGGTGCAAGCTGGTAACAATTGGTAGTGGGAAGGTTTTTGCCTCTACTGGCTATGGCATTGCCATCCAAAAGGACTCGGGTTGGAAGCGTCAGGTAGATCTTGCCATTCTACAGCTTTTTGGTGATGGTAAGTGGTCTGTGCAAAGAGGTACGGGGCTTCCTCTCAAATTTCCAGATCCTGGCTGTATGGAAATGGGGTTCCCTCCCTGACCCTAACATCTTAGACTTGGTAAATGGTGCAAGAGTAGTGAAAAAGTGTGTTGGGAGAGGGATGGGGCTAGACACACACAGTTGGGTATGCTTTATGCAAGTTAATAACATCTTCAGGGGTAATATCACAAGTTCCAAAGGTTTAATGAGATTTAAGCCCCCAAAAGTTCAGATGTGTATTTGAAGTTTATCTGAACGTCTTCACTCTGGAAATCATGTGAGAACAGGCTTTTCCTTGTCAGATTTTTGGTAGTTCTTGATTTTAGCCATAATCAGAAATCCAAGTGAGAATGGAGCTTTCAGTAGTTATTTCCGGGATGCCTGTGTTTTCCAGATGTCACCAAGTTGTGCAACACCCATGTGATCAATAATTAAACATGCCAGGAGAAAAGAGAATACAAAACTTTCTTAAACCTAAAAATAAATAAATAAGCAAGTTGGGGATTCAGGGATAAATTTTGTAGTGAAAGATCTGATCAGTGTTTACTGTATACAAGCTGCTTTGCCCCAATCCTTAGTGAATAAAATACTGCCACTTTAAAGATATGGTGGCTTGTTGGTGGGATTGGAGCTTCTTTTTTGTTAGACTCTTCTGCTTTTTCTCTCTTTCACCTCACTCCTTTCTGGATATTCTTTTTAGAAAATTAAAAATGTTGATCTTATTTTGTAAATGAATAGGAAGTCTAAAATCGGGAAAAAAAAGCTTGGTATAATAAATACAAAAAGAACACAAGAATTGATGTAGGTTAACAGAACAGTGGGCCATCAGTCTGGTAGTGCAGTGGTTCGCAAATTGTGGGGCACGCCCCCCCCCCAGGGGGTGTGTGGAGGAACATTCAGGGGGCTGAACGGCAAAACCAGGCGACTTGTGCTAGCCCTGCATGGTGGGGCGTGGGCCAGCCCCCACAGGGGCTGGGGAGGGAGTGTCATCTCCATCCTCTGACTCACCTCGGTGGGCCACCCAGCCTGTGGGTCAGTGTGCTGCATTGGTTTCCACTCCTGGCAGCCTCCACGCCCAGTGCTAGCTCCACCCCCAGAGACTATCTACGTGCCTTGTCCCACACTGAAAACCTGAGGGGCAGAGGAGCAGGTGTTGGTCCTGCCTTAGGGGTGCAGCCTGCCTGCAAGGCAGAAGAGGCCTGCTGCTGAGGAAGTCTTGGCTGTGAAGTAATGGAGGTGAGGTGCAGACAGATTCCATTAATTGGTGCGGGGGAATGGCGTGACTGGAAAAGTTTGCACATCATTGTGGTAGAGTATTCTTTCTCCAATAGTGGTTAATACTGAATATTTCAGAGGAAGGCATAAAAATCCCATAATACCTCACACTGCAATATGACATCATATAAATGTGGGGAATTTCTCGCTGTCTTTATCTGATCCTGAAAAGTGTGAAGAGAAAAGGAGTACCCGTGGCACCTTAGAGACTAACAAATTTATTAGAGCATAAGCTTTCGTGAGCTACAGCTCACTTCATCGGATGCATTTGGTGGAAAAAACAGAGGGGAGATTTATATACACACACAGAGAACATGAAACAATGGGTTTATCATACACACTGTAAGGAGAGTGATCACTTAAGATAAGCCATCACCAGCAGCGGGGGGGGGGGGGGGGGAAGGAGGAAAACCTTTCATGGTGACAAGCAAGGTAGGCTATTTCCAGCAGTTAACAAGAATATCTGAGGAACAGTGGGGGGTGGGGTGGGGGGGGAGAAATAACATGGGGAAATAGTTTTACTTTGTGTAATGACTCATCCATTCCCAGTCTCTATTCAAGCCTAAGTTAATTGTATCCAGTTTGCAAATTAATTCCAATTCAGCAGTCTCTCCTTGGAGTCTGTTTTTGAAGCTTTTTTTGATGAAGGATAGCCACTCTTAGGTCTGTAATCGAGTGACCAGAGAGATTGAAGTGTTCTCCAACTGGTTTTTGAATGTTATAATTCTTGACGTCTGATTTGTGTCCATTCATTCTTTTACGTAGAGACTGTCCAGTTTGGCCAATGTACATGGCAGAGGGGCATTGCTGGTACATGATGGCATATATCAACTCCCATCTTCCCCACAAGCATAAAAAGCATTCCCAAGACAGAGTATCTCTCTGTTTTTGAATCTCTTTATAGATCCTGAAAATCCTGTACCAGGGTTGTGTGTGCGATAAATCTAAGACAGGAAATATTTATTGTTACTTGGCATAAATTGGCAATAATTTATGCTAGTTAGACATTTGAAATTTTGACAAAATTGGAAAAAATAAATCAAAAACACTGAAAACATTTTTGTGAAAATGTCAGTCTATTTTTGACCAGCTATAGAGATGATTGAAAAATTTTAAAATAAAAAATTTCAATGAAAAATGTCATCAACTTTTTGAATTTCAGCCTAAAAGATTTTCATAAACATTTTGGCTCATTTGTTGACCTGTGCTAGTAGTAACTGTTTTCTCTCTCCTACCCAAAAACATAATTTTTTCCCCCATTTCATTGAAATTTACTGAAAGGGAAAGTTAAAAACCATGTATTACTGCACTTGGAGATAATTGGTGTCATCTTTTACTTTCAATCCTGCTTTACAGCCAGTTAACAAAAACATAATATTATGAAAAGGTTATAAGTCGTATATATTATAATTTCATTTCTGAATCTGTTAAGAATCGTTACTTTTCCTATAAGTAAATGTTTAAGTATTTGCATTTGATATCTCAGGCTTTATTTCCTGCTAGTGCAAAAATGTAAACTGATAAAAGTTTCAGGAAAGTGTTTGGAAATAAACACTTGAAGTTATCTCTCAAAATTCACAGAAAATAAAAAACTTAATCTTCCTAACGTTAAATAAATGCTATGTCAAAAGTTATAGAATAAGTAAACCTCTTAAAGGAATGTAGTTTATTAATCTGCTATATACCCTACTGGCCTGGTGACAGGAAATATTGCAGAGCTGGCAACTGGCCTTGTTCACCCAGTCAATGAGAAACTGGCTCAGCTCATCCAACCAGTCAAAACTTCCCCCATCAACCATCAAGTGATCTGGTTCATCTAGCCCCTGGTATGTGCAGTGCTGGGAGTTGAAAGCAATAATGAGCTGCCAAAATCTTAACATCTGGTTCCCTCCTCACCCCACAAGGGGCTTGTGGCCCACCCCCGCCCCCCAGGACTCCTGCCCCATCCAACCTCCCGCATTCCTTGAGCCCACCCCCCCCCGGACCCCTGCCCCATCCACCCCTCTCCCCTGTCCCCTGACTGCCCCCAGAACCAGGCAGGAGGGTCTAGTGAGCCACCATAGTGGGTTTCCACTGCGCCCCGCCCTTAGGAGCCACAGGGACTTGCCAGGGGGCAAGGTGGGGAGTCCCGGCGGTGCTTACCCGGGGCGGCTACCAGGAAGCATTCGGCAGGTCCCTTTGGCTCCTAGGGGCAGGGGAGCGTAACTGGGAGGGAGCAGGGGGAGCAGCTGCTCCCCCCACCGATCACATCAAAAGTGGCGCCTTAGGCACCGACTTCCTGGGTGCTCCAGGGCTTCTCTGGTGCTCCAGGGTGCAGAGCACCCACCAGCAGCTCCCCGCCCGCGCCCGGCCCCAGCTCACCTCACCTCACCTCTACTCCGCCTCCTCCCCTGAACGTGCCGCCCTGCTCTGCTTCTCTGCGCACCCCCCCCCAGGTTTCCCGTGAATCAGCTGTTCACGCGGGAAGCCTGGGAGGGCTGAGAAGCAAGCGGCAGCTTTGCGCTCAGGCCCAGGGATGTGGAGGTGAGCTGGGGCAGGGAGCAGTTCCCCTGTGCGCCCCCCGGGTTATCTGCTGGGGCGGCCCTCCTCGCTCCCCCCCGCCCCAGCTCACTCCGCTCCATCTCCCTGGGCCTGAGCGCAAAGCCGCTGATTGCTTCTCAGCCCTTCCAGGCTTCCTGCGCGAACAGCTGATTCACGGGAAGCCGGAGGGAGGACGGGGGCGGAGAAGCAGAGTGGGGCGGCGCATTCAGGGGAGGAGGCGGAGCGGAGGTGAGGTGAGCTGGAGCCGGACGAGGAGTTGCCAGTGGGTGCTCTGCACTCACCAAATTTTCCCCGTGGATTCTCCAGACCCGGAGCCCCCACAGAGTCGGCGCCTAAGGTTATCCTGACAACCGGTTCTAAAAGGGTTTCTAAATTTAACAACCGGTTCCAGCGAACCAGCTCCAGCTCAACACTGGTTGAAAGGTCCATAACCAAGTGCCATGTGCAAATTTGAACCATGTCTTGCCAGAAAACCTTGCTATAACTTGATATCCCAGTGAGTGAACTGGTGTGGAACTTCCTCAATATAGAGGACTTTTGGTAGCATGGCGGGTGTCCTGAAATACAGCTTTTTGTCACCAATGTCTGGTTATGGCAGAATGTTGCCCTGTTACCTCTCCTCTGACTGATGCAATGGTTTTTTACTGCTTTGAAATGCTGCATCCTACCAAAAGTGCTAGTCACAATGTTATATGGACAGAGTTCCACCATGACCAGACAGCTGGTGTGCAAACAGGGCTGAGCCATTGGAAAAGACCTATCCAGTCAGCTTCTCCTACCCCAGTCCACTTCTACTCCAGTCTCTCAGCCAATGTGGGATTTACTCAACTTTATCTCCTTCTATCTGTCTGTCTCTTTCCAGGGGAGATGGAGGAGCTGGAAGCTCTGTGGCTTACTGGAATTTGTCACAATGAAAAGAATGAGGTAATGAGCAGCCAGCTGGACATAGATAACATGGCAGGTGTCTTCTATATGCTGGGGGCAGCCATGGCCCTCAGCCTTATCACCTTCATCTGTGAGCATCTCTTCTACTGGCAATTCCGCCACTGCTTCATAGGTGTCTGCTCTGGCAAGCCCGGCATGGTCTTCTCCATCAGCAGGGTGAGTGTCTTCAGAAAATGGAAGGAACAGTGTGGAGGTGAAGTCACATAGTCATAGAAATTAGAAATGGGATAGTTCTACTAGATTCTCTTGGCCATTCCTCTTACACACAGCCAGCAAAAGGCTGTTGCCTCCACTATATTGTTCAGCGTTTTGACCACTCTGGTTTTCAATGTTACAAGGGTTGCCACCACTTTCCTTGGGAGAACTGCCTTTTCCTCACAGTGTTTCATAATTTCTGCTCTCTGTTGGAACTGGGTAATGGTGAAGCAGTCTTGAAAATGGGAAACTATATAGAAAAATTAATGTAACTTTTATATCCCTCCAAAATTGTTTGAAAGGACACTGAATTCTTGGAGGAAAAGTTGTGGCAGTTTTCTCTATCAACCAATTCTCCTCTGGTCTTAGTTAGAACACCAAGCTTAAATTGTCCTGAGTGTTGGAGCAATTCAGATAATTCTGTGAGAAATCAGCACTCTCTTGTGATTGTTTTGAGCAGTAGGAGGTCCCTAACCTAAATTCATATTGTGACCAACACACAAGCCCCTGGAAAAAAAGATAGCCACTTGCCCTCAGCACTCACTCAGTGCAAAACCTACCATAAACATTCCCCTTTCAAGAGTCTCCTTTATCTCTAAACGATTTTCTCCAGCTAGTCATTTCTGTGTGATCCTTCTTCTCCTCTTGTACATAATATTTGTGCTGCATTTAGAACTTTCTTCCTCTTCTTCCTGCTTCTGGCATCTCCTTCTGCTCCATTCTGCAGTGAGGTTATAGGTCTGTTTTTGATATCACCATCCCTGTGACAATAAAATGGTTGTATGAAGAGTGCTACACTGTTTGGGGGAATTAGATGGCTCAGTTGAACGGGCAATAGTGGTAGAAAGTCCTTCTTATATAACCAGTCCCAATCTTATCCCAGGTTGGAGATCAGATGGGGGAACTGGATGTGTCAGGAGATTATTAACAGAATGCAGATCCTTTTATCTCTTGGTTATCTGTATAAATCTGGGCCTGGTTGGTGGTGACTGAAAGTCATTAACCTTCTGCTAGTTGTTGGGTGACCTATGTCACTATGTGAAATGACTTGGTGGTCAGTCCACTTTATAATACACCCGTGTTCACTTCACATTTGACATTAATTGGACCCCAGATTGGTAGCCTCACTAAGGAGGCAAATGAGGAATGAGTCATGGAATCTGAACACCTCTCTCACCCGCAAAAGTGGTCCTTCTGTGTCATGGCTGAGATACACCGGTTGGTGAAACATGGAGAAATCTTGCACTGCTGCTGTCTGTTTTGCAGTTGAATTGAGGATTTCACTTTCCAAGGATGTCAATCTGATTCCTGAACTAGGGGTCACCAAATGAAATGAATAGGCAGCAGGTATAAAACAAACAAAAGGAAGTATTTCTTCACACAACATACAGTCAACCTGTGGAACTCTTTGCTAGAGGATGTAGTGAAGGCCAAGACTATAATAGGGTTTAAAAAAGAACTAGATAAATTCATGGAGGATAGGTCCATCAATGGCTATTAGCCAAGATGGGCAAGGATGGTGTCCCTAGCCTCTGTTTGTCAGAAGCTGGGAATGGGTGACAGGGCATGGACCACCTGATGATTACGTGTTCTGTTCATTCCCTCTGAGGCACCTGGCATTGGCCACTGTCGGAAGACAGGATACTGGGCTAGATGGACCTTTGGTCTGACCCAGTGTGGCAGTTCTTTTGTTTTATGTTATCAATGTTAGATTTAACTTGAAAGTAATTAAAAATATCTGTTGTGCCATACTCAGCTAAACGCTAAAGAGCTAAAATACCTATTCATCGGTCCTGCTCTTTCTCCTCATTTCCTTTTCTAATCTGTGATGATGACTAAGGTATCCAAGTAGATGACAAGAGAAGCTTTCTCCTTTTTAACCAGTCCCTGGCCAGCTTGATTCAATGAAGTCTGAGAGTGAATTTCAGGGCAAAACAAGACTATTCTGAACTCCTTGCATCCACGTAGAAATTCAGTGTTTGCCCAATTCTGAGGCGGCTATTCTCACAGACATTATCTGTGGTGCTGATGCCCATCTTGGAATCCAAAGTGCCAGCTGCTGGGTTCAAATAACTCCCACTGACATCAGAGAGCTTTGCTTATATACTGCAGGGCAGATAGTTTTGTCCTTGGAGTTAATGGCTTTTGAAGAGAACCCCTATCTTGTGAGGTATTGATTCCTTCTACCCCAAATAAATGAACATCTTCCCAAATGGAAACTATCATTATTCTCATTTAATATTTAATTTATTTATGTATACTAGGATAATCCCTAGAGGTCCCAATTGACATGAGAGCCCTATTGCGCTAGGCACTGTCCAGACACTTAGTCAGAGACAGTCCCTGCCCCCAAAGAGCTCATACTGTAATCTAACTAGAAAACACAGACAAAGGAAGTGTTGTTATTCCTCTTCGATAGCTGGAGCCAGAGAGAGGCTAAGTGACTTGCCTATGGTCCCACAGGCAGTCTGTGCTACAGCTGGGAACAGAACCCAGATTTTTTGAGTCCCTGTTCAGTACCTTCACACAAGGCTGTCCTTCCTCTCTAGGCTGTTCTGCTGGTGAAAGGAGGTGAATGGGAGAAAAGAAGAGAGGGAGAGGAAACGAGAGGGAGCAAAGTAGAGGAAGAGAGATGGAGAGGAAGGGAAAAACAGAAAGGTGGGGGGCAGGATACAGAGAGAAAGAATACTCAGTGTTGATACATGCAGATTTGACCTCATTTCATAGTGATGCAAGATTGGCAAACTCTAGGGTCCCATGCTAGAACAAACTGTTTTCTCTGCTTCCCTGACTCAGTTCTCCCAGCCCTGTGTCTTCTCCTTTCTACCCACCTGCAGAAGCACTCACCTCTGCCTCCTCCATTTCATTTCAGGGTATCTACAGCTGCATCCATGGGGTAGCCATTGAGGAGCACCAGTCAGCGATGAACTCCCCCACAGCCACCATGAACAACACCCATTCCAACATCTTGCGCCTGCTCCGCACAGCAAAGAACATGGCCAACCTGTCAGGTGTCAATGGCTCACCGCAGAGTGCCCTGGACTTCATCCGCCGCGAATCCTCAGTCTATGATATCTCTGAGCACCGCCGCAGCTTCACCCACTCTGACTGCAAATCTTATAACAACCCGCCCTGCGAGGAGAACCTCTTCAGCGACTACATTAGCGAAGTAGAACGGACCTTTGGCAACCTGCAACTGAAGGACAGCAATGTGTATCAGGACCACTACCACCATCACCATCGGCCCCACAGCATTGGTAGTGCCAGCTCCATCGATGGACTGTATGACTGTGACAACCCACCCTTCTCCGCTCAGCCCAGGTCCCTTGCTAAGAAGTCACTGGACATTGGTTTGCCACCTTCCAAGCACAGTCAGTTAGGTGACCTCTATGGCAAGTTCTCCTTCAAGAATGATCGCTACAGCGGCGGAGGAGGCCATGACGACTTGATCCGCTCAGATGTCTCCGACATTTCCACCCATACGGTAACCTATGGCAACATCGAAGGCAATGCCGCCAAGCGGCGGAAACAGCAGTATAAGGACAGCCTGAAGAAACGTCCAGCTTCAGCCAAATCGCGGCGGGAGTTTGATGAGATCGAGCTGGCCTACCGCAGGCGCCCACCCCGCTCCCCAGACCACAAGCGCTATTTTAGGGACAAGGAAGGGCTACGGGACTTCTACCTGGACCAGTTCCGGACCAAGGAGAACTCACCGCATTGGGAGCATGTGGACCTGACGGATATCTACAAAGAGCGGGGAGATGAGTTCAAGCGCGATGCTGTAGGGGGAGGAGGGTCCTGCACCAACAGGGCCCACCACAAGCATGGGTCAGCGGACTTTGGAGGAGCCAATGACCACAAGCATGGTGTTGTAAGTGGAGTGCCAGCACCATGGGAGAAGAACCTGACCAACCTAGACTGGGAAGACCGGCCAGGGGCTAATTTCTGCCGCAGTTGCCCCTCTAAATTGCACAATTATACCCCAGCAGTGGTGGGGCAAAACTCCACCCGCCAGCCCTGCATCCGGTGTGAGGCCTGCAAGAAGGCAGGCAACCTCTATGACATCAGCGAGGACAACTCCCTCCAAGAGCTGGACCAGCCATCTGCCCCGGTGCCAGTGACGACCAGCGCCACCTCCTCCAAGTATCCTCAGAGCCCATCTAACTCTGCCTCCAAGGTGCAGAAGAAGAACCGCAACAAGCTCCGCCGGCAGCACTCCTATGACACCTTCGTGGACCTGCAGAAGGATGAGTCAGCCCTGGCTCCCCGCAGCGTGAGCCTGAAGGACAAGGGCCGCTTTTTGGAGGGGAGCCCCTACGCCCACATGTTTGACGTGTCATCCAGCGAGACCGCTTTTGCCAACAACAAGTCCTCAGTGCCCGCCACCAGCCACCACCACCACAACAACCCCGGCAGCAGCAGCTACATGCTCAGCAAGTCACTCTACCCCGACCGGGTCACGCAAAACCCTTTCATCCCCACTTTTGGGGATGACCAATGCTTGCTCCATGGCAGCAAATCCTATTTCTTCAGGCAGCCTGTGGTGGCAGGTGGGCCCAAAGCCAGGCCAGACTTCCGAGCCATTGTCACTACCAACAAGCCAGTGGTCTCAGCCCTTCACGGGGCTGTGCCAGCCCGTTTCCAGAAGGACATCTGTATAGGGAACCAGTCCAACCCCTGTGTGCCTAACAACAAAAACCCCAGGGCTTTCAACGGCTCCAGCAATGGGCATGTTTATGAGAAACTCTCCAGTATTGAGTCTGATGTCTAAGTGAGGGGAAGCATGTGGGGAGCAGCGGAGAATGTGGAGTGTGGGAGGGCAGGATGGGGTCAGACCTGGTGCCCATTTGCTACTCTCTTGGTTCATTGTGGAACACTGGAGTTCTGAGTTCTCTCTAGGGAAGCACTGGTGACAAGTGCCACCTCTTTCTTTCCCCACCCCCTTTATCTCTTTCCATTTTCCTACTCTCTCCTTCCTCCTCCATTCCTGGTCATCACACTTCCGTTGACATAGGAATTGGGTGTCCTCGCTTAGGGTGTCCCAGGTGGAGAAGAAGATGTGTGTTTGGGCTGAGGCAGGGGAAGGTGTGTGGGCAGGAACTGTGACCGTATTGTTTCGGGTTTTTTTTAACTCCAAACAGTGAAGGGATACGCAAGCGCATGCATGACGGGAGGAGAGAGCAGAAGAGGTGGAATGGACACAAAGGAAAATGCTCTATCTGGCAATTCTTCCTAAAACTGTTTAGAAAAAAAAATATTGAATACATGGATAAAATGAAGGAAACATAACATGGGATTGACTTGATGCACTTACATACTGGTTATATTGAGGTTCTCTTTAATTTTTTTTCATGAAGACTATGGGGGTTTAGGGCTGAAATATGTATTTGCATATACACTGAGAGATTTACACTGAAATTTGGAATCATTTTCTGGAGACGGGAAGGGTGATTTGTACGCAGGACTGGCTGGTGGTTTCGTTATGGTAACACAGCCAGCACATCTGTGCCAGACTAGCAGGAGAGGTAGGGGAGGCTATTGGGTCTGGGGTGAGGAAGCAACACAGAGGTCAGGAAGCCTGGGAGATGACTTTGCGTTCACTAAAATGAGAGAAGCTTGGGGGTGGGAGGTGAGGCTTGGCTTGTTCATTAGCAATTAACTCGTTAATTTTGGGCATAATTAAATCATTGGAGCAGTTTTTAAGGTGAGTTGGCTTGTAGGTGGGTATACACAATCATTCTACACTTGAAATGTCTGTTGGAAAATGAAACAATACCACAAATGGAGTGGGTGTTCAGCTAACAAACCCAGCAGGACAAAGGTTGAGAAGCTGGGGAAAAGGCAAAGATTGTGAGCGTATGGGAGAGACAGAAGTGGAGATCTGTCATCCTGCCACTTCAGGAGATGTCAGCCTTGTTTTGGCCAATGTAAAAGTAAAGGGGCAGGTCAGGAAGGGACCTGATCCCTCCTCCTTCCCCTCCCCCTGCCGGGCAGAGAGAAATATGTCACAAAATGGCACAGGGCTCTCCCTCCTGATGGTGGTACAGTGTTCTGAGTCTGGCTGTGAGGGAAAAGGAGGTGTGAGGAAAACGTGTGAGCGTGGCAGCAGCAGGGACTGCTTAAATGCCTACGTGCAGCGCGTATGTACGCACTTGCTGAATATGGGCTTACATTTGCTATTGAATGTGCTGTGGAAACACATGGCTTGTCTTCCAGAGGGCAGGAGGGAATGACATAAATAAATGACAACACTCACGGCAGCTATGAGGAGGTCTGAAGACTATAGGTGGAAGGTTGGGGAGGGAGAGAGAGAGAGAGAGAGAGTGTGTGTGTGTGTGAGAGAGAGAGAAATACTAGCACAGGTGCTAAGCTGGAATAGCCTAACGCTGTACTCAGCTTTCCCAGCACGCGTGGTATCGGTAAAAGTGGTTTTCTTTCCATTGTATCATTTTAGATGCAAATTAAACTAAACTAAAGGGAGTGATGATGGGCGTGAGATGTCCACCTCCCCTTTCATTTGTCTTCTTTAACAGGAGGAACTGAGGTGGAACCCCTGGTCAGCACCTCTCATCCTGAAATTTGTGGTACAGACCCTGACTTTTTAAATGGATCTGTCCCATTGTCCTGCCAACCTTCATTCGCATAAGGGATGGTTAAAAAAAATCCCACATTTGACTGGGGTGGCACATAGAATTGACGCTAAACAGAGGAAGGCTGCCATTTTTTTCAAGCAACATTTCCTGGAGCTGAGACCCCTCCCTCCCTCACACTCCTCAATGCACCCCAGGTGATTTTATCTTACTATCTTTCCTTTTTTAAGCCAACAGAAGACCTCAGTTTTTTTAAAGCTGGGGCTGGGGAGCTGAAAAGTCTCATGGTGTGAGGAGAGGTTGGGCAGGGTGGGAGGTTTGTTTAGATTTCACTGAGGAAATTATAGGGGAAGGAGTTGAAGGGTCTATGAATTTTCACCCATGGTATCAGGGGAAGGGACCTGCTTATTCTTTCCCTCTCTTCCCTTTAAAAGAAAAGCCAAATGAACTAACCTAGCAATCTGCAATCCAGAACACGAGGCGACTGGTCAGAACCCTCTGACAGTGGCCACCAAGAAGGCATTCATTTCATTTGTAAATATTTTTTTTCTATTGCATTTTGTATAAATTGATGTTTCTCTTCTCGTGAAAATTCAGGTCGTGGGGCAACCAGGGTGGGAGGGAGGGTGGGGTGAGGTGGTTTTGTTTTGTTTGTTTTCTATGACTTTCAGGCTGTGTATTTGGAAGCGGTTTACGCAGGTCGAGGCCGTGCAAATGGGAGAGCAAGAGAAAATCATGTGCACTGTGTTCCCTCCCCCACCCCAGTACCATTTAGTTGGGATTGGTCCTGCTTTGAACAGGGGGTCGGACTAGATGACCTCCTGAGATCCCTTCCAACCCTGAGATTCTATGATTCAGTCCTGTTACTTTTATCTTCATGAATTGAAGATGCTGGCATGGTCACCTCCATCCTTGCCAGCAGGGTTTTCATGCCATGGTGGAAGTACCCCATCTTCCCCATTTGATTATAAACTCTGTTCCGCATCTGTCAGTGGAATTTGGGCCTCAAGACATTGCGCTGTTTTGCCAGCGATGGGGTGAGCCATCAATTTGGGTGTTCAGTTTGGGTCATCACCCGATGCTATAGAGACTTCTCCAATACTGCTTTGGCTTAAAAATCTTGGCGCTGGGAAAGCTTGCAAGATTTCTGGCACTTCCCAAGGGTTTTTTGGCAGCTGGCAAGAACGGCATGCCTCTGATTGTTATTTCAGTACTTTCCCCTCACCTTGTTTGCAGCTGGAACCAGGAAGCTCAAAGGTGGTGCTGGGAGGGAATTAAACTGAAAACAAACCAACAAGAAGTCAACAGGACTATTTCAAACCTCTCTAAAGGGTTCAGATTTTGTGTTTTGGGCAACGTTTTGGTATGGTTCTCAATTTCTCAGAACTAGTTTGTTCCATCCCTAGTTCAAGTGATTGCCAGATAATGGTTTGCCATGATCATTAGATTTAGCATTTACACTGTATAGCGCTGCTCATGTTCAAAGCACTTTGCAAACATTAATCGTGCCATGAGCCACATGAATACCTCCTCTGAGGACAACTGGAAATGTAGGACTGGCAGCACCAGGTTGGACTATTGGTCAACCTACAGAAGTCTGGTATCTTGCCTTCTGCCATATCGGGTCAGACCATTAGTCCATCTAATTAACCCTTTCTCCTGCAAATGGCCTTTTCTGGTTGCTTATTTTTACTTGAATTCCATGGGTGAGAGTGTTTGGGGCAGGAGGTGGGGTGAGGGTTGTTTGGGGGAGATCATTATCCAGCAAAGAAAGTGATGTGATTAACACTGTTGTGAGTTTAGGATTTTAGATTCAGTGTTATTCCATTGTAATTAATCAAGTGACGCACACAGGTAATGTTAGCATCAGGTGCTCTTTCGGCTAGAACAGAGCCCATGTGATGCTTATTACCTTCCAAAAAAGCGGGGGTTTTCATACCAAAGCCCAACAAATGTTTTCCATTCCCCTTTCCTCCATCCCCCTCTCTCTTTTTCTTCCTCTTAGTAAAAGATAAAATTTTCTGGGATGTTTTATGGGATCATTTCACACCTCAAAGGCTCTGGCTACTAAAATAGTGAGGTTCGGGTTGAAGGGCAGAAGTCATTGTATCATGGATGTTACAATGAGCTGTACTGTATGTTTTCAGTCTACCTGAAAGAATCTGGCAACTCCGACCATGTATTTGCCACATTCTTCTTCATTTGAACCCCAGGCATGGTTCCCTTTGAGATGTTCTAATGTTCTCATCATCCCTCTTCTTCTGGAGCAGTGCCAGCATGTATGTATGGCGCTGAAGGAGAATGGGAGGGGAGCAAATGTCCCTAAAATATCAGGACTATCCCATACAAATTTCAGGGTATCTGGCAGTCAGACTTTCCAAGCTGTGGAGCTTTGCATGATGCCCTGTTGGAGTATTCATACTGGTTTTCTAAAACAATATAATATATGCTGATATAACAATAGTCCATCACATTCTATATCCTGGCATAACACAACACGCCATGATCCTGATATCAGAACATAACACATCAATTCCAAAAATATAAAGACAAGCTTCAGTCAGCCCTCACTGTCAGTCAAGACAGTGTGGTACACCCTACCCACCTCAAACAAATGTATCACCATCTCTGACGCAAACATATCCCCCATATTTTTCGCACTGGACTCCCCAAGTGGCTTCCAATTGCTCAGCAATTCTCTAGTATAAACTCCTTTAGGGAGTTATTTTAATTCTCCATATATGTAGTGAGGAAGATTCTTCCATGATGTCCTAAAAGATTATAGGGTTTGATGGTGAAGTTGTAGTTGCCAGGATGGGTCATTTTGCTTCAGAGCTCTCCAGCATGCACACAAAAGTTGACCTCCTAATAGCAAGGAGATGCCCACACCCATCCTGAATAGAGTCCCTGTTACCCTAGGGTTGTTCCTCGTAGTGATGGTACTAGCAAGAGAGAGTAAGGATGTGATACTGGTGACAGGTTGACATGGTACCTCAGGGATCTTGCAGGCAAGTCTTTGCTTTAGAGCTTTCTATAAAATGTGACATACCTTCCAACCTCCATTATTTATTAATAGATGTAAGCAAGCCTGAGAACATGGCCAGTGATCAGACTGAGGCCTGTCACACACCCTTCACTCCAGTCAAGCAATCATGGGGGCGGGATTTACATTTCCCCATATATATTTGGTTGCCAGAAGAGGGGAAAGCGTGGGGACAGTGTTGATGAGGGAACTTTGTGCTGACCATCCACACTGTTGGTCTAAGGATGTACACATGAACTTTCCTGCTCTACCCAAGCTAGAGGCATGGAAAAGCCTAGGACCTGATTAGATGATTTTTGGCACATGCATGACTCATATTGAAGTCCCTGGGAGTTTTGTGCATCAAATTTATGGCATGGTCAGGCTCCTGGCTTGCTAACAGCAAATGGGGAAGGACTCAAAGCCATGCCTTCCCCCCCGCCATCTGTCATAAATGCTTCCCTGCTGCTGATCAAACCTGGTATGTCCAAGTGGACCACACCTACCATGCTGCTGGATGCTGCAGGGCACATCAAGAAAGTAACTAGAGGGACCCAAGCTATGTCCCCACAAGGGCTTATTTCCACTTTGCAACCAAATAGACTTCCAAGCCATATAGCCCCACCTCACCCATTCACTCACACAGAAGAAACCCTCCCCCAAGGAAAGGTTGAGATTATGACTGGCTCAGCAGCAATCCCAAAATTACTGTGTCATCTTCATCACAGACTGTCTGGAACTCATCAGGGCTAGTCACAGACGAACAGGGGCATCTCTCAGAAAAACAAGATCACTTTTTAATGGGCTTTGAGTCCCCTCTCCATCTCTCCAGCATCCCCAACTTCCTCTCTTAACCACAACGTTTGGGTGAATTCTCACACTTTTTGGTGGTTACAGACAGGAATGCAGACACAGAAAAAAATTGGGTTTATTAGTAATGCCCAATAAATAGAAAAGTGAAACCATCACTGTGTATCATGGGAAACAGACCTCATGACCTTAAACTCCAAGAGCACAGTTCTCTACCCACTGAGGTAAAGAAGAATCTGCGTTAGCCATTAGTAGTTATGGGGCTTTTAATCTGTATTTCCAGGTTTTCCACCATTCAAAGTTGAAACAGCTAATGCTGATTAACACCTGAGCCAGTCTGACATTCCATCCCATAGGGACAGGGACACACACACACACACACACACACACACACACACACACACACACACACACACACACACACACACACACACACACACACACACACACACACAAAATAATATGCATGTGAGCAGATCTGACATTAGCAGGAGGCAATGGTGCATCTGCACACACAAGAGCCAGTACACTGCAGTATGCTTTGTGACTCTTTCTGTCCCAAGATGCATCTTCTTAAAGTAGGAACAATGTGACCTTTCCTAATGTTCTGCTGGTAGTTATTTACTTAATGTATTCATTTTGTGACTTTTATATCATCTGCTTCCTTGACTGCAGTATTGTGTATAAATATATATATATGTATATATATACAGAAGCTAATTCAAGCAACTACATTCAGGTTGGGGAAGAGGGCAATTTTTATATATGTACAGTATTTCCTTGTTAAACAATGGCATGATGTGCTGGGGGCGGGATGAGGAAGCTGACTTCTCAATTGTGGTTTTTCTTGGTATGTGGTGTTTGAAGTTGTTTCAGTGGCTGCTTTTGCTGGTTCGGAAAGTTTATCTGGATGTTATATGTGTGTGTTAAGAAAGGGACCAAAGGTAGGGGAGATTTGGGGTTGGGGGAGGGGTAGGAGAGGGTTTTAATAATTTCCTGTATTAGAAGATTTGTTGATTGTTAGGGACTGTTTGTCTGAGGCACAGGGCTGTTTCCTCCTCTAGGTGACTTGCTGCTTTTATCTGGTTGCTTTCTCTTCTCTGGTCCCTGTTGTTGTCGTCCCTCTGGAGTGTTAGTAGAATCCATTGTTGTTATGACCTTGCCTCTGCTGGAATCTTTCTCTGGGCCTTCATTTCCTCCCTACCCACTTTCTCCACAGTCCTCTCTTTGTATTGTCCTCCCAAATCCCTAGAGGACAAGGGACTGCATCGTTCTGTGTCCTCTGCTATCTTTGTGCAGTTCCTAGCTACTTTACATTATTCCCTTTAGAATCTCTCTATCCACCTCCGAATCCACCTCTTACCCAGGTGTTCAAACCTTTCCAGTGCTTCACTGCCTCATCTTTCTGCCCTCATGTCCACCTATTTCCCAATACTCATCCCACTCCTCCAATCCTATCTCTGTGTGTCTTCCCTCACAACTACTCACCCTCACTGTTTGCTCCCTGTGCTCCTCTGGTTACCATCTTACTGCTCTGTTGTCTTCATGTGATCCTACAGTTGGAGAGTGGCGGTGCTTGAGCAGGCCACTCTATCTCTTGTATTGCTGCCCTGTCTCCCTGAAACTCTGTAGCCCTCACCAAGTCACTTCGTTTTTAGAAGATGATATTTAGCAGCTATATCAGCCTTTCACTTTCACCAATCTTGTGTTCTGCCCTTGAACACCCATGAAGGAAAACATGAGCAGTCTGGTAAATTTGCCAGTGCAAGAAACCTGATGAAACAATTTTTTTCCTTGGAAAGTCGTGAGTGGTAGTCTGTAAAATTCCCTTCTTTGACAGCTGATTGTTAAGTGCACAGGAGGGTGGAGATGTACCAGTAATCCATTTCAGTTTGAACCCACTTCAAACGTGAGTCTCTCTACCACACCTCTTTACTTGATGTGAACCGAGCAGGGACTTTTGAGAGGTGGTGCTGTTTTTGAACAGCATTTACTACCCTGTGTAGTTTGCGGAACCCATCGATTTGTTCACTGATCGTATGATTATCTGCCACGCTGTGCAGATGGGAAAGAATGGCACTGAGGACTGGCTCCCCCTTGGCCTGGCAAGTCAGTATGAGAAGGAGTGGTTGGAGGGATGACTTTGGTTGACTGTGCTGTGGTTTCTGTAAGTGAATAGAGTGACTGAGTGTGGTTGCGGTCTGTGAGAGTGTGTGTCAATCTGTAAATGGGAATGTGTCAGTGTGCGTGTGGACATATGTCCAAGTGTGTGTTTGTGTGAGCTGGTGTGCCAGTGCAGTGTGTGGTGAAGCTGTGTCAGCATAGTATCCGAGCATGGGCTGCAGGTGAGCATGAAGTAAGTGCGTGTGAACACTGGGCAGTATGTGTGCAAGTATATTGGTGAGATTTCACATTCTAATCACCCTGGATATAGCTTTAGGCGCAGTGCCAGTCAGTCCACTCCTGTTGCTCATTCTGCTTACTTGGTGTGCCCCAATTGTGACTTACCCAGCTGGCGTTCTAGCGAGAAGGCACCTGTCAAATGAGACATCTGTGTGGGCCCAGAGGGGCTAGCAGATGAGTCCCATGTCACCTTTGCGAGACTCAGATGTGCTTCAGAATAAATGAGATTAGTGAGGTATGTAATGGAAGTTCTGCAGTTGAACTTTCTTCCTCTGAATGCTGGGCAGGCTCTTGGCTTCTGTGGACTTCTCCCCTTTCTGAACCTTTTGCTGGGATTCAGCTCCCATGAGCTGTCATTTCCTCTGAGCACTGTCAGCTTCCAGGGGCTCCTGCTGCCTCAGAGTACCATGTGTATGTTGCATGCCTGTTGTTACGTGTGTGTGTGTGTGTGTGTGTGTGTGTGTGTATATATATATTGTGTGTACAGTCTGTGTATGTAGATGATGTGTGTGTGTGTGTGTGTGTGTGTGTGCGCTTGAGTAGAGGGAGTCCAGTTCGAAGCTGTGCTAGAGCAAAGCCATTTGATAAGTATCTCCGGGCTGGCAGCCTTTCCTCTTTTTCTTTTAGCTCTGATGTGTGTCCTGGTAAATTCACCCATGTCTGGCAGCCGTGGTGCTGCTCTTGCTGTCCTGCTATGCCCCAGGTCTGACTTCCTTGGCGAGGACCCTGAAGGACCTGCTCTGCATCACAGATCAGGTTAGAAAGCAGATTTCTCTTTGTGGTGGTTGGAATATAGCATCAGAAACCCATTCCACATGCTAATTCAGTTTTGTGCTGAAGCCACTGTGCCATGTTTCTACACCAGCGTGCCACATGCATTGCATCCTTAGGCCTTAACTGGCAGATGGAGAAGGACCGACATCCCCTCGCAGCACAGTAGAGTGTTTCAGAAGATGCCTGGTAAAGCAGAAGGGGGATGCACTTGTCCCATGACTGGAGCGGGATGCACCCTTGCTTTCTTGCTGCCTCAGTGCACTTTCAGCATGGAAGCACTAAACCTATTTTCATTCTTGGATGAATATGGAGGGGAGAGCTAAGCTGCGATAGATTTGATCTCAGGTCTTCTGTCTCCCTGTCTTCGTTTTGCAAGTGTAAAATGTTCATTGAAGGGCCTGGAAAAGCAGCGCACCTGGTGACCTGAGTTGGGAATTGAGTTCACCTTCCCCAAGCTCTGCAGCATTGTGGGGGAGAAGAGGAGACAGCGAGCTCTATGGGGAGGCAGCAAGTGATCTTTCTGCATCTTCTCCTTCCCATCCCAAGGAGATATCAATAAACTGGTGGCATCCCAGCAGAGGGGGATCAGTTGGGAATCCCCTCTGGTGCCAGCCAGTTCTGCACTTTAACTGGCCATGTTGAACAACACAAAGATCTCTTCTGCCAATAGTTGGGGAAAAAACCCCAGGACCTGATAAGCAGCCACAGTGATCAGACAGCTGAGGAAGGAACAAAACCCTCTGGCTGTTGCCTCTTGTCATTTATGCCACCTGCTTCCATTAAACTGACCCACTGTGTTCCAGTCTCTTGGCCACTTCGATATATTTTTATCTATTTATGAGGCAATGGAGAGTATATGACTCCTTAGATGACTCCTTATTTCAAAGGATACCCATCCACATCCTCTGCTTTCTTCTGCATGCATTCACTGGTTCCTCTCCAGCAGTATCCTGTGCACTGCCAGGTTTTGCTTTCAAGGAGGAGAAAAGGTTTGTGTGGGGTTTTTTTTAAATTCTTGAAAGGCTGGGTACCTAAAACCAGCCAGAATCCTCACAAGATGCTCTAGGAATGGACTTCGCCACTGAACACATGTGGCAGTAAGAGGGATTCAAATGGAAAATGGCTAGCTTTGGAGTTCTGTTGCCACTGGTGGCTTTTCTTATCCATGGAGCGGGCTCTCTCTTTTCACGCCTGCTCAGAATACAGCAAGCTGCTCTTTTTATCTCTCCATTTTCAACATTTTTAAGGGGGGGAGGGGGAAATTCGTAAAGTCATTTTGGTGGCAGAAAGGGAGCCTTTCTTCAGCAATACGACGTTCTGAGACCTCAGTTCTGTGTACGCAGTCAGCTGTGTTTGGGCTTTTTCCTTTGCAAATGCTTTTGATGCCAGGGCAATCTTGAGACATCTCTTTGCCAGTGAGCAAAGTGCCATCTATAATTTGGAGATTGGGGCTGCTGCAGAGAAAAGGCCTCTCTGACAGTAACTTCTAACTAACTTCTACATGGATTCTCAGAGGGGGGGAAATGTTTAATTGTTGCACAGGTATTACCACAGAATTCCATAGCAGAGGCCCCAGATGCTATCATAACCCTGGGGTGGGTTGCAGTGTTGTATAATGACAGGTTTCAGAGTAGCAGCCATGTTAGTCTGTATTCGCAAAAAGAAAAGGAGTACTTGTGGCACCTTAGAGACTAACAAATTTATTTGAGCATAAGCTTTCGTGAGCTACAGCTCTGTATAATAAGAGCCCTCTCTCCCCACTGTATATTTTCACTAGTTTCCTTGCTATCTCAGTCCCCACTCACAGGGCATAACTCATTCTTGGCAATGGAAGTGCGGACTATGATTTAGATACAGCTCACCCAACCAGTGTACCCTTTTAGACCAGACCTCTCCATGGAATTCCTGAATAGTAAGGATCTAGACCAGACCAAGCTCCAGCTGTCATGATTACATAGGGTACCACTACTGCTGTTCTCTCTGACGTGGAGTGATGGACATTCCTGGGGCTCTTTCAGGAGGAGTCTTTGTGATGTTTTCCTAGGCGATATGCAATAAATGGTGTGTCAGAGCTGAGTTGGTGGTGATCAGTAGGGGAGGGGAGGCCGGCATGTGCGTGGGATTCTGTAGCTCAGATACAAGTATGTTGCAATCTCTGTTGAAATACAATGGAACAATACAATAGAGGTTCTACTCACAGATCGGCCCTCCATCGCCACTGATCTCACTGTAGGGATGCTCCAAGGGTGACTTCTCCTTGGTGATAAGGGGAAGGGTAGCAGGGAAAAGAGAGGTGGAGGTTTCTCTCTTGGGCTTGCAGCAATAATTCCTTTAGATCATGCTCTTGGGTGGGAACAACACTAACTAAACTGTGGAGGCCATATTAGAAAACATGAGGGGAGATTGAGCAAGGTGGAGTGAGCCAGAGCGCCTGGTTGGAACAGCCTAAACTTTCTTTTCAGTAATTCTTCCTCTCCCTCCTTGCACAATCCCCCTTTCCCCCTTTCCCCACTTATAGAAACAAAAGGGACTGGACCTGGGTTCTGAGGAATAAGATCCAGAGAGGGGAACCAATGACTCCCATGCCCACTTCTGTCTTTCTCCTGCAGCTCTGTGCTGTTCATGGGTGGCTAGGGCTGGCCTTTGACTCAGACAGTGCCCTCCTGGGCCAACCAGAATCTAGCAATGCCCACTGGGGAGAAATATGGGGCCTGACCAACACTCTCCCTATGCACCATTGTGACATGTGAGATAAATCACAGCATGTGGATGTGAGCATACAGGGAATAGGTGCAGCAGGGTGCTCTTGGCTTGGTATATCCCGCTCTCATTGGTTTGCGGGAACTCGAGTGTGTTGACTTTCAGGAGATGGTGTCAGGCTGCTTTATGCTTTCCAGGCTTTTGGCTGAAGGAGAGTAGTAAAGGGGAAAATTCTAGTTTTTTCGGGGGTTAGGGGAGGGAGACTATTTAGAGTTGACACTGGTCAGCATCTTATGTATTTTGCTTTTAAATAATGTACATTTTGCCCAAAGAATGTTTGATGAGCTCAGTCTATAGATCAAAAGAGAAATAAATATTCACCTACAACAGTGGTTTTCAACCTGGGGTCCACAGCCCTGTCTAAATTTCCAAAGGGGCCCGTACCTCCATTTGAAATTTTTTAGGGGTCCGCAAATGAAAAAAAGGGTGAAAACCACTGTCCTGCAGTGTAATTCCCCTACTGTCCCACTGTCCCTCCTTCTCTTCTCCTGAGCTGATGGTTTCTCCTGGTGGGCTCTGACACCTACCAGGCCTTCGTTCAGAGCAAACATTTCCCTCCTCCTTCCGTGAACTTCTGGACCTAAATATCGCCTCCTCCTCCCTTTTTTTCACAACACATGCTCAACCCCCAGCCCCTCCACTCATGAGAACCAGAGCCACAGAGGCAGGAGTGCCAAATGACTATTTATTTCTCAAAAGAAAATGAAAAAAAAAGTTTTTTAAAAATATGCAATTGTGCAAAGGGAACCGACAGCAAGATGATGGTGGCAGAGAGGAAACGGGATGTTTTGTAACCCTAGCTGCAGTAAAAAAAAAAAAAACACATTAAAAATATTGAAAAAAAGAAAAAAGAAAAAAAAATCTTGACCTATTTTGGAAATATTGTGAATAATTTTTTTGATATAAAAATAATTTTTATGTAGCATGAAAATCACCAAAATAAAATGATCAAGAATAAAAGTTGCGCAGAGGTTTTTTGTGGTTGTTGTTTTGGAGGGAAATGAAGGGGTAGGAGAGGAGTGGGGTGTGCATGTGTGTGTGAGAGAGAGTGAGAGAGAAAGAGAGAGGGAGGCAGTGTTGTCAAATCCTGTGATTTTATCTCAAGTTTTTCAATATTGATGTTTTTCGTAAAAACCCAGTTCCTGGAGTCCTGTGATTATGCAAGAATCTCTGCTTTCATTTTTTTAATACTAAGTTTTTAGCCTTCATTGTTGAAGAGAAAATAATAGACCAGAAAGTCTCAGAAATCAAAAAAAGAAATATAAAATACCCAACATTTATGATTTTTGAGCAGCTGAAGTTAGCAGTACTGGTGAGGGATGTAGGGAGCAGGGAGGCCAGGGGTATGAAGATTGTATTCACACATACATCATTAATTTTGTCATATGATGCACGAGCTTCCCTGTAATTAACTTGACTTCCTGTTTTCTGCCCCTACCCACTGAGAAATGGGGCACAGATCCATCCGAGGACACATAGGAACTGCCTCCCTGGTCCCCTTTGAAGAAACCTTACATTTGTTTCCAATTCTCCCTCCCTTCCAAAGGAAATATGCTTCCTCTCCAAAACCTGGGAAAACTAGATGTTGGGCCCTCAGCTCCTTTAGGAAATATGGCAATAATTCCCAAAACATCATGAAGAAATATGGTGTTAGACTCCTGACCCTCCTCCCCAGAAGAAATGTGCACCCCAAAAGCAAATATAGCACTGCCACCTTAAAGGAAAAGAGGTGTTGGCTCCCTGAATGCTCATGAGAAAAGGGAATAGTGGCCCCTTGAATCTCGAGAGGAAAGGAGGTGCTGCGTCCCTCCATCATCTCCTCAAAGAACCTGATGTTCGTTCCCCTGCAGCAATCTGAGTGTAAATGAGAGACTCCAGATGCTGCTCCTGACCTTACCTTCCAAGCTAATTGTGCATCAGCAGAGCTGTAATCATCTCCCCTTCTCCCAGGGGAACGGTGATACTGGGCTTAGGGGGCAAGCACAGCACTTGCTACATTGAAAATATACCCCAATTTTTCACTTTTATGGGCCTGAATAAATGTATCCTTCTGCCCTATTAACTTCATCTTTCCATCCTCATATAAATGCTCCCAGACTCCACCCACTGGAATAGTGACTCACCAACTGTCAGCCAGCCTCCATTGCCACCAGCCTGTCCTATTCTCTGCCTGGCTCCTCCCTGCCCAACAAACCTTCAGAAGGGCAGCTGATCCCCTGGCTGGAATGACAGTGGATCCTGGGGATCTGGGCCCAGCTGCTTGTAGAGAGACACAGCATGGGTCAAACTCCTCTCTCCTGATGAAGTTCCAGTTGTTGGCATTTAGCGAGTTACTAGTATTCATTTTTCTTTGAGGCTGCTCCTCCAATATGTGTCTTCTCCACACAGTGCACAGTTAACCTGTGGAACTTGTTGCTATAAGATGTTGTGAAGGCCAAAAGTATAACTGGGTTCAAAAAAGAGTTAAGTAAGTTCATAGAGGACAAGTCCTTCAATGGCTATTCGCCAAGAGGGTCAGGGACGCAAGCCCATGGTCTGGGTTTCCCTAAATGTCTGACTGCTAGAAGCTGGGACTGGGTGACAGGGGATGGAAAGTGTGCCTGAGTTTCAAGTGAGTGGTAGAAAACCTGGTCGAGAAATTTCTCTCTGAAAAAACCCTGAAACAATTCAAAATTCCTCTGCAGGGCTTTTTCAGAGAGAAATTTCTCGACCACTCACTTGAAACTCAGGCACACTTTCCCCACACTGTGTGAACAATGAAGTTGCTTGCCAGCGGTAACACAAGGCAGCTCTTCGGCTGGCACACTCAGCTTGGAGGTGTCGATGGTTCCAATCCCCAGTGTAAGGACCCGTGTTGTGGACGTCACTACTCTCTCATTACGGTGGCGGGTCTTAATGACGGGCAGACTTCCAAAGGCGCCGCAGAGGTTTGGCTAAGCAGCACCCAGAAGTCTGGATGCTCATAATAGGCCTGAGCTTTTTCTGAAAAATCTTCCCCCATTGCTGTAATAACAATGCAGCTTCCCCAAGGCTAAGAACAATGGCAGGGCTAGTACAGGTGAGCCAGTGGTGTTCTGACCACCTAGACCATCTCTGGGCAGGGTTAATGGCATGTAGGAATGCTGCCAGCAGCCTACCCCAGCCCACTGTTGCTAGCATGAGGGGAGCTGCATTGGTAGCTCGGTGACGGTGGGAGATATTCAGAAGAAAGCTCAGTGTAGCTGCAGCCTCGAGGGTAGTAGGAGCTGGAAAAATATGCTTAGGACTTAGAGTCAGGCATGTCTGGGGTCTAATCTGGCCCCTGTCATTTCACTCCTTTGCCTTGTTAGTCCTCTTTTACAGGTAGGAAACCAAAGCATGCTTCTGGGGAGTGTCGTGAAGATCAATTACTTAATGTTTGCACCGGGTTTTGAACAGGTGGGGGGAAGGAGATTTTCAAAAGCACCGGTGGGATTTAGGTGCACAAAAGCCTATTGGTTTTTATGGGCTCTTAAGAGCTTTTAGAAAATGTCTCCCATAACTTGTATTATAATGCTAATTAAGTGCGTAGATACCACAGTGGCTGGGCATTTGATAAACAAGATCATCTGAACTATTTGAACCCTCTAGAGTCTACAACATTGGCATGGTACTTGCAACAGAACAAGCCTTCTCGGAAGATTTTCAGGATACCCTTGTTCTGATCAGGCTGGCAATACTCATAGAGCAGCCTATCCCTCAAGAGTATTGTTGGCCTGCCATTACTGGCCAAAACAAGGAAACATAGAGGCAACTTCAGGCCTGGGAAGAAGTGAGGAGCAGGGAAATCAAATGTCATCAGACTTCAGCAAAGATTTGAGGCTGATGTTTTGGACAAGCTGTGGCTGAAGAGTCAGATCAAATATTATTTTATTTAAAATGATGCCATCCCTCCTAATCATGCTGTTATAATTATTTATGGGTATAAAGTCATTATCGATACCATTTTTAATTATTAATCAGGAACGTGCCTGGTGTGTGCTAGGTGCTTTCTAAGCAGGTGTGAAAAACAGGGCTAAAATTTTCAAAAGCATCCTAACTCCCATTTTCAAAAGTGACTTAGGCACTTTTGAAAATATTATCCAAAGTCCCTACTTCAAAAAGCTCTAAATCTTGATGTTAAGCGTAAATATGTGTATATTAGCATTTATGTTAAGTAAATTGATAGATGCCATAAGTTTACATACATTATGCAAATGTTTTAAAATCTTACTTTGTACACATTTACATACCATGTACTTACGGATAAATGAGATGTACAAATTACAAGGAAAGCAATCACAGCTCCCTTACAGAGTGTAAAGTAGGTGAACTTTGTGACTTGTGGCGTCATCTGTGGGTAAATCAGAAGGGGGCAGGAAATCCAACTGTTTCCAATAAAGAACACAAACGACGGCCTCCATGCTTTGGCGACAGCAGGACAGGAATCAGTGTCGGATGGAGGAATCGCATCTGGGGCAGAACCAGACGTAGTGAGAAATCACCTCTCCCAGCATTGATTCTCAGTCAGATGTTTAGTTTCGTACAGTGGGAAGACCTGGTTTAGATAAATTAGGAATCAGTTTTAATGGTCACCTGAAACATGAACGGTCAGCTTGAACTTGTCTGGAGGTTTGAAAATAATACTACTATTAATGCCAATGATTAGTACTTATATGACCCTTTACATCTGTAAAGCACTGTGGAAAATTTGTGTGACTAAGGGTATATTTACATTGCAACTAGACACCAGCAGCTGGCTTGGGCCAGCTGATGGGTTTGCAGGGCTCGAGCTGCTGGGCTGTTTAATTGCAGTGTAGACTTCCGGGCTTGGACTAGAGCTTGAATTCTGGGACCCTCCTTTCTCACAGGGTCCTGGAGCCCGGGCTCCAGATCAAACCCAGAAGTCTACACTGCAATGAAACAGCCTCACAGTCTAGGCCAGCTGGCATGGGCCAGCTGCGGGTTTTTCACTGTAGTGTAGACACACCCTAAGACTCCCAACACAGTGGGATGCAGTTACATAAGCAGTAATGTCCCCATTATACAGGTGGGAAAATTGAGGCAGAGAGGTTGAACGATTTGTACAGAAGCCAGTGGCAGAGGCAGGGATAGAACTCAGGTGCTCCTCGCTCCTGGTCCTGCGCTCATTCATCTAAACCACACCTGCCCCAAAAGAAAATGATTGCTGTACACTAGGAGTTTTAGTCATTTCCTCAGGCTCGTGCTGCCCCCACACTTTCTGGCTCTGAACAAAAGTGGAAATACCAACATCACTGTGAGAAAAGCCTGGGCTCACGGGTATTTCTGACTCAACCAGATCTTGTAAGCTCTGGAAATGTCGCCCAGGAAGTGGTGTTGTCATGAGATTTACAGGCCCAGAATCATGAGGTTTAGATAATCTCTGGATCAGCAGCCAAACTTTTTGGGTGCATCCTCTAAATGGAATCTCCCAACGTGCTGTCTTAATGCTCCCTGGTCACTGGCTTGTATTGTTTGCCTGCAAAGCTTAAAGAGGAAGTTTCTCAAAGACTGCTTCACTGCTGGTGGTGTGTGTGTGTGTGTGTGTGTGTGTGTGTGTGTGTGTGTGTGTACTTGTGATCTGGGTGACTGAGGGGAAATGCTATTATTCACAAAGCCATGCTCAAAATGACAAGTCTCTGCTTCATGAATGGTCACAGAGAAATCGCACCATTCATGTAGTCTGATGGTTTCCCAGCTTCTTTTCATTCCTCCTTCCCACAAACTAAGATCTGAGGGAATGGAAAAAGCCTTTGACCCCATCACAAACTTGCATTGACAGACTTTCCACTGGCTGCCCATGTTTTTCTCGTGTGGTTAATTAGCTCTCCTTTCTGAGGGAGGAGGAAGGTGAATGTGTACAGGACACAACCCTGCAAGGAGCTAGGTGCCTGCATGCTCAGCAGCACCTCTCTGTGGACCTGATCCAAGTCCCACTGAACGCAAGGGGATTCTGTCCGTTTTCTTCAATGGGAGTTGCATAGGACTGTTAGAAAGACCTACACTAAGTCTGAAAATTCAGAGTGGTTCTGGTCTCTGAAGAATCTCACAACAGGATTTTATTTTACCATTTGTGAATGCTTTACAGCGTGCATAGGGTGACCAGATGTCCTGATTTTACAGGGACAGTCCCAATGTTTGGGTCTTTTTCTTATATAGGCTCCTATTACCCTGTCCCGATTTTTCACATTGCTGTCTGCTCACCCTAGGCGTGTGTCTGTTGCTTTTTGTCAAACTGTCACAAACATCTGGCTTTTAAAAGCAGGCTGTCAAGGTATTATATTTAAAATAATTTCCCTTGCCTGTGTTACTAATGTATAGTAACCCCTATGATCATTACCTTGGAAAGAGTTAATCAAGAACATCTCTCATTTACTTAAAGAAAAGGAGTACTTGTGGCACCTTAGAGACTAACAAATTTATTTGAGCATAAACTTTCGTGAGCTACAGCCATCCAATGAAGTGAGCTGTAGCTCACGAAAGCTTATGCTCAAATAAATTTGTTAGTCTCTAAGGTGCCACAAGTACTCCTTTTCTTTTTGCGAATACAGACTAACACGGCTGCGACTCTGAAACCTCTCATTTACTTAACAACACTGATGCTGTTCATCCAGTCTGGCATTTCGCTCAGCTTGGTTCATTGAAGCTAGGCTGGTCTGTCTCAACAGTCAGTTTAACTTTCTAGTTTCCATACACTAGCCCAATGCTTCTCTACCTTGAGTTTCAAGGAATGCTTTTGAATTAAACAAAACAACCCCCCCACACACACTTATCCCCCCCACAACAAAAAACAAACAAACCCCAAATAAACTCCTTGCACTTCCACAAAAAAAACAAAACAAAACTCTATTATGTTGAATTATAAAAAGGGACCATGAAAACATTTCTGTGAGCTATTAAGTGCTGCAAACCCTTTTTAACAAAACTAAGGCTATGTCTACACTCGCACTTTTGTTGGTAAAACTTTTGTTGGTCAGGAATGTGAAAAAACCACCCCCCTTACCGACATCAGTTTCACCAACAACAGCACCAATATGGACAGTGCTATGTCATCAGGAGACGCTTTCCTGCTGATATAGCTACCGCCGCTCATTGGGGGTGGTTTAATTATGCTGACGGAAGAGCTCTCTCCTGTCAGCATACAGAAGCTACATGGGAGCCCTTACAGTGGCACAGCTACAGTGGTACAGCTGTGCCTGTGTAAGGTCTCTAGTGTAGACGTAGCCTAAATCTGATTTTTAGTCCTAAACGACCTGAGGGAGTCAGTCTCTAAGGTGCCAAAAGTACTCCTTTTCTTTTTGCGAATACAGACTAACACGGCTGCTACTCTGAAACCTTTAAATTATGTATGCTGTTCTTTACAGATCCAAGATGGCTCTGCCAATCTTCAGAGGCTTCTTACATTTAAGTTCTGGCATGTTAGTCCATAGCAGATAAGTTGTTTTTAAAAAAGAATTCACGGACTAAAAAGATGACATTTACATAGCTTTCAAAATAAGTAGCAATTTGATTGTCTAATGGACACGTGTCTTGGATGTTTCTCAACTGCATTTCAAGGACACATATGACTTGGACAACCATGGAAGCCACTGCTTTCCCAACCAGTAATATTACCTAAACTTAATGGTTAATGTCTAGTTTATATTAACATTCACAAGTGCAGTGGGAGATTAGTTTGTTTACTTGTATTATGTAAAACTGTTTTAAGATCTTGGTTTGCATTTACACACATTTACATAGCATTTCCTGATGAATGCATTATAATTCACAAAAATCACATGTAAATCGCAGTCTCACATCGGCACCCATAAGCTTCATTGTTGTGCAATGAGATTTCTGACTTGTCTAATTTAGAGAAATTTTTCAGTAGATGGGGTTGGGACTGAAGTCAAGAGGATGGAGAGAGAAAGGGAAGGAAAGAGATGACTGATGGCTTTTTATGGAGAAAATCCTGTAGTGTTTTCTTTGCTTCTCATCTGATGCTTGTGGAATTCTTGTAACTGTGAATCTGGATCAAGTTATACAGGGGATGGGTGGGGCTGGGGTTGGGGTTGAGGGGAGGAAGCAGAACTAATTTCATTCTTTGGCTCTTGGCTTAGGCTGCTCTAAGTCAGTCCTAGTTAGTCTGGTGTGCACAATTACTTGGGGTCAGGGGATGGGGTGGGATGGGGGGCTGGAGGGATGGAAGGGGAAGTCAGGAAAGGGAAACCTACCATGGTGTTCAATCACGTGTTGTTACCGAATGGCCATCTTGGCCCTGGTCCTAGTACAATGGCTGCAGGTGCTGTTTAAGCATATTGGGACTGCTACCTATTCTGGTTGGGAGTAGGGAAGTGAAACAATATACTCTGAATGCAGTCCCAGTGCCCCCTGCAGGCATAATCCCTGTTATAGCCAACAACATTGACAGAAGCAGGGGATGGGGACGGCAGTCGTGAAAATGCATTCAGCGTTGGGCCGAGGCAGAGAGCCATAAAGGCAATTCCCCCACAACTAACTTGGGGGAAGGAGACATTGTTGTTACTTACAGCACAGCGTCTTCCTGAGGGAAAGCGCACTTGAACTCAGGCTTACCTCGTCTCTCTGAGGCCCGAATCCCACTCCCCCCACCAATCACCACTCTTCTTTCTCCAATCCTCCTCACCACTGAGCCCCCCCCTCCGGTTCTTTTTTCTGTAAATAGCTATTTCTCATTTCAGACAAGCAGGGATCGACAGATACTGGAGGGGGAGAGGGGAAGACAGCTTTAGGGTTTTTTTCTTTTTCTCTTGAATTTTGGTGTTTGAACTTGAAAAATAATATATATATATATATATATATATATATATATATATATATATATATATATATATATATATAAGCAAATGGATTTCCTGGAAAACAAAGAAAGGAGTTGATTTTTCCCCCTTTGATTTGTCTTGTTTCTCATTGGAGGCTGTTTTCTGGGCAGAGAGTTTTTTGTGAAATGTACAGATTTCCAGTTCGGCCTTGTTCAAATGATGCAGAGAAAATTTAGAAAAGAAAAAAAAAAAAAAGAAAAGAATAATGAACAACAACAAAATAACACAAAACAAGCAAAACTTTGTGATGTACAAAATCTGTAAATAGCCGAAGATGCTTTCTCTTTTCTAACAGCAAATTATTTCTGTCACTTTATATTCAAAAATAAAGAATCCTACCACAAAATATCAGGGTTAAAAAAACCAAAACCAAAACCAAATCCAGAATTTGAACTTTTTCTTGATTGTCTTTGTTCTTTTCGCACTTGACCTGGGGAGGGGCTTTTGTAATGTATTTGTGATGTTCCCCTCAAAGCATGGAGACTGTGAGGAGTTAAAATGAAGGTCCAGTGACTGGCTCATGGTCGTAGTATCATATTGGGCCTTCTGCCTCTGTATTACTTGGTAACAGTGGATAAGGGAATGGAATTTGGAAACTTTTTCCTTTAGGTCATTGACTCCATTCTGGATGGTTGGACTGGAGGGTTCATAGGGATGGCATGGAGAGCTTTCACTCGAGAACCAAAATGGGAGAAGAATTCTTTCATCTCTAGCTCACTAGTCCCTGCGCCCCATTGTTTAATTCTGCTCCTGGGTATTTTGGGCTCCTTTTAATTTCCCATATTTCACTTTTTGATGCATAAACCCCTTAGAATGGAGGGATGAGTAAGGGGTCTTCACATCTATCCTCCTATTCTCCAGCAGATGAAGATGGAAAGCAGAATATATGATGGTATGTGAGGTAACCAGCTATCCTGCCCTTATGTGTAATTGTTATCATGCTTTTCCTACCATGACCCACATCCCAGTGAACATTTGAGAAGGAAAAGCCTTCATCCCAATTTTCAGCAGTAAAATTGCTCTCACTTTTCCTCCATGGCCCTGTGTAACTGTCTGGCTTCAGAAGGCTCAAAAGGTGTGTTCTCAGATTCTTGTGTGGCCCCTTTCCATGATATACAATATTCTTGATACATTACTATGGGAAGGGACCTCTCTAGCTGCATGACAGGCTTTTATTATTCCACACAGCATTCCCTACTAGGTGGCTCTAGTCTCAGTGCTCAGTCTCTTCTGAGATCATGAGTCCACTGAATGTACCATCTCCCCAGGCAGCATCATCCATCATCTGTACTGTGAAACCTTCACCTGATGCCTAGCCTGAATTTTCCTTTCTGCAGCCTTGGCGTGTAAGTTCCTGTTCTGTTTTCAGGGTGTGTGTGTGTGTGTGTGTGTGTGTGTGTGTGTGTGAGAGAGAGAGAGAGTGGGGGGGGGAGAGTGCAACTTTTGGCTCATCTGAGACAGCCACTTCCTGCAGTCTCAGAGGGGGGACCCAGTTCACTTGTCAGCCATGGTCACATTCAGGAAGAGCAAACACATGGTAAGTCAGACCAATGGGAAGGAACTCTGGCCATGGGTTAAGTCTCACTTTATAGTGTTTGGACACTGGTTGGTAGATGTGCTCAGGGAAACCACAAGAAGTTTGTGACAGTGCTACCAAATTAATCTAAAGAAATCAGAGTTCTATTGAACCCAGTCCACTCGGGCTGGAGGTCTACATAAAGCTTCCCAAAGTGTCAGCTGTCCCAACATGCACTACATCTCATGTAAATTCTTTCTGCTGTAAACCGATACTTTACATCGGGGAAAGGGGAGGGAACTCCATTACTAAACCTCGAAGGACACCTATCAACCTTGCATAGGATCAGAGGAGCTGAAGATTTCTTGGACTGGCAGGTTTGGGCATCACCAGTGATGAGCTGGCAAAATCTTAACCACCAGTGATGAGCTGGCAAAATCTTAACAACCAGTTCCCTATGAAAAGTTCTGATATAAGGGATGTGCCCCAGTATGTATTTTTTGTACCAACAGGGTTACCATATGTCTGGTTTAAAATTTAAAAATTCCTCCCGGATGGTGATTTAAAAACCAAAAAGCCTGACCTGTCCAGGAAAATACGGATGTATGTTGACCCAGCCTAAAGTTATTTTTTAAAAAGATGGGCCTGAACTAGAAATGAGCTCCGTTTCACGTGTGGGTCCCTGCCACGCCCTGGGGGTGTGCTAGGGTGACCAGATGTCCTGATTTTATAGGGACAGTCCCGATTTTGGGGACAGTCCCCTGTCCTGATTTTTCACACTTGCTGTCTGGTCACCCTAGGGTGTGCACATGTGTGGGTCCCAGCTGCTCCCTCCCCCCTCATTGAAGCAGGTGTGCAGGGTTATTGCCCTGGGAACTGCAGGGCACCAGTGGACATGGGTCCAGCTACAGACAGGGGCGTGGGGCAGGGCTAGCTGGAGGCAGGGGGTGCAGGGCTGACTGCGGGCAGGGTAGGGGATGCGGAGCTGGCTGGAGACAGGAGGGTGCAGGGTTGGCTGGAGGCAAGGGGGTGTGGGGCTGGCTGGAGACAGGGCAGGGGCTGACTGGAGGTAGGGGCTGGCTGCAGGCAGGGCAGGGGGGTGCAGGGCTGGCTGGAGACAGGGGCTGGCTGCGGGCAGGGCAGGGGGTGCGGCAGAGGCTGGCTGTGGGCAAGGAGTGCGGGGGTGGTTGGAGATGGGCTGGCTGCAGGCAGGGCAGGGGGTGCGTGTGGCAGTGGTTGGCTGGATACAGGGCAGGGGGTGCGGCAGGGGCTGGCTGCAGGCAGGAGGTGCAGGGGTGGCTGGAGCCGGGCTGGCTGTGGGCAGGGCAGGGGGTGCGGCAGAGGCTGGTTGCAGGCAGGGCAGGGGCTGGCTGGAGACGGGCTGGCTGCAGGCAGGGGGTGCGGGGGTGGCTGGGGGCAGGGCAGGGGCTGGCTGGAGGCAGGGCAGGGGGTGTGGCAGGGGCTGGCTGCGGGCATGGGGTGTGGGGGTGGCTGGAGGCAGGGCAGGGGGTGCGGCAGGGGGTGGCTGGAGACGGGGGCTGGCTGCGGGCAGGGTGGTGGGTGCTCACGGGGAGAGCAGCAGGACGCAGCCCAGGCCCAGCAGAGCAGCCGGGGACCCACCAGGCAGCATCGGGAGCCCCAGGGCCAGGGGAGCAGCAGCAGCAGCACCAGGGCTCGTGCCCAGGGCCAGGCGGCAGCCCACATGGCTCCCGCAGCGCAGCGCCCCCGGTGGCCAGAGGAGGAATTACATCACTTCCCAGCTGGAGCCCATCAAAGCCTCAGCTCCGCCTGCAGGGAAGTGGGTTAACAACCGGTTCTAAAACTGCTTCAAAATTTAAAAACCAGTTCGCGCAAACTGGCTCCAGCTCACCACTGGGTATCACCACAGAGGAGTCAACAAGGGAGGAACCAGCGACAAATGAAGAGGTGAGAACGGAACACAGAGGTAAGAGTTGGCAGCTGGAATTCACCAGGGGGGAGGGTTGGTTAGCCTCATTTCTGACCTCCAAGGGCAGTATTTCAAAGAGCGTTTTTAAAACGTGACATGATGCTGCTGTGGTCTGTCCAGCCCAGCCTTGGCCCTTAAAAGAACACCATCCAGGCTGTCCGCCATCTGCACAGCTAAGGGCAGGAATGGCACTGGAGTTTCCTTCAGAAACAAGCTCTCTCCATTGTGTAGGAGCTGGCATCTTCACGACTAGACTCAATCAGAGGCATAGGGAAGAGTGATATAATTAGGAGGCAGAGGGGAACGTAATGAGCGGTATTGTTTTGGGCGTCTCTTGGCAGTATGCACCCACTGGCACATCAATACGCAGTCAATAGTAGTCAAGTCAGAAAAGATTCTGCGAAAAAATATAGCCAGAGGCCATAAGTAATTATAGACGCAGCTTCCATCTCTGCATTCGTAAATACAATAGGGGGCTCCCAACATACTTCTATAAAGGAACCTCATTTGCAGCTCCCATGACTGTTCTAGTTCTGGAAACAACATACGGTTCTGCCAGTGCTAGTGAGTTCTGACCTGTAGCCCATCCTACTATTCCAGCGCTGCGAGCCATCACCCCTCTGCCTACGCATTCTGCACCATCTCCTGCTCTTCCTTTTGTGGGTTTCCCCCAGAAAGCTCTGGCAAATGGACCTCAGTCATCACATGCTGTGAGTGGGAGGTTTACCCAGGATGATCTATGCTTGCAATGGCTACACTCAGGGCTCTTTGCTTGTTATGTGCACTAGAGTCACTCCAAATTTTGCCAAAGGAAAGTGAAAAGCACATGGAAAGCAGTTTGCTCTATGAAAGGTCGTACTTGGTATTCGTTCCTTTGACTGCCACAGGACAAAATGACTGCTTGGTGTGCCCTCAACCGAAGTAATTGAGAGCCAGGACTCTGTTCTGTCCCTGGCGAATGAGTGAGCGCTAACAGAGCAATTAAAATGTATTTGTGTCCTCACCTTCCCCCACTATCCTATGCTGTGCTCCTTCTCTACTGGCCTGCAGGACATGAACCCTTCAGCTTTCATTAGTCACAAATTAAGGAGTCTCAGAGTAGCAGCCATGTTAGTCTGTATCCGCAAAAAGAAAAGGAGTACTTGTGGCACTTTAGAGATGAACAAATTTATTTGAGCATAAGCTTTCGTGAGCTACAGCTCACTTCATCGGATGCATTCAGTGAAGTGAGCTGTAGCTCATGAAAGCTTATGCTCAAATAAATTAAGGAGTGTTTTTTAGATGAATCTGAAGCTAAAGTGATTGGAATGGGGCCTTGCGTGGGATAAAGTCATTGCTGGGACAGGAGGCTTGAGGTGTGTCCACACAGCAGTTTGGAGCGAACCTCCCAGCCTGGATCAATAGACTAGAGCTAGCAGGACTTGCCCCAGTGCTCTAAAAATAGCTGTGTAGACAGTGCTTTGAAGTTGTGGCTCAGACTCTGAACCTCACCCTGTTTCCTAGGCTTCAGAGCCCAAGCTCCAGGCTGTGAGGCTCACTCCAAAAGATATAACGTAGGATGGTGTTGGTGTAGGAGGCACTCTGCTCTGAATCAGTGCTGAAATAGGGCTTTGCAGAATGAGGTTACGAGGCACTGGGCTGCTAGCAGATGTGCAATATGAAAGGCCATACGAGTCTGCCATACGAAATGCAAAAAAGGCACTACACACTTGTGATCACTATAAGTCCCATTGCATTTGTCTGTGGTGTTAGTCATTGTGGGCTTGTTCATATTACAGCATGTAGCTGGGCCCTGGGCTCAGCCGGTGTAAACTGACAGAGATGCCTTAAAGTCCATGGAGCTATGCGAATGCACTACAGCTGAGGATCTGGCCCATTGTGTTTCATGACACAGTCCTGAGCATGACTTAGCGGGCAGTGGGGAGCGAGACAAATTGTGCTTAGCCCTGTGGGTTTAATCATACTAACCTGACAGAGTGCTGAACACAAGCTGTCCTGATTTACACTGCCAGCTAAACTGTGGTCAGCATCATGCCATCTAACTCAGCAGATCACAACAGGAAATCATTATGTAGTATGGAGAAGGCCAGTGTCCCAGGCAAATTCCAGCTCATATAATTAATTTCTGTTTATCTACCTGTTGTTCAAGTGGATACAGCTGTTTCTTCATGTTTTCCCAACTGTCTTTGGGAAAGACAAATCACGCACTTTTTTTTCCTTTTCTTTCCTTATCCCACAACCCTTTATGGAGCCCTCTTTCTCCCCTTTGGACTGTTCCAGCAACAAAAGCTGTAATTCAAGTTGATTTGTTCATTCATAGTAGGATATTGTGCTATACAGAGTAAAAGTATAAATTAAATAGTTTCACGTTCAGAATAATATAAAAATGTCATTTACACATGTCTTGAAAATACCATTAACTGTACAACCCCCAATGTGCCGAGTGTTTAATGTTGCATATTGTCAAATATAGTAATAGAAAGATTTTAAAATTTAATACATATTCTATAGTCAGCAATATATGCAGTACTGCATATGCATTTGGATATGATTATAGATATTCAGGAATTACAAACCATAAAACAATATGTGATGAAAAAGTAGCCATTCATTTGGTATATATTCAGTTAACATTTATTTAAAAAATCTGCCCAAAGTGTGCAAAAGTCAAAATATGTGTAACACTTTTGTGCAAAATGATTGCACAATTATTTTTTGTTAAGGATTAACAGAAGGTTAGTTACTGTGGTTTTCTCAAGAATTTCATAGTTAAACATTTAAATGGGAATTGTCTGTTTCAGCCAATTTTATAATTATAACATACATTTAACTGTACAGTTGTGGAATGCCTGCTCCCCGCAAGTTTGTGCAGTAACATGCCATATATTCCAGCTACTTATTTACTGCAGCAGTTTAAATTTAGAATGTTATCTTCTTAAGCAAAAATGATAAGCGTATTCTATTTAATGGAAACTTAGACTGAATAGAATATATGTCGTAATATCCAGAAAACAGCCTTGTGGCCTATTCTGAGGGTGACACTCTAAGAAGTGTTAAGACTTGGTATTCTCCTTCACTTCCCATCTAATATAACTACACCTATGTTTTTATACCCTGCTCTGAATTCCTCTCCTTAACTGTGGGGCACCATTGCTGAGTGGTGTTAAACAGCTGCCATCCCTGAGGGGCCTGCATTTCACTGTCGGGTATTTGCATACACAGACTGTTAAACAGCTTAGGATTCTGCAGAATTGCCTTCAGATCTTGAATCTATGTACCCCACGTTGGCCCAGCAACCAAAGGGTTACCACAAACACTGCTGACCAGTGCTGATTGGCAGGCTTAAGGCAGCTCCAAGGATAAAAGGGTGGTTACCAGAGTGACTCACAGAACTTTAGTAACCACACCTAGCGATGCACTTAATTTTACAAGCACAGTAGCCCCCAATGCCATGCGAGGGGCATTTGTTCAGTACTGACTCAGGGGAAGAGAGACCCAATCAGCAACCCCACTCCTCTTATCACATTGGATTATTTGTGAGAGTTGGAAGGAAGTGCCTTTACCTTGTGAGAGATGATGAGCTCATACCCGCAAGATGATATAGCAGCTGATCCAGAGAACAAATGCCTTTAAGCACCTTTTCCAAATATATTTTCCAATACTATTTCCCCGCTCTGGGTATTTCACTGTAAGAAAGAGGCCACAATGTAGTTACGTTTCCATCTCTTCACTTGGATCCACACAGAATGGAAGTAATTTCCTTCAGCCAGTCACTGTTCCCTTTCTCTTGGGCCCCAGTTAGCAGGGGCAATACAGTAAAGGAACGTGTGTAGTTCTAGGTGACTGGGTGTCGGAGCCAATTCCTCAGTCAGCAGCACCTGTGTAACTAACATGGCATTTTGACGGCTATCTAGCTCTCACCAGCTAAGCCATTTCAACACCCTGTCACTGTGCGTTTCTAGGCGGTTGTAAAACAAACAAACAGAGGTGTGCAGGTACAAACAGAAGGGTAAACACGGGAAAACAGGACTAGAGTAATTAACAAGGATAGCAAAAAATCACAGAAGTCAAGTGAAGGGCAATTAAAATGATTTGAGGTAAAGGGGAAAGACCAGGAATTTGAGGCAAGGAGAGATTAGAAGACTTTGGAAATTAGAAGTGTAGGAGGTGATAATAAACAGGCCTTTGAAATAAGAGAAGGGCAAAGAGACATTCCTATTCACCCTTTCCCATCATTAAAGGCGGGGGAGGGAATGCAAACAAGGCCTCATTTTGCTTAAAATCAGCAACCAAGCGTTTCACCTCCATGCTCCACCCAAGCGGAAACTTTCCCCCCTTTGCTTCACAGATATTATGAAGTACAGCACAGGCAGCTGTAACCATGGGGATCATTTTTTCACTCAAGTCTAATCACGTGAGTAGACAGCATCAGTGGCCTTTCAAGTAGCCAAAGTCACATTCAACTGTCATTCTTCACTTGCTGAGCCTGTCGTTGAAGCACTCCTTGCGCACACAAGGTGGCTGGTGTACGGCTTTATCACGGGAGTAAGGGGTAGGCTGGGTCTCCAAGGATCACTATTGGCATTTTCATATCCCCAATGGTAATCCTCCAATCTGGATAGAAAGTCTCAACTTGCAGCTTTCTGAACAGGCCTGTATTTTTTTTTTAAAGATGTGTGTGTCATGCACCTTCCCTGACCATCCCATGTTGATGTCAGTAAAATGTCCCCCGTGATCCACCAGCGCTTGCAATACCATAGAAAAGTAGCCCTTTCTGTTGAAAGGGCTTGGCAAGGTGATTTGGTGCCACAATAGGGATATCTGTGCCTTCTATCGCCCCACCCAGTTCGGAACACCGTTGCTGCAAAACCATTCGGAATCTCCTGCTTGTTGCAAAGAATCAGTCCTTCATAGCAGGACGTGATTAATGGCCCTGCCTACTTACCTCACAGCAACCCCTCCCCGGTGGATTTCCTAGCTCCAAATTGATTCCTGACTGACCAGTAGCAATCTGGCGTGGCCAGCTTCCACGCTGTGGCTGCTACTCGCTTCTCCACCCTGAGCACAGCTCTCATTTTGGTGTCACTGCACTGGAGGGCTGGAGTGAGCTCCGCACATAGTTCTATGAAAGTGGCCTTGAGCATCCAAAAGTTTTGCAGCCACAGCTTGGCATCCCATACCTGCATAACAATGCGATCCCACCAGGGAGTGCTTGTTTCTTGGGCCCAGAACTGGCGCTCCACCATCTGAAACTGCTCCATGAATGCCAACATCAACTTTGAATTGTTTCTCTCTCTGTCTGTCAGCAAGGCAGCCTGCATGGCATCGACATATCCCTCGCAGCTTCTCTGGCAGCTCTGAAAATACTGAAGGACCAGTGCATTGTGTTCATAACGGTCAGCACAATACTGAAGAGCAGTGCAGGATCCATGTTTCTCACAGAGCTAGTGAACACACAGGTTTGTGGGGCTTTTGAAAAAGAGGTGCAAAACATTGTGGGATGCAGATAATATTATGGGATGGAGAAAACTGCATCATGGGTCATTGAAACCATGTTCCCAGTCACCCCTGCGTGACTCGTTTGCCCCCACGAGGCTTTGCAAACCTTTCCCAAAACATCCTGCACCAGATGGTGGTGAGTTGTACAGTGGGATAGCTACTATGGTATACTACTCTCCGCATTGATGCAAGTGCTGTTAGTGAGGACACGTCCTGCCAATGCCAGTCGCGTAGTGTAGATATGCAAAAGCAATTTAATTACTGTGGCAGCTGTGCATCGATGTAACTTTGGTTGACTTAATTTTGTAGTGTAGACATGCCCTGAGTACATTTCTCAGACCCAAAGAAGAGCTCTGTGTAAGCTCAAAAGCTTGTCTCTCTCACCATCGGAAGTTGGTCTAATAAAAGATATTATGTCACTCACCTTGTGTCTAGGATTAAATAAACATAGTTAATTACTTGAGAACTGAGAGTTTTTTAGATTTTGAATGGGATTAGAGCCTTAACTATTGGTGGCAGGCCCAGAGTAACCAATGTGCACTAGGTGCATTTGCACAGGGCCCCCATCTCAGGGATTCCCCTCACCACCAGGAAAAAAAAAAAAAAAAAAAAGAGTGGTGCTGAGACCCCTCCCCCCAACCCCTCATACACCAGGTCGCAATGCAACACATTCAGATTTGGCCTGGTCTCCATTCTGACAGAGGAGTGGCCAAGCCAGTCCTGAGTGACTTGTGGTGTGATCAGCAGATTGGCCCTCCCACTTCTACCATAATCACCGAACCATCAGAAGGCTCACCATACTCTTCCTCACCTCCCCCCAAAAGTTCAACATGCCTCCTGCAGTTGAGAACCTCAGTTCTAGGCAGCAGGATGGGGAGGCATACTGAACCTTTGCCCAGGATGGTGATAGTTTTGAATATCACATACTTTCTGAAGTCTAAGAATGGAATACCAATTTTTAAAAAAGGCTTCAGAAGTGATCTTGAAAAGTACACACTGATAAGCCTAACTTCAGTACCAGTCAAACTGGTTGAAATTATAGTAAAGAACAGAAAGATGAAACATACAGATGAACACAATATGCTGTGGAAGAGTTAACAATGCTTTTGTGAAGGGAAATCATGCCTCATCAATGGATTAGAATTCTTTGAGGGTGTCAACAAGCATGTGGATAAGGGTGACCTTTTCAGTACAGTGTACTTGGATTTTTAGAAAGCCTTTGGCAAGGTCCCTCACCAAAGGCTCTTAGGCAAACTAAGCAGTCATGGGAGAAGAGGGAAGGTCCTCTCATGGATAAGTAACTGCTTAAAAGATAAGAAACAAAGAATAAATGATCTGTTTTCACAATGGGGAGAGGTAAGTAGTGGGGCCCACAAAGGATCTGTACTGAGACCTGTGCTGTTCAGTATGTTCAGGAAAAGGGAGTGGCAAAATTTTCAAATGATACAAAATAACTCAGGATACTTAAGTCCAAAGCTGACTGTGAAGACTTACAAAGGAATCTCACAAAACTGGGTGACAGAGCAACAAAAGCTCTAAAACGTGTCTCTCTCAAAAACAGAAGTTGGTCCAATAAAATATATTACCTCACCCACCTTGTCTCTCTGAGCAATAAAATGGTAGATGAAATTCAATGTTTATAAGTGCAAAGTAATGCACTTTGGAAAACATAATCCCAACTACACATACAAAATTATGGGGTATAAAGTAGCTGTTACCACCTAATAAAGAGATCTTGGAGTTATCGTGGATAATTCTCTGAAAACAACCACTCATTGTGCAGTGGCAGTCAAAAAAGCTAACAATGTAAGGAACCATTAGGAAAGGGCTAGCTAATAAGACAGAAAATATCATAACACCATTTTATAAATCCAGGGTGTGTCCACACAGTGAATACAACATGTAGTTCTGGTCACTCCTTCTCATAAAGATATATTCGAATTGGGTAAGGTACAGAGAAGGGCAACAAAAATGATTAGGGGTATGGAAAAGCTTCCATATGAAGAGAGATTAAAAAGACTATTACTGTTCATCTTAGAAAAGAGATGGCTGATGTGGAGGATATGATAGAAGTCTATAAAGTCATGAATGGTGTGGAGAAAGCGATTAGGGATGTGTTACTTACCCTTTCACTTAAAACAAGAACTAGGGGTCACCTGGTGAAATTAATAGTCAGCAGGTTTACATCAATAAAAGGAAATATTTCTTCACACAGTGCACCATTAACTTGTGGAACTCATTGCCAGGGGATGTCATGAAGGCCAAAAAGTAAAACTGGGTTCAAAATAGAATTAGATAAAGTTCATGGAGGATTGGTCCATCAATGGCTATTAGCCAAGATGGTCAGACTCGACGCCATGCTCCAGGTGTCCATAAACCTCCAATTACCAGAAGCTGGGACTGGATGACATGGGATGGATTACTTGAAATTGGCCTCTTCTGTTCCTTCCCTTTCAAGCATCCGGCACTGGCCACTGTCAGAAGACAGGATATTAGGCTAGATGTACCTTTGGGTCTCACCCAGAATGTCCATTCTTATGAATATACAGATCACTTGAATCTGACAGGGATTTGTCCATCAGGTACTTTTCTATTTGTACAGACCTTTCTGTTAACTTATTCAATAATGAATTGGCGTGGTGTGCTTGAACAGACATAACCAAGATAATTGTTGAAATGAGTTGTAGATCACTCTCTGATACACACCTGAAGTCTCCTGGTGCATAAACTGCCGTTTACAATGTTATTACATTGTTACTTGAAGTGTTGTGCGACAACATCTTTTAAAAAAATGAATAGAATTAAGAACAAGTTTTTTCTGTTTAATTCAAATACATCTGCACCAACCTTGGACCAAGAGCAATCAATAATCTCAAGTGATTTCAATGGTCCTTTTTTACTCTGTTTCCTAGATTTATTGCAAATTTTGTACTGGATGTACATGATCATCTTGCAGGACAGCCTAACCTATATGATCTTGCATTGATTGAGATCTTTGGTTCTTTGTTAATCTCAAAATATTTTAGCACAGATGTTTCTGCAAAATTTTATTTTAGTTCCCAAAATTGTTTCTCTTGCAACCATCCCTGTATCATTCTGTACTATCCTCAGACGTGATTGGGACAAATCAGGGATAACTTTGCTGAGATATTAATATACCCCTTACTCAGTAGAAGGCCTGTGTATTTGGGGATTTTCCACTTTTGTGTGACCTTTTGCAGTTTGAAGAATCCATTGGAATGTGGCCTGCTCTACACACAAATTTGTACTGCTTTCATTACATCATTTTAAAGCCACACCTTTAGTTAAACTGATGCCAGTCTGCAAGTAGACAAGGCTTGTATTGTACATCTCCAATGCTTCTGGGTCTGCCTCACGTAGGAACACAAAGATTTCACTGTCTCCAGTTTCTCTTCAATACTATGTGCTGACTGAAAAATTTGGAAATGGTGCAATTCTGATGGCTGCCATTGTAGTCAATACAGCAGGAATAGAGCTGGAGACCTCCAGAGCTAAAAGCATGAATTGCTAAAGCTCTGAAGGTGCTCGTATCCTCTGTGGTCTGGCACAAAGGGGGATCTGTAACACACACTCTCCAGTGGGTTACATGATCACCACTTCTCTGCTTGATTCTCTTCCAGACTGAGGAATTGAGGTGGCTTCATTAACTCCAGTTGTGTCATTCTGACACCAAGTAATAAAGAGGGGGCCACACAGGAGTGCTAGTCAGACACTGGTCTGTATTCACAGGTTCCCTTCTTATGACATGGGCCAGGGTTACAAAAGGCATGGAAATGTGTCAATTTTGACATATCTTCTGATAGAACCTTGCCTACCTGATGGTTTAGAAATTTACCTGGTTTTCCTTCAGCTCACCCCCCTGGCTCCTTAGCAACCCACCTGATCGACTGCCCCAGCATCAGCAACTTTAGGGCTTCCAGGGTCCTTGTTGCAGAGCTGGGAACCTCAGAGTTTGGGCTCCCAGGCATATTTTAATTTAGAAATTTAAAAAATGAAACGTTTTGATTATTTCAGTTTGTGGTTTCCAGAATTCCTCTTCCACGTGTGTGTCTTGCTGTGGAGAAATGACAGTATATGTGACACAGACAGTACAGGGAGAGAACCACCGACCTGCTTCCCATCCTGTCAAATATGCACACAACAGGGACTGGAAATCAGTTTCCATTCTGCACTCCTTCTAGATCAGCAATCAGTAGCCAAGCATTGCTGTTTAACCCATAGCACACTGCAGATGGATGCATATGCCTGTAACCCAATCCCTCCTCCCACACACACAATTGCAAGGGAACTGCAACCTAGCACCCTTCCACATGGAAGTATCTGCAGTTCCCCAAACAAGCACAGAAATCCCCATCTCTCTCAGCTGCAGAACCCACTGCCAACCCCCATGCTAGACATAGACTCACAGCTATAGAATATCAGACAGTCCCCACATTGAGCACTAGAGCTGCTTTTCTCAGCTGCCGAATCAATTTGCAACTTCCCAATAAGTGATCTGCCCAGTTTTGAATCTGCTCATTTGATTGCTGGCTAGTTTCCCTGCTCCTGACCTCGACTTCATCCTGCTCCTTGCAACCACTTCCAGTCTCAATTATTCACTTAGAAATTAGGACATATTCACCCCTTCACAGCTGGGGGTCTAGGTCTCTTATACATCATCAGCCCCACTGGTTGGCAAAGAGAGTCAGAGAAGAAGAAAGCAGGGCCTAATGGAGGTAAGGCCTTAGATGATGTTTAAGAACAGTAAGGATGCAGAACTAGTTAACGTACTTCAGAGCCATAATTAATCAATGGAGCAGCTCAACTGTTAATAACAATGTTAGAGTCTGTAGCCTAGACAGAGCTCAGGCATTTTCACCACTGTATGGTAGAGGTAGAAACCTCAGAGCACTATCTATGCTATATTGCTGCCTCCCCCACCTCTCCTCCTCGGAATGGAAAGCTCTGCAGGCTGTAGCCTGCCAACCACCCTCCTCCCCACTGCACTGGGCTCTTGGAACTGTTGTCATCCCCACCCACGGACCGATCTGTAGGGCTGTCCCCTATCCCACCTACCTTATATGGTCTGTGGTGCTGTTGCCCCTACCAGCTCCTCGGAGCTGTGAGTGAAGGGAGAATCACAAGGGTGCTTGGCTGAGGGGGCCCCTGTCTGGTTCTGAAGGCCCACATTTTTACAGTGTTTAGGGCTCCGGTGTATCTTAATCGAGCCCTAGCCTGCATTGAGTCAACCTCACTACTGCCTGCACTACCTCAGGTCTTTTTCCTCTGTCTCCAACCCAAACTCTGATCCAGCAGCTCCTGGTTAGTCTGTGATTTGATGAGGTCACAGCACAAGGGCTGACAGCTATAGCACATGAGCCTCTGGCATTGCTGGTTCAAAATGTCTTGAGAGGCTTAAAATCTTTTTAAAACTAAGTGCCAAGTCTTTTTAATGCAAAGGGTTTTTTCTATGGCTTCTCATCTGCATCAGAAGGTGGATTGATGGGCACCCGTTGTTTCCCAAGCACAACTGGAGAAGTCCAGCCTGTTGGACAATGTTATGCAGCCTAGCCTTCTGATGGGAAGGAAAACAGCTTTGCCTCTTCCACCAGGAATTTCCAAGGACCGCATGTAAAATGAGAGGCATAGCCATGTGGCACATCCAGAGGCAACAGGTAAATTTAAGTTATGTGGAATTCTCTTCACAGGTTCACGCGCTGTGCTAATAGCAGCATGCCATTGTGTGCTCCTCCCAACTGGAAGAGACTGCAAAGGCCTTGGGCTCAACTCGGCATCACTACCGGAAGTGGAACATACACAAGAGGCTGTGCAATCTGCCCCAGCATATTATTATCAATCACAATTCCTCAGACAGTCCTCTTTATTATAACGCAGCTGCCCTCTACAGCTCCTTGCACATCACAGCTCGGACAGGGAGGGTCGCTCGTGAGCTGGAAAGGGACGTTTACAGCAGGTGAGAGGGCGGGTGGAAGAGAACTAGCTATTGTAGATGGGACGGCAGCACAAACAAAAGAGCAAGGCCCTACTCTGAAGAGTTAGCAGTAGAGACTGAGAGCTGATGATCAAGGGTCTGGAGAGTATGTGTCTTGGATAAGAGACCAGGGAGGCTTTCTGGAGAGCAGAGGAGTGGAGTGAGTCAGAGGGGGATTATGGGATGATGGGTCCAGAGAGCGGTTAGATTATGAGTAAGGGCATCAATTCTTTCAGTTCACATGTCCACACAAACGCATTTCCACCAGCTAGTCCAAACCTCAGCGTCTGACACTTGGCCAATTCCCCTCCACAGCCCAAACAGAGGGGGCCCCAAGGCTTTTCTCTGCTTTCTAAAGGGCATGCACCGTATTCCGAGCCCCCATCCAAGATAAATCACATACACATCCACCAACTAGTGGAACCTCTGGCGTGAACTGATCCCCACATTCATTGCCAGGGTGACTCCTGCCAGAGCGCTATGCTGTGGGAGATGTCCCCGCCTGTTAAGTGGTTTATGTGCACAGGTCCCTATAAAAGAGGCAGCTTCTCTCACACCCAGAGCCTGGCTCCCTTTTGTGGTGTTCTTCTTAGCATATGCGCAATGTGCCTCAGGTGGCACGTGACCGGGATTCATCACTGAATTTGATCCGCTGGTTGGATCATTAGTTTCCCCGGGAAGAGTACTGACGGGGAGTGTGATGTGAACACTGTTCCATCCCCCACTTATGTGTTTAAAACATACATCAATGAATAAGTGGCTCTCTTCTCTCCCCTGCACTGCTCCCCAATCATTAGAGTCCCTTTGGGTGCGGCCAGTCAAAGTCTTTGCGACACATTCGTCTTTCCCAACAGCAGGACCATGAACAGACTGCTAGCAAAGAACCAGCCCCCACCCCATATCCAACTGCAACAGCTCTGAGCTCCATCCTTCTCTTCCTGTCTTAATGAGTGACTGCGGAGACAGCTTAAAGGGAAAGCGCATTCCCGCTTCAGAAGGCGGGAAACCCTTTCTTCTTGGGGACAAGGGAAACAGGCCTGGATGTAAAATAACTGCCTGGCTGGGGAGGGGTGATCCCAGGTAATACTGTAACAACACAATAATCGTTAGTATGAAATCCAGTTCATACTCAGAGCTCTCTTCTAACATTACAGCATCTAATCCTGTCAACAGCTGTGTGAGAGAGGTCAGTGGTGACGTGACTTGCCCAAAGCTGGGAGGGAGCCAGTGTGAGAGCAGGCATTACCCTTCTGGCCCTCCCAGTGCTTAATTTGTGCCAAGGCTTGCCAGGGCTGAGCCCGGCACCTCTAGGCTTAGCAGTTCAAAGCCCCGGCACCTCTGGCCTTGCTGTGTCATTTATGAAAGTAAAAAAATTGGTTGAGCCCCAGTACCTCTTTCATTACAAATTAAGAACGTGGCCCTCCTAATGCCAAGTCCTGTGTTTAAGCCACTGGACCATGGACTCTTCCGTCTCCATGTACCACTGAAGACTTGCTTTCCTTACTCTTCCCAGGTGACAGTACTGTGACTGGGTAAAGCAAGGGAAATGAGGTCAGCGACATACTGATAAGTCACTGGTAAGGGAAAGGCAGTGATGCTCAATGCACAGCAATGGTTCGAAAGGCTAATAGAATGTTAGGAATCGGTTAGAAAATATCCTAATGCCACTAGATAAATGCATGGTGCTCCCACACCTTGAATACTGTGTGCAGATCTGGACACAGTTAGTCTCTAAGGTGCCACAAGTCCTCCTTTTCTTTTTGAGTATTGAAGTAGTGATCCTTTGTTCCCCACCCAAACCAGGACATGCTGAGAGGCAACCAGATAAATGATGATGGGTATTTAACATTTGTATCTACCACCATAGGAGTGCATAGTGCTTTACAAAGACAGTAATGACACAGCTCCTGATCAGAGGAGCTCACAGTCTAGACTAGATATGGTATGGCAAGATGAAAGGCCAGACGGTATCAGGCAAAGAGAGAAGGATGGATTTGGGCTGGGTTCCCTGTTGTGCCCTTTCTCTAGTAATTTAAGATGTGCTAACTGAGGGCAATGTAGGTGTAAAATGCTCCCAAATCAGAAAGTGAGCGGTTTACAGCTCCCCACTGTTGCCAATTCTTAAATTCTTAAAGCCCTGGGTCCTACAGTCAAGTGATCATGTGACAGTCAGCCTTCACTTACAGATATATGGTTTCAGAGTAGCAGCCGTGTTAGTCTGTATTCGCAAAAAGAAAAGGAGTACTTGTGGCACCTTAGAGACTAACAAATTTATTAGAGCATAAGCTTTCGTGAGCTGTAGCAGAAGTGAGCTGTAGCTCACGAAAGCTTATGCTCTAATAAATTTGTTAGTCTCTAAGGTGCCACAAGTACTCCTTTTCTTTTTAGATATATGGTTCTAGCTCTTGTGGTTATGGAGAAAAACTTGAAAACGTGACTAGAGGGCATTCAGAAGGCTTAAAAACCAACAAAGAACCCCAAAGTATTTAAAAAAACCCTTATGATTTTTAAAGGTATCTCATGATTTTTTGGGGCCTGACTCACGATTTTAGAACATTTAATCGCATGAATACTGTACTTTGCATGAGTGTAAGTGACATCACAAGGTGCTGGGCAGCAGGGAATCAGGTGCTGTGTCTGGGACTTGGGAGACCTAGATCCAGTTCTGGGCTATGCCACAAACTTCCTGTGTGACTGTGGGAAGTCACTTAGCCTTCCTGTGCCTTGGTTCCCTATCTGCAAAATGGGCCTGGTAATTCCCTTCCATAGGGGTGCAATGGGGGTTAAATTCATTAGTGTTTGTGAAGCACTCAGGTACTCTGGTGATGGGGCCATAGAAGTATTTAAGTATTCAGGAGGGACACCAGACAAGAGGTTGAGGTTGCTCGTTGCCTAGTATGGATTGTGTCAATGTTTTTAAAAGAATAAATGGAAATGTTGTAAAGTTGGCCAGTAAGCAAGTGTGAGTTGTTGTGGGAAATGAAATATCATTTCAAGGAGTGGGCCTAACTTTTTCAAACTACAAAAAAAAAAAGTTCAAGTTCTTATCTTACTCAAACCATTTTTCATCCCTGTCCCTCCTTGTTAGACAGGAGGCCGTCTGCTAAGACGAATGAGAGGCCAGGCATCAGCAAAGCTGTTTACCTAGTTAATCCCTGCCAGTCAGCTCTGCCTTGCTCTCTCACCCACCCACCAGCAGGAGCCCAGTTCCAAATGGTCCCCTCCTGGTGTTCATATGACTTGTTTTGCTCATGGCCACACATCCCTCCCCCCCTGCATTGTTGCCTTATTTCAGTTTTCCCTGAGAGGGAATGCCAGGTCTGGTCAGACATCTTCTGAGCCAGCAGACATGTTGTGTGTCTAATACGTTAGAAATGAGAGGCTGGAAGACAGAGCAAGCGAAAGGCTCTTTGAAATGAGACCATTGTTCAAACACTTTCATGTTCCTCTCCCGTGGCGATATTTGTATTCTTATTGTCCTCCTCCTTGTGGCCTGCGGCACTGACTGAGCACCATCTGGGGCTGGGAACGACAGTGCAGTTTCAGCTTGGGTGCTTCTGATTACTGAAAGGAAGGCAGTTTACACTGTGATACAGCAGAGCCCAGGATGGACCTAGCCCAAGAGGTGAATTGCTCCGTAGTTCACCGAAGAAGCTGAAGTGATAAGAAACCAGCAGGTGGCTAGCAACTGAATGGAGACAAAATGGATGACAGCATATGTTCCATGGTCCCTTCTCCCTAAGCTAAAGCTAGAGGAGATGACAGGCCCAAAGCCTTTGCCTTGCCCTGGGAGTTCCTGCATAGCAAAGGAGAGGGAAGCATATGAGATGCTAGCCCTTGTCAGTCATCTAGGTGTAAGGGGACTGTTGCCCCCTTACTAACATTCAGTGGGGGTGTTTTAGTTGTTAGCTCCCAATACTAAAAGGGGAAGGGTCGATGGGAAACCAGGACCCTGAGACTGATAGTCCCCAGGAACAATGGGGAGAGGCCAATGCTCCGGGTCAGCCTGAATAACAGGGGGAGCAGGCTAATCAGGGAGTCAGGAGGCCAGAGAGGTCCCATCCTCCGTGTGAGCTGGAATTGCCTGGGTCAGACAGAGTGGGGCCGAGCTAAGGAGGAAGCAGGGGCCTGAGCTGAACTGGGGACCAGAGCTGGACCAGATCCAGAGAGAGCAGACCCTGTCCTGGGAGCAGAGCTGCAGCAACCAGAGCCAGAGGGGCCAGAGAAGCAGCCCAGGGAGCTGGAGGCAGAGCAGCAGAGACAGTGTGGTGGAGCTGGGGCTGGAGCAGTCCGGAGCTGGGTGTGGTGAGCAGCTCGGGAGCGCGAGGGGGACCCTGGACAGTGGGCCCAGCACAGGGAGACGCCTCAGCCAGGAGGTTCTGCAGGCCAGACTCGAAGGGGGATTGGTAACCCCGACAGGGCGGGGGCAACGCTGGGAAGAAGGGTCCTACCACTTAGAGTCTGAGAGCGTGTGGCCACCACCAGAGCAAGTGTCCAACCCACAGCATCCCTGCAGCACAGCCAGGGCCTGAGAAGAAGGCCTGGGACTTACAAGGAACAGGCTGTGAACTGCCCAGAAACACTGTTTGAGATGTTCCCTGCCACACAGCGGGGTGATGTGTTTTTTAACCTTTCCCATTTTTCCTTATTCTTTTTAAAATTAATTGTTGATTAAATAACTTGCATTTGCTTTAACTTGTATGTAATGGTCAGTGGGTCAGAGAAGTGCCCAGTGCAGAGAGAGTACTCCAGAGTGGGGACACCCTAGCCCCTGTCCTAGGTGACCACAGCAGGGTTGAGGGTCGAGCCCCCCAGGAATCCTGGGCCCACCCTTGTTGGGGTTACGAGGACTCTGCCAGACAGGGGAGTGGAAGGAGAGTCCTCAAGGGCAGGGAGGTCGCTGGGTAAAGGAAATGGGAGCGAGGACTCAGATCCTTTTGCTAGCCCACTTCACCGGGGTAGTGCAGAAGCCAGGAAAGTTCCCCACAATAGCGGGACTATTCCCCCGCTTACATAGGGTCTTGGCACTCTAGAGTGATGGTAAAGCTATGTTCATAGTGATGGGTTGGAGCATCTTTGTGGTTACTCAGGAAACCACTCAGCCATTCCCTGCCGTTCTGGGGCTCTATCTATAATTGAAGAGCTCCAGGAGGTTTGCAGGCTAGTGGTTCTTCTCCAATTAGAACAAAAAGGCTCCATTTATTAACAACTGGCTTGTTTAAATAGCAACTACCAGTGAGTGTTTCAGTGCTCTGTGTGTCTGAGGCAAAGGGAAACTGAGAGTGGCCTGGAATGGTCACAGCAGGCATTGCATACACCACTCCCTGCTGACACCCCAATCTTCCAGCATAGCCCAGACCCTGGAAAGCACTAGACTGCTCAGCCAAACATCCATGCACTCATTAGTGCATAGACACCCTTCCACCCGCCACCCCTGCAGATGCCCCTCACTCACACACGCACCCTCACAGTAACACAGTCACTCCGGAGCACAAATCAGGCTTTTTTGAGGAAAAGCAGTGCAGGCATTTGGAGGTGACATTAGAGGGCCAGTGGTTTGGTTTCCCCACAATGCCCCCGGGATGCACTTGCACTGAGCTTGTACTATTCCTGCTGAACACGTTTTCCCACTTTTCGGCCTCACAGACATTCATGTTTTTAATTTTTTTAAGCCAACCTAACGTCCTCCCGTGCCCAAAAGAAACTTCTGTTAGATCCATAAAACTTTTAAGAGGTTTGTGTTTGTTTGTTTTTCAGTTTTGTTCAAGTGGAAGAGTCTTTGAAATTTGAACAGGCAGGTTGGGATAAGGGAAGCCCCAGATTTTGATTATGCCAGGCCCTGCAAAGAAGGGCTATTCTTGGTGCTTATCATATTTCTATAGCACCTTCCCGGTAAGGATCTCCAGAAACTTCATACACATTAGTGGATTAAGCCTTGCACAGCACCCCCGTGAAGTTTTTCCCTTTTATCAGCTCCACTTTACAGAAAGGCAAACCAAGACATATTAATATTAAGTGACTTGACCAAGACCATGTGATGAATGAGTAGCAGCGGTAGACTAAGAAGCCAGGGGCCTGATGATCCCTGCTGTTGTGCAGTGCACAGCAATGCTGAAGTCTGTACATTGTGGCGTAGCTAGTGGCAAATGAGTAGCCCAGGACTCTGCACCTTCTGTGCAGCAGAGCCATGTGTACACCATGCCCTGATGTGGAACGTGGGGAGTTCTGAGAAAGGATTTGGTACACACGGGGGCTCTGGGGAGAGTTGCACAGGAGATGGCTTCTTCCCCCAGGCAGAGTGCATGGTGCAGGCATGCAGGAGTAGTGCCATTGAAGCCTGCTTGGAGCAGGTCTAAGTTGCACAACATGGTCCAGCCAGGGAAGGACTTTTCCCCTCAGCGTTTGCCATTGCTGCCCAATCCTTAATTCGTATGCCCATGGCATTTAATTGCCTTTGCAGGGGAAGTGCTCCTGATCACTGACAACGTGCAGGGATTTAGCTGTGGCTTTGTCACGAAAGAGGTGGAGTCTGTAGAACACTTCCTGCCATTGGTGCTCCGCTAGCTGTGAAGTTTTGAATGCCAGAGCATGGCAGCAGCACCCTGAGGCTCTGCAAGGGGATTGGCTGGCCCCCTAGGGCAGCATGGAGTGCCCCCTGTGAGGCCTTACTCTTTTTTGCCACAAACGGGCTCCTCATTCCTCTGTCTCCTACACATGTAGTATTTATTATTTTTCTAGTGTTTAAGAAGACCCCAGGGGAAAAAAAATAATGAGTAATACTAAACAGCTAAAGAAAAGGTCCCTGCCCTGAGGGCACTTTGCTTTTCACTGAACAACTGTCTGAACACTGGCAAACCACATGTGGGCTTTCTGTGGCTGATGCATTTCCATCGCTGTGAACTTGTTTGCACAAGAGGGAAAGCTCGAGCCCTGGCAGGGCTGAATCCTGGTCCCATGGTAATAAAGACTTTGGTTTTCCTCACCATGTACTGAAGCTCTGAGTCGGGGATTGTCCGTTTAAGATTCACCTCCCCTTCCACAAGCCCCAGCAAGCACTGAGATTCCCCTTCCTCCCGCAGTGATCAGTTTCTGGAAACTGCCTTCTCAAGGGGCATTGGCAAACCTCCATGTTCCCCACCGCATGCATTATACCTCTCTCTGCCACTCTCTCTCTCTCCCTCCCCAGCCCAGCATTGCTGGATTCTGAGCCCCAATCCTATGCAGGCTTCTGTTTATCCCTTTTCCTCAGGCCCCAGAGAACAGAAGGAAACTGAAGCTGATTGATAAAATGGCTGAAGGTGTTTTTTTTTTTCATGAGATGTGGCGAGAGCAGCAAAAAGATCAATTATGCTCTGGCTTCAGTGATAACATTTCATTCATCTGCGGAGATGATGAATGTACTCGGTACCCCTCAGGCAGTCATGTCCCGAGTCCTTTCCCTTTGCTTCAGCACAATCCTCTTTAATGCCTCTTCTCTGAACCCAAAACTATGGGACCTTGTGGGGGGACATCAGTGGCAGGAAAGTGTCTGTGTTAACTAGGGTAAAAGGCTACAAAGTCACAGCAGTCACCATCTACGTTGCAGCCAGTGCCATCTGCAGCGTGTGGGTGGCTGCTGGAGCAGACCTGTGACACCCGAATCAATTGATGCTATTACTTCTATTGTGGGTGTGTAAACCACATGCCTCCTGGCTGTGGGGTTCTGTCCCATCTAGTGGCCCCGAGACCACTTAGAGAGAGAGATTAATGAGACTGCTCTACAGCCTTACTAAGAGCCAGTTGGAGGAGGAGGGGGGAAGAGCATAGCAGGCAGGAGAGTGGGATGGGCACTTGAAAAGCTGTAGTGGCAGGAGAGGGGCGGGACAAAGGGGGATGGACAACCAATGGTGATGCTGCAACAAAGGATGCAGGGGCGGGGGACGGACGGACAGGGAAAGAAATAATCCAGAGCCCAAATTTCAGAGCTGGGTGTGTGGCAGGAGGCTGGACAGGCCTCTTCCAGGAGGGAGGGGTACTATTGAGCTTGGCCTTCTGGGGCAAGCTGGAGTGGGTGGTGGACAGGCAGAGTGGAAGGCCCTGACTTGACTTACCCTCTGCATTCTCAGCTCTAACTGGAGCTGGTGATTTGGGAAAGGCTGCAGTGGTCTGAGGATTTCTACAGTCCACCTCCCTGCAGCTGTTGTGCTCCATATTGATGGAGTGGAGCAGAGGGAGCAGAAGCTGCTGAACTGGGGGTAGCTCCCTCTGCTTCAGGGTGGGGGTGAAGGCAGGAGGAAGGCTGGAAACCTTGGGCTTACCCCTGGGCATGGTATAGCTGCAGGAAGGTATTGGGGACAATGCAATCAGACTAGAGACAGTGCAAAGCAAAGCTGCAGAGCACACGCAAACCTGCACCCCTCTCCCCATAAATGGGTCTCCACATATTTACCTCTCCCCATAGGCAGCACACACTCCTCCCTGCATGCAGTGAGCCCCCAACATAGATTCCTCACACGCTTCCCCATGCAAACAAAACATACCATATTCACTTAGCCTGCCAGGGGAATTGAAACAGGCAGCGTGAAACTAACCAAGCCAGAGGTTGGCTGGCAGCACCCTTACACTTGCAAAAAGACCCATCGGATCTTCAGTGCCCATGAGGGTACCAGGACACACCTTGGTTGTACACCTGCTTCGGAAAGATGGAACATCCAGCAGTACAATATCCCCCGGTACCTTGATGGGCTGATGATTCCCATTATGCAACACCCTGGGTAAACCAAACTGGAGCAACCTAGAATTTTCTTTTGGGACCTCCCAAGTACTCCACAGGCCTTGCGTTTGTTTGCTTGGGAGGTATGACATGGCCCTAGCCCAGGCTAATAGCGTTGCACATTACAGAGAGAGGAAATGTATGTGGGAAGAAAATTATTTCATTTCAGCCTTGAAAACTGTTACCATTTCTAGCCCTGCCCCTGTGACTGGAACTAACTATATTCTTCTTGGCAGTCTCTGATGAGAAGCCCTGGACTGAATGGGCCATGTTATTCCTGCAGAAGATGGGTTGGGTATGTTGGTGGGGCAATGGGGGAGAAACAGGTACTGACATTGCCTGTGCTGTCCTTGTTTTGTGGATAAACAAAGGACTTCATTCTTGAGGGGCCCTATATTCTCCCACTGCCAGACACAGGTCACTCCCCTGGATATCAACCGGAATTATTTGTTTGCTGTGGAAAGGGAATCAGGCTTTAGGGCTGTCCCATTGGCATCTTTCACCAGCATCAAGATCTCTCTCGGTATCTGCCCAGAAAGGAATACATTTTAAAGAGCATCTTTTCAGGTGTGAAGTATCTTGTGGTCTCTGCATGGTGGCACAGCTCTGCCTCTGTCTGGATTCAGCTGCCAATTAAGCAGAGGAAACGAATGCTGCCTTTAATTGCCTTTTTTCAGGGGCTGCTTCTTCCCCAGAGACAGATTCTGCTGAGGTGTTTTTGAGCCAAGTCCAGCACACCCTGAGAAATATGGAACTGAGAGAGATGGGGTTTGGCAGAGGAGGGAAGGCAGCTGCCCCGCTTGGCTCGGGGACTGTCTGAGTGGAGAAGAAATGAACTCTACCAAAGCAGAGAGTAAATGCCAGCCTGCGCGTTTCCCCAGTTCCTGTTAAAACTCATGGGTATCAAAGAAAGCTTCTTTCACTCCTTGGAGGTTTCCCATCTTATCACAGTACCTGCGTCACTGGCAGCAGCCCAAACCGGCCGGACCTTGTGTTATTACCTTGATTAGTTGTCCTAGTGTCTTAACGCTTTCCCAGCAAACTGGAAATGGCCCTGCAGAGGTTGGTTATTGGAGTCCTATAAATCCATCTCAGGCCACTGTGTCTCCACAGCCCAGCCAACAATGCATTCTTTTTCCTGACCTGCCATGGCTGTTGCTCTCATCTCCAGCTTTCTTTTGTTGAAAGTGCAACACTTGTCTTCTGTGGGGTACTTTGTGTGGAGGGAATGGCTCATCAGAAAGGGAAGGCTGATTTAAGCTGATACAGCCTGAGTTTTTCAAGATCTGAGTTCCAAATACAGCCTGAGGTGTCTCAAGGTGGCACCCAAAATCAAGGACCACTTCTGAAAATTTGAGCCTCAGCTTCTCTGTGGCCATTTTCCTATCTGTAAAACAGGGATACTAAGGCCTGGTCTACACTACAGCATTAGGTTGACATAAGGCAGATTACATCGGCCTAATTAAATCAGTGTACACTCCCGCTCCTGCCGATTTAAGTACCCTGCTACACTGACAAAATAACTCCACCTCTACGGAGGTGTAGGGCTTATGTCGGTGTAGTTAGGGCAAGTCAGTGTCCTTGTAGTCACTGTGTTACTTACATCTATTGGCTGTTATTCTTGTCAATTTCACGGCTCTGCCGGGAATGGGGCAGTTGACTGGACACCAACATGGATCTCCCTGCTGGGAGCTTAGCTGCCCCCTTGGGGCTCTCAGCTTCCCGCTCCCCACTGGGAGAATGGCAGCCAACCAGACTCTGGTTCCAGAGCTTCCAGCTGTGCTCGCAGTGGGGAGAGGGGAACCAAGAGCCCGGGGGAGTGGGGGCTGCTGGGCTCCTAGCAGGGAGATCCATGCCAGTGTCCAGTCAGCTGCCCTGTTCTTGGCAGGGAGCTGGACTACCGGCGGGGAGCTGCGCATGGAGGTGAGAGCCCTATCGCTCGGCTCCCGAAACTGCCCTTCTTAAGTTGGTGGAAGTACTCGTGCTGAGGATGCAACCCACTGACAAAAGAAAGGCAGTGTGGACATGAACCACCACAGTAATTATTGTGGCGGCTGTAAAATGACCTAACATATGACTTAAGCTCATAGTGTAGATGTGCCCTATTAATATTTACCTATGCCACAGGGGGACTGGGAGATTTAATTCAGTAGTGTCTGGGATGTGCTTTGAGATCCTGTGCAAGAGAGGTGTTTTCTGGAGGACTGAGCGTGAGTTTGGGAGTGAGGCAGCCTTGAGTTCTAATCCCAGTTCTGCTATTGACTCATTGAGCAAGATACTTTGGCCCAGAAGTTAGGAGTCTTAATACCATTGAGGATCTGGGCCTTTGACCTCTCTCGGTCTCTGTTTCCCCATCTCTAAAGTGGATCTAATAGCATTTATCTACCACTCCTAGCTCGCAAATGCGTTGTGAGGATTCATTAACAGGATCTTGAATGTGTGCTGAAAAGGGCTTTCCAATGCTGAATTCACTCATAATGTCTCTATGCCTTCCCAGATTATGCTCCTGGCTTTTGCTGACTGACATGCTACCATATCATCACTTTCGTGTCTTGGGCATTGCTGCCAGGCAAGATTCAATCATTTCTTCCATCAGCGGCAGCTTTTCCTTTAGCAAGTCTTCATTTGGGCTCTTGGTCAGACAAGTCCTTTCTTGGTCTCCCGTTTTCATTTGAAATCCTGTATCCTTGCTAAGGGGATGGAAACGGGGGTGAGAGGGGTGAACTCACTGATATGCTCTGGCTACTGTATGTTGTTCCAGCGATGCAAGGCAGCCATAAACTTAGTTTACCCAGTTGGCGAAGCTAGTTCTGCGGCTGCTTTTTGTCAGTGACGCATACTGGTGAATCCGGCCCAAGGATTCTTCTCTTGATGAGGGTTACCGCTGGCGGGCTCAGCCCAGCCACTTCCCCGTGATTCTTTCTGCTTTTTCCTTATTGCTGAGTCTTACTTTGTTTGTCCTTTTGCTTTTGCCAGTGTCAGTCTCGGATTGAGTTGGAGGCAGCCTGACAACTTCTTCTCTCTTCGGCCCATAATGATCCTACCTCATATAAACTCTTTTTGCAGCAGTGTGAATTTGCAGTGCTCGGCCAGACTCTGCACAACTGCTCTGAAAGACTTGGCAGGCTCAGCTGGTTCTTGAGAACACTGGTTAAATCTCTCCTACATATCATCACACCTCCCAATAAATCCAGCAATAAAGGCTTTCTGCACCTTTCCCTGTTCCTTTTTTCTTCCTCATTCAATTGGAGTTTTGCCAGGATTTCATCCCCAGCATGCTCCACTACATAGGGCAAGAAGACTACTTGGAAACCACCTGTCTCTCCACTGAGACCTGACGCTATTCAGAAGAGCCCAGCCCTCCCAGATTAAGGCCTGGTCTACACTAGGAAATTAGGTCAGTATAACTGTGTTGCTTAGGGGTGTGAAAAATCCACACCCTTGAGCAATGTAGTTATACCAACCTAAGACCCAGTGTAGACAGCACGAGGTCGATGGAAGAATTCTCCTGTCAACCTAGCTATCACCTCACAAGAAAGTGGATTACCTATGCCAATGGGAGAACCCCTCCAATCGGTGTAAGTAGCATCTTCACTGAAGCATTTTAAGTATAGACAAGCCCTCACTAATCCATCTTCCTGTGGCTGTGCCATTAAATGTCTCAGGGGCTGCACTTGTCATTGGGAATGCAGGTATCAGCACTGTTATTAAGCAAACAGCTTATCAAACCAAATAAATATTTAAATAATGATTTTAAAAACATTTTTACACCTAGCGTTGGGCTCCATACAGGAGTAACTGGACAATGCTCTCTGTCTCCTGTTTTATACAGGAGGTCAGATTAGATGATCATGAAGGTTCCTTCTGGCATTAATCTCTATGAATCTAGATTGATTTGGAGAATGCCTTCTCCAGGGTCACAGACTCTTCATGTGGGACCAGATTGGCCCCTGTTTCCTTGTAGTCTGGCAGGTAAAACTTGTAAAATAGGGCCATGTAGACCAAGTTCAACTCCAGAAGGGATAAGCTGCGAGCAGTCCCTTGATCCTGATGGTCACCGAGAGGTGTGGCAAGGGGTGTGCTCTGACAGAGCATGGGGGTGGTGGGATAGAGAGAATTCACCTCTGTGCAAAGGCCAAGCACCAGGCCTGTGCACTATTTAAGGCACCCTTCAGCCTTAGAAGTGAAATTCTGGCCCAGCTGAACTCAGGAATTGACTTAAATCCTAGGGTGCTATTGACTTAAATCCTAGGATGAAATCCTGGCCCCATTGAAGAGGTGCATAGGCCTTGGGCTGGCCCTCCACACAGAGGTGAATTAAACACACAGAGGGAAGGGGTCTAGCAAAGAGTAAAGCATGGGTAGTCACCTTTGGGAAAGGACAGCCTGGCCCTCTGCCTCTAGGAATATGCCCCCACCACCGATGGAAAAGGGAATGTAAACTGAAGCCAGCCAGTGGTGGCTGTAAAACATATCCTCGCAGTGCAGGGGGCACAATGGGGGTGGGGAGCTGTTCCTATCAGGGACAAATGCTAGTGGAGCTACAGGCCGCTGGATTTTGGGTGGCTTGTGATCCTGTGAACAAAATCTGTGATGCTGTGTTACAGTTGTCGGGTGCAGTTGCTCACAAATGGCAGTAGGCAAACCCAGCGCATCCCAGATGACTTTCCCAGCTCAGCACTGCAATTGTCCTTTGCCCGGCAGTGTGTCTGGCCTACCGGGACATGTGCAAACTGGCCAGGGATCCCACCCCAGCATGGTGATGCTCCAGGTGCTCGTTATCACTGTGCCGCAGCCTGTGGGCCGAGCCATGAGCTATAGCAGACACTGCACACTGCAGACACTGCACAGCAATTCCTACGGCTCCCATAAGAAAATTTTAGCAATTAGCAGCTGCTAAGGGGAGACAGGGGCACAACTGCCTAGCAGCTAAACCTAGCATGGTCTTCTCAGGAGCATCAATTTGACTCTAGTCACTAGTCATAATCAAGACTTCCCATTCCCTGCTGCTTCCTTGCCTGTCTCACTCCCAGAGGGCCTGCTCCCCATCACTTTACTGTCACTGTGACACTGGCAGATCAGGTGCCAGCTCATGCCAAGGTCCTCATGTCTTCACCGAACACTGGCAATCACAGACCTGGAATATGTCTGGCTCACTTGTGTGTCAGTATTTCTAAAATAGATATTCGAGTTATAAAAATGTGTTTAGACTTTATTAAATCCTTGTGAGTTGCTGCCTGCACTAATCTCACCCATAACCTCTGTCTCCCATATTATAAGGTAATATCTGAGCATTTGCATTGTAAGCCTCTGTGACTGTAAATCACCACACAGGAGAGAGTCATTAACTAGTTTGAAATCCTCATCGCCTACAGACGGTGTTATGTCCTGCCCCCACAAGGAAGGCCCATCAATACCAGACGGACTAGTATGGAACATTAAAGAGGACAAAAGTCTTTGTTGTTTACTCTCCTCTGTGAAGATGAGTCATACAAGTGAATTCCTTCCACCAGCTGAGTTTGCAGCTCAAAGCACAAAGGGGGAAGGGAATAAAACCCCCTAACAAGGAGGAACTGTATCTCTATGCTGCTTGGACTCTGAGAGCATGTCCACACCGCAAAGAAAAACCTTTGGCTGGCCCATGCCAGGTGACTTGGGCTCGTGGGGCTAGGCTGTGGGGCTGTTTCATTCCTGTGAAGACTTCTGGGCTCGGGCTGGAGCCTGAGTTCTGGGCCCTTTCCACCTTCCACAGCCTGGGATCCAGCCTGAGCCTAGAAATGTACATAGCAATGAAACAGCCCCACAGCCTGAGCCCTATGAGCACAAGGCGGCTGGCATGGCACAGTCTTGTTGCTGTGTAAACATACCCGGAGGGGCAAGGTTTTCTAAGTATAAGCAAGGGATCCCCAGCTGCTTACCCTGGGTTAGCGCTAATGGACATAGGGCTTGCTTATTATGGAATCATCTACTACTTTTTGAAACTTAAGATTTGAACTCATTTGTGTGTACATATGTATACCTGCTTTAACCTTGTAAATAACTCTCTTGTTTCCTTTCCCTATATAATGAATCTCTAGATAGTTTATTGTAGGATTGGCTACAAACGTTGTGTTTAGTGTGAGATCTAAGGTGTAATTGACCTGGGGTAGGAGACTGGTCCATTGGGACTGCCATTAACCTGAGTATTGCTGTGATTCGTGGTGTACGGGCCCAAGGCAGACTTACCTACCCGAGGGGACTGTCTATGACTCCATGTTTAGTCTATTACAGTGGCTGAGGAATTCACACTTGATAATTTGTTGGTGATACCTAAGTGCTTGTGAGATCGATAATCTGGGGTTTGTGCCCTGGTTCTTAACAGCCTGCCCTGAGGCTGGAACTCTTGAGTCACTGCAGGACAGCCACATTTTCACATCTCCTGGCTGCCTGCTTTATTGCACTCTCTGTGACTGGCCGGAGACATTTTTGCTTGACTGTTACTACCCTGACTTTTGTGATAGCCCTTTGCTTCCCTCCCCCCTCTCTGTCTACTGCAGCTCCTGTGCCTAGCTGGGATCTGTCCTGTGCTGCTATGGAGCACATTAAGCTCCGCGGTGGGGGTGGCTTGCACACTTCCTTCTGTGTATATAGTGTAGCACACTTTTGCTCCCAGTGCAGGGTTTTTCCAAATAAGGCCTCTGGACTTTGCGCTCCCCTCTCCCAGTGGGCTCACTCTTTGCTGCTGCCTACTCAGCATTGAAGAGCAAAAACTTTTAAGGCCAAAGAGCTGGTGCCCGGGCTGCGTGGCTGGAGCTGGTGTGGACTGATTGCATATCCCTCGCCAAACCCCTTCAGGGTCTCACTGAGCTCAGGAAGGACCAGCCACACAAATCTGGGCTCCTGTCCCCTTCGGGAGGGGGACGTTACCCAGGAGCTTCAGCCTTTTCTATTTGTTATTCATTGTAACACAAATAAATGTGCACTCTCTGGGCTCCTCCCGGCTTCTCTCAGCAGGCCTTTTCTCTCTCTGGAGGCTGCTTTTTTTTCTAAACAAATAACAAACCCACAAAGTTGGAAAAAGAACCAATACCCTGGAGAGCCCCCACTGTGGTATTTTCATACAAATGTGGCTGGGCTCGATCTGTGGGACGGAGCATGCCCCTCTTGCTGATGCTCCCACCTTCCCTGCACCAGCAGAGGGACTGGGACAGGCACCACACCTAATTAATTGTGATTGAAAGAGTTTCTGTCTCCAAACAGCACATTCTGGGTTTGCTGAGATGATAAAGTCGCCAGTACAATTTCAGATTTAATTACAGATCCATTTCCAGGGAAGGGGGAGAAATCTTTGGAGGTCCTATTGCTGCAGTTCTACCCCCTACAGGGGGCTATGACACTCTCAGATCTCACAATCTAAACAGGGTCAGGTCTAGTTTATCCTTGCACTGGAGAAAACCAAGGGCTACAGCAACTGAAGTTGTTGACTATGTGGGGCTCCTCCATTAAGTTGCTACAACACTTAAGCACTCCCTGTTGTCCTAGTGATCAGAGTGCTACCTTTATGGACTAGAATACATACCTTGAACCTATGCACGCTGGTTAATTACATGGCTGTATAATTATATTGACAGTCTCCAAAGGGTTAAAGCTCATTCTCTACAGCACCCCTGATTAAAGGAGCACCCACTCACCAGCTGCCCGTGGCTCTTCCTCCTCCAAGTTTTGCCTGCCTTGTGGATTTATTCTTTAATATGCCCAGGCTTTCCCTTTCTGATACATTTGGAAATTTTAATCAAATTTCAGAGAGGCTTTATTGAGGATTTGCGCTATCTTTAAATACACTCTTCATTTGCTCTTTGGTTCCTGGCCTCTTAGGGCAGAAAAACTCCACACTCTCCTGTGTTATCGCTTCCCCAGCTAAAGAGCAGCAAGGTCTTAGTTTGCTATTCTCTCCACACCCCCTGTCTTTTCTGCCCAGTTGCCTATAGCAAGTTGAACTGATGGGCACATAGAGAAAAATCAACAGTGGTCTAGTTAGGCCAAGTGAAGTGCATTGTTGGTGAAATATATTGTTTGTTCTGTCCTGGGGAGGCGGGTATGGCGGGGAGGGGGGAGGTGGGGGAGGTTCAAGCATGTTGTAGAAACTCACGTTCTATTATCTATTATTTGTATTATTGTAGTGCCTAGGAGTACCTGTCACAGATGAGGATCCCATTGTGCTAGGGACCATACAAACACAGAAAAAAAAGACCGAGCCAGCCCTAAGGAGCTTCCAATCTGTGTAAAAGACAAGGGCAACAGATGGACCCAGACTGATAGATGAGGGAGTACAAGGAAACAATCTTGTTATTTTGACATGTCTGCAGCTATACTGACTCTGGATGTCAGAGTCAAAAATGAAGCACTCTTGGGCCGGACCGTGTTTGGGTGGGAGAATCCCAAGGATAAACTCAGGGAGCTGTTGATTCTGGAGCTGGAGTGCTTCCTCTGAGTCAGCAATGACCCAATGTCCTAGCACCATGCTCTATTGGAGGTACCATGGTTCTTCTGAAACATGGGGGGGGGTCCTTCAAACTTATGCTCATTTAAGATTTCTAAGCATTTACTGCAAGAGCAGAGGGGTTAATCTTGGTTTTCTAGCCAAATTCCAATTTCGACAATTTCACTGTCTTCCTAAAATTGCTCCAGTTGTTTTAATCGGGACACAATGTTTTTCTCCTCTCTTAAACTGTTCTGTAGTATTGCTGGGTGTAGTTGCACAGCTGCCATATCCCAGTGACTGGCTGATTAAGATTATTCTAATATTCTTCGACCCTGAAGTTTTTACTTATTTCTTAATCTGGGAAAACTCTTGGCTTCCACATTGGATCAGGCAGGTGGAGATCATGTAATATATTCATGTCTCCCACTCCTCTGAGGTGCTTATTCCATGCTCAGAATCCAGAGAGGGATGCTGCTAATATCTTACAGTTGCACCAGTTCCTTTCACTCCCAAAGGATCCCAAAGTACCTTACGATTTTTATAACATAGGGCCCTCTCACCCAGTATAGATGTACCACCACTTCCGTGGTGGACAGCCACAGAGCAACTTAGGACAGGGAGTGAAGAACTTGGTAGCCAAATGGAAACAGAGGAAGGAGTTTAAGTAGGCACAATCTAATTACCTACATTGGAATTAGACTCGAACGCCAGGGTTACCAATGGAAGCCTTCCTGATCACAAAGGGCTTTCTGCTTTGGCTGAGAAATAGAGCCCTAAGAAACATGCTGGGGAAACGTGTTTATTACTAATACAGAGGGCAGAGTGCCCTGTGCTTTGGCACAGCTGCTCCACTTCCCGCAGCACCCTGTGTTTTACTGTGGGCAGCTCTCATCCAAATACTGACCAGATCTGCCGAGGCTCCAGTTGAGAGATCTGACAGGATCTGAGCCGAGGTGGTTCGGCTGCAGGCAGAATAATTCTTCCTTTTATGGAATTCTTCTGCTTCTCCCCCAACAACGGCCCTCAGATCCCTGCTTAGTAACAGGAGATTTTCTCCTTCTCTTGAGTCCTCGCAACAACAATCTCACCCACGTAGAAACCAGCTCACCTTCTGCAAAGAGCCTCTGCTATCCGGCTCTCTCATTTCAAGGAGGCTCCAGCTGCTTTAGGAGAGATGGGGGATGAAACAGAGGGCAGGAGGTGGTGGTGGTGGGGGGGGACTTGTGTGAATGCCCAAGCAATGCATTTCCCTGTTATAGTGTAGTGTGCAGGAGAAGTAGGACTGAAGTGCTAATTTGAGATTTTAAGTGTGGGGTCAGAACGGGAGGCGGGTGTCTTTCTAAGTCTCTTGATCATGTGGCTTGGAGATTCTGCTGCCACTTCTGGAAAATTTAGGGAATTGGCCAAGAAATCAACAGCACAGAACTTAGCAGTACAAGTGGTTAGGGCCAATATTAGTTATCTGCAAGAAATGCTGTGGGTAGGCATAACAGTAGCCTCACATCCAACATCCCTTCTCACATGACCAATAGGATTCAGTCTCTCATCTGGCAGGATCACCAGCCTATATTTTTTCCCTATCAAGAGGAAGCTGAATGGCCAAGGGGCTATCCAGGTATATCCATCAGTCTGACTGTATCCTCCTCAAGGCTGAGCAGAACTCTGTTACCATATTCAGGAGATTCAGTCTTTTCTCATCATTCAGTTCCTTCAGCCCTTTAATAATTTCCATTGCCGAGAGCTGAACATGGCACCACTTTGTGATCTGTGTGTGATCCCTCTGCACATGCAGCTCAGCATTGCCTGCACCTCGCCCCTGTAAACACACATTCACATTTATTTTATCTCTTGCCCTATCCTATGGATCACTGAATTAAATAGCTTTTACCCCCTCTCTTACAACATGCAACCTGTAAAGATGTCAGGCAACAACCAGTTGTATGACATTCACATCCTGATTTGGATTCTACCACCCTTTTAAAGTTTAATGTGTGTTTTGGATATAAGGTTTCTAAAAAGAAAAATATTCAGTGTGATAGCAGGATTTAAAATGGTATGTGGAAGTTCAGTCAGGATCTCCTATTTGTCCTCTCACAACAAAAGAATAATAAAGTACAGGGTAGAGTTGGGCAAAATTTTTAAGTCAAATCTTTTTTTTACCAAGAAGTGTAAATTCAGGTTGACAGAAAAAATTAGAAAATTGATGCTTAATTTTCTGAACTGTTCTGCTTGGAAAAGGAATTGAAATATTTCGTTTTTGAAACGAAACATTTCAGTTTTTCAATTTGAGAAGATTTCATTTAGCAATTTCAATGTATTTAAATGTATTTAAACTTCAAATGTATTTATTTTAAGTTTAAAAAGCTGGGAAACTGAAATGTTTCATTTGATCTGAATTTTTTTTGTTTTGTTTGGTTATGCTGAGCATTTTTTTAAAAAAAAGTTTGGCGTGTCACTCTGACATTTTTTATATTTTGGTCGGGCTAGGAAACCAGAACATCTGGTCTTCACACACTCTAGCACAAGAGAAATCAGGAAGATTGTTGTGCAACAAACACTGAACTGGTGGCTCTCACAGCTCCGAGGCATGGTTGGAGAAATAGCTGAGTAAGATTCAGCAAAAGATTAACACCTTTATGAATAAGAAATACATCTGCAGTAGGTCTCTCTATGATAAAAAGTACAAAGGCCATTGATCCTCAGACTTCAGGGATAAATTGATCAAGAGCTGGGTTAGAGAGAAATCTTCACCAATCCACCATAGTATAGTATCACACCTTACGGGCTTAGTGCTGCATACAGTGAAGTCAATGGCAAAACTATTGTCTTCAGTAGGTGTGGAAAGTGTGTGTCTGTGTGCGTAGGGGAGTGATTAAACTTATCTCTAAAGAATTTAGTATTGGCTGCTGCTGGAGACAGGAAAAACCAACCAGATGGGCCATTTATTTGTGTCGATGCAGCAGATGGTGGCATACTGGCTGACATGAACTATTTGTCTGCTCTGGTGTGGCAGTTTGTATGTTCCTTAGTTCTGCCACCTATAGAAAAGCTTTAGAAAATTCAGCGTACCGCTCAGAACCACCCACACTGAATTCCCTGCTCAGCAGAAAAAAAGATTCCGGGCTTCTGCTCTGCAGTTTGACCCTGACTGCCTCCTTCTCTTCTCTCACCTCCTGTCTCAGATGAGTTGTCCTTATAATGCACAATGTGCACTTTGGTTTAAATGAGAGGAAGGGGTTGTTGGAAGCTAAAAAGCTTTTATTCCCTGCTCTCTCCCCTTTCACCCCCCCCCCATTCCCTGCTGGCAGCCAAATAACATGTCTTGTCTCTAAGCAGTATTCACAGTGTATAATTTAGGGCCTATAAATAGATGGCTGTTATTAACCAAAGAAAAAATCACATACACACATTTTCTCCCCTTTCCAGGCACCAGCCCAACCATTCCAGGGAGAGAATGGAAGCCACTTTAAATGGGAGGCACGCAACACCCATCCAGGTGGCTGTGTTTCTCTCTACTTCTGCCTTCTTTTTTATTCAGTTTATTCTGCCCCATCTCTTTCCCCCGCAACATTTTTCTCTTTCTCCATCTGTGCCTGCCTTTGCCCCTCCCACATGCTATCTCTGTCCACACCCAGCCATCTGTCACTCCCACCTGCCTCTGCTCCCCCCTGTGTGTTTCCTGCTTCCTTCCCCCAGTCCTCCACCCTTACCCGTCCTAAGTAAAGTTCCCACTGGATAAAAGAGGAGCTGAGATTTGGAGAAAGAGAGACAGAGGACGACAGGGATTGAAGCAGGGGCCCAAGCCATAACAAATGGAAACAATGGAATTGCTTACCAAATAGCACGCACAGGCTGGGTTCCTCTGCCCAGCCCCCAGACAGACTAGCTAGTCTGGGCCACCGGAGGAGAGGGGCAGGGGAGAGGAAATTATCCTTGGCAGATTGTGAAGCAGCCACAGCACAGCTGCAGTAGGGCAGCTACATCCACCTAAAGACCGGAGTATCTCTCACAGCCCTCGTGTCTCTTCACCTGCAAGGAGCTGGACTCTATCAGAACAGCCCCACCGGGGGCTCCCAAAATCTTGCTTCCTTTGTGCAATAGGGGTGAACAAGTCCAGGGGGTTTGCCATTCTCAACCATCATGGCAGGACCCAACCAATCAGGAGATTTAGAAAAACAAAGACATTTGGGGTTTGTGAGGGGGTGTCCACCCAGTGCTGGCTCCAGTGTTTTTGCTGCCCCAAGTGGCAAAAAACCCCAAACCTTCCCGCCGAACGGGGAGGCGGAATCCTGCCCACTGAACACGGAGGGGGAGTGATGGTGCGGCTGCCGAATTCTCGCCGCCGCTGAGGGCAGATTGCCACCCCAGAGCCCGACGTCCTGCCGCCCCTTTACATTTGCCGCCCCAGGCACCTGCTTGGTTCGCTGGTGCCTGGAGCCAGCCCTGTGTCCACCCCACATGAGGCTTGAAGGGGTTAAGGTGGCCAGGTAGGCAATTAACTCCCCAGGCTGCAGCTGGAGGAGGGGCCAGAGAGCAGGGGTTAATCAAATGAGGCTCAACTGTATAAAGGCCCGGAGCTGAAAGCAGAAGGGGGGTTTAGGAAGGCAGGCTGGTAATACTCCCTGAAAGGAGATAGTGGGAAGACTGGTGAATCTAGACTGGGGGAGCTAGGAAGAAAGGAGAAGGTTCAAGGGAAAAGCAGCAAAGAATAGGAGTACAGACCTTGGCTGCTGACTAGAGGACCCTGAACTGGAACCCGGAGTAGAGAGCAGGCTGAGGCAGAGACACCGCTAGAGGAGGGTGCAATGCCTGACCAGGATTACCAACAGTGAGTAGATGCTGTGATGAGGTTCTTTATTTGGCATCCAGTTGCTGGGCCTTTGGGGTTCACGTTTTCAAGCTGTTCTCTATAACCATGAGGGCTAGAAACTTATCTTTTTAAAAAAAATGAAAGCTGAGATTCTCACATCATCCCAGGATTCCAGGAGCTGGGGCTTTAAAAGTCACATATCACTAGGCTCTAGGGTGACCATATGTCCTGTTTTGGCCAGGACAGTCCCTTTTTAAGCCCTGTGCCTGACATCCTGACTTTTTTGGCAAAACTGGGTATTTGTCCCATTTCCAAGAGCAAATGGGACAAATGTGCAGTTTTGCCAAAAAAAAAAAAAGTGGGGCATCCCCTCCTAGGGGACACAGAGGAACATTTGGTGAAGTTGGGGGACTGACAGCCCCAGGCAGTGTCCTGTTTTCACTTTGGGAAATATGGCCACTCTACCAGTCTCACAATAGTGTGTAACAGAGTATGCCCTGCTCTTGGCTTTTCGCACCACAGAAACCGGCTCCAACTCCACCGCTAGCACAGCCACCATGCCGTTTGTTTGAGTTCCCTCCACCAGCAGCCTTACAGCCACATGCAATACTACTAGTGCAATATCCCCTGGGCTTTCAGCCCTCTCCTCAGGAGCAGGGGTCTCCCTTCCTTGAGGCCCCTGGACTCAGCTAGCCCTGTTTCTCTCCCCACTAGAGCTTCCTTCCTGTGCCTCTTGGCTCATTAGCTCCCCCCAGCCCACTGCCCTGCTTAGTTAATTACCTTTAATTACCCCAGCTAGCTTTCTCAGGGGAACTAATGGGAGTCAGAGTGCCGGTTCCCTATTGGCACCACGGGGCTAGAGGCCCTTCCTTGGCTGGGAAGGAGGGGGGCAGCGCATGCACTGTGGCTCCCTACAAAATGCACTGGCAGTGTGGGAATGGAGGGTGGGGGCCATAGCCAATAGAGACACAGAACTGCCCTGTAAGGAGAGTGGGAGTTGCTAATGGCACAAGCCAAGTGGCAGTACCCAGCAAATCCCCTGTCAGCAAATGGTATAAGCAGGCATGCACAGGGGGAGGAAGTGGGGTCGTAGGATGACCAGATGTCCTGATTTTATAGGAACAGTCCTGATATTCGGGGCTTTGTCTTATAAAGGTTCCTATTACCCCCCACTCCCTGTCCTGATTTTTCACACTTGCTGTCTGGTTGCCCTGGGTGGATGGGACCTTCTGCCCTTGGGTTGAGGGAGAGAACTCTCTTACACCTGAAAACACACCCTCTGTACTTTCTTCCCGAGTGGTGCAGAGCACAATTAGGAGGGTGATCGGTTAGGGACAAATGATTTTGGACTTGCTCTGGGGGTCTTTACTTTCCTCTCTGCAACTCTGACAGGCATCTCCCCGTCTTCCTGTGATCACAGCCTATGCCCAAACCAGAGCCTTTCCCAACTGTTTGAGACACATGGTTTTATTTTTCAGCATGGGGGTGGCCATCCCTTGAAATCAGCCTGCACTGCGGAGGGAATGTGAGTGTTTGGGGGTGGGGGGGGCGGAGAGGAGCAGTTAGCAGAGGAAGAAGAGACAGCCTCAAGGTTGTGGGAAGCAGAGAGGCCTGTGGAATGCTCAATGAGCCCTGCAGTGGCCCCCAGGGACCTTCCTGTGTGAGGTGAGAACAATCTCTGGGCCAGAATGAATTCTCAACAAGACTGATGGACCAGAACAGAATGGATAATGAAACAGACCAAGCTGGGGAGGGGAGTACATAAGCCCACTTGCCTGCCAGTCCCCTCAAGAGTGTGGGGTGGGGAGAGATTCAATATGGGCAGTGGGAGATCAAGCTGCTTCTTCCCAAGACACCTGGAATGGATGGAACAACTTGGACACACGGGAATAAAGCTGCCATGTGTTTTGAAGTTGTGGCTCCCTGCTAAGCATTTGCTAACAGGCGACAATGCCTCATGTGGTCATAGGTATGGAACTAGGGTGCTGCCTCACTCCGTGGCTTGAAGTGGTTTCCATCATATATAGGGTTTACAATTTGGTTCAATGACTCTCAACACCCCCACTATACAAATTGTCCCAGCACTCCTGCACGTGCTTTATCCCAAAGGATCCCAGAGCACCTGAAGCCATACACAGAAGTCCCTTCACCAGCCACTGAAGGTAGCCATCTCTGGGGCAGAAACACAATAGCTGTTTTAATGGCGCATAGCAATACAACAGCCAGTGATAGAAATGAGAATGCTATAATGTAAGGGAACTTCAGGTTGGCCCAATGTAATCACTCAGTCTGGAATCTCCCCAAGACTCTGGGGTTGACCCCCCCTTTCCTCGTTAAAAATGCCATGCAATTTGTAATGACCCCATGTATTCGGGACCTTGGTTTTACCTCTCATCTGAAAGAGTGCACCTCCAGAACAGGGTAACCAGATAGCAAGTGTGAAAAACTGGGACAGGGAGTTGGGGGAGGGGGGAATGGGCACCTACATAAGACAAAGCCCCGAATATAGGAACCGTCCCTATAAAATCTGGACATCTAGTCACCCTACTCCAGAAACCAGGGCCCCTGAGAACCAGGCTGAGGTGTAGTTTAGTGCTGATTGAGAAAGAAAAGGACTCCCCCTCCCCCTTGAGTCACCAACAGCACTTCCTGCAGCACGGCATCTCCTAGCGCCACACTGAGGTGTTAGACTCAGAGGGATACTCACCCTGTATGGTCTCAATAGATAACTCAGGTAGCATGGAGTCTGAATCACACCAGTGCAAATTTAGCTATGGGCAGCAGGAGGGATATGTTAGCACCTCTACCTTTGCTGCAGCCTGGATGTGTAGCTATAATGTACATTGGTGGTTCTCAAACTTTTTTTTCCACAGACCACGTGAAAATTGCTGAGGGTCTCGGCGGACCACTTAATGATCTTTCCAAAAGTTGCTTGTACCATTAGCTAACTATTGTAAAGCGCTTTGGATAAAAGCGCTATATATAAAAAAACTTAATAATAATTAACATTTTTTGTTCTACAAATAAAAGCACACACCTCATATTTTCATATCAGTAGTCTTACCTTTCTGATGGGATGGATATGCCCTCTCTCCCCGACCGCAGCAGTCCCCAAGCTGGGGGTGGAAAGGAGGGGGATGGAATCTGTCTCCCAGCACAGCAGCCACAGAGCTGAGGCTGGGAGGGAGGGGGGGTCTCCCCATGGCAGCCGCAGCCCTGGAGCTGGGGAAAGTCGCCTCTTTCTCTGGCCACCGCAGCGCTGCATGTTCCAAATTCCTCCCACCCCGTCGTCTCATCCCACTGCCCCCTCCCACCTATCCCCTATTTCCCCCAAGGCCACCACCTCACCTTACATGGACATCTTCTCCAGGGTCCAGGCACCTAATTAGTGGAGCCACGCCTGCACGGCTCCACTAATTCAGTGGGTGGCCCTTCATTCTCTAGTGTGTGGCCACCCAGGCGGGCCCCTTAGAGGGAACTGTCCGCAGACCACCTGGAAAGAGCTTGCGGACCGCTGGAGTTTGAGAACCTCCGATGTACATCACAGCTGGGTCTCCACTGGCGGTGCTCCATTGTATTGAAGCAACGGGAAAGGCCAGTCCCAGGCAGAGGCATCAGATTCCATAGCCTTGGCTTGTGCTTTCCTGGGGGAGTTTAGTTAGTTGGTTTTTTTTAAATAATTTCCTGGAGGCTGGCAGTTCTTTCACAGCATGCATGTTTATGGTGGGGATTTAATTATTTATTTTTCTCATAGTTCATTGCACATTTGTGTGTCACTGAACACTTATGGTTTTTGTGTCTTGGAATCTAGCCCTGAGCTGCCTTCTTAGGCTTTTGAATTTTAATGTAGGAAATTATGTACAGCGTCTGCTAAAAATAACATCTTAAGTGTCCTCTAAAAAGGGTGGTCCTCAAAACAGTGGTACCTTAAAATTACAAAGAGGGTTGCATGGAGTCGAGAACCTCGTTGACCAGCCCTGTGTTGTGGGAATCAAATCTCTAGAGCAAACGATTCTACAGTTACTATACTAGTAGCAGCACTGCAGTTTTAAGGATGATGGTTCTCCATTCTCAACCCCTCTGTTCAATCTCTGGAACTTTCACACACGTTTTCCTATTGTGCTGAAATATCTCCTGCCTGGCCTCAGCCCAAAAGGGAATGAATATCTCTGGGAAAGTTCAACAGAAACAGTTCAGCAGTTTTTGAGTTGGAGAAATGTGAAAAACAGAGTCTGAGGTGGTGAGCACCCATAACCCCAGTTGTTGTCAGCGCACATGCTGGATGCTTAATAACTCTGATAGTCAGGCCAGAGGTGCACATTTTCAGCTTTAAAAAGAAGCATACTGCTGTTTTAGGTATGAAAATGTTCGTCAGTTGGCATTTAGATACCGAGATAAATGGCTGAGATCTATAACTTCAAACTTGGCCCCGTTTAGTGCTCACCAAGGAACAGTTGTTTAGCTAAGTTTTGAAGGTGTGTGTGTGTGTGTAAAACAACCAACCAAAGCTATGTTATAGAAATCTACAGACCGTATGTAGTGTATACATTTCCTTAACAATATAGTAATGCATTTTCATGCATGTGCTCCACTTGCAACTGTGCATCTAAATTACTAAGGAAAATTTGTCTGGCAGCTGCCTGTTATATCATTTATAATCACTAATTTAAATATTCACTTGCAGATGCCACTTGAAGCGACTAACTGGCATGGAGAAAAGGAGTACTTGTGGCACCTTAGAGACTAACAAATTTATTTGAGCATAAGCTTTTGTGAGAGCTACAAATAAATTTGTTAGTCTCTAAGGTGCCACAAGTACTCCTTTTCTTTTTGCGAATACAGATTAACATGGCTGCTACTCTGTAACTGGCATGGGATCTGCCAGGGCCGGATTCACCCATAGGCTAATAAGGCTATAGCCTTAGGCCCTACTTTAGGCCCTAAATTTTAGGCCCTCCTATTTTTAGGCCCTACTGTAGGCCCTCCATTCCATATTGAAGTAACAGCTGAGCGACGGTAGCGGGACCATCGGAATTTCTTTTGTCTCATTAGATATTGCTTTGTACAAATGAATCCATCAAGCTTGTGAATTCAATTTATGGTGGTTGTGATTTTGTCTTCATGGGCTAAGCAAGTGTTTGTGGGCCCAAACAATATTGAACTTTGCACAAAGTAGGCCTACACTGGACAATAGAAACCATGCTGAAGAAAGGAGGGTGGCAGAAATTGAAGGAGGCCAAAGAAAGATGGCAAAGACAAGATGTAGTGCTGAAAGGTTCTCCTTCGCTCCTAATGTTTTTCCTCCTCCTAAGTCTGGTGGGGAGGAAGTGCAGGCGAATACCAGCCCACGTGAACCTGCTGCGCCTGTGCCTGATGAAAAGGAGAAGCCTCCTGTGGCTTCTCTAGCTGCAGTCTCACCCCACCCCTGTGAAGACTTCCCCAGTGATAGTAATATAAAAATAGCCTTCTCCAACAACCCAGGCGCATGGGACGTGACTTCTCAAGATCTCACTGCATATTGGACTGAGAAAGGCCCACAGAAATGCCAGAATCTAGATGCTGACTTTTCATTGACAAAGCGAGAGTACACCAATCAGAATCGTTATCTGACCAAATCAACGTTTGAATATGTGATGCCTAACAAACAGATTGGCCAGCGACAATGGCTCATTTATTCACCTTCTAGGAAGAAAGTGTACTGTTTTTATTGCTGCCTGTTTTCTGACACCAAAAAGTGGCGAATGTTCTGCAAAAGTTTCAGTGATTGGAAGAATACTGCATACATTACCAGTCATGTAATGAGTGAACAGCATACATTGTCAGTGAGCAGTTACCATGCCTGAAAGAAAGTTAGTGGCAGAATTGATACCCAAATGGAAAACCAGTTTTTGGAAGTGTGTGCTTATTGGAAGAACGTTCTCAGATGCGCAGTTGAAACCATAGTTTTTCTTGCTGAGTGTGGTCTGCCATTCCGTGGCTCAGATGAGACTGTTGGATCAAAACACAATGACAACTACCTTGGCATTCTAGAGCAAATTGCTAAGTTCGACCCTTTCTTAGCTCAGTATATCAATGAACACGCAAATCGTGGAAAAGGCCATACATCATATCTATCAAAGACTATTTGTGATGAATTCTTTGCTCTGCTGGCAAAGAAGACGCTATCAGACATTGTAGATGAGATCAAAAATATGGGATATTTTTCGATGTCCATTGACTCAACACTGAATGTGTCACATTTAGATCAGCTGACTGTCATCTTGCATTATATGGTACCCAGCAGACCAGTTGAGCATTTCATGACCTTCGAAAACATCACCACCTACGCAGGGGAGAAACTTGCCTAGTACCTACTGGATTTCCTCACTGAAAATAGGATTGACATCAGCCTTTCTCATGGCCAAAGCTACCACAATGCAAGTAATATGAGTGGCAAATATTCAGGGATGCAGGCAAAGATAAAAGTGCTCAATGCTTTGGTTGATTACATCCCATGTGCTGCACACTCACTCAACCTTGTTGGCTCGTCTGCCATGGATTGTTGTGTTGAAGCAGATTCTTTTTTTGGATTTGTCCAAGAATTGTACAATTTTTCTCTGCATCAACCAGTCGTTGGATGATTCTTAGAGATTCACTACCAAAGGGATACCCAGTGCCCAAATCACTCTCAGGGACATGGTGGAGTGCCAACGCTGAAGCTGTGAATGCAGTTGTTCTGGAACACCCCAACATCCTTGAAGTGTTAGAGAGCATCAAGGATGATGAATCTCAAAAATTAACAACAAGAAAAGATACAAAGATCCTGAGTCATGCAATGTGCACTTTGGAAACTGGTATTTTGAGTGAGGTCTGGAATGATATACTTCAGCCATTCAGCAGGTGCAGTCTAAACTTGCAAAGTGCTCAAATTGACCTTTCCACTGCTGTAAACCTATTGAGGAATCTTGGAACTGTTCTTCAACAAATGCGGGATAGTTTTGATGAGTATGAAATTCAGGGGGCTGTAAGGACTGCTAACCATGAGAATAAGTCAGCCAAGTGCTGCAAAAGACAGAAAACATGCAACAATGCAACTGCCCACTCATTCAGTGATAAGGAGGCCTTCAGAGTTAATATCTTCAACACAATCATCGACAAACTCAAGAGTTCATTAGAACATTGGATTGAGGCTTACGAAATTATTGACAAAACCTTTAAAGTACTGACACATTTTTCGCCTAACATATCAAGTTCCGAAGTCAGTGAAGGTATCAAACATCTGTGTCAGAAGTACCCAGATGATCTCCCAGTAGATTTTACTAAAGAATTCTTTCAATTTGTAGAATTCACATCACTCTCAGATATATAGAGAAAAGATGACGAAAGCAAATCTATTTGGATGCACTGAGAATGAAATCATCAGGTCTTTGAATTACAGTTACATCATTCATGACTTTGTACGTACAGTCAAACCTCGCAATAGCACACTCCCCTGTGCTCAGGAGTGCACTCACAAGCTTGTACCTCCTGTGAAGGCCCTTCTCCCGGACCACCTGGCCAGTGGTTTGCCGTGTTGCATTCCGTCATGCCTTGGGAAGACTTATCTTCATCACACCATCCATCGCTGCGCTGTGGGACACTTACCTTGAAGAATCCTGACATCTACAGTGCTGTGCCTGTCCTGGGAGCGTGAGTATGTGAGTATGAGTGGGTGTCCCCTACCTCCCCCCAACAGTGGCATCGTAATAAAACAATATAAGTGTAACCCTTGGTTGGTTTCTAGGGAACTTGAGGTAAGAGAAGGTTGCTACACAGCTGATCGAGTTTACAACTGCAACAAGACTGGTTTATGCTTTAAAATGTTATCCAATTGAACCCTCACAACCAGGACTGATAGTCACAAATGAGAAGGCTTTAAGCAGAGGAAGGACCGAGTCACTCTCTTGTTTTGCGTCAACAAGTCTGGCATCCACAAAGTCAGACCTCTGATGATCGGAAAAGCAAGGTCTCCCAGATGTTTTCATCATGTTAATATGAAGGCCCTTCTCTTTGAATACAACAACAGCAAGAATGCATTGATGAATAGCTCCATATTTGAAGACTGGTTCCATAAAACTTTCGTGCCAGCCGTTTGGGCTCATTTGCGAAAACTCAAGCAGGAGCAAAAAGCTCTCCTCCTGCTGGATATTTGCCCTGCCTACCCCCGGGCGGAAAATCTTGTCAGTCGTGACGGCAAGATTAAAGTCTCTTACCTCCCAAAGAACACTACGTCAGAAATTCAGCCACTGGACCAAGGCATCATATTGGTATTTAAACAAAACTATCGTCTCGAAATGATTAAGTGGATGGTAGCAGATAACAACTCCTCCATCGACACATCACGGGCATCACTCAACTTGAAAGAGATCTGTCACCTTGGCGGGAAAGCCTGGGATGCTATCTCTGCACGTTGCATTGAACGATGCTGGATAGAGGGTCTTGGTCCAGCTTTTCCATCATCTACACATGATGATGGTAACGACGACGAGCCTGAATTTACAAGATTCATTGAAGATGACATACGTTTAGCTGAAGAGGCGCTCCGAGAATATGAGCACAATCATCATGATATCCTCAACTGGTTTTCAGCAGATGACATGTGCCCCCCATATATGAACACATCTCAGATGACGAAATTGTTGCAAATGTCAGCAGGAAGAATGAAGTTGCACCACCAGAGCCTGAAGCCAGTGGCGCTAATGACGATGACGATGATGGCACCTCAACTCCCCCACCAAAAGTGTCTGAGGCAGTAAAGCACCTAGAAGCCAGTTTGAGGTGGCTGGAAACTCAAGACATTGGACAGCATCAAAATCCTCCAACTCAGAAGCATTCTTGACTTTGCTAGAAGCCAATACTCCATGGCAAATAAGCAGAACACACTAGATAGCTTTTTTAAGAAGTGATGAAATTTAAAATTATGGAGTCATGCAACCCGATTGACTTTGCACTCTGCGCAATGATTAGTATAGTCGATTTCACATATTTCTTTCATGTACATGTAATTAAATTACTACTTTTGTGTTTAAAACACACTGGGATAACCGTTGTTTTTTTTAACAAGACTTAAACTGACCGGTTTATCGCAATCGAATTTTTTGGACCCCAATTATCGTGTTATAGCGGGGTTTCACTGTATGTATGTAGATAAATGTTTGATGACTTCATAATTTTTTTTGCAATACGTAATTCATATTTAGGCCCTTCCCTCCCATTAGCCTTAGGACCCTCATAACTTTAATCCAGCCCTAGTATCTGCAAAGCTGTGATTTGTAAGCTAGTCAGAGAAACTCTTTGCAACACAAGTATGATTGGATGTACCTAGTAAAATGACTTCCTTACTGCAATACTGACCCACTGCCACCAGTTTACACCTAGAAGAAATTGGTTACAGGCTATTCACACAGCACATAAATATCCTGTGTTAATATAAAGCAAATGTCCACAGGAAGTGCAGCACCTTATATGGGAACTCTGTAAACTGATGATGTTATATTCATGTATAAAGCCACATTTAAATCCAGATTGGATGTATGTCTGAAAGATCTGCTCGAGAAATAATTTTGGAGAAGTTCTGTCGCCTATCACAATGATCCCTTGTGGCCTTGGAATCTATCAATCACATTGTACCGAAACATTCTTCCTACCTGAATTGAATAGGAACCCTGTACCAATTGTCAGTATATCAGATGGTTTCTGTCTTCCAAAACCTGCCTGTTTAACATTTACCAGGATACCCACCTCTCTGCATACATACAAATTGGTCTGTGTACACATTCGTGAATCTACCTGTGTATGTACCTGTAAAATCCTTTTCAAAAACACGAAGAGCCAGTCAAAATAACTTTGATTTATTTTTAATACTTCTAGTCGGTAAAGTCCAAGTTACAATGTTCTAGTTGAAGGTATTTTACCTTTGAATGCTGCAGGGCTTGATCAGAGATCATTAATGTCTCTGGTTGCCACTTCAGCAACAGACAGCCAACAATTCCAGCCTAAAGGCGTCATTTCAACCACATTACTCTGAGCTCAAGAATAGGTGCAAAAAGAGGCTTTATGCCTCCTTTGTGCCTCTCCGTATTCCGTGGATGTCCGGGGCCTAGTCAGCCACTGGTGTAAGTTAGATCAGCCTCAGGGCAGCTCTAACTTGCATTCAGCCACTAGACACTGTTACAGCAGCTGAGACTAGCTGCAGAGTAGTGGTGATCCAGCCACAATCCTGGCATGCTCCCTGTGCTGGAAGCTGTGAGGGAGGTAGCCTAGAGTTGGCAGAGTTTGATTTTATTTTTTTTAAATAACAGAGAATGTGCAAGATTTTATTTTCCCTGCTGTTATTTTAACACCCTTTGGTGACACAGGGACCTTGGCAGGGTAATGTGGATATTCAGTTCTGGCCCATGTGGTCGTCATCTCATTGCCTAATCAGATTTTTTCCCCCTCCATCTCTCCCATGTTAGGAGATGTAGGGCCTGATTCTGGTCTCACAAAGACTGGTGTAAACCAGTTGTAATTGTTGAAATCAGTGGAGTTACGTTAGCATGAAACTGATGAGAAAGTAGAATCAGACTCACCATGTTGGTGCTGTTGTGGGGAGCTGTTCCCTGGCTCCCCCTTTGCACCTTAAGAGGTTCTGGTGACATGTAAAGTGGATGGCAAAGCAATGGAGCTGAAATCCCTCAAACCTGACACTTAAAAACCTCAGCCTGTTTAGAAGCAGAATGTAAGGAAGCCAGATCCTTGCCTAGTCCAACGAGCAACTAGTATCCGCATGTGAGCAGAGGCAGGTGGGAGGGAGAAGCTAAAATATGTGGGGGAGGGGAAGAGAAAGAAAGAGGTGACCGAGAGTTTGGATGAAACTGAGTTCCAGAGATTGTGGGAGGGAGAGAAAGAGAGAGGAAGAGGGGAGAAGTGATGGAGAGTATGTGAGAAAGAAACAGAAAGGAGAGGGAAAGAATAGGGGGTGGTGAAGAGGACAAGGGGGAGGCAAAGAGAGACTCATTTTGGCTTTAGATTTTTTTTCTCCTGCTCTTTATAAATCCTCCCTTTAAGGGTCCTTCACTGCTGATGGTGAGCTGCCAGGGAGATGAGGGTTATAAGAAAGAAAAATGCCAGTGGGGGTCTCGGAAGGCTTGGGGGCACGCTCCATTGGTGCTGTACTGTGTGCTCCTTGCTCTCTTTCTCCTCACTGATGAAAAATTCATGACCACACTTGGATCAGCATGTGAGTGTGAGCGTGCCACAGACAAGCAGTGCAACAAAAACCAGAAGGAGTCAGTTTAGCTCCAGGTGCTGTTGGATTAGAAAACATTTCCCTCCCCACAGCAGCTGCCTGTTCCCCACTTTCTAAAACGCATACTGCACCCCTTGCATAGCAAACACCATACTAAGCCCCTGTCTCTTCCACTGACCCCAAAGGGGCCTTCCCTTTGAAAGGGTGCTGCTGGCTCATGCCTCAGTGAGTTTCATGTTCTGCTTGTATAGTCCGTTCTATGATCATGCCCTGGCCTCCTTTGCATCTATCCATCACCCTCCTCAGTTACATGCATGCTTTATGGTCCATATTTTGATACCCTTATTTATGCTTACACCACAAGCAGGTGTAGGTATGGTGGTGATAGAACTGCTTGTGGAATAAGGTACTAGTTAGTGCAAGTGATGGCATCACAGTCTGGCCCTATGATCACACAGCATGTAACTAGCAATACAAGATAATACATTCTATGCAGTTCGTGCACTGAAAATTTTAGAAAAATTTGTAGCTTTAATGCCCCTATGCCCCTGAACTGTTGTTTTACACTGTGATCAGAGCTAGAAACATTGATGCCCCAATAATAGTAGCACCCATCTATCTCTGTACCATGCCCAGTTCTTATTGCAAACAGTCTTGCTGATGGGTTTCCAGCCAAGACATAAAGCACATAAATTACCAAGAAATCAATAAATGACTCAATGATTTTAAAGTGACTAAAATGAAACAGATCTTATGTATGTTAATAAAAATGACTGACAGTTCTAGCACCTGTCTTCCTGAAGGATCTGTAACTGCTTCACAGACAGTGTATACAGCAATCATTCAACCACAGCTGAAAATGCAGCTACCTCTGGGGTAGGTCATGACCACTGGCTAAATATGCATGAAATCATGGTATAGCTGTATAAAACAGGAAGTGAAGAATAACACTTCTAATTTTAATTGTTGGGGAGAATTTTAGTTAGGTGGAATATAATTACAAATTGGAATTTGACCAGACACTGAGCTAACACCTCTAATCTTGTGAAAAATACCTACCATAGAATATCTAAAGTTTGATTTTTCAGGAATTTGAAGATTGAAGTCCATGTGGCTCTGGTGTGTGTAAAATTGCACACCTGTTTTATGCATCTAATGATTACAGTTGTGCATACAGATGAAGCTAAATGAATACCTATTTGCAAGTGTAAAATGCCTGATTTGCATAAGGAGTTCTGCAATTGCATACAAAAGCTGGTGCATCTCAGGTCTTAAATTCTGAAAATCTGTCTTTGAATGATTATGTGTGGGCAGACCCCTGGCTTAACATCTCATCCAAATCCAGTAAGTTATATATCTTTCCTTCTGGTATTATTCAGATTTCAAGTCACCGCTTGGAAAGCCACCTTTAGTATATCTGTGGCTTATTGCAAAGTTAACCCCTGGATGACCTTTTATATATATATGTGTGTGTGTGTGTTGTTCCTATTTTTGGCGCTCGGATAGAGGACGTCTCAATTTAACAATCTTATCACCTGATGTCTGGGCTGTTCATATGAACTTGCCCCCCAATTATACAAGAAAAAATGGGTCATCTCCTCATTGGGTGTAAGTGAACATGATTCCATCAAAATCACTGGTGCTTTGCTGATTTACCCACAGCTGAGGATCTGGCCTAGTACAGTGATCTACAACTGTTAGGTACACAGGTGCTACAGGGAGCAGATAATATGTTGCATCAGGGTACAGAACTCATGCACATCAGCCCTAAGAAGACAAGGAAACTGTCCTGTGAGGTAAAGGGGACCCTCCATATGGATAGTTTTATTTCTGTGTTTGGAGGGTGCACATGTGTGGGGGGAATTGCAGTTTGGGAAGCAATGCCCCCTGATTCCCCCGCAAGCTACATCCATGGGACCCTCCCTCAACTATCACTAGTTCTTAGAGGTATTCAGAACATTTTGTTGAGGCTGAAACATGTCACAGCTGAAAAACACTGTGCCAAATGAGAGACTTGAACGTGGGGCTCCCAGAGGCCAGGCTAGGATCCTGACCACCACTCCACTGGAAAGTGCATGTTTTGATCCAAAAATGGACATTCTGACACAATTCTGTTGCCGTGGAAAGGTTCTGTTGTTGTTCTCTGTGGCATAAAAACAAATTTTGAAACCTCAAAGGTTGCCGCAAAGCAGAATTGTCACCCTCCAGTCAGCTCAATGGCGACAGCTTATAGCTTCTCTTCATTCCTCCCATCCCTGGGGGTAGAACAGTACCAACTATTGAACTTAGAGAAGCCACTCCCTTCTGCTGGGAGGCCTCCCCCTGGTATCAGACCAATAACGCTCTGCACCCTCTTTCAGTTCTCCTCTAGACACACATTCCTTAATGCTGGGCCAGGGAACCCCCCCCCCCGGGGCTAGATTAAGCAAATGATCCCGTTTAGGCAGGAAAATCCCTCACTATCTCCCAGGAAAATGGGTGAGGGGATGCACCTCTGCTGAATCAATGATTCCGCCCTCTAATCTTGGTGAAGGGTTGGAGAAATGGCTCCCCCTTGTGCTGAGTCTCGAATACCTCTGGCGCTGAGTTCGAGAGTCAAAGAAATGCTTTTCTCTTGCTGGGCAGCGCATCTTGGCACATGTTCTGGATGGACATAGTAATTCCGTGAATGTTTCTCTCACCTGGCTCCTGTGCTTCCTTCCTCCTTCAGTGCCCATGATTCAGGTAAAGCATCCTGGATCCAGATGAAAATATTGCCGTGTGGGGCGAGAGGGATCTAAATGGGTTTTTTTAAGGAGTATAAAGTGTGTGTGTGGCAGGGGGAAAGAGCGCTGAGGAGGAGGTATCTGATATACTCACTTTTCACAGTCTATTCTATATGTGGCCAGACCCTGACCCCTTCCACCGCAGCACGCACACAATCCATACACACACTTCTGGTGCATGGCTGCACTCCGGTCACACACTGGCTGCATAACAAGTTCAGAGAAATCCATGATGCGAAACAAACAGAGCTGGAAGCCATGAGAGAAGGAGGAGGAGGGCAGAGCAAGGAGACAGAGGGGAGGGGCTGCCACTCCTGTGTGCGAATTCAGTTCTCAGCGGCTGCTTATTTGCACCCCAGCCAAAGGGAGCTTTTGTCTTCTGCATGGTTCATTTTAATTATTTATTAGTTTTATACAGAAGGATGACAGACGTCTCAGGGCACCTGTACACCGCTAATATTCAAGTGGCCGAATAAAGCCAGCATGACTGGGGGAATTGTAGAGATGTGAAATGGGAGCGAGGGGTCCCTTCGGAGAGCAGGGTGTCTGGCTGTGTAGCCTTCAGCTCCCTCCCACTGGCTCCTGCACATTCCCAGTTGGGAAGGGTGGGGTGAGTCAAGTGGTGAAAAGATTTTAGATTGTAAAGAACAAATAGCGCGCACGCGTGTGTGTGTGTGACATAAAGTGTAAGATGCCTCGTGTGTTTATAAATCTACACAAATAAAAATAAATACAAACCCTGTGTAAACTTAGCTATGGAAATGCAAAGAATCCTTACCCGTACCAACTCCCAGGGCTGCTGCTCTTTCTTGTGGTGGGCGGGAACAGTTACTGGGCCTGGTTACTGCACCTTTCCTCCCTAGGTTAGTGGTTCTAATCCAGCACTTGCCTGTGGGGACTGATTAAACCAAGAGTCAGAGAAGGATCTTTTTCACATCAGGGGTCTGATTTTTGAGCTTGCTGAGAGTGGTTTTACATTAGTTACTCCTTAGTTACATCACTGTCATCGAGATCAGAATCTGGCCCTGTGTCATTGGTTCCAATGCACCCACCAGGCTGGGAGGAGGTGCGTGGCTGGCTGGTTCTTGCTCACACGCTCAGGGTCTAACTGATCACCATATATGGAGCTGGGGAAGGAATTTTCTGCCAGTTCAGATTGGCAGGGACCTTGCGGGGGTTTCATCTTCCTCTGCAGTGTGGGTTGCAGGTCACTTCCCAGGATGGATGGATCGATGTCCCTAAATCATTTCCCTGCCATTACAGGGGCTGGGGGAATTGGTACAATTTGGGCCCTCCTATTCTCTGCCTGTGGGCTGTAATACTTGGTCTAACTTCAGTGGTTGGATTCAGCGTGTGCATGCTGGGTAGTGCTGGTGGCCTGGGATATACCAGAGGTCAGACTAGATAGTCTGGTAGTCCCTTCTGGCCTCAAATTCTATGACTCTGACTGAAAATTGTTATTATCTGGGTTTTCAGGTTTGGGTAGAAACACTTTGTTTTGCTGTCTAACTCCCCACCCCCAGTCCTCCACAATCAACAGAATGGTGCTGGCTGGCTTTGCAGGAGCCGTACATGTAGTCCTCAGCCAGAGGGAGGGAAGATGTCAGCAGATGAAAGTGAACTGTAGGACTCTATGTAGATACATACAAATGGCCCCAGTCCTCATAGTATCTCAGTGCCCTCCAAGTATTTTTGGATTTCTCTGCACAGCACTTCTGTGAGGTAAGGAAATATTATTGCCCCAATTTAGAGATGAAGAACTTAGGTACAGAGAGACTAAGTGATAGGCAGAGCTGGAAAAAGAACCCAGGTGTCCCAAGTCTTGGTCCAATACCTTAACTATGAAATCATTCTTCCCCCTCATTCTCATGCTCTGAATTTTCCAGAAGGTGTGGTGGTGTTTGGATATGGGGTGTTGCTTTGGGCCTATAAACCCAGACTTAGTATAGGCCCAAAGCAACACCCCATATCCAAACACCACCACAGATGATAGAGTCTCTGGGTTTAGGTTGGAAAGCGTCTTCTTTTGTTTGGCCATTTACTCACTAATAAGTCTGGGAGAAGTGAGTACTGCAGGTGGAAAGGGGAATGGATTTCTGCTGCAGTCAGATGATAGCATATATTTTAAGACTCCAGGGAAGCAGTAGGGAGTTTGACCTCTTAGTAATCTCCAGGCTTTCAGTTTTCTTTCTGCCCCATTGAGGGCATCTCTCAATCATTCCCCAGGAGATTTCAAGCATTTCTATTATATATAATCACACCAGAAAGAACTCTTTGGCCCATGAAAGGAATAAGAGGGACAAATTAATTAATTCTGGACCACAGAAGTGAAAAAGAAAGCAAACACTCTGCAATTAATCAGGAGCAGCTGAGCCCTTCTCTTCTATCAGATATGGTGGGAAGTGTTAATTGTGGAAGATAAGCCACAGAGGGCTGGCTTCTGTACCAGGGAGAGAGAATGCTTTTCACTCAAAGTGTATAGCAGGGAGCTCTGGAGGGGAGGAGAGAATAGGCAGCTCCTCTGTCTTAGGTCTGTCAGCTATGCAACAGAGGGGGCCTGGACAGTTCAGGGCAATTGAGGATGGGAATGGGATACGGAGCCTGCATCATACGTTCCAGTCTAGTCCTGTGTGCTGGGGCTGGCTTGCTCACAAGGGCTGGGGGTGGAGGATATAAAGTCACTTTACCCCACTGTGCTTCAGTTTCTTCATCTGTAAAATGGGATTAAGGGTACTTATTTCTTTACTAAGTCACTCTGAGGTCAGTAGAGGTGACAACAGCTATATGGGACAGATTCTGATCCGAGCTGCTCTACTCCACTGACTTCAAGGGAGCTTCTTCAGTTTTACACCAGTGTAATGGAGCTCAGAGTCTGACACTAGAAGTGCTAAGTATGTCTATTATTCTTAGCACTCACCTTGAGTCTATTGATTCTGCTTTGGCCCAGTCAAGAGTCTGGTTACATGCTGCAGAGCTGGAATCACTGACACCTAGGTCTACGTATTAGACCTACTTTGGGACATTGTCTCTATTGCAAGAGACTGCCCAGTGTGCACCAGCAGTGAGGCTCCCCCACTAACAGCTGAAATCACTGAAAGCCGAAATCTCTGAGAGCTATGTTAAGTGGGGGACCCTGAAGACATCTTGGTGAGTGGCCGGCTGGCCGGCTGGTGGAGACAGCCAGGCACAGCAATTGACCGTTGGGTGATGAGCGTGTGCCCAAGCAGTGGAGTATGTAAGGTGCCTCCTTTCCCTTCCACCAGGGTGGGAGGTGAAAACTCTGTGGATGAACCTCTGAACTCTGGGGCTGCACTGGCCAAGGACAGCAACTGTGAGTGGGGTGCAGAGAAGGGAGGTGCATATTAAAAGGACTTTGGGGTTGCTGGAGTTAAGAATCTAAAAGGAAAAGGACACTGCCCAACTTACTTGGGGTGGGTCTTTTGCTCATGCTTTATGTTTAAGAACCCTAGTTGTGGTGTTTTCCCAAATTAATGCTGAGTTACTTCCCTCCTTTTATTAAAAGGTTTTGCTACACTTAGACTCTGCTTGCGAGAGGAGAAGTATTGACTCTTAGAGGCGCCCAGGGAGTGTTGTGAAATTGTCTCAGGTCACTGGGTGGGAGCTCGAGTCAGTTTTGTGTTGTGTTGTTGAAAAGGATCCCCTAGATACTGAGCCTGGCCCTTGTTGCTGCTGGCTCCACCTGGCAGAAAGGTTACATGTCAGGGCCTGGCTTGGCTCCTCAGTCACATGGGCTATCCACTGGCTCCCTGCTGAGCCTTGGGTGAAGCTTAACGGGCCCAGGATAAATAACAGGCCACCTTTTCCTCTGCGACCTTGGCTGTAGTACAGCTCCACTCCTCAGGACCAGTGGGATTCTGTCCCCTAAGGGAAGGGATGTGTGTGTGCGCGCACGTGTGTGTGCACAGGAGACATGCTTTAGCTCACCAGAGACTCTTGAATTCACTCCTGTTCAAACCAATGACCACACAGCTCACCTCTTTGAGGTCCAAATACAAAACTCACTCCTTTTACCTTGTAATTTCCCCTAAACAACTCATAACGTAGTTGCACAATGGGGAAAAAAGACATCAGCTGACTCCCCATGGGGGACCTAAATCATAGTTTGTGTGTGTGTTTTTTTTACTTCAAAGGTGCTCAGATACCATGGGGTTGGTATATGCCCTCAGTTATACATATGCTCCTCCTGCCGCAGCCAATCAGGGTTCTACATATGTACTGAGGATGGGATTTAGCCATCTGGTGGTAGAAAGAGCCATGATGGTAACCAGACAATTACAGAAGACCAGAAATTGGAAGTGGTCAAGACCCGTCTAGAATGATTTTAAAATAAATGCATTCTATGTGGCCAGATTCTGTCCTCTATGATGCTGGGTTAAATTCAGAGTAACTCTGACTTTAATGGAGTCAGTCCAGATTTACATCAGTGTACAGGAAAAGTCTGCCTTGTATAAATGAAGTAATGTCTTCTCTATTCCTTTTTGCAAACAGACACCCTTCCTAGTCCTGGGGGTGACTTTATGGCTCTTCCTTGGAGGGGAGGGGGTCCTCTCTGCTTGGCCCTCTCTCAGGCCCTGCAAACGCCCATGTCTGCTTAAAGAAAAGGAGTACTTGTGGCACCTTAGAGACTAACACATTTATTAGAGCATAAGCTTTCGTGAGCTACAGCTCACTTCATCGGATGCATGTCTGCTTAGAATCATATGTGATCTGACAGCAGCAACCACAGCCCCTGTGTTTCACTATCCCATTCTTCTTCCCAGGATTTCAGCAAATTTATATTCTGCCTGCTCTGGAGATGAACTGCAGCTTCATCCTCCTGCTCCTTTTGGAGCAGAATTCATCAATATTTTAGACCAAAAGGGGAGGGGGGAGATATATATACATCTACATAGTTATAGAAAGAAAGGTTATCAGCATGCATGGAAGCAAATAAACCTGGGGAAATAAAGCGGAGGGGAGAAACGGGCTGGGGGAGGGTGGGAGGAGGGAAATATTCCTTAATTTATTTGACCTCTCGCAGGATATAAATATTCATGTGGAAGGAAAAATCCGTGTAATGTGGAAGAATCCCTGTTTAATCATGATTTAATTTATATACTTCAGCCGTGGCAGTAACTGTATTACAGCCATGTCAATACAGCAAATAGATTTGGGAGCGGCAGAGAGAGCTGGAGAAAGAGAGCAAGTGAACGACATGAAGAGAACAAGAGGTGGGAGGGTGCACACATGGACTGGGGGAGGGGGTTCAGTAGCAATAGTCTTTTCACTAAAGCCCCTGTGGCCCTTACTCAGCATAATATGGCCAATCAAGTGAATACAATGCTTTTAAAAGGCTCTGGCAGCTCTTTCATTAGAAGCCTGACCGCGAGGCTGGGTTATAAATAATTTGATATTAAACACACACATAACAAAAAGGGGGGGAAGAGATCATTCCCAAGCCACAAAATAATTATCCGGTTGTGTAATTTTAGCTCCAAGCTTCTGGGGGCTGATGAGGCATTCCAAGGGCAGGGCTGCAATAACAGAAGAGTCTCCAATTGCCTGTTAGCGGGCAGGTCAAAGTGGGGCTGCCAGCTGGGTGATGCGCTTACCTGCAGTGAGTTGGAGGAGGCTCAGTTACTGGACGAGGGAAATAAGCGTGCAAACGGTCACTCATTGTCTCTCTCTTTCACAGACACATGCCCATTACCTGCATCCCACGCACACCGACATGGGCCCAGCGCTAGCTTTGCTTGCAGGGCCCTAGGTGAATTCCGTTGGCAGTGGTCTGTCTGCTTGCCACCCCCTCTCAGGCTGGGGGCACCCCCCCTCACCATTTTGTGGGACTGCTCAGCTTCCAGGTGTCCCTTTCAGGAACAGTGTCGTGTAGAGGAATTGAGCAGTATCCCTTTAAATAGTTTGCAACCCCCCGCCCCCCGCCCGCAGTAGGTCTGTGTCCTAGGACAAAAGCCACCTTATCCCTAAAAGAGCAGCAGTGACTGTGAGTAGCCAGGCCGTGTCTGTTTGCATGCAGCTAGTGAACAGGGTTGTTTGGAACCCAGCTGTGTCCAGGTGGTTTTCTAATCTTCTTAAAACTGTGTAGAGGGCAAAGACACAACCGACAGGGAGTGGACACAATGTGTGACTTGCCCCCCAGGGAAGCTCGGGAAATAAATCTTTTCTGCGCTTCTAGTGCTGGCATCCTAAAGGGCCCCGGATGGGGGATGGGAGTTGTGAGGTGATGGGAGGTCAGATGTGCATAGGGTTGCCAGGTATCCAGTTTTCAACTGGAACAACCACTCGAAAAGGGACCCGGCAGCTCCAGTCAGCACCGCTGACCAGGCTGTTAAAAGTCCGGTTGGCACGGGGCTGGCAGATTCCGTGCCTGGCTCCACGTGGCTCCCGGGAAGCGGCCATCATGTCCCTCTGGCTCCTAGGCATAGGATCGGCCACAGGGGCTCTGCGTTATGCCCCCACCCCAAGCACTGGCTCTGCAGCTCCCATTGGCTGGGAACCATGGCCAATGGGAGCAGTGGGGGCAGTGCTCGGGGTGGGGGCAGCGCGCGGTGCCCCCCGGCCATCTCTGTGCCTAGGAGCCAGTGGGACATGCTGACCGCTTCCTGGGAGCTGCCTGAGGTAAGCGCCACCTGGAGCCCGCACCCCCTTCCACACCCCAACTCCCTTCCCCAGCCCAGAGCCCCTCCTGCACCCCAAACCCCTCATCCCCAGCCCACCCCAAAGCCTGCACCCCCAGCCAGAGCTCTCACCCCCCCCGGACTCCAACCTCCTGTCCCAATCCAGTGAAAATGAGCAAGTGAGTGAGGATGTGGGAGAGCGAGCGACGGAGGAAGGGGGATGGATTGAGTGGGGGCGGAACCTCATGGAAGGGATGGGGAAGGGAGCAGGGCAAGGGTGTTCGGTTTTCTATGATTAGAAAGTTGGCAACCCTAGATATGCAATATGGGGCTTTGCAAAGCTCTGTGCCCTGTGCATCCACATACTGTAGTTCACTTTTACCCTAAGGTCATCACTGGACTCACGTCCTGTGCACAACCACTTGTCACATGTACATACTTACTCTACACATCCAGATACCTAGTGCACATGCATCCATCTCATCCTATGCACACTGACACCCTCCCCCCCACAATCTGCTTCTCTTGCTGGGTCAGCTTCTGCTCACAGAGTCCTTTTTCCTACTGGGTGTGGGCTTGCCCACTGCACAACCAGCCCTGGATTTTAAAGTAAGTTTGGTGAGGGTAAATGCTCACAAATGTGAGGAAAGCATAGGCATAGGGCTCAATCATCAGGCCTGACAGACAGCCCAAGAGCTAAGGGAAGGTCTGATACCTTTATGTCCCTTGATCCTGGGGCTGGCTGGAGCCCAGTTCAACCCCCACAGAACAAGCTAAGGAAGCCCTGAGGTTGCTCTAGCTTGCACTCACCTACCACAGCCCCCAAAAGTCTGTCCCAGTAGTCAGGGGTTGCTGGAGATCTTAATCATTCTCTCTCCTCCTGGACACGTCCTCCATTCTACAAGGCCTGGAAGGAGAATGAATACAGCCAGCTATCCCAGCCCTATGCCAATTGGGGAAGATTTCCCTACAGTAGGAGAATCCATGGCCAGCCCACTAAGTTGGCTTTGAAGTTACTTGGTTCCATAGTAATCCCATAGTGAAGAAACTCCCTTTTCCTGCTATACCTCATTCCTGACCTGCAACATCACACTCTTCCAATTCGGAGCCTCCACACCGTGTTCACCATTAAAAAATCCACATTAACTTATTGGTATTTTGGACATATAAAGTACTATATAAATGCTAAGTATTATCATTGTATGCAGTGTAATTGGAGCCATGTTGGTCCCAGGATATTAAAGATAAGGTGAAGGAAGTAATATATTTTATTGGACTGACTTCTGTTGGTGAGAGACAAGCTTTCAAGTTATACACAGCTTTTTTCTCACCGACAGAAGGTGGTTCAATAAAAGATATTATGTCACCCATCTTGTCTCTCCATTAATTATTATTATTTATTCTTATTTTAGTCAATAGTTACTACACAGTTTCTATCCTTATTTCCCCTTCTAAATATTGGATAGGAGAAATTACTACACAGTTTCTCCTTATTTCCCCTTCTAAAAATTGGATAGTGGTTGTTTGATATAGACATGGTAACTGAAGGCAAATACTTACATTTTAATGGCAATCAATACAACTCCTAGCCAAAGGTATCCCCTGTTGCCCTCCTCTGACTGCTCCCTCCAGTTCTGCTGGTACACTTTAATATTCACCTGCAGCACTAGCTGTTATTGCAGTCTTGGGTCTTCACACAGCTCTATCAATGCACCTCAGTCCTGACCTGCAGTATCACCTGCTGTTCCAGTTCTGGGTTTCGCTTGAGTTGCTGACAGCCAATTAGGCCAAACTTTGTGGAGATTTTGAGAGAAAGAAGAGTGGACTAATCCTTTGCCATGACACCATGACTAAAACCATATTTAAACACAAAGCAAATGCAGCTCCAGCAAAACTGATTCACAAAATAGTTTAACCCACCTAAATGTAGATGGTGGCAGACTGTGTTCATCTTTAGTTAGAGAGTGGGTCATACCTAGGGCCACATTCACTGCTGCATTACTCCAACTTTAAAATGGTATATTCATGATTGTTATCTGCGTTACCGTAGCACCTCAGAGCCCTAGCCATGGAGTGGAACCCCATTGTGCTAGGTGCTGTACAAACAAACACGGAACAAAGAGATGATGCCATAGCTTAGTGTTCAACACTGTTTTTAAACAGAGGCTTAACTTGTCCATTTGCACAGCCTGACCAGTCTGAGTCAGAGCCTCGATGATACAGCCATTGGCACTGCCGACATTTGGTGATGTTCTACGAACAATAATTTTATTAAAAAGAAAAGGAGTACTTGTGACACCTTAGAGACTAACACATTTATTAGAGCATAAGCTTTTGTGAGCTACAGCTCACTTCATCGGATGCATTTGGTGGAAAAAAAAAGTTTTGTTTTTTTTCCCACCAAATGCATCCGATGAAGTGACTGTAGCTCACGAAAGTTTATGCTCTAATAAATGTGTTAGTCTCTAAGGTGCCACAAGTACTCCTTTTCTTTTTGCCAATACAGACTAACACGGCTGCTACTCTGAAACCAATAATTTTATTGTGACTCAAAGGGAAGAATGCCCCATCTGAGTCCCTGGCACTGAGCTCCCCTCTTCCTGAAGCATTCTGGGACTTGATTGTACCTCTCATTGGCTTTATTGAGTATTGCTCACATCATGCAGTGAGAGAATTAAGGCCCCTTGGTTTTAACTGAAGGTCTCTCAGGGTATGTCTACACTGCAATTAAAAACCCATGGCTGGCCTGTGCCAGCTGACTCAGTCTTGGGGGGCTTGGGCTAAGGGGCTGTTTCATTGCTGTGTAGATGTTCGGGCTCAGGTTGGAGCCTGGTGTCTAGGACCATGTAAGGTGGGAGGGTCCCAGAGCTCAGGCTGCAGCCTGAGCCTGAACGTCTACACCACAATTTAACAGCCCCTTAGCCCAAGCCCCACAAGCCTGAATCAGCTGGCATGAGCTAGCCGTGGGTTTTTAATTGCAGGTTAGACGTATCCCCAGACAGGTTTTGGCCAGACTCCATCATGCTAGGCTTGAGGGAGATGTGATTGCTCGTTCTCTGGGAGTTCCAATATGGCCACCTCCACCATGGATATCCGAACAACTCCCAAAGTTATGAGGTGCATGAAGCTCAGCCTATCACCCAAGATGGTATGGCTGCAAAGGGTTCCCTTTTTTTAAACCAGTACAAATAAGAACAATCTTCCTGGACAGGTATCACAGTGTGTGGCTGTGGGAATAATGCTGATAACAGTGGTAATAAGCAGCCTTTTGACTCTGCTTCTGGATCCCAGGGGAAGAAACCCTCCCGGTATTTACAGAAAGGCTGCCTTCACCTTGCCAGTTTGCAGGGACATTTTTTCCCATCTGCACTGGGGAACAGGTTGCATGCTTTTATTTCAGATGTGCACTTTGCCTTAATGATTCATGTCTTGGCTGCCTCAGGACAGGGCGACAGCAGTGCCAACACCTTCAGACCATTCTGAAATTTCAGCTGCTGCAGAATGTGGCTGCCTGATCAGTACGTGGGACTCCCTGTCGGGTGCATATTGCATTTGTGCGCCGGGGTATGAACTGCCTTCCAATTGGTTCAAAGGGTTGGTTTTGTCCTACAAAGCCCTAAATGGTTTGGGTCTTGGTTACCTAAGAAACTCTCTCGCCTCTCTCGCTCTCTCTCATTCTGCAGCAGTTAAATCAGCAGAGGCATTCAAGCTAGCAGCTCCCTGATTCACATGGAGGGAGTTGCCAGCAGGGCATTCTTCATGAAGGGCCCTCATCGCTGGAACTCATTCCTCTCCCTTGTGACAGATCCTGAATATGTTGCTCTCCAGGAAAAGCTGCAAGGCCTATCTGCTTAGTCTGGATTAGGTCAGCTGGGGTGTCAGCAGGCGCAACGGGAGGAGATTTTCCTTTGAGATGGGTTGGGAACTTTTGCGGATATTGATACAAAATAATTTTATGGATGCTGAGTACAAGCAATGTATAATTGCTTATAGCCAGGGATAGGCATTTTAACCAAATTTAAATCTGTTGAATAAATAAATAAATTACATTAAATAAACTTTGAGCTAAGTCATGCTCTCTGCAATGTGGTTTTGCCTTAGTCCTGTCTACACTATCCCTTAAACTGTTTTCAAGCCCTGTTTGAATGTACCATGGCCAGTAACTGTTTGTAGCATAGACAGGGCTGAGGCTATAGGGACTGAGGATGGTGTACAAAGCCCTATATCTTTGGGCACCAGTTCCCCAAGCCCCTGGTCAGTAGTGAGTGACTGGAAGCCACTCCCATCTGATAGCTGTACACTGGTCCAAGTGAAACCAGTTAGAAGATCTCAGTCTGGTTCCTAGTGGGACAGATCACACCAATAAGCAACAGGTACCAGTTGGCAGTCTCAGCAGGAGGCCAAGGACTGAATGGGCCTGTGGTCTAGAGTATGGATTTTTCCAGGATGCACTAACAATTCCTTCTTTAGCTATGGTGGTTTATTTGTTTTGGGGGGGGGTTCAACCCCCTTGAGCAGATTTCTTCCTCTGTGTCTTGGCTGCATGTGGCTTCAATTACACTGAGTGTTTGTGTGGCTTAGTGTTCAGGGAGAGGCTCCGATTCATTACTGTGAAATGTGTTTGATCTCATCTCAGCTTTCCATTTGAAATGGAAATAGCTGCATTTGTCAGTTTGTCAGGTCCCCAAGTAGGCATCCCACCAGAATTCCCTGACAGGCATCCCTCCACCCTTGCCACTCTGCAAAGCTAACACCCAGCCCACCCCACATTCCTGCTGTCCCAGCAAGATTGCTTTTCCCTAGTGTAATTTTGCTCCATGGTTGATAGTTTCTTATTCATCCTGATGGCAGTTAGCTTCCACTTTTCACTTGATCCCTTCTTACTCTTCTCCTATTCCTTTCCCTCCTGCCCTGCCTCTCCCCTTGGCTTTATTTAGCTCTAGCATCCCCCCACTTCTGCCACACATACTCACTCCTTCCTACTGGGTTTTTGGCTCTCAGATGGAGGAGAGGGAAATAAGAGGAGGAAGAGACTTGAAACTTCACTCATCTCTGCTAGACACTTGCCTATCCAGGATATTAAAGTAAGCAGAATGTTTAGTCAGTGGAGCAGTAACTTGGGGGCATAGACCACTTGGGGTTGGGACAGTTATTTATGGGGGAAGGGGAGGATTCAAAAGAGGCTGGAGTATGGCAGTCTGGATGGGGACATTTTATAGAGTACACATAGCTTGTCCATTCCAGGTGGGCAGGTGAATCCAGTGCACAAAGATGCCACACCACCGAGTTCAACTCCAACACAGGCTCTGTTTATCTGCCTGATGGCTGCACTCAGACTTCACTGAAATCCAGAGCAGGTTCTTTTCCTCCTCCCAAGTATTGTAACCAGGATCTATTCCAGGCCAGCACAGAAAGCTTTGTGCCATGCCATTCCCCCCTCCCTCTTGTTCCCAATGAATCCCCATAAGCAGACTCCACTCAGCATTGGCCCTAACTGTGAGCTGAGTGGGAGGGTGCATAGGGATTTATCCACACTCTGGGAGACCCTGCTTTCTTGATACTTCCAGCACATTGCTGTACCCCCTCCCCACTTTGCTCTCCCTCCTTGCACTTGAGACGATGCATTAGAGTTCTTTCCCCTTGCTTGTCACTGGGACCAGAGTTCATTAGCCTTGTCATAATGATCCTTCTGGCTAACCTTGTCATAATGATCCTTCTGGCCGCCGAGGTCACCCCCTGTGGGTGCAGTTTGGTTTGCAGCACTTTATGAATATCCTTTATTTCTCTGACTGTTACTCCTTTAAGACTGAGCTTTCACAGACCCTGCCACCCTGCAGTCACTGGTGCCAGGATGGGCCAATGATTGTATTTCACTAACTCTGGAGCAGGGGGAATTTGATTCATTTCTAAGTTAATCTATCACTCTTTGGCATCCTTTCAAGATGGGCCTCATGCTGTAATTGCAGGACAGGGAGAGAGCGGGGAAGGAGAGTTCAATTTGTTCCATTAACATTTTTAAAAACATTTTAATTACAATAAACATTGAAAATGTTTTTAACATGAAAAAGACCTTGGCTTTCTCGGCTCCTCTCGGTCCTTCTGCAGAGACATCCCCCGCATGCTCTCTCTGCAGCTCTTTCCCCACCACACTGCTGTTGTCTTCCTTTCTCCCTCATTGCCACCCACATCACTACTAACCTTTCCTTCCCTATGTAGCTGTTTCCTTCCACTGGACCCACCTTCCACAGCATTCACAGCCCTGGGGATTTAGCGGCCAAAGCCCAGCAGTCAAACCAAGGATCCATCACAGGAGACAGCGCAGAGCACTCACCACTTGTTCTGGCTCCCACCACACTTCCAACCTGGGAGGACCAAGGCTTGGGAATAAGATTTTGGCTGGACAATATATGTCACGAACCCTTCTGACCAGGGGCCCTGATTTCTTCAGCATTCCAAGGCCAATAGGGAGAGAGAGATACAAGATCAGGAATTAGATTCAAGGTCTCTTGCATAGGGCAGGGCAGAGCACAGCACTAACATCTAAGACACTCATCCTGGTCACCACAGTAAGTCCAGCCCTGAGAAGAAAGAGACCAGAGTTGCTCAGGAATCAGATTCCAGGGCGTATTCCCAGAGCAATTCAGAGCCACCACAGTATTCCCTGCCCAGGGAATGTGAGACCAGGAATCAACCCAGGGTCTCCTGCATTGCTTTGCAGAGAACTAATCATTGGAACCAGACTCCCAGCAGTAGAGGTCCCAGCAAGACTCTGCTGCCAATGTACCACGGGCAAGAGACCAGGGCCTGAGAATCAGATCTGGATTCTCTCACATGAGGCGGCATAGAGCATCAGCCATCTGGTTCTCCAGGCCAGCCACTGCAGCAATCTATAGCTGAAGATGGGGTTGAGAAAGTGGGACCTCTTCCTGAGATCTGGGACCACCTGCATAAGGCACCACTGAATGCTGCCCATGGGGTTACCAGGCTCTCTCCTCTACTGCCGAATGTCAACAACCAACCTCGAGGGACACAAATGCCCTCCACAAGGCAGCAGAGGCTGCTGTCTGCAGTGTACAAGCAATTGGCTCTTATTCATCTCACACAGAAAACATAATTAAAGTTGCCTGTTCTCCTTTATTGGAGGCTCAGGAGAAAAATGAGTAGCGGGAAGAGAGGCAGCAAAAAGCTAACTAAACTCTCTTTGATTTTATTTTTAAGTGATTTTTTTTTGGCCCCGGTGAAAGGTGCCAGATTGGCAGCCCAGCAGCTGCAAGTCCTCAATTTACTCACAGGAAGCTCACCACATCTCCGGCACTCGCACAGCACAAGTGTTCTTGCTGCTGCAGGGCTGCTCTTCCCTTTCCCTCTTTAAAGGAGCAGACCCCACAGGGCTAGTAGTTTGGAGGGATAGCACTTCCCTACCTCCCAGTGCTGTGGTGAGGACAAATCCATTCCTGCATAGGAGACACTGTGTTACTTAAGGATGGGGCCATATACTGAGATGGATAATTGAAAAGATAACATCACTCTCTCCCTCCTTGCATTCTTCTTTCTCTTGCCCTCTCTCTGCTCTCCCTATGCTCATTCTCCTAATCCTCCTTCTCACTCCCTTGTTCTCCTTCACTTTCCTTTTCTCCATTCCCACTGCCCTACTCTCTGCTCTTTAGACCCCTCTTTGTAATGTCAGCCTTGGCGCTCTAAAAAGAGAGGCTGCCCATCAGTCCACTAGTGAAGCTCCGGACTGGGTAACCCCATGGGAATCTATGATTTCTGGTATGGTGTTACGAGCGTTCGGTCACCACAGTGGGAGTAAGTCTGCCCTCAGCCTCACAGAACCCCCACAGATCACATGCCTGAGAGCAGCCCTTTCGCCCCAGAGGTGTCTTGCTGTGGGGAGTAAGGCTGAGCCTGCTCTTGCTAGTCTGCATTATTTGTTTCTTTGCCAAGGAGGAAGGAGACATGCTTTAGCTCACACAGAAGCAGTGGGCTATGAATGTTTCTGGGCTGGACTGGGCTGGTTTTACCCTCCTCCTTCCTGTGCTGTGAGTGAATACACAGGGGTGGCCTTCGCCCTGAGCTCTGCTTTCCCTCAGCAATGGGCATCGTCACACTCCTGGCCTTCACTGGAAGGTCCTTGAACTGTGATGAGTAAATTGATGTCCTTCCTGCTTCTCCACCTGCCCCAGGCATGGTCCTCTTAAAAAGGCTTTAGGCCAAGCAGGAGGTTCTTCCACCTTTGCAAAACTCCCCAGGGCAGACAGAGAGGGGGGTGGGGCATTTCTTTTTCTCTAGTACATTGCCTCCAGCTGGATGGAAGATGCTAGCCCCAGTCTTGTCTTTGGTGCATGGAGGTGTAGTAGGTGGGTATGTGCTGATGTGTGTCATTTTGAGAAGATGCGAATGAGCCTGCATGCATGTTCCCATTGGGCTCACTGCATCACACTTCTCAGCTGAATTCACAGGAGCCTGCTGCTGGCTGCCCTTACAGCCCAAACCAAACCTGATAACTGATGCACTAATCCTCTGATCCCTCATGAGCAGCTGCTAATGGCTGGTGTGTGAGCAAGGAACACCCCCCAAGCAGGACCAATTCAATTAAGCGCCTAATAAACCCATTGTAAATTGCAGTAATGACGGAGTTCAAAGGAGGGATTATGGAAACTCTTCGCAATGGTTTATGACATCAATGGAGGCAGCCCTTTTTTTACTGGCAATTGCCTGCTATGGGACTGAATGACTTTCCTAGAAAACCTGTCACTGACTGGCTGGCTTGGATGGCATGGAGAAGAAGACAGGAGAGGTTGGGATGTTCACATGGAATCCTTATACTTACACCAGACCCTTCTGGTAGCTGGGTAAAGCACCTTTAAAGTACAGCCCAATAACATACAGAGCTATATATCCCTCCAGCCTTTCTATTCCAGCCATGGACCCCAATACACTCTACGCCTGACTGGCAGCACTTCCGGCTACAGCTGGGCATCTAATTGTAGTGGATAATTGCCATGACTTTTCTTCTGCGATGCATTGTCCATGAGCAGAATATGATTTTCTTGAATTTGTTATTCAAAATGATTTGCCACATAGTTTCCACAGATAATTCTTGCTCTGTAGCTCATTCCAATTAGTTTGTAAGCCTTCAACATTTGAGCTGTTTTGATTGGATTTGTAGGTCACTTGGCTTGTTTCTGTTCCCTGATTGGATACACATAACTGCTAAATTGAATTTCTTGTGATGATTTGAAACCTTCTGCAAGATTCATTTAAATGTGGATGCTTCCCCAAACATACCCAGCCTGAACTCATTTCCTAGAATGCTTGTGGGAAATGAACAGAAATGGGGCACAGACACAGTCGGAGCAAATTGGTTAAACAATTTGAAAGAATATTTACAAGTCAGCTCCACAACCTGCTGTTCCAGTTCCAGGCCTCACACTGCTCTGCTGATGCATTGTGCACAAGGAAGAACTGGAGTTGGGAGATGAGGTGGGAAGCAAAGGGGTTGCATGGTCAGAGGGGGCTAGATTCACACAGGGACACTGCCTCTTTAGGTGCTTCAGTCCAACATTTAGGCACTACTGACATCCACAAGACCACTGCTTAGCTGCTTGGCTAACTCTGGAGGTGCTAAGGTGTCTTAATTGCCTAGGTTCCCATCTCTGGGCATGTGCACTGGCACCTTAGTCCTAATGCCTCTGAGCTTCTTGGATCCCTCACTCACACCTATGCCTCAGCAAGAGGAGTTCCCTGCCTATCTAGCCAGCAGGGCCCAATCCAGTCAGCCAGCTCAGAGCATGTGTACCAGTTTAGGCCTCCCCTGCTTTACAGCAAGCCTACCAGTGCAGCCCCCCCACACAAAAGACAGCTAGGGGCAAACGGATGGCATATCCCAGTCTAACCAAGAGCCCTGTGGTTAGGGCACTTATCTGGGAGACCCAGGTCTGAATTTATGCTCTGCCTGATTTGGAGCAGGAACTCGGACCCTGCTTTCCCACAGCCCAGATGCCCTGATCTCTGGACTGTTGGTTGTGATGGGATGTGTCGTTCTCTGGTTTTTCATGAGAAAAGGCTGTCTTGTCTTAGGTCCCTAACTCCCAGAGAGCGGTCATGGTTGAAAACGCTGATTGGAGATAGGAGCCTTCCTTTGGCCTGTCAAGTCCGTCCCTTTGTGGATTAGGGCCCTATGCCCTGCCCCAGTCCTCTGCATTTTGCTCCTGGCTAGATTAGGCGACTCAGTGTGCTGGCTTCTGTGGATCCCTTTCTTAGGTGCCTAACTCTTCCTGTGCACTGTATGAGGAACCTGGCTGCCTAACCTGGGGCTGTGAATTCCACAGAGCAGCAGGGCACGTAGGTGTTGGGTGCTACAATGCTCATCTTTGTAACTCCTAAGTGCCCATTGGGAATGTAGCCCAGGGAGAGGAGAGTCATGGTGTAAGGGGGAGTTTCTTTTTGAGGGGAAAAACTGAATCACATCTACAGTGAAAAGACAGTCTGTGACTCTGTGCTGTGTGAAAGGAGCAGAAACTAGACTGGAATGGAACTGGACCAGGGATTCTGTTCTGTGGAGAGAGGCAGGAAGGGGGGAAATCATGAGCAGGCATCTCTTTCGCAAATTACAGCCTTGGGGGAGTCTGTCAGTGGGACTCCAGACAACTGGGAATAGCTTGGAGCGCTAGCCTTGCTTCTGGGTGTTAGTCACCACCTCCAGTTTCTGTCTTTTTCTTCTTCCCCTCGCTTCCTGTTGCCTTTGTTCTCTTAATTCTTGCTTATAAAGAACACTAGGCCATTCATACGCAAATGAGACAGAATGCTGGGGGGAGTGTGTCGGAAAGGGGATGTATTCTAATTCCAAACCTCTGCCTTCCTTTCACGTTCCACTCCAAAATCTGCTCCTACTGCCATTCTCTAGAAAGGAGAGAGAGAGCGAGCATGCAGGGTGGGAAGGGCCCCCCCATGGCCCCTTTGTGCCGCTGGTTTATCTGGCCAGCTGAGTTCCCCTGTTACAATTATCACTGATGGAGATTATTAGACTGATTTAGTGTTGTTTCCCATTGGTCAGTGTGCATTATGTGTTCCTATCTGTGCCTGCGCCAGACAGGATGGGCATCTGTCATAACTCTCAGCTGCAGAGCATGGAGGTCCCTGGTTCAATCCCCACTGTTTCAGCCAGGATGGGGGCTCTTGCATTATCATCCATACAGCACCAGAGGCATGCATGTGAGTGGTAAGACAGGCTTAGGTGCTTTACTGAATCAGGGCCTAAAAGCTGCATCACCTTACACCTGTTTGGCAAAAAGAATTAATAGTCTCGCTCGAGTATCATGTGAACAAGTGCCCATTTCACAAACAGCCCCACAGCACATTGGCACCCTTTTATTGGCGTGGCTCCTAAGAGCCCTGATTTGGCTTATGCAGCAAAGGGCTTCTTCCTAGCTGTCCAGGGCTTTAATGAGAGCTTGTTCTGTATTCTCTGACAGGCTCATGCTCCCCTTACCCTATCTCTCCCCATCCCTTGTGTCTCATCAAAGAATGGGCTTTGCGTGCTACACTGGGTCAGGGAGTGAAGCAGAGAGAAAGATTTCACTCCAGCCAGGTGACCTTTTACTTAGAGTTGCAAAAATGCTGCCATTATCTGTGCTGAAATATCAAACCTATTAGTCTGAGAGGTTCACCTTTACGAGTCTAAGGTGATAGCCATTGAATAACAAGAGAAACAGAGCTGGTCTAGCTCCCCAAACCCTGACTGTGGCAGAGCTCCGGCACATCGGCCCACTTCCTCAATGCAAAGCCCATTTTCGAAAAATTCAGTTATTTAGAATTGTTATTACAGCAGCACCCAGAGGCCTCACGTAAGATCAGGGCCCCATTGTGCTTGGCACTGTTCATCCACAGAGTTAGAAACAGCCTCTGCTCCAAAGAGCTTGACAGCTACATAGAGAAGACAGGCAAAGGGGTGGATGGGCAGGGACAGAGGTACTGAGAGAGAAGTAACTTGCCCAAGGTCACTATGATGGGGATGTAGCTGACCTTTGCAGTTCCCTACAGGAGGCCCTACCATCCTACTACCCTACCACTGCCACCAGGAAGAAGCAGAGTGACAGGAAAGGAGCAACAAAGGTGGGTCCTCCAGGCCTACCCAGAGAGTCTTCATAGGAGGAGCCAATTAGAGCACAGTAGGCTCAGATAAAAGGAGTTGCAGGGCCTTAGCAGGTCATTTGCTGGCTGGGACCAGAGGAGTGAAAAACGGGGCTCCTCTCTGGCCAAAGAAGCCTACCTGTTAGATGGAGTTTATGGCTGGCTGAACTTACATAGCTGGGATTTCAGAGAGAAGAACCTTAACCCTGAGATGAGGGTAAAGCTAAAGGGGCCAGGTAGGAAGAGACCCAGTGAAGAAGTGACAATGCATTGCACTGAGCAGTATGTGGGGCTCCTGTTTATAAGGTGCCTGGGTTGAATCTCAGAGTGGTGGGTAGGGGCAGTTTCCTTCCCAACTGCAGGTAAAATGCCATAAATCCTAGAAGGGGATGGAACTTACTTGGAAGCCTGAACCAAGGGCTGAATTTAAAGGTCCCAGAGCTGGGGCTGAGGACCCTAACAAGGGCAAATAGACTTTGTTTATTGGACCCTTTAATATCCTAGAAGGGGCTCATTTGGACTTTGTGGTTTTGCTGGAGGAACAAGACCTGTCAAAGTTGTCCGGTAGCCTGCAGGGGGTAACAGGGGTGAGAAAAGGACTTCAGTGTCAAGCTGCTCAGAGATGCTCAAGAGGAGAGTGCCCTGTTATAGTCACTTAGCAGCAGAGTGGACAATCTCATTTTCCTGAGTCGTAGTGAAGTACCCTCTACATGGCACCATGCTGCCTCTCTACAGCCAAGACCCCTTTTCTGCAGCAAGATCTCTGCACACTGTGGCACTCCTGGGCAGCAGGGCTGGAGGTTCTGCAGCAGCATCAGATACATTCATTAAAAACCTCCTCCATGTTTTAATATGGGCATGAGCGATAGTCAGAGTATTCCTTGGGTTATTTACTGTCCTGCTATTAAGTTCAATTTGTTTTATGTTGCTCATAAATTTTTATTTTTTCAATGCACTGCAGGATCCCGTGTTGACTATGAACCACAGCATTACAGGTTTCAGAGAAGCAGCCATGTTAGTTTGTATCCGTAAAAAGAAAAGGAGTACTTATGGCACCTTAGAGACTAACAAATTTATTTGAGCATAAGCTTTCATGAGCTACATGGACGACTGCATATTCTCCCAATCCTGCTAGGAGACCATCTACAAGCCTTTGGAAGGTGGCGGGTGCATTCCGCAGCCCTAAAGGGAGCACATTAAATTCATACAGCCCGACATGTGTGGTGAAGGCTGACCTTTGCTTGGCAGATTCATCTAGCAATACCTGCCAGTACCCCTTGGTTAAGTCCAAGGTACAGATGAGCTGGGCCCGTCCCAGTTTCTCCAATAGTTCATCTGTGCATGGCATTGGATAGTTGTCTGAGCGAGTTATGTTTTTGTGTGGACTACTGTAAGCTAGATGCTGTATCTCCCCATCTGGTTTGGGAACTAGAACCACTGGAGATGTCCATGCATCACCAGAAGGGCAGATTACACCCATCCGTAGCATATCCTGGATCTCCTATTCTATAGCAGTTTTAGCTTGAGGAGACACCCAGTAAAGTTGGGCTCTAATTGGATGAGCATTACCTGTGTCAATGGAGTGGTATGCTGGTTCAGTCAGTCCTGGGGTGGCTCAGAACGTCAGAGTGTAGTTAGTGCACTAGTGATCTGCTGTCGCTGCATATGCCCAAGGGTCATGGAGTGGTTCACCTCTTCCCTTTGTAGTAGTATCTTCAGGCCACTCAGCGTTATCTCCTCCCTGGGCTGTAAACTGACAAACCTTTAATTCTCTGGAATAAAAGGGGCTGTAGAGAATTAATATGGTACACCTTAGGCTTTCGGTTGGAGGTGGGGAATGCTATGAGATAATTAACAGCTCTCAGGTGCTCTTGAGCTGTGAATGGCCCTTCCCACAATGCTTCCATTTTATGGGCCTGGAGCCCCTTTAAGGCCATGACCTGGTCCCCTACTTTGAAGGAACGCTCTCTGGCATGTTTATCATACCAGGCTTTTTGCTCTTTTTGAGCATCCTTTAGGTTTTCTTTAGCAAGGGCTAAAGAGGTTCGGAGGGTGTTTTGTAGGTTGGTTACAAAGTCCATAATGTTAGTTCTTAGAGAAGGTGTAAACCCCTCCCATTGCAGCTTCACCAACTGTAATGGCCCCTTAACCTCGAAGTGAGCTGTAGCTCATTAAAGCTTATGCTCAAATGTGTTTAGTCTCTAAGGTGCCACAAGTCCTCCTTTTCTTTTCACAGCATTACAGAAGTTGTCAATGGAAAAAGGAAGGCTTTGATAGTTGGGGAGAGGACAGCTGGGGGTTTTGACCCTTGGTAGTGGTTTGGGTTTGTTGTATAAACACATTAGTTGGGTGCTAGAATGATCAGCAGAGAAATAGTTAAAAATGTGGCTGTTGAAATTTGTATCATATAGACTTCAGTGGTAACCTGCCATTGAGATAAATGAGTAGTGCATACCTTTCAGGGTTCTTATTTCAGGTTGCGGGCAGACATCACAGCATTGGGTTATGCTTAGTTCACATTGTCCAGGTTCTGGAAACACAAGATCTTTATAATAATGAAAACTTAGGGCTTGTCTAAATGAATATTTAGCTCATGGCAAGCTGGGGTGTGACTCTATCCCACACTAGCCAGCCCTGCTCTGACTGTCCGTGTGCACCCTGCTGGTGCACATTAGCAGTTTGTTAATGTGCTTTGATCTAGTCTTGAAACAGGAGGTCTTTGCTCTCCAGCAGGGTTAAGAATGGCTGATGCGGATGGATATAGAGTGACACTGAAGAGGCTTTTGGCCAGAATCATGCTGGGAGCTGCTCACATAGGTGGATGGGCAGGAACAGTGCTTAGGGCTTTGCCTACACCGGGGGTGGGGTTGAAAAAATGTCCACTGTTGCTAGCACCTGTTGAGTTGAACCAGTGTTAGCAAGGCGAGGAGCCCTAGTGTTGGCTGCTGATTCTCAATTTAGCCCTTGTGTCACTTAGACTTGCCCCCAGCAGGTGTAACATACACAGGAGCCTGATCCAACATCCATTGAAGTCGGTGGAAACTTTTAATTGACTTCAGTGGGCTTTGGATCAGAACTACAGTGTTGAAAATAGCATTTGGTAGCATCTGGGCTGTGTTACCGAGGCTACGCTAGTGATGGTAATATTAGTTCACCTCTTTCATTGCTAGTGTAGATAGGCCTAAGAATCCTTCAGCTTAAAGGGAGCATGGGAATGGCTGAGCTTCATTAATGGATAATAGGACGGACAGTGGCTGATCTGGATGGATGAAGGGAGGAGCACTGGAGAGGCCTTTGCCCCGCAATGAGATGAAGGCCTTTTGGGGATGGACAGAAAGGAGCAGCACTGAGGATATTCTTCCCCTAGTGAGACTGAGAAAATGGATCTGGATGGAGGGACAGGTGAAATATTTCATCCTGCAGTGGACCTGAGACCAGATTTGGTGGGTGAATTGACAGGAGTGGCATCGAAAAGGATTTTCCCCTGCAGTGGGGCTGAGAGCAGTTGGAGTGCAGGGATTCCTGGACCGGAGCAGCACTGAGAGTCTCTGCCTTCAGGGGCACTCGGAGTGACTGTTGCGAGTACATTCATCGAGAGAACAGATTCCCAGCCTTGTCAGGTGGACAAGGCACCTGCACATTAAAAATGAATTTGTTTTATATGTGAGCTATCCATTTACACTGATCTAGATCAACAGCTATGACTTGCATTTACATAGGGTCCTTCAAAAGACTGTCAGGGCTCCATTCAAGTGGGGTGAATGCTCTTGTGCTTAAAACACAGGGCTTACAAGTGGGGCAGGCAGGCTCTGTCATCAGCTCTCCCACAGCCCTTGTGTGTACACTTGATCACTTTCAAAAAACTCTTTATGCCTCAGTTTCCCCAGCTGTTGAATGAGGACAGTAAAGCATATCTCCCTCACAGCAGCTGTTGGGAACCTGAACTCATTGACATGTATGTAGCTTTCCTAGACCCTGAAACAGATGATGCTGTGTAGCGCAAAATATTATAGCGAACAGTAACAAAATTACCAGTGCTTACAGTGAGTAAAAAATAAAGAGTAACCCTGTAATTCTTTAGCCTTGTCTTGATGATGAGGCAGACTATCCTGAACTGTAATAGGCGGAGGACTCCAGACCAGGGAGCATCATTACGGTAAATGTGGTATTCGTGTCTTATTTTTCAATCAGTAGACAGGAGTGGGTAAGGCAGGAAAAAGGAAGATCTGGCTCGCTCAGAATCTGAACTTTCAGGCTCAGCGTGGCTTAGATTTCTGGCCTGGTTTTCTGTATAGCACTAATAAAACCCATCATCCCAATGGGGGCTGATTGACTCCTTTGTTGGAGTATCTTAAGAGGGGCCAAGGATTAAAGAGGCGATGGAGACTGAACTGCTGGCTCATCCCTCCAGGTGGTCTCTCTATGGCAAGCTTTAGTCACATCACTCTTTCCACATCCCACTCCTCACAAAATGCTGTTGCTGCGGTCTGTACTGTGGGAAAGTGGAGGATTTCTGTATGTAGTTATCTGTTCTGCTTGTTTTTCTGATTTTTTTTTTCCATCTGGCTTTCTCTTTCCTTGAGCTTCTTGTTTCTGGAGGGGGATATGCTCCCCTATTTTGTGTATTCTGGTAGCCATTATTTCCCTTTTCAAGTATCTACAAATAACCTGCTCCAACTTAGTGGTAAAACAAAACCCTACATTGACTCAGACAGTAGGATTAAACATGCTCTGGGCAAGCAACTCCAGAAAATGACATCAATTGTTGACACAGCTGACCACAGCAGGGCTCTCAATGTAGAGGTAAGGGAAAGGGAGCCCTTCTACTCCCTGGTCAAGTACAGGTATTACTTCCAGAGGGAAATTTTCTTCTTTCTGAAGTTTCACCTGCTCCCAGGTGATGGGGGTAGAAGAGACATAGGGGTCAATTAGATCCAATGTACCTAGCTTACCAGACCCTCCATTATATTTATAGCAGATGTTGCCCTTCCAGAACTAATCAAGGGTCTGAGTCATTCCCTTTAATTATATGTTTTGTACAATAAAACAAGAAGCAACATTTTAAACAATTTGATCGCAAACCAGCTTGTTCTGATTCCTACATGTGGTAGCTCTCCAAGCAGACCTCATAGAGCATCCTCCAGTAGAAAGCAGAGACCAGGGTAGATGTGAAAGTGTGCAGAGCCACCATTTAGACATGGGTCATACCAAGCATCTTTTTTGCAATCTATGTGAGTTAATTTAAATGGTATCACCCATGGTGAGCTGGGATGCCTTTCTCTTACACAGTATAGAATTGCACAGAAGCATCGTATCAGTGCTGTATTGCTAGAGATGCCAAACAAGTGAAAGGACTTTGGGGCTAGAGCTTCAAATGTATTTAGGCACCTAACTCCCATTGATTTCAATGGGAGTTAGGTGCCTAAATACCTCTGAGAAGCTGGGCCTTGGTCCATATGTCCTGGTATTGGCCACAAGTAGGAAAATAGTGATCTGCAGAATAACTTCCTGATTAATCAAAGAAAGATACCACTCTACTTCAAGCTGTTCCATTTGCATAGCAATGAGGACATCCCCTTAGACAAGTACAAAGGGACCCTTGTAGATTGTGCACTGTGGAAAAAGCAAATCAACTGGAGAGAGAGAAACAAAATTGGTCCCCTTTTTGTCAGGAAACTACATACAGGATATGCATTTGGATACGTTTAATATGATTGCTAAATGACCTAAGACAAACTGCAGCAACAGTTGCCCTTGGTACTCTTTATGAGACTTGTCTCTCCACTAGTGCGTTTTGTTGTATTTTTCAGGACCCTTAGCTAATCTGACTGCAGTGGGACCACTCACGTGTGTAAAGTTAGGCATGTGTGTGAGTCTTTGCAAGAATGAGGCTCCTAAATTATGTTTTACATGCCTTACATATAGCATGTAATAGGAGATAGGGCCTGATCTTAGGCTGTACCTATACTGTGGGCTAGGAGTGTGATTCCCAGCTCATATACACATAGTCATAATAACTCCGGTGAGAGTTAGTGTGAGTACAAATAGCAGTGTCACCACAGTGGCATGGATACAAACTTGTGTGAACCCCATGGATATGTACTCGGCATATCTAAGATATGCTGCTGCTGCCGCCGGTGATATCGCAGCAACACCACTTTTGATATATTTGCACTAGCTCTCATCAAGCTAGAGTAAGTAGGTGTACGTGAGCTGGGCATCTCACCCTCTTTGTGTAGATGTAGCCTTACAAACACTTACTATTGGGTCTAATGTCAGCTCCAAGGGTAATCCCCTTGTCTCGGCTAGTCATGGTAGACAGCAATATGCCCACGAGTAAGTGCTTTACTGCATTGGGTCCTTAAATTGTAACTCCCTTTGCTTTCCGTTTTATATTGCTTCTCTGGAATGATTTCTTAATCCATATAGTGCACTCCATTTATAAGAATACACTGAATATAGTGAGCAAAACCACTGGGACAAAATCATTCCTACACTGTGCTTGTGAGAATCAACCGCTTATAAGAATCAAATCATGCGGGATGGATGTGATTCTTATTAAAGGTGTGCACTGTATAATGGAATGAATACATGGCTGTATGATACACAGTGATTAAGGTCTGGATCTACAAAGGGACTTAGGCATTATGATGCTGAGAGTTGCAATACCTAACTTTTAGGTACCTAGAAAATCAAAGGAACTACACCATAATCCACAAAGTCTGAGTTAGGCGCTTAGGTGCCCTAAACAATGACTGGGAGATATGGACTCCTCAGAATGCTATCCCCAAAAGCCGTCATATGAGGCAGAGAGCTGTCTAACCTAGCCATTGGGAGATACTGATGGGAGGAGTGTGTCCTAAACTCTACCTCTCTCACAGAGTTGGGTGCCTAACTCTGTGATCTACAACCATGAGCTGAGCCCCTCTCCTGGAGTCAGGTGACTTAGGCGCCTGAGAAATTCATTGAGAGAATGGGTTCGGTGCCTGCCTCACTCCATACAAAAAGGCTGGAGGAGATGCCTGTCTTATAAGTTTTAGCCCAGTGGTTAGACCATTCACCCAGAATGGGGGGAGGCTCAGCTTCAATTCCCCCCTCTGCCTTGTGGGGGAGAGGATTTGATCAGGGTCTCCCATCTTTCAGGAGAGCTCCCTAACCACTGAGCTATGGGATATTCGAGAGGAGCAGTGGGGCTCCCTCAATCTCTCTTGTTTAAGTTGTTCCACTTGGATAAATACTGAGTCACTGGGCGAGAGAATGACTGTGACTCTCTAGCCTGGGGGTTAGGGCACCTAGGTAGGAGATCCAGAGTCCAATCCCCCACACTAGTGACTTTTTAATTATTTATCCACAGTGGAACAGCTTCAATAAGAGAGGTTGCGGGAGCCCCATGTTAGAATAGCCCATAGCCTAATGGTTAGAGCACTCTCCTGTGAGCTGGGACACCCTTGTTCAAATCCTTTCTCCCCGTCAGGCAGAGGGGGGGATTGAACCTGGGGCTCCCACATGACATCCCAGGTGAGTGCACTAACAACTGGGCTAAAAGTTACAAGGTGGGCACCACCGCTGGCCAGATTTTGATTGAGGTCTAATCTGGTAGGCAGCTTCTGAGCATGCCTACCAGCTCAGCTCCTGTAGGTGAGATAGGCAGAGAAGCTCCTATTTGTCCCTTGGTGCATGGGTCACACTGGGGCTCAGGCAAGAGTTAGGCATCGGGATGCCTAGAATGAGGCAGCAGTGTGCATGGCCAGAGGCAGAAGTGTAGGTGCCTAGGGAACTTTTACAGATAAAATTTAGGCACCAACAGGATTAGCAGCAGCCGAGTGAGGGTTTTGTGTATTGCAATGGTGTCTAATACTGGGACATGGGTGCCTAAGTGACTTACACAATACAGGAAGTCTATAGGGACATGTCTACACTGCAGTTAAATACCCATGGCTGGCCTGTGTCAGCTGATGGGCTCGGGCTGTGCAGCTGTTTAGTTACAGTGTAGCCATTTGGGCTCAGACTGGAGCCCGGGTTCTGGGACCCTCCCCAGGCTCGGGGTTCCAGAGCCCAGGCTCCAAACCAAGCCTGAATGTGTATACTGCAGTTTTACAGCCCTGCAGCCCAAACCCGACTCAGCTGGCACAGCTAGCTGCAGGTGTTTAATTGCCGTGCAGACGTATCCTAGCAGATCTGGGACTTGAACCCAGGTCTCCAGCTGGTAGTGTAAGCATAGGACCAACCTTCCTCTAGCTGTAAAGTATATTATTAAGGCTGATTACTATTAGGGACTAGAATGCAGAAGCTCCTACCTTCTAGCTTTGTGATCAGCCCACTACCCATTTCTGCTCTTTAGGGATGTATAAACATCTCTTACTTCATGCAAAACATTATAGTTTTGTAGATTCCAAACAGGCAAATTTTATTGAAAACCTGTTTCACGACAAGTGTTTTGCTCATCTTTTCTCATGACTATGACTAAGAATATTTCATACTCAAATTATCCATCACATTTAATACTGTTAACTTTTCCACACTGACTGCCCAACCCACAAAACATACAAAAACTCTTCTGGGATTCTTTGGCATCATAACAGCAACTACAGAAGATATTTGTCCTCCCAGTGAAAGGCACTTGAATCATGCTATTGCTTCAGGGGCTTCTCAAGCTCTGAACCTATTCCCAGGTGAGTGCAATCCTCATTGTTTCTCTCTCCATTTCAAACTCTGCTTGGAAGCCTGGGGGATGGGTAAGATTGGCTGTTGCCTGCATGCAGAATAAGGGGTGGGGATATTAATTACCTAAGACAGGTGTGAGCTGGCTTTAAGGGGCAAGGTTTAAAGGCAACTAGAACAATATTTATTCTCTCTCTTGGGCAGGATAGCTTTAAAGCCATTAGAATAGGGCAGAGAATCACATTGGGGTTTATGCATCTCTGCCTGGTCGTTGACGAGGCAAATTCTTCTAATCTTTGGGATTTTGTTAGGAGTGACTCTGTAAGATGGAGGCAGAGGCACAGAGATAATAGCTTTCTGATAATTGTCTTTCTGTCATCACTATTGTCTGGTCTCGTAAAATGTCAAGAGGTGAGTTTGGTAACAACTGCTGGGCCCTGAGAGATGTTTGGCAGTATGACATTGATCAAAGCTGTTGACCTGTCTTTTAAAGGTGATGGCTACACTACAGACTTCACAGCTGCACAGATGCAGCAGCGCCGCTGTAGCGCTGCTAGTGCAGACGCCAATGGGAGAGAGCTCTCCCATTGACTCCAGCCCCCATGAGGGGACATAGCTATGCTGGTGGGAGAATCTTCTGCCGACATAGCACTGTCAACACCAGCACTTAGGCCAAGGTAACTTACATCACTGAGGGGTGGCTTATTCATGCCCCTAGGTGATATAATTTATACCGATATAATCTGTAGTGTGTACATAGCCAAAGAAAATAAGTTATTGAGTTACTTGTCCTTGATAGATGATGGCAGACTGCCTGGTTTGCAGCATAACCCCTTCAAGCAACCCAGCTATATTAAGAACAAATCCAGCTGTGAGTCCTATTGAGTGTCATTATCCAAGGTGAGTCACAGACACTCTAGTCAATCTGTCACTCATTCAGCCTCCTGAGACTGGATTTAGCTACAGATATCTTTTAAGACAGATCATCTGAGCAGCAGTGCCATCAAACCAACATGATTTTCATTCAGCTCTGCATGGTCTGCAAAAGAGAGGCTGAGTTTCAGCTTGTGCCTGAAGAATGGTAGGTGAGCACAGAGCAGGAATGGTGGGGGGAAAACTCACTTAGCCTCATTTTTCAGAGGACCCTGGCATGACTAGACTTACCTGAAAAATGTACAAAGTTTTTACTCTAAGGATTTGTTAGGGGGCTTATTTCTTCACCTGCTTATTTCCCTGGTCCTTCTTGCATGAACAGAGAGCAACAATACCCGAAGTCCAAAGGTGCAAACAATTAAATGTTTATTGGGGTGAACTTCCAGCAAGCATGATTCCAGTTTCCTTTCTTAGTGTCCCCCTTCCCAGCTCTGACACCATAGAGCCTTACCTGTGTCCCTGTTCCCATTCTCCCCCTTAGCAAAACATGATTCCAATTTCCCCACCCCCATTCCCTGTTCCCATTTTCCCCCACCTGACTTCCTGATTGACTGCAGACTATATAGTAAAACTTGAGTTCTGGTTAGCTATACCTTAACCAATCATTTTACTGAAATTTAACTAACGAATCCTAACATATTGTAACATAATTATTTAACCAATTATATCCCACCACCTTAATTAGTTTACACCCAGCAAAATTAATTATTCAGCAGACAGAAACAATCACAGAACAAGACAGAGATTATACAGACAAACAATAGGGAAATGGGGACTACAGTGATAGAACCTCAAAGAAATGAGGATTTCTCATCCCAGCAATTGATAAGTGAGTTCTTGCCAGACAGGATGCTATTAAATTAAGTTTCCTTTTACATCTTCTAGATACTTCCCTTTCTCTGGAGGCGATAGGCATTATCAGGACAGGGTTGTATTCCTAACAGCCCAATAGCACCTTTTTTCCATGTGACTAGTTTGGGATGTGACTGTTCGCTTCCCAGCTTATGGCTGCCTCTGCTGCTTAGCCAAAGGCCTTAGCCTCAGAACAGGGCCTCAGACTGTCACAGTAAGAGAAGGCCCTTACATCAGCAGACAGTGATTTTGATTCTTTCTTTTATACCTCTATAACTAGCTAAGTGATAAGAATACACCTAAATTCTTAGAGTATAGGTTTTTACAGACAGGCCTGCATATCTATATCCTAAAAGGATTGATCACCAACAGTTTGCAAGTATTAGATTCTCAATATTTATTACCTTAGCAACAGTAAATTGCATGACATTTCTGTTATAATCCAGGATGGGGTTTAGAGAAACCTTTGAGATTCTTAAGGGAGATGTATCAGAAACATAGTTAAGAAAACTTTTCCTTCTTGGGCTCAACAGGCCTTGCCCAAGGCATCATTTCTAGAAAAAACTATGCTGTTATAATATTTAATGGCTGGCTGCATACTTAAAATTCTCTCCTCACAGTCCCACAAGTAATGATGTACTTATATAGCCCTAGTTGCAAAGCATGTTTCAGATATACCTTGTATAATTTCCTCTCCAACAGCCCTGGTGAGGGGTTTGGTGAACTCTGATGTTAAGTGGTCTTCCTATCAAACGTAAAAAATGCCACTGTGCAACCTCACACTTGCTTTCTGGGAATCTGAGTGCAGGTAAAATATAACTATTCAGCTTTCCACAGGAAAAATGCAGACAAGGGACCAGCAGGACTGATACAAATTCACTTTTAAATTAGAGCAAATACTCCAGCAAATTTCTTCTATTAAGAGAAGTGCACTGGGTATTTACCTGAAGGGGGGAGCAAAAAAAGGGACAGAGCTGTTGAACTGAAAATTTATTAATGGAGCTATAACTGTGAAAATGGGAACTGTACTTGAAAATTGATGGCTCTGACCTATGGGATCAAAGAATCTTGCTAAATGTACTGTATGATATTAAAATATCACCGGCAATCCCTCAGAGTTCGAGGATGATTGTCTTCCAATAAAATGATAGCCAGTTATCGCTGGTAAATCTGCAGGTGACTAATGAGACCTGTTTGGGATCCACAGACCTTGTCATAATTGGGGAAAACATTTCCCAATGGAAGGGGAGGATCTGGATTGTTAAATCGGGGTGTGGCACGTTCTTTCCTCCTTTCCCATTTCTCCATTTCCTGTTGTCTACAGGGGATCTCAGATTACTGGCATCCTTGCCACAAAGTCCCTTTCCATTTTGGTCAATCGGGGGCTTTGGTTTCCCCATGAGTTTGTCAATATTGCACTTCTTCATGTTGGCTTGGAGGGTGTCTGTGAAGTGCTTTTTTTTGCCCACCTCTTGACCATTGGCCATAGGTCAGATGTGAGAACATGACCTGCTTTGGGAGTCAACTTTCTGGCATTTGAAGAACATGAGCAGCCCAACAGAGTTGATAACCATATTTTCAGTGCTGGAAGTTTTGGCTTGGGACAGAACACTGTTGTTGGTGTGTCAGTCGTCCCACTTGATTTGGAAGATCTTTTGGAAGCACCATTGATGGCATCTTTCAAGATCATTGAAATGTCTACTGTTCATAACCCAGAGTCTCAGCACTATACAAAAGAGCAGGAATAACAATGGCCTCATATACAAGAAGGTTGGTTTGATTCTTGATCTCCTGATCTTCAAAGACAAGTTTTCTAAAACATTTGAAAGCTGCACTAGTGCATTGATAGCAGTGTTGAATATCCTTGTCATGGTCAGCTTTCTGCAACAGATCGCTGTGGACGTAAAGGAAGTGCTCGATGTTCTCCAGGGTCTCTTTATTGTTATGAATTACAGGAGCAGGATCCTGATGATTCGGAGACTGTTGGTGGAGTACTTTAGTTTTCTTGCTGTTAAGTGTGAGGCCATGTTGGTTGTAAGCCTCAGAGAAAGTGTTCAGTTATTTTTAAGATCTTCTTCCCAGTGGGCACACAGGCATCTGCATATTGGAGTTCAGTGACCGATTTAATGATCGTCTTTGTCTTGAATCAAAGGTGATTGAGGTTGAAAAGCTTGCCATTCGTTCTATATTGGATGTAAAGTCTGGAGGGGAGCTTCTCAACAATGAGAAGGAGGATGACAGCAAGGAAGATGGAGAAAAGGGTTGGCGGGATGACATAGCCTTGACTAGGAAATGGTCTGTTTTGGATCCATTGCTGACAACCATCACAGACATGTTGTCGTGGAGGAGTTGGAGGACAGCAACAAATTGAAGGAGAATTCTCCACAGACCTTCATGACTGATGGAGTCGAATGCTTTTGTGAGGTTGATGAAGACCATATACAGAGGTCGATGTTTCACACGGCACTGTTCTGGAACTTGGCGGGCAGTGAAGATCATGTTCATGGTACCTCAAGATGGCCAGAATTCGCACTGCGATTCTGGGAGGATTTCTTCAGCCAAGGGGAGCAGTCGATTGAGGAGAATTCTGGCAAGAATCTTTCCAGAGATGGAAAAGAGGGCCATTCCTCAATGGTTTCCACAATCCAATTTTGTCTGTCTATTAAAACATTAAAATATACAGCACTGGGGAAAGGAGAGGCTCCTTCTGCCTATAGGATAATAGTGGTGGGCAGGGCCTAACCTGCTTCCTTGATATTCTTCATGACAAATGATCCTAATGGTGGCGGTTGAGGGGGTACCACTGGTTCCCTATATCTACAAGGAGTGATGGTAGTGATTTGGAGGTTGGAAAAAAGACTGAGGTCTTTCTCCTGTGGGTGTGAGTAGATGTGTGTCACCATAACACCACCCCAATTGCTTATTTGGGTGAGAACTTGGTCCTTCATGATGGCACGTGTTACATGATGCCTCCCTGACTTGCCTAAAACACAGGGTCAGAGCTGTCCAAGTAAGGAGTGAGGTAGAGACATATGTTGCCAGAAACGTTGTACAGTACTTGCTACCACCTGCTCCTTGGGGATGAAGAGAGGGAGAAGCTGAACAAACCTGGGAAAGGAAGTGGAAGCTGCTTTTTCTCGGGGAAGAGGGGAAGGTAAAGAGAGGTGTGATTTTGGGCAGGTGAGGATGGGCTAGAACCTCCCAACATCTTGTTCACTTTATTTAAACAGTGTATCTATGTAGATTTGCCTCACACATAATCTATCGCTGGCACTAGGAAACTCTTGCAGTACCTACCACTAACAAACTCTCTGTACAATACACAACATGAAGTAGTAAAGTCTGTACTCCAAGGCTGACACTTAATCTGCACCAAAAAGACACCAAAGTCAATAGGCCAAAGCCTTGCAGAAAGATGGAGAGTAGCTTTAGGCAGCCTGATTGGAGGCAAAGGGCCTCCTCTGTAACTCAGCCACACAATTATTCATAGATTCCAAGGCCCCAAGAGACAACTGTGGTCATCTACTCTGACCTCCTGTATAACGCAGGCCAGAGAACTGCCCCAAGGTAATTCTGAGAGCAGATCTTTAGAAAAACATCTAATCCTTGATTTAAAAATTGTCAGGGATGGAGAATCCACCACAACCCTTGGTTAAGTTGTTTCAATGGTTAATTACACTCACCATTAAAAAGTTGCACCTTATTTCTAGTCTGCAGTTGTTTAGCTTCAGCATCTAGCTATTGGATCATATTTCAGCTTTCTCTGCTAAACTGAAGGGCTCATTATTAAATATTTGTTCCTCATGTAAGTACTTATAGACTGTAATCAAGTCACCCCTTAACCGTCTCTTTGGAAACAGACTGAGCTCCAGCGTTAATCTTATCAAGCAAGGCATGTAAGGGGAAAGCCTCCTGTGGTTGCCACTTCTATATCTTTGGATGCTAACTTGTTTTGCTTATGTCTGCTAGAGCTTGTGTTGCGCTGAACTTTAGCCAGATCTATTGGAACTTCCCTCTGCCTTAAGGAAGCTGTTACTGTCTACTCAATATTGCATCCTAAATCATTCTGCAATGTGATTACAGATGCAATTGCAAAGATTAAAACTCATCACAAAGAACAGCACTGCCTTTCTCAGTCGTGGTGTTAACAAGATGCCCACATTCCTGTGTATTGCTCTCTTTCCCTAATATTTGCATTCTACCCTTGCTGCTGATCAGCTAGTACAACCCCTGGTTAAAAAAAAAAACAAAAACAAAAAAACTTAAAGTGCACTTCTCAAGTCTTGAGTATGATTCAACTATCTTCATCTAGATGCTTAATGTCAATGTAACTAGCACGAGCTTGCTCTTCCTGTTAGACTGTACAGGACTTCTTGCAAGATAATACATTAATAATAAATGCATGGCAGCAGAGGATGTCTCTGATTGCTCTATTTGACTCCCTCAAGAAAGGGAAGCTGTAACTCATGTATGGAGCTGTATTGAGAGAAGGTAACTTTAATAATCAAGTGGACAGTCCTCCCATTTCTAGTGGGTGGGAGAGAGAACATGGGCTTATTCCCTCATTTGGAGAGAAGTAATTGTGTTCTGAATCTGTGTATACCACTATTTTTATCTCCAGGCCTTTCATAGTCCAGGAAGGAATGGTCAGTTCTCCCTTGCTGCTGATCAGCTAGTACAACCCCTGGTTAAAAAAAAAAAACAAAAACAAAAAAACTTAAAGTGCACTTCTCAAGTCTTGAGTATGATTCAACTATCTTCATCTAGATGCTTAATGTCAATGTAACTAGCACGAGCTTGCTCTTCCTGTTAGACTGTACAGGACTTCTTGCAAGATAATACATTAATAATAAATGCATGGCAGCAGAGGATGTCTCTGATTGCTCTATTTGACTCCCTCAAGAAAGGGAAGCTGTAACTCATGTATGGAGCTGTATTGAGAGAAGGTAACTTTAATAATCAAGTGGACAGTCCTCCCATTTCTAGTGGGTGGGAGAGAGAACATGGGCTTATTCCCTCATTTGGAGAGAAGTAATTGTGTTCTGAATCTGTGTATACCACTATTTTTATCTCCAGGCCTTTCATAGTCCAGGAAGGAATGGTCAGTTCTCCCCTTCTAGGAGCCAGGTGTAGCATAAAAGGGAAATAAGTGTGTACTGTGCCACGAAGCAATGAAGCCTCTGCACTATGCCAGACAAGCCAATCCAACACAATATATCATGAGGAATGCTGGCACCAAGAGCCTTAATTTATGGCAACTGTGCTGCCCTATATCTCTGAAGATTTGCATGTCACTCTCCCACCCAGCTCAGCCCCCTCCTGTGACCAGAGCAGGTTTTCAAAACAAAACATTCCCAATGCACATTTTGAGATAAAAATTACTCTCCTGATGAATGTAAAGCCTCAGAATTGGTTGAATGCAAGGAAAAGGTATCTTCCCCCCCACCCCCATTCCCCAGAATGAAATAGTGGGGCTGCTGATTTATTGGCATCCAATCAGCCCTGCCCCTTTGCATAATCTTCTAGTCCCCTAATTTTTCTCTTCCATTTAGCATTGGTGCTGTGAGCTAATTAATGCTAGAGATGGCAGGGCTTGGATTCATGGCCTATAGGAATTGAGTATCTTACTATCCAAGTTTCTTCCAGGGGTCATGGATCAGCTTTCACATCGCACTCCGCATCAGTACCCTGCCCGGGCCGGGGAAGCTAATGATCCAACCAGCAGACCAAATTTGGGGATGAATCCTGATCACTTGCCACCTGAGGCAAGTTGTGCATACACTAAGAAGAAGTTTCTTCTCCCGCTCACTTGTACCTCTGATTTGCAATAACCTTCTGCCTTAAGAGCTGTGTGCCCTGATTCTCAGATTTCTGATGGGATAAGATTAAAAAATAGATAAATGGAGCCTTCGGAAACATGGCAGAGAAAGCTAGGGTCCAAACCAATCTTTTCTCCCTCGTGCTGTGAGCCAGGAATTTTCACCTAGGCACCCTGCGTGGGATGGGAGCCCTGAATGGCTAGAAATCCCACTCATAAAAGCTCTTCTCACAGATCTAGTATAAAGTAAATTAGGCATGTAGACACATTCAAGCTAATGTAATTTTATTGACAATGTAACTTCCTATATAGCAATAGCTATATGTATATATAGTTAATGCAACTTCCTATATAGCAATGTATAAATCATATACAACGTTAAACTACCCCTCAAAAATCCTCCTTCTTGCTCCCTTCACACCAAATCCACAATGTGTGGAAAATAGAAATATAGTGGTAGCTTATATACAAGGTGTCAGGGTTCCCTCTGCACTCTGAACTCTAGTGTACAGATGTAGGGATCCGCATGAAAGACCCCCTAAGCTTATTTCTACCAGCTTAGATTAAAACTTCCCTGAGGCACAAATTCTTTGCCCTTGGAGGGTACGCAGCCACCACCAAGTGATTTAACAAAGAATCAGAGAAAGGACCACTTGGAGTTCCGATTCCCCCAAAATATCTCCAAGTCCTTACACCCCCTTTCCTGAGGAGGTTTGAGAATAATATCCTAACCAATTGGTTACAAAGTGAGCACAGACCCAGACCCCTGGGTCTTAGGACAATAGAGAAATCAGTCAGGTTCTTAAAAGAAGGATTTTATTTTTTTAATAAAAAGGTAAAAATCCCCTCTGTAAAATCAGGATGGAAAATAACTTTACAGGATAACAAAGATTCAAAAACACCGCAGAACTTCCTCTAGGTTTAGTTTCAAAGTTACAAAAAACAGGAATAAACCTCCCTCCAGCAGAGGAAAAATTCAGAAGCAGAATAAAAGATAATTTAACATGCCTTGCCTGGCTTTTACTTACAGTTTTTGTAATATGAGAGACTTTTAGGATGGTTTATAGGAGAAGGAGTTTTCTGACCTGATGCTTCTCTGTTTTCCAAGAGAACACACACAAACAAAGCCTTCCTCCCACAAGATTTGAAAGTATCTTCTTTCCCCATTGGTCCTTTTAGTCGAGTGCCAACCAGGTTATTTGAGCTTCTTAACCCCTTGCAAGTAAGGAGGAATTCTAGGCTACCCTTAGCTGTATGGTTATGACACAAGGCAACTTCATTTTTCATGGAGCGAGGAAAAATGTTCAAGCCTCCATTCTTGTGTAAGGAAAACACCAAGTGTGAGCATATGGGAGAGAGAGGGACATCATCTTGGTTCTCAAAAAGAAAAGGAGTACCCGTGGCACCTTAGAGACTAACAAATTTATTAGAGCATAAGCTTTCGTGAGCTACAGCTCACTTCATCGGATGCATTTGGTGGAAAAAGCAGAGGAGAGATTTATATATACACACACACACACAGAGAACATGAAACAATGGGTTTATCATACACACTGTAAGGAGAGTGATCACTTAAGATAAGCCATCACCAGCAGCAGGGGGGGAAAGGAGGAAAACCTTTCATGGTGACAAGCAAGGTAGGCTAATTCCAGCAGTTAACAAGAATATCAGAGGAACAGTGGGGGGTGGGGTGGGAGGGAGAAATACCATGGGGAAATAGTTTTACTTTGTGTAATGACTCATCCATTCCCAGTCTCTATTCAAGCCTAAGTTAATTGTATCCAGTTTGCAATTAATTCCAATTCAGCAGTCTCTCCTTGGAGTCTGTTTTTGAAGCTTTTTTGTTGAAGGATAGCCACTCTTAGGTCTGTAATCGAGTGACCAGAGAGATTGAAGTGTTCTCCAACTGGTTTTTGAATGTTATAATTCTTGACGTCTGATTTGTGTCCATTCATTCTTTTACGTAGAGACTGTCCAGTTTGGCCAATGTACATGGCAGAGGGGCATTGCTGGCACATGATGGCATATATCACATTGGTAGATGCGCAGGTGAACGAGCCTCTGATAGTGTGACTGATGTGATTAGGCCCTATGATGGTATCCCCTGAATAGATATGTGGACAGAGTTGGCAACGGGCTTTGTTGCAAGGATAGGTTCCTGGGTTAGTGGTTCTGTTATGTGGTGTGTGGTTGCTGGTGAGTATTTGCTTCAGATTGGGGGGCTATCTGTAAGCAAGGACTGGTCTGTCTCCCAAGATCTGTGAGAGTGATGGGTCGTCCTTCAGGATAGGTTGTAGATCCTTGATGATGCGTTGGAGAGGTTTTAGTTGGGGGCTGAAGGTGATGGCTAGTGGCGTTCTGTTGTTTTCTTTGTTGGGCCTGTCCTGTAGTAGGTGACTTCTGGGTACTCTTCTGGCTCTGTCAATCTGTTTCTTCACTTCAGCAGGTGGGTATTGTAGGAATTGTAGGAATTGTTGGAATAGTTGTAGGAATGCATGATAGAGATCTTGTAGGTGTTTGTCTCTGTCTGAGGGGTTGGAGCAAATGCGGTTATATCGTAGCGCTTGGCTGTAGACAATGGATCGAGTGGTATGATCTGGATGAAAGCTAGAGGCATATAGGTAGGAATAGCGGTCAGTAGGTTTCCGATATAAGGTGGTGTTTATGTGATCATCGCTTATTAGCACCGTAGTGTCCAGGAAGTGGATCTCTTGTGTGGACTGGTCCAGGTTGAGGTTGATGGTGGGATGGAAATTGTTGAAATCATGGTGGAATTCCTCAAGAGCTTCTTTTCCATGGGTCCAGATGATGAAGATGTCATCAATGTAGCGCAAATAGAGTAGGGGCATTAGGGGACGAGAGCTGAGGAAGCGTTGTTCTAAGTCAGCCATAAAAATGTTGGCATACTGTGGGGCCATGCGGGTACCCATCGCAGTGTCGCTGATTTGAAGGTATACATCTTGGTTCTGCTTGCAATGACTTCTTCAGGCACAGGAAGGTGGAATTACAGTTTCTGTAAAGATTTCAACTACTCTGAAGAGATGGATTGAAAATGGTAATAATTTATCTCAGTGGTTCCCAAACTTGTTCCAGCGCTTGTGCAGGGAAAGCCCCTGGCAGGCCAGGCTGGTTTGTTTACCTGCCGCATCCGCAGGTTCGGCTGATCATGGCTCCCAGTGGCCACGGTTCGCTGCTCCAGGCCAATGGGAGCCGCTGGAAGCAGCGGCCAGTATGTCCCTCGGCCCACGCCGCTTGCAGCAGCTCCCATTGGCCCGGAGCAGCAAACCGCAGCCACTGGGAGCCGCGATTGGCCAAACCTGCGGACGCGGCAGGTAAACAAACTGGCCTGGCCCACCAGGGGCTTTGCCTGAACAAGCGGCGGAACAAGTCTGGGAACCAATGCTTTATCTGAAGCGAACTGCAGTCAGGATCTGAAATAAATCAATACATCTCACCTGTTTAATTTGTAAAAACATGATCTGTTATGTATATTACATGCTGCCATAAAAATGCCGTGGAAAAAAACTACCCCTTTACAGTTTAGTTGTAGAATTCTTTTAGAAGCTGCAGCCCTGTCCAACCTCCTCCACTTCAAACCCCTCAGAGGAATAAGAATTTGGGGTAAAGATAGAGGAGTTCTCTTTTCTTATCTCCATGCTCCACTTTCTGCAATACTTCAGAAAGGAAGAGTGGTGATGGTAGGGTGACCAGATAGCAAGTGTGAAAGATCGGGACAGGTGTGCGGGGTAATAGGTGCCTATGTCAGACAAAGCCCCAAATATTGGGACTGTCCCTATAAAATTGGGACATCTGATCACCCTAGGTGATGGTCAACTGCAGCATGGGGCACACACCCACCACATTGTGTACTCAAACGTTCTTCACAACATTGTTGGTATTATCCCCATTTTACAGATATGCAAAGAGAGTTTAAATGATTCCTGTGAGGCCTGGTGATGAGTCAACAATAGACTTTGGATTAGAAATAAAAAGTGTCTGACTTGCGTCCCTGTGTGTATCACTACAGATCATGCTGTCTCATTATATACAAATGCTGTATAAGGAGCGTATGTTTTACTCATGAAATCATATTGACTGATCTGAGCTAATACAAAAGAGGCGCTTTTCATATGTTAGTCGATACACATTTGTGGTATACTTATTCTGTCTAGGCAACTTTAGTGCCCTTATCACCGTGGTATCTGAAGAGATGTGTGTTTGTAACACATTCTTCCTTGCCGGATGGTGATGTATGCCACAGCACTTCAAAGGAACAGCAACAGAGAAGGAAGGGTACTTTCGCATGACCTAGCTGGCTGCAGGAACCACCCTCCTGCCCATAGACTAGCACAGATGGGAAGCACTATCTGCCAGAGCATGGACTGTATGTTCCAGGGGAAACCCTCCCCCCAGATTTGTCTTTTTTCCTTTCCTTTATTAACATTTATTTATTCATTCTTCCTCCCTCTCTTTTCCACCCCTTCATGCCATCAGTTGCAGGATTAATGGCATCATGTCAGAATCTTTAAATATATCTGCTGTGCAGGTTCACAGCTGAGCGGCATTAGCTGAGCTGGCCAGGGGAACATCTGGGCAACATCTGTCTGTTGTCACACAAAAGACCATGGGTGGCAGGGAAAATTAATAAAGCTAATTGGTTATTAAGCTCTATTAGCCCTCAACAATACCACCTTGGAACCCCTCCAATATCCTTGGAGCTACTGCCTGGAATCTCTTCATGTTTGGGGTAGAGCATGACCACAAAGGGCTGGGACAGACTTGGCTTGCAGATACTGAAAGTTCTGGGTAGAGCTACTGACAGATAATGGTAATAATACAAGGATTTTCCTCTTATATAGCACCTTCTTCACCTCAAGGACCCCCAAATATGTTGCCAATGCTATTTAACCATTGGCTGGCCTCAGCTCAGATGCTGACCTAGGTCTAGTAGCATGTGAAGTTGGTAGCACATTCAGTTATTATCTCCTTTACCTGAGACCTTGATTGGTGTGGTAGGACTTTCACTCTGACGCTTCCCTGCCAATAGCACCTAGGGGCTTTCTGCTGCTAGATGATGTTAACTCCACCCCAAGTACAAAACACACTTCCTCCCAAGGAGTCAAGCAAAGACCAATCAGGACAAGGGTTTAAACACCCCTCCCTGCAGAACAGAGGGATGAGGGTTTATTTAGGTTTACAAAGAGGATTTTAAAGTTATGTGTGGGGAGGGGGAGAGGACCAAAAACAAACAAGGGGTAGAAAGTATAACCTTATATAAAAAGAAAAGGAGGACTTTTGGCACCTTAGAGACTAACAAATTTATCTGAGCATAAACTTTTGTGAGCTACAGCTCTCTGTGTATATAAATCTCCCCACTGTATTTCCCATCGAATGCATCCAATGAAGTGAGCTGTAGCTCACAAAAGCTTATGCTCAAATAAATTTGTTAGTCTCTAAGGTGCCACAAGTCCTCCTTTTCTTTTTGCAGATAGAGACTAACATGGCTGTTACTCTGTAACCTTTTATAGTTATGCTCATTGGCACATTCCTGAGCAAGTGGCAGCATAACTTTACCTTACATCAAGTTTAGCAAATCAAGCTTTCCTCAGAGCAATATATTGACAGCTGTGAGAGTTAACAAGAATTCTCTTTGTGAAACATAGTGCTGTTTCATGAAGTGTCCCAGCCCCACCAGATTAGCCCCTAGCCCAGTGAATGCCCTAATCAGAGACCTCAGCTCCCCTGCTGATTCATAACAAGTACTTGACCCTGAGTCTCCCAACTCCCAGGTAAGTGCCCTAACTCCAGGGCTATTGGCTGTTCTGGGGTCTCTCTCCCTCCCTCCTCCTCAGTCATGGACTTGAGAAACCTTCCCAACAAAAGTTTAGTTGAAACGGAGCAGTTTCTGTGAACATTTTTGGTTTTTATGAATTGGCCTTTTCTGACCAAAGAACATTTAGTTAAAAAATTCCCAACCAGCTCTATTAAATAGGTAGGTGTCACTGACACTAATTCATTCATTGCCAGCTCATGTGCAATCGGGCCATGTGCACTCACTCAAATCATCTCCTAACTGTGACCAGAGAGTCTCTCAGAATAGGTGCAGTTAAAAATTGTAGTGTTACGCTGTCCCAGATTGCTACTGATTTCCCATGTCTCCTGTGTAGCCAGTAATTAATTCTTGAATGGACCTTGCTGTCCAATCCAGGCTTTTGTTACCTTGCAATCTACCTTAACTACAGCTGCCTGAGCAAGATGAGGATACAAAGTCAACGAGAATGACATACTGACAAGTTGGTGACAGCTACTAGAAGGCAACAGATGTGAAACAGGGAAAGACTATTGTTCTGTGTTGATAGTCAAGCAATTCCAGCTGCCTTGAACTGATGAGCCGCTTCCGCATCTCCTGCTTTGGTCCAGGACTGGATCTAAACATGCTGAAATGATGCAAGAAAAGCTTTGCCTGTGGCATGTTGTAGGGGCAAGGTTGCGGAAGATTGTAGAGGAGCTAAGTGGTGGACTGAGTACGTGACTGGATGTAAGCGGAGGATGCAGGCAGTTTCAATGAACTTTGTCAGACCGACCCTGCCAAAAGATATTGTAGCATAGCTCAGCATATATTTGCCTGTAAACAAGTTAGTTTATGTAATGAGCATAAGTCATACATATAAGCATGTAACCAGCTGTTGACCCCACGTAACCCCGAGATAAGTGCAGAGAACATTGCACTGCAGAGGACTCCCCCTGGTGGAGTCCTGCCTGGTCAACTGTCCTGAACGGCCAGAGTCCCCTGCAGCCCCTCCGCGCGTCCTAGGGGCTCCCCGTGCAGATTGGAATGTAAGTTCTTCCTTCCTTCCTTCAATAAAGCATAGTTTACTATTCTTAGGCCTGAGTGTCCTCCTTTCGCTGGTATCCTCCCTGCCCCACCCTTGCGGGCACACATGTCTACTCCTGCTGGAAGCAGCAGTAACAGATGATGTGGAGAAGGCTGGTGGCAGACTCAAGATTTGACTAAGCTGAACCTTATTGACTAAGCTGAACCAGACTGGATTGAACCTCTAAACTGAGTTTTGTCCATCTCTAGTGGTGGTCACTCTGCCTCATAATGGGGACTAATAGCACTGCTCCTTTAATTTATGTGGGCAGAACAGCTCTTCAGAGCCATGTGACTGCAGTTCAAAATCACTGACCCTCATTATTTCTAAAACATGTCATTAGAGCTGGGTGACCCCTGCAGTGTTTGTATCAGTGCAGCCTGTTCCCTACAAACAAACACTGAGCCCTGCAGTGAAGTTCACAAGGTTTTGGTTATGAACTAAACCCTTCAGGTTCACGCAGCGGTGAGAATCACATGAACTCAAACTGCCAAGGAAACATACTCCTCAGACTCCAGTGGCCTGGAACGTCCTTGCTGGAGTCCTCCTCCAATGTGGCTGGCTACATTCCTGTATGAGTGTTGTAACCCAGGATATTGGAGAGACAAAGTGGATGAGGTAATATCTTTCACTGGACCATCTTCTGTTGGTAAGAGAGAGAAGCTTGTGAACTTACAAACAGCTCCTCTTCTGGTCTTTGTAAGCTCAAAAGCTTGGTGAGGAGACAACAGAAGTTGGTCCAATAAAGGATATTATCTCACTCACCTTGTCTGGCTACTGTCCTGGCATCTTCAGGGTTGGTGTCTGGTCAGTTCAACTATTTTCTGTCGTTGTGGTGAGGGATGGTAGGCAGGACCCCTGCCCCCATTCTAGGATTTTTGGGGGAGAGGAGGAAGAGGCCTTTCTCTCTCCACAGAGCACAGTGAGAGGAGAAGTCCCTCCTTCTCTCAGTGTAAATGACTCTGCCCTGTGCTGAAGGGCAGATATCTCAGAAGGCTTAGCACAATAGCTAGGAATCTCTTGGGTCCCCTAGCACCTGCACACTAGAAAATGAAGCCCCATAATTTCTAGCATGTCATTGTTCGGGGACCCCCTGAGGGTTGCATAGCTATCACTCTAAGCCTCAGAGGGCTCCAGCTGCCCCTGATTTAGTGCACAGCCTTCAGCAGGAGAGAGGAGGATTCCCCTCTCACTTCCTGGGGTGGAGGTTTGGCTAGCTTCTTGATGACCTTTGGGATTTAGAGGGGACAATAGTTCTGCCTGGCAGTTTCTCTGAAGACAGAACATGGAAGGAGCAGGAGTGCCAGCCATTGCCCTGCCAAAAACCCTGAGGTGGAGCTACCCAGGTGTCCGTAGGAAGAGGTAGCAGACCACTGGACCTCCTTTGAAGACACCTCCAGTAAGTAGTGGGTTCCTGGGGCTTGGATGGGGCACCTGTTGGGGGAGGAGGAGGTGAGACCAGTTGAGGAGAAGTTCATGGAATTCCCTACTGTGACAATTTCCTTCCCTTATGTTTGCTAAATATATTGAACCACAAATCTAGGCTTGCTTCAAGGTTTGCTGTGAACACTGAGCACAGCTGTAACAATGAGGCTACTTTTAACCCCGATGGACATTGCACACAAACTACCCAAACCATCCTGCCAGATTCATAGTTAATACTCACCACAATGCAGACGTTTACCCATCCACGCCAGAATCAAGCTAGAACCACACCTAACGCTCACCGTAACAAAGACCCCATCAAAACCTTCCAGCTGGATTCAGACCCTGCTGATACCTCACTTCCCTTTGTATCCTTGTACTGTTTGACTGAAGTTGCTGCCACTCCACCTGGTGGATTTGCCAATGCTCCTGGTGTGACCGGTCTCTTTCTCAGGCTGTGCATGTCAGTCTGTGCTCCCCTGGGTGGTTCTGTTGCTTACCCACCTGAGTGCTGATGCCATGGTAAAAATAACTCTGTACGGAAATGAGAGAGCTGATTGGGATTTAAATAACATTTACATAAAATTGTGCCCTGAGTACTAATTAATTAGGTGCCAAGAGCCCCTAAATGGGGCTTGTCTAGTCTGCCAACTGAAGAAAGCTATCAATAGCGACTCACAAGGACTTACTGTGGTCTGGCTTTTTGTGTACTAGCATACAGCCCTGGAGCCAAATTCACCACTAGCATGCATGTAACTCCATTGGTTATAATGGAGTGGCACATGCTTATGCCAGCAATGAAATTAGGCCCTAGATTTGATTCCTAGGCCTGATCTGTCCACATATCTTTGTAAAGCCTAGGCTGTGCACTAGATTTAATTCTCGTAGTTGTCTCTTTGCTTGTATAATCCAGAGGTTAGGGCTGTGCACCACCTGGTTTGGTTTGATTTCTGACCCCCCACATTTGCTTTGTGGCCTACTGAATAGTTTTCTGTCCTGGCTGTGCAGGAGACGGCACAGGTGGTGGCAGTACTTGCTGTCACTCAACAGCAGCCTCTCAGGCTAATTTCCCCACCATTTATTACAAGTATTACAATGGACAGCTTGGTGGCATGTGGTGACTTGCTGGCTAATTAAGCAATAAGATGTACCAGTCCTGATGACACCATCAATTAATTTGTGCCTCATATTCTTCAGCTAATTTAATCTATCTTGGATTTCATACTGTGCTCATTACAGTGGAAGGGGCGAGTGTGGTGGCCATTAACCAGCATTACAGCTGTTTCTGAAGTGCCTCACTGCCATTATAAAATGGGGCATTTGTACAGAGAAGTAGTGGAAGTTCTATTGCTCGAGACATTTCAAACTGGATTGGACTCAACTCTCTGTACCATACTAGAGAAGAGTTCAGCTCTAGCCAAGATAAGGTTGACTATATGACCCAAAAGGTCTTCTCTTTCATGAATTTCTATGTGGTAGAGTCTGATATTCTTACACTGAATAGCAATAGACTGTACTCCACAAATACTGTAGCTCCACTCCACTGAAACCTGCAGGACTACTTGCACATTATAGGCCTGATACGATGCCTGTAGAAGTCAATGGAAAGCCTCCCATTTGAAGCTGGTTGGAAAAATTATGACAAAACATTTTTTCATTGATGTTCTCCATTCATCAGAGATGGTTTGATTTCAATGACATTCCCATGGAATATCATTGCATCCTGTTTACCTACAATTCCCTTTGAAGTTTCAGTTGGATACTCTTGTTATTTATTATGGTATTGGGCCAGTGCCTCAAAGTCACAGTATCAGGGTCTTACAGGAGAAACCAGGGTCCTGTTGTGCTAGATGCTGGATGAATATCTAGGAAAAAACAGAGCTGGTTAAAAATCAGCACCTAAAACTGTGATGTTTTTTCCTGTGTGTTTTTATGGTGGTCAAGTTTTTTCTAAAAGTTGGGATATTTAAATTCAAGCTTTTAGTCTCAGTGAAAAGGTGATTCACTTTGTAGTCTAAACATACGGTTGAAAAAAGGAGCCTTGCTGGGGTCTCTGGCTGGCTCAGCTTTTATCCTCAGGTTAGATACAGTGAGTTTCGTGTAGGCTAGTGGGTGCATTTTTGAGGCAAGACATTTAAAATGGAGTCCTGCCTGCTGTGTGTGGATGCTAAAGAACCCACAGCTCATTTTGTATAAGGAGGGGCTTGTTCCCTTGCTTCTGTCCTTGTCCCATGCTGGTTGTGCAGCACCCTGTGAGGTGGTTGACTGCTGGCCCCTGCCCCAGAGGCTGCTGCAGTTGCATAATGCTCAGAGTGTATAATTTATAATTCACTTCAGGCTGAAACTGGTTAGACTCCCTGCAGACTTGGACATCTTAAAGGTGGCATGTCTTTGCAGGTAGGCTATGTGTATTCTGCTTTGTAAACCACAGTGGATATGATTTAAGATGCCTGCAGCTGCAGGCAAAATGCCAGGGGAAAAAGTTTTTAAAATGTCCCTAGCTGCCTGGGTTGCTGGCAAGGTATTCATGGCTAGCTGCAATCCTGGGATACTTGTCAAATATATATATCTACTATATCTGCATGGATCCATTGTTTGGCCAGGATACGAGGGCTGGGTTAAGGTTGTTGGGGTATATTAGTTCTTCATTTCCATATTTTCCAGTTTGTTTAATTTTAACTGTGTCTTTCCTGACCTCCCAAGGTTTGTGTTTTTGTTAAAAATCACATCCTAAAGGATCTCAGCTTTGGTTATTGATACACATACTATATTTACAGCTGTAGCCCCTCCATTTTAACAAAGTTTTTTGCTTTGGCGGCTGCAGGAAGAAAGAGAATGTGTGATTGTCTGATTTGGGTGTGAAGGTTTTAGTGCACGAGCCTGGGAAAACAGCATTACATGTGAGCTGTTACACTTCTTCTGAGTTATGCCTGTGATTCCCTAGGCAATATGTCACAAAAAAACTATTTTAAAATTGTTTTAAAGGTTTAATGTTTTTTGGATGATACTGTATGTGTGTTTTTTTATTTTTTTTACATCTCTCTACCTGTAAATCCAGACTCTTTTAATAATGTGGGTTCAACTAAACAGGATTTACAGGGAGAAAAGTATTGTAACTAATATCTTTTAGGTATCTAAAAACCCGTCTCCATACAGAATAACATAGTAGTTTTAAGATCTAGTATTTCAGGGGCCACCCAGGACTGCAATCAAGTGTTGTATTTTTCACAAGAGAATCTGGAATCTCCCGTCCAATGACAAAGTTATGGGCCAAATTGTCAAGCATATGTCCTCCATCCAGCTCCATACAAAGTATACAACCCTAATGGGGTATAACCAAATGCTATGCATTTTAATATGGCTAAATGTAAATGTATTTATCTGGGAACAAAGAATGTAGGCCATACTTACAGGATGGGGGCTCTGTCCTGGGAAGCAGTGACTTTGAAAAAGATTTGGAGATGCTGTGGTCAAGAGAGCTAATATGCTGCTCAGAGGCATAAATGGGGGAATCTCAAGTAGGAGCAGAGAGGTTATTTTGCCTCTGTATTTGGAAGTGTTATGACCACTGCCAGAATATTGTGTCCAGTTGTGGTGTCCACAATTCAAATTAGATGCTGAAAAATTGGAGAGGGTTCAGAAAAGAGCCACGAGAATGATTAAAGGATTAGAAAACATGCCTAAGGGTATATCTACACTACCAAATTAGGTCAATTTTATAGAAGTCAATTTTTAGAAACTGATTTTATACAGTCGATTGCGTATGTCCACACTAAGCTCATTAAGTGGGCAGAGTGCGTCCTCACTACTGTGGCTAGCATCGACTTACAGAGCGGTGCACTGTGGGTAGCTATCCCACAGTTCCGACAGTCTCTGCTGCCCATTGGAATTTTGGGTTAAGCTGCCAGTGCCTGATGGGGCAAAACATTGTCACAGGTGGTTTTGGGTACATGTCATCAGGCCCCCCTCCCTCCATGAAAGCAATGGCAGACAATTGTTTCGCACCTTTTTTCCTGGGTTACCCGTGCAGATGACATACCACGGCAAGCACGGAGCCCTCTCAGCTCATGCTTACTGTACATCTTCTAGGTGCTGCTGGCAGACGTGTTACTGCATTACTACACAGCAGCAGCTCCTTGCCTTCGTGGCAGACAGTGCAGTAGGACTGATAGCCGTTGTATGTCTCTTGGGTGCTCCTGGCAGACCTTGGTGAGGTCGATCGGGGCACCTGGACAGACATGGCTATTCTCCTCTTAGAGCACCGAATGGGAGCCAGAGACTCCAGGTCATTCTCTTCTTCAAGTTTCATCTCATGGAGATTCAGTCCTGCCTGGAATATCATGTGAGCTGGAAGCTTCTGCCTCAGGCTGCTCTCCCAGCCGACAGCACCGTGTGGTTGCACCCACCCCAGCTTAGTCCTTGCTCCCATGGCTCATGAAGCCTGGACAGTAATAAGGAGCAGTTCAACTCTAGGCTGGGCAAGTGCAGAATGGTGGTAGAATATGCCTTTAGATGTTTAAAGCTCGCTGTCGCTATTTGATGACTAGGTCAGATCTCAGCGCAACCAATATTCCCATTGTTATTGCTGCTTGCTGTGTGCTCCATAATATCTGTGAGAGTAAGGGGGAGACGTTTATGGTGGGGTGGGAGGTTGAGGCAAATCACCTGGCATCCGATTTTGAGCAGCCAGATGCCAGGGTGATTAGAAGAGCACAGCAAGGCGCGCTGCACATCAGAGAGGCTTTGAAAACCAGTTTCATGACTGGCCAGGCTTTGGTGTGATAGTTGTGTGTGTTTCTCCTTGATGCAAACCTGCCTCCTTTGTTGATTTTAATTCCCTCTAAGCCAACCAGCCTCCCCCCTTCGAAATAAAGTAACTATTATTTTGAAACCATGCATTCTTTCTCTATTAATTAAAAAAAAAAAAGAGATAATGGACAAGGTAGCCCGGATGGGGTGGTGGAGGAGGGAAGGACAAGGCCACACTGCTTATTGTAGCCACACTAAAAATCAAACTGTTTGAATGACAGCCTTCTGTTGCTTGGGCCATCCTCTGGAGTGGAGTGGCTGGGTGCCCGGAGCCTCCCCACCCACCCCCCGCGTTCTTGGGCGTCTGGGTGAGGAGGCTATGGAACATGGGGGGAGGGTAGGTGGTTATACTGTGGATGCAGCGAGGGTCTGTGCTCTTGTTGGCTTCCCTGCAGCTCCAACAGATGCTTGATCATGTCCATTTGCTCCCCCCAAAAGATGCTTCATCATGTCCATTTGCTCCCCCATTAGCCTCAGCATCGCATCCTGCCTCCGCTCTTCACGCTTACTTAATTCTTTCCTGGCTTCTGCCACTGAATGCCTCCATGCATTAAGCTGTGCTCTATCAGTGCGGGAGGACTGCATGAACTCAGAAAACATGTCATTGCGAGTGCATTTTTTTCACCTTTTAATCTGCGATAACCTCAGAGACAGAGATGATAGCGGAAGCGTAGAAACATTCTACGCTCTATGATTCTGGGGGGACTGCATGGTAACCTGCGCGGCTGAGTTTGCCACACTGAACAAACAGGAAATGAAATTCAAAATTCAAAACTTTCCTGTGTTCCTGGCTAGTGCATCGGAGTTCAAAGTACTGTCCAGACCTGTCACAATGGAGCACTCTGGGATAGCTCCTGGACGCCAATACCATCGATTTGTGTTCGCACTACCCCAAATTCGACCCAGCAAGGTCAATTTATAGTGCTACTCCCCTCGTCGGGGAGGAGTATGGAAGTCGATTTTAAGAGCCCTTTAGGTGGACAGAACGGGGTTTGTTGTGTGGACGCAGTCATTTTTAAATCGACCTAATGTAGCTAAATTCAACCTAACCCCATAGTGTAGACCAGGCCTTAGTTATAGAATCAAGGAGCTCAATCTATTTAGCTTAACAAAGACAAGGTTAAGGCATGAGTTGATTAGTCTATAAGTACTTGCCTGGGGAACAAATACTTAATAATAGTCTCTTCAGTCTATCAGAGAAAGGTATAACATATTCCAATGGCTGGAAATAGAAGCTAGACAAATTACGACTAGAAATAAGATAAATTTTTAACAGTGTAATTAGCTACTGGAACAATTTACCAAGGGTTGTGGTGAATTTTCCATCACTGGCAAATTTTAAATCAAGATTGTTTGTTTGTTTTTCTAAAAGATCTGGTCTAGGAATTATTATGGGGAAGTTCTCTGGCTTATACAGGAGGTCTGACTAGATAATTACAATGATCCCTTCTGGGTTTGGAATCTAAGAATCTATAAACTCTCACCACAGACAACAGCTATAGGAAAACCCAAGCACAACATGAGACTTCATTGCATCACCAAAACAACACTGTTACAAAAGGTCATTTCCTTTCCACCCAAAATACAAACAATCCCCTCTATTAACAATCAATCATCACAACACACTTAGACATAACCATCAATTAAAAATCTATACCATACACACTAACCATTTACTGCAGCTCAGCACTAGTTCAATGTTGTGAACAATTAGGAAACATTCCTTTTTAATGTCTCCATGTGGTTGGTATTAAAGGTGGTGTGTTCTGTGTGGAGGCATGTGTGCAGTGAGTGGTGGATATGGGTGAGGTAATATAGAGAAGAACTGTGATCTTGTGACCAAGGCACTGGATTGGGACTCAGGGGATCTGGGTCTCATTCCTGGTTGGGCTAAAGAATTCCTGTGTGACCTTGGACAAAGTCACTTAATCCCTCAGGCTAGATTTACAAAGGTATTTAGGCACCTAAAGATGTAGATAGGTGCCTAGTGAGATTTTCAAAAGCACTTTGTAAATCTGGCCCTCAGTTAACTATTTGCACAGTGGAGATCCATAATTCTTGGGTGGGTGAGGCTCTGTGGACATTGTTGTACAAGAGATTAGACTAGGTGATTTTAATGGTCCATTCTGATCTTAAAATCCATGACCCCTATGAAGATCGAATCATGGTGGCAGGTTGCAAAGATTGGGTGAAGATGTAACTAATGATTCCCTGGCTTTTCTTATGGTTGTTGATGATAAAGGCACTTAAGCAACATTAACTATTTTTAACAACACTTTTTGTATCTATACAGACATGTTCCTAACATGACTGCGATCCTGTGCAGTGCTAGACATGCTCCATCCCAATTTAAACCATTCAAGGGCAATCAGCCCACTGCAGCAGTAGGCCCTCTCTGAAATGATGATATCCAGATGACAAATGGCAGAACCATGTGATAAATTACAGAGCCATTGGGAAAAATGAACTCATCATATACCTTTGGCTGTGTAATCTGCCCTTTTGTTCACTAATCCATCCCCGCCAGGATTTACTCTAACTTTCCAAACCACTGAGCACCTTCAAATAGCTGTCATTTAATATTATATATAGATATAGATATAAACAATGCTTCCTTTTTCTTTCCCCAGATATGGAACTTTTTCCCCAAATAATCTTGGTGTGAGGCCCAGAATGGGCAATATTCAGTCCTAGCCAAGTGACAATTGGTTTTCCATATATAATTATGTTATGATTTCAAAGTCTGATTTCATATTCCTGGAAAGGATTTACTGAGATTCACTTAGGATGCCCAGCCAAACTCAGTTATGGCTACTCCACTTGTGAATAATGTGGCCATCCAAAATTCAGGACAATGAACTCATTATACTACACCCTTATGTAATCTTTACATGACAGACAACAAAAATATAGATACCTTATAAAGTTATTTATTTATTTTTAATTAGCGCTGTTTTTTTATATCCTCCTCTTTCCAAAGTCAGGAGTGAAATTCTAGCCCCATTGAAGGCACTGCAAGTTTTGTCATTTACTTCAGCAGGGCTAGAATTTAATTCCAGGTGCCTTAGTTATCATGGGGACAGATTTTCAGCTGGAGTAATTTGGCAGAGTTCCATTGAAGCCAGGTGAAGATCCAGCCCATGACTCCAACTGTGCCTGGCTCAGTAGGAGCCACAAAAGCCTGTAAGAATGGCCAGAAATACCTTTTCTGAAGCTAAAAATGTCACTAGTGCAAAGTATCATCTCTCAGGATCTTGCAGGGATAGAAAGAATGTAGTGTCCCATTGAGAAGCTGGAAATATCCCCTCCCTCGTGGTGTAATGGTCCTGGTTCTAGCTCTGTAGGGGCTCAGTGTATCAGACTTCAGAATTATTAAGTTTTATGTCATGAAAAACAGTTTTGGGCTCAGGACTGAGTCTTGCCCATCTAGGTGAATAGGTGCAAATTTGATGGGGAATTTTTGTATTTTGGGGGGAGGGAAGGGGAAAGGAGGGAACATTCCTTTGACAAGCTTATTTAGATAAGAATAAAAAAATCAGTATCTTTCTGAAGCTGTTCAGTAGTTTGGATGAACATAAGAACGGCCATACAGTCAGAGCAATGGTCCATCTTGCCCAGTATCCTGTCTTCCCACAGTGGCCAATGCCAGGTGCCCCAGAGGGAATGAACAGAACAGGTAATCATCAAGTGATCCATCCCCTGTTGCCCATTCCCAGCTTCTGAAAGCAGAGGCTAGGGACACCATCCCTGCCCATCCTGGCTAGTAGCCATTGATGGACCTATCCTCCATGAATTTATCTAGTTCTTTTTTGAATCCTGTTATGAGTCCTGAGGGAGATGCATGAATGGTCAAAGGTGTGTAATAAATTAATTCTTCACATAGATATCACCTCCACATGTGTAATAGATGCCTGGGAAGTTTTCTCTCCTTCCCTGTCTCTCTTTCTCCACCTACCCACCATGTATATATGTGTGTCGCTCATGAAAGTAGGGAACAGCTGTAAGCTCTGTGGGGCAGAGACTATTGTGTGGTGTTGTGCTTCACAGGTCCTGATCCCTGATTAAGGTCCTTGGGCACTGGTGCATTAGGAACACTAACAAATAGGCAGAGAAAAAGAAACCAGTGCCCCATATACAGTTCTCCATATAACTCTCTGCCTTTCACTCATAGACGAGCTGCCTGTGAAGTGTCAGATTCAGAACTGCCTGTTACATACATGCAGACAGGAATTGAGGATTTGGCTACTGGAGTAGAAGAAAATCCCTTGACCTCCACACCAGCTGATATGAGAAGTGGGAAAGGTGTGGATAATTGGCTGGAGCTAGGGCCGGCTCTAGGATTTTTGCCACCCCAAGCAAAAAAATTTTTGGCTGCCCCTGCTTTTTTTTCATGCCCCCCCCCAGCTCCACTCCAATTCAACCCCTTCTCAACTCCTTCCCCAAATCCCCGGCCCCACCTCCTCCCCCAGGCGTGCCACATTCCCCCCTCCCATTGCTTCCTGTGGCTCCCCTTCTCACCTCCGCTCCACCTGCTCCCCTGAACACGCCGCCCCTCTGCTTCTCCCCCCTCCCTCTCAGGTGAGGGAGAGGCAGTGCATTCAGGGGAGCAGGCGGAGCAGAGGGGAGTGGGGGAGCGCAGGAAGTAACGGGGGGGATAGAGGAACCTCTCCCTGCCCCAGCTCGCCGCCGCTCCAGCACCACCGCCTCCCCCGAGCGCGCTGCTGCTTGGCTTCTCCTCCCTCCCTCCCAGGCTTGCCACTCCAAACAGCTGTTTCGCGGGCAGCAAGTCTGGGTGAGAGGGGGGGAGAAGCGGAGTGGTGGCGGCATGCTCAGGGGAGCAGGCAGAGGTGAGCGGGGGCGGCGGGGGCACGTTTCTAGGGGTGGCGTGGCCGGCGCCGGAATGCTGCCCCTAGAAATGTGCCGCCCCAAGCACTAGCTTGTTTTGCTGGTGCCTAGAGCTGGCCCTGGCTGGAGCCAGCATTTACCCTTTTAGGAAGGCTGGAAATGACTGTGATTAGTAATTTTCCTTTCAGTGTCTTTAATCTTCCACCTTCAGTACTTACATGTCCTAAAGAGAAACAGAATCTGCCTACACATATTTCTAGCTGGGTGATCCCTATTCATTCTCACCACCTGCTCCTATCTGAGACCATCACTGTTTCCAGTGTCCTAGGTGGTGTGGGTGCGTACACTGCATATCTGAGTGCACAGTAGCTACCCCATTGGTCCTACACACTCACTGCACTCCTGATTTCAAACTCAGCCCTGTTGTATAAACATGTGTGTTGTGTGTTTCTGTGTGAGATTATTGATGTGTGAATGAATATAGTGCTTTGTATCTACTCAGTGAGAGGAATCTGGGTTATGTGTGTTTTGGGTATGCCTGAGTGTGGTTATGTTGATAAATGTGGATACTTGTGGGTCTGAGCTTGAGTGTTTTGTGGAGGTGTCTGACTGTGTATTTAGGTTGTACAGTATGTGTATGTATGTGGGGTGCATATTGCGCTTGCATGGAAGTGTGAGTGTTGGGTATATACATGTGTGGCATCTTTTGTGTGCATGTGCATATGGAGTGTAGCAGAGGAGGGGATTGTATGTGCATGTACCTCTTTATGGGCTGTGTTACCTCTGCATCCATGTGACTGGGAGTGGGGGTGGTGGAGTGTGGGAAGTGGGTTATTGTCATGTGCACACATGGTAGTTTGTTGTCTGTTGTGTATCTCACTAGTGTGGTTGTGTGTATGTGCACATGTATGTACTCATATGGAATTACCTGAACCAGATTTTACCCTCAAATCCTTAGTTGATCAATGCAGCAGCCACATGAAAGACAGCTGGAGAGGGGTATAACAGAAGTGATCAGGTATGTTTGTATTCCCCTTTGCTAATGTCTACGCTGGCGGCATGCCATGTGTATCCTGTGCCTATGGGCTCTCGTTCTCAGGATGGAGGGTAATATCTGCTTGATAAAGGTGGTATGGAGTACATTCCCAGAGGGTTGAATGTGTCAGTCCCTAGGCTCTGGTCTACACTAGGCGTTGAGGTCAAATTTAGCAGCACTACATCGATGTAACCCTGCACCCGTCCACATGACGAAGCCCTTTTTTTTACTTAAAGGGCTCTTAAAATCAATTTCCTTACTCCACCCCCGACAAGGGGATTAGCACTGAAATCGGTTTTGTTGGGTCCAATTTGGGGTACTGTGGACGCAATTAGATGGTATTGGCCTCCGGGAGCTCTCCCAGAGTGCTCCATTGTGACCGCTCTGGACAGCACTCTCAACTCAGATGCACTGACCAGATAGACAGGAAAAGGCCCGTGAACTTTTGAATTTCAATTTCCTGTTTGGCCAGTGTGGCAAGCTGCAGGTGACCATGCAGAGCTCATCAGCAGAGGTGACCATGATGGAGTCCCAGAATTGCAAAAGAGCTCCAGCATGGACCGAACGGGAGGTACGGGATCTGATCGCTGTATGGGGAGAGGAATCTATGCTATCAGAACTACGTTCCAGTTTTCGAAATGCGAAAACATTTGTGAAAATCTCCCAGGGCATGAAGGACAGAGGCCATAACAGGGACCCGAAGCAGTGCCGCGTGAAACTTAAGGAGCTGAGGCAAGCCTACCAGAAAACCAGAGAGGCGAATGGCCGCTCCGGGTCAGAGCCCCAAACATGCTGCTTCTATGATGAGTTGCATGCCATTTTAGGGGGTTCAGCCACCACTACCCCAGCCGTGTTGTTTTTGACTCCTTCAATGGAGATGGAGGCAACACGGAAGCAAGTTTTGGGGACGAGGAAGACGATGATGAGGAGGCTGTAGATAGCTCACAGCAAACAAGCGGAGAAACCGGTTTTCCCGACAGCCAGGAATTATTTCTCACCCTGGACCTGGAGCCAGTACTCCCCAAACCCACCCAAGGCTGCCTCCCGGACCCAGCAGGGGGAGAAGGGACCTCTGGTGAGTGTACCTTTTAAAATACTATACAAGGTTTAAAAGCCAGCATGTTTAATGATTAATTTGCCCTGGCATTCGTAGCTCTCCTGCATATACTCCCAAAGCCTTTGCAAAAGGTTTCTGGGGAGGGCAGCCTTATTCCATCCAGCATGGTAGGACACTTTACCACTCCAGGCCAGTAGCACGTACTCGGGAATCATTGTAGAACAAAGCATTGCAGTGTATATTTGCAGGCGTTCAAACAACATCTGTTCTTTATCTCTCTGTATTATCCTCAAGAGAGAGATATCATTCATGGTCATCTGGTTGAAATAGGATGCTTTTCTTAAAGGGACATTCAGAGGTGCCCATTCCTGCTGGGCTGTTTGCCTATGGCTGAACAGAAATGTTCCCCGCTGTTAGCCACATGGTGGGGGGAGGCAAAATGTGACCTTGTAACGAAAGCACATGTGCTATGTATGTAATGTTAACAGCAAGGTTTACTGTGAAAGAGTGTACTCATTGTTCTATAAAGTGTGTCTTTTCAAATACCACTGTCCCTTTTTTTTTCTCCACCAGCTGCATGTGTTTCAAGGATCACAGATTCTTCTCCTTCCCAGAGGCTAGCAAAGATTGGAAGGCGAAAAAAACGCACTCGCGATGAAATGTTCTCTGAGCTCATGCTGTCCTCCCACACTGACAGAGCACAGACGAATGCATGGAGCCAGACAATATAAGAGTGCAGGAAAGCACAAAATGACCAGGAGGAGAGGTGGCGGGCTGAAGAGAGTAAGTGGTGGGCTGAAGAGAGGGCTGAAGCTGAAAGGTGGCAGCAGCGTGATGAGAGGAGGCAGGATGCGATGCTGAGGGTGCTGGAGGATCAAACTAATATGCTCCAGCGTATGGTTGAGCTGCAGGAAAGGCAGCAGGAACACAGACCACCGCTACAGCCCCTGTTTAACCAGCTGCCCTAGGTTCCATAGCCTCCTCACCCAGATGCCCAAGAATGCGGTGGGGGGGCCTCCGGCCACCCAGCACTCCATCCTAGAGGATTGCCCAAGTAACAGAAGGCTGGCATTCAATAAGTTTTAAACTTTTAAAGTGCTGTGTGGCCTTTTCCTTCCCTCCTCCACCACCCCTCCTGGGCTACCTTGGTAATTATCTCCCTATTTGTGTGATGAATTAATAAAGAATGCATGAATGTGAAGCAACAATGACTTTATTGCCTCTTCAAGTGGAGATCAAAGGGAGGTGGGGAGGGTGGTTAGCTTACAGGGAAGTAGAGTGAACCAAGGGGCGGGGGATTTCATCAAGGAGAAACAAACAGAACTTTCACACCGTAGCTTGGCCAGTCATGAAACTGGTTTTCAAAGCTTCTCTGATGCGCACTGCACCCTCCTGTGCTCTTCTAACTGCCCTGGTGTCTGGCTGTGCGCAACCAGCAGCCAGGCGATTTGGCTCAACCTCCCACTCCGCCATAAACGTCTCCTCCTTACTCTCACAGATATTGTGGAACGCACAGCAAGCAGTAATAACAATGGGAATATTGGTTTCGCTGAGGTCTAACCGAGTCAGTAAACTGCACCAGCGTGCTTTTAAACGTCAAAATGCACATTCTACCACCATTCTGCATTTGCTAAGCCTGTAGTTGAACAGCTCCTGACTACTCTCCAGGGTGCCTATGTATGGCTTCATGAGCCATGGCATTAAGGGGTAAGCTGGGTCCCCAAGGATAACTATAGGCATTTCAACATCCCCAACAGTTATTTTCTGGTCTGGGAAGAAAGTCCCTTCCTGCAGCTTTTGAAACAGACCAGAGTTCCTGAAGATGCGAGCGTCATGTACCTTTCCCGGCCATCCCACATTGATGTTGGTGAAACGTCCCTTGTGATCCACCAGTGCTTGCAGCACTATTGAAAAGTACTGCTTGCGGTTTATGTACTCACTGGCTTGGTGCTCCGGTGCCAAGACAGGGATATGGGTTCCGTCTATGGCCCCACCACAGTTAGGGAATCCCATTGCAGCAAAGCCATCCACTATCACCTGCACATTTCCCAGGGTCACTACCCTTGATATCAGCAGATCTTTGATTGCGTTGGCTACTTGCATCACAGCAGCCCCAACAGTAGATTTGCCCACTCCAAATTGATTCCTGATTGACCGGTAGCTGTCTAGTGTTGCAAGCTTCCACAGGGCTATTGCCACTTGCTTCTCAACTGTGAGGGCTGCTCTCATCTTGGTATTCTTGTGCCTCAGGGCAGAGGAAAGCAAGTCACAAAGTTCCATGAAAGTGCCCTTATTATGCGAAAGTTTTGCAGCCACTGGGAATTGTCCCAGACCTGCAACACTATGCAGTCTCACCAGTCTGTGCTTGTTTCCCGAGTCCAGAATTGGCGTTCCACCACATGAACCTGCCCCATTAGCACCATGATGCCCACATTGGCAGGGCCCGTGCTTTGAGAGAAGTCTGTGTCCATGTACTCATCACTCTTGTCACCGCGCTGATGTCACCTACTTGCCCGGTTTCACTTTGCCAGGTTCTGGTGCTGCATATACTGCTGGATAATGCGTGTGGTGTTTAATGAGCTCCTAATTGCCAAAGTGATCTGAGCAGGCTCCATGCTACCAGTCATACTGCACTGTCTGCTGCCAAAAGGCAATAAACTGCTGCTGTGTAGCAATGCAGTACCATGTCCGCCAGCACCCAAGAGACATATGGTGACGGTTAGCTGAGCGGGCTCCATGCTTGCCGTGGTATGGCATCTGCACAGGTATCTCAAGAAAAAAGGTGCAAAATGATTGTCTGCCCTTGCTTTTATGGAGGGAGGGAACAGGGGCCTGATGATATGGACCCAGAAGCAAAATATTTGCTGTCTTCCAAAAAGATTTATTATAATTTATTCATAGAATTAGAATTAATGATTAACCTTCATCTAGTTACTTCAATAGTGAAACAGGGCATGAACGAATGTTCTTGTAAGTAAGCTAGAAGTTCCTTCCCACTAGGGCTAGCAGGGGCTACTGCAGAGACTGGGCTCACTTGCCTAGTGGTTAATGCATGCACTCAGTCATAGGTGACAGCATCCTTCCTCCTGTATTCACTGTGGGCATGGAGAAAAAATGGGGTGGTAACAAGACATAAGCAGGGAGAGGAGCTCCCCTTGGAAGTGCAGCAAAGCCACTACTTTGATACAGCAGAGTTCTGTTGCAAGCAGGCTGCAATTGGGTGGCTTAAACTTCAGCAAATGCTTCCTTTGCCCTAACCTTCTACACATACTTGGTATTTGACAAAACCATCTCCCCGGGGCCATTCAGCTGTGACATTTCCCCAGCACGTCTTAGCCTTGTCAACATGACATTGCACAGGAAACCTTTCAAAGTGTGTTTAGGAGAGAGAGAGACCTCGACATCACCTGATGAGTGTGCTGGACCCTGGGTTAAATATAAAATTCAAATAGCTTCCAAGTTGGGCAGCAGAGAATGCACCACTTAAATCTCTTTTTATACTAATCTCTGTGGGATCGAATAAGAATAATGCCTTTCAGTTACAGAGTGTCCTTTATGCAGAAGGTCCAGGGCATCATGCACCCAGAAATCATTTTGCTTGCTATGGAAATACAGCCACCTCCAGGTTGGAACATCCCAGCTATTAAATTACACTACCACAAACAGGAAGTGAAGAACATGATGTCTGATGGAAACTGCTGGGGGAATTTTAAGGAGGCAGAATGAAATTATCCAAGATAGAGTTTGGTCAGGGCTCTGGGGTGAACAGAGAAGAATGTTCCACAGCTTGCTTCCTGCACTGTCTTGGTTTCTAGTTCTCACTGTACCCAGTATTTCTGACGATTTTGGTTGTGTGCCTGTTATGAACAGGTTGGGAGGGGAATGAAAAAGAAGAGAGAGAATGAGGGAGGGAAGGAAGGAAGGAAGGAAGAAGAGATTGTTGGAGAAGGTTCAATGCCTAAACATATTTAAAAAGGCACTGTGAGCAACAGGAGCTGTAGCACGGTACCTGGGGAGTGGTGCTATGTTTTCGGATGGACAAAGTATAAAGCATTTTCAGTCTAGATGACTTTTAATTCAGAGTAAGGAAAACAGCAAACACAGAAAGAACAAATGTAAAGTTTCCATGAGACTGCGCAAACACAGTAGTGATTTAATCTGTAATAAGCTACAGCTGAACTGAAACATGAAATGGCAGCTGCCCCTCTACCAGGCAAGGAAGCTCCACTCTTTTTAAAGGGAAACACACTGGAGAAAAAATGGCATCTCCTGTCCCTTATCTCCATACACCACATTGAGGGGATTGTTTTGTATCCAGAGTGCTGACTCCTAAAAAAAATTAATGCATATTGCTGACATTTCACTGCACGTATTTTATGCTTTGGAAAAGTCAGAGAGAGAGAGAGAGAGAAAGGAGGGAAGAAGATTGGGATCCAGGAAGTCCTGAGATCTTATCCCTGCCCTGGCAGTGAGTGGCTGTGTGGCTTTTGAACAAGTTCCTTAAACTCTCTGGGTCCAACTCACCTCCTCATTGCATCTCTTGTGTGTGCCAACTGTGCTATGGGTAGGGGCTGTGCAGTTGGTGAATGCAGCCACTGGGAAATTCCCCTGGTATTGGGGGCTTCCCCAACTGGTGTAGAGCTCGCTATGCCCCCAAAGGGACATTTCTGGGACTGCAGAGGCATGGCTGGAGTACTGCTGCACTCTGGCCCCCTCAAGACCATAGGCTGATGGGCAACAGTTTGGGCAAATCTAGGCTGCACTGACCTGCACCAGGGGCCAAAGTGGCCTCCAGCTGGTGCAAAGATAGGGCAGGGGCAAAGATGACATAGAGCTATCTTTGCTCCACCACACCATGGACCCTGCCCTGAGCTCAGCTTCAGCCCCTTTGTGTCTAAAGACATGTCTGCATGCTGAGCTGGGGTGTGCAGTTCCCAGCTCAAGGGGACATACTTGCCATAGTGCTGATAGAGCTAGTGCATTAGCAATACAGTGTAGCCGTGGTGGTGCTAAGCACCCCAAGTAGGATCCTGTCTGAGATGCTAGGTATGTACTCAGGTCACCAAGCCCTGTCTTCTGGTGTGACTGTACTCTATTTTTAGCATGCTAGCTAGTGCAAATACATCTCCTCAAGCTGGAAATTACACCTCCACCGCAAAGTGTAGGCACGCCCTTAGTATCATCAGTTGCAAAATAAGGACAGCATATGGACCCCTTCCCCCACAGGTGTGCCTCAAACATCTTCCCTGGTGCTTATTACTGTGAGTGGCTTCATCCCTCTCCTCCCACGGGTTGGGTCCTGGGTTCTTTTTGTGATGCCTGGTGCCTCCACCGAAGGTGACTCCTCACTGTGTCCAAGGTACAATGGGTGCTGCCCCTTGGAAAAATGAGTAATGCCACCACTGCTGGCAAGGCTTATAACACCCAGTACACATGAAATGATAAAGTGCATCAACACAACCCCTAGCAAAGGAATGACACACCCCAAAATCACAGTATAACGAAGGGAGATGTTATTGGGAGCAGGAAAATAGGAGCTGGGGAAGGAAAGGGTTAGGGTTAGGGTTCAGTAAGTACTTAATATTAACAAATCAACCAATTCTCCATTTCTCAACTCACAATTCTTCCCAGTGCCCAGTTATCTCTGTGGGACCTTCCCAATCCCAGGCTGATGGTGAATGCTAAGAATGAGCCGGAGATGGTGCTGCAGTGATGTCAGCATCGTTGACTGACTTAAACAAAAAGGGTTCTCTTACAGTTATAATGCCTTCACCCTGGGATGGGCAATGTCCTCTCATAGTTCCATGGTCTGGAGTCCTGTGGAGGTCTCAGCTGGCTCTTGATGGCTGGTGAGGGGTCAGATCTCTCATGTTCCAGATGCTGCTCTCTGCAGGAATGGAGGTATCTGACCCATGCACGAGATACCACAGCAGCTCATATACTCCCTTTGTGGGGAGTGAGCAGAGGCAGATCAAGGGTTCCTGACACCCTGGGCCAGAGCAAGTGGGGGTTCCTCCCCACCCCTTCCGCCTGTGGCGCCCCACCCACCCGGCGCTGCTGCTGCAGAGTGGGGTCGGGGCATGGGGTCTTCCAACTGCTGCAGAGCAGGGTCGGGGCGGCAGATTTTTTCCGGGCCTCTCCAGTTGGCCGGGACCCTGGCCCAGTGGCTAATCCGCCACTGGGAGTGGGAATTAATCAGAGACACCTGAGCTGTTCTGTTTCTCTGTCTTACAGCTCCCAAAACGAAAACGAAAACGAAAACCAGTCTCTTTGTCAGGCTGTCCCCTTCCATCGAGGGGCTGAGCAGCCCTGGCTCATCATCCCAATAAACTGCTTCTCCTTATCACCTCTATGGAGAAGCCACCCTCAGCAGGAGTTTCTAGTCCATTCTGTCTCCAGCCCTGACTCCAAGCATGCTGGGAAATGGTGTCAGAGGGCTCTGGTACTATTACAGTTGTAGTTCCTTGAGTAGGATCCTTGAGAGGCTCAGTCTGGCAGTCCAGGAGCTGACAAACTCCAAGAGGGGTTACATATGAGTACAACTGGGTAAAATTTCCAAGATGAATAGCTGATTCGCTGCAAAATGCCATTTTGGTCAACTCAAAACTATTTGTGAATTTGACACAAATTTGTCAAATAGATTCAGCCTTGCGATAGGGAAGTAGATTCACAAACCAACTGGAGGAGGAGAAGGTGAGTGTTAGTGCTGCTTCCTTTCTTGTAAGCCTTAGTCCAGTGGCTAAGGCACTCATGTGGCATTCAGGAGTCTTAGATTCTATTCTCCTCTCTGTCTGATGTAAAGCAGAGATTTGAACGTGGGTCTCCTCCCTCCCAGGTAAATGCCCCTAGCACCTAGGCACAAGGTTATAGAGGCATTCTCACTCTTTTCCTTGCTGGCCTAATAACTATTGTATTTTATATAAAATGGAACAGCTTTAATGGGAAAGACTGAGAGATCCCCACCCCAGAATACCCATAGCCTGGTGGTTAGGGCACTCAGCAGTGGGCAGGAGAGACCTGTGTATTTCATGTAGTGTATGCTGTGTAATAATAGGAAAGGACTCCATGTTTCTAAAACTAAATTGTCTCTTTACTAAGATAATTATTTACACAGATGCTGCAACTGCAGCTAGTATTCCAGTCATGTGCACACCGACTGACTTCCTTGTGTCTCCCTGCACTGTTCCCTCCTCCAACCTGTGTTCTTCCCTCCAACTTCCATGTGAGTTACTCGAGTGGAAGGGTCAGGAATGTAGTCTCTCCCCATGAACCCAAATATTCTACCCTCCTAAAGCACCACCTGTCTGAAGACCTCAAAGCACTTTACAGACCTGAGGGGAATTTACCTTCCTGCCCCCTAAGCCAAAAGGAAGACAAAGGAAAATAAGATTCATTACAATCAATTCCTGCTGCCTTGATCCTCTCTTGCTTCCCCCTCTATCCCTCCACCACCCAGGCTTGCAACCTCCATGATGCCTTTTACTCCCTCACTCCCTATCCCCCATATACCTAGGCTGTCATTGAATCCTCTCTGTACTTACCCCTGGCGTCACCAAACCCTGCTCTCTACCTTGGTCATCTCTCTCCTGGGCTCCTGCAACTGCCTCCTCTCTTGGCTCACTGCCTCTCTCCTCCCTTCCCCTAAGCCCAGCCAAAGTGCTGCTGCTAAAACCCCCCTCCTCCCCGCCACTTTGCTCATGTCAATCACTTCTTCAGATCCCTGCACCACCCTCCCTGTGCCTCCTGAATCAAGGTCAGACTTCTTACCTGAGAGGCCCTACACAGCTCTACTCCTGCCTCCATTTCCTTCTACTCCCACCTGACTCAGCCCAAGCTTCCCCTTGTAGCCTTCTTCCCACCATCTTTACACTGCCTTCCAGTCGTCCCCCGCTTACATTGGACAGTGTCTTCCTCTTCTTGTGTGTCATGTGACCTCCTGCTTCCTCCTTCACAACTCTCCCCAGAGCTCACTCCTCCCCATGGTGACCTTTGTGAGCACCCTGCACCCAGCCCTTGGTGTGCTTTGTGGGTCTGAGCTGTTCTGACTGGGTCTGGACTGCATTGTAAGCTTCCTAGGGCAGGGACTATTTTCTTGTGTGCCAGCAAAAGCTTCCCTGGCACCATTCTGCACTGTTGGTACCAACATCTCTGGTGCTTTGAAACTAGGGTGACCAGATGTCCTGATTTTATAGGGACAGTCCTGATTTTGGGGTCTCTTTCTTATATAGGCTCCTCCTATATAAATCAGGACTGTCCCTATAAAATCAGGACATCTGGTCACCCTAGTTTCAAAGCACCAGAGATGTTGGTACCAACAGTGCAGAATGGCGCCAGGGAAGCTTTTGCTGGCACACAAGAAAATAGCTTGGGCTGAGTCAGGTGGGAGTCAGGTGGGAGTAGAAGGAAATGGAGGAAATGACTTCCCCACCCCCGTCCAGATTTTGCTGTCTGGTCACCCTATTTGAAACAGAAACCACTTTGTTGCTTCTGTAGACTGAGCTGTACACTCAAGGAGAGAGAGCAGCATACTAACCTGCTGCCTGTGAAATGTGTACCCAGCAGCAGAGGGCACCAGACCAATTCCGCTGCTTGCAGCACCCTCTATAGGATGGCTAATGGAAATTGGGCTTTTCCAGGTTTCCCATTTTCATGAAAACTCAATAGGATTCCACCCATTGCTGTTGAGAACATTCCCTGAAATTCTAGAATTGATTAGATGCAGCATTCAAAGTTGCTGCATTATACACTGAGAAATGCCGTTGAAATGCTAGCAGTTTGGCACAGGAAGTGGAGAAGAATGTTCAACCCTCTGGGGTTGAAAGAGGCAGGTATTTTAACAGCCAGGCTTAACGCCAGTTTGGGGCAGGAAGTCAAGAATGTTGTATTCAGCTGAAACTGCACAGGGGGAGGAAGGTTAACAAAACATAATCTCCCTGAGTTGGATTTTGCCCAAGACATTAGGATTAGCACCCTTGCTTTTGCAAAGAGTGCCAGTAGATCTTGAATCCTCACTAGTGGTCAGGACCTTGGTTTTAAGCCTCTTCCAAAAGATGACCTCACCAGCAGCACGGTGCCCTGGAACACCGTGCTGGGGCAGTGATTCACTCCTGACACAGAGGGAAGACTGCCACATTCTGAATCATCAGTACTGTTTCTTACAGTACCAAGGTATTAACCCTAGCGCTAGCCCCAGTGTTCTGGCCAGATTCCTTTCTATATAACAGTAACTACATTCTGCGGCCCTAAAAGTGCCCTGTGGTTTCAGCTGGAGAGAACATTTATCTTCATTTTCTGTCCTAAACTCTTACATACTGTTGCTGTTAAAGAGTTGTCTCATCCCACCCCAAGAGAGGCTGCATTTCAGTGAAGTTAATTCTCTCAATGAAACTGTTGTAAAAACTCTTTGGGACCCTTTGCAGGAAAGGCATTATTGAACTGTAAGATAATATTAAAATTCCTCTTGGTTTTATTGTTGGCATTTTCAGAGTGGGCTGTGTTTCTTATCGTGGAGAGGTATCCTTATGGTTCTGCTATGGAGAAGTTGCTGACAGTATGCATATTACATGTATTTACCAGATAACTGATTTAGGATTTTATTCCTCCCTTACTCCCCCTCTCTTTGCCCTGAAGGTCCCACTTGCCTCCCCATACCTACAGAAATCCTTAGCCAACAGGAGAAGCAAAATATTTGCTGTCTTCCAAAAAGATTTATTATAATTTATTCATAGAATTAGAATTAATGATTAACCTCCATCTAGTTGCTTCAATAGTGAAACAAGGAATGTTCTTGTAAGTAAGCTAGAAGTTCCTTCCCTCTAGGGCTAGCAGGGGCTACTGCAGAGACTGGGCTCACTTGCCTAGTGGTTAGTGCTCTGCACTGCCAAGAAGGGTCTAGCAATCAAATCTGAATTTGAATCCCCTAACCTAAGCCATTCTGTTGCCCATTCTGTTTGGCTTGGGGCCAAATTAGAAGCAATGACCTAGAGGCAAAATGCTCTGTATCCCATTCTTAACCCCCTGAGCCATCCCCAACACTTTATTTCTGAGAAAAACTGTGAGCAGAATTCTACACATGTCTACAGATGCACAGGTGCACATACACCTTGACAGGACTGTCCTGCTGCAGACACACACAGGCAGCCATGTATTCACTGAAAATGATATAGACCCACACTAACACACACACATATAAATAAGTACAGCCAGACAACAGACACTCACTGGCATGCACTCACACACAGATCCTGATACAGACATGTGCTTCCAGGCAAGACATGCACACCCTGACACACAGACACGTACCCTTAATGATTCATTCACATGCATGCCCTGACCTCAACAGGCCTCTGTGCTGACACACACATCCACACATGAAAATTCTTCCCTATCCCTGATATAGTCACTCATTGACAGTGACAGACATACAATCTGACACATGATCACACACTCAGGCATGCACTCAGAGTCTGCAGGGTGCCCAATGTAGCTCTGATTTGTGCTCCCACTTATCTTTCTCTTCCCCTATGTTCCCTGTTCGCTCCCTGACTCAGGGATACAAGTCTGCAACTAGTCTGCACCAACATAGCCTCTGAAAATAATGTGTGTGTGTGTGTGTGTGTTTGGGGAGGGCTGGCAGGAGGCAGCAAGTGTGCAATGGAAGTTAGCTGTAAAATATAGTGTGTAAAGAACACTCCACCCCTCCTATAAACATCGTGACAGATCCCCTGCTTCCTACTGACCCTAATGAGGCCCAACAGCATGGGCTGGAGGGTGACAAAGGGAATCACTGATGAACAATCAGAGACAGAGCACGGTGGTAATGGGACTAATGAGCTGCTTTGCATAAGTGTGGCTAGCATTAGAGACAGGCAGGCGGAGGGCTTCAGGGAAAAGGTGGAGACTGACTACTGGGACAGACCAGTCACAGCAGAAGCTCAAGGAAGACTCCCCTACAGTACAGGGGTCCATCTATCATCCCTCTGATTGGTCCCATCCCTCACTTACTGGAGTCAGGACTCACATGGGGAAACAGTCCCCAAGCCCACCCATTTTTGATCATTCTCATTACCCCAGTCCTTGCTAGACTCCTATTAAAAGGTGCCTCAACCCAGTTTCAAGTCTTTTGTTCCCTTACTACAGGGCGTGGAAGTGTTGTGAGAAGTCTGGCTCAGTGACTTAGCAGATTTGTGTTTTGCATAGCCAGGCAGGAGACTAGTGTTTGATTCCCAGTCTTGGTTGCTTGTTCCTCCCAGGGCTGGTTAGGGATGCTACAAGGGGCTGGATTCAGTAGCCTAGTGGTTAAAGGCTTTGCAATGATATGGATTTGATTCCTGCTCCCTGCCTCTCAATACCCTAGCTGGCTGGGGATGAGGCCATGCAGAGGGAGTGGCTCTCATCTCAGACGGAAGGACAGCAGTTGTGACACTGGAAGTGGTGACACATGACAGATGCTGGGGATATACTCATCACATGGTGCCACCAGGGGGTAGTTGATGGAAACAGTAGGAAACTGACATGCATCCTGCAAAAGGGAGAGACTAAATTGTGCCTCTCCCAAACAAGTTAAGCTGAATGAGTGGGGCTAACCCTAGGGTTACCATATGTCCATATTTTCCTGGACATGCCCGGCTTTTTGGTTCTTAAATCGCTGTCCAGGAGGAATTTTTAAATATCTAAAAACGTCAGGGATTTTGCCATTATTATTTTTCCCCAAAGAAGAGTTGATCATTCAAGAAAGGAAGTGAATGTTGATCACTCGCGAGAGTGCCTGCTTTTCCCCACTAGCTCCTAGCGCATGCGCCGTGAAACAGCTGTTTTGCGCGGCAGGAAGGAGGGGGAACGTGGCATGCTCAGGGGAGGAGGCGGGGCTGGGGCGGGGATTTGGAGAAGGGGTCCAATGGGGCAGGGAGTGAGTAGAGTTGGGGTGGAGACTTTGGGGAAGGGATGGAGTGGGGGTGGGGTGGGGGGGTGCGAGAAAATCCCCCCCCCGTTGGAGTGTCCTCTTTTTTTAATGTTCAAATATGGTAACCCTAGCTAACCCAAGCCAACCAACAACTCCTGTGAGGCTTGCTGAGGATTTCCAGATTCTTAAAAAATGCTCCATCAGTGCTCTAGCAATGGAAAGTATGAGCACAAGCTTAATTTACTACCCAGTAAATATGACACAGGCAACAACTCTTCCTGGTTCTGTTAATGCAGCCTGCAGCATTCCTTCTGTTCTAGTCCTGCGACTGGATCTACAGCACTCTGCTATGCCACTTAAAACTGAACCATAGTGTTTTCAGTGCATTTTTACTGTTTATTGTTATGGAAGAGCCACTAGCAATTATAAGAACAGAATTCAGGTTCCATAGCCCAGTTTCAGTCCTTTAGCCCTCTGCTGAGCTTGCAATGAGACCAGTTATAGGCTCTTTTGTGATATGGAGATCTGTCTTTTAGTAACTGGACTGCGATCCCCTAAGACATTTCACATAGGCCACTGAGCAGTCAGCAGATGGTAATGATTTTTTGGTCACTACTAACTTGGGGCTAGATTTGTGCCAATGATCTAGAGGTTAAAGGCACTACAGCCTGTTCTACAACCCCCTAAGCCATTCAGTCTCTGAAATGAGAGAATAGTTGTGTTTTCACAGAGCAGCAAATTAGAGGCTGCAGCTTTGCTTTCATTTGAGCTCAGAGAAGTGCATGCTGTAAATTATCCTACAAATGGAGCTGTAGGAATGGTTTGCTGCATCACCTCTGTAATTCATTGGCTCTTTGTTGGCTGATCCTTGCTCCATTGCCTGGAGAGAAACTCAAAGACGTGAACTCCCAGTTCAGAGGCAGAACTGCTGCTGGCCATGATGCAGGGATACTTTGTTAAAGCAATAGGTCTAATACTAGCTTTAAGGCATTCTATGTCTTGGACCTATCATTGCTCTTAGAACATTCAGTCCCAGCTTATTGTTTGATCCCTCTATGTCCTGAGTACAGTTCCACCCTAATGCACTGGCTGTGGACCTATGTGTGCCACTGCCTGCTACCACCGGGAATGTCAGACATGCTCATGTGTGCATGTGCTCTATCGCCTTCTAGTGGTTATACAGAAGCCTGTCTAAAACACATCTGGATTTTTATTCTGATCTTTATTAAAAAAAGAGAATACCACTAGGAAACAAAAGAACATAACTTGATCAAAGGCACCAGGCCTACAAAGTCTAGCAATCTGTCCAGAATCACCGATTGCTGAGAGAAAGGTGAAAAAAACAAACAACTCACCTCTTCCCTAGGGGCTACCGTATTTTTAAAATGTATTTTGTTTATCATGTTTACCACAGCAGTGTGCAGGGGCAAGAGGAGAACAGGGTCCTGTTGTGCAGATATAGATGCACTGCACAAGCCGCATAAGAGACAGTCCCTGCCCTGAAGAGCTTACAGTCTAAATAGACAAGACAGATGGAGGATAGAGCGAAGAGATAGAATGTACAAGCAGAGCAAACAATGCCACAGCAGCAAATACAATGTTAGTTTTGTGATTTTATTTTTTTATTTACATCCTTCCATTCGGGTTATGTTAGGGGGATTAGACAGCTGAAAACAGCAAAATGATCCTGGGACTAGAGCAGGACTGTTGTGATTCAAATTCCTTGGACACAGCAGTTTTAGATCTTATATTTTGGTTGATATCCTTGGCCTTTCCTCCCTCTACGTCGTAGAGTGAAAGGGAAATTGAGACTACTTCCTCCACACAATCACTCGCCCACACCTGTACAAACCTGGCCCCAAACATTCACATACACATGCCAGGAGCTCACTCCCTTTCCTTTTTGGAGAATCCCCTCTCTGAGGGCTAGAGAAAATCTGAGCACTTACAAAAATTGTGTGGTGTATTTATGAATGCATCCAATTGAGGGGAGGAGGGGCAGATGACTGTATAATTATCTCTCAAGTCATTGACTTCCCTAACAGGAAAGGCCTTTTTCTTTGGTAGATTTCTCAAGCTGAGGCACCATAGACCCTGTTACCAGGGAAACCAAACCCTTTCTTTGTCTATTTTAATGGTACATTGAAGATTTGGAGGAGTTTTTATTCCCGTTTGCCTCCGCTGGGCTTTTTCAGTGTTCACCCTATCTCTTATGCTCAAAATGTAACATGCTTTATATTTTAAAAAAACAAACAAAATTGTTCCTCCCCCACAAATTGTCCCTTCTCCCTGCATGCACCCCCCCCCCCCTTACTCCCTATCCCTGCCATCTGGTGGTCTTGGCTGTTATGTTAGTTTTATTAAGAAAGCAATTTTTTTAGCATGACACAAAGCCCCCTACCAAAAAAGTCCCCAAAGAGACATCAACAAGAAACCCTCCTACAGTGGAAACATGCCCTTACAAATAGGCTTGCTCAGCCATACAATATGACATGTTCACACAGGGTTACTTAGTCCTCTTCATGAGATGTGGTGGGGGAGGAGGTGATCTTTGCAGGTTGGGGACGAGGGGAGACATAAGTATTTCCTCTCACGTTAAGAGGAGAAAATGATGAACAGTGATATCACAGCAGTGCTATTCTTTGCCACGGTTTCCAAGCATCCCTGGGTTAGCTGTGTGACTTGAATTGTGAACTGAATTGCCCCACTGCCGGAACCAACGTGTGGCAGTTAATTGGGGTTTGTGGGAACCTGAGTTGGTGCTCTCAGTCTACTTCTTAGTGGACAGCAGTGATAGATGAAACTCAGACTATATTTAGGTTCAGATCCATTAAGTACTCCAAAGTTCCAATGCTTTTTGAAATTACCTTGGCTTATAGAGACTGTCCCTATTGTGCTACAAAAGTTCCCATCTCTTCACAATACCCATTCCCCTAACATGCCTCCCGAAGCAATGCCTGTCCATCAAAAGGCTCCTAGCTCCCATTATCTCTTGTTCCCTTTTGAGGGTGGCTTGCTAGCTCCCTTCAAGTATGAAGGTCTCTTCTTCAGTGAGCATCCTGCTGTGACACAGTGTGACCGGGGTGATTTCTTTGCTTGATCCTACTGAGCTACCCTTTAAAGTTTAACAGACATTCAGGGTCTCCGAGTCACTGATAGAACCTCTACCATTGTGATGATACAGGAAGAGAGGAGGGCAATTCTAACAGTATTATCTGAAGAGTAAGATCCAGAGGGCTGTTAAAACTTAAACAAGGGCAACTCCATGGGATCCAGCAGAAGAGTTACTCAGTACCCTCATGCCAAGCCAGGACAGAAGGCATTCCCTGAATGCAATGGCAACCAGCACAAGCAAGTAGGCCACACGATTATTCTCTATAAAAGAGACCCCAGCACTAGAGAAGGTGAAAGGATACCAGGCCTCCAAGCCGACAAGTAAGAAACTGAGCTGCATTTTGCTTCTACAGGTAAGAAATTGGGATGGAAAGGATCTCAAAAGATGTTTGGGTTTGGGTCTGACATAGGAACAGGAAAAAAACAGGCATAGCGGTTCTTATAAGCTAGTTTGCTCCACTCTTGTGGGATCTGTGCCCACACCATAAGAACAGGCACCAATAATCATCACTAATTTCTCTCCTTCTTTGATGTCCCATTAGAGAGGTCAAGAAAATAGAAATTTCTTCTCACCCTAATGGTCATGAATTTTGGTAGGTCTTGGTGTGTGTTCAAGGGGAGATGAAGATTGCTTTGGCACAGTGTATGCTCTGTCATCTGTTGTTATCTGTTATCTATAGTATCCTGTGGATAACTTGAAGCCATATTCCTCTGCGCTGTGTTATTAACGCTCAAAAACTAAGTAGGATAGGGCTAGGTCAGTACTTGGTTGGGAGACCTTGAAGGAAAACTCAGTATATGGAGGAAAATTGATGGAATCAGTGGGTGGTGCTGTTCCCACTGAGTCTTGTGGTGATTGAGCATCTGGAAAACACTAATAAAGTGCACTGTACGGAGGTGCCATCTTTCAGAGAAGTAAAAGCAAAGTGCTGACCACTTGTGGTCATTAAAGAACTTGCACCACATTTCACAAGAAGCAGAGCGGGAAGGAGTTTAACCTTGGCAAAATTCCAGTTTGAGTTTTACATTCTGATGACCTAAATCCTTTATTGGATATGTCATTGTTCTTCATTTCCTGGCCTAAATGATTGTTTACTGTCACTGTGAACTCCAGTTACCTATTGCATTTCATTCCGGAGCTACACTACTGAATAAAGCATCTCTTCAGTTGTAGCATTTACTGATAACAAATGATGTGGTTACAGCTTGGAGGAGGCACTTTCCTTGAAAGCCCCTGTTTTCCATTATGCACTAGAACTTCATGTGCTTGGTCTCACCCCAAAGTTTACCTTGTTGTATTCAACAAGGTAATGAGTTAAATTATTTTCATGGTTTGGAATTTAGCAAGAGTGAACAAAATCCCCTTTTTCTCCTGTTCCTGCTGTGTGTGCACTCAGAATCATCCTGGGTTTGATTAGTCAGCCAAAGAAAGAAACAGGAACCTCTTTTTGCTATGTGTTTGTACTGTGCCTAGCACAATGTCCATAATGCTATAGCTGGGGCACCTAGGTGCTACCATAACATGAATACTAATAAATAATAATACTACTGTGATGAGCTGAGGTTAGCTAGATGATATAGACCAGTGGTCCCCAACCTTTCTTGTGGGAAACATATTGCTATTCCCAGAAGACTGTGGCGGGCGCCTGACACCCCACTGCCGAAATGCTGCTGCGAAGCGGCAGCAGCAAAAAGTGTCGCCGCTGAAATGCTGCTGAGAAACGGCAACACTTCTCAGCAGCATTTTGGCAGCAGGGTGTCCTGCGGGCGCACAAAAATGCCCTGGTGGGTGCCATGCCACCCACAGGCACCGCGTTAGGGACCCCTGATTTAGACCAAGGGTAGTCAATTTTTTTTGTCAAGGTCCAAATTTCTTGGTCAAGGTATAGTCAAGGTCCAGACTTCAGAGAAAATAATAAAAAAATAACAATAATCATAGAATCGCAGGACTGGAAGGACTCTTGAGAGGTCTTCTAGTCCAGTCCCCTGCACTCATGGCAGGACTAAGTATTATTTAGACCATCCCTGATAATAATAAGTAAATAAAAAGGTTTTGGGGTCCATTCAGAAGTGTTTGGCAGTCTGTATTTGGCCCACGGTCTGCCTATTGACTACCCCTGATTTAGACATAGGTGGAGGAGTCCCTTGGGGTGTGAGAGTGAGATGGAAATGTATTTGGCGCACTAGTGTCATTCACTACTAGTTGAACTAGAATTTAAATCCCCTTAGTTAGCGCTGGCAGAAAGGCATATGTGCAGGCAGAAAAAGGGGTGAGGTTTGAGCAGATGGGATGTATATTATCTCCCTAGCGGCATAAGGGTGACTAATCTTGACATCTAAATCCCTGTCTATGCCTGAAGTTCAGCCATACAGATACCAAGGTAAACTCAATTGGTGCAAATCCTGACTTTCCTTGTCTACACTTGGGGTTTCGATCAGTGCAGCTATTGGGTTGGAACTGGGGCCACACCCAAGTATATACAATGCCTACATTAAAAGAGCCAACCCTTTCCCAGTATAACTGGTGGAACGCTGCCCTCCAGGCAGAATTTTTATTAGTTAATTAACACAGTAGTACTCAGAATGTGCTAGGCCAGTGGCTCTTGACCTTTTCCATACTGTTAAGCGCAGGATACAAGGGATAAATGGTTTGGGACCTCCTTCCCATTTAGCCATAAAGAAAGGCTGAGCACTTGTGACCTCCCTGGATTAATGTGACCCCCTCCTGCCCCCCCAATGAGAGTCTATGTGCTAGGCACTTTCCAAGGTGTTGCGTCTGTTGACCTTTACACAACAATAACAATAAGTAGAAACTGCAAGGGCACAACTGGGTTCCAAATAACCATGTTTATTAGCTAGACACAAACATACAGGGCCTAGCTATGCACACCCTGCTTCTCTGACTGGTTTCTGGCACCTTCGGAAACAGAGAACACAGTCAGTGCACCACTAGAGGCCTCACATTATTTAAAAAGCCACTACCCTATTCCCGTATGCTACATAACGGAAGGCCCAGCCACTACCCTGAAGAGCTTACATCCTACAAAAAACAAGAACAGAATAAAGGTAGGGAAAAGAGATACAGTCTATTGGCAAAGTGAGCTGGCTGACAAGACTCACACAGCTTATTAATGACCCTTTTTAACACACTTAGGGCTTGTCTAAACACAGTTTTTGCACTGGTTTAACTAAATTGGTTTAAAAACCAATTTAGTTAAGGTGGTGTCATCCCCTAGAGTGGACACATTTATATCCGGACACATTTATATTGGCTTAGCTTGTGTCAGTAAATTTACCTTCCTCTGCTCTTCTGTCACTTCAACTCCTTCCCACAGCAATCAGTTTCTCTTGCAGTGCCTTTACCTCGCTCCTGGATTCTGCCCCTTCTCTTCACACCAAAGAGCAGTTCACTCAGATGGTAAACGTACAAACTAAATTTGGGGGGTAGGGGTGGGACACGCTTGCTCCGTCCAGGCTTCGTGGAAGGAATGGGTCTTCAGAAGGGACTGAATAGAGAAGAAGGTTAGTGGCTTTGCAGATGCAGTGTCTGCCTCAGCTCTGATGTGCAGCTTTGCAGCAGGCTATGTTGGAGTATTGGTCTTTCCACAGCTGTTACAGTGACATGATATGTTGCAAAGGAACAAGACAAAATATCTGAAACTGAGGAGGCAACATACCTGCTAACTCCACTATGGATGTCTGTCCATTTTGGTTTCACAGTCATATGGCTTTTGGCTTTATAAATGCCCTGAGGCCCCCATCATCAGCCCACCGAATGACACTGTTTTCAAATGGCTGCACTTAAGTCCTTGGGTCACACTGAAGGAAGATCCCGGAGTAGTTCTTCCTGTGTGGACATTTAAGGCATATCATTCTCCCTCCCCACCACCCATGGATACACCAGCACTGCACTTAGTTTTTTTTCCTACCAAATGATGCTGGTGACTATTGCTCCCACTTTGCCCTGTCAAATGATAACATTTTACTGGCAACTTGCATGCCAGAAATGGAATCGAGACTCTCAGACTTAACATTAGGCTCGTCCTCGAAGAATAGATACAGTGACATTGCTAAGTTTGAAAATAATTAGGTTCACAGTTTAAAAGCTGTTGAGGATTACATTTGTTGGCACACGTGCAGTACATGTGCACATTCATGTTTAGGAACTGCAGAAAGTGCATGCATTAGACATGGCTGACCGTCTGGGGAGGAAGATGCCATTTTGTGCAAAAACGATGTCATGTCTGCTAGCATCGACCGGTGAGCACATATTGTCTCAGGTAAAGCTGCTTTACTGCCCAGAGCCAACGAGGAATTTTTTGTAAAATCTATCTATCTTCCAGTTGTTTGGTCAGAAAGGGGAAAAACACTGTGTTCCTTTTTTCTGCAGGATCATTTTTGTGCAAGATCCCATCAGCCAGCATAGTTAGCTGTAGTGTCTAGAGTCGCACAGTGCCCATACGCACTTCTTGTGATTCTAGGTCAGGTGAGAGTATCTGCCCTACCCCTTCACTATAGCTTTCCACACTGGGTTCCAGAAGTGGAAATAGGCATCCCCCAAGTCTCTCCCACACTCTCAATGCAGGCCTTCATGTGGGAATCCAGCCTCCTCTAAAGCCACACGGATGTTGAGTCAGTTCTTGGGGTGAGGTGTATGTGTGAGCCCATATACATTTTCAGGGACACCAATTTATTGAATGCAGTGTGTGCTTGGAAGAAAACATATGTATAAATAATAATACTAATACTAATTAATAGTTGGGTCATAGAATGTTTTGAGGAGGGATTTGAATGAAGGAGATGGAGGGGAGATTTTTTGGCAGGACAAGTGGAGGTTCAAAGTGTAAGAGTAGCCTTGAAGGTGTGAGGATGAGGTGGGGAAGAGATGCCAGGGTACTGGGGCTTTACGGATTTCTTATGTTAAAATGTAAATGTAACGAGACCATGCCACTTGAAGAAAAAGTTCTCCTATAATCTACAAAATGGAACATATCTTCCAACACAATCTCTGAGAGGAGGAAGAGGAGGATGTGGGAGGGAACAGTGAACGGGGAAGATGGGGAGAAGACAGGAAGGAGGGGGAGAGAGACTGCTTTGGAGAAAGCAATAAGGATAGAAGGGGAACGGAGAAGAAAAAGAGATGGGTGAATTGTAACAGAGAGAAGTGGAGGAAGAGGGGACAGGGATAAGAGAATGGTGGGGGGAGAATGACAGATGGAAGGGAGAAGGGGGAAGTGAGGAGGGGGGATGGGAAAGGGGAGATGGAGAAACTAGGGGGAGGGGAAACATGCTGGGAAAGGCTGCAGAGGAAGACAAAACATAACTGTGAGTCTCCTGATGTCATTGAAATTGCCTGGAGAGCCATCTACTGTCCACAAGCAGAACAGCAGCCCATTTTGTGAGGGGAAAAGTGCTGGCGTGGTAAGTCTATATCAGTTCCATCACTCCCTGGCGCTGGGCACACACTGAATTTGTCACAGATCAGTAAGTGATGCCAGAGAGTGAGCTGAGCTGGAAACAGCTGGGCCAGCTGCATACAGCTGGAGGGTAACAGAGCAGGCTCTAGAGGTTCCCCCCATTGCGATGCTCCCTTCTGCCCTTCGGGGATTGATGCTTGCCTAGCATTGCAGGAGCTTGGTGGTAACACCTGTCTGGGCTGCTCCACACCCCCCGCCACTGCAAGCCCCGTGTTATAAGTTTATTTCCAAGGCCCAGATACTGCTGCACTCCTTGGGCCTGAGAGCCCAACAAGAGGTTTTGAGGCAGATGGCCTGTGGGGGTGGGACAAGGCCAAAAGCAGTGGACATGTCTGAGCAGTGCCGGATAGTTTGTCACTCTTTGTGCCAACAGCATGTGTCCTTCTGGAAGCCACCTCTCCAGGGGAATCATAGCTTTAACCCACTACAGTCATATTTTTGACACCAGTGGTTGGAAAACATTTTGTTGAAGGATCAGAATGGCAGGGGATCCCCTGGCCTCCTCAGTCTCCCAAGGGGAATAAAGTTCTAATCAAAATAAAGCAGCAGAAGGAAGAATCCTCTCCAGTAATGTGCTTGGTACAAGCTGAAACACTGGCAGTATATACCATCAGGTTGCCTTGTGTCACTGCCTTGGCGACATCAAATGCAGCTCAGATGAGAACATCTTCCCTGCATGCCTCCAGCTGTGCCAGCCCCCACCTACCATGAAAGCTTTGTTACAGCGCTGTGGAAAACGTGTCAACCTCTGCTGTGCTGGGAGCTTTCTCAGAGCATTGTACAGTGATCCGCCATTAGGCCCCTGAGCAGTACTGCGGCACAAGTAATAACAAGTTCTGTTACCCCTACTGACAGCAGCAGTGACTAAAGCTTCCATAAAAGCACTACCTTAGCTGTACCAGGTTTCCCTGCTGCTAAAGGTCTGGCATATGCCTTGATTATCTCATTCACTGGCTACAGTAACTTCCTCCTCTTTGCCCTTCCTCATTGTCTGGTCTCTAATCCACCCAAAGCAATCTTCCTCTCCCTCCATTCTCACCCCACCATCCTCTCCTCATAGTGCCTCACCTGCTTCCTCTCATTTTGCATCAAGTTCAGGCTCCTCGTTCTCCCTATCAGTGCTCGCACACATCTTCAGTAGGCCCCTGCATGTGTCAGCTCTTATTTTCTCTTGCACTCATTCTCATGCTCTACGCACTGCCTTATATTTCTCTCACTATGGGTTTGTGCCTTTTCCTCATACCAACCGCTAAACTACAAACAGCCGCCTTCCTGTGCTCCAGGCCATCTCCATTTTCTCCTTTGGCTGCTTTCTTACAACGCTCCTTTTGCTTAGTCTTCTCCCCCTGATCATCTCCGAAATGCTGTCAACTCTCATTCTTGTGTCTGACTCTTAATTATTTGGGTGCTGTCCATCTAATTTAGATTCCAAACTCCTCAAATCAGGAACCTCATCTTCCTACATGCCAATGGACTACGGGGCTACTACTAATTGCATCAGCAGCCCTGAGAGCTTGCAGCACTGCCACAACCCCTCAGACCTCAGCAGCATGGAGAGCTTCTCCACAGAACAGGCTTACCCGTGTCAACCACACCTTCCCTGACAGCTTCCTCACAGCATTGTGTCAGCCATGCCAACTCTTCCAGCAGTGAGCGCTTCCTCACACCTCTGCTTCCAGCATGTCAAGCCCAGAGCAGACCTGTCTGGCAGCATGGGGCATGTCACCTATTAATTTCTGCCTCACACTTCCACTCATCTCATCTCTATGTTCCAGCCGTCCAAGATGTTCTTTCTCACCAAGGGGATCCTTACCAATCTGGTTCATGTCAAACTAAATGAGATGTAATTAGGAATAATTATGATACGACAAGGTCTGAAATGAGGAGCAGATGGGGCTTCCCCCAACATGATCCAGGTCTGATTTCAGGGGGCCAGAGGGGGAGCCATGGTGATTTTAATGATTTCCTGTATTCCTGCCAATGGAAATTGCGTGGATGAATACAGTGTCATGGTCAGCAAACTGCACACAGCATAGGAGGAAATCCAGCACTGTTATACAGCTGCCTCTTGCTTACCATGCCCGTGTTCTGTTTCTGAAGGTATTGCAGCACCCTACTGGGATGTTCACTGGGCAGGGAGGAGAGGAAAAGGAAAGGAGGATGGGCAGTTAATTATTAGGCATAAGCAAAGCAGGGAGGGGCCTCAGGTGCAAAAATGAGAGTAACAGAAGGACTTTCCTTTTGGCTTTTCTATTTAATAAACAACAACCAACCTCAAGCTAAACTGTTCTATCTTTCTAAACCACATGATGGGGGCTCTCCATGATGTGGGAGTCCCAGCGTGGCGCTCACTGTAAAGCAGAATACACAGTGTGGGAATCCCAGCTCTTGGCTTTCCATGAAGAGAACGTTGGCAGGGAACAAGGGCATGACCTCACTTGTGATGTTGCTGGAGATGTCAGTTGACTTTGTCAGTATAGTACATGAATGTGGGGTGGAATATGGATTCTGCAGTCCGTAGCTAAACAGAGTTGTGGGTCTGCATGTGCATCCACAGAGGGATGGAACGTTCAAAGGCAAGAGAGTAACCCAGGGCCAAAGTGGACACTTCCTTCCTACATTTAAAATAGTGTAATCCTAAAGAAAATCCCATAGCGCTGTGCTAAAGCAATCCCAGTAACCAGCCCCTTTCCCTATTGCAATAACCTTGATCTCAGAGGGCAATTTATCTGAGATTTATCACCACCACATATCTGGATATGTCCCTTAGGGAATCTATCTAATTTAACTATACAGCACATGTGGTGGCGATATCTTGCACTCTGCCCTCTAATCCATCTCCCGTGGGGCTACTTTTAATACTCTAAACAGCTGAGTGGTTCCAACAGCTGATACAGATTTACTGTTTAAAACAAACTGCCTGAGAAATAGCCTGCCCTGGAACAGTGACCAGTTCATATATTTCCTAGTCATAGTTTTCAAGGTGAAAAAGGACCATTATGATCATCTAATCTGAGCTCTTGCACAGCACTAGCACGACTAAAGGGCCGATATCTTGTAGACCATCAGGGCTTGAAAGAGGATCTCTATGCCATACCCAGCAGAAGCAGACCCTAAACTCTTGCATTGTCATCTGTGGAAAGTCTACTGGAGGTGACTTTTAAAGGGTTCTGAGATGCACCCGTTATTTTTCTGTCCCTCTGAGGCCTGTGCATTTGGATTGTTGGAGCCTGGTTCTTTCCTGCCAGTTTTGCACCAGCATAAACCTATTGACTTCAGAGCATTGCTTGTTTTACTGTGGCCTCATGAGGCACTAGTCCTCTCTGTTGTCATTCTCATTGCTAGTTCCCTTGCTTTTCTTTTGTTTGTACATTTGTTCGGAGGTGAAAGTCCCTGACTTATATGTAGGCTTGGAAGGATTAGATTTTTATCAGGAAATGTCAGTAAGTGTTGATTTCATGGACACACAAACCAATGAAAAAATATTTCCATTCATGATCATCTATATTTACAGACAGGCAAAGTAAGAAAAATGCTGCTTGAGAATTTATTAGAGTTTGATTTAAGGATTTCTACTTTGTATATTTTGACATGTGAGGTTGACAATTTGTGTTTTAACTGTTATAAAGCTTTAACTTTTTGAATCTCAGTGTCAACTCTTATTAAGTAATTATTGTCTGACTCCCCAGTTGTCTGCCCCTGCCAAAATGTCATGTACCTGTGAAAATTTAAATGGAAGAAAATTGAAAAAAAGACTTAAAAATAAACATTGATATTATCTGTCAGGGGAAAAAATCTGCCAAGTCTACATATATTACGCACCATGTTTAACTAACTGTGTCTGTCACTTGCTGAGTTGAGAAGCATCTGTTTTGTAAGCTAGGAACTTTAATTTTCCTAAAGGATTTCTCATGTAACTCTTGGAATAGGCACAGTTCTAACAGAATGCTCCATGAACCTAATTTTTGTTCTGCTTTTGAGTGGCTTAATAATATGCAAAGGAAAATCAGGATGACTATATGGGCTTGACTTCCTCTTTATTATTTTATTAATTATCATCATTATTATTATATTATTTGGTAATTGTATTGTGGTCATACATAGGAGCCCCAGTTGTGGACCAGGAGCCCATTATTCTAGGTGCTGGACAAGCACACAACAACAAAACTAGTCCCTGCTCCATAGAGCTTACTCTCCTAGAGGCAGATCCTCAGCTGGTATGAGAAATCATCATTCCATTTAAGTCAGTGGAGCTATGACCATGTACACCAACTGGGGATCTCTCCTCTAGATTGTGTCATCACCGAGCCCTGCACCCTGAGCAGGACTGAAGCACCGAGCCCACAGCTGGGCTGAAGCCTGGAGTCTCACGTCCTGAGCCCGCCTTGAGCCCACCCTGAGCAGGGCTGAAGCCCCGAGCCCCGTGGGGCAGAAGGTAGTAGATCATCATTTTTTTTCTAATGGGGGATCACAGGTTTTTTTTAAGTCCAAGCGGGGTCACCAGCACGTAGGTATCTCTGTGTTGCAGCTGGGAGGTGTGATTCCCAGCCCAGGTAGACAGATTTGTGCTAGCTCAGCTCAAATCTGTCAGCCCAGGAATAACACCTCCTAGCTGCAGTATAGACCTACCTGTAAGGGCGAGAAGCTGCAGCATAGATACTGGGCCAGATTTACAAAATTGTTTAGGCAAAAAGATGCCAATAGGCAGCTTGTAGGATTTTCAAAAGTGCCTAAGCAGGTTAGTCAATGGGAGGTAGGCACCTACCTCACTTAGGTTCTTTTGTAAATTTCTCTAGATGCCTAAATACTTTTGTAAATCTGGCCCACTCTCATTAACATTCTATTCCAGTTTACAAAGCCTCTTGCTGGCATCACTGATCATTCATTCCAGGCTCTTTTGCTTTTGACTTGGGATTGCTCCTAACACACAGAACCTTACATCAGGTTAAATGATAGGGTAGAAGCAGAGCAAGCAAGAATTGGTGCCCTCATCAGTGTCCCAGCTCCTCTGTGGTAGCCTGAACCATACCTTGGCAGCAGACGGATGGTGGACTCCATTCCCTGACTAGCTGATCCAAGGGCTCATCTATGTGTGGGAAATTCGGGATGAATCAGCAATAGTATCCAATGAATCCAAATACTTGATGGATATCATAAAGGTGCCTTTGGATTGACCATTTCTGCAGTGCTTTTGTTCTGTCTTCATCATCATCTTCTACCGCCGCAGCTGACAGGATGTGCACCAGGAAGGATATTTGCTTCTCAGCTAATGGCTCTGCATTCCATCTTGAGACCTTTGTTCTGTTGACATTCAAAGACTAGATGCAGCCTCTCCAAAGGAGTGTCAAAATCTTCAGGGAATACCATGTATCATTCAGCTAAATCAGCAGGAGGTCAGAGACATAATCCTAAGGACTATCTCCATTAATCTCTTTATGGTTCCTAGGCTCTGTATAGTCCCAGACAGCATGAGAATCCCTTTCTGAAGACACAATGACTTGGTTACTGCTCTCTTGGGGGCTTGTGCTGGGTATCCCAGGAAACCTTGGATGGAAGCAGAAGTCAAATATAGGGTAAGCAGAGAACTGAAGCAGTCTTCTACACAGGGCAGGGAGCAAGCACTTCTGCTGGTCATGGTGTAAACCAAACCCATTTTTTCATCTCCAAATACCTCAGTGCTGGAAAAGTCGAAGAGCCCACGAGGACAAATATCCTAAATAGTATCAGTTATGTTCCAAGTGGGGTCTCCGGGCTGCTGAACCCACTGACTCTACTGGAGTGCTCATAAAGAGCTGGGAGAGTTTGAACCCTCTCTGTCCTCCACATCATTTGGAGGTGCAGGAGTAAGAGAATGAACCTCTTGATTACACTTACCTTCTGTGGAAACAGTGGAAGAAACATGCTGCTGGGCCAGCTGCCTGGACTACCAATGATAGGAGAGGATGCAGAGAGAAGTGACCTGCTGCCTCCATCTATAGGAGAGATTTGAGAAGAGAAGGCTCCTTCCACTCTAATCTATTAGCATCATCGGTGGGGTGGAGTGGAAGAAACTTCAGAGCAGGACTTAGGTGGGCAGCATTGAACCCAAATGCCAGTGAATATGAAGTTCCATGTTAGGCTGAATGCTGGACTTTGGAGCCTGTGCAGATCCCTACAGAGTGTAGGTCTTGCTTGGCATGTTGTGGGCTCATCCACCCATCCTGTTTACCAGAAGCAACTGACATTTTATCCTGTGATGCTGTATGGAATTGTGAGACATTTTATATTATTATTAATACCAATATTATAAAATTGCAGTGAATCATGCCAGATATGCCGTGTAAAGTGTCAGTGGAAATGTTATGATTTGCCAAGTATGATAGTCTTGTTTATATGTTTGTATCACCTTTGTATTGTGAATTATAGATATGTATGATATATCTGTATTTCAAAACTTGTGCTGTTTCTGGGTGACACCCCTAGACAGATTGGTATCTGCAGTGCCTAGCCTGTTTGATGGTTATTAAGGGACATTAGCTATACAAAGAACTCATTGAAAAAAGCCAGGAACTACACCTTATGAGTCAGCAAGACATGTAGGGGCATGCCTATGGACAGAACTCTAAGGCTTTTCCATGCCATGTGCTGTGAAGCTTGTGTTTGGAACACAGGAAGTACCAGTCACATGGCAAAAGGAATATAAAGGGCAGCTGCATTTTCTTCATTTTGTCTTCATTCCTGCTTCTTACCTCTGGAGTATTCTACAAACAAAGCTCTGAACAAAGGACTAAATGACCCATTCAAGGGGTGGATGTGTTCCAGAGGGACTTTCAAGCCAGCGAACTCACCAACACTGCTAAGAACCTGACCATATGGACTTTATAGTCTTATATATATATCTGATTGCTGGATCATTTAACAACTCTCTTCTTGTTCTTTCTTTTTTCTTTATAATAAACCATTAGTTTTAGATGCTAAAGGATTGGCTGGCAGCGAAGCAATTTGGGTAAGATCCAAACTAATACTGATCTGGTAACGTGGCTGGCCTTTTGGGGTCAGAAAAATTTTTTGTAAAGTGAGCAGAGTTTTTAAATAATTTCTCACTGTACTGGACCTAGGTGCTGACTGGGAGCCAGAGAACTGGAATGCAATAAAGGGGGCTATATGATTTCTCTTTTTTTAGCTTCTTGATAACCTGTGTGGGGGAGCAGGAGCACAGTTTGTTACTGGTTGGTGAGTTTAACTTCAATGTTAACCACCAGTGTTGGGAGAATCTGTTTTTCTTTTTGCAGCCTGCCCTGACCTTGGCATATTCAGTGAAGGCTACCACAGATACCCCGAGTCACATACCCTCCTGTCCTTTTCCTCTAGAGATGTGGCACATGGACCTTCTGTAAAGATATAGAAACTTCTAACCATTGAGAGATAACTTACTTAAGAATGAAGTAGGTTTTCTAAGTCCAACTGCATTACTTGGCTTTAGAGAGCATTTTTTCTACATTTCAGTCTCTACCCCCAGAAAAATGGTCCCATCAATAAGCCAGAAGCATGTAATTTTTCTTCTTTGAGTTGTAACTCTATCCAAGGCCTCTTAAGCAGCTAGCCAACATTAGTTTTAGTCAGGTTGATCTTGAGCCTAATCATTGTTCAGGCCTTGATCGGGTGGTTCCCAACAGGGTTATCTCCAAAATAGTGGCTCCAAGTAGAAAATTTAGCCAAATTATACCCCAACATCCCCAAACTATCCACAATTAATATGTAAATGATGTACTGCCTCGCTCAGTCAACTTCCCTTGCTCTCCAGCAGATGCCAGCAGAAAGCTTACTCAGTTTTCAGAGTAGCAGCCGTGTTAGTCTGTATTCTCAAAAAGAAAAGGAGTACTTGTGGCACCTTAGAGACTAACAAATTTATTAGAGCATAAGCTTTCGTGAGCTACAGCTCACTTCATCGGATGCATTGCATCCGATGAAGTGAGCTGTAGCTCACGAAAGCTTACTCAGTTATCTCCCTTCTCTTCCAGGTTTCCCAGGCCACATGGCTTACTCGTAGAAAGTAGTTTTAAAGAGGGGATTATATATCTATGCTAAAATTCTCAGAAGAAACTGGTGATTTTGGGAGTCCAACTTGAGGTACACCCTAAAGGGGCCTGATATTCAGAGGGTGGCTGCTCAGCATCTTTTGAAAATCAAACACCTTTAAAACGTCTCAAGCTGGATACCTAAAATCACTAGTCAGTTTTGAAAATCTTGGCCCAGGTATTCTAGCTGGGAGGTGCCTTCTGCAGCAGACGCAGGTCTAGTTATACTCAATTCAGATTAGAAGACGCTCGGCATGGCTGTCTCTACGGTAGCTTGATGAGGAGTCTGGGATACCCTGATAATAAAAAGCTTTGGAACATTATTCTTTTTGTGTGTTTACACAGATTTAGTCACTCTAAGACCACCTTTTCTCACACTGGATCATGTTAAACATGCACGCACTCATCACCCAAGAGAAACACAATACAGAAACAAAAAAGAGGACTTGTATATTGTGGAAATGATGCTCTCCCAACAGCAGATTCCCTTTCCCTCCTTCTTTCCCGCCCTTCACACCTCCCAGGGTCTGTTGTCATTTCTCGATATGCTGTTTGTTATAAAGTGCCAGGCACATTGAGAACAATTTATAGAGAAATAACAACCACATACAAAAAAACCCATATTAATGGGTGCCCTATTTATGGGCAGCATAGATTACATATAGGGACATGCTTGCTTGCTTTATTTTTATTGCAGAGAGGAAAGCACAGTAACTGAGGGCAGATTCATGTGATATTTTGCATGCAGGGAGGTCTTGGTATGAATTAAGGAGTAGACTTCATTTGATCACTTATCAGACAATATGCACAGGGCCCTCTGGTGGCCAAAACAGTACCTGTGAATTCCCAATTTAAGAGTTAAAATCAAATGACAGTATATGTGAGGTGTTTTTTTTTTAATGGAGGAATTTACAAACCCTAGTATGAATGTTTTTTTTTCAATCAGATGTTCTTAAGATTTCAACTCTGCTTCAATTATAGATCCCTTAAGTCTGTTGCTCAATAACTGACTTGGAAAATGGGATTGGCCTGAAATTGGCCATTTACTCTGAAGGCCAAGGAGGCTGTTTCAATAAAGTTTGAAGAAAATTCATTACATGTTTTTGACATAGACCTCATTTAATATTTCCCTGAATTGGAAGTTGACTTGTCTAAAACATTTCTTTATGCCCTTCCAGCTCAAAAATGGCTTGTTAACTATCCCAAGGGCAGCTGAGCCCATGAGAAGCAGACGGGAAGAGAAAAGGGTTTCAAGAAACCAGCTCTGGATGCTAATCAACTTGCTAATCACCACCTGGGTCCAACTTCCCTTGCCTGGGCAAATTCATTGAAAAGTGGCCATGTCTAGACTAACGCAGCATATAATCTGCTCCTGCTTCCTTGACCTCCTCCATAATATGGTTCAGCCCAAACCCTGGCATGGAGAGGGCTGTAGTAGCACTGATAGGTGACCTTCCTATTGCTGTAGTAGTCAAACCTTGGAGGTCATGCTGCTGGACTTATTGAAGATTTTCATACAGTTGATCTCTCACCTCCAGATACTTGATGACACACATCCAAGTCTTGCAGGAGTGGATGGGGTAACATTACATTGCCTTTGATCCTTCAGTCCAAGCAGATCCCAGAGTGGCAAAGCGTTTCGCATCCTCGAGAGTCCTCCCATGCAAAGTCACAAGCAGGATCAACTTTGTCTCTTCCCCTTTTCTAAACGTATATTATGGCGAATCCCATGGCCTGGTGACTCCTGATGCATACAAAGCATGCATGAATAGCTTAATCTGCTAGTGCACCCCCTCCTGTGACTCATTGCTTGCTTTTAATAAGGGTGAGGCTCTCTGCAAGCATCAGCGCATTGACAGGTCATTGCAATAGAAATCCGGTAGGTGGCAGCAATATGCTTTTTATGAAGACATCTGTGCCATTACTCAGCTGCAGCAGAAGGTGGCTGTTTCTTTGAGCGAAGGGAAAGAGCTGGTTCAGCACAAGAGGAAAAGCCAGAGAGAATGAATCAGAATAGCGGTGGGGAGAGTAAGGGGAGTGAAGATTGTGTATAACGAGAGAGCAAGTGTGAACTTTAACGTGGTCAAGGTGGAGTGGGCTTGAACTTCCCCAAACCCAAAAGAGCATAGTTTGGGGAAAACCTACAACCACGTCACCTCCCTCTGGGGACAGTGCACAGGAGTAATTGGCTGGCTAATCTAGAATACAATTAAGTGAGCTAATGCAGTCCCATCTTCGTGTGAGGTACCGATTAGGTGAGAGTTGAAATTGCAAGGTGCCCTTATTTAAAGCGCACCTCTCAGACCATCCCATCCTTTCCTCAGCTAAGGCAATACAAATGTATGTCTTGCACTGTAATAACATCCTCCAATGGAGCACCTGCAAATTCAGTGCAATGGCTGCAGAGCATTTGTTCCTGTTTTACACCCTCTGGTGCTGGCTCTCTGGTCAGGTGCATCTCCAGCACAATCGCTTTGTGTCTGATTGTTAAAAAATGAATGTAATAGCTGCCGACTGGCAGCACCTGGTGTCTGAAATTCAGAAAAGGCCACATTTCCCCTTCCCTCATAAGTGCCCATCTGCAGCACTGGAAATGCTGGTCAGCTGGCATACCTGCTCCTTATGAAATGGCCTCAGGCTCCAACTTCCCCTTGGCCTGTGTGAAAGGAATGTGATCTGAATACAGGCTGGGGCATAAGTGCTTTTGTATAGAGATCCTGACTCTGACTCCAACTCCCATCCCCACAATCTGTGCTTCCTCATCTGACAAATAGGAGGAACAGTAGTTACCTGCCTTGCTGAGCTGTTGTGAAGATTGATTAGTTAACATGTGCATGTGCTTTGAAGATGTTATGATCTTGCAACCTAAGCTGGGTTGGGTCTGAAATGTACTTGGGTGAGCCACCTAATAAAATCCAGGTAATGCTAGGGATACAATAGTTGCTATGTCACAACATCACACATACTGGGTTGGAAGTAAATGCTGGGTTGTCTGTGGTTCAATAACCTGCATCAAGCAGAAGTCTGCACTCTCTTTATCAAAGGACTTTGATATTTTTCAAAGGGATGTTGTTTTGAACTAGTAACCTTGAGCTAAAATCTCCATCTCATATCTTCAGTCCTCTGAGCCATCTACTGCGACGATCTCCCCCTCCCTCCCAAATATATATTTTAATATTTTTTTTAATTTTGGAGAGAATAAAAATGAAGTTCCTAAAGATCTAGGAACTTCAACGTTCTCTAGAGAGCTAAAAGGCAAAATTGGAGCTATCTTGGCAGTGTGAGAACTCCAAAAAGTCAGATTAAAGTTCCAACTTTCTTAAATAACCTCCTAAAACAATCAAGTGTCACCTTCAGCTTCTCCAGTTTGAAGGTGGAAACTGATCCTCAAAGCGTGGGGCTTGTCTAGTGTTGCAGACCCCAGCCTGTAGTGGGGAGCAGAGTGCAATGAGTTAAATACCTTGGGATGGTAGAGCAGGGTGAGGTGGTGCAAGTCTGTGCAAGGCTTCAAGCAGGTAATTATCGTGTCCCACCCTCCTTTTCCCTTTCTGTTCTCTTGCAACTTGTTCTTCGTTCAACCTTGATCATCTTTTTTTATTTATTGTGGGTTACTTTGCCCCAGTGAAATAGTACGATTTTGTCACTGCTGTTGCTAATTGGAAAAAAATGCAGCTTCTAATCTCCTGCTAAACAAAAAATTGTCTTAAATTCTGTTCCTGTTTGTTGGTGTGACACTGGCAGGCCAGGTTCCAACTCATGCCAAGGTCCTTGTGTCTCAGCTGACAGAAGCTGTCTGGCTCACTTGTGGGGTTATATTGGTAAAATAGGTGTTAGAATTCTAAGATAGTATTTAGACTCTATTGAATGATTTGTGAGGTGCTGCATGCTTTACTTTTAATATCTGTGTTCCGTATTATAATGTGCTGTTTGAGCATGTGTAGTGTGAGCCTCTGTGGATGTACAAATCGCCATACAGGAGCGGGACATTTATTAGTGTGAGGAGTTGCTCTTCCACAGAAATAACGCCCCTCCCGAAGGAGGAGCTCCAGCAATACCAGACAGGCTATGGGCAGATCTTACAATTGGAGTTTCTTGTCTAGATTGAGAAACCTTCCACAAAAGGACTAAAGACTCTTATTATTGTTCTGCTCTCCTCCACTTGAAGATGAGTCATGCATGTAAGTGAACTCCTCCCATCAGCTGAGTTTGCAGTGGAGACCACATGGCAGGAGGGGGATAAAACCCCACACAAAAGGAACAAGGTATCACTATGATGTTTGGACTCTGGGGGGAGCAAGGTGTTTCAAGGCATAAGCAAGAGATCCCCAGCTGCATAGCTGATTATAGAAGCCTATATTACCTTTTGAAATCTAAGACTATAACTCTTGTGTGTATATGTTTGCTTGCTTTAACTTCCTAAATAACATTCTAATTTCCTTTTCCTAGTTAATAAATCTTCATATAATTTATTATAGGATTGGTTACAAGTGTTGTCTCTGGTGTGAGACCTAAAATGCAATTTACGAGGGTAAGTGATTGGTCCTTTGGGATCAGGTGTAACCTGAATATTGCTGTGATTCTTGGTGTAAGGGGCCATCTTTCATAGAGATGCGCTCACCTACATGGCAAGACAGGCTGGAGTACCCAAGGGGACTGTCTGTGACTGTGTGGTAAGGCTGTTAAAGTGCCTGAAGAGTTTACACTTGGTGCTGTTGGTTGGTGTAATCTAAATTTAGAACTCACAAGTGATTAGGGGTTTGTTTCCTGGTTTTTAACAGTCTGCCCTGCGGTTGGTACTCATGCTCTTGCTTCACTATTGGAAGTGTTACACCTGGAATTATTATTATTAACATATAGTATATTGCCACAACATAATATAACCATAAATTCTTTTATCAAATCTAAAGGCCTAATGGTATTTCTACAATTGCTCTAAGCATGCCTAAAAAGTCTAAATAATAAGCGATTTACTACATCCAAACAGTGACAAAATATTTATAAGCATTTTATTAAAACACTTACAAAAGGTCTAAATCCATAGTTACTTAGACCTACATGAGTCGGCTCCAACTTGGTCAGGCAGATATTAGCAATGAGTCCTGTAAGAATTTACTTTTTTATACCCTTTAAGAAACTAGTGATGTCATTGCCAATTATCGGACCTAGCTAAGGCCAGATTAAGCAGGTTTTTTTATAACACATTAAAGAGACTTTTATAGCCAATTATTTACTGTATCTGGTACCCAGTTAACTATGTTTCATTTCTGTTACTTCAGCCCAAACTTTAAAAAAGGTAATACTGATATTGGGCGGGGGGTCACTACAAGTTTAGCACAACAACTCTTCTTTCTTATGATCTCATTCTTTTTGGTCACATGCTTTGGGGCTATTGCTAATATCCCAGCTCAATTTAAAACCTTAGTTCACCCATGTCTAACGTGGACCTATTTTGCTACACAGCTCCTCTATAGTCAGGGACAATGGGGCTGATATAAATTGTGTAGCTCCATTGAAGTTGATGGAACTATGCTGATTTAAACCAGCTGAGGAAATGGCCCTATATTTTGGGCGGTTGCCCTCTCCACCAAAACAATTACTGTAACAATCTTGGGGTTCATTAAATAACAAATCAGTGAATGAGAAAGGAATCCAACTTTAATCAAACAAACTGGATAGCGTCTGTAGTAAGCTGCTGCACACAGCCATCATGGTATTCCCAATCCCCGCCTTCAGGGTACAACTGCAAATTCCTATGTTCATAATACTGTCCCGTATGAGGAAGCGTCTCTAAATTATAATCTTCTACAAACATATCTCTACATCTTCCCTCTTACAGAAAAACAAGTTAACTCTTATATATATAAACAGCTAACAACTGTCTAATAACATATGCATTAAATTCTTAACCTATGTAATACATTTCCATAAACCCAATGTGTTAGCTACCTAGAGAGCTTACCAGTACATCACTCTTGAGTGAGTCTTTGCCTCTCACTTTCCTCAAATATCCCTTCTCCTGGCAGGTTAGCAAATCTCTGAGTCTTTCAGGACATTTAATCTCCCCCTCTGATCTTCTCAGTATCAGCCTTTCATTAGAGTCTGAGTTGTTCTCTTGTTCCTTGACAGTTTCTCCTTTGTGCACTGATGATAAAGGATCAGTCAAATGGGAAATGCCACAGTCCACATCTACTGTACATGCAGGGCTGGATTTACACCTTATACATCCCTAGGCACATCATCTTCAGCACCCCTCCTCCCGCCCCGCCTCTCCATGTGGCCCTGCCTGGAGCCCCCTCCTCCCCAGGTGGCCCTGTGACCCTCCCAGTAGCCCTGTGTGGCCCGCTCTGCCTCCTAACCTGGTTCCAACAAGGCTGCTGTGACTTTTCACTTGAGGAAAAATGCATCCGCCACCTGCCTGCTAACTGTTTGCTGCCACCTGCCAGACCAGTCAGCCTCAGCGGCCTCTGGTGGGCAAAAGGTAGAACGGCAGCACATTTTCTGAAGGAAAAATAATTTCTGCCTCCCTCCGACAAGAATTCTGCTCATGCTGCAAACGTCATTTAACGGGGGGAGGGGACCCACAACGTGAGACAAGCGGTGTATGGGGCGTCTCGTCAGGGGGTGGGGCAGATCAAGAGGCTCCCTCCCTCCCTCCAGAGCAGGGGCAGCAGGGCAGCAAAATAGCCCAAAATGCTGCAATTTGCAACTGCTTAAAACCCCCGGCAACTGACAGCTAAAAATAGCCCAGTTGGGCTAGAAAAATCGCATACTTGGCATGTACCCTGGTGCTCCTAGGCACGGGCCTATTGTGCCTAAGTGGAAATCTGGCCCTCTGTCTATGTGTTGGAACTTTCTGGGATTACTCATAAATCCCTTCAATTACATCAAAATAGTCCCCTGGTCTGTCTGGGTTACATAGAACCTTGGATGCAGCTGTTCTTTAATGGTACCCCTTTGGCCCCAAGTATTAGAGCTGTGATTCCTCAGGCACACTCTATTACCTAGGGTAACAGGGGGGAGCTCACGTGCCCTTTTGTCAAAATAATATTTCTGCTTCCACTTCTGATTTTCTTTCATCTTCCATATGGTTTCATCAGCAAGTTATCAGGAATTTGGTAAATTCTTCCCATTAACAGCTGAGCTGGAAAAAAGCCATTCTCCAGGGGCATACTTTGGTAAACCAGTAATGCTTTATACAGTTCACCCCCTGTGACACATGGCCAGAAAGGGTTAAACATCTTGCAGGCTAATTGACCCAAACTCAACCTTTAGAGACATGTTAGAAATGTATGTAAATGGTAATTAGGGCCATTCCATGTTAGATAGGCTAGCACTTTGAAATGTAAACTTGTATTGTTAAAGAATTGGAAGAAGATAGTGATTGTAGTAGTCTATGTTTACCTATATCTTGTTAGAGGTTAACAATGTAACAAAACAGTTCCTGTCTAAGGCTGTATTCTGTTAATTCAGAGATCAAAAGGAAATATTAACATTTAGATGAAACTTGGATGAAATAATGTCCTTGTCTATATGTCTTTTTAAAGTTTGTGGTAAACTGTCTGTAAATCGCTTAATGGATAATTACCTTATGTTAACCCATGTAGTTAATTACGGGTGATTTTAGGAAACAGAATGTTACTTCAAAAGCCTATTGATCATCCAAGAACTCTGTGCTGCCCAGGAACTGTATAAAGAACTCTTGGGACCTGATCTTTTCACCTCAGATCTGCTTAGGCTTCATCAGGGGAAGCTTGAGTCACAAGACTATGGTCTCCAGTTACATGCTGGACCACCCTGTTATTGAATATTTGGACATTGGACTATAATCTATGGACTAATTCTGAAATAACTCTATGCAATTCTTAAGGTCACCATCTCTTCCGATGAAGTGAGCTGTAGCTCACGAAAGCTTATGCTCTAATAAATGTGTTAGTCTCTAAGGTGCCACAAGTACTCCTTTTCTTTTTGCGAATACAGACTAACACGGCTGCTACTCTGAAACCTGTCATCTCTACTATGAAACTGATTTAAGAACTATATTCCTGTCTGTATGTATAATGATCTTTTAACCAATACTCTTTTTAAAATAAATTTTAGTTTAGTTAATAAGAATTGACTGTAAGCATGTATTTAGGTAAGATCTGAAGTATTCATTGACTTTGTCGGTAATGTGTCCGATCCTTTGGGCTTGGTAGAACTCTCATATTTGACTTGACTGTCTGGGACGGAGCCCAAAGGCTGGGTTGCTTTTAAGGGAACCGTGTTTTGGCTTCTGTGTTGTGAAGCTGTTTTTTGGCTAGCTCGGTGGATCTAAGTATTGAAATAACCACCAGCTTTGGGGATTGTCTGCCCCGTTCTTTGCAGTTTGCTCTAATTGAGCAACCTCAGCGTGACCCCCATGGAACCCCGGTCACACCGCCATTGTCAAAAGTCTTTTTCAGAAGGTTCTTTACTGTCCATATAGACCTTTCCACAAATCCACTTGACTGGGGGTAATTTGAACTTGATGTTTTGTGATGAAAATCCAAATCTCTGGCAAATTGTCTAAAATCTGCACTGGAAAATTGCAGCCCATTATTGCTAAAGACTTCATCTGGAATTCCATGTCTGGAGAAGACATTGGCATTCCCTTCATGCCAATTATTGCTGACTTACTATTAGTACTATGCAGTGTGCACATTTCTGGATACGGAGAATAATAATCTGTCACAATTAAAGAATCCTTTGATAGCCAGGTAAATAAATCAGTGCAGACCTTCTCATAAGGCCTTTCTGGAACTAGATGAGGTCTCAGTGGTTCTGCCTGTTGTCATGGCTTGTATTACAAGCATGAAAAGCAGTTTCCTACCATGTCAATAATGTCATGATTGATCCGCAGCCAATACAGCACCTCTCATGCTCATTGTTTGCATTTCTCAATTCCTAAATGACCTGCATGGATCTTCTACAGCATTTCTTTTCGGAGGCTCATTGGAATTACAACCTTACTGCCCTTGAAAATCACCGCATCTATCACAGAAAGTTCATGTCTGCAGTTCCAATAGGCTCTTATACTTGAACAGCACTGCTTATTTCTTCAGGCCACCTTTTAATTATCATTTCTTTAAGGATTCCCAGCAATTCATCTTTCTCCATTTCCTTTCTTATTTGTTGCAGTTTTCTATTAGCTATGGGAATTGACTTTACAATCAAATCTACATAGGCTTGCATCTCCGTCTCTAAAGTCTTTTCTGGTTTCATGGGAGCCACTGCTCTGGAAAGTGAATCATCAGTGAACATGACCTTACCGGGCATGTAGGTCACAACCAAATCATATTTTTACAGCTTTATAATCATTCTTTGAATCCTTAAGGTACTGTCATTTAGCTGTTTGCTAAATAATGCTATCAGGAGCTTGTTGTCTGTTTCAACTTCCACTGTCTGTCCATAAATATACTGATTGAATCTCTCATAGGCAAACAATATTCCTAAAAGCTCTTTCTCAATCTGTGCGTATCTAGTTTCTGCCTCAGTCAGTGATTTGGATGCATATGCCAGTGGTTGCCAACAGTCTTTATGTTTCTGTAAAATCACTGCACTTAACCCACACTGTGGAGCATTTGCTGGAATTTCAATAGGCCTTCCTGGTGCATAGAACTTCAATACTGGTTCTTGTATCAGTTGTTGTTTAAACCCTTTGCACGTGTCCTCCTGTTCTGCACCCCAATACCATTCATTTTTATGCTCTAGGAGTTTTCTCAAAGTCTCTGCTTAGATAGCTAGATTAGGTATGAATTGTCCAAGATAATTAACTGTTCCTAGGAATCGTTGGACATCTTTCTTTCAAGACATGGCATCATGTCGATGGCTGAAATCTTCCTCTTACCACGTTTTACACCTTTGTTGGAAATAATGTCCACAACAAAAGTCAGTTCTGTAACTCCTAAAACACCCCTAAAATTTTTCCTTATTTAGTTTGAGGTTTGCAACTCTAGTTGCATCCAGGACTTCCCAAACTCTATGATCATGCTCCTCATTCATTGAGCCCCATATGATGATGTCATCCACTGAGGATCATAGATCATCAATCATATGTATCGTTTTGTGGTATACTTCTGGTGCTCAAGCTATGCCGAAGGGTAAGGGTAAGAATCTCTGACTTCCAAATGAGGCATTAAATATGCATAGCTTTGAGCTTTCTTCAGTTAATTTTAGCTGCCCTGCATATTTGGAGAACTTTTTCTAAAATTAAGTCTCCTTCAAGGAGCAGTCTCTCTCTTAATACATTGTCTTTGATGCTATAAATGATTCCATCTCTGACCAAAGAGTCTGTCAGCTCACAAAAGTCACAGGTTTTACTGAGTTTCCTTAATTCTGTGGTATATTGCTCTATGGTGTCATCACTTATTTGCATGCATGTAAAAAATGTGTGTCTCTCAAGAATTTCATTCCTTTTTGGCATGCAATGTTCCTCAGATTTAGTCAGTATTTTACTTATCTTCATGCTTTCACCTTCTTCAAACTGAAAGTTGTTATAAATATCCAATGCTTCCTTCCCAGCAACATGCAAAAAGATTGATTTCACATTGTCATTTTTTCCCTCTGCCTCTATGGCTGCTACATACAATTCAAACCTCTGTCTGAATGTTTTCCAGTTCTCTGCAACATTGCCTGACAATTGCAGACTGGATGGAGGTTGCAACATATCTATTTTTGGCTTTTTCCCCCTTCTTGAGCTAGTCAAGCTACTATTGTGCTCACCAAATACAAGCAAAAGCCTCTGTGCCTGGTGCTCCTCATGCTTCTCTGATGCCTACCTTCATCTCTGATTTCCAGCTGCAAACACGGGAGTTAACTTCAAAATCACTGTAGTTTCCTTCTCATTCAGCACTTCTGACACCATAGAACAATTTTGGATTCATTAAATAACAAACCAGTGAATGAGAAAGGAATGAATCTTTAATAAAACAAACTGGAGGAAGAGCTTCTGTAGGGAGCTGCTGCAAACAGCCATGCAGTGTTCCCAACCCCCGTTTCCAGGGCAAAACTCCAAATTCCTATGTTCATAATACTGTCCCATCTGAGGGAGCGTGTCTATATTATAATCTTCTACAAACATCCCTCTACAATTACGATCCCCTTTCTCTAAATTAAAAGACCAGGATAAATCTACACAAAAATTCTCCATGCTTTTTCCAATGGCTAGTCATGATATCAACTGCTCATGCTGTCATGCTTGCTGCTAAGTAGAAGGCAGGGAGTACCTACATCTAATAATTCCAGTGAATTTACAGAGCTCTTAAGCACTCCTTCTTTGAATAACAATGGAGATCTTGAATTTCCCCTACTCCATCTAAGAGTTACTGTAACTTCTCTCAGCAATAAATATGCAGTAGAGGAAAATTCCCTCACAATGTGTCAGTCTGTGTAACCCTATGTATGGTTGAGAGGTATCAGAGATACATACCAATCCCAGGAGATAGCAAATGGTAGCAGTGGCGTAACCCCACCAGACTGTTGTGTAGTTTATTGAATGGGATCTTGTGAGAGGGTTCCACTGGACCTGTGGAATTTTTCCCATTGTATGTTGGGAACTGGAAGAGTGTGTTGTTTTTCCTGTGGAGCACTGTGCAGAGATTGTTTGGATGCATTAATAGGCAGCAGGTTTAAAACAAACAAAAGGAAGTACTACTTCACACGACTCACAGTCAACCTGTGGAATTTGTTGCCAGGGATGTTGTGAAGGCTAAACCTGTAATAGAGTTCAAAAAAGAACTAGATAACTTCATGGAGGATAGGTCCATCAGTGGCCAGTAGTCAGGAATGCAACCCCATGCTCTGAGTGTTACTCCCTATCCTATGTTTGCCAGAAGCTGGGAGCGGATGACAGGGATGGATCACTTGGATCACTTGATTACCTGTTCTGTTCCCTCTAAAGCACCTGGCATTGGCAACTGTCAGAAGACAGGTTCCTGGGATAGATGGACCATTGGTCTGACCCAGTATGGGTGTTCTTATGTTCTTATGTTGTGGGCGTATCCATTACAATCTGTTCCCTGCTGCTGCAAGATCTGAGGGTTTGATCTGGGAGACCCTTCTTTTTTTCTTTCCTAATTGTAGATCAGAGTTTTGTGTTCGTTTTTTAGGGCTCTTGCTTTCCTAATGTTTTTCTGAGAAAACTTTTAACTCTGTTTATTGACAAGGTAATAATAATTTTCTGAAAGTGCAACCTTAGGTGCTTCTAAGCATTTTCAGTTGGGTCAAATTAAAAAGCACACAGTTTCTCAGATGAGCTGTGAAATCAAGATCCTCGCCACTTGAAATCATTAAAAATTACTTTTGCAGGAACATGCGGAATCAACGTGTCTGGTGAGATCAGTGGCTTATCTGGTCCAATATTTTTTGTCTCTGACAGTGGCCAGTACCAGATTCCTCAGAGGAAGATGCAAAAATCCCACAGTAGACAATTATGGAATAACCTGCCCATATGATATCTTCTTTTTAATTCCAGTCAATTAGTATTTAGTTTATGTCCTGGGAAAGAAAAATGTATATCCCATTTAAAAAATCCTGTCAAATGTAACTGTAGGTATTCATATTATTGAATATTGAATTATTATTATATCATATAAATTCCTTATTTGCATGCTAACTTCTTATGCTCAATATCTTGTGGCAAAAAGTTTCACAGGTCAATTAGGTGTTGTGTAAAAAGTATTTCCTTTTTATCAATTTTAAATTTTTTATTCCCTTTCAATTGTATTGAATATCCTTGTTCTTGGAGGGTAAATTTACCCATGGGCGACAGATACCAGAGGCTGGGGGAGGCTGTGCCTCCCCAAACAACCAGGCTTGGCCCTACCCACACTCTGCCCCCAGCCCCCCCTTCTGCTTCACGCTCTGTGCGGCTCCAGTCCCCCTGTGCGGTGGCCTGAGCTTGGGCTGGAGCCATGCCACGCGCCCTCCCAGTGCTCCGGGGCTGAGGGGACTGCAACCGTGTTGCCTGCTCTCCTAGCACTCCAGGGTGGGGGCAATAGCCTGGGGCAGGGGCCTGTGGACACAGTGTATGTGGAGGGGTGGGGGGGTTCTGGACTCCGGCAGGGCCTTGGATAGAAGGGGTGGGGCTGGGAGCCAGCCTCCCCTAGCTGGTGGTTCACACGCCACCTTCTCTATACCATTCTTTATTTTGTATTTCTCTGTCACAACCTCATTTATTTGACTTCTTTGGAAATCAAACAGACCCAGTGTCATAAATAAGCTTAGCGGGGCTTTCATGTGGGTCCCCACATCTGTACTCCAGAGTTCAGAGTGGGGAAGGAACCCTGACACCCAGTCTTTCTAATCTCCCCTTATTCTAGAGTATCTCCATGCCTCTGATAATTTTTGTCACCCATCTCTAAACCACTTATTTTTCTGCTATATCTTTTTTTGAGATGAGGGTGAAATCCCAGCTCCAATTAAGTCAATGGCAAAAATCCTATTGACTTCAACTAGGCCAGAATTTCATTTCAGATTATCAGAATTGAACGCAGTATTTCTGGTGACTCTGTATCATTGATTTATATATTGCCATTATATTGTCATTATCTTCTCTCATTTTCTTTAAAATCTTTACTCTTTTGTCTTTACCAATAACCTTTACCACAGTTTTCAGGGTATTCCCTGTTCTTAGTGGAGAAAGGCCCTGCCTTCTGTGGTGACATCAATTCCTTGTCAAAGTGTTCGTAATGATTTAATAGACCCCCTTATTTAACATCAGTAAGTGGTCTTGGCTCCTTTAGGTTGAATGATGCTGAGGAAAGCTAATTTATTTCCCTTGTAATTATCTCAAACAACTTTCCAGACAGATAATGTGTTTACTTTGCCTAGGTGACTTCTGTGAATTATCACTGAAGTCCTTTGTGATCCAGAAAGAGTTAAAACCGTCATGGGACTCAATACTGGTATTGGCTTTGAAGATTCTACCAGGCCCCAAACTGGTGATTCCAGTTAGCTCTGATGATCAGGAAGACAATCTTTCCCATATATAACCAGGTCTTCATTTATTTTTGAGAGAGCAAATGCTTGAAAAGGTAAGGTCTGCTTCAGCACTGTGATATGTGGAGCTATTCAAGAATGAATCATTAGGATGGTAGGAAATTGCTTTCTTTCTCTCATGTAGATGGAAGCTGATGGCAATCAAACATTGTGCCAGTCTGTAATCCTTAAATTTATGACCCCAAGCCTAGCCTGTATATCCACCAATCACTTTCTCCATCTACCTACAGTACTATAGCAAAGGCCTGAAATGTTTTATATAGTTCTGTAATTACAAAGATGTAACTTTCGTAAATTCGAAGCACACTTTCTGCACTCTACCCTAGATCGTCTATTAGTTCCTGATGGAGTGAGACTAAGGGGGCTGTAGCCATGTCTTTTGACCATGTACTTAATTATTGTGCAATGGGAATATTGCTGCTGTAAATTTACTTTTGCAGATTTGAAAATAAATTTACAGAAAAAATATTGAAAACGTAAAAAAAAAATCTCCTGGAAATAGTGAAATGTGGGCTTGGTAGGACAGTAAATATGTAAATAAAATAAATCTGAATGTAAACAGTTCTGCAAAATATTAACCCCGTCAACAATGAGCCATTCCTCGGCAGAGGACACTGAATAACTGGGTCTTCTGTAGAGCTGGGTGAATTTTTTTTGGTGAATAATTTATTTGGCAAAAATTGCCATTTCAGGTAAGCCAAAACTGTTTTTGAAATTGGGTCAAATTCAGCGAGAAGTTTAGGCCAAAAAAAAAAAAGTGAAAAAAAATTCCCAAAACATTTAGAAATTTTCATTTTGACATTTTCAGAATGAAACATTTAAACTTTTTGTTTAGAAATGATGTTTCATTTAGACATTTAGCTCGTTTTAACTAAAAAACACCCTAAACCAAACGCTCCAAAAGGGTTTTTTTAAAAAAGGACACCCACACAATGAGTAAACATTGCATTTTGGGTTGAAGAAAATGTTTCATTTGACCCATGATTTTTAATTGAATTGAATTTTTTCAATTTGGCCACTGAACTGAAAAATCAACTGTTCACCTAGCTTTAGCCTTCTGTTTAGGTCTTGTGGAGCTGGAAGCCATGGTAAGGGGAATGTTTCTGGCATCTGAGGCAAGTTGGAGTTCTTATCTGGAGAGAGCACAAACTCACCCCTTCTCTCTACTGCTGGAAACTCTCCCCATTTCTCTGGACATACATAGCCAGATGATCTCATCCTGATAGCTGGGTCAGGAACCAAGAAGGGGATGAAACCCAGCAATGGGCCAAAGGGCAGGGGAATGCATTTAATTACTCCCACCAAGCAATCTTAAATTGTTGCCAACTGGAGGTGGCTTTGGAGATCTGAATTCAGTCCCCACCTCTACCAAACCTGTGTAACCTTTGGTAAGTCACTTCAGCCTCAGTTCAGCAAAGCAAATGAGCACGTGCTTAAGTGCTTTGTTGAAGTAGGCTCTTTATAGCTCTGTGCCTCAGTTTCCCCTCTGTAAAATGTGGATAATACTTTCCCACCTCATCCCTGTTTAACATACACTCTGATACCATGGTGAGTGGGGCCATGTATGCAAGTAGAATACAAAAAAAGTGTGTTATTTTCTAAATTCAAAAAGATTTGGGTACTTTTGTGGAGAAAATCCAGGGGGCTGAGTTTGGTGTGATGATTCAGGTCACTGATTATTTTATTGCTTGTATCCCTACTGATTATAAGAGGGAGTTTTCATGTAGCTAATGGATGCACCAGTGAATCTCTCACCACACTGAGGAGCAAATAAGTAGAGAAAAATGGAAGACCTTCCCTCCCTTGCCTTACCCAAAAGGCCCATGTACTTTACACTTGATTAATGAGTAAGGCTACAATTTTGACAGGGTTATTTTTATTGAAAGTCACAGACAGGACATTGGAAATAAACAATAAATTATGGAAATGCATACAGGGCCAGTGTTAGGGGGTAGCAAGCAGGGCAATTGCCTGGAGCCCCACGCCACAGGGGGCCCCACAAAGCTAAGCTATGGCAAAGCTGAAACCCAAACCCAAGCCCTGCCGCCCGGTGCTGAATTAGTGGAATTTTGAGGAAGTCACAGAGCTCTCGTAAAATCACGGAATCTGTGACCTCCAGGACTGACTCGTAGCCTTACTAATGAGAACCCAACTGTAACACAACTTGGAGGGATATTTAGAGTGAACAGTTAGATACTGCTATCTGCAGAGATGAAAGTGCGTCAGCCTAAATTAAATATTAGTTTGAACAATGTGTAGCTATTGTGCATCTTGGGGGAAAGAATGTCAATGAGAAACTCAGGAGTGGAAAAGCAAGATAACCCCAAAAGAGCAAATAAGCTTTTTATCAGACTCCATGGTTCTGTATGGCATATGGTCAAATTCATTAGCATATCTTAATTACGAATTAGCCTATCATTTGTAGAACAAATTATACTGCAAGAAATTTGGGGGATAGAAATAATTAATTTAAGCTTAAAAACGCAAAAATTGTTTTAAAAAAATTGCTGGGTATGTACTTTATATTGCATACGTGGCATTTTACTTCAATTCTTCCTTATGCCCTCCCCCTTAAACACATCCCCGCTAACTGTGATACACAATGATCACACAACTTTAAAAAAGAAGTACACACAATGACATGGGCCAATTCACCTTGAATGGTCCCTCGAAATATGTGCTAACAACTTATGCTAAACAATCTGTTCCATCTTGTCTTTAGCTGTAACATTCTGAGCACCCAGACCCAAAGAAAAGCTCTGCGTAAGCTCAGAAACATGTCTTTCTCCAACAGATGTTGGTCCAATAAAAAATATTACTACGTCCACCCACACGCTTACACACACCGCCACACTGTTGCCCAGAAAATATGTCCATCTGTCACTCTCATGTGTGTTTACATGCACGCACACACACTTTCTCATATACTTACATGTCACCCTTGCATTCAGGGGAAAATACGTTTGGTACAGAAGCATGGGCACAGCTCTATGGACACATGCTCAGTGATTGAAAACAAGGTGCCACAAAGAATCCCTTTGTTCGTTTCAAAATGCCGGTCAGTCTGCCAGTACTTTTGTCTGCAGGACTGGCTCAATTCCACTGTCTGTCACATAAAAGCTGAAAAATATTTCTCTGGCCCCTCTCCCACATTCTCATATTCTTGGCGAAATAGCTTTAAAATGTCTCCTTTGGATGCATGTATACATACTTATTATGCGTGTGTATAATATATTACACAAACATATACATAATGGATGATATGTACCCCTAGACTGAGCCCCTGTTCAATGCATATGTACCACTTAAGCATTATTTTGAGGCCTTAAATGATGCTGAAGTGGTGTAAAAGAGGGCTTGGGCTGACCTTCTATATAGAGGTAAATTTCACCCTATATGTGTAATACAAACAAAAAACTTACATAAAAAGATCATAGTTAAGTTTACAGAGTCAAACACTCCAGAGTTAAGAAATACCAGAAGGAATGTTGCCTATGCAACCTTAATTTGGCCCCCTTATGTGACTGCATTATGGCACAGTTTTGAATTACAGGTTTCAGAGTAGCAGCCGTGTTAATCTGTATTCGCAAAAAGAAAAGCAGAACTTGTGGCACCTTAGAGACTAACAAATTTATTTGAGCATAAGCTTTCATCCGATGAAGTGAGCTGTAGCTCACGAAAGCTTATGCTCAAATAAATTTCTTAGTCTCTAAGGTGCCACAAGTTCTCCTTTTCTTTTTTTCAATTACATGATCACATACTATTGTTTCCACAGACCCCCTGCCTCATTCAGTGCACGGGATGGTGCAAACTTAAAGAGCAGCTATTTCCTCTTTTGTTTTCATCTCATTGGTCAGTGTGTGGCCCTAGGCCTTATTTCCTGCACACTATTCAAACCCAGCTCTGAAGACAGAATTATTAATTTCCTCATGGGCTTTTCTCTGATGCTCGCTACTATAGTATCTGAATGTTTCACAACCATTATTTCACAACCAGTATTTGCATAGCACCCACTGAGAAAAGGGGTTTATCTCCCTTATACAGATGGGGAACTCAAGGTCAGAGAAAGATCAAAATTATCCACGAATTTTGGGTGCCCAATTTGAGATGTCTAGAATCTGATTTTTTCAAAATGTATTTATTTATTTAAGAGTAGTAAGCATTATATAGCACTTCATATGTTCAAAGCAGAGTTCCCATTGCCTTCAGTTGCAGCTGTGAGTTCTCAGCACTTCTGCAAATCAGACTAAGGGCCTCAAATCAGGCACCCAGAACATGAGGAACACAGTGATCACCTTTGAAAAGCTTGGTTTAAGTGACTTGCCCAGCGTAACACAAGAAGTCTCTGAGAGAAGCAGGGACTAGAATCCTATTCTCCAGGGCAGCATTCAACTGCCTTAACCATGAGACCTCACACAGGCAACCATGAGTTTGGCCTTTCCTCACTTCAGAGTGCTTGGTTTTGTGAGTTTAATAATATCCTTTTAGACGTAGGATTTTTTTTTTGCTTATGCAATTTTTCTAGGTTATTAAAAGAGTAAACTGAAGAAAACCAAATTTCATCATGTGTCATCATACTGAGACTCACATGGGTCACCAGTAGTGTCTGACATCATAATCAAAAAGGCTGACAAAGGAGGTGCCGTCGTCATCATGAATAGGTCAGAATATGAACAAGAGGCTGCTAGGCAGCTCTCCAACACCATTTTCTACAAGCCATTATCCTCTGACCCCACTGAGGGTTACCAAAAGAAACTACAGCATTTGCTCAAGAAACTCCCTGAAAAAGCACAAGAACAAATCCGCACAGACACACCCCTGCAACCCCGACCTGAGGTATTCTATCTGCTACCCAAGATCCATAAATCTGGAAATCCTGGACACCCCATCATCTCAGGCATTGGCACCCTGACAGCAGGATTATCTGGCTATGTAGACTCCCTCCTCAGGCCCTACGCTACCAGCACTCCCAGCTATCTTCGAGACACCACTGACTTCCTGAGGAAACTACAATTCATCGGTGATCTTCCTAAAAACACCATCCTGGCCACTATGGATGTAGAAGCCCCCTACACCAACATTCCACACAAAGATGGACTACAAGCCGTCAGGAACAGTATCCCCGATAATGTCACAGCAAACCTGGTGGCTGACCTTTGTGACTTTGTCCTCACCCACAAATATTTCACATTTGGGGACAATATAAACCTTCACGTCAGCGGCACTGCTATGGGTACCCCCCTGACCCCGCAGTATGCCAACATTTTTATGGCTGACTTAGAACAGCGCTTCCTCAGCTCTCGTCCCCTAATGCCCCTACTCTACTTGCGCTACATTGATGACATCTTCATCATCTGGACCCATGGAAAAGAAGTCTCTGAGGAATTCCACCATGATTTCAACAATTTCCAGCCCACCATCAACCTCAGCCTGGACCAGTCCACACAAGAGATCCACTTCCTGGACACTACAGTGCTAATAAGCGATGGTCACATAAACACCACCCTATACCGGAAACCTATTGACCGCTATTCCTACCTAAATGCCTCCAGCTTTCATCCAGACCACACCACACAATCCATTGTCTACAGCCAAGCTCTACAATACAACCGCATTTGCTCCAACCCCTCAGACAGAGACAAACACCTACAAGATCTCTATCAAGCATTCTTACAACTACAATACCCACCTGCTGAAGTGAAGAAACAGTTTGACAGAGCCAGAAGAGTACCCAGAAGTTACCTACTACAGGACAGGCCCAACAAAGAAAATAACAGAACGCCACTAGCCATCACCTTCAGTTCCCAACTAAAAACCTCTCCAACGCATCATTAAGGATCTACAACCTATCCTGAAGGATGACCCATCACTCTCACAGATCTTGGGAGACAGGCCTGTCCTTGCTTACAGACAGCCCCCCAACCTGAAGCAAATACTCACCAGCAACCACACACCACACAACAAAACCACTAACCCAGGAACCTGTCCTTGCAACAAAGCCCGTTGCCAACTGTGTCCACGTATCTATTCAGGGGACACCATCATAGGGCCTAATCACATCAGCCACACTATCAGAGGCTCGTTCACCTGCACATCTACCAATGTGATATATGCCATCATGTGCCAGCAGTGCCCCTCTGCCATGTACATTGGTCAAACTGGACAGTCTCTACGTAAAAGAATAAATGGACACAAATCAGATGTCAAGAATTATAACATTCAAAAACCAGTTGGAGAACACTTCACTCTCTTTGGTCACTCGATTACAGATCTAAAAGTGGCAATTCTTCAACAAAAAAACTTCAAAAACAGACTCCAACGAGAGACTGCTGAATTGGAATTAATTTGCAAACTGGATACAATTAACTTAGGCTTGAATAAAGACTGGGAGTGGATGGGTCATTACACAAAGTAAAACTATTTCCCCATGTTTATTTCCCCCCGCCCCGCTGTTTGTCAGACATTCTTGTCAACTGCTGGAAATGGCCCACCTTGATTATCACTACAAAAGGCTTTTTCCCCCCCGCTCTCCTGCTGGTAATAGCTCACCTTACCTGATCACTCTCTTTACAGTGTGTATGGTAACACCCATTGTTTCATGTTCTCTGTGTATATAAATCTCCCCACTGTATTTCCCATCGAATGCATCCGATGAAGTGAGCTGTAGCTCACAAAAGCTTATGCTCAAATAAATTTGTTAGTCTCTAAGGTGCCACAAGTACTCCTTTTCTTTTTGAAATCTTTTTAGATCCACTGCTCAGATCTCTACCACTTGAGCTAATGAAGTAACTGATAGCAATAACACAACACATCCTATGTGTGGACCAGCGTTAGAGGGAAATGGGAGACTTTGCCCATGAATTTCATGAGTATTTGCTGACAGTGGAGGAATGGCGAGACTCGGGAATTGTAGGTTCCATTCAAGGCTGTGGAGGGGAGTGTGCTGTACTGGACACAAATTTTCTTCTGCCCATTTCCTCCAAACTCAACTCTTTCTTCCCCTTCTCTTCTATCCTGTCGCTATCCTAGTCATGCATCTTTCCCACTCTGGCTCCTCAGCCCTGCCCCGTTCTCCTCATCCAGTCCCTGTCTCCACTCCTCAGCTCCTGAGGCTTTTCAGACCAATCTCCTTGCCCAGTCAATCCCAGTTTCTCCCTCCTGGCTTCTCATCCAATCTCAGTGTCCCATCCCCCCACTTTCCTCTCTGCCTCCCAATCTCCTTTCCCAACCAGTTGCAGTCTCCCTACCCTGCTCTCAGTCCTGGTTTCCTTCTCCATTCCCTTGCAAGCCTCCAGTTCCAGTCTTTTGAGCTCTCCCCATTCCACCTCAGGTCTGGCTCAACCGTTTTGGCTGTAATTTCCCCCCAAAAAATCACCCTGAGGCAGAGACCCCAGAATGGAAAATTTCAGCCCAAATTGTTGGAGTTTGGCAATGTTATAAGCCACTGAAAATAGGATCTCATACTGGCAGTCCAAAAAGATGTTTAAATAAGGTTAAGTTTGTAAAGCCAAGCATTCCGAAGTTAGGAAAGGCTAGAATTAAGTATACTTGTGTAATCTTAATTCTGCCCCCATACATATGCTACAAAAAGGGACTGGACTGGGGCCTAGGAGAACTGGATTGAACTCTTGGTTCTACCACGGACTTCCTGTGTCAAGGAAGTTAGACTAAAATTTTCAGAAGAGGCCACTAATTGTCGGTTTCTAATTGCTGGTCACTTGATCAATGTGGCTCCCAAAATGAGGGGACAGTTTTATATATTATGGCCTTAATCTCTCCGTGGCTCAGTTCCCTCAATTATAAAACAGGAGTAATAATGCCTATATTTCACAGGAGTGTTTGGAACATAAAAATATGTTAATGTTTGTGAAACACTCAACTACAGGAGCAGTGAGCATAATAGAAAATCCCATGAGGGATGTGTTCAGTGCAGTGTTTTGATGGTATGCAGAATATAAGGCCACATATTGAATGAGGAGGATAAAAAGAAATATTGAACAGCTGCGTTGTTCCCTGAGTACCATCCATCTTGTGTACTGAATGAGGCAAGTATCTGGTGAAATTAGTATGTGAGCATATAATTCAAATTATACCTGCATTTTTAAAGTATTCAGCTCTTCTGCACAACCCATTTGGTATTAAACCAAAGTATATGGTTTATTCTCAGTGTCCCTTGTGGGTTTAAGACTGAGCATTACTTACAGAAAGGCTTTTCATGTCAGTTGGTGAACTGATATCATGCTATTCTGCAGCAGTAGCCAATGGAAACTGTTGATGCACTTACAGTACCCATAACCCCTTTCCAAGGTTCAGAAACTGGAAGAAGTGTGGGTGGTTTTTTGCAAGTGTAAATTGCATTTCTACAGTGTTCTTTCAAAGGGTAACAATTGTTTGTGCCATTTAACAGATGTAGGAATTAAGACTACACACAGAATAAAGATAAATGGGATGCAATGAATTTACTAATGGCTTTCAGAATCACAGCATAGATCTCGAACCTCTAAAGCTAAAATACCAACTTTGTTAGCTGGTAGCAGTAGCAGGCTGTTATTCTGTGTGTGGGCCAGCCACTGGGATGTGTGTGCAACAGTCACTTTGTCAGTGAGTTACACAGCTATTTGTTGGCCTTAGCAGTACAGTGCTGGAAATCAGATTCCTGGATTCTTTTCCTGGCTCTTGAGGGAAGTGTTCCCTGGTGGTTAAACCAAGAATCAGCATTAGGAGTCCTGGGTATTATTTTAATTAATGGTGCTTGGCTTTTACAGTGTTCATTCATTCAGTCTCAAAATACTTTGTGAAGGTGAGTATGCAGAAGTAGCCCTAGACAGCATAGTAAGCACATAGTTTTGGCCAATTCATTCTGAGAGGCAGAGTTGATAAGACCTAGATCTGCCATATTAGAAGCCTGGGTTCTATTCAAAGCTCTATCTGAAGTGACTTTATACAGCTCCTCAATGCCTTATCTGTAGAATGGGGGAAATAATACTTGCCTGCATTGAGTACCAGCCGCTAATGAATAATAGGGGTTGTGAAGTACACAGATCAGTTCCGGTTAATGGAAGAGGTGAGACGAAAACTCATGGTCTCCTGGTTTCCAGCCCTTCACACCTTCTCCAGGCCAAAGGAAATGGAAAAGGAGGCGAAGGGTCCATTTTGCCTGTGTCCTCTTTGGAGCTCTAGCGCTAGGCATATTGTACTGTGTTGTCACGAGAGTGTTCACTGGAAGCCATATGCAGGACAGTTTGAACATTCAGGAAATGAAGAGCAAGCCTCTGACTGGGTGTGCAGCGTGTGTGCAGAATGGTGGTTTTCTGCTGCATGACTTGACCAAATCTGGATGGCTTTTCACAAGAACAGCAAAAGGCACCTGACTGACCCCAGGACTATTTTTCTGCCAAATTTCATTGCCTTCTCCACAGCATGATGGTGCTAAAACTGTTCAGGGAATGGATGAGGGGGAAATTTAACATTGATAAAACTATCTATTTTTATGTAACCTTGTGCTTGGAAACAGATGAACTGTTGTTGCTCAGTTTTATTTAATGTATTTTATTTATTTATTTGTTTGTTTATTTATGTATTTAAATGAACCTGAGGCAGAGACACCAGCATGGAAAAGCTCAGCCCAGATGGGGAAAACTTGTCAAAGCAATAAGCATCTGAAAACAGAGGTTTATCATGGAAAGTGTTAGGCAACTGTCAGCATTGCTCACAACTGCTCCTCCTAGAATACAGAATGGCCAGAACCAGAGACTTCTTATCAAAACACTCTACACGTTGGTGGCTGGGCTGAAATGGATCCTGGGTTGGAACCAACCCTATCTCTGATTTTGCCACCCAAAGCCTAAATGATCATAGAATCATAGGGCTGGAAGGAAGCTCTAAAGGTCTTTTTGTCAAGTCCCCTGCACTCGAGGCAGGACTAAGTATTATGATGAGGGTTTACAAAATCCAGACTTCCTTACTGGCTCATTGTAGAGATGAAACAAAATCAAAATGTTTTACCTCAAATACTTCTCCCCAAGTTGGGGGCTCAGATTAACTGGAATCTGAATCCAAACTGCCTGTTTTTATAAAATCAAATGCAGTCTTCTCAGCCCAATTTCTGTGTGTCTGTATCTCCCCGACTTAAGGACCTCTCAAGTGCTACTCGTTTGGCAGAGCACTTCACAGCTGGGCAGGAAAATGGAAAGTTCCGCCCTTCTCTCCCACCCCCACTCCCCCGCTCAGCTTTGACACTTGCTCCCCAACCTCTCCCGTGGTACTGACTACAGTCCGTCCCCAGCTGGTGCTAGGTGTAAGCACCTCTTTGCCAGCATGCACAAGGAGCAGGAGAGAGAATTATCCTCTTTTATTGATACGGAAACAGAAATCGCTGGATATGGTCACATTTATGGGTACAGTAACTGACACCGGGCATTTGTGGTAGTAAGGTTTGAGCAAATCTTTCAATGGGTACACGGCAAAATAAATGACTACTTTGAATTTTGGCTCCTTGCTGCGCTCTTTGGAGGCCTCCATTATGCATCTGAGCTACATTTGTCGAATGTGGGTGCTTAAAACAAGGTACTTGGTTCAGGGGCCTGACTTCCTGAAGTGCTGAGCACCCACAGGCTTCAAAGGCAGCTCATCAGTTTGAAAAATGGGCTACTGATTCAGGTACCTCAGTGTGAATTTAGGGGCTGTTTTTTGTCATTAATATATACAAATGTTGGTCTTGATCTCAAATGGGTGAGAAAGACAGAGAATGAGTGAGTGTCCTGCTTTCCTGAGGAAATTGAATAGGGCTCACTTGCTGGGCTCAAGTGGACATAAGACACATGATCAGTTCCCAGTGATTGCATGGGGAAGTGAAAGCAGATCTTGGGCTCGGTTTATGCTACAGAATTTGGTTGCTGCAAGGCAGCTTATGTTGACCTAACTAACTATGGGAGGGTCTACACTTGAATTTCACTCCTGCCAACATAACTGCCCCACTACACCGACTTAATAACTCCATCTCCTTGAGTGGCGTAGAGTCAAGGTCAATGTAGTTAGGTCAACGCTCTTGTAGACACTGCATTGCTTACATTGTTACTTGCTTTCAGAAGCTGTCCCGCAATGCCCCACACTGACAGTGCATTCAATACAAGCGCTCCTGGTGAGGACACGCACCACTAACACAAGGAGCAAAATGTAGACATGCACAAATGATGTAATTACAGTGGCAGCTGTATGCTGACATAAATTAGGTTGACTTAATTTTGTAGTGTAGACAGGGCCTTAGTGCTTCCTTTTCCATGTTATTCTGTGATGATGAGATTGGGGTAAATGTTCACTTTATTTTACATCTCACCTTAAAATGCTGTACAGTAGCATCTGTCTGAGAGCTAAAATGTGTGCTGCAAAGAGCCAGGGTGCTCTACATAGGAACGCCATACTGGGTCAGACCAAAGGTTCATCTAGTCCAGCATCCTGTCTTCCGACAGTGGCCAGTGCCCGGAGTCTCAGAGGGAATGAACTGAACAGCTTATCATCAAGTGATCCATCCCATCACCCATTTCCAGCTTCTGACAAACAGAGGCTAGGGACAGCATCCCTACCCATCCTGGCTAATAGCCATTGATGGACCTATCTTCCATGAATGTATCTAGTTCTTTTGTGAACCCTGTTATAGTCTTATTCTCCACTGAGAACAGGCAACACACAGTCCTAGAACAATTCCCTCCCACTCCATCACAGGCCTCAGGGTAGAGATTTCAGATTTCTGCTGTGATTTGCCCATAATTCGGCTTCCAACAGCCAAATCTCATATGCTTCATTATTGAGCTGTAGGATGTGGCAAATTATTATTTGTCTTTCACTGACCTCTAGTGGCAATGTATAAAACAGCAATCTTCAGATCTGACCTTGATGAGATCAGGGAAGAGTGATGCCATAGAAATTAGCGTTGGACAAGAGCTATTAGGTCAGTGAGTTCATCTCCACTTCGGGCTGTTCAAGATCACTCCTTGCAATATATTTTCCAGAGCTTTATCCAGTCCTATTTTCAGTAGTGTCAAGCAATAGGGCTTTTGCCATTGCCCCGAGGAACTATCCTACAACTTAACAGTTCTCACCATTGCCAGACATCCCTGACTTTCAAACCTTTGCTCCATTTTATTCCATTGTACTAGTTACATCTACTAGACCCATTCTGTACAATGTAGAGTAGTAATTCATAATACAGATCTCTAAGATGCCCGCTCCTGTAGTGTCTTGGCTTCTTCTTCCTTATCCCCTTTTTGTGATTATGACTTTCAGATACTTGCAGATGTTAACATCTCACTTATTGATTTCTTCCTCCTCCCCAGACAGTATGGTTCCCTACATCTTCTCTTTTGTGCAATCTAGTTTGGAAGGTGTCTTGCATAATGCTCAATAACAGATCACCAATTCATTTGGATTTTGAGAAGAGTGTTTAATTGGGCAGTATGGACACTTGACAGACAGTACCCTTCATATTTCCGTGGTAACCCTGAGTACTTGACTTCCTTGGCTGAAGAATTGTCTCTTTTTCCCCTGCATCCCTCCTGCTTGTGTAAGGACTTTGAGCCCTTTCCAGGGCTCTCAGGGCTGCTCACATTTTTGCCATAAAAAAGGAGCCTTTTCTTCTTCAAAACATCCCTGACTAGATGAGTTTTCAGAAGAAGTATTCCAGCTGTACAGCTGACACTTTACACTCTTTCCGTCTTTCTCTCCCTGCCTTTTCACCCATTGAGTCTATAAACTCTGTTGGGCAGGGACTTTGAGCCCACTCCTGGTTGATGCTTCCTGTGAGGGACTGAGAAACCCTCAACTTTCACTGACCTCAGTACCTCAAAGGAGATATTCTGCACCTTGCAGAACTGAGCCTCTTTCTTGTGTGGCTAAGTGTACTTGTTCATAGATTGTGCACGCACTTATGGCTCTTTGGAAATGATGACATCATGTTGCATGATTTAATTTACATTCTTCTTGTTATCCACATCAGTTCAGATGCTGGGACATTCCTTCACAACCAGGCAATCTGGGATCTAGCCCCACACCCACACAGGTGCCATATTAAAACTAGAGTCAAGTTTAGAGTGGCCATGCACTGCATTTCCAGGCTCCAGCAGCCAGACTTTGGGCATGTCCATAAGCCCTAAGAACTACCCATATTCCTTGTGAAATTATAGATTAAAAGATAGAAGGGACTACAATCATCATTTAATCTGATCTCCTGTATAACACAGGCCATAAGATTTCTCTGAATCCATTCCTTTTTGAATAGAGCATATCTTTTAGACCAAACCAATCTTGACTTAAAAATTGCTAGGGATGGCAAATCAACCAACCTTTGCCCAGGGTAATATCAGAGTGGTGACTGAAAGCTTCTTTGTCAGGCATAAAAAACAAACAAAAACCTTAGCCCAGGAATTATTTCCAGAAAAATGTTTCTTCTGCTGCTCCACAAAATTGAAAAACTGCTCTTGGAACAAAGTCAGCCAAGAGCCCCTAAAGTTAGGCTCCGATCCAAATCCCAACACTGAGTCCTGGTGACGGTTGCTGTCTGGGGCCCAGTGGATAAGACTGAGTGATTAGGTGTCCCAGAAGTCAGTTTTGAAAAGCATGCTTCCCCTTCACTTCTGGAGCAGTATTTGTTGAGGACACCCTCTCCCCTTGGGTTGACATTCCCTCTTTTGCATAGCCTTAACCACATTAGCCCGTGAAATTGAGAGTAGATGAATGGGGAGGAGCTGCTGCTTACAGCCATCCGTGCCAATCACAGCAGTTGAGCAGGAAGGCAGCGTCAGTTTTCTAAGCAATATAACAAATGACAAAGTGTATATTTATCCTAGATACCCACATACTTTGGGTGAGTTGTGGAACGTAGGATTTGTCATATCGCATCAGATCACTGGCACATCTAGTCCAGGATCATCTCTCTGACAGTGTCTAGTGCCAGATGCTTCAGAGGAAGCTGAAAAGCCCACAGTAATACACCTTGCCAACTGTGAAGCACTCTAAATAGGGAGTTGGAGTAGAATTCCTTCCTGATTCCTCAAGCAATCAACTCACACCTCGATTGCTCTTATTATCTTAGCTGGCATGGCTACAATTGTAAACTATAAGATTATTCAGCCTCTTACAACACTCCGTACAGCAACAGTATATGTCTTCATGGTCCCCAGGGCCAGGGCATTCCATACGCTGAAGGTGCTTTGCATGTAGTAGTATTTTATTTTTATGTTCCAGCTTTCCTCCTCTGAATAGCCTGATGCTAAATTCACCCCAGGTGTAATTCCACTAGACAGCAGAATTACTCCAGGGATGAATCTGGCCCCTAGTCTTTTTAATATCTTCTCCTATAAAAGCCCTTTATGCCTCTAATCATTTCCATTACCCCTTCCTGTCCCTTTGCTATTTCTGTTGTCTTCTTGGCTAAGAGATGACCAAACCCTGACCACAATATTAAAGATGAAGGCAGGCCATTGTTTTATGTAATAGCACTACCATATTTTCTGCATTATTCTCAGTCCCCTGATAAATACAGCCCAGCATCTGATTCATACTTTTGGAACTGCCACTGCACATTGAGCGGGCATCTTCATCGAGCTGTCAACAACAGGCCCTAGATCTCTTCCCTGAGAGTTTACAAATAATTCAGAACCCATCAGTGTGTACACACAGTTTGAGCTATTCTTTCCAACGTGCATTACCCACTCATCTAAGATCAGTGTCATCTGCCGTCATTACCCAGTTAACTGTAATCCATCTCTTTAGATCTTCCTAGAGGTCCTCATAGTCTTCCCTTGTGTTAACTAATGAAATAATCTCTCCTCTTGCATTTTCTTAATACAGCTATTGAAACCCCATGCTCTTTGCACTAGTCCCTTGGGACATCCCATTATGTTAACTTCTTTCTATGTTGAGAAGTTGCTATTTAGTCTGACTTGTCCTTGCTAGCTCTCATATCAATTTCTAATACAGGACAGAAATGCCCCACATGTCCTTCAGTAGCTTCTTGTGAGACTTTATCACATTTAGTTTGGTAGAGTTCATGGAGTTCAGGTATTGAAAGGTATGTGCTGTTTGGGAAAGAGAGAAATAAAGGTAAAGGTGTCAGAGTGGCATTGTATATTAGTGATATGGTAGTCTGTAAAGAAATTACAAGTGATGGAATGGATAAAACAGAATCTGTTAGGGACAAAATAACTTGGCAGAAGAAAGATAATAGAGGCTCTACTAGGATAGTTATTGTGGTATGCTACAGACCCCCATTTAGATATGGATAGAGACCTCTTTAATATTTTAATTAAATAAGTACTACTGAGAATTGTGTGATGATGGGAGACTTTAATTTCCCAGATATATATTGGAGGACAAGTGTTACTAATAATGGTAGGGACCAGTTATTCCTGGATGTGATAGCTGACAAATTTCTTTACCAAATAGTCACTGAACCAACAAGAGGTGATAGATTTAATATTGGTAAGAAGCTAGGACCTCCTTCAAGAACCAGTTGTAGAGGACAACATTGGTTTGAGTGATCATAAGAACGGCCATACTGGGTCAGAGCAATGGTCCATCCAGCCTAGTATCCTGTCTTCTGACAGTGGCCAATACCAGGTGCCCCAGAGGGAATGAACAGAACAGGTAATCATCAAGTGATTCATTCCCTGTCGCCCATTCCCAGATTCTGGCAAACAGAGGCTACAGACACCATTCCTGACCATCCTGGCTAATAGCCATTGATGGACCTATCCTCCATGAACTTTAGTTCTTTTTTGAACCCTGTTATAGCTTTGGCCTTCACAACATCCTCTGGCAAAGAGTTCCACAGGTTGACTGTGCATTGTGTGAAGAAATATTTTTTTCTTGCTTTAAATCTGCAATAAGATGTGTCCCAAGACTGAACTCTGAAGTAATTTGTGAGCTAATTCAGTTTAAACTAAATGGAAGGATAAACAAAAATAGCTCTGCAACTAAGGTCCTTGATTTCAAAGGGCAAACTTTAAAAAATTAAGGGAATTAGTTATGGAAGTGGACTGGACTAAAAAACTCAAGTGTCTGAATGTGGAGAAGGCTTGGAATTACGGTAACTCCTCGCTTAACATTGTAGTTATGTTCCTGAAAAATACTACTTTAAGCAAAATGATGTTAAGCAAATCCAATTTCCCCATAAGAATTAATGTAAATAAGAGGGGTTAGGTTCCAGGGAAATTTTTTTAGACAGACAAAAATCTCTCTCTCTATATATATACACAGTATAAGTTTTAAATAAACAATTTAATACTGTACACAGCAATGATAATTGTGAAGTTTGGTTGAGGTGGTGAAGTCAGAGGGTGGAAGAGGGAGGGATATTTCCCAGGGAATGCCTTGCTGCTAAATGATGAACTAGCACTCAGCTGAGCCCTCAAGGGTTAACACGTTGTTAATGTAGCCTCACACTCTACAAGGCAGCGTGAATGGAGGGCAGGGAGACAGCATGGCAGAGAGCGACAGAGACACACACCATGTATATGTGTGTGAGAGAGAAATGTGCATTGTCCCTTTAAGTTCGCTGACCCCACGCTAAGTACATTGCCTTTTTAATTAGATCAGCAAGTTGAGACAGCAGCTGCTGCCAGCAAGCTCCCTCTGTCCTGAGTCCTGTCGGGTGTCCCCCCTGCTCTGTGGAGATAAGATACAGGAGTGGGTGGCAAGAGCGGGGGGTGGGGAGGATGGCAGGGGACACCCTGACATTAGCACCCCTCTTCCCCCCACTCCCCTGCACAGCAAGCAGGAGGCTCCCGGGAGCAGCTCCAAGGCAGAGGGCAGGAGCAGCACAGGGCAGTGGGGGGAGGGACAGCTGAACTGCCCGGCAATTGGTAGCCTGCTGGGCGGCTGCCGCACAGTGAACTTAGGGGGGCTGCCAGTCCACCCTGCTTCCAAGCCCCCACCAGCTCGCTCCAACAGGCTGCTCTTTCTGCAAGCAGTGGACAAAGCAGGCAGCTGCCAAATGATGTTATAAGGGAGCCTTGCACATTTTTAAATTAGCAGGTTCTCTCACTGATCAACAATGTAACAACAAAAAACAGGTAAACCAGGATGACGCTAAGTGTGGAGTTACTGTACTTTACTTTAAGTCAAAGCTGCAAAAACAATCTGAAGCCTACATCCCAAGCAAGGGGAAAATATTTATAGGGAAGTGTTGCAGTCCAAACTGGATGAACAAGCATCTCAAACAGGTTATTAAGAGAAAGCAGAAAGTTTAAAAGGAATGGAAGATGAGATGGATCAGCAAGTGAGTGGAGGTCGAAAGTGTAGGGGGAAAAGCGAGAACTGCCAAAAGCCAAGCAGAGTTGGACCTTGCAATAGAAATTAAAACCAACAGTAAAAAGTTCTATAGTCATATAAATAAAAAGAAAACAAGGAAAGAAGAAGTGGCACCACTAAGCACTGAGGATGGGGTGCAGATATTCTAGGCATGGCCCAACACCTAAATGAGTACTTTGCATCAGATTTGAATAAGGATAACGACGAGTTTAGGAGTATTGGCTAATGGAAACAACGACATGGAAGTAGAAATTACCACATCTGAGGTGGAAGTCGAAGTCAAACTCAAACAGCTTAATGGGACCAAACTGAGGGGCCTGCATAATCTCCAGCCAAGATTATTAAAAGAACTCGCACATGAAATTGCAAGCCCAATAGCAAGAATTTTTAATGAATCCATAAACTCGGGGTTTGTACCCTATGACTGGAGAATTGCTAATATAGTACCTATTTTTAAGACGGGGAAAAAAGTGATCTAGAAACCTCAGTTACAGCTAGTTTGACCTCAATTGTATGCAAAATCGTAGAGTAAATTTTGAAAGTGAAAGTAGTTAAGGGGATAGAGTTAAATGGTAATTGGGATAAAATACAACATGGTTTCACAAAAGGTGGATCTCACCAAACCAACCTGATCTCTTTCTTTGAGAAGATAACTAACTTTTTAGACAAAGGAAATGTAGTAGAGGTAATCTACCTGGATTTCAGTAAAGCGTTTGATACAGTTGCACATGGTAAATTATTAGTTAAATTGGAGCAGATAAGGATTATTGCAAGAATTGAAAGGTGGTTAAGGGACTAGTTAAAGCAGAAACTATGAGGGGTCCTAATGAAAGGAGAACTGTCAGGCTGGAGGGAGGTTACCAGTGGAGTTCCTCAGGGTTTTTGTTTTGGGACCAATCTTATTTAACATTTTCATTAATGACCTTGGAACAAAAAGTGGGAGTGTGCTAATAAAATTTCTGGATGAAATTAAGTTGGGAGGTATTGCCAATATGGAGGAGGACCAGAATATCATACAAGAAGATTTGGATGACCTTGTAAACTGGAGTAATAGAAATGGGATGAAAAATAATAATGCAAAGTGCAAGTCACACACACAGGGATTAATGACAAGAATTTTTGCCATAAACTCGAGACATATCAGTTGGAAGTGGCAGAGGAAGAGAAAGACCTGAGTGTATTGGTTGATCGCAGGGTGACTATGAGCTGCCAATGTGATGTGGCCATGAAAATGGCTAATGCAATCCTAGGATGCATCAGGTAAAGTATTTCCTGTAGAGACAGGGAAGTGTTATTAGCATTATAGAAGGTGTTGGTGAGACCTCATCTGGAATACTGTGTGCAGTTGTTGTCTCCCTTGTTTAAGAAAGATAAATTCAAACTTGAACAGGTGCAGAAAAGGGCTACTAGGATGATCAGAGCAATGGAGAACCTACTTTTCAAGAGGAGACTTAAGGAGCTTGGCTTGTTTAGCCTAATGAAACGAAGGCTGAGGGGAGATATAATTGAACTCTCTAAATACATCAGAGGAATAAACACCAGGGAAGGAGAGGAATTATTTAACTTAATGGCAATGATGGCTCTAGAACAAATTGATATAAACTGGCCCTCAACAGTTTAGGCTTGAAATTAGACAAAAGTTTCTGACCATCAGAGCAGTGAAGTTCTGCTTTTAACAGCCTTCTAAGGGGAGCCGTGGGGACAAAAAACCTAACTGGTTTCAAGAGTGAGCTTGATAAGTTTTTGGAGGCGATGGTATGATGAGACTGGCTACATGCCATTGTAGGCAATCTGTAACTGCTAATAGCAAATATCTCCAACAGCCAGAGATGGGACACTAGATGGGAAGAGCTCTGATTTACTACAATGAATTTTTTCCCACAAGTTTGGCTGCTGGGTCTCGCTGACATGCTCAGGTTCTAACTGATCGCCATATCTGGGGTTGTTAAGGAATTTTCCCTCGTCAGATTGGCAGAGACCCTGAGATGGGCGGGGTTGCCTTTCTCTGCAGTGTGGGGCACAGTTCATTTGCTGGCTTGAACTAGAGTAAATGGTGGTTCTCCGTAACTTGAAGTCTTTAAATTAAAATTTGAGGACTTCAGTAACTCAGCCAGAGGTTATGGGTCTATTACACGAGTGGGTGGGTGAGGTTCTGCGGCCTACGAGTGCAAGAGGTCAGACTAGGTGATCATGATGGTCCCTTCTGGCCTTAAATTCTGAATCTATAATTTAATATCTCGAGTTGGTCCATCAGTTCTTTATTTGATGCCTCTACCTCCTCTACTGCCTGCAAACAGGGGCGGCAAGTTGTATGGGCCCGTGGAGCCTGGGCTCCTACAATATTCAGGGTCCGGGAGCCCAGCTCCACCAATGTTTGGGACCGGGTCTCTCCCCTGGCCCTGCCTGCCTCCCCCACTCGCCTCCCCTGAGTGTCCCCTGGCCCCCACTTGCTGCCCCTGGCCCCTGAGCATCCCCGTCTCTCCTCTGCAGCTCCATGCTGCCTCCACTCTGCTGGCTCCCAGCATCAACGGCCGCCGCAGGGTCCTAGTGTCCCCCACCACTAGCGCCAGGGCAGGCTGCCCCTCCCCTTCCGCCTAGGACCCTTCCCTTTCCAGCAGGACCTTCCACCAGCACAGCCCCCCCCACAATCACTGATCCTGCCCCATGCTGGGCAAGAGGCATCCCCATCCTCCGCCCCCAGCCAGGCTACAGTGAGGGGCAGCAGCAGGGGAGGAGGCACACATGTGATGGCAGTCCCCCCCCAGCACCCACCACAGGGGAGGCAAGGGGGCTTCCAGGACCTGAGAGGGGCCCTAGGAGCACATGCAGTGACAGTGGTGCAAGGTGAGTATGCAGCTGGGGGGACAGGGGGAGAGGTGGGCCCCTCCCCCAGACCTCTCTGCTGCCAGTGGGGAGAGAGCTGGGGGGAATCCTGCTCTCCAGCCCCAGCCCCGAGGCAGCCTGCCTGCACCCCAAACTCCTCATCCCCGGCACCACCCCAGAGCCCTCACATTTTTACATTATTTAAATATATATATATATTGGCTTACAAGGTAGGTGTGTGTATGTGTGGGAGGAATGGGGGCAGGACTTGGACCTGTTCTGGGCAGCACCAAACATTATACAAACCTGCCGCCCCTGCCTGCAGAGTGTGTGCCTGGGGTGTGTTCCTTATCTCTGCGGTGAGGCTTGAGGCAAAGAAAGCATTTTGCCTCTCTGTAATCTCCTTATCCTCTTTGAGCGCATCCTAGCAACTTACCAGTTCCTGTGGCTTTCTTCCTTGTGTTGTATTTAAAGGATTTCCTATGTGTCCTGAGATTCTTACCTATTCGGGCCAGTTCTCTTCTTCGCCCTTTTAAGGCCTGAACCAAAGCCCACTGAAATCAATAGAAAGACTTTCAACAGGCTTTGGATTAATACCTTACCAGCCAAAGTTTGTGTTCCAGTGTATTAACCTTCCTTGGGCATTGATTCCCATTTGATAAAGGATGCTTTTTTCGGACTGCATATAATATTGGTTGCGTCTCACCTTTTTAGCTCCCTTTTTTTAGGGTGTTCATATATCTGTGACTCTTACAAGATGTATTACACTTGCCTAATGTCCTAGGTGACTCTGTGGCTTTTCATTTCCTAATGTAGCAGGACCAGAGGCAAAATGATGAGGGTTAACCAGATGAGAGTCTCAGGTGTTTGGAACAGAGATTGGGTTGGGTTACATTGCAGGGATTTTGGTTTAACCCAAACTGGCACCAACTAGGGAAAGTCTCCAGCTACATTCAGTTCCGGCCCTGTTCCAAGCAGTAAACACAGAGATACAAACCAAACAGGATAGCCCCTATGTTTCTCCACAGCACCCTCTCCAGGCTGCTAGGCAGCACAACACCCTGACAGTCTCTCCCCCTCCTCTGGGACCAACTGCCCTCTCCTTTTAAAGGTGTTGAGCCTAAACAGATTGAGTTGCACGTAGAGTTGCCAACTGTCTAATCACACAAACCCAAACACCCTTACCTCTCCCCCAGCCCTGCCCCGCCCCTTCCCCGAGGCCCTACTCCGCTCACTTCATCCCCCCTCCCCCATTGCTCACTTTCCCCCATCCTCACTCACTTTCACTGGTCTGGAGCAGGGGGTTGGGGTGCAGGAGGAGGTGTGGGGTGCAAACTCTGGGAGGCAGTTTGGGTTAAGGAGGGGGCTCAGAGCTGGGGCAGAGCATTGGGGTGCAGACGAGAGTGATAGTGCAGGCTCTGGGAGGGAGTTTGGGTGCAGGAGGGGGTTTGGAGTGCTGATTCCAGGAGGGGACTCAGGGCTGGGTCAGGGGATTGGGGTGCAGGAAGAGGTGTGGGGTGCAGGCTCTGGCAGGGGCTTAGGGGTACGGGAGGGGGTGAGGGGTGTGGGCTCCAGCCAGGCTGAGCTTACCTCGGGCAGCTCCTGGTTGGCGGTGCAGCGGGGTTAAGGCAAGCTCCCTACCTTCCCTGGCCACGCACCGCTCCCAGAAGCAGCCAGCATGTCCTTATGGCCTCTGGGGGGCAGGGTAGGGGACTCCGCGCACTGCCCCTGCCTGCAGGCACCGTCCCCGCAGCTCCCAGTGGCTGCAGTTTCCAGCCTAAAATCTCCCGCTTTGGCTGCAGTAGCCTCTGGGAGATAGAGCCCAATTCCGGGAGACTCCTGGTGAAACCGGGAGGGAATTAGCATGGAATTAGCTCACAGTGAGGAGAACCTCCTGAGCTGGGTTGGCAAGGTCTCCTCCCAGGCATGCCTCGGGGGTTAGACACCGCTCCTCAGGGAGCGAGGAAAGCCCCTGTACATCTGGTTACAGTGCAAGTATTCCTTCCAGTTGGTTCCCATATCCCATTGTGATGTTTCAGCCAGTTTATACTTGTGGCGTAGAAGTCCCACACTATTACAGCTGATTTCTCCAAGGTCCCATCTGTGAATATGTACCACTCTAACTGTGTGGCTTATTTGGTTGGCAACACTTTCTACCAAGATGGCTATCCATGGGCCTGATCGTGCAAGCTAGGGAGCAAAGGATGCTTAGCACCTCAGAAAATCACATCCCAGGTTTGCTGAGGCCAGGAAATGCCATTGGCACTTGAGTTCTGATCTCACGTTCTAGACCTGTCCAGGCATTAAATCATAGAAACTGAAGGTGGAAAAAAGGTTCCAGTCAGTCATCTTGCGCATCTCCCAAATAAAGATGTACACAGTAAATCTTTACAATGCTGATGTTGGAACTGGGACCTACTCATGCCCAGAGTAAGATTGAGGCATAGACACTATGGGCTCCTGCCTTGGGCCTGAGCTTCTGGAGCCATGGGACTGTATCAGAATCTCAGCTTTGGTACAACTAAATTTCTAGTTCTCATGGTTGTGAAGAAAGCTTAAAAATGGGAACCAAGCATAGCCAAGTGCAATGGCGTTTGCCTGAGTTGCAGAAAACCTGAAACAATAGCCTGGCTCACACCCAAAGGGAAATCCTATCATCTGCACCAGCAATCATGTAGTAGTATGGCAGCATCATAGCAGAGTGAGCTTTGGTTTGGCGGGAAGAGCAACACCTTCATTCACAGTCTCAAATACTTTTTTTTTAAAAAAGGCAAAAATGTGTAAAATAAAGGGAATTAAATTGTATTTTGTATCCCTAAAGCTAGAAACATTTGTATCAAAATATTTACAATGACTGTATAGAAATAAACACTCACTCTGTAAAAGAAAAGAAAAGTACAGTACTAGAATATGTCCACCGAATTAACAAAGTCTATATGGAAAGAGAATGTAATGGAGCAAGTATGAGAGAAAATACTGTTCATGCTACCCCTGCACCCATGAATTTTTTGTTGCCACCTAACTTTAGTTTGTGGGCCTAACCACAGTGAGTCCTGACCTCTTACCACTAACAATCTCCACTTACTATTTAAGCTTTTCAGAGGGACAGAAATGTTTGGATTGGATACTCTGATGCAGACAGTTACACTATTCCTGCAATTATGACATGACAATGCTATTTTTTTCCATACAGGCTTTCGTGTGGGGATTTCATTGTATAGGCATTAATTAACAAAGCCTGTCAGCACCCCTGGGAGGTAGGTAAAATGAACATCATTTTACAAATGGAAGAATATAGGCACAAATAGGTTAAGAGACAGAGTTGGGAACAGAATGCTGGATTCCTAACTCTCAGATTTTTTCCACTCTAACTACTAGGCCTTATTTCTTCTGCCATCAAATGTCTTTTTAGTTTGAGGTGACTGACAATGTCACTGTGGGGTCAGTGATTAATGCCCCATCCTGTGCTGTTTTTCCAAGGAGGGGGGAAAATCTATTAACTACAGGCAGTTATAAAAACCTAATTCAGTGTTTCAACAGTGAGCTCCCACAAGCCTAAGCAGGCTGCCTCAGTGATCAGATTGCAAAGTCCCTTCAGTCCCACGGCTTATAGAGCACATGCATCACAAATCTGCCTGTTTATGGCTTCATAGGGACTTCCTGAGATCTTCATTATGCTGCTGTGTTAGAGAGTTACACAACCAACTATAGTGGAGAAACACCCCCAGATGACTCTCTGGGGTGTGTACCACTGAGTTATAACTGCATCCTCTGTTACTAGGATCATTGCCTGCCTCCTTCCTTCCCTGGCTCCTCCCCTCCATTCTTATATGCTTCCCTCTCTCCCTCCACCTCACTCTCCGATTTATTCATGGGAATTAGTCTCTTTCTAAAGTAGGAAACAGGATGGCAATGAATTTGTAGTTATGATATTTTTAAAAACTTGAATTTAGTCTAGTTGGGCTGTTTCCAGATATAATGTCTTTAACGCTTCTAAAAATGTAACAAAAGGCCTGTCCCATTGTTCTCCGGGGCAAAAAGTCTTATCCCTCACTACCGCACACACAATGCAGGCTAAAGGGAAATAGGGGAGGAGAGAGGGGAGGAAGTAAGACGCAGCGCTCATTTCTTTGAGGTGCCGCTGAGTCAGTGATGTAGAGTCTGGTGGTTCCTGAAGGCACAGCCTGACTTTGCGAGGAAGGAAAGCAGAGTCAGGTGACGAGGCGGTTCGTCTGTAACTTTAGGGCCCAAGGATCAAGGAGGTGCTGGCTGGATTGGAGGAGCTGTTTCTCGCTCTTTGGTGGATTCATTTGTGGTGGGTGTTTTTTTGTGTTATTGGCCAAACGGTTCTTCCAGCTGAATGATTCCTCATCCTCTCCATCCCCAATTTCTAACCCTTCCCCGACCCTTTTACTCCTTATTTCTTTCTAAGGACAAGGTAGAGGACGCCAATGATGAAGCTGAAGCAAAAGCAGATCCAGGCCAATATGAAGGAGTAGCCATGATGGTCTTGAGGCTCTGTGAAGTAGTGTGGGAATCGGGCTGTGTAGATGGAGACTGCAATCAAAATGAACAGCCCTGTAGGGGGAGGGGAGGGAAGAAAGAATTGGAAGATGTTGGAAAACTTTAATCTTTGCAGGACATCTCAGATACTGCAGTGATATTGTGGCATGTGCTCTACGAAGCTGATGTCCCATTTATTGTCATTGGGCTGCTCATGAGCACTGAGCACTTTATGCTAATTTTTTATCACAGGGTTTCTTGTGAGCACCGGGTCAAGTACGTCCTGGTTTGTTACTAGAAGGAGATAGGCTGAGGTTGCATACTGGAGCTACTCAGATTCCAGAGTTGTCGGGAATGGTTCACAAATTTAGATTCTGGTATGTTAGTGTCAGCTCCCTTACAAGTACTGAAGCTGTACACACTAGTGTGCATTTGGGCAAATCACTCACGAGTGGGGCTGCGCACACTTGTTTGTTGTGTGCTCGTACATTAACACTGGGGTTTGCTGTTGTAGGGTTTTTCATGAGCATTGGGGCTACTGGCACAGGCTTTTCATATATATATTTTTTTTAATTACAAAACCACATAAACATAATGCACGCACTGAAAACTGATTGAAAGGGGGGGAAGTGAATGGCATTTTTGGGCTTGCCAACCTTGACAGTGATCCTTTATCGACTGACTGTTCTAGTCACTCTCAGGTGTAAAACCAATAACAAGTCAAACAACCTGCTTCCTCTAAACACATTTCCTTTCCCCCTTCCTCCAGTAAGGACTTCCAATTGAAGACTGTGATCTGTATCGACGCTTGGACCCCAAGAGCAGCGCTTATATTGGGAATCTATTCATAACCACTGGGGAACTCTGGAGAATTAAACGCTATTATATTTGACTTGTACTCTCCCTCTTTCATATAGTCAGAGTCTGATCCAAAGGCAATGAAGTCAATGAAGAATCTCCCATTACTTTAATGGGCTTTGGGTGAGATCACCTTCTGTTTACGATTCACACACAGTAGGTGGGGCTGGTATGGATAACTGCCTGGAGCAATAAACCAAACTGTAATCTGAAGTGGAGAATTAAATTGCCTCTGGATACATCTAACCTTTAGGTGAATGTCTGATGCCCTCCTTCTCAAAAAGGCAATAGTAATTAGAATGGGCGGACTTCTCCTCTCACTGCCTGATGGTGTTGACAGTTTGAAAACATTATCGGCGATCCCTGTTCTTTCTTGGAAAGACCCTGTTGTGTTCCAGACCATGCGTTGTGAATAACCAAAGCAGTGACTGCTCTCCTGAAACAGCCTTTTTGAATTTTACGTCAGAACCACTGTGAGGTGGAGCAAGATGCTCTGGGACTGTTTGGTTTATGCTGTGGAGAACGACCCGTCCCATCGTGGAGTCAATGATAAAACCTTCAGACACTTTGATAGGGCCCATTGAATCCAGAGGGAGGGATACCAAAGCAGTTTACAGACAATGGACAAAGCCATTCCAACAGGTGTACACTTGCATCTTCCATTCATTCCAATGGAATTCCACTGGTGCAGCAGTGGGGATGGTTGCACTAATAGATTTGTGTGTGTGTGTGTGTGTGTGTGTAAGAGCTAGTTTGTAAATGGTAAGTATTTCCAAAAGACATTTAATCATTTTGATTTTTTTTTCAAAAAATGGAAATTTTTTATTTTATTTTTATTTATTATTTATTAATGGAAATTTTCTGTTTTTTTTTTAATGAAAAACAGAAAATGTTTCAGTTCCTTCCCTCATCCCCCAAAATCAGTTTTATTAAAACTGAAATTTTTTTTTACTAAAAACGTTTTGATTTTCAGTTCTTCAGAATAACACTGGAAAGCTTCAAATGAAAACATTCAACAAAAAGTTCCTTTTAGGAAACAGCCATTTTTTGTTGAAAAAATTTTGGACACTTTTCAACCAGCTCTACAAGCATGGGCCAACTTTGGGGAAGGTATGGGGGGCATTCCCCTCCGCCCCCCCTCCAAAACAACTGTATATGTTGATAGTAGGGAGGTGCAATTTAAGGTTCCAATGACCTCAAACAGCTTGAGTCATGGCCTCCCACTTATCCTCAATCTCCCCTCCTGAAAAGCAGCGCCCCCTCCCTGCAGGGCCCAGCTATTGCTCCTGCCTCTCCCTGTGGGGTGCAACTCACAGCTCGCCTGGCCTCCAAGGTCACTTGACTGGTGGCTCCACTAGCTGCTGCATAGGGGAGGGGGAGGGAAAGGGGTATGTGTTACATGTGCGCGCACACACGTTTAAACCTTTTAGCATCCTGCTGCAGAGAGACTAGACTTACAGCAAATCAGCATGATGGCTCCAGTGATATAGAAGCGTTTCCCTTTCTCCATGGTGAAGAGCTGCACCACAAACATGACCAATGAGACGAAGGAGAAGATGATAGCCAGGATCATGAAGGCTTGCACTGCTTTGAGGGAAGCTGGCAATACAGAGACGGGGGGGGGGGGAGTGTATGTTAAGACACCAGCAGTATCACAATGTACTGTAGTCCTTCAAACTATACAGGTCATATCAAGACCTAAAAAAAATGTTTCTTACGCATATCCCCTTCAGCAAATGCAATCTGACTGCATTTCCCAGCAATGCAGTTTAGCCAGAGTCCTGTTGAGTTTGTTCCCATGGGAGAGGTACCTGCCATCCAGACCTGAAATAGAACAAAAGTCGTGGCAATGTTGTTGCTCTTGACCATTCTGACAATGATTGCTCCAGCCTATGAGCTGATCTGGGCCTAAGAGGGACAATGACTGCAGGAAGCTTGTGTAGAGATAAAACCTTCACCATCTGCATGTTTGCACAATTTTTAAAATGTGTGCAATAGTCTCTCATTAGAGCTCCTAGCCCCTCTTTTGGCTATAGTTCTTTGTCTAGAAAATCTGCTAGGCGGGGCAGTCTATTCCCATCTAGGTCTGCTGTGCCAGACTTCTCTAGACCATCAGAGTGCAGGATAAACTGAGAGTTCACTGGGGTTTCTTGAGCATTTTAGTTCTAATTCTTCCCTCCTGTTGTCCGGTTTCAAGGCAGCCCCTTAAATGTGATTTGGAGGCTGTTGGATAATTTTCAGACAGAGGCTGCCACAAGGGGGCAGCATAAACTAAGGCACAGGAACAGCTCCAAATGTTTGCATTGCTGCTTGTGCAGGTGAAGTCTCTGAAAGACAGGAGAGTTCTTCATGTGTATTTGGCTATGAAGTTTAAAATGGAGCTGGGCTGGCCACTATAAAGATGTTGACCTGCCCCTTTGCCTCCCTTCTGCTGTAAAGAGGACTGGGGAGGAGGGATTTCTTTTGTAGTGTAGTATACAAACAAGACCATTTGTCTAACTAAAAATAGCATCCGTCTTTATAAGCTTTTGGGGCCAGGGGCTGTCATTTTACTATATGTCTGTACAGTGCCTAGCGCAGCAAGGCCCCAACCTTGCTGAGGCCTCTAAGTGCTAACGCTATATAAATAACAATCTGCAGTGGCACTGGAAAGGATACAATTACTAAGGGGGGGGGCAGGGGGCATACACTTCCTTCAGCATCTAAGCTCTTTAGCTGGCGGTATCAGGAAGAAATTTCTGCTTGTGGCACAAGATTGCACCCTGAGTTTCAATATGGAGTTTGTGCTTTCTTTTGAACAATGAAGGAACAATTATTGGAGACAGTATACCCAACAAGATGGAGCAATAGGCTTTCCCAGGAGGTTGTTTGGCTAAATGAAGAATTGGTTTCCGCTCTTATGGCAGAATATGGGACATAATGCATCACTGGTTTGCATGGATGTGACAGCATTTGTTCCTTAACAAGCCTTTTATCTTCACTCTGATAAGAATTGTTGGTTTTCCTTTTTGACTTGGTGAGCAAGAGCATGTTGTTGGGAATAAATACTTAGACAGCAGCATCTTGACACCGAGTGGGATTTTTATCAGCTCTTTCCAGCTCAAGAAACTCTCCCCTGCAAATCTTTTGGTATTCACACTGCTGTGAGTTACTTGGCCATTGGCCTAACAATTTACAGTCACGAGTCCCCAGCAACACTTGGCCTTTTTGTGTTATATGTATGTGCTCTTGGATCACATGTTCTATGGAATCTGGGGAATTTTCATTGTATGAACCTTCTGCAGCCAACTCCTTCTAGCCTGGCAGAAGATGAATTGCATGTGTTATATAACAAATCTTTTCTCCCAGATTTTGTGATAATCTCTTAATTTTGACCTATGATTTTAATGTCACAAGAGATCAATGATCTGTGAGCATGTGAGAAAACATGGCCCCTGTAATATTCACACAGCCTCGCTGGCTTCAGTGACATTGCATGAAGGTATCTGAGGGCAGAATTTGAGCAATTTACTATACCTATTCCTTGGACTTGGGTGGCACTAATGTGTCCGGAAGAATCTAAAACTGATTCAGCCAATCAGATAAGATATTATCCAAACGCTCTTTGTTTTTTCTTTTAAATGAGATGCCATCTTGTGTCATGGAATGGACAATGAACTGGACTAGTCCGGTTTCACCATTTGGGATGGGAGCTTTTTGGGTGTAGCAATTTTGTAGTATGTTTATAGATCTGCTGCATATTTCAGCTACTACAAAGTGCTTTTGGTTTGGACAGGGACCAGCCCTTATATGTCTTCTGTGTTGTGTTTTATCATATAGATGATAATGAATGCTACCAATAACTGTATTTAGGTTTGCCCAAACAGTTCATGAGAACAGTTTTTAGTTCCAGAAACAGACAAGCATCCACCGTATAATTATACAAGAGACTGTCTGGCAGATGGGATGATAAATTTCAGCTCAAAACTATCCTCCATTAATCTCACTTGCTCAACTAGTTCTTGAATGAGGCGTGTACCAGTGGTTCCTACTACAAAGTTATGGGAGTGGAAACATCACTGTGAGGCTGTCTGTGTTTGTTTGAGTTCAGGACTAGGAACTTTGCTGTTCTCAGGGTGGCATTTAAATTAAAGAGGCTTGATTTTTTTTCAGAGATCCGTTTATTTCAAGGGAGTTAACCCAGCTTAAAATTGGAGTAACAGAGCAGTGAATCAGGCTCGTTATGTTTTCTGAACAGAGCCTTTGCACATTATTGTTTACTGAAAGAGGGCGCCCTACTCCCTAACTCTATAGACTGGCATCCCTACAGTGGAACCTTTCAATGGTATGTGGGGTTATAACTGTGGAAGGGTTGAACGTTCAATGTCTGCTGCCTGTCTTGTTTAGAGAGACACAATGGGTAAGGTAATATCTTCAGCTTCCATTAGTGAGAGAGACAAGCTTTCGAGCTTACACAGAGACTGACATGGCTACAACAACACAGTCTTGTTCAGAAGCAGAATTACTTACGTTCGCAATGGTGGATACAAACAGCATGATCACGGTGGCAATGTGGACCACAAAAATACCAGCTAATAGCACCAACATCTTGGCTTCTTAGTGTGTGTGTGTGTGGTACGGGGGAAGGTCTCAAATGCAGATGATTCTGAGGAGAAAAAGTAGTGGAGAAGAAAATAAAGGTGGGTGCTGGAACCAAGAACTTTGTTACAATAAACCAGTATTTACCTGCAAGAAAGTAACCAAGTTTGTTTTAAACCCACCCCAGAAACATTGGCCTAGTACTGAAAAATTACATCTAAAAATACCGACAACACCCCCCCTCCACATACCAGCAAATCACTCAAAGTAGTTGGAGAGAAGCTGTAGCCACTGTAGCCAGTCTTGCAGGAAATGCAATGGACGGTTTTGAAGATACTGTGGGTAGTTTTTAAAAATAGGCTGAATATATGTCTGACCATGAATAAGGTTAGTGCTGTGAAGGGTAAAGTGATATACTCCAGTCCCACATGCCAGGAAATTGAGCTACTTGCCCCCTGGGGCCGTGGATGTCAGGAAGGATTTCCTTTTCCTCATCCTCCCACCTGACAATACAGTTTTATCCAGTTGGTCTGGTGTATCATGAGTCGGCAGGGGTGGAGATTTGTCTTCCTCTGACATGTCAGGTATTGGGCACTGTTGGAGTGGACTACAGGACGAAGCAGGCCTGTGGTCTGATCTGTTATGTTAAGAGAGAATACCAGCATAGATGAACCACTGGGCTGTTCTAGAGGGGGAGAAAATAGACTACTGTACTTGGTGGCTCAATGGTCAGATCTGGTATGGTGGAAGATGGGATAACTAGAGTCATTGCGGGGCATGGATCAGCATTCATGTTGTGGTCCCTGTGAGTACCTGGCCCAGGCCGGGGAAGCTAATGATCCAACCAGTGGACCAAATTCAATGATGAATCCTGGTCATGTGCCACCTGAGGCACATTGCACATATACTAAGAAGAAGAACTGGAGTCAATGCTTTGCTCAGATCCTTTATTCCTAAAATGGAAATGGTTGCAGTTTCCTTAAAAAAAGCCCAAGCATTGGTTTGTAGTGAGGACTACTCTTGATTTCCCTTTAAATTCAAGGAAATCTGCTCAACATATTACTGCATTAAGACACCCTTCACAAGTAATGCATCTCATTCCTTTGCATTATTCCCCTACGTGCAGCAGGACTTGAATTCATGCAGTGTTCCTTGTCACTGATGAATATTTAATTTAAAAAGAAGTGAGATTTTAGGAACTAGCATTGGCGGGTTCTGATGGTGCCATTTAACCAAGGCTACTGTTTTCTTTTCTGCAATTATGAAATCTAAGGAGCAGAGGCCTGATATTGACAACAGATTCACTCCTCCTGCACAGAAGTGGCAAGTGGAAAGCATTAGGATTTCAAATCTCACCTACTGACAGGACGCTTATCAGTATTTTGTCATTAGAGTCATAGAAATTAGAGACAGCAAAGGCTTGTTGGGTCCTTTAGTCTATTTTCTCTGTCCAGGAGAAGACAGCTCCTGAAAATGTAGGGGGTAAAATAAAGGGGCTAAGTTAATTTCCTGCCCTCCCTCTCTTTGCTAGGTGACAGCAGTGTCAAACACCTGCTTTATATTTGCAGCTGTTCTGGGCCAGTTGAGTCAGGCAAGGAATCCAGCTGTAGCTTTCTAGATGAGGAGCAGTGACAATGCAATATAATACTGCAGTTATCATTTGTACTAACATCTGTCATACAGAAAGGCTTTGTAGAGTCACCCAAATGGCATATGTTACTCATTTACTCCACCTTCCTCTTTCCTTCTCTTTTGTCTAATTGAAGCCTTGTGTGTGTGAGAGCTGATATGAGAGATTACTGGGTTGTATCATCACAGTTCAAATACTATTTTCCCACACCTCATGGGGCTGCCAAGCTTTCCCACTTGCTTACTATTTGCCCAAAACCAGTACTAGTTAATAACCAACAGGAATTCCCAGAATTACAGAAAGTGGAGAAAGAAGTGACCTCTGTGCCATGCAGGATTGTTCTTCACTGTAAATATCTGTGCTTTGTCCTGTCCAGTTTGCAAGGTTTCAACCAATGAGGCTTCCACCACTTCTCTTGGGAAGTTCTTCCACAGCCTAACAGATCTGATTAGTAGAAAATGGGTCCTGATATTCTGTGTCTCTTTGTCCTGGCTTGCTTTTATCCATTGGATTACCCTAGAAAACTCCTTATACTTCAGGATTTTCAAAGGTGGGGAGCACTCATACCTCTCACTGACTGCTGTGGCTGCTGTTGGGTGTTCAGCACTTCTGTTGCTGGAACCAGGCTCTAAGTGGATTCCTCCAGCACCTTTAATAATCTGTCATCTGAATTCCCTGTGCTTTGGTTCTGAAACTGCTTTGACTAAAGAGAACATGGACTCATCCATGCATATAGGCTGTGAGAAATCATAGCTTCCCTGCTCCCTGAGGAGAGGTCTCTGTGTACGGTCACCCAAACCACATTGGCTTTCTTTACCACCATATCACATAGGAAGCTCATAACTCGAGGTCTTCACATTTTTTTCAAACAGAAAACATTTTGCATTGGAAAATGCCATGTTAAAAAAATTAAAATATTTGGGGGGGAAATGTTTTTTAAATTTATAATTTTTATTTTTTTTTTTAAAAATTCAGAAATGATTTTTAAAAATCCTCACCTGACCAAGCTGTCCAGAACATTCATTTTCAAATGTTTTTTTATTTATGAAAATAGAAAATAACTGAAATGTACCTTTCTCCTATAAAAATGTTCCACCCAAAATTTTAAAAAAACCAACCAACCAAACCAAACCAACCCCCCAAAAACTACCACCAATAAAACAACCAAACATAAATTGATTTTGGAATTTTTGTTTTTTGTTTGCTGTGAATTTTCTTTTTCTAATCAGTTCTACTCAAATCTAGCATGCTGCTCAAGATCAGCCCTAGTTAGGTCACTTTTGGCATTACTAATTCCCATGGCCACTCTCACTATGCATGCTACCTAACGTGAGCTCCTCAGGGGATGTCGATTTGTAGCTTTGAGTCTTTCTGAGGAAAAGCATGACCACCCTCTCCGTTCGTTATCCCTTTTGCCCATTGAATACACAGTAGATAATAATCCCATGTAAACTCAGGGGTAGGGGAGAGCAAGATAATTGGTCTTTTTCATTTCTGACTGGGCTACATATGCTTTTCTTCTCATTAAAGCACAATAGAAAGTGCCTTGGTGGCTCTGAAGGAGTGAGGCATGTGTTCTCATTAGCCGGGTGGGGTCACATTGCTAGAGCAGCAGCACATGTCGGGTGCATATCCTTTCTTCTCCTTTCCTCAATCTAGTTGCAGCTGGAATTGGAGTTTATCAGGCTTTTATTGGACAGTAGTTCAATCCCAACCATCCTGGAGTTGCCAGTTTTTCCATTGGCTCACTCCAAAGAATGCAAACCTGCAGTTACTTAACCCTGCAATTGCTCAGTGTAGCCTGTCCTTTCCAGGTCTGCATCTCGCAAGCCAGGTAGGTGTCATGTCCAGGAACCAGAGCCTGTGGAATGCTCAGTAAGCATTGCGGCAGCCTCCTGCGGACCTTTATGATGGGAAATCAGTCCCTGGGCCAAGGTGAATGGGTAGAACAGTTACTGAAAGATGCCAGACTTGAGGAGAGGAGAGGACGTGAGCTCATCTGCCTGGTATTCACCTTGGATGGCTTGAGATGGAAGAGAGACTTACTACTGGTGATGGTAGCTTGAGATTCTCCCCCTCTTCCCCGGTTCCCCCTGAGATCATGGTTGGAGAGAATGCTATCAATGCACAGGAGTGCTAATAATGAAGAACAACAGCTTACATTCCTATAGCACTTGTCATCATGAAGGATCCTAAATTGCTTTTACAAACACTGTCCATCCATCTGCTGGAATGCAGCTTCTTCTGGGGAGAACACAGTGGTTGGTTCATAGCATGCAGCACCGCTACACTACAGTTGAAGGCAGGAAGACCACCATATCCGATTCCCCCCTACCCCCCCCGTATCCCTTCCCTCAAAAAGTCATCTGCAGAGAGCATATACTTTTTAGGGGGGAAAAATCATTTAGTTCAACCCAACTTTCTGGCAAAATAGTTTGGATGGAAAATTTTCAACTGGTGCTAGTTGTCACCTTAGAATTAGTGCAGACCAGCATGACAGATAACAGAGCCAATGGCCCTAATTAGGGCCAGGATCATAGAATCATAGAATACTAGGGTTGGAAGGGACCTCAGGAGGTCATCTAGTCCAACCCCCTGCTCAAAGCAGGGTCAATCCCCAATTTTTGCCCCAGTTCCCAAATGACTCCCTCAAGGATTGAACTCACAACCCTGGGTTTAGCAGGCCAATGCTGAAACCTCTGAGCTTGAAGGTGAAGAGTATGAAGGCTACAGCAGAAGAGAAAAATACTGAATGTGCCACCCTACAGCTGATACAAACTAATAGCTCTGGCACCAGCAAATCACCAGAGCAATAAAGCAAACCTACAATGGGCAATGCTACTTATGGTATCACCATGACCAAGTGGCTCAGGACAATGCATCACCTATCACAAATTCGTAGAACTGTTCCACAGACTTGCCTTCCATAGATACATTATCTGAGCACCCCAGGGGCCATCGCAGTTTTGTCAGGCCCTGTGATGTGAGCCTGCTGTTTCACAATGGATGGACTCAATTGTCATAATACAAAGATGCAAAGATCATCCTGCCATTGTGACATTATTATTTTTCCTACAGAATCAATACCAGGGAGTTGGTGGCCCTACAGATTACAAAGGTGAAACATCATAAATGGTCCATTTTTCCCTATGGTCTGCTTCTTGTTTGAGACCCAAGTAAGGCCAGAGGCCCTGTTGACACAGGGTTTGTGTCATTATGTGCAGGTAGCATGGTACAAAGCCTTGAGATTCTGCTCTTGATTCACCAGGCTGACTCAGTTTGCAAATCAGTTGCCTTTTATAAAGATGTGGGTAATTTGTCAGTTCTCCCTGCAGAGAGATCTCTGGAGAGTCTGTGTGTGTGTACATGTGCTTTTGGAGTCTTTGATTTAAGGGGTGTGATTAAAAGGCCTTACTAGGTGCACAGCTTGGCCTTACAATAACTAGCGGGGATATGCCAACCACCTCCAAGTATTTGATGGGTGTAAACATAAAGGAAAGAGAGGAATTGCACAGGGTAGCCCAAAGGGCTATAACTGAGAGTAATGGGCTGAAATTCAGCAAACAGAATGTTTTGGCTGGGGATCAGGAAACATTTTCTAGTAATGAGTGAGGACTGTTATGCTGTGGAGTAGTCTCACAAGGGAAGTGGTGGAAGACTCATCGCTTGAGTCACTTATAACTGGACTGGACAAAGCCCTGGAGAACAACTGTAGGGAACAGTCCTGCACTAGGAGGACTGGAAAAGATGATCTGACAGGGTTTTTCCTCTGTGATGTCTATGATTCATTTGAGAGTTGGTGAACCTCTCAGTACTGAAGGGAAGCGCTGAGAAATTGGCAATTTCTCAGGAAGAAAAGCCTTGGAGTGCCAACTCATGTGACAGCCTCAATAGAAACACCGAAGCTCTCTTGGTAGGAGGAAGGAGAAGAGAGAGCTGCCTGAGGTCTAACAAGCTGCCAACAGCCACTGCTGGAGGAAACTACTGTATGGAGAAAGGGAGGGGCCGAGTTCCTAAAAAGGGAAGGAGGGAGACCAGGGACGGGGTAAGGGGAAACAAGAGTAAATGGGAGCCACAGAAATGTTTCAGTGGCTTAGTGATTAGTAATAATAAGATCCTCCATGCTGGTACTTCGGGGGAGTTCAGGAAGTGAGGGAGGGAGCATACACACCTCGCCACGTTAAGAGTCTCAGGATTTCTATTCCTAAAACTGGTTAATTAAAAATGTACAATGTTTGGGAGGGCCTGGAACATGCAGTGAATTAATGAAAAGGAACAGGGAGAGAAAAGAGCATGCTTAGACGTGTCTGGTCAATGGGTTAGAGGCTGCAGGTGTGCAGGGGTATGTGTGTGTGTATATGCATGTTTATTTCTGTGCATGTGTCTCTGTGAGTCTGCTTGTGTTTGCATGTGTGTGTATCTCTCTTTGGGTATGTCTGTGAGCTTACCTGCATGCGTTTGTGTTTGTTTTATTTTTGTGTGCACATATTTATCTGTTTGAGTGTATCTGAGTTTGGCTGTATGTGCATGTGTGTGTTAGTGCACATATTGTAAAAAATGGTTTACAATCATGATCCCATTAAACTGTCCTATAAAGTTATAATACAGTACGCTGCTATCAAAAGCCTGAGCATGAAACCTGCCTGAACGCTATTCTGTCTCCCTGTAGTTTTTAACTGAAGGGGGATGGTTAGCAAAGCACCCTGCTGCTGTGCCTTTCCCTCCAATTGTTGTTCCTCAAGAAAGAAAGAAAGAAAGAAAGAAAGAAAGAAAGAAAGAAAGAAAGAAAGAGCTGACATAGTAGGGAATATATTTGTGAAACTTTTCTTTAGAGAAACTGAATTGAGAGAGTGAGCAAGAGAGAATCCCGGTTCCTGGTCAGACGACCTCTCCTTTTCCACTACAGCAGTGGTTTTCAACCAATGATCTGTAAACCCTTGGGGGTCCACAGACTTAGTGGCGGATTAACACATGTGCCCCAGGCAATTTGGGGGCCCCTACAGGAGGACAGGAACCTGTGTAGAAGTGGACAGCCCCTGCCACCGCCGCTCCATGCCTGCCCAGGCTACTATGCCCATGTTAAAAAGTGGGCGGGCATGGCCCTCTGACTTTTAAAAGTGCGGGGGCATGGACCCCCTTTTCCCCGCAGTTCCGGTGCCCCTGGGCCTCTGAGGCATGGGGAGCCCAAATGTCCTTTGTGCCAAGAGCCTCAGTAAATCTTAATTTTCTTCTACACAGAATATGTCTAAGGAGTCTGCGAAAGGTTGTCGGTACCATAGAACCATGGTTTTCAATGTGTGGTTGGCTGACCCCGGGCGGGTGCGCAGATTAAGTCTGAGATTTCCAAAGAGGGTCCCGGACCTCCATTTGAAATTTTTAGGGGACTGCAGATGAAAAAAGAGTGAAAACCACTGACCTAACGTGTCAACAATAAACCTGCCTCCTATGTGCCAGCATAGACATGGGGCCCCCAAAGAGCTGTTGTGTCTGAAAACCAGCTAAGAAAAGATTGAGCTGGCTAAAGTGCAAACTGTTCAGTAGCTCTCTTTTTTCAATATCATCCCATAATATGAGATTAAGGGGGGACGTGGTGAAATGAATGGCTAGTTAGTTTAGAACAAATTAAAGTGCATTACTTCTTTTTGCAAAGTGCACTTAGCCTGGGCTCTTCACTGCTGCTAGAGGTCATAAATCCTATTGGACTGTAAGAGAGTTGGGAGTTACAAACAATAATAGCACGCACTGTTATTTATCACAAGGGAAATTAGATCTCCTGTTGTAGGGTGTAAACTGATTTCCACAAGGTTCGGGAAAGAATTCCTGACATCTGATGAGGCATGGCAAAGGCTCTGCTCCTGGGTCTTTGGTGCAAAATCCTAACAGTAAAATGGTTTACTTCAGCAACGTGTGAGATTTCAAAAGAGGGCGGCCACACCTTAGCAAACTCTTGCTCTGCTTGTGTTTTTTTTATCCCTCACCCATGAGTGTTCTGCACTTCAGTCCCCTTGTCCTGATTGCTCACTCTCCCTTCCATGAGGCATAGTCTATCTCTTAAGAGGGACACAGCTCAGACATTACTCAGCGATGACAAGTGCTTGGATGTTGGACTCCAAAGTTAAGAACACCCAAGCAGACTTTGGCCTGAGCGAGCAATGTGGGGAAGGAAAGGCACTTGCCGTGTACACCCTCTAATCAGAAGGTGTGTCCACACAGCACCAAAATAATCACCAGGATGGCTTCCCAGGAGCTATAACTGTGGCTTGAAAGGAAAACAAGGGGTGGTCAGCAGGATGATGGAAACCTCCCGACTGATTTGGTGGCAAAATGAAGCAATGTGTTTCAGCAAGCATGGTCAACTGATTTTTGCATGTAGCCCAGGAATGTCATGGTTCACGCCCTTCAACTGAGTTATTAGACTCTCACTGCGGGACTCTTACCTCTCCTGCTGCAGACACTGTGTTTCCTATTCGGTGGGTAAATCCTATAGCCCAAACTTCAGCTTGACAAGCAGGATCCCTCCTTCAATGTGTCTACTGTTGAGAAAGTGTTAGTGCTGCCCAATCGTGCGGGAGGAGGTCCACCTACGTGGATGCCCAGTCTGGTTCCTCAGCGCACTGCACACCAGGTACAGTGCTCGGTGTGATGACAGCTTCTGCCCAGCAGGCCGAGGGAATTTAGGGCAGGATTGGAAATCTGCCATTGTACAGGGGATGTGTGACACCTGGCCTCAAGCCGACATGAAATCCTCTGGCAGAGGGAGGGGAAGCAGTGTTAGTGCAGAGATCACCTGCCTTCAGTATGGGGAAATTCAGGCACACATATTGAGGAAGGTTCTGGCTGCCTGCCATGCTGTGCTGCCTGGGAGTCATACAGCAGGCTTATGGACAAAGTAAAGGACACCTTTAGGTCTGAATTCTCCTATCCTGGGTCAGTTTAGCTAAATGTATGTTACATGGCAGCTGGAGGTGGCTTCCCAGCATGGATAGGCAGATGCACCAGCTGTGTTCGAGCCAGCACACTAAAATTAACCACATTGCTGTAGTGGAACAGGTGGCAGCTCGACCTAGCCCCCTGAGTACAATCCTGCCAGACCCCCGCGTGGCTGGCCCAAGCTAGTGCTGCGGTCATGCTGCTATTTTTACCACGCTAGCTTGAGCAGAGCTCATCTGTCTACCTGTGCTCGGAAGCATCCTCCCAGCTGCTGTCCAGGCATACCCCCAAGTTCCCTGCCTTGGGGGCCTCTCTCGAAATACCAAAGCAGCCAATCTGCTACATTTCATTTCCTGGAATTAGGTCTGTTTTCAAGCTTTCTAGACAGAGCCCACGCTCCATTGCAAGCCATCAGATGGCTACCGTACTTTATTGTCATGCCCTTGTATCACTTAAGAATGGAACAAGTTGAAGGCCCCAAAGATGCACCCTGCGGGTGCTATACAAGCAGAGAGGGCCTTTCGTGCACAGCTTTCTCTGCCCAAAGAGGGAGAGAGGAGGTGTCAGCCACTGCTCTGGCACTGTGCCCCACTGCCCCAGAACCAGAGGATTCTCTGTGGGGCCCATAATCCCTGGCCCACTTCCCTCAGGTTTTTCCATGGGAGGGGCTCAATCCCCCTCCTTATGAGTTTTAAAATTGGATGAACAAAAGGTACAGGCTATTCTGTAGTCAGACACATGTGATGTGCCGCTGTCATATAGAAACTGCACAAAATGCCTGCAGGACAATCAAGGCCGAGGTGTGTCCAACAGGACTGCCTGCACAAGTAAAACAAGCAGGATTTGTTCCTCCGTCACTTTAATTGGTCTCCTATAAGAAGCACTGTTGTTCAAAGGGTGCACAGCCAGGCTGGCACTTAGGAGACCTGGGTTCTAGTCCTAGCTCTGCCTGTGACCATGGACAAGTAATATCCCTTTTGTTTTCCTGCCTCCCTTGGTCTGTTTAGACTGCAAGCTCTTTGGGGCAGGCACTGAGTGTGTCCGGTGCGTAGCACACAGGGACCCCAATGCTGGTTAAGATTTCCAGGCATTACAGTAGTAGAAGTAATAATAATGACCCCAAGACACAACAGCATGCAGTGGCATTACTGCACTATTTTTGAGCCATCACTCCAGCGGTGTGTAGTTGTGTATCTTTGAGCAGGGCTGCTCTGCATTGTCATGTTCTAGGGAAATAATCTGTGTTTAAGCACAGGAAAAACCTCTTTGCAGTCTCAGTGCTTACCCTCCCCACCTCCCAGGTATTTGTGCAAAGAGTTTGGGTGGAAGGAGGAGGGTGAGTCTGGCAGGTTGAAAACCCTTCTTGGCAAACATCTCAGATTGCTGTGGGTGACGCCTAATGGGCCAGTGGTGCTATCCCAAGGATGAACTTGGCCCCATCTCCTCAGGCACATCACGTTCTGTGCCCTTTGCTGTGTGTATTCAGAAAAAGAAACTCTCTCCTCATGACAGAGATGTTGCAATAGGGCACGCCTGGACAAAGCCAGTCTCACAAGTGCCTTAATAGAGAGTACCAGTGCCTTCCAGCAAAAGCCTGCTCAGCCATTGTTTTCTTCCCCCAGCCCTTCTAAATGTGTTAGTATTAACCATACCAAAAAACTGCTTTCACTCCCAAACGTGCCTTTCACCCAGAAAGATCTGTAAGAGCTCTAGAGACTCTCTCTGTCTTGATCACTTCTCCCACCACTGAAATGCGGTTACCTCTTGGGTGGAAGGCAACAGCTGCAAGCATGCACAGCAACAGGTTAAACTCCTACTATCTGCAGACAGACTGAGAATTAAATGGGAGCAGGGCTGATTTGAACTATATTTAGGGGAGATGAAAGAATTGCTGGGGAAAGGCATTTCGTGTGGGAGGAGGATTGAGTGAGAAATTTGCCAGTTTCTGCAATGCTCTACTTCCCACCAATAGGCTCCCACCACTCATTTATCCCCTCCACTTTTCTCATGTAGCTCTCCTATTGCTTTCAGCACTTCTCTCGTCTGCCTTACTTTTATTCTCATCACTCCCAACCCCAGGGATTCGGCTGCCAAGAAGGCGTAACATGTAATCACATTGTTCATATGTCTTTGGTTAGATCTTCTGGTCAGCTTCAGTCTCACTAGCTCAGATTCTGAGAAGGAACCTCCCAGCTCTGATTTGAGCTGTGCTAACCCTTTTGCCATCAAAGACTTACGTTTTAATTATTTTGTTAAACCAGTGACTTGCAAACCACTAATAAAAAGGGAGAGCTTTGAGACGCGCACAAAAGCTTGAGAGACATCTGAAAAAACCAAAGGCCAGCTTCTGATCTGAGTTGAGCTGGTGTAAATCTGAATTAGCAGGACTGATTTCAAAGAGACCTGCACTGAACTTCGAAACTTGCCAATATGTCATTGCTAAATAAATAAATAAATGAAATGTGGCAAGCATCTCCCTTACTCCATACTGCAGACAGTTCCGCTGTGTGTCTCTCACACCCTCAAGTCAAGAATAGAGTTACCTTAGCAAGCAGTGTGCAATTGCAGTCAGACCTTGTAGTGCCTTGTACTGGTGCCTCAGCCCTATCTGTGGCTGGATTTCAAAGCACAATATAAAGGCATAAGCGTCTGCCGTTAGTGAGTCTCCCTCAGAGATGTAGAGAATCATGGAAAGAAGGGAAAAGGGAAAGACAGCTTTAGATCAAAGGAATGGGAGATACTGAATGGAGGAAGCAGTTGCAGAGGATTTTGTGAAGAGGTCTTACCCTGGAAGGGGGCTGGTTCTGGCACCTTTAGAAGAAGGCACTTGCTTTGCCTTAGTCCTGTCTTCTTGATGTACCGAGCTGTAGTGGAGGGAGTGCCCTGCCTGCCGGAGTTATGTTTCCTCTGCTGCTGTGTCAGGATGTGCGATGGGGGGTGTCTTTCCCCTGCGTTTTAAAGGAGTTTCTAATAATCAGTCTTGCTTTAAAGAAAAAAAATGTATAAACTACGCCCTGCTTGGCAGCAAGTCAAGAGTCACTGGGAGGAAACCAGCAACTCAAAGAAATCTCTTGTGGAATTCTGACTGACTCAGAGCAGAGTACAGAGACCACAGCCTGGAAAAAGGAATGACACGAATCCAGATGAGTAATAGGAGGCACCCAAACAACGTCTGTTTACAAAAACGGACTTCTGGTTACCATTTTTTTTTTAAATCTATAGTTACAAATGTGGTCAAAGATACAATGCACTCAAACAAACAAATAAATGATGCTGTGTAGGGTGTGGTGATGTCTGAGTGAGTCATTGAACACCACACCTCTCTACCACTTTCAGGAAAAGGGGCCCTTCCGAAGGGAGCAGGGGAAGGGGATATTGATCATTCCTGAAGAATGGGACTGGGTGAGCCCTTTGGAAATACACTATGGAGCCGAGATCCCTGAACGGCAGTCCCTGAAGCAGTGGAGTACCTGTTCGCCTGATGGGGATGGCTTGCCTCCTTGTGTCCAAGTGAGAGCAGGCCGGAAGGAGAGCTGAAATGAGGAGACAGTGTGAGGAACTGTTTTCAGAGGATAATACACTCATCACACTAGAGACATCCAAAAATACAAGAACACTTTCCCATGGCTGAGGTGCCTTGCGGCCGTTAGATAGTTGTGACTGGGAAGGAGAGGGGTCTGGGTGATGGTGAATGGCAAGGAAATGGCATCCATAGCAAGCTCTCTTGTTAAAAATGTGTCCCTACTAGGAAAGAGTTTGAGATCCTCTGCTTTAGGGAATAAGCCTGCATTTGCAGAGCGGAGCAGTGACAGACAAGATAACTCGATAAGGCTTTTCCATCTCTAATGACGAGGACACTGGAGTGTTCTCATAAAAAGGAAGCAGATGCTTTTTGAAGTCTGAGCTGGTGAAAAGACATACTGGCTCTTTTTCAGACTACTCCCTCTGTCTGGCACTGCTGCCTTTCCTGTGACCCCTGTCTAGTTTTAGTGCAAAGCACCCAGCGTAAACTGGGCTGTAGTTGGCAGGAGTGAGAAATGCTCACATGCACCGAGCGCAGTCTCAGCTCTATTGAAGTCAATGGGAATTTTGCCATTGGTTTCAGTGGAGTCAGGATTTTGTCCCCCAGCTACAGCATAAGGCTAAATGGGCCCTAGCTCAATGGGCTGTTTTGGTGACATCCTCTAGAATAGTCATGGAAAGTGGAGGTAAAAAGTACATTTTCTTCCCAGTCCCAGAGAGGCTGTTGGTGGAGACACTGCCCCATTACCCCTTTCATTCTCCCAGTGGTGTTTACTAGAGTGAGTGATGCTCATCTCGGCATGGGGTTTTCATTTTCTCTTCGGGCAGTTGGCAGGATGTTTGTATGATGGCGTCTCTGAGACACAACGCTGAGCCAACTTGCCTAGAACACACTGCGACTGCGAAGAAGTGGGTGCTGGTGGGAAGTGGTGTGCAGAGAGATCTATGGTATGTACAGCACTCTTTGTATGGATAAAGGGAATTGAAGTCACATGAATCGCTATACCAGATCAGTCCGTCTGTTCATCCAGTCCAGCACCAGCTGCTTCAGGGGGAAGTTCAAGAATCCCTGAGTAGGCAGGTATGGAATAACCTGCCCACAGGGAGAAGTTTCTTCTTTACTCCCCATCTGGAAATCTTGACACCAAGTTAGTACAGAAACTTTACCAGCCAGGCCACATAGACAGTGACCTGTGCACCAAAGGATGGTCATGGGAGGGATCATAGAATCATAGACTTTAAGGTCAGAAGGGATCATTATGATCGTCTAGTCTGACCTCCTGCACAATGCAGGCCACAGAATCTCACCCACCCACTCCTGTAACAAACCCCTAACCTATGACTGAGCTACTGAAGTCCTCAAATCATGGTTTAAAGACTTCAAGGTGCAGACAATCCTCCAGCAAGTGACCCCTGCCCCATGCTGCAGAGGAAGGCGAAAAACCCCAGGGCCTCTTCCAATCTTCCACGGAGGAAAATTCCTTCCTGACCCCAAATATGACGATCAGTTAAACCCTGAGAATGTGGGCAAGACTCACCAGCCAGACACCCAGGAAAGAATTCTCTGTAGTAACTCAGATCCCACCCCATCTAACATCCCATCACAGGCCATTGGGCATATTTATCGCTAATAGTCAAAGATAAATTAATTGCCAAAATTAGGCTATCCCATCATACCATCCCCTCCATAAACTTATCCAGCTTAGTCTTGAAACCAGATATGTCTTTTGCCCCCACTGCTCCCCTTGGAAGACTGTTCCAGAACTTCACTCCTCTGATGGTTAGAAACCTTCATCTAATTTCAAGTCTAAACTTCCTAATGGCCAGTTTATATCCATTTGTTCTTGTGTCCACATTGGTACTGAGCTTAAATAACTCTTCTCCCTCTGTGGTATTTATCCCTCTGATGTCGTTATAGAGAGCAATCATATCTCCTCTCAGCCTTCTTTTGGTTAGGCTAAACAAGCTAAGCTCTTTGAGTTTCCTTTCCTAAGACAGGTTTTCCATTCCTCAGATCTCCTACTAGTCCTTCTCTGTACCTGTTCCAGTTTGAATTCATCTTTCTTAAACATGGGAGACCAGAACTGCACACAATATTCCGGCTGAGGTCTCACCAGTGCCTTGTTTAAAGGTACTAACACCTCCTTATCTCTACTGGAAATACCTCGCCTGATGCGTCCCAAGACCAGATTAGCTTTTTTCACGGCCATATCACATTGGCGGCTCATCCTGTGATCAACCAATACTCTGAGGTCCTTCTCCTCCTCTGTTACTTCCAAGTGATGTGTCCCCAGTTTATAACAAAAATTCTTGTTATTAATCCCTAAATGCATGGCCTTGCATTTTTCACTATTAAATTTCATCCTATTACTATTACTCCAGTTTACAAGGTCATCCAGATCTTCCTGTATGATATCCCGGTCCTTCTCTGTATTGGCAATATCTCCCAGCTTTGTGTCATCCGCAAACTTTATTAGCACATTCCTGCTTTTTGTGCCAAGGTTAGTAATAAAAACATTAAATAAGATTGGTCCCAAAACCGATCCTTGAGGATGTTTGTACCATTGGAGTTGTTGTGTCTGTGACTGCCATCTTCACTGGCACTGCACCCATGGAGTTAGACACAATAGTGGGTAGCATGTTGGTTAGCCTTGCTCACAGCAAGCGTAACCCAAACAGTGGTGCAAACGCCAGTCTGCTGTTGGGGACCGTCTTGTGTGTGGACACATGGTGATGTTCTGGGCAAGCTCGGGAGTCCACATTGTGCTTAGTACCCCAGATCTTGAGTGCAGGCAGGAACTTTGAATTTCCAATGAGAGAAGTGGCAGCTTCTCTCCAGGTATACACGTCCATGGATCTATCTGTCTTTCTAGTCTAGAGAAGGGTGGAAGTGAGAGAATAAATTATCTCTTCCTAACTGTGTTAAAAGGTAGCATATCATTTTAAATGAAAATGTCTTTAAACTCATAAATAACAGGAGGAATTCATTGCTTCAGGATATTGGTTTAATATAGGTATATATTAAGTAGTTGTTTATGCAACAAGAATAGCATTTATAGTGACATGAACTAAGATAAAAATGAGGGTTTGTCAAGCCTCATTTAAAAATGGAAATTGATTATCAGGAGAGGAGCTGGATAATTATCCTGCCATATTTTATATTGCCCAATGAAGAGCATTACTGGGGCTGGAGGGGAAAAGTATGCTCAACTTCCCTTTGAAGCATCCAGAATTGGTCACTTTTGGAGGGTGGGATACCAGACTACAGAAACCAATGGGCTATGCTGTTATTGTATGAGGATTTATCTTAAAACAAAGGTTTGTTTGAACTATGTATATCCAAAGAGCATGCTAGATTTATCAGAACTCCTCATCATACAGATTAAACAGGAGCAATTGTAGCACTTGGGTGTATTCTTTTTTTAATTCTTTCAGACAAAAATACACCTCATGTATACATTAATCCCCAATCCAATTTCCGTCACTTACTGCCCTAATGTATTTGATCTCTCCACTGCACACATGCACAAATCAGTTTGTCACACCATAGAAGACTGCTGTAGGAAATGTCAGAGGTCATCAAAACAGGAAATGAACTCCATGTAATTCATTGCACCTCTACTTGTCATTGCTCGAAGTGGGTAGAGTTGGGAGCAACTTTAAGGTTCAAAATATAAATTAGTATAGCAGTTGTTCTAGAAATGCCAGAAACAGTTGCAGTAGGTCATTTGTAATGGGCTTTGAAAGGCTTTTGTGGCAGTGCTGGTTCTTTAATATTGCATACACTGTTTTCAGGTTTTACAATTGATGCATATGCACATTCTGGGGATCGCCATGTGATATGATAATTTGCAGCAGCATATGATACATTTCAGAACCATGTGATAAATTGTGTTTGTCATGCATGACCCTTCAGGGCTAGAAATGGGAACTTTCATTTATGCCGCTGGAAAGGAGACAATTCCAATTTTCAAGTGGGCGTTACACGAGACTTGCTTAAAGCTCTGCTAGGTTTTCAGGTAACAGGCATTTGATATCACAGGAGCATTATGTTGTTGTAAATAATGTTTAGAGCTTTCACAGATGTATTTGTTGTAATTTTCCTCTCTCTCTCTGAGGCCTGTGCAGTTAGACTCATGGTACTAAGGGAGCCTGGCTTTACAGGCTGAGGGATATGAAAAGATGTAGTAGCAGTCAACATTAAACTCATTGTCTTTCCCCAACGATGTTCTGGCTTTTTTTATGGTAGTTCCAATGATGTACTAGGTGTTTTCTAGACATTCAAAAAGGGATGATCCCTGGCTCAACAAGCTCAAGTATTTCTGCAAACCATATGAAAGGTAACATTTTCAAAACCGCCTAAATCCCATTTTCAAACGTAATTTAGCACTGAAGTCCATTGACCTTTTGAAAATGGGGCTTAGGTGCTGTGGAGAATTGTACCTAATGTCTGTAGAATTCAGGCTGGCGTGGTGTGATATGAAGCATTTATTGACATGACCTTCAATGACTCACTCTTGACTCCACTACTCGAGAGTAATATGATATGGTCAGCCCAGAGTCATGGCAAAAATCTTTTCCTACATGTGTTCTTTCTAAACAACATGAAACCATTTACCAGGTGAGAAACTAACTTTTCCAGTCACTTTCAGAGTCACTAGAACAACTTTTCTGTTTTGAAAATGATGCATCCATTCTTCTGGTGTTGGGGTCTGGGAAATTTTGACCTCTCACCTTGTCTTGGAGAACTGTGACTTTTTCACTTGAAATTGGACAGTTTATGACATCAACCTTGGCTAGAATGGACTGTGGTCTTTGCATCAGGTAGGAGAACAGCAGACTGAGGAAATTATGGCTTCTCTGAGTGCAGAGATTAGACTAGCTCTCGCATAATATTGGGGAATTATAAATCGCTAACATGGGACCTTGGGATTATGGCCCTGCCCATCAGATTGGGAAACTGTTGGACTGGGAGATTATGAGTTGCATCAGATTGAGATTTTGACTCCCAGGGAGTGGCAGATCAAGGCTGCTTGTGGATTACAGCTCTCCTCCATGCACTGGTTAAAGTAGATTGAAACTAGAAGGGGAGCTCTCACTGCACCAGCTAAAGGGGAACGGGAGCTAGGAGTGAACTCAGCTCTCCTGAGGGATGGAGAGGAGGAAGGACTCTCCTCTCTGCCATAGTAGAGGTGAGGGAACTATGCTCCCATCCACTCCCCCTTATTTTAACCTCAGCCCCAATGTCTTCCTTTTGACACTGAAAACTGTCCTGTTGAAGAAGCTCACTAGCTATAGTCCAAATGGTGCATTTGCACTGGCTTTCCCATGTGGGCTGGCCAAGAGTCCCTCCCAGAGCCTCAGGCCTCCATTGTCAAAGCGATGATGGATGGAGGTTGTCCCAGTTCCCTTGCTGGAACTCCTTGCTCTCCCATGCTGGCAGTGGAGCTGATTCTCTTTATTGCCCCCTCGCGCCCCCTGGAATGTCTCTGCACACGCAGGTTTACGCCCTCTGGGATGCTGCATTGTGTAGTGTCTGCTTATGAATGCGATGAAGATAACTAGGTGACACCACTTTGTGTTTTAAGAGATGCCTAGAAACCCATCTCCACAGCAGTCCATTCCAGCACTTGTTGTCATAGATGGTTCTTTGACAATGGAGGCCCTACCCAGGGTGTGGTGCTGGGCTGCTTCTATCAAAGTGTTGTCCTCCCCTTTTTTCTTTACAAAGGTAACATCACTCCCATGCAAGGAAAACAAAGACAAGAGCTACTGTCTGGTAAGCCCTGGTCAATTGACAACATAGTAGTAGTGTGAGCCGGTACGACATCATGCATCAACTATGGGAAAGGGACTGAGAGACTTTTTCCATTGGATCATATGAACTGGAACCATAAACTCACTGAACATTAAATCCCACCAAATGAGGGTAAATCCATCCTCATCATCATATCCGCTCATTATACTCCACACCTGAACATAGCCATTATATGAACAACATACCCCCATATCTCAATGTCTGTACTTTGATCCGTTAAACTTTTACCCCCAATTGGGGAGATTGCAGATTATGTATTCATTACATCACCCGTTCCTAAACTGAATTTTGCACCCCTTGATAATCTGTACCTTATTCCCTGATAACCAGAAACTTCTATGCTTAAACTCTGTACCGTTTTCTTTTTACTTCAGCATCATCTTAATAAAATTATTAAATCTGACTGTATGTTCCTATAAAAAGAAAAGGAGTGCCGGTGGCACCTTAGAGACTAACAAATTTATTAGAGCATAAGCTTTCGTGAGCTACAGCTCACTTTATCGGATGCATTTGAAGTGAGCTGTAGCTCACGAAAGCTTATGCTCTAATAAATTTGTTAGTCTCTAAGGTGCCACCGGTACTCCTTTTCTTTTTGCGAATACAGACTAACACGGCTGCTACTCTGAAACCTGTGATTATGTATGTTCCTATGTTAGCCGAGTCTAAACTGTCAACAGCCAGGAATTTCAGGGTTAATAGTGCCACATTATTCTCCTTACATTCAACAAAATGGCTCAAAGGATTTGTAGCAACATTGTCTTCAACTGTGATCTTATCTCTTCTACAAGCTAAACATGTCTAGTCCTTGCCTCTACTTGGCTGGGAGACCCATAAAAACCCAGGCACTACTTGAGCTGATGCTGATGGCTTAGTAGGTGGCATTCTTCTCTTCTGAGTTGGTGCTGCTCCACAGGAGTGTTAGCAGTGCCTTTCTCCAGGCCTAATTACAGTTCCTGTGGCCTTTCTTGATATGATTTTCTGTTTCTTCCTGTCTTCATTCATGCTGAAGCAGGAAACCAGACTAACATTCTGTCATGCTTTACAACTGCGGTAGGGCTCTTGCAGTTAACTAATTATATCGTTACGGGCTGGGTGAAATCTTGTTATAGGTGGAGTTAAAATCTCTTTAAACTGATGTGTGAATGTCATCCCCATTTAAGAGAGATCAGGTGGGTGAAGAGTGATATATTTTATTGGACTAACTTCTGTCCGAAAAAGAGCTTTGTTTAAGCTCAAAATCTTGTCTCTCTCACCAACAGAAGCTGGTCCAATAAAAGATATTACCTCACCCACCTTGTCTCTCTGATATCCTGGGACCCACATGGCTACAACACTGTATCCCCCATTTAAATCAGTTGTACTAAGAGATGGTTAAGGGGCCACACCTAAAACAAGGCCTAATAGAGTCTGTCCAGAAACTAGTAGAAGTGGGTGGAGGGTTTAACTGGATATTCTAACCAGGTGGGGCACAGGGAGTTTGAGAGAGGAGACACAGAAAATGTGAACAGGTAAGAACAGACTGAGGAGAGAGAGCCTGAGTGAGAGGCTAAAAAAGGATATCTGATCCTGGAAGAAGTTGGGAATAGGTTTTTTGGGTCAGGGATGCAGACTGAAAATACTTTGGTGCTGTGAGCAAAAGAACCTATTTCCTGCTATTTGATCCCCTCTGAGTTCACAAATGCAGGATTTTGTCCATTCTTTGCGCATAAACAAAACTGCATGAAAGAAATACCTATCACCAATTTCTACTCCCAACTGGAACATCCACAGGGCCCTGCATTTTGATTAGCCGCACAGGACAAAAAGGGACAACAATAGCAATGGATTACTTTTTATCAACGAGATCCGGATGAATTTATAAAATAAAATATGTAAATGTAATGTATATTACTTTCAGTTTCTTTCCTTAGCAATCCTACCTTTCCTGTCCTAAGTATAAGTGACACTGTCCTAGTATTTATGGCACTCAGGACAGCAAAGGGAAACTAGAGAGCTAACAAGCAGAACACAAAACCAAACTAATACTGTTGTGAGAAACTACTAACAATACCTAACAGGTAGCACATTTACTCTTCAATGCATTTATAATCACTCACTAATTATCACAACTGAGAAGTATGGGAGTAAGAAGTATAATCCACATTTACACATATGGAAAAATGGCAAGATTAAGTGTGGGATCTTCAAAAGTACCAATGTGATTTAGGAGCAAGACAATAGAACTTGTTCTCTTAAATAACTTCATCACTTTTGAAAATCATACCATAATCAGATGGCACAAGGCTATATACAGAAAGAGTCAGTATAACAACTGGAATTAGAACTTGGGAGCTCCCGGCACACTATCCTATGCTTAAACAACCAGTCCATGCCTCAGACCTACTAATCAGTCATTATGCAATCTTGCCCATATGCTCAGGGTTCAGCTGATCGCCATATTTGGGGTCGGGAAGGTCGGAAGAGGTCCTAGGGGGTTTTCGCCTTCCTCTGTAGCATGGGGCACGGGTCACTTACTGGAGGATCCTCTGCACCTTGAAGTTTTTAAACAATGATTTGAGGACTTCAATAGCTCAGACATAGGTGAGAGGTTTATTGCGGGAGTGGGTGGGTGAGATTCTGTGTCCTGCATGTGCAGGAGGTCGGACTAGATGATCATAATGGTCCCTTCTGGCCTTAATATCTATGAATCTATGAACAGGGATGTTATCCTGGTATCCTGAGCAGTCTGTAAGGTTACAATCTAGCTCTGTGTTTGGTAGGTAGGATCCAGGGGTGGTGCATGAAGATAAACTGCCCTCACTGCTCCCTCTCTGAACCGCTTCCCTTTATCTGCAGATTCATTTATACTGAAGAGCAGCAAAAATGTGCCAGGTGCTTTGCAAACATGCAGAAAGACCCGGTCGCAGCCTTGAGAGACAAGAAGAGCTCTGTGTCGCTTGAAAGCATGTCTCTCTCACCAGTAGAAGTTGGCCCAATAAAAGATATTATCTCACCCACCATGTCTCTGTAAAGAGACAAGAATGAGAGGAAGGGTGGGGAAAAGGGATATGACATACAAGCAAAGTGACCAGGATGATGCTAGAGACAGACCCAAGTAGTTCTATGCTTTATTGATTTATTAATATTATGAACATAGAGATGAGTTTCTTTTCTATGGGCGGGAGGAGTCACTTTCTGGGACTGAAGTGGGGGGAAAGGAATGGGGGGAAAGGAGGGGAATGTGGGAGTAAGCCAGGGCAGGGGGAAAGGAAGAGGGTAACTGCACGGGAGGTGAGGGAAGGATGAAAGGCACAGCTGGCAGAGAGAGTGGACTGGGCAGCTGAAGGGCTGCAGTGGCAGAGGAGAGACCAAAGGGTGGGGGTTGAACAAGCAATGGCAATAGAGCAAATGAGGAGAAAAAAATCAGAGCTGAGTGAAAAGTGATGGCAGGAGACAGGGAAGGGTCCTCCCAGGTGCTGCTGTTCACCACATAGCAGAAGGGAGGGTGGAGAACTCAGTTTCCATGTGTCTTTAACCCCCCCCCACACACACACACATGCAACCAACAAACCACACACTCAGCAACAAGGGGAGAGACACAGAAATCACTTTTCCAAATATAGAGACATTTGTCCCTTTGTAAAGAAGAAAATATACAAAGTACATTGGACCAGTTTCCATGTAAATCTGGAAAAACTCCACTGATACCAGTGAAGTAGCTCTGGTTTGACACCAATATAGGTGGGATCAGAATTTCAACCAGTGCCTCTTTTTCAGGAGACTAAAGGTAGTTAAAGGGTTCGGGGGGAGACTCTCAAGAGAATGTGATCATGGGTGGGCAGGTCAATATCTCTCTCCTGTGTAGTCTCTCCTTCTTTGCCTCTTGCTCTCTGTCTCTCCATCCTGTCCTCTCTCCCTTGCTAGGAAACACTCTCAATTTTCATGTTTTAAGTATTTCTCCTTTGTAACATACTGTCGCCACATTTGTGGCTTCCTTGTTGTTGAGGCAGGATATGGGCAGGAAATATTAACATGAGAGTCAGTTTGGAAAAATACAGCTATATTATCTGGGGGAAAATAAAGTGAAACTCGGCTATTCACTGAGAGACACTGGAACCTGAAAAACAGTAAGCTGAAAGCAACTTGTGGGGACAACAGACAAACATTTGGCTACAAACTTGCAATGTGACATCCAAATCTGGGGTGGGTGCAAAGAAAGTTAATGCAATTCTAAGCTGTTCATAAAGTGGCTCTTCCTATATCAGCAAACTTCACAGACGTATTTCACCACCAGCGTATTTTTGATAGCAACTATATACCAAAGGCTCTACTTCCTCATCATTGGGGAGTTATGCTTCAAAATAAGTGGCGTGGGATGACCTTGAGTGGAGTCTCACCAGTGCCACAAGAGGGACTATTGTCTTCCTGGCCTGTGAGATCTGGAGCTGAGATCACACTAGCAAACTTCATAGCCATCATTCACCACCCTTGCAGCTCCATTTATGGTAGCAATGGCATAAGCTGTAGTGTTAGACTGGGCTCAGGAAGGTTTTGCCACCATGTTGTCTAACTCTGCTCTCAGATAGGGTAGATGAAATGATGGGTAAGTGTCTGAACCTTGCCTGTGCTGTAGTCTCTACTGTAGCTATTAATGATGGAGCTTCACTGGCCGTGAATTGAAGTCAATGGCAAGTCTTGTCTAAATATCAATGGCTCATTACAGCCCCTAGAATACTGTGTGCAATGCCGGTTACCTCAGTGCCCTAGAGACATTGGCAAATGTGAGGCAATTCAGAAAAGAGCAATCAAATGCTTATGAGCCTGAAGGGACTAACGTATGAAGATGAACAGAAGTAAATATACATAACTTGGCAAAATGAAAACACCAAGGGGGAGAGGAAGGGCTATTTAGGGTAGCCCAAAGAAATTTTCTGGGATAAATGGATAAGCAATGAGATTTTAAAAACATACGTTATGTTTTTAGTAATCAGCAGGCTGCAAATTAAATAGCCCTGATGTCGTTGGTGCTTCTTGCTCAGAACAAGCACTCCCTCCTTTGTTATGTGCAGTGATGATTTGGGTTTTTAGTTAAGGAGCTGGCCCAAAGGGAGTAAGAGGATGAACGTGAGCAAAGGGAAGCACAGCCTGAATATCAGGAAATGTTTCCTAATGGTGAGGTCTGATACGTTCCCTGGCCGACAATTACACCGTGTGCCGGAAGCCTTGTTGTTGGGGTCATTTCAAAATGAACTGGGCAAAGGCCAATAGACTGTAGGGAACAATCCTGCGGGGAGAGAGAGAGTGTTTCAGGGAGTGGCTTGTGGAGGGATAATGGCAAAATTATCTAAGAAGTTGCTTTAACATCCTATCTGAAGTGGACATGGATTGTCACAGTCCTCTTTACAACAGGCCTTAACAGATTTGAAGGCTGTTATCAGGTCCCTTTTCAGTCTTCTTTTCTCAAGACCAAGTATGCCCAGTTCCTTTAACCTTTCCTCCTAGACCAGGTTTTCTCCACCTTTGATCACTTGTGTTGCTCTCCTTTGGACTCTGTCCAGTTTATCCACATCTTTCCTAAAGTGCCCAGAACTGGACACAGAACTCCAGCTGAGGCCTGACCAGTGGCAAGTACAGCAGGACAATTACCTCCTGTGTCTTACATACAACACTCCTGTTAATACACCCCAGCATAGGCGCCGACTTCCTCTCTACCTGGAGAGTGCTCGACACCATCCCTTCACCACAGGCTGGCCCCAATTCCACCCCTTCCTTCAAGCCCCCACCCCTGCCCCGCCTCTTCCCACCCCCACTCCACCCCTTCCCCTGGCCCCACCCCTTCTTGCCCCCACTCCATCCCTGCCCTGCCTCTTCCCTACCTCACCCCACCCCCTCCCCCGACTGCGCCCCATCTCCACTCCTCCCCCTCCCTCCCAGCATTTCCTGCATGCCACTGAACAGCTGTTCTACGGCATGCAGGAGGCATTGGGAGGGAGGGGGAGGAGTTGATCGGTGGGGCCACTGGTGGGCAGGAGGCACTGGGGGGAGGGGAGGATCTTGGCTGCCGGTGGGTGCTAAGCACCCACTAATTTTTGTCTGTGGGTGCACCAGCCACAGCTTCAGCTGTTGTTTCTTGACTTATTTTTAGACTGTAAGCTCTTCATGGCAGGGACCATCTCTTTGTCATGTGCTTGTACTGAGGCCCTAGATGCCTGCAATACCAATAAATAATATTAATACTAATAATGAAAGTAGGTCTGAGAGAGCTGGGATCAGCAAATAAACATCTGTTTTCCAGGTTATAGGGCTGGGTACATGTGTCTCAAGTGGGCTTCTTTCAAATGCCGGTGTGGAGTTCTGCTGCTGTTTTTTGCCATCTTCATTCAGGGAAAACGGGATCTGTGGGTATATTTTGTAAATAAAAATAGATGGGGCAAAGCACCTGAAGGTTGTGTCTCTAGAGTCTCTTAATGGCACCAGAGCCACTCCAATCCATTTGCCTCCTGCCCCGTGGCAGGGCTCTGATCCCGTTATTCCCATTGTGTGCTGCCAGTGTCCTTCTCAAACTGCACAGCGGCCACTGGCAAGCATGTGTAACTGGGAGGAGTCCTGCAAAGCACACACTGTACTCAGATCATGCATGGGAAACAGTGATGGGAGAGTCATAAAAGCAAGGAAACAAACACTAGCTCTCTGGGAACTCCTCATGACTGTGTGGAAGAATTTGAGCACAGGCTGCTGTGCAGTTTAAGGGCAGGCTGCTGATCAGCCCATCCCTGCCTCAGGGCCATATGTAATTGGTACTGTGGGGCCCTTAATTCAGGACTAACTGATTCCAATTGTAATTGGAACTCTCCATTGCATTGTAGGGACGGGCAAATGCCAACATGCAGTAACAGATGATAAAGGGAGTGTTTGCCGCGCAGACAGAGGCGCTCTTGTGTGCCGGTCCGGCCTAGTGACCAGTGCACAATCTCAGTGGCAGAGAAAATGGCCTCTGAAATGCCACCCCTTGCACAAATGCAGGAGGCATGTGAGGTGAAATGGCCATACCTGAATAGCCACCTGCCAAGCTGTCATGTGAGTAAATGGGATGTTGAAACACAGTGGCAAGGAACTGGCAACAGGCCCAAGGGAAGGTAGGTAAACTCCTCTGGTGTGGCTGACGTTTTTAGATTCCTTGGTTTCCACCTGACGGTACAATCAATACTCCAGCGGCTAGGTGACAAACTCTTCTGTTGTTGAGTTTAGCTCTGCAGAGACTGGGGCGGAAAGAAGAGAGGAGGAAATGGGTGTGGGAGAAGGGCTGAGGTGTTTGCAGGTTTGGGATGCATTCCTATTTGCTGTACCCTGGAATGGCTGCTTCTCACCTCAAAAGAGGCATTTCTCCTGAAATTCCAGGTCATGTGACTTAATTCTTTCTGTCATCTGCAGCTGCAGAGTTCAAGAGGCCACGCGTGCCCCTTCCCCTTCCACCTGGTCAGCATTCCAGCCATATGGATGGATCGTGGAGAAGAGACGTTTTGGAACAGAAAGTGAGTGACAATGATCCGTGTGTGCGTTCTGCTGAAAGATGGAGCCTAAGATTTGGCAATGGAAGCTGGCATGTGCTCTGCATTCTTCTCGGGCTTCCTGTCCACTTCTGCGTTGACCTTGCAGACCTAGAGCTGGATTTTTCCAGCAGTCTAAAACCACTTTGCACTAGGTAAACCATGCAAAGTGGCCTTACAATATCCCGAGAAGGCCGGTGGAGCAATTCCCTGTGCCAGGGAGCTCTCTGCTGGTGTAAATCTGGCAAAGGCGGGTTCCCTTGCCTCTTACCCCAGCCATCCCCTGCCTCATTGCCAGTTTCAAGATCATGTCAGGGAGGTTCCACGGCAGGGTGCAGGCAGAACAGGGACGGGGAGATGGTATGGCAGAGTGGAGTGGAACTACTCTCAACCCTCCACTGGTGTAAGGCCCTGCCAGTGACGGGTTGCCTCTGTGCGGCCCTAACTTCCACAAAGCTGAGTGGCTGTGAATGAGGGATCCATATCCAATGCCTTGCAGCTACCCTTCTCTGCCAGGTCTGAGTGTCCTAGTCTTCATGTCCAAGAACGTCAATGGATTAGGATCTGAATAACTATCAGACCTTCTTACCCCACAGGAAGCACAAAGACCACTGAAGCTGGAAAAGCACAGCATCAGGATTGTGGGGACTAGAAAGTTCTTGGTGATAGATCTTGGGCTGTGGGATGCTTTAAAAGAGATCAGACTGAGCCACGGCCAGCTGTGATCAGATCAAACAGAAAAGAACGCACCTTTTTGCTGCAGGCTTCCCTCAGTGAAAACATCTTTCTCATGGCCAGCATTTCATAAAGCCTGCCAGGACCAGGAGAGAGTGAAACAATGAGCAGGAGGAGAGTATGGCAGCTGAGATCTCTTACGGACTTTTTCAGAGGTACCTAAGTGGTTGTGTGCTACCACAAGGCATCCGAATCCTTCCCACATCATCAGATGTCACTTAGGGCTTGACAAACCATGGTGAGAGGTGCCTTAATGACGCATGGATGGAGACACATGGGGGAAGGTGAGCAAATGCCATGCCACGCAGTTTTAAAACTGGAGAAAACCTGCTGTTTTTCTTATTTACATCTACAATGAAATAGATGCCATCTGATGCTTTACAAAACAAACAGGGCTGGATTCTGCTCTCAGGAAACATGAACAATTTTTTCTGGAAGCCTGACTCTGAGTTACACCATCCAGAACACTCACAGCAAATTGCAGACTAGGAGACTATTCACAGCAACAATTTGGAGTGATATTCTCCTCGGGGAATTTAACAAGCCTTGTGCTGGCCCTCTGCCCTGGGAGGAATTTCACCTTGGGCAAATAATTTAGAGTAGCGAATACTGTAAATTTGAGAAACGGGTACGCTGTTTACAGGCGAGTTTTGCAGAGAAAAAGAAGATTGTCTATAAAATATGCACTGAGCTGGATTAGCAACGAGCCTACACGGCTGAACCATAATGCGGTCGTGGTCTGAGTGCTGGCTCGAAAGGATTTTAGGGAGTATCAGAATGTAGGATTCAACGAGTAGCACCCCTTAGGGAAAGCGTGAACTTCCTGTAGGCAAAATTCCTTCCTGTTTCTCCCTTCACTCACTTGGCCCATCCCATTTTAAATTGTTTGCAGTTAGATTTCTGGTGTCTGATGTGCCATATGAACTACTAATATGCACACAGGGACTGTTATTTGTAACACAACATACGTCCTGAATCATTTAGCTGTAGCTCAGTCCTTCTTTCTTCAGCTCTCCTCTTCTGTTCCTATTCTTCTCCTCCCACCTTCCCCTTCTTGGTGGAGAATGTTTTTCCGTTTCACTTGAGAGACTCTCTCAAAGCAGTTTCCTCCCCCTCCTGTGTGGAGGAGAAACAGTCACATCTGGAGGCCATTTACATCTGGAAGATCTCATTTGACATTCCTCCCTTTGAAATCCATGGATGAAACCTTCCATCCAAATGGGCCTCCTGAATTATGTGCGTAGCTGGAAAAAGGCTAGGGAAGGGGTCCAGGAAAGAAGCCCCTGCCTGTGTGTTTGATTAGCAGGAATCAAACACAAGAATGATATGCACTGTGACATTTATTTCCTGAATGTAGTAGTTATATGGGGATTGGGTTTCATAGTTCTAAGTGCACACAACACCTGTTCTAAAAGTAATATGATAAATAACCTAAACACAGTGAACCTGGTATGCCACAGGCAGGTTATAAAGGTGCATGTTAAATCAAATCCTCTCAAACATTATGTAAATTACACCAGGAAAAATTAATTAGATTGTAAACTCTTCAGAGCGTGGACTTTCTTTTTGTTCTGTGTTTACACAAAGTCAGTCCAGTGGGGCCCAAGTTTATGATTGGGGCCCATAGGTGCTATTGCAATACAAATATTAATAAAAATGCTCCCATCACAAGCACTAGCACTGGAATATTTTGGCCTTGTTGTAGAGAAAGTCAGCATGTCCAAACACGAAGTGTGGTCAAGGCAAGATAATCCCTTTGGCCTTGATCCTGCATCACGGCCCACAAGCACTGCCCCAGGGGGAATCCCACGGCTTCAACATTCTGATGTCCTCAATGGCTCTCTGCTATAAATACCATTGCTAACAGCAGCCTTTCATGTCGGAGGCTTGTCTGCACTGGCACTTTACAGCGCCGCAACTTTCTTGCTCAGGGGTGTGAAAAAACACCCACCTGAGCGTAGCAAGTTCCAGCGCTGTACAGCGCCAGTGTAGACAGTGCCCCAGCCCTGGGAGCCACGCCCCTCATGGAGGTGGGTTTTTTAGACTCTGGGAGAGCTCCCTCCCAGCGCTCTGCCACAACCACACAAGCCACGTTAAAGTGCTTTAACGTTGCCAACGTAGACTAGCCCTGAGTGAACAGCTTTGGCTATGTGTAAACTATTGCATGCTGTATCCCTGGCCCCCTGCCAACCAGGGTGTGTAACAGTATCACAGTTAGGTAAACATTCCCTCTGATACTGAGCTTCTGCCCTGTCTGAAACCACAACCTCTGGCTGCTGCTCACATTGCAAATGCGTGTGGATTTTGTGGTTGATGCTCCTCTGTGTCGGTATAATTTCTGAAGAATTTTCCCCTTTGATTTGTTTACATAATGTTGCTCCAAGTGTAATTGAGCTTCATTGCGTGGAAAGAAATGCCTTATAGGCTGAATCCTATATACAAGAAGTGAGCATTGCACAGCTACAAGCCCTTGATAGAGAGAGGCCATGTCTCCTATTTTCTCCAGGTTGTATCATGAGAGAGTCTGCAGATCTAGCCTTCTGTGACCATAGGTAAGGCACCTGGTCCCTCAGATGGATGGTCCCAGGATTCCTAAGACTTTATATGCCAAAAGTAAGAACGTCTATGGCACTTAGGGTGACATTTACTCTTGTGCAGGGGCCAGCATGACACCTATGCCCTGCTTAACTCCTCTTCTGTCAGGCTGAGCCATCAAGTCAGCATTATTACTACTTGTCAGCAATGCCCCTCAGCCATGTACATTGGCCAAACTGGACAGTCTCTATGCAAAAGAATAAATGACACAAATCTGACGTCAGGAATTATAATATTCAAAAACCAGTCGGCGGGCACTTCAGTCTTCCTGGTCACTCAATAACAGACCTAAAAGTGGCAATTCTTCAACAAAAAAACTTCAAAGACAAACTCCAACGTGAAACTGCAGAACTGGAATTAATTTGCAAGCTGGACACCATCAAATTAGGCCTGAATAAAGACTGGGAGTGGTTGGGTCCAGTGGTGAGCTGGAGCCGGTTCCCACCGGTTCGCTAGAACCGGTTGTTAAATTTAGAAACCCTTTTTAGAACCGGTTGTTCCACGAGGGACAACCGGTTCTAAAAGGGCTTCTAAATTTAACTGGCCAAAAGTGGCGCCTTAGGCGCCAACTCCATGGGTGCTCCAGAGCTGGAGCACCCATGGGGAAAATTTGGTGGGTGCAGAGCACCCACTGGCAGCTCCCCGCCCCACCCCTGGCCCCAGCTCATCTCACCTCTGCTCCGCCTCCTCCCCTGAACATGCTGCTCCACCCTGCTTCTCCGCCCCCCCTCCACCCAGGCTTCCCACGAATCAGCTGTTTGCGCAGGAAGCTAGGGCGGGCTGAGAAGCAGGCGGAGGCTTCCCGCTCAGGCCCAGGGAGGTGGAGATGAGCTGGGGCGGGGGCAAGGGGGGGCGCAAGGAGGGCCGCCCGTGCCGCAGCAGGTAACCCGGGGGGGGGCAGGGGAACCGCTCCTCTAGCGTGGTAGTTATGGAAGTCCAGGGAAAATGTGAACACAAGAGCCTAAATGGTGAAAACTCATTTAGATTTTCTATATTCTCCACCCTGAATAATTTGGGCTTTATTACAGGCATGTGATGTTGACCGGGGCATCAAGGTCCTCATTATCCTATCAGTTGTGACGTTCGTTGGACTCGCCTTTAAATCAGTGCTGTATGTGTCTGCAATTGCAATGATCGCCTCCACCCGCCCCGCCCCCGGCTGGGATACTTCACCTTTCGCTGACACTTGTGGCCCACCTTCCAGAGGTGCTGAGCACCTGCAGCGCCCATTGACTGCAGCTGGAATTGTGGATGCCCAGCAACTCTGCCAATTAGGCTCTTGGAACTTCAAGCTTCCCTTTGATTGAGCTGTTTAATTTTTGATTGACGAAGAAGGGCGTCTTCTGAAAACCTGGGTTCTTTCTCAAGGGGAAGAAAGTGAAACTTGGAGGGGTAAAAGCACATGGCATGCACTGAACATTTTAGGTGGTCCAAGAAAATGTGGCTAGCAGTAATGGAATGAAATTGAGTAAAAGGAAACTTTAATTTGGCTATCCGGAAACATTTCCTACCAGTGAACACTGTCAGTGTGCGGAATAGACTCCCAAGGGAGCACTGTCATGTCAGCCCAGTCACTTCAGTAATTTCAAACTGGACAGGCCGGAGGACAAAATACTGGAAACTAGGCTGGGGAAAAAACTATGGGTGTGATCTTGCTCCATCAAAGCCAATGGGAACTTTGCCATTGTTTTCAATGGTCAATGTACAATGATTATGCCCTATATGATCTAATGGTACTTTTTCTTCAGATCTCTTTCTTACACTCCAAAGTATGGAGATGGCTCGGGAGTAGTCCAAATAAAGCCCAAACTCTCAAGTTCAGCTCTATTTCCGTTTCTTCAGGGCCAGTTTTATGAATAAACAGAAGATGCAAGATGCTCAGTGTCATGCAAAATGCTGGGAAATAGAGGCCTATCCTGCTTTTCACAAGCAGTGAAAAGAGAGGACACGCCCTTCCCCCTAGGTAGCCGTTCCTAGCTATCTCCTAGGCCCCAAGATTCAATTCACTAAAACACACTTCCCCCCCCCACACTCTGTCTGGTAGATTCTTGTGGATTTCCTCTCCACCAAGCCACATTCCGAAATGCCTGGCCCTGCCCACCTATGAATAATGCCTGCAAACATTTCCTCTCCATGGACTTCTCTGAGCACTCCTCCGTGAAAAATCTCTATTGCTATTCCTTCTAATCTTTCCTGGTATTCCCCAGGCACGCCTGCTGCACTAGAGTATATTTGTGTTTGGAGTAGACAGCAGGAGGGAAAAGGTGAAGGCAAATACTGTGGTTTCATGAATAAGGCATTTATTTGAGCAATAACCTCTATGGTGTTCTCCACCCAGATAATCACTCTGAACAAACATTCCATATGTCAAAGTGCTCTCGCAGATAAGAGCTAACTCAATGACCCCTGTTCTCTCTCAGCTTGATCTGAACTTTCAGCACCCCATAGTGCTACACTTGCAGAATGCAAGGAATGCTCTGTTCAACTAGCTGGCGTAGTGCCACACATTAGACGTTGCATGTTCCCGTCATCATTTTCAAGAGAGGCCTTATTTTGAAGGATAGTCCACACAACAGTGGGGTCTAAATTTTCAAAGCAGCTTTGGGCTAATGTCTAAAACTTTGCTTGTAGTTTAGAGTGCATTATAATTCACATGCAACTTTTTGACAATCTGGAAACTCAGATTTGTGTATGAAGACTGCCGTTGTGCATACAAATCACAGCTAGTCTTCTGTTTGAGCGACGTGTGCAAATGCTGCCTGGAGTAAATCCACACCCTAGGCATACATATGGATAACTGAAAAGGTGTAGTTTTAAAAAGTGCTTCTGAAAATTTGACCCTCAAAACTGTCCTGAAATATACTTAGGGCTGACACAGCGGTATCATCTTGTGATGGTTGCCTAGCAACATTGTGATAGCTGTGCTGAGACTTCCTGATATCATTGAGGGGTAATTGTGTTGGACGCAGTAATAGTTGCATTGCAACATAGTGATGTTTGCATGAGTATGTGGAGCCATCGTGAGATGCTGGTGTAATAATATGGTGACATTTACATTCTGCCTTATTGCTTACGCACTCGATGCCTTATCATCTTAGTTCCTCAGAATCCTTATTTGGCTTTATCCTGTCAACATTGCTATGAGGTAGAGAAATATTCTCTGCATTCTTCAGATGAGGAACTGAGGGTAAATTCAGTAAAAAGGACACACAGAAAGTGGGTGACTGAGCCTGGAATTATACCTAGATTTCCTGCATGCCATTTCAGTGCTTTAACCACAAGGGCATCCTTCCCCTTGTAATGTGGTTATTTTTGCTTTATTACATCATAATATAACAGTCAGAACATTGAAATGTAACTTCTCCCTGTCACAAAACATAAACTTTTCCCCAGAGGTCAAGGCTTAGAACATGGAAACTATCAACTATACAAAATCAGTGTAGCTCATATTATATGGATTAAAATCTGGTTAACTGCTAGATATCAAAAAGTAATTGTAAATGTGGACTCATCAGCCTGTGGGCTTGTTTCTAGTGAGTTTCTGAAGAGATCTGTTTTTGGCTCAGTGCTGTTCAAAATGTTTATCAGTCATCTGGAAGAAAATATAAAAGCATTGCTGCTAAAATTTGCAGATGTCACAAAAAATAGTGGAGTGGTAAATAATGTTGGAGATGGTTCAGTTATACAGGCTGACCTGAACTGCTTGGTACAGTGGGCACATTTTAACAAAATGTATTTTAAGACAGGCAAATGCAAGGTCATACATCTCAGAACAGATAATGTCCATGACATTTACAAGATGGGAGACAGCATCCTGGAATGCAGTGACCTTGAAAAGGACTTAGGGCTTATTGTTGATAACCACCTGAACATGAGCTTCTAGTGCAATGGAGCTAAGTGAGGGAGAACACACTTTTGGATGTATACGGGGACTATTAAGTAAGGTAGGGAGTATTACTTCTGTTAACTTCGTTAGCGGGACCATTCCTGGAATATCGTGTCCAATTCTGGAGTCATGTTTCGAAAAGGATATTGAACAATTGGAAAGGATTCAGAAAAGAACTACAAGAATGATTCACAGAAATGAGGCATATATTTTTAACAATGAGGGTAATTAACCTGTGGAACAATTTATGAAGGGATGTTTAAAATCAAGTTTGGATGGGTTTTTCCCCCTAAAAGGTATGCTCCAGGAATTACTTTTGGCAAAGTTCTGTGGCTGTGTGGTGTGACAGAGGAGGTCAGACTAAATGATCACAATGGTCCCTTCTGGCCTTGGAATCTATAAATCTATGGGCTGATCTACACTACACGGTTATGTCGACCTAATTATGTCAGTGTACACACTACAGCCTTGCTCCTGCTGATGTAACTGCCCTACTACACCGACATAATAACTCCACCTCTGCGAGAGGCACAGGGCTTATGTCAGTGTATTTAAGGAGAGGCTGTATCTGTGTAGACACTGCATTACTTACATCTGTTGTTGGCTGTCTTGTCAATTTCACTGCAGGAGCCATGAAAATGACAAGAAAATCGGGCAGCTAGATCCCAGCTGCCCCTGCTCCCCTGGAGAGCTGGGCGGCTAGACCCTGCTCCCTGCGGGGAGCCGGGGTGAGAAGCCCATGTGGCTGGCCCCACTCCCAGTGGGGAATGGGGAAGCAAGAAGCCCCAGGTGGCTTCTCGCTCCCAGAGGGGAACGGAGAGTCAGGGGCAGCCCATTGGGAGCCTGTGTGGCAGCCCGTCTCCCAACTGAGAGCTGCCAGTGGAGCTGAGAGGCCAGGCTCTGGGCTCCCCACACTGCCCCTCTTAATTCAGTGGAAGCACTCCTGGTGAGGACATACACCATCAACCTGAGGAGGGTAGTGTGGACATGCCCTCACTGTGGTGACTGTAAATCGACATAATATAGGTTGACTTACATTTCTAGTGTAGACACACCCTATGTCTGGTGTAACCGTGCCTCAGTGGGTGACAACTGAGAATGCCAAATTCAGGACGAAATGCTGAGAAATAGGGCAGATACACCCCAAGACTGGTAGCTAATCTCTCATAGGATATAGCAAACCAGCAACAAAAGTAAATTTCTGTTTCGCCACGCTGGCTAACAAGAAGCCAAAAAAGCAGTTTCCTTGGGCATCCCAGTCCTTGTATTACTACTGGATTTTAAGGTGAGTGGTTCTTTACAGCCAGTCTCATCAACTTCTGATTCTGGGTTCTTCTGATCCCAAAGGAACAGCCACACACCCAGGTCAACATAGAACTTAGATCTTACCCCAAAATCATGCTGATGCCAATCCTTTAGTATCTAAAATCTAAAGTTTTATTCAAAGAAAGAAAGAAAGAAAGAAAGAAAGAAAGAAAGAAAGAAAGAAAGAAAGAAAGGTGAGAGTTAAAATTGGTTAAAAGAATCATATACATACAGTAATTGCAAAGTTCTTGGTTCAACTGCTGGCTTAATATGTCTCTGGTTGCTTCCAAATGATTGGAAGGACCTCAGTCCCTTGGTTAGAATGCTCCCATTAGTATAGTCCAGAGGTCTGGGCAAGAAGAAGGAGGCAAAATGGAGGTGTTTTCAGGGCCTTTTATAATTTCTGCCATGTGAAGGGAATCCCATTGTTCTTACTGCGGAAAATTACAGCAACAAGATGGAGTTTGGAGTCACATGGGCTCCATGCATTTCGCCTAGTCACAGCAGGAAATTCCATTAAGTGTAGATGGGCATCTGCCATGGTCCATTGTGAGTTAAGTGTCCTTTCCATGGGCCAGTCCATTTGAATAGTCCCTCCAAGATGTGCTGGCTAGCTACCTTGTGGGTGGTACCCCAGGAACAAACATTTGAAATCCCGGTATAGAGCCAATATGTATAACTTCAAATACAAAGATGATACATGCATACAGATAGCATAATCATAATCAGCAAATCATCACCTTTTCATAGACAACTCAATCCTCAATACAATTGACAAGCTTTGTACAAGGTTTGCTGCAAATATATAACAGTGGTTGCAACAATGATCTATATGGTCATATTTTAATCAGATAATGTCACAAGGTAGTGTGGACATGCATACACTGTGGTGTCTGTAAATCGACCCAAAATAGGTTGACTTACATTTCTAGTGTAGACACACCCTGGAAGACATGCCTTATAGTGAGAGACTTAAGAAGCTGAATCTATTTAACTTATTCAAGAGAGAGTTAAGAGATGATCATGGTCTGCAAATATCTACATGGGGAAGAGATTTCTGATAGAATATGGTTTTTTAATGTAGCAGAAAAAGACATTAACAAGATCCAATAATTGAAAGCTCAGTCAGACAAGTTCAGACTACAAATAAGGCACATATTTTTGACTGGTGAGGGTAATAAACCATTTGAACAACTTACCTAGGGACATGGTGGATTCTCCATCATTTGAAGTTTCTAAATCAATATGTGGTCTCTTTCTAAATGGTACACTTGAGCTCAGACTAGGTGTGGGCTTCATGCAGGAATTACTGGATGGTGACGATCTATGGTATATGCTATGCAGGAGGTCTGACTTGATTATCACAATGGTCTCTTTAAAATCTATGAACTCCCACAGTACAGCAAGTTTATTACAAAGGGAGGAGTGGTTATTGGGAGAGAGTCCTCAAGAAATCCCTGGGAAATGGAAACAGAATAATTAATTCTCAACAGTAATTAAACAGAGCTCTCAGCTTTAGTGAAAGTGCTCTGATAAAATCTCTTGACAAACCTGCACCAGTGTGCAGAAGGTGGAAGCCATGCTTGCCTGCAGGTCCATCCTCTGGGGAATGTGCAGCCCCGGTGTACTCTGGAAGTAAAAAGGAGCCACATAGCCCTCTAAAATGGGAGACAAAACTTTCTTGGTGTGGATTTGGACATTTCAAGCAGTGATCAAATAGCTGGCCAGGAGTCTGAAGAAGTGAAATAATTTTCTCTGGATGTAAATGTAAGTTGTTGGCCAGCAGTGAAGCATCTGAGCCACAGGCTTGAGCGATGGGCATGGGTGGAGAATGTTACAGTGGGCACTCCCCCCTCCCCCGCCCGACGTAATATAGTAAGTGAAGCCAAAGGTCAGGTATGAGAATTGGCTTTCCCAGGGTCCAACCCCTTTGCCCACCAAAATGAGGGCATCCCTGAGGCAACAAGCAAATGTGAAGGTGCTAGCTAAAAATTTTGCCGTGCTAGCTGCAGCCTATTAGTGACAGGGAAACAATCTCTTTCCCAGTAACAACACGTAATAGGGTTCTCTAGCACTGTCCATCTGAAAGGGTCCCAAAGCACCCTGCAGACGCTATATGGGCTTTCAGAAGAAAGGCCTCCAGTTCTCCTGACCTTATGTAAAGCTGATGAAACAGCTGCGAATGGGGCTTGTGGGGAACTTTACTCTCTCTAGATTTTCATTTTCATTCAAATCGTTAGAAAGTGGCTTTTCACCTCTGGATGGAAACCATATAATGGGGTAGGCATAGACACTCCAATCCAGCGAAGTACTTATGCATGTGCTTAAGGGCCTTGATGGACTGGAGACAGGAAAAAACTCACCAGTACATTCTGGCACAGTTTTGTTGTGACTCTAATGCTGTAATATTCTGTAACAATCACTCAAGCCTGCGCTAGCACTATTATCAGAGGGAATAAGAGGGCATTGGTCTAGAATCCCATATTAATTCTAAAGAGGAGGCAGGCCAAGGGAGAGAATGGGAGGGGATGCTGCAGGTCAGATTTCTAAATGCATGTTGGCAGAGCCATGGGACATCCTTAGGATTGAAATAGGTTTTCCAATGTCATGACTGAGGTTATTTATTTGGCGTATTCAATCCGGTCAAGCCAAGCCACAGCATTCTTTATCAACGATGTTCAAGGCATGAAGACCTCCAGGAAGTTGAGTCATTTTGCAGGCCTCAACAATGTGTGTCATAGTTTGTGGCTGCCTACACTGAAATAGTGGACTGTCTTGACAATGCCACTGAAATTCCGCTGCAGCACAAATTCCACGTCCAGTACAAAACCGGTTCAGAAGGGTCCATTGCCTTCGTGGAAAATCAAACCTGGGTTGAAGCTGAGTGAGGTCCGAGACAAGATATTATTTGTCACTTTCTCTGCGGACCATGAATCCGGCCACTCATCCTCAACCAGTAAATTTATCCACAATGGGCAACTTGAGGGCAGACGACCATGTGATGGATTAAACAAGTCTTTAATTAACAGTAGATGTGGCATATCTACTTTTGAAGGAGAAATTAGTTAAGGACATTGAAGTCAATGGTAAATGGGACAAAATACAACATGGTTTTACAAAAGGTAGATCGTGCCAAACCAACCTAATCTCCTTTTTGAAAAAGTAACAGATTTTTTAGATAAAGGAAATGCAGTGGATCTAATTTACCTAGATTTCAGTAAGTCATTTGATACCGTGCCACATGGGGAATGATTAGTTAAATTGGAGAAGATGGGGATCAATATGAACATCAAAAGGTGGATAAGGAATTGGTTAAAGGGGAGACTGCAACGGGTCCTACTGAAAGGCGAACTGTCAGGTTGGAGGGAGGTTACCAGTGGAGTTCCTCAGGGATCGGTTTTGGGACCAATCTTATTTAATCTTTTTATTACTGACCTTGGCACAAAAAATGGGAGTGTGCTAATAAAGTTTGCAGATGATACAAAGCTGGGAGGTATTGCCAATTCGGAGAAGGATCGGGATATTATACAGGAGGATCTGGATTACCTTGTAAACTGGAGTAATAGTAATAGGATGAAATTTAATAGTGAGAAGTGTAAGGTTATGCATTTAGGGATTAATAACAAGAATTTTAGTAAAAGTTGGGGATGCATCAATTAGAAGTAACGGAAGAGGAGAAGGATCTTGGAGTATTGGTTGATCATAGGATGACTATGAGCTGCCAATGTGATATGGCTGTGAAAAAAGCTAATGCGGTTTTGGGATGCATCAGGAGAGGCATTTCCAGTAAGGATAAGGAGGTTTTAGTACCGTTATACAAGGCACTGGTGAGACCTCACCTAGAATACTGTGTGCAGTTCTGGTCTCCCATGTTTAAAAAGGATGAATTCAAACTGGAGCAGGTACAGAGAAGGGCTACTAGGATGATCCGAGGAATGGAAAACTTGTCTTATGAAAGGAGACTTAAGGAGCTTGGCTTGTTTAGCCTAACTAAAAGAAGGTTGAGGGGAGAGATGATTGCTCTCTATAAATATATCAGAGGGATAAATACAGGAGAGGGAGAGGAATTATTTCAGCTCAGCACCAATGTGGACACAAGAACAAATGGGTATAAACTGGCCACCAGGAAGTTTAGACTTGAAATCAGACGAAGGTTTTTAACCATCAGAGGAGTGAAGTTTTGGAATAACCTTCCAAGGGAAGCAGTGGGGGCAAAAGATCTATCTGGTTTTAAGATTCTACTCAATAAGTTTATGGAGGAGATGGTATGATGGGATAATGTGATTTTGGTAAGTAATTGATCTTTAAATATTCAGGGTAAATAGGCCAAATCCCCTGAGATGGGATATTAGATGGATGGGATCTGAGTTACTATAGACAATTCTTTCCTGGGTATCTGGCTGGTGAATCTTGCCCATATGATCAGGGTTTAGCTGATTGCCATATTTGGGGTCGGGAAGGAATTTTCCTCCAGGGCAGATTGGAGAGGCCCTTGAGGTTTTTCGCCTTCCTCTGTAGCATGGGGCATGGTTGACTTGAGGGAGGCTTCTCTGCTCCTTGAAGTCTTTGAACCATGATTTAAGGACTTCAATAGCTCAGACATGGGTGAGGTTTTTCATAGGAGTGGGTGGGTGAGATTCTGTGGCCTGCGCTGTGCAGGAGGTCGGACTAGATGATCAGAATGGTCCCTTCTGACCTTAGTATCTATGAATCTATGAATCTATATCACTCAGTTTTTTCACAAGCTTTGCTATGCTTTTCCTCTCTACAATCACTGGGCGGAGCAATATTGCAGAGAACCAAGAACCATGGTAGAGGAGTAGATTTAAGTGTGCCTGAAATAAAATGCATGGTGGATGGAGTTAAGTTGTATGTCCACCATCTTTGTGTGAGACAAATGAGTCCATACTGGAGCACAATACTCCACTGCTGAATAACAGAGTGCCAAGACTGAAGTGCATAACGTCTGGGTGTTGGCGCCCACTATTGAGGTGCATTGGCAGAACTGAGAGCCAAGTCCCAGGCCTGGAACAACAAAGGACTGGAGAGCATTGGCAGAGCTGTTTGGTGTGCCCACACTGGGCTAGCAAAGAAGTGAGACATCAAACTCTGCATTCTAGATTTTAATCCATTCTTGTAATCCCTGATTTAAAAACCCTTTTACTTTGAGAAAATAGGGGAAATCATTAAAAATTCAGTTAACTAAAATAAAAATCCTCTTGTGAAAAATGATGGATGAGAGCCTGGCTGCGATTGTGCCTTCCCCACATCTCTACAGCTCTCCCTGGAAGTGGGTCTGAGTCAGGCCGAGCAAGGCGGGAGATCACAGCACCTGATTATGGGTAGGCTTGTTCCCTGTCATAGTTGTTGTAACATTCTTGTGACATGTAATCCTCACTGCAAGTCTCATTTGTCTTGCTGTCCATGTTTTACCCAACTGGGAGCCGCCCCTCAGAGTGGCAGCCACAGATGTTACTGCCCCTGACCTCTCAGGACTTCTTATTCCTTTCAGGTAGGCTGTCTGGCTCCTCAGCAACTGCAGGGCTACAGGCTTCTTCTGACTGTATCCTAGCCATGCCCTCCTCTCTCTCTCTGTCCCTGTCTGCCTGTTCATAGATCTATGTTCTTTTCCCCTCTGAGATTCTGTAGCTCATGCAGAAAAGTCTCAAACCGTGCTAACTGCATTGTATAAAAACAGCATATCATAGAAATTAGAGATGGGGAAGTCCTGTTAGAGAATCTTGTCGATCTCCCTACATTCAACCCACAGGACTGTTCCCTTACAGTACCATTTCCAGAGCTCTGTCCAGTCTGTTTCTATATGGCTTATGCAATGAGGCATCCATCACTTTCCTCAGGAGACTTTCACACTCTAATAGCTTTCACTGTTTGGAAAGATTTCCTAGCTATGCTCTAGATTTTCATTTTCATTTAAATCCTTCAGGAGTGGATTTTCACATTTGGATGGAAACCAGATAATGTGGTAGGACCAGAGGCCTTGATCCAGCAAAGCTCTTATGCATGTGTGTTAGGGCTTTGCTGGATTGGGGGTAGAAAGAACATTGCTTTCCACTCAGTATTATCCATGTTCTCCTAGTTATATCTTTATAACGCATTAACCAGTTTCTCTCATTCATTGTATTTACACCTTGCAGATGGCTGTAAATATTGCTCATGCCTTCCATATAGTCTTTATTTAGTCAAGCTATTTAGTGTTTGGCTATGAAGTCTGGCAATTATAAGTCTTGCCTGCCTTATGGGAATTGGTGTTAGGATGAATTAGTTAGTGTTTGTACAGAACTTTATAGGCAGGGTTGGTAGCATCGCTTATTATTAAGGTTGCCCAATAATTCCCATTAGGAGACACTGTTTTCAGTTGCATATTACTTTGCCAGGTTTCAGAGTAGCAGCCATGCTAGTCTGTATCTGCAAAAAAAAAAAAAGCTCACGAAAGCTTATGCTCAAATAAATTTGTTAGTCTCTAAGGTGCCACAAGTACTCCTTTTCTTTTTGCATATTACTTTACCAAACTTTAACACTTTGGACTGAAATTTTCTCTATGCATTGCCTGCCTGAGGCAGAATTGTTTTGGAAGATATCTGCCACAACAGTTCAGCCATTTCTGAGAATGAGGCTAAGGGGAAAAAACCACATTGTTTTACTTATGTTAGAATATTCTTGCATCCTTCTTTTTTAATAGCTCTAGTGCCACCTTGCTTTAAAAAATGGCCTTGAATTCTGACAGGGGAGTTGCCTTTGCATGAGGGATGCTTAAGTCGGTCACCATCCCCATGGAAATCTGCCCAGGTTTGGTCAAGGTATACACACCTTTGTAAAATCACAATTTGCACGTGTTCAGGAGATATCTTCGATTTTAACAGCTAACATCTTGGAAGAGTCTCTCCTCACTGAGCCTCTCTTAGCTCCTCCCTTTGAGTGGACTGCTTATGTGTCATCCCCACAGAATAACTGAGTTGGACTGAGGGTAGGAGAATAAGTAGACTGGGACAAAGAGTCTGGTGATACTAGGAGTGGAGGAGAAAGAGAAACTCTGACTGGGAATTGGATAGAGGGAGGCTGGAACTGGTTGAGAATGGAGACTATGATGAGTAAAAATGAGGGAGAGGTGGAGATTGTGATTGGGAGCTGGTGAGGGAAAGGGGATAGGACAATTTGGCTGGGGATGGGAACACCGAGAGCAGATGAGGATCTGAAAGAAGGGATACTGGGACTGGCTGGACAAGGAGATTGAGAGTAGGAACCAGTGGGAGGAGAATGGGGCCATGTGCAGGGAGGAGAGACAGATCTAACAAAGAGTTAGGATGCAGGGGGAGAACTGGGAAGTGATGGGAAGAGACTGGGCCAAAGAGATTTGGAGAGACTGAGATTGGATGAGGATCCTAGTGTGGGGAGATTAGGATTGGGAACCATTGTGGGGAGGGGAGAGGCAGGTCAGATGATCTGGGAGGGGGAACTCGAATTGACTGGGCAAGCATACTGGGACTGAGTGTATGAAGGGAGAGAGGCTGGGAGTTGGGGGAAGACAGGGATTCAGACAGCAAGCCCAGAAAGGGAGAGTAGGATTGGCTGGGCAAGTAGACTGTGATGAGAAGCCTGAGGAGTAGAGACTGGGTAAGTGTGATATTCCCCAGGGTACAATCTGGACTGTTGAACAGCTGTGTCCCCTTAACTCTCCTATTGGGGTACCTTTTACACTGCTTTGCTTTGAGAACAACCACTCTACTGAGGTGATTTGTGTCCTCTGGTCTTCCTTCTTATAACATTTCTCTTCTTTGAGAATCATCTCCAGCTGGAGTTCAGATGACAGCAAGTCTGTCTGCTGAGATGTAAATTTCTTGCTCACACCCTTCTTCTTGCCAAAGAATAGCTGCTCAACCCAGTAATAGTCCACTTGATTATGCTGACACCTGACTGAGGTGCTGGCTAACCTTTTACCTCTGAGAAATTGGTTTGGGCTGCATTTTCTAAACTTGGATCATGTCTCAGCAATCTCATAGAATAGACTCTTTACATGCAATGTTGCTACACACATTTTACCAGGACAATAATGTTCAGTAAGGTATAAGTTTTTAAATGAGACCTCACAAGGGATACTTTGTACAAAATTTATCATAGTCTTGTAAAAGTGGTGAATAGCGGGTATGGTCTGTCACAGTAGACTAGTAGGATAAGACTGGGACAAGAACCTATAGGTAGGAAAGAGACAGGACTAGAACACGGATAGGCTGATGGGGATGAGCTAGAAGGGGGAAAAAAGCAGAACAGTCTGTGGCTTCTAAACCATATGCCTCTCCAGAGGCTGGGGTGGAATCCAAGTTTCCTGAGTCTCACTATTCCTCTGCTGTCAGAAAATATCTATGAAACCCACTGGCAAAGTGTGTGTGTCGTCCCCCTCTAGTGCTTGTCCATATAAAAGATGACAACCTGCTATTGCTATTGGTTACTCTGTTAGCTAAAATGGCAGAGGTCTCTGTGGTTGATCTAAAAGTTCCAACTCTGGTGATTAATCATGTGGGGGGTCAATATGATGCCACATGATGGAATTTCTGTTTTTTCAGTTTGCTTTTTTTATAAACCTAGGAAATTACTTGCAACAAACTATATTAGAAGCAGATTAGGGATGCTAAGTCAAGCAGCCAAACATTAGAAAATGCCATAATTAAGGTTACCTGTGCAACCATAATTCAGGCCCCTTGTGTGTGTACATTGTGATACAGACTTTTGTTTCATAAAGTCGTGCTATTTTTTTTCTATCGGACTCATGTCACATTCAGTACACAGCCTTGACAAGGCTCTGGGGATGAATGAGGGTTGTGTTGTGGAGGAGGCTGTTGTCTGTAGGACCCCTGCCATATTTATTGCAGAAGTTGGAAGGCACAGCTACCGGCTTCCTCCTTTCTCTGGGGGTGCAAACTCCCACTCAGACCCAGGCCCCACCCGCCCCTCCAACCCTTCCCCCAAGGCACCACCCCACCCCACCTCTTCCCACCCCCAAGCATGCCCCATCTCTGCTCCTCCCTCTCCCCCCAGTGCCTCCTGCACTCCTCGGAACAATTGATCGCGGTGGGTGGGAGGCATTGGGAGGGAGGGGGAGGAGTTGATTGGTGGAACTGCTGGTAGGCGGGAGACGCGAGGTGATGGGGAAGGGAGGAGGAGAGCTGGCTGCCAGTGGGTGCTAATCACCCACTAATTTTTTTCTGTAGGTGATCCAGGTCTGGAGCACCCATGGAGTCAGTGCTTATATTGGAAAGTCTGTAGTGAATGAGACAGGGATTGCAGGAAGAAAAAGGATGGCTTCATGGTTAAAACAATTGAATGCTGCCCTGGAGAACTGGATTCTATCCCTGACTGTGCCACAGAGTTCCCATCTGATGCTGGGCAAGTCACTTAAACCAAGCTTTTCATAAGTGAACACTAATTGTGTATTCCTCATTTTCTGGGTGCCTGGCTTGAGGACTTAGGTTTTACAGAAGTGTTGAGTACTCACAGCTGCAAATTAAGTCAGTGGGAGCCATAGGCACGGGAACTAGGGGTGTGGGAGGTGCTCTAGCACCCCCAGGTTTTACCCGGGGCTCTACTCCTGGGCCTTCATGTGCGGTCCTGGCTGCTGGCCCCAGCCTTGGCCCCCTTACCCCTATCCACATCCTCCCCGCCCTTGGAGACACGGCCCTGCTCCCGGCCCCAGGTCGGGGGGGGGAAGGGGGCACAGACAGAGGTAAGGGGGCTGGCTTTCAGCACTCCCACTATTAAAAATGTTCCAATGGCACTGATGGGAGCTGTGCTTTGAATGTATAAAATGACATATTGCTGAGTACTCTGAAAAATAAGGCTCTAGGTGTCTCAAATCAGGCACCAAAAATTAGTAGATACTTTTGTCCTTAATCTCCCTGTGCCTCAGTTCCCCATCTGTAAATGGGGATAGCAGCACCCCCTCATCTCTCAGGCGTGTTGTGAAAATAAAAATCATGAATGGCTCTGGAACACTCACATGGTACAGTGGTGAGCACCATAGAAAAGCTCATGAGGAAACTGATAATTCTGTCTGCAGAGCAAGATTTGGATAGTGCGCAGGAAAAAAGGCCTAGGGCCACACCCTGACAATGAAGAGAAAACAAAAGATTGAATAGCTGCTTGTTAATTGAGTAGTGTCCATCCTGTGCAATGAGTGAGGCAGGGATCTGTGGCAAAACCAGGACATAATCATATAATTATTGACTATATTATAATGCATTTGCACAAGGGAGCTGAATGATGGCTGCACGGGCAAGCTTCATTCAGGCATTTCCTAACTTTGGACAGATTGAACTTGCAACCTTAATAATGCTTTTAATAATGTTTTTGGTGTGTAACTTAAGATCTAGAGCTTGATCCTAAGATGGGTTAAAGTGGTCCGGTACCATTGAAGTCATTGGGGTTTTTCATAGACTTTTGTAATCCTGTCCTGTGAACTCAGCCCCTCAGTTAATGAGCTCCAGACAAGCCCTCTAAGGGTATGTCTACACTGCAGCTTAAGCCCATGCTTGAGTTTGGACTCAAGCCTAGCCCCCCCCCCCCCGTGCGTCTGCACTGCATTTGTGTTAACCCAGGGCTCAGACCCAAATTCAAGTTAAGCTGGGACCAGGGTCTGAGCCCTATTGCTTTACAATGTAGATGCAAACCTGCTTGACTCAGGTCCTGGGAGTCAGCTGGAAGTATCTCACAATTCCATGGGACAACTTGCTTAGTCCTCTCTATCTCAACTATCCGCAATCCCCTCTAGTGAAAATGGAAGTCACCCCCCTGCAGAGCAGGCACAGTTTACCTGTTTACCCACAGTGCACCACAATCTTTGGGCCAAGTGGCCACATTTTGGAGAGTGGAGGGCGCTAGGGACTCTGGGATATGGTTATTTTGACTAGGGTCTGCGCACCCCAGTGTGGAAGCCAGAGCCCTAGGTTTTAGTATTGGTTAGAAAAGTTTTAACATGGAGTTTAAATACAATGTAGATGATCATGCCCAAGGTTCCCTAACATGGGTCAGCTGACTCGAGTCTCACTAACCCTGGGCTTACATTACAGGGTAGACATACCCAAAAAGAACCAGGGGGCATGTGCTCCTTGGCTGTGTGAGCCCCAGAGCAGGACAGTGACACATTATGCATGCATCACACGCAGATGTGGTGCTGCATAAAGAAATAATAATACCCATGACTCTTGCTCTGTTAAACACATACATGCAGCTGGAAGTGGAGGGAGTGAATGAGAGGAAGGGGGGTTACACAACAGAGACCATTACTATAGCAACCCTCCCCCTCTTCCCCTTGGCATGGTGTGAGGAACGATCAGCTGGGTGTTCCCCTTCAATTCTCACACCCAGCCATTCCCAAAGCAATAGCAGCAGCAGCAGAAAGCCCCTTTTGCCTTGATTTCTGTTTCCCAGCCTATCCACTAATAGGGTAACCAGATGTCCCAAATGTATAGGAACAGTCCCGATATCTGGGGCTTTGTCTTTTATAGATGCCAATTACACACCACCCTGTCCTGATTTTTCACCCTTGCTATCTGGTCACCCTATCCACTAACGCCTACTGGCCTTCCTTGTACGTCACCTTCATAGCCTGATCGAACGCTCTTCCCTCCACTTTTGTCCAGCTATACTTGAACTCTACTCTTTTGGGGTATTTCTGTCCAATCTCCTTTCCCTACCCACTCTGGATGCTGTCTGCCTTGGGAGTGTTCCAGGAAAGCCGTTATTACCAGCGGCAGGAAATGGAGAAGAGGAAACATCCCCCCCACCCATTTCAACCCCCTTCTGCTGCCCGATTAGTGACTAGTCGGGAGATCTAAGGCCTGTTCTCTGCCTCCAGAATTCACAACATGTTCGGTGTGGTCCTGGGGTTGCCCTGGCAACAGAATGGCTGGCTTTGAGGCAACTCCAGGGTAAACAGAGAGAGAGAGAGGGAGGGAGACGCCCAGCCCTATGACTGTTCCTTGTTCTCACTTTGAGTGGGTCGCTCCCTTTCCATGGGGCCTCCAGCTCCCGCCCCCTGCACAAGCTTCTGTCCATTTCAGTCATCAGCCCGCGTGAGGCGAACGCGCCACAGGCTGTGCAGAGGCAGGCTCTGCAATTCTCCCAGCTGGCTGGGAAATGGACAGGAAGCCATTCCTGCTCATCGCACCACACCCCAATCCTGTTGCTAGGGGGACTCCAAAGTAGGGAGCGGAGGCTTCACAGCTGTGTCTCTTCCCCCAGAAGACAAGGCTGGGGAAAGTTTCCCCAAGCCTCTTTTGGTTAACAGAATTTCCCCTTCACATTAATGGAGATGGGGGTGGAGGAGGGGGCTCAAAAACCCTGTGTTACTGCAGCACTGAGCTGGACAGTTCCCAACACACAGAATTTATGCGATTCAAACACTGAGGTTCCCCTGCCCTCTCATGTTAACCTGGCCCCATTGCACTCACAGAGGCAGTGTTCCAGGTTACACTTTGGTGCTGTTAAAGGTGCAATTTAATGCCGTGATCCAGCACATGGTATTTACCAGCCCTGCAGACCATCAATAAGCAGATGACCTCAGAGAGCCTTGAAAGAATTACAGGGGATTTAAAATCCTTATTTAAAACAAAACACCCAAAAGCTATAATCCCAGATAATGTGAGTTAAAATGTGCCATAATAATATTCAGCACCTTTTGTTTTCAAAGCAAGCATCAGAGGAACTAATCCTCCTCCATCAGGCAGCTTATTCTTATTATGACACTTAGACCGACATCTCTGGCCTTGTCTCTTGTTGCACTCTCCGCCTGCTCCACTTCGTCAGTTCTGCCAACTTGTTTTGCCACCGCCTACTGCTCCAGTCTCTGCTCCACTTATCATGCTGTCTTTTATGCATGAACACCCACAGGTAGGCAGTTTGTATTATCAAAAGAACAATAACACCTCCTTCCACCCCAAAAAGCTAACTCTCTACATTACTCTCTCCTCTGAATGTTCCAAGCATCTTCTGTCAACTCAGAGACTTTCTTTAAGGTCTAGATCCTGCAAACACTTATGCATGAATGTAACTTTAATAACATGGTTAGTCCCTCTGCCATCAATGAGTAAAGTTATTCACATGCAGCCTGAGCCTTTAGATTTTAAGCAGAGGTGGTCAAAACAAGTTGGATTAAAATTTGATGGGGAAAAATTCATAACAGTTCATTTCAACTTTCTTGTTTCATGTCAATAACATCAAAATTTTTAGTTTTGATAAGGTAAAAACATTTTCTTTTGACTTTTATATTATATTTAAATTACTTTTCATATTATATATAATATTGTATATATATTGCATGTATATTATAATGTTTCAACAACATGTAAATGAAACACTTCTATGGTTCTGAATCAAATGTTTTTAGCATTTTTGTTCTGTGGAAAATGGTGGCTTTTCAGTCTGATTTGGAATGAAAACATTTGAAATGTCAGAATTTGCCACACCATGAAAATTCTGTTTTCTGACCAGCGCTAATTTTAAGCCGTTTGGACCAGAGTCAATCTTTACCTTTGTGTTTTGTACATCAGTGAGCACGCTGTCAATGCTAATCTGTAATAAATAATAATATTAATTTTGAAGACAGAATAATCAGAGGCAGAGATTAAATCCCAATCCTGCAATGAACTCCACAGGGATAACTTTTACTCCTAGAAAGAAAAGGAGTACTTGTGACACCTTAGAGACTAACAAATTTATTTGAGCATAAGCTTTCGTGAGCTACAGCTCACTTCATCGGATGCATTTGGTGGAAAGGACTTCATTGAGGCTCCATGTGCAATGGGGTGAGCCCACACAGATCTCATTTAAGATTGAGTGTAAATTCCTTAGCCACTACCATAGAGTCAGGTTTCAGAGTAGCAGCTGTGTTAGTCTATATTCACTAAAAGAAAAGGAGTACTTGTGGCACCTTAGAGACTAACAAATTTATTTGAGCATGCTCGGGGGTCGCATAACTAGTTAGCATGCCAGAATCTCATTTGTTATCGGAATTAACCAGACAAGTTGCTCCACCAACTAAGAATGGCCATGCACCACCCCCCACAGAATCGAGAAAGAGCTATCAATCTGTCAGTCCTTTCCGTGTCCATGTTAGTCTCTAAGGTGCCACAAGTACTCCTTTTCTTTTTACCATAGAGTCAGTGTCAGAACCAGGAGCAGAACTCAGGAATTTGGGTTCCTTGCTAAACCATTAGCTCACACTAAGCCTCTCTAATAAAATGCATTTATTTGTGGCATTTAAAATAAAATATTTAAAATCATTTAGCTGCATGTCACCTGCCAAGTTTAGGGTTCTGTATCTCCTGTGGCACAGATGATGACAGACATAACGAGTTCCAATAGTTCAAAAGTGAAGCTAGACAAATTCAGACTTGAAAGAAGGCAGACATTTTTGATAGGTGAGGGTAATTAATCATTGGAACAATTTACCAACGACATGGTGCATTCTCCATCACCTGCAGTCCTTTTAAGTCAAGACCGGATGTCTTTCTAAAATATCTGCTATAGTTTAAACAGAAATTATAGGCTTGATTCAGAAATTAATGGCTGATGTTCTATGGTCTGTGTTTTGCAGTAGGTCAGATTAGATTATCATAGTTGTCCCTTCTGGTTTTAAAATCTATGAATCTATGACAGTTCTTTTCTCTATTTAGGTGTTCGTGAGGATATTTATTCTTAGAAGGGATCCCATAATAGGTATAACTAAAACGGTCAACAACTAATTTTAAGAGCATTTCTAAATGCAAAGAGAGACTTTCTGCAAAACTGGAAATCCTGCAGCTTCTGAGACATATTACAAAATGCATGAATTAGCAAGCTTAGAAAGAATTAACCCGTCAACAAAATGACAAATGTGGTGCATTTCAAGGCAGCTGGACAGATTTCCTGGAGATTCATGATTGATGAATGCTTAATGAAAGAAAAAGAATAGCTGCATGTTTCCATTCTTTCATATGTGCCATTTTGGGTATTGTCCCCAAAGAACTGATGGAGATAAATGCTTACCTTACATAATCTAACGTGTCTGTCTATGGGCTTGAATGGCCCACACCACTGTAATATCCATGGTAGTATCCGAATGCCTTGCTCACACAAGCAAGCTCTGGATCTTATTTAATATAGCTATAGAGGTATAGACACTGTTTTTTCTTTTCCCTATATATTATATGTTGGCCTAAATTTTTAGAAGTTCCTCAATTTTTGAGTGCCCAATCTGAGCCAGATTAAAGGGGCCGATTTGAAGAAGGCAGGCTCTCAATACTTTCTGTAAATTGAAATCCCTTAAAATATCTTAAGTTGGGCATCTAGAAGTCAAGGCAACAAACATCCCTAGTGAATTCTGAAAATTTAGGCTGCTGCATTTAATTTTTCTTTGTTTCCTGTAACCTTGTGTGTTTCTGAAATAGGTCAAAATCATAAAGATATAAATGAAGAAAAAACAATCCCCCCACAAACAGAAACTTTTCCTGAAGAAATGCAGGAACTTAAAGTCAGGTCCTAAGAGATGAAAAGCTTGTTTATTCACCTTTAAAATATATTTGTAATGTGTAAACAATGTATATTCAACACATATATTCTGTTAGTGAGCTTGTGTCCCTAACAGTATAACCAATATTAACGATTTTTTTAAAAATTCAGCTTTAAATGGATTTAGAATCCAAACATATGCCTAACTAGTTCATTGCAAAGTAAGAGTTAATTCATACATGCAAACAGCTAAATAAAGGTTGCAATCTGAGTAGAATTACTTAGGGCTCAGGGAGAAATCTGGCATTTGCAGTCTGTCACTGGTTTCGAAAAGCCTGGCTCTAATGTCACCACCACCTGGAGATATTCCCTGTGTATGTGTCACTGAGGGACGGGACCACTTCTCTGGACTTTACTCAGATAAAAGGAGAAGAAGGAGCTGTAGGTAGAAGGTAATGCAGGTGTACTGTCTGAGGAGCTTGGAAAATGGTTTGTGGGTATGAGTGTGTCTATGTGAGTTTAGCTGAGTGAACGTGCGAGTTTTCGTTGTTATTGCCATTTTCTCCCAGGGCAACTGAAGAATCCATGTCAGATCGTCACATGATGCCTTACTTACCCCTGAGAAGACAACTACATAAAGGGATATGAAGAGCCATATACCTCTTGAGATCCACCGGTTGAGTATCACTGCCTTAGGGTGCTATCCAGTTAGATACTCAGCACCCTCAAATCCCACTACAGTCTTTGGGCACTGAGGGTGCTCACCTCCTTGCAGGAGTTGGCTCTGAATGTGTATGTGCAATGAGGCCAAGCTAAAAATGCTGTGGGAAATTTAACTTTTAAATGACCTGACTTTTGTATATGTAACAATTGCCTCAAAGATGTTGCACTAATATTGTGTCTTGCAGTGAAGTCCCTCGTTGTGTTCATATAAGAAAAGCACCTGATTGATCACACAGTGAAATCAGAGTGCTTCACGTGTTGCCTTCACTAGGCAAAGGAAACCTTTAAAATGGTCAGTGGTGTGAAGCTGCAGATACACAGAGGGGAGAAAATTGGAAGAAACAGTGCTCCCCACAGCATTCTAAGGCAGTGGAATCGTTTAGGATGTCTGGGAGAGTATTTCTAGTAGCAATGGCATGAAATTGAGCTAAGGGGATTTTAGGTTGAATATCAGGAAATATTTTCCAAGGTTGAAATTTACTGGATGGTGGAATAATCTCCAGATGGAAACCCCATTGCTTAAGATATTTGAAATGAGACTTGGTCAAGCATTGGAAAATACTGTACCGGGCGCAATCCGGCATTAGCCAAAAGATGAAGCAGGGGACCTATTAAATCTTTGCCATGGATAATTTTCATGGTTTTATAATTCTTCGGGGCTTAGCTGATAGAGATAAGCACCTTAGAAAAACCTAACACAGAAAGAGAGAGAGAGAGACTCAGAGAGAGAATTTGTTCTTTGAGAGAAGACAGAACAAAAAAGGGAGAGAAGATACATATAAACTGGGATAGGAGTACTTGTGGCACCTTAGAGACTAACACATTTATTTGAGCATAAGCTTTCGTGAGCTACACCGATGAAGTGAGCTGTAGCTCACGAAAGCTTATGCTCAAATAAATGTGTTAGTCTCTAAAGTGCCACAAGTACTCCTTTTCTTTTTGCAAATACAGACTAACACGACTTCTACTCTGATAAACTGGGATGTTGCTTCCCAGATACACGTGATACAAGTTAGAGCAGCAAGTGCGGCTTCCAGAGAAAAGAATGAGGAAAAGTTGCCACCTGGTGGTAGAATAAATTCTGCCACCATCAAAAACACTAAGGGACAGATTTTTAAAGGTATTTATGCAGCTAAACACTTCCACAATTCTGGACCTTAAGTCCAGTATTTTTAAACATGGGGACCTAAAGGTATACACCTAAAATCTATATCTAGACACATAAATTAGAACTCACTTCCACAATATAGTTAAACATGTGCCCAACTTTAAGCACGTGAGTTGTTCCATGTACTACAATGGGAGTACTAATGTGCTAAAAGTTAGGTGCATGCTCCACAGTTGACTCAGGGCCTGCAAGAGGATTTTCAGAGGGGCTGCCCACCTCTCAGACTCACCCTCTGAAAATCAGGCCACTTTTATTGAGGTCTGTAAATATGGATTTAGATGCCAAAATTTGCATACTCCCATTTGAACATTTTGGCCTACAGAAAGAATTGCCTCTCTCACTAGAAGAAGACTCCTAACCAATATTATATATGCGCCTTACTCTTTTCACTCAGACAGAGGAATCTGCATTCAGCACAACTCAACAATCAATATAAGGATCTGAGGACAGTGATTGTCCAAACATTTAGTACTGCTGCCAATTAACCTCAGAAAGAAATATATACATAAGAGTAGCCTGTGCAATAGCTAGGACTAAAGTGATCTAAGGGCTATCAGTCCTCCTGCTTCAAAATATAAGTGATCAGGAGGAAATTATGCTATTGACCAGGTAGGGGCATTGTGTGACATTTTCATTAATGTCAGTGTGGTACTTTGGAGACAGAAAGTACTATACAAGTGCCAAGTATTATTTTATATCTACCTCTCAAGCATCTAGTAATGGGATTTATAAGAACCAGGACCCCTGACTAGATAGACCATTGCTTTATTTGGTATGACAAGAGGCAAGAGAGTAGGCTAGCTACATACACAATCCATTCTGATAACCCCGAACAACACTGAGAGACTCGCCCATTCTGTACAAGGCCTCCACCTGATCCCAGATAGGCAGGCGTGCATGGGATTCCTTACAGGCACTTTTCTGTAATGAAGTTCTAACTTAAAACAAATTCCTTGCATCATAGTGAGAGCTCCCCTATGCCCTTTATTGGCTGTTTGACATATTCATCCAGTTATTTCTTTTTATTAAAATTTGAAGAGGTTGTGAGAGGTGCCGGATTGATGTCCCTTGGAGTCTCAAATCTTTCATCCTCAGAACGGGTGCAGAGCACCAGCTTTTCCCTTTCCCTGTCCTTTCCTTTTCACATGCCTCAGTTCTGCCAAGGAGAATACTACTCGAAGGATCAAGGGAACTCAGCCTCTAATGCCCATTCAGTCCCTTGCCACTCTGTTGTGATTGCCAACAATGGGACCAGCTAATACCAATGGTGGTTGTAGTTTTTTGGGCTGCTAGGCATGAGGCTGAGAAACTCTGACTCATTTTGTACAGGCTACCAAACATCCATCAGATGGGAGTAATTGGAGGATCCTCTGTATTATATTGAAACTTTTTCCTCAGTGAATGCAGGTCACTCTTTGCGCTTAATCCCAGCCTGCAACACCAATCTCTTCCCGTATAATCTCCTAGAACAGCTGTGCCATGATTGCATTGTCGATTATAAAACAGCTCAAAACAGCTGCTGGCTGGAAGGGAGAGCATTTAATAATCACAGGGTATTGGGGGGCTGGGTGGAGTTGGGAGGAGATGAAGGAGAAAGAGCTTTAGAAGCTGTTTGTTTTCTTGAAAGATCTAGCTGGTAGATGCAGGAGAGAGCAAGGCAAAGAGTGAGTCCTACAGCTGTGCCATCCACAAACTAAACAACAGCACGTAAACGACCCACCAGCAAGGTAAATTCTACTCTCCTTTATTTCAGAAGGTTAGCAGCAGAGGCTTTCCAGATGCCAGAAGCTGTCTGACCAGTTATTGGCAGTAAGTGCTTGGCTTTCATAGAAGGAAACTTTTCCAGGTGTGTTTGTCTAAGGAAGTTATTCAGGTTGCCTTCTTACTTTCCTAACCAATGTCCTCCTTGCTCTCAGCTCTTCTACATCCTCCTGGCACTACCATTTTCTGCCCTTTCTTCTTCCCTTTGCCCCAGTCCTAAGGTATTTAGAAAATTATGCAGATTCTAAGATGCTGACAAAAATACGGCTGGACAGAATTTTTTTCTCACGGAAAATTTAGATGAAAATAAAAAAAATTGTTTCTGACAAAATTTTAATAGTAATGATTGATTCTAAATCCCTTTTTAGCAAGTGCAAACAGAATAATTTTGACCCAAAAAAAGGCTGAAAAATGGAAAACTTGGTTTTCAGTGGAAAATTTTCAGTTTTCAGGTTTTCTGCTTCAGATGAAAAGCTGGATATTTTTGAGGAAAGCAAACACTTTCAACAAAAAAAATCTGTTTTCTTGACAATCTTATCTTCATCAGAAAAAAGTGTTATTGGACATTTTTCCCCTCAGCCCTGGCCACAAACCCTTAACTAATACTGTGCAGGTGGCAATCCTGGACACTGGTAAAGTCAAACTGGCCTTCAGATTAGAGATTGAATGAGTAACTCTGTAGTGGGGGTAACACCTTTTCCAGTGTCATTAAACAGGGAGGTTGCCGAGTAATTGTCAATGGAGTGGCTCACGAGGAGGAAACAGAATCCTGAGCAATAGACTTTGAAGGGAGAGTGAAGAGCATTCTCAGTAGTTGGGTAGTTTCTTACCTTTGCTCAATTCATTCTGCTTGGGCACATTTGTGCCTCTGGCAGTGTTTTGAGGCTATGTCTACACTTACAGCGGCATACAGAGTACGGACTTTGCACACCTCCACAGCAGTGTAGATGGTGACGCACTGCTTAGGTGAGTAAAGACATGCCAGAACCTTAGGGTATGTACTCCACACAGTCTCTCTATGCCCAGGCAGTGCCTCCCAAGTCTACACTGTAGTGTCCTGCTGCCTCAATGCAGCCCTTCCCCACCACAGGGAAAAACTCTTGCTCTGGGGAAAGGCTCTGGCAGGTGGGAGGCTCCTTGCTGCTGAAGCCTTTCCCCACTGCCCCAATCCCTCCAGGGTCTTTCACTGCCTTGTGTAGCTACATACTGCAGTGTGGATGCAGCCTGATTTTCACTGCAGCCTGCAGTTATACATGCCCTACATGCTGCCATCAGTGTAGGCCTTCTGTGTGATGCAAGGCTAGTCAATCCTACTCCCACCCAAGAGGGAAAGTTGCTCCATCTCAGGCACTGTCCTTTACTGATCAGACTTAATGAGCCTTCTGGTTAACAGCGCAGGGGTTGTGGCCTCCTTGGGCCGTGTCTTTGTAAGTTATCACGAGTGAAGCAGCATTCCGTCTCTCAGTATTAGTTATTTTTGGTGTTTCCCAAACATTGAAAAGGGGGTGGTCCCTGCTTTGGGGAGCTCGTAATGTAAAGGCAGACAGACAAACAGACAGAGGTTAGGGGAAAGGAAACAGCAGGAGGCAATTCATATACCATCACCTCTACCCACGGTGAGCAGCACAGCTGAAATAGGTCTTTAGGAGAATCTTAAATATGGAAAGGTAGGAGCCATGCCAATGAACTCAGCGAGGTTGTACCATGCGTCGGGGGTGCCCCATGGAAGAAGGTACATGAGAAACTGGCAGCTGGACAGATAACATTGAAATACTCTATGGAGTGTTTTGCTGGGAGACCTCAAGAGAAAACCCCAGCGTTCTGGGGGGAAGTGGTGTGGGTTATTCAGCGGGGGTGCTCTTCCCTCAGAGTGAGAAGTGACCCAGTGCCCTGACATACTAAGGTGCTGTTGGAGTTGCTGGCTTTCAAATGATCTGTAACATAGAGGTTTTTATTGTAATTTAAGATCTTCATTACACTTTTTGCAAGAGCAGGGGTATTACCATCCCAGTGCCCCACTCAAATTCTGATTTAAAGGCTGGTAGCTTTCATTGTGGGAAGTGCTGCCTAGTAGGGAGTTAGGTTGGGGAGTCAGGATTCCTAGGTTCTCTTCCTGAGTCTCTGATCTGGTGTGTGACCTTGGTTAATTCATGCAACCTTTCTCTGCCTCAGTTTTCCTATCTGCAAAATGACTACATGCATGTTTACCTCTCACAATGTTGGGCTAAATTAATTAACCATTATCTGAAAAAAAATGCTTTGCAGCCCTCCAATGAAATGTATCTGGGCATTGCAAATGTGCATTGTCCTGGGGTACAATCGTCTTCCTCACTTCCTGCCCAAAGCTGATGCATGGTGTTCCTGGGAGCTGTTTAACTGCTGAGGGATGCCACCTACCTCACAGGTGCTTGCATATCATGACCCTGATCGTTTCATCAGTTTTGTGCACACAGCTTTCGCTGAAGAGAGAAACTCTACTCACTCTGTCACTGAAGGAGTATTCCCTGGAGTCTATGCTCCAGTCCCTTTGTCCAGTCCAATTTTAAATGGCTGAAGCAACCACTTCCCTCGAGTGACTATTCCACAGTCGAAAGGGTCATGCTGTCAGGAAATGGTTTATCATTCCTGAGTGAGGGAATAAGATGCCCTGAGGATGGCAGAATGTCCTGTTTCTCCTCCCTGCCCTGACACACACACACTTACACATTTTGGTGAGATACGACATAGGCCCAGCTCCTCAAAGGTGTTTAGGTTCTGACTGCCAGTGAAATCAGTGGAAGTGAGGAGCCTACATACCAGTGAGGGTCTGGGCCATTGTGTGCGTGAAGGGAGATGCATGGCTGGTATGTGAGTCCTTCATGTTTGTTTGTTGCAGATGGAACTGCTGAAAATCCTGCCCTGGCATCGTGCTGTCTTGGCAGTTGTCCTGAATCTGCTGGCTCTCAGCCTTTCTACCACAGCCTTGCTTGGCAGCTACTGGTGTGTTGGGACTCAGAAGGTGCCCAAGCCTTTGTGTGGCAAGGGCAAAGCCACCGAATGCATCGGTGTCCACATGTCCGGTGACGGAGGTGCTAGCAATTCTTCATCCCAGGATGTAGTGCACTACAGCTGGGAGACCGGGGACGACCGCTTTGCCTTCCGATACTTCCACACTGGCATGTGGCTTTCCTGTGAGGAGAACATGGAAGGGCCAGGTAGCCTCATTCTTATTACAGCAAAATGCCGTTAGTATCAATGATAGGTGCCAGGCTGACAACACTAGGGAAAGGTACCTTCTCCATATTTGCAGCATGGGTATAGATGGGGCAGTGGCAGTGCCTGCCTTCCACCCATACCCGCACACCACACCACCATACTTCATCCCTCGGTGAGGGGAATGATGCGGGGGGAGTTGAATGGGCCTTGGAGACAAGATGAGACTGTTAACAAAAAGGCATCTTGGCACTATTTGTGGTAGGCAGTGGTTTTGTAATGTCCACAGTAATGTCCACATCTGTCCCAGCATGAACTGGAGTAGCCTCCCACCCCCAGTTCATATCATGTTCAGTAGGGGACGGAGTCTATGTGGTGAGAGACAAGATGATGGCTTTTTGCAGTGCTGACCACTGTTGTTGTTTTCATTGCAAGTACCATGACAGGAGGTGTTTTTCTTAAAGCCCCAGGCCCTGGAGTCCTGTGAATAAGAGAGAATTTCAACTGTAATTTTAAAAACATCCCCCCACACACCAAAGTTTCTCTCCCTCAGAGTTGTGGAGAAAAGCTTGCAAACCTGAACCCCAAAGGTGCAAATGACAGAAGGAGTATGAACAAAAGGCTTATCTTTAGAAGCTCATGGTTTGGGGGGAGGTGTGGGGGACACATTCATGCTTTTTGAATGCTTGGCACTGCATTGCTTCATGGCATCTTTGTGCCAACCAGATTCTGCCTGTGCTGGGGGGCTGATGTGGCCCCCAGTGAAATTTAGACTGGTGGTGCTGGTCTAATTTATGGCAACCTTACCAGGCTGCCTATGGACTGCTCCGCAGCCCAGAGCCCTTTAAACATGCCTCCCATCACCCCGACGTGCTCGTCCCCACCCCTGCCTCAACTCCTGTGCTGTAGCTTTTGTCAGCCCCAAGTCACACCTGCTCTGGGGGAATTCTCTCCAAGCCAATCTTTATGGCCTGGCATATCAGGGTCAGAGCTAGCCCCAAAGGTAGCAAACAGTTAGGTTGAAATTAATAACACAGAAATGAAAGGTGTTTTAGCCCACCCCCTTTCCTCTGTGCCAGCCAGCATTCCCCCTTCCTCAAAGGCACTCACAATGGAACTTGTCAGTTAAAGAAGGAATTCTGTGCACTATTTCTCCTTCTGTGATCTGCTGGCATCAGTGCTTGAAAACAGAGAGGTCACAAATTAAAAGCAGAACAACAATTTTAAAAAAGCTTCAGTCACTCTCAGGTCTTGCTGAGAGGACCGGTTTGTTCTGGGCATTGTCAGGAATGGTTCAGAACAGGGTGCACTTAGGTGGGAATGCTTAAAGCTGTGATTAATTTCCATGGCAATAGCAGGGATGAGTTGGGAATGAGACTCCATCATTCAACTGAGTTCAAGGTGTTTTCAGAGCCTTAATGGACCTCTTGGCAGTACTGGAATAACAGTGAGGCATGAAGGGAAGGAGATCTGATAGATTTGGATTTTAGTAATGCATTTAGTACACTTTTTCATGAAATCAGACTCTCAGAATTAATTCAGACTGTCTTGAATATAGCCCCTGTTATGAGTCTTGACAGCAGATTGAAGGACCAGAAACAAAGGATTATGATCAGCTGCAAAGTATTGAGTTGGGGGAAGGTGTCTCATGAGGCCACGGCACAGCTTAGCATTAAGGCCAGTGTTGTTAATAACTTCATTAAAGTCTAGATGAGGTACTGAACAGTGAGTTAATGAAATCTGCAGATGGTACTGAGCTGGAAGGAATCCTGAACACCACTGAGAGGAAAGATATAATATAAAGGGCTTACAGAAATTAGAATTGTGGGCAGAAAATAACAAGATGAGATTCAGCTGGAGAAAAAAGGCAAGCTAATATATATGGGGAAAATTATCTGCCTAGGAGAGATTCAGTGGGAAAGAGAACTTTGGCAAGCAGTTATGCTAAGAGACTTTTAGGGGTTATAATGGATGTGCGGACTAGACAAAACTTTGCACTGGGATATGGCAGCCAAAGCAATTTTGGATTGTATATGCCTAAGGGTGGGGAAGTGATAGTGATTCTGTATTGAGGGGAGTGTCAGAACTTCCTTTGGAGAAGTGGTGTCCTGTTCTTAAGAAAAAGTACATCCTTCATTGGGAAGGAGCTGTGAGCTACTTTCTGTGGGATGAGTGGCAAGTGAAAATTCCATGCCCTAAGTGGGAGCTGGCTCTTTTAGTGCCTGTTGTATGATCTCCTTAGCAGAGGCTGGAATCAACCTGCTGAATGCAGCTAAGAGTATAACTGGCATGAGGGCCCTGGTGGAGTTTAGCCTCCTTCATAGGTGCAGCAGAGACTAGATACAATTCTGGATATTTTTAAAATCTTGGCCAATTAATGAGAACATAATACATTCTACAGACAAGTCAATGTTCATCTTTCTGCCATTGTCAAGAAGCAATGGCTGAGCTTAGTTTAGTGCCTAGGATATTCTGGCCTGTGTGTGTTGAGTGGATTGGATGGTAGTTGATAACTAGCCTGGAGCAATGTCTCTGACTCGCATCAGAAAATTGTATATTAAAATTATAATGGTATTTCTAGTCTATATATGGAAAGTGGATGGGGTAGATTAGAGTTCCATGTCTCATAGTGGGGGGGAAAAAAGGTAGATGGCTTGTCTATGGAGATTAGGATATATTTTGTGGTTTTCTTAGCATAGCTGGAAGTTGGAGTGGGACAAGAAGCACCTCTCTGGTTTGTTCATGGAGAGTAAGAGGAAAAGAGTTGGTGTGTTTGGCAAATATCAGGCAGGCAAATGGAGCATGGGCCATGTGATGAGTTTGAGGGTTTGTAGCCGATACTGGAAAATCATGAAATAGAAGAGTGGGATGGAAGAAAGTTTATGATCTCCGAGCTGAAGCTGGGAGGGGTGAAGTTATAGAGTTAAAGCAGCTTGTGGAACTTCTATGACAGCAAAGGAGCATTTTCTCTCATCACAGCTTTCTTTTAGTGTTTTGAATTTATAGCTATTTACTTATATTCAACTGTACTTAATTTTTTTTGAATGTACACCAGCTTTCTCATAAGAGCCCACTCTGCACTAGACAGATCATTGTCCTTCCTTCCCCACCTTTCTGCACTGGACTCCTAAAACAGATCAAAGCAACCATCTCTTTGGTCAGAAAGACAGCAGACTCTAGGAGACCTTAAGATAGGTAGAGCCTACAAGCTTGAGAAATCAAAGAGGAAACTAAGGTGGAATTTTTTCCCCTCCATCCTCCCCTACCATCTTTTGAGAATCCGTATAATCTGAGCTTGATTGTGTTTGCATTTCAGATGAGAAATGTCGTAGCTTCATTGAGCTTTCACCCCCCGCAGAGAGAGGTAAGATGAGTCTTTTCTTTTTCTCACTAGAGTTGCCCAATGCACCGTCTAGAGATTGGGGAACTTCTGCAGGTTGAGAGGGTGCTGTAGGCACCTAAAGGGTTGGGTAAAATCCTGGCCTATTGAAGTCAAAGTATTGAAGATTTCACCCCAAATGTCTACCCAAAAAGCTAGAAATCTAAACCTTCCTTATGTAATTTCTGGTACTTCCTGCTGTCAGCCCAACTGGAAATGTGGCAAAGACAGCCTCTTTTTTGCTGTGTTTCAGCATGTCTAATCCTGGTCATAAGCTAGAATGCACACAGGCAATCAGTGTACATGATAAATAGTAACACAGCTGTACTATCGACTTGACATATGATCTTGGGCAAGTCACTTCTGTCAAAAATTTGAAACATGGCCACAATTTTGGGTGCTTTAATTTTTGGGTCCCAACCTGAGACACTAGAGTTCTGAATTTCAGTCATTCTGAGCATCCACTACTCCAGCTGAATAGGAGCAGTGGGTGATCAGAACATCTGTAAATTAGATCCTAAGGGTGAAATCCTACCCACACTGAAGCCAATGGCAAAACTTCCATTGACTTCAAGGCCACTATTTTGGGGTACTCACTTTTGAAAATGTTGGTCCTACTTTCTCTTTAAAATTGTGCTAATAATGCATATCCCACCTTTGTAATGCACCTTGAAATCTACAGAAGAGAAACGGAACATGTGAGCAAAGAATTCTTAGTATTAACAAGCTACTTTCCCAGATGCATGCAAGAGACTTGCTTTCATTCTTAGTTTGAGTCAGAAATCTCTACTGTAGGTGTCAAAATCTAAAACACATAGACAGGGCCTGTGGCCAGATTTCCATGGGCTGCTCTGCAGGGCTGAGTTTGCTGTGGGTTAGGATCTGTGTAAGGGAGGGGAGTTTTGTGTTTTGTTGTAGAGGGATTGAGTTCTGGCGGTGGTCAGGGAAACAATAAGTTGCTGTTTTGTTTTATCCTGTTATATTAATATAAATATATAATCTGCCCTGGTCTTCTTGGGAATAACAAATCTGTATTTTTACTGATGGCACTTGTTAGTTAAAAACTGAACTGTAGTCACAATGGGAGCTATTTCTACAGGCTAATTTAAATGTTTGTGCTTTGCCTATCCCCAACCAACTTTGCATGGATACATTATTCAAGCACAAGGTCATCTTCTTAGTCTTTCAGTATTAATTAGTTTTACCAGAATAGTGTGTGTTATCCATGATCCACTACTAGGCTCAATCCTTCCTCACAATAGGATTCCCTACCACTATAAAGGAACAGGCAGAAAGCTTGTATTTAAATTACAGTTATTAATTATTCTAACAGGTAGAACTACAGGCTAAGTCAACTCTACAACAGATGGACCAAAACCAGGAGTGGGAATTACTTGTGAACTTACAGAATGGAAAATGATATCCAGAAACAATTATGCAAGAACTTAGTATAACTAGATGCTTCCTGCTCCTTATCAAAACCTGAACTGCAGAATAGGGAGAAGAGTCTCCCAGTTTACCTTGAACTTCTCCTGCATTGGGTCTATATGGCTTATTTGGAGACAACCCAGAGAGCACTTTTCCTTCACTGGAGTAGCAGCAAGGAGGAGCTGGGCAACTGGAGTCTTGAGCCCTCCTTAGCTCGAGGCTTACAAGGCAGCTCAGGCTTTCCCCATACAATAACTTTCCACCAGCTCCAGGGAGTTGGCTCTCACGTTCTTGGCTCAAAGCCAGACTCCTGATGCATAAAAGCTCAGCTTCTATGCTCAAAGGCAATCCTGTTCGAGCCTTGTTATTTAGCCAAGGCTGAAAAGAAGCTTCTGGAACTGGCATTCCTGGTCTCTCAGGTGACACTGTGATGTCACCTGTCATCTAAGATCTAAAACTCCATCACAGTCCAAATTAAGACTTTTGCTAATTGCACAGGGGATGAAACAGGGCTCCCAAATGTTTGATTTTCAATTGGTCTTGTACAGATCCTAATTAGTATCCATAATATTTTATATAATTGGAGTAGCTTAGAACATCCTGTAGGAGAGCAGAATAATGTCTAGAGAAGTTGAGACACTCTACGCTACATTTAATACAATATCCACATCTGTTGTTATATAGTACAATATAAAATTAGAGATGGGGTGCCAAATCTTGGCTGCATTCCATCCCCTTTTCACTTCAGGAAAACAACTGGTCCTCCCCATCTGAAAATGGGTGAAGGGGGGCGGGGACTCCTTGGGTGGCATAGGGCTGGCATAAGGGCTCTATGTTGCGTTCTCCCCCTATAGTTCCTGGCACAGGGTCATGCCAGAGGTGGGCATGTTGGGAGAAGGAGGGAGTGTAAGTGAAATTCACCGACCTCTGGCTAATTTGAGCTATTGGTCAGTCCTAAAGCCACCTTTCCCCTCCCTTGCAGTGAAAGGTACAGCTCAATTTCAGGGCTAGGGTGTCTATTAGTAGTAATGGTGATTAGAGCAGGGGACTGGGAGACGGTCGATCCAGAACAGAGATGTTACAGGACCCTTGTGTATAAGATCATCTCCTGACTTTTCTGAGCTCTAATCAAGTGCCCTAGATCTACCTGTGTAGAGGACCCACACGAAAGCTATGCAAATAATTTAAACCCTAATTTGAAGTCTTAAGTGGTATATACATCCTCTTCAGGCCACCTGCACAGGGGTGAATGTTATCTCTGCAGAATAGCCACATTCTTTTTAGCCAATGTTTGTATTCACTCTGCATTGCTCAGCAGGATGTGGGGAAATGTCTGGAGTCCTCTCTCTCCCCAGTTTATGATGGGGATCCTTTGGGGCGGGTTAGGGTCAGGAAGGCTGGGGCAAGTCATGACCCCATTTTGTGCTGACTCTGAGAGGTCTCTTCTTTCCTCTGGTTTGTGGCAGGAATCCTGTGGCTGTCATTGGGTTCAGAGATGGTCTACATCAGCTTACTGCTCATTAGTTTCATCCTGCTGCTGATAGAAATGCTGTACACTGGGAATCCAGTCTGCGGGCTGAAGCTCAATGCCTTTGCTGCGGTCTCCTCTGTGCTGTCTGGTTGGTGCTCCACTGCAGACATGGGGTCATGAAGGCATTCTGGGGTGGCAGCACAAGTGGCTCAGGGCAGGGAGTGAAACTCATCAAGGAAAGGATTCAAGAAGTCCTTCAGGGAAGAAAGTGCAGCCAAGACCTCACACATTCATTAGCTTCAGAGTGACAATGGGGGGCAGAAGGGGAAAGGGGCCATGGAGAGAATGTGGTAGTGAGAGAGAGAAGAAAATGGGCAGAGTTGAGGAGAATGAGGAATTAGAGGAGAGACAATGACACAGGGTGGGCGAACAGGGCCCAAGGGTGGAGATTACTTAGCTGCTGAACCTGCTGAGCGGAAGGATGGATTTGGTTCTAAGCCTTAGTCCTAGACAGAAGAACAAATCAGCTGGCCCTGGCCTCCACTGTGACAATTTTGCCTTCCTGTCATCTTGCTTTAGGCCTGCTGGGGATGGTGGCTCACATGATGTACTCACAAGTCTTCCAAGCAACTGTCAATCTGGGGCCAGAGGACTGGAGACCGCACTCATGGGACTATGGCTGGGCTTTCTAGTACGTGAACTGTGAGGCTCTCCACATCCTTATGGCTGTAGGATTCAGTCACACTCCACCTCTCCAGAACCCCTCTACTTAGCCCCCTTGCCCCTGAAGACAGCTCCAGTATGGCTTCCCCAGTGCTGCTTCTCTGTCTTTCTTAGGTGTTTGCCTCAACCCTTGTCTCACACGGTTAATGTAATAGATCTGGGATGGAGGAGGACCAGCTAGGTCACATCCTGTCCACTCCCCTGACTCAATGCAGGATTGCTCCCTGAAACATACATTCCCCAGAGTTTTTTGTCCAGTCCAATTTTAAATGAACCAGGATATGGAGCTTCCATCCCTTACCTTGAGAAACTATCCTACAGTTTAATAGACCTCCCTATTTCAGAAGCTCAGTCATGCCTCTGCTGCTGCTGACAGTGTTGCTGGGGCTACACAACTATTTATACTCATGCTAGCTCAATGAGAGTTAGTGTGAGAGTTAGTGTGAGTATGTGCACACAAGCAGAGAAAATCCCACTCCTCGCTCAGAGTGCACACGTAGCCTAAACGCCAATGTCTCCAGCAGCACAGTGCTCCCTGACAGCATACTAGGGCACTGGCTTAGTACTGAGTCAGAGGGGCAAGCATCACCAAATTAAGTTCCCAATGTTCCCTGCAAAGTCCATGTAAATGCCAACCGGGCCCAATCCTGCTGAGCTTGTGCAATCTGATGACCACCTGGAGCTGTGGGCTAGCGTAAATGCCCTGAGCTTCACTACCAGCCATTTCTCTAGAACTGGATTCATCCATCCTCTCCATTTCATCATAGTTTGCTCATAAAACTGACACACTCCCACCTTTGAATATAAACAGGGGCAAGCTTAGGGCTTGGCCTCCCATCACATCCCACATGGCCATCTGAACCCACCAATGTGGAGGGTTTAGGTGTTGTTTTGCATCTTGTCTATAAACTCATGCCTAGAAACTAGAGTGCCTGGTGCTCTGTTGAAATGATTCACCAGAATCCCTCCTCTTCTGTGGTTTCACAATATGTCTCCATTGCTACCTTCTACGTGGGTTTCCTGTTGCTCACGTCAGTCAGTATAACACTTTTTCTTCAATTATGAGTCTGCAGTCCTGACCCTAGCCACCTTAATGCTAAATCCGACATACTTCTCTGTATACAGCATCATAATGGCTCTACAAAGTTCCATCACCACTTATGCACAGTGCAAGAAGATCCTTATAAATGTAAAAAGAAAAGGAGTACTTGTGGCACCTTAGAGACTAACACATTTATTTGAGCATAAGCTTTCGTGAGCTACAGCTCACTTCAGCGGATGCATTTGGTGGAAAAATTTGGTGCATCCGATGAAGCGAGCTGTAGCTCATGAAAGCTTATGCTCAAATGTTAGTCTCTAAGGTGCCACAAGTACTCCTTTTCTTTTTGCGAATACAGACTAACACGGCTGCTACTCTGAAACTTATAAATGTAGCGAACATGCATTAAGGAAGCTGGCACTGGTGTATCCAAGATACTGAGCACAGTGTCTATTGCTCACTATTGTCCCTATACAGTCATAAGTCACAGGAACATTGTCTCTTCCACAGGATAACAGGAGCCACCTATTTAAGTGGGAAATAGGCATAGTGCTAGAGACCATGTAGTCCCGATAATGGTGTTTTGTGGGTCCGTGGGTATGGCTCAAAGAGGTGTTGGGAAACTCTGGGATTGAGGGACACAACCGAAATACAAAACCTTTCAGACTTGATCAGACCATTTGGGATCCTTCTTCTAGCAGTGGCTAATACCTAGTGCTTTGGAGGAACACAGAACTCCAATAAAAGCATCTGGCCAATAGTGCTATCTTGCAGGGCTAGGAGAGAAGCAGGAAGGTTCTTTCCTGACCCAGACAGTGATCAGCTAATAGCTTGAAGCATGGGATTAGATTATCAGAATTACATTATTGGCCATAAAATGATCCAGACCTTATTAAATCTAGTTGCAATGTTTGGCTTTGGAACCTCTGGCTGCATTGTTTTCCACTGACTATCTGGTTATTGTGTGAAGTATTTTTGCATTGGTTTTAAGTTTACTTGCCGTTAACTTCAAGGGACTTCAAATCAATTCCAGGTCAAAGTATGGGACAGTATAAAAAAGATGGCCTGATCAGTTTTCACTGTGCCCTTCTCAATCTGTTCTCTGAGAAGTCCCTCACTTCTGTCACTCTAAATAATCTTATTTACATATTTCATCTTTGCAAGCCTGGCTGCCCTGATGTGGAGCTTCTTAATCTCAGCTCTGTCTTAAAATAATGTGATCAAAACTGGACACAAATGATTAACATTGTTCTGTCCATTATGACGTTTTCCAAAATGCCATTTTTCATTTTAACTGCAGTTGTATGCTGGGCAGTATCCTCAGTGATCTATGATGAGTCCTGAGTATTTATTCCTTGGAAAATCCTGCAGTTTCAAACCTAGATACATATAAAAAGTTTATTATTTTTAGGGTTTGTTTTCCATGTACGTAATATTGGCTTACTTGAATGTGAAGGGTTATTTTCTTTCTGTAATGATCCTATGAAAAGACAGTTATCAAAAGCTATTTGAAAACAAGACAAAACAAAAGTATCCAACAGGTGCCATCGAGCGTGATTAATGTAACTGAGGACCGCAAAATGAAAAAGATACTCAGGATCTCCCTGGCTGGCCTGTTGCTCTAAGGGGTCTGCCTCGGGATCACGCTTTCCAGGTGCAGATTTTCCAGCATCCTCCTGTCATTTCTCTCGCTGCATCCACTTTTTTCCTTATGGCATTTTCCCCCACCTCTTTCTCTACTGTATGTTATGGATGTAGCAACATTTTACTCCATTGTTTAGGGGAAGGGAAGGGTAATGGAGGCAGGATAAAGATCAAGGGCTAGAATGGTTTGGGTCTGGGCTACAGCTCTGGTCTATTTAGTTGATGTCCATCTCCAGTTAGTGGCCTCTGCCTGGTGTTCCAGAAGAAGGCCATTAGCTCCTTGCAATGCATCTGGTTCATTTTTTGACCCCATCATACTTTTCTGACAATGGAAGACTTTATTAAGGCCCTCATTGCATATGCTGTTCTCCTTCCCCTCTCATAGCATGGCCTGGGCCTCCTTCACCTGCTGCATGGCCTCTGCTGTTACCACTCTCAACACTTACACCAAGACTGTGCTGGAGTTCAAGCGTAACCACATCAAAGGCTACGATGGGAGCTTCAAGGACCGGTCACAGCACCACCAGTGCTTCATGCAGCAGCAGCACCACAGGGAGCAGATGAGCAGCTACTACCAGCCGCGAGACAAGCCCCTCCACTCCATCTCAGAGGGGGTCGACTTTTATTCCGAGCTGCAGCAGAAGGTGCTTCAGCAGGAACCTGAACTAGACGAGGTCTTGGGACAGTCCATCGGGGAAGATCACTGTTAGGGAGGGGGGAGCAGGCTGTTTGGGAAGCGGTAGAGAGATTGAGGTCTGAACCAAATACTAGTATCATTAACAAGTTCCCTAGGGTTCTGGTTCCTTTCTTTAACACTTCTGGGGGGCTGGGAGGAGGGGAAGGCATGTGGTCACCGCTATTGATGTCTCTGGGGAGCACTGCAAGGACACTCACAGTGACATTGTGGCTTGTGCTACTAGAGCTGGTCTGCTCTGTTGAGGGCAATGGTACCATGTCAGTCGGGAATGGTAAATGCACAGGCCATTTCCACTGGAAACTGTTATGCCACCCACGCTGCCATAGGGGTGCTATGGGAGCCATTCCAATGCCAACAGTACCACAAAAATCGAAAGGGTACAGCCAAGGGGACAGTACCAGCTGTCAGCAATTATAAGGGTGAGAGTCTGGAACTTTCCTTTTGATCACAGCATTTTGACCTCCATGTTAATAAACCCCTGAGGCTTTGGGCTATGTATGCCCAGCTCTATTTGCCACACAACTTAAAATGGGTCCCATTTTTCAAAACACCCAGTAGGCTGGAGAATGTCACGTCTGGCCCTTTTGGATTTTACAGTGAAACTCCTTTTGAGTTAAACTGGCTCCAGACCCTCCCCCAGAACAGCCAGAGAAATCGCTTCAAACTAGGAGTGTCCCACTAGAACAGGGATAGAAAGAGGGTCTCATTCCACACTTGCCTTCCAGTCACCTCTTCCCTCCTCCACCCATCAATCCCCCTTTTAAAGCATCCTCACCTGTGGTATCTATCACCTCCAGCCAAGTCCTGTCTGCTCCCGTCCCCTCTGAGGCGCCCTTCTACACACTGTGCACCCAACCCCCTTCTCTTTGGGGCTCCCGTCTATCCTCCTTGCTCCATTCTTTCCCTCTTCAAGACCCCTATTCATTTCGTTCCCACACAATCCCCTCAGAGGTGCAGTGGTGAGGTCCTGCTCGCTCTTCACTCCCCAAATGCCCTTGAGGGAGCCCCTCCCTTAACAAAAAGCAGTCTCCCTTCCAGGCTAAGGAAAACAATGGTCACACACAAAGGGGATGTTGTACATGATATTTATTTGTTTCACTGCAGTTCACAGTTCCCAACAATATACAGACAGAGTCTTACTTCACAGTGGGAATGCACAGGAGAAATTCACAATATGGGGGAGCTAGCATCACTGGACATTGACTATCATGCCTAGGAGTTTAAGGAAGCACCTCAGGGGAATTACTCCTTCGGGTAGTGACTCACCAGCCTTTCCCAGCAAGATGGGGTGGGGGGGGGAAGGAGGAAGCACATCCCTGTTCCTAACTTGCCTACTGGTACTTACATTCAGCCACCACCAGCCAGCCCGATTTACAAACCAACCAACACATATGAACACCACACCCAGCTAGAAGAGAATAGAGGCCGGGCAGGTGCCAGGACCAGAGTCCCTTGTTACAGTTGTGCTAATATTTACAAAGATATTTACACACAAATACCATTAAACATATACAGACTGTTCAAAGGCTCTGGCATTAATAAGGAGAGGCCCAAAGCCCAGCCTCGGGGTTGCAGCTACCCCTGAAGAGACTGTACAGAAGCATTTCACTGGAGAGAGAGCAAGAGAAACAAGCAGTGAGGAGCTGGGCCAAGAGCCCAGGGTACAGAGCCAACCACACCCATAGCTCATGTGCTCTTTTAAAAGGAGGTGCCAAACTGTGCGCTCTACTCAGCACTAAGAAACGAAGAACTGGAGGAAAACAAATGGGACATGCTAGCTGGAGGAGAGAAAAATGTACCAAGCAGCAGCCAATTGGCCACTTTAGGGCTACAGTTGCTTGGCTCTGCCAAATGTAAAGGGCCAGCCCGAGAGAGCCATGCTGGGAAACCAGTTCCTATAAGAGGGCACCCTGCAACGGGGAGAGTTAGTAGGGGCCAGACGTCACCAAGGAGGCGTTGTCCCTATGTCACAGGAGGCTTTATGGACACTCCAGAATTGGAGCACAGGCCATCACACCCCCCGAGACACAGAGATTACATTTCATAGAATTAAAATATACTGGGGACAGATCTGGCTTTTGCACTGCGAGGAAGGTTGCGGGGGGAGAGTGATAATATAAAGCCCATCTTAATCCTCTCCTGATTCTGGGGCAGCTGGGAGTAGCACAGGTCCCCACTGTTAAGTCAGAGCAGCCTTCTGGCTATTCTAACTTATGCTACCTGGTGATGGCCATAAAGGACCAAAACTGCAGCTGGGGATCAGTTCAGAAAAGGGTCTCCTGGCTCTACCCCCTGCCTCCAGCCCCTCCTCCTATGCAAGAAGCAAGGGGTTCAGAAAAGCCTTTACACCATCTGAGGAACCACTTCACACTGCTGAGATATTCCTGGGGCCACATATCCAGGCTAGAGTCTGCCAGAGGCACGGCAAAAAGTGGTTGCACTCCCCTGTTCCTGAGGATCTGGCCCACTTCAGTTAACAAATTTGCTTTGGGATCCAAATGGTGTGATGTTGTTGTGAATATTGGGCATGTTTCTATGGAGCTCTGGGCCCGCAAACAAAGCAAGGGGAAAGGGCGACCTAGGAATGGGGAGCCTCTCCACCAACCAATTCAACCTGGTTGGGAGGGGCAATTGGAGTGGGGACGTGGAACCTTTCTCCTCTGGAGCACACATTCCCAACTTGCCAAGGGCACAGAGGGCTGGACGGTTCAGGAGACTGGGAACTGGACATGGAAAAGGGGAGTGCCCTGGGGACTGTAAAATAAAGAGGTAGGACAGCTGGTGGAGCCTCCATGACCAGCCCTGCCACATATAAGCCAGGCAGAGGCTCCACTACAAAAATACAGAGATTAGAGCAGAATGGCAGGAAATGCTGGATGGACACAAATGGGAGCTTCCTGGAACCAGTTCATAAATTAAACATACAAAAATATACATGTATCTATTCACAGCTCTACTGCTCTGCCTTCTCATTGCCATGTTACCTGGAAGGAAGCATGCAGGCAGGGTGTGGGGGGGAAGGGGTCACATACAGTTCTCCCAGTGGTGGCATCTGGCAATGGCAAACCCGGCCCTGCCATTCCACAGCAAGTGGGGGGTGGGGACAGAGAGAGTGCTCAGTCCCCACTCCCTGGGCACAGCGGACGTCCTGAGGAATCGCCGAGCAGCTCCCCGTGCCCCACCCAGACCACACGTCCACCTGGCTATTGAAACCTGACAGGCCAACACTAGAACTGGAGAAAGAGAGAAAAGTCATCAGCTAGGCAGAGAAACGGGCTCATGGCCAGGACTCTACTAGCCCCAAGGCCAGGCAGGGGACCCCTGCCTTCCCCATGTTCCCCACTGCCCATTGTTCCCTCCCCAGCTACCATCCTCTGTCCTTGTCCTGCTCCCAAGACTCCTTCAGTCCAACTGTCACGTCCTAACTTCCAAAGCGTCTGCAGGCCCTGACAATCCACTCAATTTACGCTCGAAGGGACGGCATCCTGCAAATGCTAGTGCAGAAAGATCCCGACCCTTGTCCATGAGGGAAAGGGCACTGCCCAGTCTGACCCCTGTGACTTAGCAAAGATTCCCTCTGAGCTGTCTCACCTTGTGAGGAAAATCAATAAACTTCAGCCTGGAGAGGAATCTCCTCATTTCCCCACGGCTGATTTTTGGGGTGGTCTCCATCAGTGGCACCATTCGGCTCTGAGTGAGCATGGCCCACCGCAGGCTCAGCTTGCTGACCAACAGCAGGCCCGGCTGGTTTTCGGAGGTAGGGCTCGTTGTCATCGTGATGTAAAACGCATCTTTTTGGAGATCATTAATTCCAACTGATTGATAAGAAAGGGAGAGAAAATACTGGCAAACACTGAGGAAATTACACCCTTCAGGCAAAAGCTTATAGTCTTCACTCAGTGAAGATTCCCACTGACTTCAGCGTGAGTCATGTCTGGGAGAGGGTCTGTCTACACTGCAATCAGAGATGTGACTGCAGCACATGTAGACATACCTGAGCTAGCTTTGATCTAATTGGCTCCACTAAAAACAGCAGTGGTGGCACAGGCTAGCCGCTTGAGTACATACTCAGGGCCCCAAACCGGGCAGTTTAGCTTGTGCTGCCAGTTTCCTTGCTACTGGTGCTGGAGCTAGCTGGATCAGAGCTAGCTTGGGTATGTCTACATGTGCTGCAGTCACACCTCTGACGGCAGGGTAGACAGACCCTGCGTAAGGATTGTGGATCTTTAGTCACATATAAATTTGGATCATTCTGTTCAAAAATCTCAAAGGTGAAAATCTGCAGTGGAAATAAATTGCAATGCAGATCAGAATAGGAAGTTTGCAACTCAACTGGCATTTGAGAGTCTCATGCTGGCAGCTACACATACTTGCATAAAGTAATACATTCTGAAGAGCCTCTCATTCCCAAATCTTAAGGCACCTTACAAACATTAATCCTCTGTACTCCTGTAAGTAGGCATTTTAGAGAGACAAGGTGGGTGAGGTAATATCTTTTATTGGACCAGCTTCTGCTGGTGAGAGAGACAAACTCAAGCTTACACGGAGCTCTTCTTCAGGTCAGTAGGCATTTTATTCATTTTACAGGCAGGGAAATGGGCATCAAGGCAGGGAGGGTAACAGACTTGTCCAAAGCCCCATAATGAATAGAATAATCTGAACAAAACCCAGGAACTACCATCTCCAATTCCCTGCTCTAACAACAAATTTACACTTACTTTCAAGGCGGCCATTTATTTCAACAGTGATATGAATATTAGAATCATTATGGCCCAGCAGATTTGTTTGTGGCATATCTAGCATTGACACCCAGCTCCTGGCACACTAGATTCAATGCCAGTTCATCTAATCCCGTATCTTGCCTCCGCCACACCAGCCAGGCCATTATTGGTGTAACTGGTCTGGTATGCTCCCTTGGGTGTCCAGCTGATGCTCTTAGGAGGTAGTTTAAACTCCCACATTCCACTTCCCTGATTATGTAATTTTGAATGGAGGCAAATCCAGGTTTAACCATCAAAGGAAAAACGAATATTTAAACAAAGTATTTAATTTCAATCACCTCTTCAAATGAATGAGGAGGAAGCAGAGCACGTTCTACCACATAGCGCGAGGGTGACCAGATGTCCCGATTTTATAGAGACAGTTCCAATTTTAGGGGCTTTTTCTTGAATAGGCACCTATTACCTCCCACCCCCGTCCCAATTTTTCATACTTGCTATCTGGTCACCCTACATAGCGCAGAATAGGTGACTGCCTCAGGAACACTACTGGGGGCAGAAAGATGATTGGATCTGATTCCTCTTGAACTGAAGTAAATAATGAATAATTCCACTGAAATCAATGGATCTATTCCAAAGTAAAACCAATGTGAGACCAGAATCAGGCCTTAGTGTTTATCATATGTTAAGAGTGATTTGGTGAGTTTTCTACTTGCCAACCTATAGACCTGCTGTTGGGCAAGAGAGGAGGAGAGGGAGTTGAACCTTGGTGGCAGTTTTCATAGATTTTCTGTGGCTGGCCTATACTTGGTGGACACCAAGGGTCCTGATTAATCTGAAGCACAGCAAAACCTCATACCATGTCACAGCCAACTTTTCCTTCAGAACAGGGAAGGGTTTTTAACATCCATTTGGCTTTCTTCAGTTTCCCTTTGAGACAAGACTAAGCAGCACCCCATGCCCTTGTATACTTACTGGCTGAAGCAGTCACTGTGTCTGTTACATTGGTGAGGTCCAAAAGGATGGTAGGAAAGGTAGGGTGCAGGAGGTAGAGGTGGTGTAGCCCTGGACGCTTGTTTCTTAGGCCAGGCTCCTATTGGAAAGAAAGGCAGAAAAGGGATGGCTACATCTTCCACAACAATCCCTGCTTTGAAAGAAGCCTCCATTTGCTGAGAACTCCCATCTTACACTGACTGGCATGAGCTACAGTAATCATCCATGACTTGCTGCTACGAAAAGCTCAGTTCTTCTCCAGGAGGGACTCTGCTGCTCCAGAGAGAACCATTCACACACGAGGTCTCTCCCACAATGCTTTATCTCAGCCACTCTCCCCTTTGATTGCATAGCTCTTCCACAGCAGCTGTCCCCAAATGAGAGAAGCTCTTTCTCAGTATGAAAAGGAGCCCCTGGAGGATGTCTAGAATAACGTGTGAGCCCAAGCAGCTTCTCTATGGACTCATGCTGAGGGAGGAGATAGGCAAAAGAAAGAAACATTCTGAGAACTCATCACGCCACACCCTGGCACATTTCTCGTTCTTTTCCCTCACTTTCTCTGTTCTTTTTTCCCCTTTCTTGTCTTCCGTCTATTTTTTGCTTTATATTTTTAAAGTTCTTTTTGCTCTTGTTCTTTTCCTCCCTTGCCACCCTCCATCTGGAAAGCTACATTCTCTTGGGTGTTGCCCTCCATTGGTGGCTTCATAGTGCCAGGCTGCGCCTACTCTTGCAAGCATGCTGAACAGCAGAAAAGGGAAGCTTGGCTTGGCAGGCTGCTGTCTGAGCTTGTTCATGCGAGCTTTTCATGGGGCTGTCTCCATTAAGAACTGTTACAGGTGCAGCAAGTGACGGCTGTAGTTTTGATCCAAGATCATGCAGCTTTTTTTGACTTAGCTAGTTCTCCCTTCCACACTGCTCTCCCCTCTCCTGGACCAGTCTAGCAGCCTGCCCACCGAGCTGTGGAATGCTAGTTTAAATGATTATGGAAGCTAAGCCCTGGAGTTCCTGGAAAACACACATTTAGCTGAACGTTCGTACAACCCCCCCCCCCCACTTCCATATAAAAGAGTTCTGGGCTTAGGAACACTATATTTTTAGGAGGGGGCCCAATGGCACACTGTCCCAGTGACACTTGGGCTAGGAAAGGCTTCTGCAGCATCCCACAGAGCTCTCTCACTGCTTTCTTCCCTAGACATACAGCAAGCACTGCAGTCATTAGCTACAACCACGAGGGGTGAGACTCAACTGCTATTGACAATCACTACAGAATTTAGACAGAGCTGGCTTGAAGGCCTTGTACACTTATTCTCTCCCTTCACTCAGATACCATGGTGATGACTGACTTTCCCGGACCTGAGACAGGTGGAAGATTTCATTATGTTATTCCTCCTCATGTAGATGTGGGTGTGTGTAACGCCATCTAAAATGCATTTCCTTCACTTCTGTTCTCCCTCTTGGCCTACATACACTTTATTCTCACCTTGTCTCCCATGACAAAAACTAATACGTGTAGGGTCTTGATTGCATTCCACATCATTACCAATGACAGCGTGGATCTGAACTGCTGAACAAGTACAGGGGAACTCACATTTATGTGGCGCCTATAAAAATGGCAGCTATTTAAGGAAAAATATTAATAATCTAGTAGTAGATTTAAAAGCAGACTCTGTGTGTATTTGTGTGTGTGTGTGTGTACATACTCAGTTCAGAATTTAGAACCAAGAGACCATCCCATCTCACCACCCATCCCATATGGAAGGTTTTAAGTTTGGCAACATTGTAACTGAAGAAGAAATAAGAAAAGCGGGAGAGACTGAATACTCCTCAGGCAGAAAGCTTCCAAGTGGGAACAGGGCTCTTGCTTACCGAGTTTTGTAATGCAGGCTGCATTTCATCAGCCCAGAAGAGAAAAACAGATTTCCTCTCCAAAGTCATCACTGACAGTGCATCAGATTCCTGCATGTGACACGGGAGATCATAGCTCCAAACAGGGAGGCCTGATTTACCATCCACCACCAGCATCTGAAAACAGGGAGGGGGACAAAATGTGAGCACCACCAGCCATCGAAATGGGAAGAGACAGATGATTATGGCAGAGACTTGGGACCTTACAGCTAGCACATACCCTGCCCTCTCTTCTGTCCCACCACAGTCCTCCCCAAGTGTTAGCTTTCCCAGGATTTACCTTTTTCACATTGTCGTTGCTCTGCGCCTGCACCATGAAGTCCAGGGTTTGGTCAGCATTGAAGTAGCCAGGGGCAGGTTGGCTGTGAATATTGAGAAAGTAACAGTGACCGGAAAAGCACGGAATATTGAGCAAGACAGTGCACCTGCTTTTAGGTAATCTTCCCCTGATTGACACTCATCCCACTTCTGTTTACACAGGATTTGCCAAACCAGATCAGGCCTTTAATCCACCAAGCATAGTCCTTGACCGGCAGCAACCATTCACGGATATGTCAGAGGAGGGAAAAATAACCACAATGCTCCTAAGCAATTCTTCAGTGCCATAAACACAGGGGGAAATTCCTGGCTGAGTCATATGGTAATCAGTTTATCATAATGCAGCCTGACATTTTATTACCCTTTCCTTAGCATGCATAACTACTCATTTGTATTAGCAGTCATAATATTATCCAGACCTTCTAAAATCCATCAGCAGTTTTTGACTGTCTGACCGCCTGCAGCAATAAGTTTTACAGACTGATTATATGATGTGTGAGGCAGCACAGGTTATAAATATACCTACCATTATTTTTATCACATTACTTCTTGTTCCTTTATTATGGGCCAGTGTGAGAAAGAGTCACTGACCAGTTTTTACTTAACCCTTCTTAACCTTTAATAGTTCAGCTCAAGTCCCCTCTCACGCGTCTCCTTCTACGCTATATAATCTTGCTTGCCTCTCTGGCTTTTTGACTCCGAGTTCTATCTTTCTTAAAGTGGACAGATCTGGACACAATGCTCCAAATAAGAGCAGACAGTTCTTCAATACAATATCCCCACAGTGTGTTCTGTATTTGCTCATCCCCTTTGTAGTGCACCAAGCATGCCATTTCCTTTTTCACTGCCTCTGAACCCGGCGGCAGATATCTTTAAACTAGCATCAATGTTTCCCAAGTCATTTACCTTGGAAAATCCTGTATCTTGGTATAAACAAGAAGTGGAGGCTACTTTTTGCCTGTGAATGTTACCTTTCATTTTTTTAAGGTGAATTTCCTCTGCCATCAAGATTCCTGATTCCCCTGTGGGTTTGAATTCATCTGGAATTTTCCCCAAACTGAAAACATACTTTAGGTGCTGTCCATCAGTCGACATCAACTCACTCTTCCAAATCAGCGGTGTAACAAACCAATTCTGCCACCACACTAATTACTGGGATAGCCTTCTATTAAACCTTCTCTCCTCTGAAAATCATCCATTTACAACATGATTTTTGATAGCTTAATCAATTGTTAGTCCACCAGCCTTTGTCCCTTACCTTCTGGCTACTCATTCTCCTTTCTGGTCTTAAAGGATCTTATCAAAAGCTGTTTGAAAATCCAATAAAATATCATCAACCAGGACACCTTTATCAATGATTGTACTTTGTTACCTTTTTCCAAAAGGGCAAGGTTTTCCCTAACAGAAGCTGTGTGGGTTTGACTCTACTAAGTGACACTTATCCAAGTGTTTTACTATTTTATCCTTAGGCCTTGTCTATACTGGGGGGTTGTGCAGATTCCAGCCACCAATGTAGCTGCACAGATACAAAAACCCTGGTGTAAATGGGCAAAGCACTATAAACTGTGGAGATTGTCCCTGATTGAATCTGGGATGTGTAAGCTGCACATTTGGAAACAGCAGCTTAGCCTGTCTCCCCGATGTGTCTGTGCTGGTATGGCTATACTGGCGGCTGTAATTGGAGCCAATCTCCAATGAAGACAAGACTTGAGAATTGCCCTCACTATCCCCACTAGTGAAGTGAGGCTTCCCAGTCTGTTACCCCCCGAATCTTCCTTTGCTCCCCTTTCCAAAATTCTTCAGCCTTCAGAAATAGTTGCTGGGTTTAGATATTGTATGTCAGACACACCATCCCTCCTCATGCGTGACACTTCCTGGCAGCGTTTGTACTTCGTGCTATGTTGTTTAAGCAGGGTTTTCATTTATTAAATGATATTCTTTTAGCCCTAATAAACTCATCCCCTTCTCTACCTTACTATGAATGTTTTATCCCCCTTTTTACTCTCTGTATCTACCCACTGAGAAAAAACAGTCAATCTGGGCCGTTAGCACAGTAGTCCTGTACAGGCTGCAGAATGATGCCATGATCTAACCATGTTTCCATCTTTATATTTCACTTCCTCTTCACCATTTTCCTGCATAAGTTTTGCAATCTGCCCTTTTCAAAGTAATCACTCTGTCCTCGTAGGCGTATTGCCATCTATTAGGACATCACACCCAATTGTACAGTGATCACTACCGGTTAATGAAGATTCTACACTCGCCTCCTCTATAAATTCCTACCTATTAGTTAACACTAAGTTCACAGTTGTATCCACCTTTGTAAGTACCAAAACAAGTTTTTTGTTTATGCTGTCAACAAATTATTTCTGCCAACTATGCCCAGGTGTACATTCAACCAGTTAATGTAGCGGTTGCTGGGGAAATCACTTGTTGTTATTGTCCCAGGGGATTTTGCAACTTCCTTAAGCTCTTTGAGTGAAATATACCCTTGTGCAGAGGGCCAGCACAGAGCATATGCACCGTCATCTTGAGGGGCTTAAGTGCTGCATAGATCACATGCTGGCTGCCTGCACAGGGATGAATTTCTTCCTTCCAGCGTACTAAGATGGATGTCACTCTTTGAATCTAGTATGTTGGCTATTCAGTCCGTCCCTTTCTTTTGTTCCTTCCCTCTCCCATTCTCCCTGCCCAACAGCACTAACATACTGACACACACATGACTCCAGCTCCCTGGTATCCCTGCAAGCTTGGGGAATAATTCCAGATGATTCCCACAGGTGTGTGTGTGTGCCTGGAGGAGAGAAAGAGAAAAAGGAGAGACAGAAAAAAAAAAGTGTAACTAACCTGTGAATGTCCTGCAGCTCCAGGTTCCAGCGGGGCTCCAGGTCCTCTCCTCGCAGCAGAGTCAGGCTGTGTTTTGTGGTGATGAGGAGGTCGCTGCAGTTGGTATCTGAAGCCCTCACCATCTGCAGGAACTCAACACCCCCGCTGGGAGAGGCAGAAAGCTGACATGAGGCAATTGGGCTTCACAGGTTTTATTTACTTATTGAAATAAAAGCAGACAATGCCAAGCTCTAAGTCTTTGAATATGTGAGAGTCTAATCCACAGAGGTATAGGTTCTAGGTTTTTTCCTGTGACTGATTCCCCACTTCACCACCTCATACAAACTGGGGCCTGCTGCTTTCTCCTTGTTCCCAGCCACATTAAAGGATTTCCCAGGCTCTGCTGGGCATTGAATCACTGTGTGGAGAATAAGGGACAACCAGGAGCTACACGATCCTGGCCCACTCTGCTGTGCACAGACAGCACTGCTAACTTGGACTCTTAATTACTTAGAAACACACCTTTTCTCCCCATGCGGGCATATTCAAATGCACGTGTGGCTGTAAGGGGGGGAACAAGGGCTCAGAGGAACAAGAGAGAGGGGGGAGATGGATGGGAGATGTCCAGAAAATCTCCATGCCAGATTTTAGCATTGAGAGGGAAGAAGATGAAGTAAGAAAGGATACAGCCGTGGGTAGGAGAATGTATATAAGGAGCGAGGGCGGTGTGGATACTGGTCTAATAGGTTATACTGGCTGTAGAATGACTGTGCCTAATAGGGTACAAAATGTGAGCGAGTCCAAACAGCAAAAATTAAGATGTTTGTACACCAATGCAAGGAGTCTAGGTAACAAAATGGAGGAACTAGAGCTACTGGTGCAGGAAGTGAAACCAGATATTATAGGGATAACAGAAACATGGTGGAATAGTAGTCATGACTGGACTACAGGTATTGAAGGGTATGTGCTGTTTAGGAAAGACAGAAACAAAGGTAAAGGGGGTGGAGTAGCATTGTATATCAATGATGAGGTAGAATGTAAAGAAATAAGAAGCGATGCAATGGATAAGACAGAGTCCGTCTGGGCAAAAATTACACTGGGGAAGAAAACTAGTAAAGCCTCTCCTACGATAGTGCTTGGGGTGTGCTATAGACCTCCAGGATCTAATTTGGATATGGATAGAGCCCTTTTTAATGTCTTTAATAAAGTAAATACTAATGGAAACTGCGTGATCATGGGAGACTTTAACTTCCCAGATATAGACTGGAGGACCAGTGCTAGTAATAATAATAGGGCTCAGATTTTCCTAGATGCGAGAGCTGATGGATTCCTTCATCAAGTAGTTGCTGAACCGACTAGAGGGGATGCCATTTTAGATTTAATTTTGGTGAGTAGCGAGGACCTCATAGAAGAAATGGTTGTAGGGGACAATCTTGGCTCAAGTGATCATGAGCTAATTCAGTTCAAACTAAATGGAAGGATTAACAAAAATAAATCTGCAACTAGGGTTTTTGATTTCAAAAGGGCTGACTTTCAAAAATTAAGGAAATTAGTTAGGGAAGTGGATTGGACTGAAGAACTTATGGATCTAAAGGCAGAGGAGGCCTGGGATTACTTTAAATCAAAACTGCAGAAGCTATCGGAAGCCTGTATCCCAAGAAAGGGGAAAAAATTCATAGGAAGGAGTTGTAGACCAAGCTGGATGAGCAAGCATCTTAGAGAGGTGATTAAGAAGAAGCAGAAAGCATACAGGGAGTGGAAGATGGGAGGGATCAGCAAGGAAAGTTACCTAATTGAGGTCAGAACATGTAGGGATAAAGTGAGACAGACTAAAAGTCGAGTAGAGTTGGACCTTGCAAAGGGAATTAAAACCAATAGTAAAAGGTTCTATAGCCATATAAATAAGAAGAAAACTAAGAAAGAAGAAGTGGGGCCGCTAAACACTGAGGATGGAGTGGAGGTTAAAGATAATCTAGGCATGGCTCAATATCTAAACAAATACTTTGCCTCAGTCTTTAATAAGGCTAAAGAGGATCTTGGGGATAATGGTAGCATGACAAATGGGAAGGAGGATATAGAGGTAGATATTACCATATCAGAGGTAGAAGCGAAACTGAAACAGCTTAATGGGACTAAACCGGGGGGCCCAGATAATCTTCATCCAAGAATATTAAAGGAATTGGCACCTGAAATTGCAAGCCCATTAGCAAGAATTTTTAATGAATCTGTAAACTCAGGAATAGTACCAAATGATTGGAGAATTGCTAATATAGTTCCTATTTTTAAGAAAGGAAAAAAAAAAGTGATCCGGGTAACTACAGGCCAGTTAGTTTGACATCTGTAGTATGCAAGGTCCTGGAAAAAATTTTGAAGGAGAAATTAGTTAAGGACATTGAAGTCAATGGTAAATGGGACAAAATACAACATGGTTTTACAAAAGGTAGATCATGCCAAACCAACCTAATCTCCTTTTTTGAAAAAGTAACAGATTTTTTAGATAAAGGAAATGCAGTGGATCTAATTTACCTAGATTTCAGTAAGGCATTTGATACCGTGCCACATGGGGAATTATTAGTTAAATTGGAGAAGATGGGGATCAATATGAACATCAAAAGGTGGATAAGGAATTGGTTAAAGGGGAGACTTCAACGGGTCCTACTGAAAGGAGAACTGTCAGGTTGGAGGGAGGTTACCAGTGGAGTTCCTCAGGGATCGGTTTTGGGACCAATCTTATTTAATCTTTTTATTACTGACCTTGGCACAAAAAATGGGAGTGTGCTAATAAATTTTGCAGATGATACAAAGTTGGGAGGTATTGCCAATTCGGAGAAGGATCGGGATATTATACAGGAGGATCTGGATTACCTTGTAAACTGGAGTAATAGTAATAGGATGAAATTTAATAGTGAGAAGTGTAAGGTTATGCATTTAGGGATTAATAACAAGAATTTTAGTTATAAATTGGGGACGCATCAATTAGAAGTAACGGAAGAGGAGAAGGACCTTGGAGTATTGCTTGATCATAGGATGACTATGAGCTGCCAATGTGATATGGCTGTGAAAAAAGCTAATGCGGTTTTGGGATGCATCAGGAGAGGCATTTCCAGTAGGGATAAGGAGGTTTTAGTACCGTTATACAAGGCACTGGTGAGACCTCACCTAGAATACTGTGTGCAGTTCTGGTCTCCCATGTTTAAAAAGGATGAATTCAAACTGGAGCAGATACAGAGAAGGGCTACTAGGATGATCCGAGGAATGGAAAACTTGTCTTATGAAAGGAGACTCAAGGAGCTTGGCTTGTTTAGCCTAACTAAAAGAAGGCTGAGGGGAGATATGATTGCTCTCTATAAATATATCAGAGGGATAAATACAGGAGAGGGAGAGGAATTATTTCAGCTCAGCACCAATGTGGACACAAGAACAAATGGGTATAAACTGGCCACCAGGAAGTTTAGACTTGAAATAAGACGAAGGTTTTTAACCATCAGAGGAGTGAAGTTTTGGAATAACCTTCCAAGGGAAGCAGTGGGGGCAAAAGATCTATCTGGTTTTAAGATTCTACTTGATAAGTTTATGGAGGAGATGGGATAATGGGATTTTGATAAGTAATTGATCTTTAAATATTCAGGGTAAATAGGCCAAATCCCCTGAGATGGGATATTAGATGGATGGGATCTGAGTTACTATAGAAAATTCTTTCCTGGGTATCTGGCTAGTGAATCTTGCCCATATGCTCAGGGTTTAGCTGATTGCCATATTTGGGGTCGGGAAGGAATTTTCCTCCAGGGCAGATTGGAGAGGCCCTGGAAGTTTTTCGCCTTCCTCTGTAGCATGGGGCATGGTTGACTTGAGGGAGGCTTCTCTGCTCCTTGAAGTCTTTGAACCATGATTTAAGGACTTCAATAGCTCAGACATGGGTGAGGTTTTTCATAGGAGTGGGTGGGTGAGATTCTGTGGCCTGCGCTGTGCAGGAGGTCGGACTAGATGATCAGTATGGTCCCTTCTGACCTTAGTATCTATCAATCTATGAATCTAAGAGGTTCTCTTTATAACACATTGCATTTGCCCACTGCAATCGCTGGAACAGGGAGGGAATTGGAGTTCTTGATATCACAGGCATTGCCTAGGCCACTCTGATGAACAAAGATATTCAAGTGGAACCCCCAACAGTGCCCAGGCAGAACCACAGCTTAGCCCAAACGGTGAGACCACAACCCACCTGTAAATGTCAATGAGCTCCGATAAGTTGACAGATCTGCGCTTCTCCCACTCCGGCTCCTCCCGCTGCAGCACAGGAGGGAAGCGGTCACGGTTTCTGGCTTGGGCAAAGAGATCCCTCAGGGCGACTGCTTGGACATTCCCTAGTAGATACATGACAGGGAGAGCAAAGGTTGAGAGTCTTACTTGTTGGATGACAGTCCTGAAAGCACAAGAGGCCGGGACCACTTGCAGGTAGAAAGTGATCAAACAAAAGCACGAGGAGAGTCTTGGCCTCTCCCAGCAGGACATAATGTAGGAAGAGGTGTAGGAGGATCAGTGGCTTTGGGGAGCTCCAAGCCACTCTAGTCCTAGGAGCTGCAAGCAGGTATCACTGTTCCTGTGCCATTTCCTACACTGGTGTGGGGAGCTCCCATCTTCTCCAGATCTGAGCCTCCACCAGTGGAAGGCATGGTAGGAACATCCTGGCAGAGCTCACAGCAATCCCAGCTTTAAAGTGCCTTAGAAAAGAGATCAAATGGAAGTGGCAGAGGCCAGTGGCCCATCTTACCAAAGCCAAACAGGATATAGATGGCTCCTCGGCTGGTAATGTGGGCTTGGGGGCCGATCAGTTTTCCTTCTCCATTGATGCTGTACTTCACGGGCCCACCCAGAGGGTTTCCTGTCTTACCCGATACCAGGATAAAGCACAGGTCTGGCTGCAAAGGTGAGAGAGACGCAGGGAATTCTGGGAGTTGACTCAAACACAGCGGGCAGCCTCTCTTCCCCAGAATGAAAAGCTCTGCCATTCCCTCCCCACACAGCAGCGCGTATCAAGTGACAAATCATTTGGAATCTTTTTCCTTCCCTCCCACCTCCTCTGTTTGTTTCCTGTGTGAGCTAGCAGTCTTGGTCTAGTTCCTTCTGTTGAGATGCCCTTGTCACAATCCCCCTCAAACATGCTAAGCACCCTTGTCAGTAGCAGAGGTGCCAGTGAATGAATGGACGTTGGAGCCTTGAACTCCCTCATCAACCTTAAAGGCAGTACCTTCTAAGTCATTGTGCATGGACCATCCCAGGGGAAGTTTGCACCATGATTGCCAGGCAGGGACGTCTCTTCTATAGCTAAACAGAGCACTTCACTGGGCTGTTAAATTGTCAGCTTTCACTAGTGCTACAAAAACACTTTAAAAACAAAAGCAGTAACTGCTAAAGGGGGAAGCACAGGAGAAAGAGAGTGATTCTCATGTCTCAGCCGGTGGGCAATGATTAATTCAACAATGACATTCATTTGTCAGCTGATAAAAGATAGAGACAATGTCATTACTACTTGATCCTGTTCTCCAGAGCAAGAGAAGGAAGCCAGGTTTGTACCTAAGGGGAATCCGAGGTAAGGAAACTACTTGGATGAAGGAATTTGTACCATTCCCCCACTACACTCTCTTTAGACCATGGCCCTGCTCCCCCTCCAAAGATTCAGGCCCATTCAGAGCTCTGGTGGGGATGTATCATACCTGGGTCTCTCCAATGGCCAGAACCACCAGATCTCCAACTTTATCCCCATCCAAATCTGGCAGCATGACGGCTGGTGCAGCCAGGGTCCCGCTTGGCAGGTGGGCTGGGTTCAGTGTCCAGATGGTTTTCCCTATAGGAGGAGAGAACATCTGAGCACTGCAGCACTTCAAGAAAGCAGAATTCATGAGAATCCCCAGGGAGTCCAGCTAAACCTTCCTGAAGGAGGAAGGGGGAGAAGGCACTATCGCCCAACAGCATGAGTAACAAGCCCAACCTAGAACAGGTGGCTGTGGAATTCACACACAGTGGAAAGCGGAATTCTTCCCTCCCCATTGCTGTGAACTGCTCTTGAGTCTCAGCCTGCCAATGCTTTGCTTTATTCGCGTTCTGACATCTCTATCAGGGCCTGATTCTGAAACTGCAACTCTTCTGGGGTTCAACTGCCAGGATCAGATCCTAAATAAGAGAGAGGCTTTGCAGGACACCAGCTGTCCTAACTGGCCAGTGGTAAATTCTGATTGTTGATGTCACAGCTATGCAGACACTCCCAGGGAACGGAACAGATGGGAACACATAGTTGGAGGGACAGATTTTGGAAATGGAAATCTGTGTCTCACTTAAATTTCCAACAGGAAACAGCCCCTGTTGCATCTTTATCCTCTCCACATGGAGGGATAAAGGCATGTAAGCAAAAGTGATTTTAAACACAGTTTGTCAGTGGGGACCCGCGTAGAGGCCCAGTAAAAGACGAGTCACAATTTTTTTAACCAAATTAAAAAACAAGTTCAAAGTAATTCCAGATGCTCTCCCTGCCCTCTGAGTCCCTCTGCCAGTTACTATACTTTTACAATCACATTTTAACATTCTTTTCTCCCGCTTCTGCTGTGGGAAAGCCCCCTCACCCCTCCAAAGTACAGAACAAAGTTAGGGCCAGATCCTGCAAATGCTTATGCACACAAGTAACTGTACTCACACCAGCAGTAGTACTGAGTTCAGAGAGACTACTCCTGACCCTGCAAACATTTATGCATATGAACAGTCTCACCGGATTAATTCATAACAACCATTTGAAAGTCAAGCTGTGTTGGTTATTTTTCACTGGGCAACATTTCTATGTTCCCTAACTGCATGAGTACAACTCTTAGACCCAGGGTTCCACTGCAAATACTCATTCAAGCTCCAAGAATATTCTCCAACATTTGCCTAAAATTCACTGTTCCCACGAACATTTCTGCTAGCAAATTCAGTTGCTAGGATGTCCATTAGGAGTAAACATAAAAAGAGTGTCAACATAATCAAAATGACTAAAAATGCAATATTCACTCAGATCTAATAAACACTCTTATCCACTTAAATTCTCCTGAAGACGTAACTGGCTTCAGCATAGTTCCTCACCTCTTTCTCTAGATATGATGTTTAGTGCATCTGTGTTGCTGTGAAACAGCTGCTGCATTCCACTCAAGAGGTGGATACATTTCAAGGGTAGGTGAAATGACTCCTATATCCTTTATCTATATCACAGGGATGTTATAGGGCAATATTAATGAAGTGCAAAGGATTACATTACATATTATTCCTTGTAATTCAATATTTGTTAATGATTAGATCAGGGGTTCTCAAACTACATTGCACTGTGACCCCCTTCTGACAATAAAAATTACTACACAACCCCAGGAGAGGGGACTGAAGCCCTAGCCCACCCAAGCCCCTCTGCTGCAGGTGGGAGGGTGGGGAGGCAAAACCAAAGCCAGAGCTGCACCGTCCCTGGTGGAGACGGGGCAAAGCCAAAGCCCAAAGGATTGTGCCCCAGGCAGGGGGTTTGTAACCTAAGCCCCGCTGCCCAAGGTTTGGGCTTTGGTCCTAGGCGGTGAGGCTCAGTCTTTGGTTTTAGCCCCAGGCCCCAGCAAGTCTAAGTCAGCCCCAGCAACTCCATTAAATGGCGTCACGACCCACTTTGGGGTCCTGACCCACAGTTTGAGAATCCCTGGATTAGATCATCTTCTGTATTACTCTGCAGTTTTCTTTTAGCTACGGACTTGTTCCTCTGTTGTTACCATGGTGCTGAATTATTCCAGGTGATCAGTTCATCCACACATTCATGCCTGGAACTACCTGAGGAGGCATGGAGAAGGCTGAGGAATTTGGATGTTCCAGTTACAAGGCAGATAGGCTCAGCTGGGGCGGTGAGAGTCAGTCCTTTACACTGCACATTCCGAGTCTCTTCTGGAATGTGGCTGGACCACAGGGTGCTGCCGTTCATACCAGAAAGGGCCACGACAGTTACTGATGGCCTAGAAACACCTGCAGACACACAAGAGGGGCAGTGAGGTCCCTTGCAATCAAAGGAGAGAGAGGAAAAAGGCAGCGTGATCTCAGGGGAATATGCCGTTCAGTTATGCTGCTACTCTGTGCTGTCCCCAAGTGGACAAGATTAAAGTGGTTTCAGAGTAGCAGCCATGTTAGTCTGTATCCGCAAAAAGAACAGGAGTACTTGTGGCACCTTAGAGACTAACAAATTTATTTGAGTATAAGCTTTCGTGGGCTACAGCCCACTGCATCGGATGCATAGAATGGAACATATAGTAAGAAGATATATATACACATACAGAGAACATGAAAAAGTGGAGTAAGAGGCTAATTAATTAAGATGATATTGAATCTATTTCCCCATGTTAAGTATCCTCACACCTTCTTGTCAACTGTCTAAATGGGCCATCTTGATTATCACTACAAAAGTTGTTTTTCTCCTGCTGACAATAGCTCATCTTAATTAATTAGCCTCTTACTCCACTTTTTCATGTTCTCTGTTTGTGTATATATCTGTATCTATATCTATATCTTCTTACTATGTGTTCCATTCTATGCATCCGATGAAGTGGGCTGTAGCCCACGAAAGCTTATGCTCAAATAAATTTGTTAGTCTCTAAGGTGCCACAAGATTAAAGTGGTAACATTCACAAGAATCCCACGAGTTTGGTTATTTCAGTCCCTTGTTAGCTCACAGGAATGGGACTGGCAGTAACTGTCCATAGAAACACCTGAAGTTACATTTCTGTTCTTGGTTGGCAAACGAACATAATATTTGCCCTACCCGAGCAACTATTGGTCCATTCAATTCATCACCCTAACTGCTGTCACACCAGACTAGCCTATTGTTCTTTTTAATGCTTATTCTTCTGCTGGCCAATCTTTAATGCTTGGAAGTTGCAACTACCCTTCTATTAGGAAGCTGGCTAGTTATGCACAGGGTCCTGTATGTTCTGTGATTCTGTGGCAGCAGAATTTTCCTCCACAATCTAGGTTTTTTATTTTTTGGTAACCCCCCCCCCATGTTTCTAGCCTTCATTGTTGCGAAAAACACCTTGAAAGCACGCAATCAGTGTCAAACAGTGTTGCCTGCCTGAGTCTGCAGACAGCACAAAATAATAGCTAAATGGAGTATGAAGTACCCAATATGTTTTAATCAAATGTTGACTTTAATACCTAATGATGATAAATTTAATGTCAGTCTAACATCAGACATACTGTTTATCATTTTAGTAGAAACATCCAGCTAATGTGCTTATTTGTCTCCACATCTTCCAAGGTGCTAAGAGCCCCACATGGGTCTTATCCAGATGGCAAAACTTCCAGCTTCTCCCTAACAGCATCTACAGTGCAGTTAATGTGAGGCCAGTACAAAAATCTGCTACATGTTGAAAACTGAAAATGTGGGAACAGTGTAAAATAAAGAACACGGGGAATATCGCACAGGTTGAATGATTCATTTTCACATTTAATTCAGTACAATCACAATTTTTTAATTGAAATGAACCTGCCATCAGATTTTCTATCTGCTGCACCAGAATTCCTTGGATTCCAGGGACCCTGTTGTAGAATTTACATCTCACTTGTAATGGAGTACATGGGGCCTTACTTATGTAGCACTCTGCCATGGGGGAGGGAAATTTTCCTTCCTATCTGTATTTGTATTACACCAATCATTGCAATTAGGCACCCGATATTGCCAATACACTCCAGCATAATGGATCCTTGCTTCTTGACTGTTTCTCTGGGACTGGAACAGATTTCATGTCACTACGAGGTGAAGACAGTCTGTGGAGATGCAGTACAATGGCAGCTGGGAAGCTCCAGAAACGGGAAGCTTGGAGCAGTGGGAAACCAGCAGCACTCAGTGACAAGTTAAGTTATTTCTAGACTTCTGATGGGTTATCCCATGTGTTCCCATGTAAATGGTAGCAGAGAAATGAAAAGCAGCCTGCTGAGGGGCAGTGGGCTGTTTAACATTAAACAGCCAGGTGCAGTAACATTACTACTATCAATCAATATATCAGCTGGGACTTTCACAGCAAAAGTGTGAGGAGAGGTCTGAAGGAGGACAACGTGGCAGCTCTGCAGATGGTTAGGGGAACTCCTCCCATGAAGGCTCACAGGGAGAAAATAAGAAAAAAACACTAGACAACCCAACAAAAGAGCCATCAAGGCTGGCATCCCTGGCGAAGCAAAATCGGCAGATAACACCTTACCCAATACGCTAGCATTCATCAGGGCTGTGAAGGAGAGCAGAATGTCTGGGAGCTCATCACCATTCACATCGGAGAGCTCCAGTGGGAACAGCACTCCACCTGTGACAGTCAAAGCAAATCAGGAGCTGCTATCAGAATGGCTGCCAAACCCACTCTGTACAGTGGGGATGAGGACAAGCCTGAATGAAAAGGGATCTGAATAACCAGCCATCATGGAATCCACAGGAGACCACCGAAGCAGCACTGTTCCCACAGCTGTTATGTCCCTCCCCACACAGCACAGCTCCAGCACCAGGCTCAGCCAGAGATCCAGCAGGGGCCTACAGGAGCCAGCAGAGACGAGTTATCTGCACCCACTGCAGTGATCTGGCACCACATCTGATGGCTTCTCAGAGCCCAGAAATGTGAGGAGGAAAGAAGGAAAAGGAACAGAATCACATCAGGGCCTAACAGAATCATGTCACCGATCATTGCTGTCTCAATGGAGATATCAAGAGGGGAAGCACTTTAGAAAATACCACAGATTAGCTAGCTATTCTATGACTGTTTGAGGAGGGACAAAGACCTCAGAACATTTAAATGACTGATTTATAGATTTAACAGGGAGAAAAATATGTAGAGGAAATAACATTAGTTAAGCCAATTTGCAGACACAAAGGAAAATCCATTCCTCCCCACCCCAGGCGACGCGTCATATCCCCCCCGCCCAGATTTGCTGCTTGGCTTGTACTAAGCATGCTCATTAATACTGCTGAAGCCAGCTGACCTCACTCTGCCCCCCTACTATTGGCAGGCTTGGGTTGTCTCTGCCTCCCCCCACCCCACGTGAATGGAAGAGCTTGTGGAGTGCATCTCTGGATAAGTAAGTGATGGGGACCAAAGTTGACTAGCCCATCCATATCTGGGGCAAATTCCAAAATGGGTAACGTCATCCAGGCAGAGGGGTGACATGGGAGGAGAGTCAGAAGAACCCTACTATTTTTTTTGGCACTGGAGAAAGTAAGACCTTATGGAACAACAGATTTATCTCCGACTGGCCTGAGACATGTACCATATTTAATAGGGATCAGAGGAAGGCTGGGTGCATCAGCCATATGCCTGTTTATGGCCTCAGAGCATCTGCAGTGGTGAAGAGGATCAAGTTGCTGCTCCTCTGCTCTAAACAAACTCTCCCAGGTGGGTCTTTCCCCCACACCCACCCTGTGAGCTACCCCCTGCCCAATCTCACACAGCTGCTGTTGCTAATGGTCTCTCACCTGCTTCCTGGCCAAGGTTGCGGTTCCAGGTGTTATGTAAGTCTCTAGGAGGACAAGGAATGAGAAAGGCGCACACCAGCACCAGAATCATGGAGATAACCATGGTAAGCAAAAAGACTGCTGTGCGCAGGTAAGGCATCAGGGAGGAGGTTGCCTTCTGCTCCAGGCTGCCAGTGGCCTCTGCAGGGTACCCATCTGGGACACACTCTGACAGCCGCTGCTTTGTCACCTCGACCTCCGCTTCTGAGTCTGGGTCCAGCACCTCCTCCAGGGTGCTCTTCCCGTTCTTGACTCCCCCATTCTTCTGCAAGTTGAGCACAAGGTCATCTTCACTCTCATCACTGTCAGCCTGAGTGAGGGGGTCATACTCCCCTAGGTCCGGGCTCTTTTTTCCTGAGGAAAGAAGCAGGGAGAGAGAATCAAGCATGGCTGGTGGGAAGGAAAGAAAGAACAAGCTCTCTGCACTCTTGGGTCTCAAAGGGAGGAGAGTGTGAGAGAGAAGACAGGATGTCTGTATTTTGTGTCTACTCAGATGATAGGCATGGTTGGAGGAGATGAGGTGTAAGGGAGAAGGTGGGGTCCATGCACATCCACCAGATCTCAGAGAGGGGGCTACAAGAAAACAGATTAGTCCAATAGTTTAGTTCCCCAAGGCAAAAAACAATTCAGGATTTGCTTAATTTCCTCTAATGCTTTCCGGGTCTGTAATGAGAAACAGTTCCATGGAGCTATCATACTAGATCTTTAGACTTGGAAAGATTAGAATCTCATTGGTATACGTTGATAAATGCTGATTTCATCGTACACACACAAACCCATGAAAAAAATATTTCCATCGATAATAGCTGAAATTTACAGAGAGGCACAGTAAGAAAAATGTTACTTGTGAGCTTATTAGAGTTTGGATTTAAAGATACTTATCTTGTGTATTTTGACATGTAACATTGACAATTTGCGTTTGAACGGTTATAAAACTTTAACTTTTTCAATCTTAACATCTAGTTTCATTAAACAATTATTGGTGGACCCCTACTAATGTCAGATTCCCCACCCCCATAATTTTCCACACCTGTGAAAAAGTAAATTGATAAGAATAAAAAAATGCTTAAAAATAAACCGATAATATCTGTCAATAAATTTTTTAAAAAATTGAATTCTGCCAACCCTACATATCTTCATGCTTAACCCTCTGCATACCTAAGTCCCAGACTCTCCTAATTCAAAGCTCTAATCATGAAAGAGCCCTTCCTCACTTGGTAGCCTTTATAGTGTATCCATGGCAGGGTCCTCTCTCTATACCTCATTTTTCATCTGTTCCTTCTCCTTAATCCACTCAGTGATGTCACAATCTAAATTTCTGTGACATCATAGCTCCTTCCACAGGAACGAGCTGTGATGCCAGATGCTAAACTGTGCCTCCAGGTGTTTAAAGGAACACTTTGCAAGACATAAATAATATAAACATGGTAATTGCAAAAACGTGTATTGTATTCACCCTCTGATACTATGATGAATGGGAATGATCCAAAGAAGAGAAATGAGAAAGTTTTAGGTTCTCATAGTAAAGTTAATTCAACCATACTGCTCAGAAGTAATTTTTCGCATTTCTGTTTTTCTCTTTAAATGCACAGCTTAGTACGTAACTGTCATGTTGTTAAATGGGTAAAATATGCAGTCTGTGCTACACAGCAGAGTTGACATTGCAGCAGCCATCCTTAAATTCTTCAGTTGGGAAAGTTTCTATGAGTTTTAGCAGCCAAACCAGTAATATCTCTCCAACCAGTAGAAATGTTGGAAGTGTACCCAGTCTACCATAAAAGAACCTTCACTTTTTCCTTTCTTATGTTTGAAATTGTAACTTTAATGTAAACTATAGGATTTTTTAATGTAAAAGCCAATCAAATAATACTGTTAAGTCACAGTAAATCATTAACTGCCTCATTCTAAATAGAATTAGCCTTAGCTAAGGCAACATTATAGTGACATGGAAGCGCTGTTATAGTTAAAGCTGGTTTCAGAGTAGCAGCTGTGTTAGTCCGTATTCGCAAAAAAGAAAAGAAGTACTTGTGGCACCTTAGAGACTAACAAATTTATTTGAGCATAAGCTTTTGTGAGCTACAGCTCACTTCATCGGATGCATTCGGTGAAAAATACAGTGGGGAGATATATATACACACGCAGAGAACATGAAACAATGGGTTTTATCATACACACTGTAAGGAGAGTGATCACTTAAGAGGAGCTATTACCAGCAGGAAGGAGGGGAGGAAGGAGGAAAACCTTTTGTGGTGATAATCAAGGTGAGCCATTTCCAGCAGTTAACAAGAACCTATGAGGAACAGTGAGGGGTGGGGTGGGGGGACAAATAACATGGGGAAATAGTTTTACTTTATGTAATGACACATCCACTCCCAGTCTCTATTCAAGCCTAAGTTAATTGTATCCAATTTGCAAATTAATTCCAATTCAGCAGTCTCTCATTGGAGTCTGTTTTTGAAGTTTTTTTGTTGAAGGATAGCCACTCTCAGGTCTGTAATCGTGTGACCAGAGAGATTGAACCCATCGCAGTGCCGCTGATTTGAAGGTATACATTGTCCCCAAATGTGAAATAGTTATGGGTGAGGACAAAGTCACAAAGTTCAGCCACCAGGTTAGCCGTGACATTATCGGGGATACTGTTCCTGATGGCTTGTAGTCCATCTTTGTGTGGAATGTTGGTGAGGAGGGCTTCTACATCCAGAGTGGCTAGGATGGTGTTTTTAGGAAGATCACTGATGGACTGTAGTTTCCTCAGGAAGTCAGTGGTGTCTCGAAGATAGCTGGGAATGCTGGTAGCGTAGGGCCTGAGGAGGGAGTCTGCATACCCAGACAATCCTGCTGACATCTGGGGACAAATGTATACCTTAAAATCAGTAGCACTGCGATGGGTACCCGCATGACCCCACAGTATGCCAACATTTTTATGGCTGACTTAGAACAACGCTTCCTCAGCTCTCGTCCCCTAATGCCCCTACTCTACTTCCACTACATTGATGACATCTTCATCATCTGGACCCATGGAAAAGAAGCCCTTGTGGAATTCCACCATGCTTTCAACAATTTCCATCCCACCGTCAACCTCAGCCTGGACCAGTCCACACAAGAGATCCACTTCCTGGAGACTACAGTCCTAATAAGCGATGGTCACATAAACACCACCTTATATCGGAAACCTACTGACCGCTATTCCTACCTACATGCCTCTAGCTTTCATCTAGATCACACTACACGATCCATTGTCTACAGCCAAGGTCTACGATATAACCGCATTTGCTCCAACCCCTCAGACAGAGACAAACACCTACAAGATCTCCTCATGCATTCTTACAACTACAATACCCACCTGCTGAAGTGAAGAAACAGATTGACAGAGCCAGAAGAGTACCCAGAAGTCACCTACTACAGGACAGGCCCAACAAAGAAAACAACAGAATGCCACTAGCCATCACTTTCAGCCCCCAACTAAAACCTCTCCAACGCATTATCAAGGATCTACAACCTATCCTGAAGGACGACCCATCACTCTCACAGATCTTGGGAGACAGGCCAGTCCTTGCTTGCAGACAGCCCCCCAACCTGAAGCAAATACTCACTAACAACCACACACCACACAACAGAACCACTAACCCAGGAACCTATCCTTGCAACAAAGCTCGTTGCCAACTCTGTCCACATATCTATTCAGGGGACACCATCATAGGGCCTAATCACATCAGCCACACTATCAGAGGCTCGTTCACCTGCGCATCTACCAATGTGATATATGCCATCATGTGCCAGCAATGCCCCTCTGCCATGTACATTGGTCAAACTGGACAGTCTCTATGTAAAAGAATAAATGGACACAAATCAGATGTCAAGAATTATAACATTCAAAAACCAGTTGGAGAACACTTCAATCTCTCCGGTCACACGACTACAGACCTGAGAGTGGCTATCCTTCAACAAAAAAACTTCAAAAACAGACTCCAGAGAAAGACTGCTGAATTGGAATTAATTTGCAAACTGGATACAATTAACTTAGGCTTAAATAGAGACTGGGAGTGGATGGGTCATTACACAAAGTAAAACTATTTCCCCATGTTATTTGTCCCCCCATCACACCCCCCACTGTTCCTCAGAGGTTCTTGTTAACTGCTGGAAATGGCTCACCTTGATTATCACCACAAAAGGTTTTCCTCCTTCCCCCCCCTCCTTCCTGCTGCTAATAGCCCCTCTTAAGTGATCACTCTCCTTACAGTGTGCATGATAAAACCCATTGTTTCATGTTCTCTATGTGTGTATATAAATCTCTCCACTGTATTTTTCACCAAATGCATCCGATGAAGTGAGCTGTAGCTCACAAAAGCTTATGCTCAAATAAGTTTGTTAGTCTCTAAGGTGCCACAAGTACTCCTTTTTATAGTTTAAGCTGTGTCACAACTTCTGTTTAAAGGTTGACCTTTCTAAGTCTCTAAAATCTACGTTTAAAAAGATTCCTTTGAAATTTTGTGTGCCTCAAGACAGTGCAGAGTAGGGTTAGTGACCCAAATTTTGGGTCATTTGACGAAGGAATTCCTGCCTTACAGGCTTCTCTGTAAACCCAGTTTCCTTCTGCTGCCTTGTACTGTTAAACTGAGAGGTATTAATGACGGGATGAATCACAGACCTCATTGAGACTCATGGCTGTGAACTCACCCTTCAATTAACATACTGAAGGATAAATTAATCACAAGCCTCCACCTAAGATCAAAGGAGTTTTGGACTGAGTGGCCAGAGATTGCTGCAATTTGTGAGTCATGGATGGCAATTTTATTCTGGAGGAAATGTAATCAAGCTTTTCGAGGGGAAAAAAGACATATGAATGCTTTCAGGGAGGGGAGAGGAAGTGGGAGAAAGGGATTTGGGGCTGCAGCGAAGAAAGGGGGGGTTATAGGAAGGGAGCCAAATGAGGACAGGTGGTAAGGGAGAGTGGAGAGAGGTTGGGGGCTCAAGCGAGGGAGAAATGGAGGTTGGGGAAGTGGAGAGGTAGGATACTGAGAAGGGGGATGTTTGGGGGGAGGGACAGAGGAGTGGGGTGAAATAGGGCACCTGTCAGCCCCACATTCTCCCCTCCCATGTGTGCGCCCAGATTGGGGTGGCAGGGGATGGACTCTTGCACCACTAAGGCAATCTGAGCCCCCCATGTAAGCTGGGATATGGGAGGTCTTGCCTCTCTGGGGTCAGTATGCAAATTGCAGGACATGATATGGACAACTGCCTAAACGACTCCTAACTCCTATCTCCAGCATATCTTTTCCTGTTCAAAAAACTAGGAAATTCAATGACAAAAATCTGTCTCGAGGAAGAGTTAAGGTTGCTTGGTGGGATGTTGTCCTCTTGCAGAACACTGAGTTGAACAAAACTGAAAACGTCTGAAACCCAGGAAATGCACTGTTAAGGTTGTGGCTTTGGAGAAGGTGATGTAGGCAAACCTTGGATTGGTGGTTTGAGAAAATTTGTATTTTACTAGACACTGGGGAGGGGAGCAAGTGGCTACTTCCTGATCTCAGGGCAGATTAATGTGGTGCTTCCAAAGGCACAAGGTTCAGAACTGACAGCACAGGTACCTTGACTCACAGGCACCGGCTTCCTCCTTTCTACAGGGGTGCTCAATCCCCACTCTGCCTCAGGCCCTGCCCGCACTCCACCTCCGTACTGCCTCTTCCCGCCCCTGCTCTGCCTCTTCCCACCCAGTTCCGCCCCCTCCGCTGAACAGGTCCCGTCCCCACTCCTCCCCCTACCCCCAGCACCTCCTGCATGCTACAGAGCAGCGGATTGTGGCGGGCGGGAGGCACTGAGTTTGGGGGGGGGGGGGGAACTGGCTGCTGGTGGATGCTAAGCATCCACTAATTTTTTTCCGTGGGTGTTCCAGCCCTGGTGCACCCATGGAGTTGGCACCTATGCCTTGACTGCTGAGGAAAAAGAAATAGGTGTGCTGCCAGGGCTGCCAGAGTGTGGATTCTGGGTAATTCCTGGATTATGAGACTGCATGAGTTTGTGGGAGAGCAAGGAGTACACCATGACATGGGGACTGCTGAGTACAGACTGAGTTGGGTGGAGAGAGGTAGCCTGCACTGGGCACCATATTTTGCCCTCTCTGCAGTGTCTAACAACCAGTTACTTAAGAATCGCTGCAGTGTCTAACAGGCGATTTAAGAGATGATCTACCGGACTTTGTGGAGATTCACTCAGGCAGAATCTGGGTACGAGAGCAGATTTAAATTGCATCAGAGATCTATATCCAGGATCTTTGATAGTTTTCTCTGATTTAGCTGAGCGCCTGAATAATTGCTATAAATAATATGAAAGCTATGAGTAAGTGCTGGAATAACATTAACTAGGAAACTGAAGGGTTCATAGCTGTCTGGGAAAAGGATATTGTATGACATAGAAACATTACAAACTCTGACACCTCACAGTTTCTTGGCAATGGGATACATTTATTGGACAGGGGTCAGAGGATCTTTTCTCTCAAACATAAAACTGTCAGTACCTTGGAACAGAAACACTGTCTGTGATTTCTCTCTCCAGTCCTGCCACAAACTCCATCCTCCAAAAACTCTGAAACTTCAACAGGAATACCGTTCCACTGTAACATAGTTGTCCTTCGCTCCAGGCACTGCATGTGAGTTGAGTTATAGGAGGGGAGGAAGTAAACCAATAGAAGTGTTCCTATACCAGGGAGCGAAGACTTCAGGAAGATGTGTTCTTGCTTGTGGTGGGAGGTCCTGGTACAGTAGTGGACGGACAGCCAGGTTGGAATGGGGAATGCAGTGAATGGGTCAGGGGCATGGCTGGTGAGGTCTGGACTGGTGGGGTCCAGCTGATATGCGTGCACAGAGGCAAGCTGACTCAGTATGCAAATTGCAGGACATGATATGTACAACTGCCTAAACGACTATTTATTCCTATCACCAACATACCTTTTCCTGTTCAAAAAACTAGAAAATTCAAAGGCAAAAATATACTTTAAGGGAGAGTTAAGGTTGCTTGGTAGGATGTTGTCCCCTTGCAGAATGCTGAGTTGAGCAAAACTCAAAACTTCTGAAACCCAGGAAATGCAGCGTTAAGGTTGCCTAAGCAACCTTAACTATGCCCTTTTCCAACAACGTCCCAATATGCCGTTAATACACATACCTTTACTCTGCCAACCCCCATAGTTGCTGAAATGTACAAGCTCTTCACCTCTTTTGACAACCCATTCATGTTCACCCACAGGATTCCATCTTGCACTATTAAAGGACAAAAAAGGTTGCCCATGTAATCTTCCTTCTGTTCCCTTACAGCTGACAGTAGCCAATGGAAATTATTTGCATACACTGAAAGTGCAGTCAGCGTATTACATATACCTACCCTAAATGGTGGAGGCAGTAGCTGGGGCTGCTTGGTAAAAGTGTATTTGTGATAGGAGGACGTGGATTACTTTGAGGCGTGTGGCAGACCTGTAGTTATTATATGACAAAATCTATGTTTTGCATCTTCCAATATGCATGAGAGCAAAGGGAAGAGCTACATGTGTAACTTCAGGATCCAGTATGCACCATTTCAATGCAGAATTGTGTACATTCTATCATTAGCAGGGCACAGAGTTCTTATTACAAAGGGTATTATCAATAGCAAGTTGGAATATGACAACAGTCTAAGCATTTATTACCTGCATGCATTCCAGGTAACGTGTGTGTCAGGTGTAGCTGTACTGAATGATGGAGGCAGTAGTTAGCTCTGCTTGGTAAAGGTGTGTTTGTGAGATGTGTGGATTACTTTGAGGAGTGTGACACAGCAGTGACTGTGATATGAGAAGTTCCATGTTTTGCACCCTCATGTGTGTGAGGAAAGGGAAGAGGTGCATGTGTACCTTCAGGATGAAGTATGCACCATTTCTATGCAGAAGTGTGTAGGTTTTGTCAGTAGCAGGGCACAGAGCTTTTATTACAAAGGGTATCAGGAGTGAAATGGAATACAAGGGAATTCTAATGCTTTAATGATAGTTAAGTGAAAGTTAGGTTGAGATGGTATCCTGTGAGTAAGTAGAGTTGTAAAAGGCTGTGAAGTTGTTCTTAAATTGTACACATGCAGGACTCTTTCTGGGAAGTTGGCTAAGGGTGTGAGTGTGTCAGGATCTGCAACCTCCTGATTTTTATAATGCCAAGGGTCAGTGTGAATATGTGCATATTTAGATGTTGCTGAAAGAGGCTAGAGGAAGGTGGCATGGACAACCCTTCCCCACTCCCAGCAAGTGCTAGTTGGAATCCTGCGAGTTAGAGTGAATGGGTTGTACAAGCGTTTCACCTACTTTTACATTTCAGCAACTGTGGGATTGGCAGAGTAAAGGTATGTATATTAATGGGGCACAGTGGGGCATTGCAGAAAGAGGGCTGAGTTAAGGTTGCCCAGGCAATCTTAACTGTGCATTTCCTGATTTTCAAATGGTTTGCATTTTGCTCAACTCAGTGTTCTGCAAGAGGATGACATGTCACCAAGCAATACTGCCTCTGCCTTAACTTAGTTTTTTTTGCCATTGCATTAGGTGACGTATCCTTACCAAAAGAGATAAGTGTCACATTTAGCTAAGGTCAGTTATCTAAACTGACTTCTAAAGCCACTTCTATTGTGATCTATGCAGGTCCACATACAGACTTGCACCAAAGTAAACCAGTTTTCATTTACACCTGCGGACATTTGGGTGCAAGTCTATGTACAGACTAGCTCTTACTTCCCCGTGCCGCACTGGCATCAGCATGGAGCCTCACTGACTGCCATGGAGCTCGGTGCATGGAAAGCAGTCTGCCCAGAGAGACCATAATGCAAAACAGGAACATATACTTCCACAAATATAAATCTTTTTCTCCTTTTGTGCCTGCACGCCATGCTTCACCCAGTGGCACTTTAATTTAGAGAATTCAGGGCTGATAAAAGGTTTCATATTGTCCACTCTGGAGACTGAAATCTATCGAGCAGCTACAACATTGGCAGTGTAAGCTTCCTCCATTCAATCAACCCTGTCCTGGAAGGGTCACCTCCATGGAAGAGAGAAGAGCTCAGACTCCATAACTAAATCAGTCCATGAGCTCCCTGTTGGGAGCACCCACAGAGATGCCAACTGTGGTGCAGGTTCTGTGACGAGGACACCTTTCCTGTTATGAACTGGTCTGATGTCCCCAACTCATTGGAAACAAGCTAATGGATGCAATAATAGATATTAGCTGTTAATGACCTAGGTAAAAAATGAACCAGAGACTTATAGGTTAGAAGTTCCATATTATATTATTATTCCCTTGAGCCATCTACTATCTCCCTTGACCAGAGTCCAGTCTGAAATTGACAACCTAAAGGTGAAAGGCTCCATTTTCCATTACCGATGAAATGTGATTCTCTGCAAAGTCAAAGCGCCAATTCTAATTTTGTTGTCACAATCTGTCAGTAGTTTTGCTCTTCTTGCAGCAGACATGTCAGTGCTGCTCCAAGGGCTGGACCAAATTTTCATAGAGATATGCCCGAGTTTTACATTCAGGCAAGATCATTTGTGCAGCTACATTTTCAACTCACCATACTTAAAGATGCAAAGCCCACTAGTTGACCAAATAAGCATGAAAATAAGTGGGCAAGTCATGCTTTCAAGCCATCTATTTAAGCCCCCAATTGAATTTTAAGCAGAAAGACATAAATAGCACTAAGATTTGTATAAATCAAAGCATTCACCCATTTAAGGAATTATGATTTACTGAGAAGCTCTCTAGAGATCAAATTATTTGCTTTCTGATTACTGGTCCTGGACCAGCTCTTGTAGAAGTTGACTGGTCTTCAAAAGAATATCCAGTACTGTCTGGTTCTGATTTATCAGTGATCAGAAAATCCAATACCTTGTGTGATATCATATACAAAAAATGTTTTCAGCTTTCCAATAATATAAAGCAGAGGTTCCCAAACTGCGGTCCATAGACCAATTGCAGGTCAAGATACTGAACACATGCTACTGGGCTTTTTGTTTCCAGACACTGAAAATCTCCTCCTTAGTATTTGAATATTTTTAAAGGCAGAAGGTGGAGTTAGGAGCTCAACTCTTGCTGACTTTCAATGGGAACTGGGCACCTAACAGCCCTTTATGCCTTTAAAAATCTCCTACTTTCCTAATATTACTTTTCTATGTAAGCTACTGCTGTGGTTGTCATAGGGGTGTTGTGTGATCTCACAGGAGAGAAAAGATGCTCCATTCATGCAATTATAAATTGGAAGCGAGGCATCAGTAAGGCCTGTATTAAAACTACGTCAACATTATAAAAAGTTTAAAGGTTTGCCAGTTTGAGAGATACCAAGCTATCACTGATCTCTTGTCCAATAGCAGTGTTCTTTTTTAGCACTGGTTTTAGAGTGAAGAAAGCAAATCCTGAACTTTAGACCAGTGTAATTTTCAATGCTTGTTTTTCTGCTTCCAATATTCTTTGAACCCTCTTTGGTGCCATTCTTTGTTTTCTCTTTTTTGCTGTTAGGAGTTGGCTGATGCCTCTCTGGGCACTCCATATATATCTATCTAAACCCTTAGGGAGATAAGATAGCACATATTTGCGAAATTAATGAAAAGTGAAAGAAAAAGCAGCTATAGGAAAAACAGTTCCGACTTTTCGTGGCTGTTGAAAGCTACATTTTGACTACGTGTTAGTCACACAAGTAGTGTCTTAGCTGTACAAATTAATTTGAGCACAAATTATAAGGATTATTTTTGTAAATGCACTTGAAAGGCCTTGATTCAACTAAAAATAGCTTACTTTGTGTACCCAAATTAATGCCTTCCAGTTGCAGGTGGATACAGATTATTAGTTAAGTCAAGAAATTTAGGGAGAAGTTTGTCTTTGCAGCTGCAAAATGCTCCTTCTTCTCACATATTTATAACTCTCCCATTTTGTACTTTTATTTTTTCCAAGTAAACAGCTTTGAACAACTGTTCCATCCTCTTTAATCAAACAAACAAATTGTTCTATAATGAAAAAAAGCACTAGAGCCGAGCTTCAGTTTGGTAGAAGACCTTGCTCTGGATTGATTAATGCTTGAGGTGGGGCCTTATAGGTGCCATCATGGTCGGTTCTCATGGGCCAGTGGAAATGCTTCACGAATTTGCGTGTCATCCTTGCGCAGAGACCATGCTAATCTTCTCTGTATCATTCCAATTTTAATATATGTGCTGCTGAAGAGGAAGGCCATGTCAACTGCCTACTGAATCCCACTTCAAAGCCATGGGAGCACTAAGAAGCTGGTGAGACCCAGCAGGAGGGAGGAGCCCCAGCCCCAGCAGCAGGTGTACTAGTTCTGTTCGTTTTCCTGAGTGCAAGCAGTAGACATGAAGGTTGATGGGGCACTTTCCCATTGGTTTAATATTGGCACCTGCATTGGCTCCACCTGTTCTCTAGCAAAACCTTGGCAGTCTGTTCTACAGTAAAATACAGACATTCAAGATGTGTTTTCAGTATAATTCCCTTTTAATGTCCTCATAGAAATGTATAGTTGGCTGTATCTATGCCTCCGAAAATACGTGCTTCTCTAAACTAACAGTTCCTTTTCTTGAATATCCTATTACCAGGGTGTAGATATATTTCTTTTCTCCCATTTTTAATACAAATGATAAAATAGAGATTAATGGAAATTATACAGACAAATTTGGCAGGGTTTTCATATTTACCCAGATAAATGCAGAGACAGAACTTTAATTTGGAGCCTGGTTTCCAAGAGTAGGTTATTTATAGGAATGACACACACTAGCGGACGAGACAAAGACAAACATAGCTTTATCTTTTTTAGGTATTCATTCTCCTTCATTTATTTATTTTTTTACATGCTGCATCAATTTACCGCAAAAGGTATTTAAAAGGCAGCAATTTAAACATTGTTCTAAATCTGTTCAAAATCAAGTATGTTCCACAATAATATGATGTATAATAATAATAATAATATGTAGGAAATGGAGAGCAAAGTATTGCAAAGAGTATGCAAAAATGTATTGTTACTTAATCTCAGAATATAGCACTATAAGAGTGCATGACAGGGTGAAGAGAGACTAAGATATTTAACAGAAGCAGTGTCAGGGGCATCCGATGAGCAAATGGACCACCTCTGCCATCTGTTTCCAACTCAGGTCCTACTCCCCACACTTTATGATCAGTGACCCCCCTCTCTCTTCTTCTCCCCCCCCCAGGAGCAGTGACCCCCCCCTCTTCTTCTCCTCCCCCCCCAGGAGCAGTGACCCCCCCTCTCTTCTTCTCCTCCCCCCCCAGGAGCAGTGACCCCCCCCTCTCTTCTTCTCCTCCCCCCCCAGGAGCAGTGACCCCCCCTCTCTCTTCTCCTCCCCCCCCCAGGAGCAGTGACCCCCCCTCTCTCTTCTTCTCCTCCCCCCCCCAGGAGCAGTGACCCCCCCCTCTCTCTTCTTCTCCTCCCCCCCCCAGGAGCAATGACCCCCCCCTCTCTTCTTCTCCCCCCCCCCAGGAGCAATGACCCCCCCTCTCTCTTCTTCTCCTCCCCCCAGGAGCAATGACCCCCCCTCTCTCTTCTTCTCCTCCCCCCAGGAGCAGTGACCCCCCCTCTCTCTTCTTCTCCCCCCCCAGGAGCAGTGACCCCCCCTCTCTCTTCTTCTCCCCCCCCCAGGAGCAGTGACCCCCCTCTCTCTTCTTCTCCCCCCCAGCAGTGCTAGTACCCCCCCCCCCCCCCCCCCCCCTCTCTCTCTTCTCCTCCCCCCCCCAGGAGCAGTGACCCCCCCCTCTCCTTCTCCTCCCCCCCCGGGAGCAGTGACCCCCCCCTCTCCTTCTCCTCCCCCCCCGGGAGCAGTGACCCCCCCTCTTCTTCTCCCCCCCCGGAGCAGTGACCCCCCCTCTCTCTTCTTCTCCCCCCCCCCAGGAGCAGTGACCCCCCCCTCTCTCTTCTTCTCCCCCCCCCCCCAGGAGCAGTGACCCCCCCCTCTCTCTTCTTCTCCCCCCCAGGAGCAGTGACCCTCCCCCCTTTCTCCCCACCTCAGGGGCGCGGACACTGACCCCCACTCAAGCTGCCCGGACCCGGATGTCCCTGAGGGGGGTCTCTCCCGCCCCGCAGAAAGACCCGGATGTGTTTGGCCCCCGAAGAAAGCGCGGGTCGGTCCCGGCCCCCCTGCGCGCGGGGTCCCGCCGAGCTGTCCCTGCCCCGCCCTCGGCCTCGGCCTCGGCCTGTCCCTGCAGAGCCCACTCCCTACCTGGCAGCTTCAGCGCGCGGGACAGCACCGTGGCCATGCTGAAAGCCCACGGTGCGCATGCGCGGCGGCCCGCGGCTTGCTGGGAAGTGTAGTTCTCAAGCCGGTGGCCGCACAGGGCACACGCTGCACACAGGAGAGGAGGCGCGGCGCGGCGCGGGGCGGGGCAGAGACTCCTCCCTGCCAGGCACACGGAGCCCTCGGGTCATGTTCCCATTGCTCCTGGTAGTTGCTATTGTTCTATTTCTCTTTCATTGTTATTTTAAAGTTAAAGCTCTATTATAAAATAAAACTATTTGGGGGGAGACAAGAACCACCAGTTACATTTAAGGTGGGACTCCCCTGGGCGAGACCAGGCTCGCCGCTGTACAAGATGCAAAGGCAGAACTGCTGATCTCGGCCCTATACAGAGAGGAAGGGATCAAATGTCAGGCACACTGAGACCACCAGGATCATGCTAACTGACAGCAGCAGTTTTTTTCCGGTCAGTCAGCAGCACCAGACCCAAATGTTCAAAAATCATGAGATTGTGCTTTAAATAATGGGAAATGTGGGGTTCTTTGTATTTGCCTTCTGGTTTTTGAGCCTTATGGTTCACATTTTCCAGGTATTTTTCACAACCGTGAGGCTAGAAATTTACTTTAAAAACAAACAAACACAGATTCTCACATAATCAAATCATTCCAGCAGCTGGATCTTTTAGTAAATCACTATAGCATACAATACTTGGTAGTGTTGTTGAATGGTGGCAGCATTTTACTGCTGCAGATGAGGTTTTTCTGGGGCTGGAGACACTAGTGAGTTTGTGAGGCCGAATCCTGTAAACATTTACACATATGTTTAAGGTTTCAGAGTAGCAGCCGTGTTAGTCTGTATTCGTAAAAAGAAAAGCAGTACTTGTGGCACCTTAGAGACTAACAAATTTATTAGAGCATAAGCTTTTGTGAGCTACAGCTCACTTCATCGGATGCATACGATGAAGTGAGCTGTAGCTCACGAAAGCTTATGCTCTAATAAATTTGTTAGTCTCTAAGGTGCCACAAGTACTGCTTTTCTTTTTACATATGTTTAACTTAGTCACAGGAGTAGTGTTGAAATCAGGAGGATTCTCATGTAGGTAATGTTAAAAACCCGTGACAGTTTTGTGACTATGTAAGCCTTTTAGAATCATAGAAATGTCGGGCTTTGTTGAAGAGAATCCGACAGCGTCAGTCTTATACCCGTTAAGGAAACTTGTGATAAAGGAGGTCAAAAGCTGTCCCGCAGAGAAGTACTTTCTAAGAACCAGCTTCTGGAACAGATTAGAGCTGAAAGCAAGAGTGCAGTAGAAAACAGACAAATGGAGGTGTCGGAGAATCTGGACTTTTCATTTCTATGTTCTGGACATCTGGCTCCCATGCCCTGAGCAATCCCATGGTTTACAATATTTGTCAATTTGTCGCGCAGCATCCCAAAGTTTAAATAAATGCAAAAAAGTCTCTTTCTCCAACTTCAGAGTTAGGCAGGGGTGCTATGTGAGGTCAAATTCCAGCAAGAGCAAATAGTTTGTGCTGCAAATTCATGCAATTTGATGCATGGATGGCAGAGCATAGTGTTTGGGATTTTAGTGATGTAGCAAGCATGAAAAATGAAATTTACCTACTTTACATTGTGAAAGTGAGCTAGTGATGTGCACTGATTTACATATAAATTGGACACATCTAATTTACTAAACCCAAGCAACAAACTTTGCTAAAATAACACTAAGGTTGCAAACAGACCATTAATTTACAACAATATTAAAATGTCATTCAAAAAAAAAAGTTTGAAAGTCAAGAAATTTGCAGTTAAGCTTGAAGAGTTAAAAGTTTCAATGTCAGGAGTTTAGAAGGCAATTCATAAAATTAAAGTGCCAGAAAGTCTGGAAATATTTGCTCAAGTTCCATCACTCTGCAGCCTTACCCTCTATTATTCTCTTCTGCCTAGAGGGAAAACCCTATTTACTGCACATGAAACAAATTGAGTCTGTCCTGACAACTGAGTTTGGTTTTAGGGGGGCAGATTCTGTGCCTTTTGAAATCACTCCAAACCGAGTTCCAACAAAGAGCTGCCATTTTTGCCTTTCTCTCCAGGGACATAGAGACACCTGCTTGCTGACTTCAACGGCTTGTTGCAGCCCATAGCCCCTGTGTTTGGAACCTGGAAAATCCAGCTAGCTCCATACTCCCTCCTCTGGGGCCAGCCTCCAGAGATAAGAATGGGTCATTAACCCATATGTCCCATATGTCCCCGCTGACAACTCATGAGGTAGTGACCTGAATTGAATCCATACTGCCTATAGTTTCTCCCTGGAGGACTACTTCAACAACCCATTACAAGTGAGCTATTACATATCTCTTTCATAACAGACCGTCCAACACTCATATGCTTAGGATCATGACCAAAAAGTTGATCTCTGGGCTGTAGCTAAAGTTTGAAGTCCCTGACCAATACTGGAAAGGTAAATAGGGTTGAGTGAGGTTTTCTCCCTACAACAGAATGATGAATAAGGTCTGTACCATATGTGAAGGGTTATATAGGAGAAGCTGAGCTGGTCGAAACAAGACTAGTAGATTTCATGGAAAAATTGAAAAGTGAAAATGTTTCACTTCATTCAAAAAATTCAGTTGGTCAAAAAATTATTTTTCAATTAAAAAATTAAAATAAAAAATTCCCATCCCCCCCCCAAAAAGTGTGTTTTGTTTCGGTGCATAATAAACCATTTTCTCACACATTTTTTACTCCCCCCCTGGAAAAAGGGGGAGGAGGAAGTGAAAGTGTGAGAAAGTATTATTTCTCTCGAGAAACAAAACACAAGGGTTTTTGTGTGTGTGTATGTGTGTTTTGGGGGATGGGAAGGACAGCAGATGGAATTTTTCATTTCAAATATTTTCACTGAAAAATGAAAAAAATCAATCAAAATTTTTTTTTCATTAAATTTTTATTTTGGTCAAAAAGGCATTTTCCATTAGAAAAAGTGTCTTTTTTTTTTTAGTAGCTCTAGTGAGAAGTTTGTATTCTCTGACCCATACCATGAGGGTAGTGCAGGGTCATGTCTTCAGCCCATAGTTAGTGGGTACGATTCAGTTTCCAAGTAGGTATATATGGCCTTATTCTCCTCTCCCATACACCATCTGTACGCCAGTATAATCCCATGGGGTCAGTTCACTGTTGCCCTTCCTCATGTATAGTCATTTATTCCAGTATAAGGTGAGTGCTACGTGCACATAAAATGCTGTCATTGTGATATGGTAACATTTTACACCCACTTTGCACTGGGGTAAATTACCACATAAAATACAGGGTAACATGGAATTGAGCCCTTTGACTTCAATGGTTTAACTCCAACTTTGCTGTGAAGTGGTTGTGAAGGAGGCATGTATGGAGCTCAGTGCTTAAAGTCATTAGACAGAAATTGGACATTTCTGACAGATTTTATATAACATTGATGTAAGTGGCATTGCTATAATTTAGAGCAGAGAAGGTGGGACTCCTTAGGAGATTATAAACTCATTGGGACTCCCTGGGACATTTCTAAAGACTTCAGTAGACCTTGAGGTTCATATAAACAACAAAGGAATCTTTGTGGAACTTATCAATTCTGTAAAAAGAAAAGGAGTACTTGTGGCACCTTAGAGACAAACAAATTTATTTGAGCATAAGCTTTCATGAACTACAGCTCACTTCATCAGATGCATGCAGTGGAAAATACAGTGGGGAAATTTTATATACACAGAGAACATGAAACAATGGGTGTTACCATACACAGTAACAAGAGTGATCAGGTAAGATGAGCTATTCCAGCAGGAGAGACAGAAAAAAAACCCCTTTTGTTGTGATAATCAAGGTAGGCCATTTCCAGCAGTTGACAAGAATGTGTGAGGAACAGCATGGGGGGAAAATAAACATGGGGAAATAGTTTTACTTTGTGTAATGACACATCAACTCCCAGTCTTTATTCAAGCCTAATTTAATGGTGTCCAGTTTGCAAATTAATTCCAATTCAGCAGTCTTTCTCTGGAGTCTGTTTTTGAAGTTTTTTTGTTGAAGGATAGCCACTCTCAGGTCTGTAATCGTGTGACTGGAGAGTTTGAAGTCTTCTCCGACTGGTTTTTGAATGTTATAATTCTTGATGTCTGATTTGTGTCCATTTACTCTTTTACATAGAGACTGTCCAGTTTGGCCAATGTACATGGCAGAGGGGCATTGCTGGCACATGATGGCATATATCACATTGGTAGATGTGCAGGTGAACGAGCCTCTGATAGTGTGGCTGATGTGATGAGGCCCTATCATGGTGTCCCCTGAATAGATTTGTTGCAAGGATAGGTTCCTGGGTTAGTGTTTTTGTTGTGTAGTGTGTGCTTGCTGGTGAGTATTTGCTTCAGGTTGGGGGGCTGTCTGTAAGCAAGGACAGGCCTGTCTCCAAAGATCTGTGAGAGTGATGGGTCGTCCTTCAGGATAAGTTGTAGATCCCTGATGATGCGCTGGAGAGGTTTTAGTTGGGGGTTGAAGGAGATGGCTAGTGGCGTTCTGTTATTTTCTTTGTTGGGCCTGTCCTGTAGTAGGTAACTTCTGGGTACTCTTCTGGCTCTGTCAATCTGTTTCTTCACTTCAGGAGGTGGGTATTGTAGTTGTAAGAATGCTTGATAGAGATCTTGTAGATGTTTGTCTCTGTCTGAGGGGTTGGAGCAAATGCGGTTATATCGTAGAGCTTGGCTGTAGACAATGAATCGTGTGGTGTGGTCTGGATGAAAGCTGGAGGCATGTAGGTAAGTATAGCGGTCAGTAGGTTTCCGGTATAGGGTGGTATTTATGTGACCATCGCTTATTAGCACTGTACTATCCAGGAAGTGGATCTGTTGTGTGGACTGGTCCAGGCTGAGGTTGATGGTGGGCTGGAAATTGTTTAAATCATGGTGGAATTCCTCAAGAGCTTCTTTTCCATGGTCCAGATGATGAAGATGTCATCAATGTAGTGAACGTTGTGTAGGGGCATGAGGGGACGAAGCTGAGGAAGCGTTGTTCTAGGTCAGCGATAAAAATGTTGGCATACTGTGGGGCCATGCAGGTACCCATCGCAGTGCCGCTGATTTGAAGATATACATTGTCCTCAAATGTAAAATAGTTATGGGCACTGCTATGGGTACCCACATGGCCCCACAGTATGCCAACATTTTTATGACTAACCTAGAACAACGCTTCCACAGCTCTCGTCCCCTAATGTCCCTACTCTACTTGCGCTACATTGATGACATCTTCACACTACAGACTAAGCCCCGGTCTACACTAGGTGTTGAGGTCGAATTTAGCAGCGTTAAATCGATGTAACCCTGCACCTGTCCACATGACGAAGCCCTTTTTTTCGACTTAAATGGCTCTTAAAATCAATTTCCTTATTCCACCCCTGACAAGGGGATTAGCACTGAAATCGGTTTTGCTGGGTCAAATTTGGGGTACTGTGGATGCAATTAGATGGTATTGGCCTCTGGGAGCTATCCCAGAGTACTCCATTGTGACTACTTTGGACAGCACTCTCAACTCAGATGCACTGACCAGGTAGACAGGAAAAGGCCTGCGAACTTTTGAATTTCAATTTCCTGTTTGGCCAGTGTGGCAAGCTGCAGGTGACCATGCAGAGCTCATCAGCAGAGGTGACCATGCAGAGCTCATCAGCAGAGGGGACCATGATGGAGTCCCAAAATCGCAAAAGAGCTCCAGCATGGACCGAACAGGAGGTACAAAATCTGATCGCTGTATGGGGAGAGGAATCCGTGCTATCAGAACTATGTTCCAGTTTTCGAAATGCCAAAACATTTGTGAAAATCTCCCAGGGCATAAAGGACAGAGGCCGTAACAGGGACCTGAAGCAGTGCCGTGTGAAACTTAAGGAGCTGAGGCAAGCCTACCAGAAAACCAGAGAGGCGAACGGCCGCTCCGGGTCAGAGCCGCAAACATGCCACTTCTATGATGAGCTGCATGCCATTTTAGGGGGTTCAGCCACCACTACCCCAGCCGTGTTGTTTTTGACTCCTTCAATGGAGATGGAGGCAACACGGAAGCAGGTTTTGGGGACAAGGAAGAGGATGATGAGGAGGCTGTAGATAGCTCAGAGCAAACAAGTGGAGAAACCGGTTTTCCCGACAGACAGGAACTGTTTCTCACCCTGGACTTGGAGCCAGTACCCCCCGAACCCACCCAAGGCTGCCTCCCGGACCCAGCAGGGGGAGAAGGGACCTCTGGTGAGTGTACCTTTTAAAATACTATACAAGGTTTAAAAGCCAGCATGTTTAATGATTAATTTGCCCTGGCATTCGTGGCTCTCCTGGATATACTCCCAAAGCCTTTGCAAAAGGTTTCTGGGGAGGCAGCCTTATTCCATCCACCATGGTAGGACACTTTACCACTCCAGGCCAGTAGCACATACTCAGTAATCATTGTAGAACAAAGCATTGCAGTGTATGTTTGCTGGCGTTCAAACAACATCTGTTCTTTATCTCTCTGTGTTATCCTCAGGAGAGTGATATCATTCATGGTCACCTGGTTGAAATAGGGTGCTTTTCTTAAGGGGACATTCAGAGGTGCCCATTCCTGCTGGGCTGTTTGCCTATGGCTGAACAGAAATTCAGCCGCTGTTAGCCATGAGGTGGGGGGAGGCAAAATGCGACCTCCTAACGAAAGCACATGTGCTATGTATGTAATGTTAACAGCAAGGTTTAGCGTGAAAGAGTGTACCCATTGTTCTATAAAATGTGTCTTTTCAAATACCACTGTCCCTTTTTTTTTCTCCACCAGCTGCCTGTGTTTCAAGGATCACAGGATCTTCTCCTTCCCAGAGGCTAGCGAAGATTAGAAGGCGAAAAAAACGCACTCGCGATGAAATGTTCTCTGAGCTCATGCTGTCCTCCCACACTGACAGAGCACAGACGAATGCATGGAGGCAGACAATGTCAGAGTGCAGGAAAGCACAAAATGACTGGGAGGAGAGGTGGTGGGCTGAAGAGAGTAAGTGGCGGGCTGAAGAGAGGGCTGAAGCTGAAAGGTGGCGGCAGCGTGATGAGAGGAGGCAGGATTCAATGCTGAGGCTGCTGGAGGATCAAACTAATATGCTCCAGCGTATGGTTGAGCTGCAGGAAAGGCAGCAGGAGCACAGACTGCCGCTACAGCCGCTGTGTAACCAACCGCCCTCCTCCCCAAGTTCCATAGCCTCCCCATCCAGACGCCCAAGAACGCGGTGGGGGGGGCCTCTGGCCACCGAGCCACTCCACCCCAGAGTAACCAAGTAACAGAAGGCAGGCATTCAATAAGTTTTAAACTTTTGAAGTGCTGTGTGGCCTTTTCCTTCCCTCCTCCACCACCCCTCCTGGGCTACCTTGGTAATTATCCCCCTATTTGTGTGATGAATTAATAAAGAATGCATGAATGTGAAGCAACAATGACTTTATTGCCTCTGCAAGTGGTGATCGAAGGGAGGTGGGGAGGGTGGTTAGCTTACAGGGAAGTAGAGTGAACCAAGGGGTGGGGGGTTTCATCAAGGAGAAACAAACAGAACTTTCACACCGTAGCCTGGCCAGTCATGAAACTGGTTTTCAAAGCTTCTCTGATGCGCACCGCACCCTCCTGTGCTCTTCTAACCGCCCTGGTGTCTGGCTGTGTGTAACCAGCAGCCAGGCGATTTGCCTCAACCTCCCACCCCACCAGAAACGTCTCCCACTTACTCTCAAAGATATTGTGGAGCACACAGCAAGCAGTAATAACAGTGGGAATATTGGTTTCGCTGAGGTCTAACCGAGTCAGTAAACTGTGCCAGCGCACTTTTAAACGTCCAAATGCACATTCTACCACCATTCTGCACTTGCTCAGCCTGTAGTTGAACAGCTCCTGACTTCTCTCCAGGCTGCCTATATATGGCTTCATGAACCATGGCATTAAGGGTTAGGCTGGGTCCCCAAGGATAACTATAAGCATTTCAACATCCCCAACAGATATTTTCTGGTCTGGGAAGAAAATCCCTTCCAGCAGCTTTTGAAACAGACCAGAGTTCCTGAAGATGGGAGCGTCATGTACCTTTCCCGGCCATCCCACGTTGATGTTGGTGAAACGTCCCTTGTGATCCACCAGTGCTTGCAGCACTATTGAAAAGTACCCCTTGCAGTTTATGACCTCGCTGGCTTGGTGCTCCGGTGCCAAGATAGGGATATGGGTTCCGTCTATGACCCCACCACAGTTAGGGAATCCCATTGCAGCAAAGCCATCTACTATGACCTGCACATTTCCCAGGGTAACTACCCTTGATATCAGCAGATCTTTGATTGTGTTGGCTACTTGCATCACAGCAGCCCCCACAGTAGATTTGCCCACTCCAAATTGATTCCCGATTGACCGGTAGCTGTCCGGCGTTGCAAGCTTCCACAGGGCTATTGCCACTCGCTTCTCAACTGTGAGGGCTGCTCTCATCTTGATATTCTTGCGCCTCAGGGCAGGGGAAAGCAAGTCACAAAGTTCCATGAAAGTGCCCTTATGCATGCGAAAGTTTCGCAGCCACTGGGAATCGTCCCAGACCTGCAACACTATGCGGTCCCACCAGTCTGTGCTTTTTTCCCGAGCCCAGAATCGGTGTTCCACCGCATGAACCTGCCCCATTAGCACCATGATGCCCACATTGGCAGGGCCTGTGCTTTGAAAGAAGTCTGTGTCCATGTCCTCATCACTCTTGTCACTGCGCTGATGTCGCCTACTCGCCCGGTTTCGCTTTGCCAGGTTCTGGTGCTGCATATACTGCTGGATAATGCGTGTGGTGTTTAATGTGCTCTTAATTGCCAAAGTGATCTGAGCGGGCTCCATGCTTGCAGTAGTATGGCGTCTGCACAGAAAAAAGGCGCAGAATGATTGTCTGCTGTTGCCCTGATGGAGGGAGGGGCGACTGACAACATGGCTTACAGGGTTGGCTTACAGGGAATTAAAATCAACAAAGGGGGTGGCTTTGCGCGAAACTGAATGGCCGCCTCAAGGATAGAACTCAAAACCTCAAGGATAGAACTCAAAACTGGGTTTAGCAGGCCGTCGATTTCACAGAGGGAGGGAGGAGTAAATGAATACAAAACAAATCTGGTCTATTTCTTGTTTCGAGACACTTCGTCTATCTTTATACATCATGCTGGCAGCAGACTGTGCAGTACGACTGCTAGCCATCATCACCTCCTGGGTGCTCGGCAGAAGACGGTGCAGTATGACTACTGGCCATCGTCTTCTGCTGGCTGCAAATTAAAAGACAGTGCACTGCCGGTAGGACTCAATCGCCATGAGACGAAACAAGGGAAATGACCTGACTGAGTCACTCCCATGTTTGCCCAGGCGCCCGATTAAAAGAGCACCCAGGACTACGTCGACGACGGCTACCAGTCATACTGCACTGTCTGCTGCCAAAAGGCAATAAACTGCTGTTGTGTAGCAATGCAGTACCACGTCTGCCAGCACCCAGGAGACATACGATGACGGTGAGCTGAGCGGGCTCCATGCTTGCCGTGGTATGGCGTCTGCACAGGTAACTCAAGAAAAAAGGTGCAAAACTATTGTTTGCCATTGTTTTTACGGAGGGAGGGAGGGAACGGGGGCCTGACGATATGTACCCAGAACCACCCGCGACAATGTTTTAGCCCCATCAGGCACTGGGATTTCTACCCAGAATTTAAATGGGCAGTGGAGACTGCGGGAACTGTGGGATAGCTACCCACAGTGCAAAGCTCCGGAAGTCGACTGTTGCCTTGGTACTGTGGACACAGTCCGCCAACTACATGCACTTAGAGCATTTGTGTGGGGACACACACACTCGACTGTATAAAAACGCTTTCTACAAAACTGACTTCTATAAATTCGACCTAATTGCGTAGTGTAGACATACCCTAACAAGTCTGCTACTCTGAAACCTATCAATTCTGTAAACATCCTTGGTGACTCATGAGTGCACTTTTAAGGAGAGTCCAAGCCTGTGGCTGTAGACATCTTTAACCCTGACTCCCCTCTTGGTTCATGTGGGGTTTTAAGAGGTACACAGCTTGTAACTGCAGACAATTCTGTCTCATATTATGCAGTTATTATTGTTTAATATTTATATTACTGTAGTGCCTGGAGGCTCCATTCAGAATTTGGGGCCCCATTGTGCTAAGCGCTTCACAAACACATACAAAGACATTGGTCCTGCCCTGAAGAGTTGACAGTCTAAAAACTCTCCCGAGTTCTCATAGATTGTGGGAAAAAAACCATATAAACTAACTTTAAACTTAAGCCATAAAGGCTTATGAAAACAGCCAGCTCCCACTCCTCACTGAGGAGAGTAGAACAAAACATCTGCAGTTGTTATGCAGTACCATTTTTGAGGTGTGGCAAAAAAACATAATGGAGAATTTTTTAAAAAGATCCATGACCTCTCTGCTCAGACAGTTTATGATTGATGCTTATTACAGTGTCATTTTAGTGATGTACAACACAGGACAACAGAGCTGTGGATTTTTGTAATATGGACCCCCGTCTGCTAAGAACTGGACTGAGGCCAGGTCTACACTGCAAAGGCTTACTGGCACAGCTGTGTTGGTCAGGGGTGTGAAAAAAACACACACACCCCAGACTGACATAAGTATTTCAGCAACCACCCCCCCATGTAGACACAGCTAAAGAGTCCTTTTGCTGGTATAGTTTATTTTGTTCAGGGAGATGGTTTAACTACATCATTTTGCATCTCCACTAGAGGGGCTCTGCTGGTATAGCTATACAGATAACTGTACAGCTGTATCTGCAGAGCCCTTGAAGTGTAGACCAAGTGGTTCTCAACCAAGGGTTCCCATACCCCGGAGTGTGCACAGAGGTCTTCAACAGGGTACATCAACTCATCTAGATATTTGCCTAGTTTTACAACAGGCTATATAAAAAGCACTAGCGAAGTCAGTACAAACTAAAATTTCATACAGACAATGACTTGTTTATACTGTTCTATATACTATACATTGAAATGTAAGTACAATATTCCTATTCCAATTGATTTATTTTATAATTATATGGTAAAAATGAGAAAGTCAGCAATTTTTCAGTAATAGTGTGGCTGTGGCACTTTTGTATTTTTATGTCTGATTTTGGAAGCAAGTAGTTTTTAAGTGAGGTGAAACTTGGGGATACTCAATAAAAATCAGACTCCTGAAAGGCAACAGTAGTGTGGAAAGATTGAGAGCCACTGGTGAAGACTAGCCAAGAGACTAACAACTAATTGCACAAGGCCAGAAGGGCCAACAGATAACTCTGATTCACTAACAAAACAGGCTGCATTTGAACTAGTAATTTAGAGGTTGAAGTCCTGCACACTGAAGTTAATGGAAGTTTTGCCATTGACTCTACTGGGAGCCCGACTGGGCCTGAAAGACATTATTTACTATGAAAAATAGTGATCAGGATTTGGGTAGATCATCAGAGCTTTGCAGGGACCCTTTCCCAATCTACTGCACCTTCAAGTGCCCGTATCCTGAGCTTTCAAGTGGTGAGTCCTTCCAGGAGTTTGTTTCTTCTTCTTTCCATTGAACTGTCGTGTCAGCACATCTGGACTGTGCTAGTCCCTTCTCAAATGGGAACAGCTGTGAGAAATCCATGTGATATAGATCATTGTTAGGGTTATAGTTGTATAATTTTTGTTTGTTTTTATCCCTGACAACACGGGTTGCTAACATTTCTGGAAGCTGTATGAGTAGTTTTAATATTTCCTATTATGGGTTGCTTTATGTAATTGGTGTTATATAACTCCGTAAGTAAGTGTCCCACTGTTTCAGTGCTATGGACAATAACATTTACATAGAAACCTCACTCCCCATGCAGGCACTTTTTTTTAAGAGATGGAGTGAAGGAAATGTTGGAACCATGTGTCTCTAATACTGTCTTGCTCAGGAGAGCCAGTCCTCTGTAATCACAATCCTTTCTCTGTCAGGGCACCTCTCCATTGGAATTAGCACGTTTGAACTGCTGACTAAATGATGGTAATAATAATGACTGACATTTATAGTGTCTTCACCAAGAAGGAGCCAAAGCATTTTACTGATTTACAAACCATGGGTTAGCTGCTCAGCTGGTGTAAATCAACATAACTACATTAAAGTCAGGCTAGGAGCTCTGCTGATTTACACCAGCTGAGGATCTGGCCCTATATACTGCATGTGCATGCACACGCACACACACTGCTTTGATCTTGAGCAATCGTAAAGTGCTTCACTCTATGCAAGGGGATTATTGTACCCACCACTGAAATGCAGCTGCAGCAGGGGTGGAACATGCAGTTATCTAAGAGCACACAGCAAAATCATCAAACGGTTTAGAAAAGGAAGTAGAAAAAAGCACTGGAGCCAGTTGACACTATAGGAGTAATATCAGGCAGAATTCAATTTTGGCCAGGAAACTAGCAAATCATGCCCTGGATACGGTAATGATCACAGGAAGCCAGAACATAGCATTAAAGTTTTATCCAAAGGATAGCACCTGCAGTAGTGCAGCACATCCTAAGACGGTACTTGTTCAATTCTTACTCACAGGGAGGGACAAGGTCACCCTCTACTAAGTCACCAACATCACTTATTGTGACACCTGATGTTTCTTTGGAGGTCTCTAAGTCAAGAACTGTCCAAGCCCGAGTCTGTTTGGCTTGGCAGCCAAGTACCTTGGGAGTAGAGAAAAACACTGCAGACAATATATCCTCCTTGTTTACTTTGACCAAAATAGATCTGGCACAATGGCTCAGGAATGAACTAATCGGCAGAGAATTAATTGGCATGTTTGTTCAAAGGCAGAAACAACTTGAGGAACAAATCCCAGGCTGGATGGCTCCAGGGGGCTCAAGCTGCCAGTAAGGAACACGGCATAGTGGAAACTATGGATGGTAAGAGAGGTTGCACAGACTTGCTGGATGCCAAAGAGTTGTGTGCTGTGCAATGGGGAACCAGGGGCACTGATGAGAGGAGACTGCTCAAGAGAGGGTCCACTTTAAAAAGGAACTCCGCTGCCACTGATTGATGTTTTCACTTCTGTAAGGCTCCCATGTGTCTGAGGAGATGTTCAGCTTGAATGGACAGGAGGGAAGGGCAAGAAAGAGAAGCTAGAAGAGGTTCCAAAGAAAGATTGGGGAAATGTGTGAAGCAGAGATATGAAGAGGGACACGTCATACACTACAAGCTGAAATCCAAAGGGGCCGGTGAGGAGAGAAGAAAAAGAGAGAGAGATACTTTGAAGCCTCATCACAGGATTGCCCTCTGGAGTCCAGGTAAAGTTTATTTACAATTCTCTGCTCTCCTTATCAGGAAGAAGTTGTGCCTTCTTCATGAGGAGACACAGCTGAGCTTCTAAAAAGTCTGGTCAGTAGAAGGGAGAGAATGAACCTGCAAGAAGATGCAGGAAGAGGAGAGAAAATCTGTCTTAACACCTGTGTCCTTTGTTGGACTGGCTTAGACCTGAAGGCTGTATGAGTGCTACTGGATTGCATTGGAGGGGAGAGGGTATTAGTGTGCAGAATGAAAGGAGGAAGAAAAGAAAGAATGTGCAAGTCCCGAAGACAGGGAGAAATAGAGTGCAAGTTCTGAAGGAGTCTGTGTGTGTATGTTCTGAGACCTAAAAGAGAGGGGGAATGTGTTCTGAAGGAGAGAGAGAATATGCACTCTGAAAAAGTGTATGTACATTCTGAAGAAAGGGCAGAAATTGTGTACACATCCTCAGGACAGAAAGGACCAACAATATTTTCACTGCTGCTCTGCTTTGCAGCAATACCTTTATTGGTACCAGCCTAATACCAGGACGGTTCACTCCTTTCAGTCAGTATGCCTATCTGTCTGAAGCAGGGGTGGGCAAACTACGGCCCGGGGGCCACATCTAGCCCTCTAGCTGGTTTAAACTGGCCCTCGAGCTCCTGCTGGGGAGCGGGGTCGCAGGCTGCTCCGCACGCGTGTGCCGAGGCTCCTGAAAGCAGCAGCATGTCTCCGCTCTGGCTCCTACATATAGGGGCAGCCAGGGGGCTCCCTGCACTGCCCCCGCCCCACGCGCCACCCTGCAGCTCCCATTGGCCGAGAACTGCGGCTAATGGGAGCTGCAGGGGTGATATCTGCGGACAGGGAAGTGCGTAGAGCCACCTGGCTGCACCTCCACGTAGGAGCCGGAAGAGAGACATGCCACTGCTTACAGGAGCTGCTTCAGGTAAGCACCGCCCGGAGCCTGGACCCCTGGCCTCCTCCCGCACCCCAACCCCCTGCCCCAGCCTGGAGCCTACTCCCGCATCCTGAACTCATTTCTGGCCCCACCCCAGAGCCCACCAGCCCAGCCAGAGCCCTCACCCCCTCCTGCACCCCAATCCCAATTTCGTGAGCATTCATGGCCCACCATACAATTTCCATACCAAGATCTGGCCCTCAGGTCAAAAAGTTTGCCCACCCCTGGTCTGAAGCATCAGTTTCTGTAGCTGCCAGCCTGCAGGTCTTCCATTAAGGTCAGGGGATCTGTCTGGTTATCAGGATGCTCAGTCTATTTGCAAGATCAGTCAGGTCTGCTTTCAAATGACCATATGCAAAATGAACAAATTTGTTTATAATTACATGCAAAACACCACTAGTATCAATGGGGCATTAATGCAGAAATGGCAAGCCCTTAAAAGTCAGGAAATTCCAAAAGTTAATGTTACTCCCACCTAGGGTAACCAGATGTCCCGAATTTATAGGGACAGTCCAGATTGTTGGGTCTTTTTCTTATGTAGGCTCCTATTACCCCTTCACCCCCGTCCCGATTTTTCACATTTGATGTCTGGTCATCCTACTCCCACCTGAACTCAATAAGGTATTCCATTCTCTCTCTCTCTCTCTCTCTCTCTCTCTCTCTCAGTATATGTATATTTGTTATTTTATATATATATATGTAACAAATTATACCAATTACAATTAACATTTAACAAGGAATAGAAATAGAAAACACAGCAGAGATACAAAGTGCTGAGTTAATACTGTGGGATTTTTTCTGACATTTCTGTGATATTTCAACTATAAACAATTAAGTTTATATTTATATTTTCCTTCTTTATACTTGGGGAGCTTATAAACCGAATCATTTTTTAAGCAAAGCTTGTAAACTCTTTGATTGCGGGCTTATGTTTAAAGACCTCCCAGCCTGGCAGTCCTCTTTCCTGTGGAACTGTCAGTATTTTCAACATCCTGGCTCTCACAGTTGTAACGGAACTGTCCTTAACCGAGGTGTTCTTTACTGACCTTGTATGCTCCCAGATATGGAGCTATTTGGCTGGAGGACTTTAAAAGCTCATTTGGCTTTACTTGTGGACTAAGACGGTGTTAGCTGGGTGTCCAATAAGAAATGCATCCTCAAAATATTGCACATTAAAAAACAAAAAATAGAAAAGTGCTAGCAGAATGTGCAGAAATTACATATTGAACATTTTAAATTTTTTTTTTAAAGCAAATTTGTCTTGCTGCAAAAGTGTCCATTATATCTACAAAATGAGCCTAGCTTGATTTTTCTAACTTCTGGTGGTTCTGATTTACTCAAGCACAACATTTCTGGTAAGACTATGTGTATTTTATTCCCGTGCAAATAACGCAAAATGATTCATTCGCTATTGTTGACATTTTTCAAGAAAATTGAATTTTGGGCTAAAAATAAACAGAGAAAATGTCAGCCTTAAAAGGAATTTGAGAAAGTCATGAGCAACTGAAAACAAAGGGAAAGGAGTTTCACATAGAAGGCACAAGCCTAATTCACTGTTACCCTTCATTTTCTGCAGTGAAATCAAATGGAAACATTTTACATCTACTTTGCATTCACTTTTTTTGGTGTAAATGACAGTGGGGGCATAGGCCCCACATTTTAGACATAACTATAATAATTGCTACCTCTAGTCACTGAAATCCTGATCTCAGACTGAATCGAGGGTCGAGCCAGCATCAATCACCCCAGTATGCTCAGAAGTAGAATCAGAAGACAATATGGATATAACAGCAGGTGGAAAAGCAGTTAATAATTTCAGCCCATCTTGTTATAAGGCAATCTCAGAGTCCTGATCCAATGTAATGAGTACAGTATGTACTCATCAGGCTTCCGAAGGCATTGGCCTCTTTGAAATGGAGGCTGTATTTGGCACTGGGACTGCATAACCTAGAAAATTCCCAGCTGCACTAGCAGAAAACATTAGTTGTGTACAGTACTGAACTGAGTGGTTGAATGTTTTCTCTCTGTGGGACTCAGGACAGAGACAAGGGAAATCTCCCTAGCTATATCTTTGTCTCTGCTTACCTGATATTTATAGGGATTAGAACACCTCAGCAAGGCCCTTTGTTTTCAGTTTTTAATGAAAAATTCCTGGGTTTTGCAAAAGTTCTTTTTAATTTTTTACCTATTTTCATGCAAATTTTGGACCACTCAGGTACAAGAATATACCGATTATGTTAAGAAAATCCAATCCATTCCATTAGGTGCATGTGTTCATGTTAGTAATGAATTAGTCTCGGTGTAAATGCGAGGCTCTCTGTCAAAGCAAGGCAATGCAGTGGAAGACACACACACACATGTACATAAGTGCTCAACTTCTAAAAAATGAAGTGCCAGAACTCCCTGGACCTGGCTCCTTGCTTGGGAAGGAGAGAGGGTGGCTTTGTAACTTGGGCAGCCCAGGAAACCGAGCTCCTGTCCAGTGATGATCTGCCAAAATCTTAACAACCGGTTTCCTATAAAAAATTCTGATTTAAGGGTTGTGCCCCGGTATGTATTTTTTTGTACCAACAGGGTTACCATACGTCCGTATTTTCCCAGACGGCGATTTAAGAACAAAAAGCCTGACCTGTCCGGGAAAATACGAATGTATGTTAACCCTGCCTAAAGTTTTTTTTTAAAAAGATGGGCCTGAACTAGAAATGAGCTCCGTTTCACATGTGTGGGTCCCCGCCACTCCCTGGGGGTGTGCTAGGGTGACCAGATGTCCCGATTTTATAGGGACAGTCCCGATCTTGGGATCTTTTTCTTATATAGCCTACTATTACCCCCCACCCCCTGTCCTGATTTTTCACACTTGCTGTCTGGTCACCCTAGGGTGTGCACATGTGTGGGTCCCAGCTGCTCCCTGCCCCCCTCAATGAAGCAGGTGTGCAGGGTTACTGCCCTGGGAAGTGCAGGGCACCAGTGGATGTGGGGCCAGTTGCAGACAGGGGCGTGGGGCAGGGCTAGCTGGAGGCGGGGGGGCAGGGCTGGCTGGAGACAGGAGGGTGCGGGGTTGGCTGGAGGCAAGGGGGTGTGGGGCTGGCTGGAGACAGGGCAGGGCTGACTGGAGGTAGGGGCTGGCTGCAGGCAGGGCAGAGGGGTGCAGGGCTGGCTGGAGACAGGGGCTGGCTGGCTGCAGGGGCTGGCTGCGGGCAGGGTGGTGGGTGCTCACACGGAGAGCAGCAGGACGCAGCCCAGGCCCAGCAGAGCAGCGGGGGACCCACCAGGCAGCATTGGGAGCCCCAGGACCAGGGGAGCAGCAGCAGCAGCAGCAACAGGGCTGGTGCCCAGGGCCAGGCAGCAGCCCACATGGCTCCTGCCGCGCAGCACCCCCGGCGGCCGGAGGAGGAATTACATCACTTCCCGGCCAGACCCCATCAAAGCCTCAGCGCCCCCTGCAGTGAAGCAGGTTAACAACCGGTTCTAAAACTGCTTCAAAATTTAACAATTGGTTCAAGCGAACCGGCTCCAGCTCACCACTGCTCCTGTCTCTCCTTCCAGAATGGGTCCAGAAGTGGAAGAGGTGGAGGAGGCAGCATGAGGACATGGCATTCTCACCTTCTCAACCTCTTCCACTTCTGGACCTGCTCTGGTAGGAGAGATGGAGGCTCAGAAACCTGCCCAGTTTACTGAGTTGCCATTTCTCATTCCAGAGTGGGGAGCAGGGTCAGAAACACTCTCACTTTTCTCTATTTGTTGCTTTTTTTCTGTCCTTCCATGCCCCAGTATTAGCCACAATATTTACTAGCAAACTGATGTTAATTTTTTGCACCGATTTTCATCTGATTTTTATGTTTTTATAATAAACATCAATACATTCCTGGGAAATTTTAAACAAAATAAAAACCCAAAACACAGGGCCTTGCACATTAGAAATACAGTATCTCGGGGACAAATGTTTAACGCAAACAAGAGAGGCTGAATTGGCAGGGAACATGGGGTTGGAAACTGAAATGCTGGCAGCATTAATTTATTGTAGAGCATGGATTCAAGGAGACTTGGAAAGCACAAGTGTTGATCCTGGAAGCGCTGTTCTTGAGGTAGTGAGCTCACACAGCTCTCTTATCATGTGGTAGTGCGGAATTAGCAGGCCAAAGGGGGGAGACTGTTACAGTTTAATATTTAGTATGGCTGTTAAACAATTTAAAAAATTAATCGCAATTAATCATGAGATTAATCGCACTGTTAAACAATAACAGAATACCATTTATTTAAATATGTTTTATGTTTTCTACATTTTCAAATATATTGATTTCAGTTACAACACAGAACACAAAATGTACAGGGCTCACTTTATTTTTTATTACAATATTTGTGCTTTAAAAAACAAAAAAAAAATTGTATTTTTCAATTTACCTCATACAAGTACTGAAATGCAATCTCTTTATCATGAAAGTTGAACTTACAAATGGGGATTCATGTCCAAAAAATAACTGCATTCAAAAATAAAACAATGTAAATCTTTAGAGCGTACAAGTCCACTCAGTCCTACTTCATGTTCAGCCAGTCACTCAGACAAACAAGTTTGTTTTGCATTTGCAGGAGATAATGCTGCCCGCTTCTTGTTTACAATGTCACCTGAAAGTGAGAACAGACATTTGCATGGCACTTTTGTAGCTGGTGTTGCAAGATATTTACATGCCAGATGCACTAAAGATTCGTATGTCCCTTCATGCTTCAACCACCATTCCAGAGGACATGCGTCCATGCTGATGACAGGTTCTGTTCAACAATGATCCAAAGCAGAGCAGGCCAACATGTTCATTTTCATCATTTGAGTTAGATGTCACCAGCAGAAGGTTGATTTTCTTTTTTGGTGGTTCGGGTTCTGTAGTTTCTGCATCAGAGTGTTGCTCTTTTAAGACTTCTGAAATCATGCTCCACACCTCTTCCCTCTCAATTTTGGAAGGCACTTCGGATTCTTAAACCGTGGGTCGAGTGATGTAGCTATCTTTAGAAATCTCACATTGGTACCTTCTTTGCGTTTTGTCAAATCTGCAGTGAAAGTGTTCTTAAAATGAACAACATGTGCTGGGTCATCATCTTAAAGTGCTATAACATGAAATATATGACAGAATGTGGGAAAAACAGATCAGGAGACATACAATTCTCCCCCAAAGAGTTCAGACAAAAATGTAATTAACGCATTATTTTTTTAATGAGTGTCATCAGCATGGAAGCATGTCCTCTGGCATGGTGGCTGAAGTTTGAAGAGGCATATGAATATTTAGCATATCTGGCACATAAATACTTTGCAATGCCAACTACAAAAGTGCCATGCAAACACCTGTTCTCACTTTCAGGTGACAAGAAGCAGGCAGCATTATCTCCTGTAAATGTAAACAAACCTGTTTGACTTAGCGATTGGTGAACAAGAAGTAGGACTGAGTGGACTTGAAGGCTCTAAAGTTTTACATTGTTTTGTTTTTGAGTGCAATTATGTATCAAAAAAAATCTACATTTGTAAATTTCACTTACATGATAAAGAGATTTAACTACAGTGCTTGTATGAGATGAACTGAAAAATACTATTTCTTTTGTTTATCATTTTTACAGTGCAAATATTTGTAATGAAAATAATATAAAGTGAGCACTGTACACTTTGAATTCTATGTTGTAATTGAAATCAATATATTTGAAAATGTAGAAAAACATCCAAAATATTTAATAAATTTCAATTGGTATTCTATCGTATACAGTGTGATTAAAACTGCGATTAATCACAATTAATTTTTGAGTTAATTGTGTGAGTTAACTGCGATTAATTGACAGTCCTAATATTTAGACAAAATTGTCTAATCTTCAGACACTGATCACGTCAGGGTATGTCTACACTGTACCTGAACATCCACAACTGGCCTGTGTCAGCTGACTCAGGCTCATGGGACTCAGGCTGCGGGGCTGTAAGACTGCGGTGTAGACATTTGGGCTCAGCTGGAGCCCAAGCTCTGGGACCCCTTGAGGGGGAGGGTCCCATAGCTCAGGCTCCAGCCCAAACACCTCCAAGGTAATTTTACAGCCCCACAACCCAAACCCTGTGAGCCTGAGTCAGCTGGCACAAACCGGAGACTGCAACATTTTACATCTTGCCCTTCGTATACAGTCCATCAACCCTCCCCCTACTTCATCTGCCATCTCATTGTGGTCCAGAGAGCTCAGTCTACCTTCCACACCCTCCCTTTTTCCACAGGCTGGAAAACCTACAGTACCTGCCCCTGGTCACCCTCCTGACAGAGGTTGGGGAGAATGCCCTTCAGATACAGAGAGCTCTCTTTGACCTGTCCATTTTACACATACTGGCTGCAGACCTTAGAGTATCCCATGCACTCAAATGGGGGCTTTACTTCTGCCACTTCTCTGGAAGGGAGAGTGGAGCTGGCAAGTGTGTCCTAAAGCTGCTTGGCAGCCTCCTTGCAGCTCAGGCAGCATGTGACTGACAATGTCCATCTATCCCACCTCCATTCTCTCAGTCAATCACCACATCAAACAGAGTAACCTGAGTGTGATTGAGACAAAACCCGTTTCTCTTACCTTTCAATCTATGCCCTCCAAGTGGCACTGGCAGCAGGCCATCAGCAATCCATTTTGTACTAAGGTACCTGCTAAGAAATCAAGGGGGCCTTTCCAGTACAGAGTTCAAATTTCCAGGCTGTCAAGGTCTGTCCTTAATTCACTCTGACTCCCTGGTGAAACATTGCAGACAATGTCCCAGACCTGGAATAGGCTGAAGGGTTATATCATCACACACACACAGAAAAAGTACTGGGGACCTCACACACCATGCTACACAGGGTAGACTTGGCAACTGGTCAGGGTCTCCAGCCTATAAATGGAAAGTGGGGAGGATGAAGGCTAAGGCTGGAGTTGAAATCTTACAGCAAATTTTCTGAATTTCTAGCATTTAGGATTTTTTTTATTACAAATATAACAGTCTACTAACATTGTTTTAAACAGCAACAATAGACCTTCGGAATATAATGCCTGATCCAAAGCCCATGTCTTCAAAGTTCTTTGGTTCAGGCCTATAAAGAATATGATCCTGCAAGCTCTTACTCGTGTGAGTAGTCCTTACTAGTGAATTGATTTCCATGGGACTACCTAAGGGAGTAAAAATAATTTACATGGGTAAGGATCCGAGATATGGGACCTTAAATCAATTATTATTATGAAATAATACTTAAATGATAATAAATAATACTGTAGTTGACTCTCAAGAATTCAAGGAATCGGGTAGAAGGGGAACTGGTCTAAGGGGCCCTGGAAATAAAACATCTGGGTCTTTTATTTTATTTGAACATTTGATGTTTCAAAGAGCCGGAGATTACATAGGTTGGGTTTTCAATACCAGATGTGGGGAGATTTTATTATCACCTTTTATTTCATACATATAGACTGATCAAAGTAACACGGTACTGAAATAGGCAGAGGCTGAGGATAAGGATTATGGTGGATGATTTCCTTTGGGGTATTTTTAAATGAGTTGAAAAGCAACCCAGCCTCCCTGATCTGAGCTGCATTGTAAGACAGTTTGAGATTAGAAGCCCCAGAGTTTAGTAAACCCTTTCCTATTGGGAAAGCTTAAAGAGATTTTCTTATATAGACAATAAACAAAGTGAGCCCAATAGGCTAGGGCTCATTTATTCAGAAAGGAGAAGAGAAAGGGGAGCCATGGTTCCAACAATGAATAGTACAGAGAAGGTCAGTGAAGGTATTTTTACCACAGGCCACAGTGATGCATTTCTGGTAAAAATCAAACTTTTTAAAAAGAGTTCTGCATTTTGGCAGCCTTTGGTGAGATTAGCTCTGGGCATGTATGTAGGTGGGTGGGTGTTACGGGAAGGACAATTCCCTTTTTTCCATTTAAAAAATGATTAAGAGGATGAATTTTGATCACAAATCCCTGATATGTGAAATGCATTACTTTTTACATAGTGTGTCATTTTAATATTAATATCACTGTATTTATATTGCTACTGTGACTATGAATAAAAATAAGCATGATGTAAAATAAAAAATAATTAGTTATTTAAATATAATGAAATAAAATGGTGCACTCAGATTCCTCCTTATTTGTCTCAATTTCTGCTATACATTGAGAATGCTAAATGGTTGAACTGAAACTTCTCCCAGGCTACTAGGAGACGAAGGTCATATGTCACTGGAAAGGTAATTTAATTTCCTCAAAGTTTGCAGTAAGGTCTTCGATTTGACGTATGACCTGAATGTCACAATAATTTGGGCTTTCTAAATGTGCCCATTTCTCAAATGGGCACCTCCATGACTATGATTAATAACTAGAATATAGATCACATAAATCACTGCTAATAATCCTGAATGGTAACATGAATTTGGCAATGTACTATTGCATCAATGGAACAGATTTCTATTTATACACAGTATGTGCAGAATTGGTGTTTCTAGTCAGTTCCTAGATGGACAGCTGTCCATGTTACAAAAACTACCAGCATCACCACAGCTGGGATTACCTGACTCCTGTGTTGGCAGTCTTAACAAAGGGGCAGAAAGAAAAGGTCACAGACACTGATTTGTCCTCTTACATTTATACATAATCCCCACACAGTAAATCCTATAGCCTAGAAATGAATTAAATTATACTGGGAAAGATCCTGGAGTAGAAGGAATGTGAGGAGCTTTCCCCTCTGATCTATATGTTATATACATCCTGGAGATAAACTGAGGACTTTGGTTTGCAGGGGTAGTCATCTTAGTACCTTTCACCCAGCACCAAATTATGCTTAAAAAATTAACTCTTCATAGTTCAGATCGTCTGCAGGGAGGAAGGACAATATAGAAGGCAAGACACAAGCGAGGGAATGCAGGGCTTGATCCAGCATCCAATGACATTAATGGAAAAGCTCCCATTTACTTCATTGGATACTGAATTACTCCCTAAAAGATGTGATTTGCATTCTTGCCTCTACCATAATCTTCTTCTAAAGCTTGACAAATCAATTCACCAATTTATACCTTAATCTTTGTAACTGTAAAATGAGGATATGTTTCCTTACCTCATGGTGGTCTAGTAGGACTTACTTTGCTAGTATTTGTAAAGTGCCTTGAGGTCCTTGGGTGGAAGGTGTTATCAAACTGCAAAGAATTATTAAGAAAAATATTGTATTAATTACTTCATATTTATGGGAGCCCTGTACCCCTCAATTGTTTGAGAAAAACATTGCAGGGAATTGTAGGATAGGTCCAATTGCTTATATAGAAGTTGAATTGACCTCAGCATTCTCTTAAATGGATTTGCCATCAGAGGGACAGAAAGAGAAGAGAGCAGGAAGGATTAAAGGGATGAATGATATTATCTGTCTCACTGCAGAAGTAAGAAGCTGAAGGTTCAGCTAGCCTCCATCATGGGTGTTCTCCCAGTTCTCCTCTTCTTCCTCCTCCTGCTCAACTGTGGTTGTCAGAAGGACTTTCTGAATCAGCTTCAGAGGTGGAACTACAGAGAAGGAGGTAAGAGACACAGACAGGGGGAATCCAAGAGAGAGAGTATGGAGAAGATTATCTTAAAGTGGCTGACAAAGGTTTAGGTTAGTTCTTATTTTATCCCTAGTAAAACCTGCAATCCTCAATCTGGACTGCTCATTTTAGGGTCCTACTGACAGAAGAAGGTCTGACAGGTTTCAGAGTAGCAGCCGTGTTAGTCTGTATTCGCAAAAAGAAAAGGAGTACTTGTGGCACCTTAGAGACTAACAAATTTATTTGAGTATGAGCTTTCGTGAGCTACAGCTCACTTCATCGGATGCATCGGAAGAAGGTATGGGATAAGAGCGGGGTTACTATCCATTGTTTAGGAACAGGAGAGATGTGGTCAGGATAAAAATATGAACCGCTATAATTCTTCACTCAAAACACAACCAACACTCCCTCACTCCAGGCCCAGCACAACCATTGTGTGGTTTTCTCTGCATTTCCTGGTTCTGGCTGTTCTAGCAGCTGGGAATAGCCATGGCATACGAATGCCTCTCAACTACATCTATATCCTCCAGGGAACATCCACAGAAAATACTTTATGCTCCACTGACTCCAAACCTGTCCCGTACTCCCCTTATATAAAAAGAAATCTCCAGGGGACTGATGTTTTACAAATCCCTTACATTGTGAGAGAGAGCATAAAAGGTCTGTGAGGCAAGGATAAAATGCGGCCTCTTTGTCTGGGAGGATGGGTCAGTTTGATGCAGGGTTTTGAGAAAGGCAAATAGCTCTGAGCGCACTACTCTATTTTCAAACAGATAATACAGAGAAACCTACGGCTGAGAAAAAGGTCTATTGTTCTCCATGTGTGAGGAAAACAAGAGAGTTTCTGCATCCAGGAGGAGGGCTGGGTAGAGTACATGTTTAGGAGATAGGAACCCAGTGAGATTGGTGAAGGATTTTTGTCCAGAAGTAGTAGGAGGACCCTGGCAGCTGGGAGTCAGGTTGAGAGGTTCTTATCTTAGTCAGTGCAGTGGGGCTCGGGAAGAGGGGTGTCCGGTGACAGTAGGAGGGTAAAAAGCAGTGGGAGGCGGTGGAAGGTATTTGTTGGGGAAGCGTTAGCTCTCATACTTAGTCTCTCAAGAGGAGTATATCAATGCAATTTACTGAGAATGAGCATATGGTTCTCATCCAGGGTGCCCTCTGAGTTAAGCGGGAAAATGTGAAGGCCCGTCCTACCAAATGAGATAAACGGCTAATGAGTTTCTTTGTTCCCTCAAATCTCCTCTCCCATGGCATTCTGCTAACGCAGCAGACAAAGTCAACATCCACGGCATTAACAGTGTCACTCGTATGCTGGAGAAATGGGGGAACAGCATCTTCTGGCAAATGAAACACTCCTTACTGAGTCACCCTAACACTCTGCTGCCCGAGTTCTCCAGGTAACTCCCATCAGCTAATGGCAGGATTCAGCGTTCAGATCAGCGTCCTCTCTCTGTGTATGTTGCATCATTCCACTGTCCTCATCCTCCTACTCATCCCAAAGCAGGAGGAAATAGCACATACTACGAAATGCTCCCTGAACAATTTTTGAATAGCTGAATATCCTGTAGGTTAAATATTGCTAAATATTTCCTAATAACCATTATTAGATTGTGGAAAAATGCTCTCAAAGGAAGAGCAGGAAGCCCCATTAAAAGAGACATAGAAAGCTTGGCTGGACAAAGTAGTTGAGTTGGGAATACGCTGCAAGGAAAATCTAGAATTGGCCAGGGGGCAGTGAAGGGGAGATCTGGAATCTCTATGATTTTAGTCTATGTAACTTCTCTAGTTACACAAAACTGCTCTCTAGTCCATCAACTCACATTTTCCCAGCTCGTATTTCAGAAATTACTAACCACTGTGAGTTTAACACAGTCCTCGTATGTTGTTGTAGCCCTAGGCTACTGACAGATAGGAAGCATGAGTCTAACCATAAGGAAGAGAGAAAGAGGAAAGGAAATAAAACAATGTATAAAAAGTCAAATTTCACTCAGGGCAATGCTACTGAATGCTACCATTGAAGAACAAGTAGTTCTCATTCATAACACAGGCTTTTCTCTAACGAGAAACAGCTGTCTAGGAAATGCTAGAATCAGAGGGGTTGAAAAGGGGGTGGGGGGGCAGGGATTTGCAAAAAGGTTTCTCCCTGCTTTGTTTTGTTTCAAAAATTTCAAGTTAGAAAAAAAATGGACAAGCTCTATAGCTGGTCCAAAAAAAAAAAAAAGAAACATTATTGCAAATATATCATCAATATCTTTCCCGTTTATTTTCTGACTTTCAACCCAGCTCTAGGTATCAGGGTGAAGTTCACTTGTGCAGAAGGCCTGTACAATGTCTATTCAAATTAAGGTTTAAGTGGGATTTAGTTGGTAGTTAGGTCATGTGTGGGCTCTTCAAAAAGGGCATGAATTTCCTTCTAAATACTGGTATCAATATAGTTTGTTCCCCCTCCAATTTTATAGCATTGTATTACAGTTCTTAGATTGTAAATTCTTCAGGGCAGGGACTGTGACTTAAATATTTGGGGGGAAAATATAACACATGGTGGCTGCTACTGGATTAATAACAACAATAATAACAAATAACAGTTGAGACTCTAAAGTTATCAGATCTACTCAGTTACGCAGGGTTGAGACTTGGATGGAAGATCTCCAAAAGAAACTAGACGCTGGTATAGCTAACAGCGTTAGTGATTCAGGGCAGCTCTCTTCCCTCTAACTCTGTACTAAGCCAGATGGTCCAGCATGGTGCTAAGGGGTGTGATGTCTTTCAGACAGGATGTAAGACTTTGCTCCAGGACATTTGTGCCCATTAAAGATCCCCTGACACTTTCACAAGACTAGGGGTGCTAGCCTGGTTATCTTGGCAAGTTTTAGCTTGGATAATTCCATTCTGCCCACTCAAATTACTCTGGCAATTTCAGTAGAAAATGCTATTCTTCACTTCCTAACCTAAAAGGCTGTGAAGTGGTCTACATAGCCCAGTATTTGGAGATATATATCCCTTTGCTCACCACTGGTCTAAATTTTCAACAGTAACTAGTGATTTTGGAAGCCTAACTTGTGACACCTTAAAGGACCATGATTTTCAGAAAGTGCTGAGCACTTGTCCTCTAAAAATCAGGCCCCTTTAAGGAGTCTCAAGTTGGGCACCCAAAAACTGAAGGACTCTAGATCACCGGTCCCTTCTGAAAATTTAGAGCCCATTTTATGTATCACTTGGGAATCTGCCAGGATTAAAGACACTATAAAAGTGTAAGATATAAAAGTGTAGATAGTTGTTTTACTTTCTGTCTTAAGTAGTGGTTCCAGGTCTGTGGTCATTCTACCTGTGCTGCCCCCTCTTTCTACAGCCTCCATCCCGTCTCCAAGGCACTTGATGACCTTCTGAAGGAAGTACGTTCAATGAAGAAGAGGCTGGAAGAGCTGAACGAACGACTCAGTGTAATGAGCAGGGCCTTCTTTCCTACCCGATTCAATGCCCTGAGGGGCCAGAGGCTCAGCAGTGTGCAGCTGAGAAGACTCCCTTTTCAGAGGAGGAGGATGTATATCCGCAGGAGAGTTCAGCGGAATTAGCTCTCTTCCAAAAAAACAACAAACATTTCTATCTTTCTCTCTTCTGCAAGTCTTTATCAATGAGAGACTATTAGACTGAATAAAGTAACACATGTATGAGTGAGGGTCTGGATGCCTGAGGAGATTGGCAATTATGGGTTATGGAGCTGCCTTGCAAATCTAGGTCATTGGGTCAAATCCAGTGCAGCTCTGTGATGATGGCTGTGTGGTGACCCATGTGTGATGAGTTGTTGATCTCAATCCAGTTAAGTGTTTGTATATTTCCCCTATACAGTCATCCCCACATTTCCTTTGGATTGCCAGCTATATCCCTTCTATACAGATCAGACGCCTTTTTCTCTTTATCCTACTTCACAGAGAACTATGGACTCGGGGTTGGGGATCACGTATACAGATGGACACTTATGCCAAAATTTTCAAATGTTAGGCACCTAACTTCAAATTTAGGTACCAAAATAAACGTGATTTGATTTTCAATGTGCTAATCATTTGACTTCAGGGAGAATTGTGCTTGCTTATCTCCACTAAAAACAAACCAGACCACTTTTATTTAGATGCGAAAAATTAAGCAGCTACATTTTAAAATTTTGGCCTCAATCTATAAACTGTACATATAAAGCAAGTTCTGTTGATAAGCAGGTGTTTTTAAAGAGTGTGAGGGAGGAGGGACTTCACAAGGCATTGGATAACAGGGAACAGTGCCTAAATTTTCAAACATTGCTAGTGATTTAGGGTGCCTCAGTTTTGGGTGGCCCATTTTAAGACATTGTATGGGGCTTGTTTTTTTATAAAGTGCAGAGCACCCACCTTCTGAAAATCAGGTCCCTTTTAGGCATCTATTTAGGGTTGCAAAAATCACTAATCATTTTTGCAATGTAGGCCCTGATCTTGACAGCAGTCTTTAAAACACTGCACTGCCAACCGAGCCACTTGGGCACAGATCCTCAAATGTATGTAGGCACCTCACTCACACTGATTTCAGTGGGATTTAGGCTCCTAAATACAGTTGAGGATCTGGGCCTTGGAGACCAGGAGCCAGATTTTCAAAAATATTTAGGCTCCTAAAGATGCAGATAGGTGCCTAGTTGGATTCTCAGAAGTGCCTCAGTAGGTTAGGTGCCGAACTCACCTGGTTCCAGTCTGTCCCCAGATGATTAACCAAGGAGGAGAGGAGCTTTCCTGGTTCAGTTATAGCACAGATTTATCACTCGGTGAGCATATGATACATACCCTTGTAACCACTATATTCAGTTTTGTTTGATTTAAATGTAGATTTCTAGACCAGTCAGATAGTTAGCATGCTTAGCTGTTATGAGAGACCTTGGTTTGAGTCAGGAGAAAATGGCAGATTTTCTTTCCAGTAAACCTCTGTGAAGTACTTCTCCTCTTAAGGCTTTACATCTCAGGAGTTTCCTTGAGTCACAGGACTTCCCTTTTGAAGTTCATCAGTGAAACTCCATTTGAATAGCAGAAGGAAGTTGTAGGAAAATGATGCACTCTCTCCTTCCTTAGTCACCCTCCCTGCAGTGTTTCTGCTCTTGCTAGCTTTGGGAAGAAAGTAAGAGACTACTAAGAACACAAACAAACCATGATTTGGATTTCTGAACCAATGAAACTCCTGTGTCTTACCTCTCCTCACTGAACATAAGAAACATAAGAACATAAGAACTAATGTAAGAACTGACCAAAATATAGGCTTAGAGTGGGAGAAATTTGCCCCTGTGCAGAGGACCCACACAGGACCTATGCATCACTTAAGTTCTAGTTAAGGCCTCAAAAGATGGTTTAGATGGGACATAAGTGGTACACAGCCCTTGTGTGGACCTTCTGCATACGGGTGAATTTCACCCAATGAAAATTAGATGAAAATCAGGCAAAGTGGTGATAAAGTGGCTGATCTCTTGCCCTCTGACATAGAAGAATAAACAAAAGAATGAAAATAACAGTTTTTCTCTCAAGACCCTGGGTAAAAGTACTCTTCCTATGAAAAGGTAAAGGGAGTTGACAAAGTGACACTTTCATTTGTATTGCTACCAAGAGTGATGCCATGGACCAAATAAGTCCAAAGGTAATTGTCCTCCCCTGTACAGCACTAGTGAAATTCACCTACAATATTGAACTCTGTTCTGGTCGACTGCATACCTGAAATATTGGTAAATGGGCAGAAAATTCAAAGAAGAACCACACATACACAAAAAAAACAAAAAACCCGAACTCCTATTAAAGGGCTGAATGGAATAACATGAAAAAAGAAAGAGCATTGTGTCTAGATTGGCTAAATGGCTAGTAGGAGAACAACATGACAATTGTTTACAAATATTTTAAGGAGGCAGAAAAGGCTGATAGGCGCATGCTACTGTACCTCTGAACAAATGTGTCTTCATCTTTTGTCAAGAACTGCACAGTAATACGTCATATTTTTTTAAAGTAAATGACTGAACAGAATAACAGGTGTTAAGGAAAAGTTAGTATATGTGACTCCATTTTGATTTGGGGCCAATCATTGTCTAAAAGCAAGCACATCATGCACCAGGAGGAGTGTTCCTTAGATACTGCATTCCTGTGAAAACCCTCCCCCTTGTTTCCAGCCTATCTCGACTCCCAGTTTCTGTTGTCTGTTCCTAACTCCCTGCCTCCTGGCCTTGTGATGTGGGCCTCCCATCCTGATAAGAACGGTTACTGATGCATCGCTTTAGGACCATGTTGTGTAGTTGAAGTAATAGTTTAGCATGGGGAATGTACCTAGCGGGGATAGGTGGTAGATAAGGGAAGGGTTTGTCTATTGGCTAAGGTTTCCAATGCACGAGGGCAACATGCTTTGCTCAAAGGTATATAATCTTTGTATAACCTGCATTTGGGGTCCCCTTCTGATTAGCAGGGGGGCACCATGCTCGAGCGTAATAAACTTAATATCTTTGGGAACTCTGCAGTTGTGGACTTTGTTCGTGTGCCTCAGCCTAGACTCGAACTGTGCGTGACCTATCAGGTATAATTCGCAACACAGGAAATAAAGACTATCTCAGCATTTGCTTTGTTATTATATATTATTAATCCTCACATTGTATTGTATCATCAACTATATGATTGCACAGAACTCCCACTCTGCTTAGTGGTCGTGCCTTGCACATGTTGCTTGCAGGACTGGGCTTATGGTTTTAAAGTCTGTTGACGGTTTTGGGATCTCTGGATAAGAGACACTGGAAATGTCAGTTTTCATTAGTTGTTCATCTTTCAGGTATGGAGATCTCATTGCCAGGCTTCCTGAATCTGTACAGTTGGAAAATATTCGTCAGATGTGAAACTATTCTGCTCACAGAACCCACTCATAATGTTTTTTTTAAAGAATAAAATAAATTTTAACGTGGAGTTGCGAGACGTGGTTGGTTTTATCGTTTTGTTTTTTTCCTTTGCTTTGGTTTTGGTTTTTTGGTAATTCAGAAAATTATTAGCTATCTTAGAAAATAAAATGGTGAATGAACTAAAATTATTTACATCTGTGGCTTTGTCATTATGGACCGTTTCTTTCACTCCCGTTGTCCAGGAATAGTCTGATGTGAGTTTCCCTCAATTCCTCTTATTTAAATTGTTTCACTTTAATTAAATAATTAAATATTGATTGGTCCAGTGAAAGAGTTAGAATGACTTTATAGCCTAGCAGTCACGGCACTTCCCCAAGAGGTAGCAGATCCCTGTTCAAATCCTCTCTCATCAGGCAAAGGAGAGACCTTAACCAGTGATCTCCCACATCCTGGATGAGTGCCCTAACCACTGGGTTATAAGGAAAACTGGGCATCTCAGCTGTTTTTGGTGAACACACCTGAGGGGCCCAATCTGGTAAACAGCCTCTGAGTATGCCTATCAGATCAGACTCCACATATGACTTAGGCAGCTGAGCATCCATCATCTTCCCCTGGTTTATTAATCACTAGGTGCCTCCCTGCAGCATGGATTTAGGCACCTAATTCTGTGAGGGGATGGGGCTTAGCACACACTTCTCTCATCGGCATCTCCCATTGGCTAGCATAGGTGCTGGCTTTGTGGATAGCCTTCTAAAGCACTTCTCTCCCTGTTCAGGGTATAGACGCCTAAGTGTCTAGCTCTGGCTTTGTTGACTATAGTCTTGCTCCTATGAGTTTCTGGTAGGACTGTTGATTAATCACGGTTAACTTATGCGATGAACTCACAGAAATTAACTGCAATTTAAAAAATTAATCGTGATTAATCGCACTGTTAAACAATAAAATATCCATTGAAATTTATTAAATATTTTTGGATATTTTTTCTATATTTTCAAATATATTGATTTCTATTACAACACAGAATACAAAGTGTACAGTGCTCACTTTATATTATTATTTTTTTACAAATATTTGCACTGTAAAAATGATAAAAGAAATAGTATTTTTCAATTCACCTCATACAAGTACTGTAGTGCAATCTCTTTATCGTGAAAATGTAACTTACAAATTTACAAAACAGATTTTTTTTTGTTACATAGCTACACTCAAAAACAAAACAATGTAAAACTTTAGCACCTACAAGTCTACTCAGTCCTACTCCTTGTTCAGCCAATTGCTAAGACAACAAGTTTGTTTACATTTACGGGAGATACACTGACTGTTTCTTATTTACGTCACCTGAATGCGAGAATGGGTGTTCGCATGGCACTTTTGTAGCTGGCGTTGAAAGGTATTTACATACCAGATATGCTAAACAGCCATATGCCCCTTCATGCTTTGGCCACCACTCCAGAGGACATGCTTCCATGCTGATGATGCTCATTCAAAAATAATGCGTTAATTAAATTTGTGACTGAACTCCTTGGGGGAGAATTGTATGTCCCCTGTTCTGTTTTACCTGCATTCTGCCAGATATTTCATGTTATAACAATCTCGAATGATGACCCAGAACATGTTGTTCGTTTTAAGATCACTTTCACTGCAGATTTGACAAAACGCAAAGAAGGTTCCAATGTGAGATTTCTAAGGATAGATACAGTACTCGACCCAAGGTTTAAGAATCTGAAGTGCCATCCAAAATCTGAGAGGAACGAGATGTGGAGAATGCTTTCAGATATCCTAAAAGAGCAATACTCCGATGCGGAAACTACAGAACCCAAACCACCAAAAAAGAAAATAAACCATATGCTGGTGGCATCTGACTCAGATGATGAAAATAAACATGCATCGGTCCGCTCTGCTTTAGATCGTTATCAAGCAGAACCCGTCATCAGCATGGATGCATGTATTCTGGAATGGTGGTTGAAGCATGAAGGGACATATAAATCTTTAGCGCATCTCTCACTTTCAGGTGACATTGTAAACAAGACGGGGGCAGCATTATCTCTTGCAAATTGTAACCAAACTTGTTTGTCTGATCAATTGGCTGAAGTAGGACTGAATGGACTTGTAGGTTCTAATGTTTTACATTGTTTTATTTTTGAATGCAGTTATTTTTTAACATAATTCTACATTTGTAAGTTCAACTTTCATTATAAAGATTGCACAACAATACTTGTATCAGATGAATTTAAATATACTATTTCTTTTGTTTTTTACAGTGCAAATATTTGTAATAAAAATAAATATAAAGTGAGCATTGTATGCTTTGTATTCTGTGTTGTAATTGAAATCAATATATTTGAAAGTGTAGAAAACATCCAAAAATATTGAAATAAATGGCATTCTATTCTTCGTTAACCGTGTGATTAATTGCAATCAATTTTTTAAATCACGCCATTAATCTTGATTAATTTTTTTAATCGCTTGACAGCCCCTGTTTCTAGGCATCTAAGTTAGGTGTTGTGATGCTCAATGTCACAATTCCTAAGTCCCTTTGGTGGAGTCCATGTCCACCCTGACTTTCTAAGTGATCTCAGGTAAATCACTTAATCTACACTGTGACTCAGTTCCCCACCTGTAAAATGGGGTATACTTTACTTTACAAGTGTGTTGGGAGGATAAATTTCATTCATGACTATGAGACAGTCAGATAACAGGATGAAGGGGACCATATAAGTATCTAGACAGACAGTCTGGCATTCTGAAAGGAGTTAAGGTTATTAAGCACTCAAAAGCCATTAATGTCATTGGGAGATGGGCACCTAACTTCCATGTGTACCTTTAAAAATCTAGGTTTCAGAGTAGCAGCCGTGTTAGTCTGTATTGGCAAAAAGAAAAGGAGTACTTGTGGCACCTTAGAGACTAACAAATTTATTAGAGCATAAGCTTTCGTGAGCTACAGCTCACTTCATCGGATGCATTTGATGCATTTGATTGATGCATCCGATGAAGTGAGCTGTAGCTCACGAAAGCTTATGCTCTAATAAATTTGTTAGTCTCTAAGGTGCCACAAGTACTCCTTTTCTTTTTTTAAAAATCTATTGCATAAAGATTTTGGAAAACCCAAATAAATTACAGAGCTTTAGCTAACATTTATTAATTTGAAAGAAAGAAACTGTAATTCCCAGCATCCCCTTGGCTTCTTTCATTCAAAAATGAGCATCGTCTTTATGATTTTCCAGCCTTAAGGAACACTTACCTTTCTTCAGCATATACTGTATATTACACATCTTTGTCTGTATTTACTGTATTTCACCTGTTATTTCCTTCAGATCCCCCTCTACATCTGTCAAGGCTGAATCCCAACTCTGTCACTCCGAGTGCAGAAATGGGGCCTGCAAGGATTTTAAAAAATAATACTTGCCACTCCAGGCTTGTATTAAACTCCCAAGGTTAACTACCAAGAGGGATTTTACAGTTGACTGGCTGGCTGGGTGTCCATCCAAGGGAGCTATTCCTCTCCCCGCTTTATTTATCACAACATTCCTGGACGAATAGCATCTGATCCTGTGCTTTATTATGCTAGAGTTTCTCAATTTGTTCCACTGCTTCACCCTCAGAGGCAAAAAGAAAAGGAGGACTTGTGGCACCTTAGAGATTAACACATTTATTTGAGCATAAGCTTTCGTGAGCTACAGCTCACTTCATCGGATGCATCCGATGAAGTGAGCTGTAGCTCACGAAAGCTTATGCTCAAATAAATGTGTTAGTCTCTAAGGTGCCACAAGTCCTCCTTTTCTTTTTGCGAATACAGACTAACACGGCTGCCACTCTGAAACCCTCAGAGGCATCAGCTTTTCCCAGTTCCAACCCCCAAATTGTAATCCTTCCTGTAAGTTATTAATAAAATCTATAGCTAAACTATTTACATCCTTCTACAAGCCACTCCCTTACACACATCTAGCCTCTGAGGATCTCACAACACACACAGAAAGAACTGTGGAGGAGATATTACCCCATAGCCCAGGGCTACTGATGCGGGGGAAGGTGGTGCAGAGGGCTGAAGGCCCAGCTCTTCAAAGATATGTAAGCGCCTGTCACTGAAGGCATTAAGAGTTAGGCACCTAAACACCTTGGAAGATCTGGGTTTAAGTAGGGTGACCAGACAGCAAATGTGAAAAATCAGGACAGGGGGTGGGGGTAATAGGAGCCCATATAAGAAAAAGACCCCAAATCGGGACTGTCCCGACACAATTGGGACAGCTGCTCCGCCCAGGCTTAAGTGACTTGCCCGAGGCCACGTTGGAAAGTCTGTGGCGGGGCCAGCAGGCGCTCGTGTGATTGCCTGTCCTCCAAGCCGGCCCCCAGACGACGCCACCGAGGTGGCGACGGGAGAAGGCTGGTGCTGTGCTCCGCACGGCGGGCGCAGGCTGGCGGGAAGCGCCTTTCCCGCGGCCGGAGCCCCAAGGCACGTGGGCCAGGCACCCGGCGCGCCTGTGCACGTGCCCACGATCAGCCCGCGGGTGGGAGCTGGGGGCGACCCCCTCCGCGCGGCCTCGGCCTCGGCCTTCCCCGCCCCCCACGCACGCCAGCAGGGGCAGGCGACGGCTGCCGGGGCGGGGCCCCGCGGGGGGGGAGGAGCCGCTGCGGCCGCGGCGCGCTACCTCGGCGGCATGTTTGGGGCGATCAGGAACTCGCTGTTCGGGTCGGTGGAGGGGTGGCCCTGCCAGGTGCTGAGCAGAGGGGAGAAGGTAGGAGCGGGCTGCCCGGGAGCTGCAGGGCAGCGAGGTGGGGAGGAATTGCCCCCTCCCCGAGATCTGCCCCGGAGTTTGGGGGCAAGGTGCCTGGGTTGGGGTGTTACACGGGGATGCGCCCTCTCTGCCCCCCGTGTAAGCTGTCTAGCAGGGAAGCGTGTGCCCCTCCTGCCCCTAATCACCCAGTTCCGGGGGGGTTGACACCCACAAGGAAGCTGCGTGCTGTGAGTCGGGAGCTTTTCCTTTCACCCCAAGTTTGCTCGCGCCTAAGCCTCCAGTAGTCCCGGTTGTTGGTGTTGTCAGCCTGGGGCTTTTCCCCCTGGGTGTGCAGCCCCAGCGCCAATCACCCTGCGCAAGACGTCCAGGAGGTGACTTATTTCTCCTTCCTTTTTAAAGGAATTATGCCACTGCTATTGCACAACTGGCCAAGTTGCAGATTGCGCTTGCAGCCAGTGTTCTGGGCGTGGTGGCCTGTCTGCCTGCCTTATCTCTGCACGGGGTGCACACAGCACTCTTGTCAAACAGAGGGCTTCAGAGGATTAAGCTAATGCAGCAAACACTGAGAAACTATGGCCTTGCATTGTGACACTCTTTCTGGCTGATATCCATTGCTGTGAATTGTATCCATGCAAGGAGAAAGTGTTCTGGTTTTACCTGTTTCCCCCACCCCCAAAACACATGTGTGCTCTCATGCATACACACGCTTATCTATCAAGTTCTGCCACTCCTCCCTTACTATCTATCTTATGCATGCCAGAGAATCAGCAGGGTGCTGAGTCTTCAGTGGATAGTAATGTGAAAGTAGCTGGTCTGCTCAGGTCTTTCCTTGTTCAGAATCCAACTTGCTCATTGTTCCAAAAGAACTCCATTGTGATCTGTTCGGGCTTGCTGCTCTGTGTAACTGATTTGATCTGCATTTAGATGATGATGGTGCTTCCCAGGGGTGCAGGGTGGATAGGGGAGCCTTCACTTGCAGGGCTGCTCCAACAGGAGCAAGGTGACCTAGCACGTTTAATTCGCCCATGCCTTTCAAGTCTAGGTTACCTTGTCCTGTTTTATCTCCATTTCGTTTTCCCTGCCCCTATCATCATTGGTACCACAAACGGTGGTTAACTCCACATTGAGATCTGCTCTGTTGCAAAGACATGATGACATCTGACCTCTTTGTTGCATGTTGCTAAGTAGGCCACCAGGGGAGAGACAGGAAGTGTTTCCACTCAGGAGAGAGACTGACAACTCCATGGTCAGTCTCTCTCCACCTAACGTTGAAACTGGTCTTTGCATAGGAGGGTTATGTGGAGAGGAGTGGGGGGCAGTGTATGTTCCTAGGATCTAATTTCCCCCAGGGAGGCAATTTCCTTGAGGTGAGAAGCATTGCATCTCTCAGGTGAATGTGTTATCTGCCTGTGTCCTCTTTCCAGGAGGAGATAACCTATGAAGAAAGGACATGTGAAGGTGGGAAATTTGCTACAGTGGAGGTAGCTGGGAAACAATTTGATGAGGCCTCCAAGGAAGCGGTGCTCAAGCTTCTGAAATACGTGGGAGGAACCAATGATAAGGGTCAGAAACTTTGCAGACCTCCTTTGTTCAACTGCTAGTTTCATCTTGTCTGTCTCTGGGAAGGATTTGTAGTTGTATTTTCTAAAGGACATTCTAAGTGGCTTCTTAGGGAAACTCCCAGCATGTATGCATATGTTGTGTGGTTTTTGCACCTTAACTCACCTTTTATGTGGTGATGGCAGAGATTACCTTTGTAGCTTTTATCTTAGCTAGTGTAATTGCACAGGCTAGTCTAATTAATAATAAAGTGTAATAAATAATAAACTTGCTTTATGTAAGTACTTACATTAATTTCCAATTCTCATCTTACTAAGCAAGGTGCTTCAGTAATATCCCACAACAAGGGTGTGGGAGGAGGGTCACAGAGTAATTACAAGTCACCTAAAAATGCTCCTGCATCTTTCCCAGATGTCTGAGGAAGGCAGGTATACAGACTCCAGTAGCACATGGCAGGAAGAGGGGGAATGAATGGAAGAGGAAGCAGGTTGCAGTTCTGGAAAGAACAGCAATTTCACCAGCACAAAGTTAGTCAGTAAATGTGGTGATGAGGGAAGGTACCTCTAGCTGTAATCCATAGCATTGAAATGAGAAGTACAGCACCTAAGTGTACGAACAGGTAAGAGAGCACAGCCAGGACAGAGCACTGGACTGGGACTCGGGAGAGCTGGGTTCTATCCCTAGCTTGGCCACTGGCCTGCTGCATGACCTTGGGTAAGTCACTTCACCACTCTGTACCCCAGCATCCCTGTCTGTAAAATGGGGATAATGACCCTGACCTTTGAGATCTACTGATGAAAAGTGCTATATGACAGCTAGATCGTTGTTATTATTCTGCTACTTCTCTTTGAGTGATTTGAGGTTTCACAACCAGTGACAGCCTGGAGAGAAGGAAAAACAATCATCTCCTGTGCGAGTTGTAGTCATAACGTGCTGGATACACCTTCTGAGAACAACAAATTAATAGCTTACCATGTTGGGGTGAGATCACACACAGTCCTGAATGGAGCTAGAACAGCTCAGAGTTCTGAGTCATTGGCTCCCGCAGGGAGTGGTTTGTGCTGCCCCAGCTGAGGCTTGTAGACTGCCTCATGCTTCAGGGCCTACACTGATTACCAGGTGGAGTCAGTGAGAAATTTCCCACGGTTGAGTACACCACAGAATTTTAAACTATCCATAAAGCATCTGACACTGGTTACTGAAGGACACAGGATCCTGGCCCAGGTCGGTCGCTGGTCTGTCTCATTATTGAAACTCCTGTGCTGTCAGGGTTTGATTTTCAGAGGTGTTGAGCCCCGGCAGCTCCCGCTGATTTCACTCTGAGTTATGAATGTTCAGCATCTCTGAAAATCCGGCCCCTAGTGCTTAGTTTCTCAAGGGCTTGGACTCCACTTGTAATACCTCTGTCCGTATCTATCTTAGGGGTTGGGATGGGCATGACTGCGCCAGTTTCCATCACTGCCTTTCCTGGTGAGGACGGCTCTTTACAGCAGAAAGTGAAGGTCTCACTCCGGATTCCGAGCCAATATCAGGACAGCCCTCCCCGTCCTGGTGATGAGAGCATTCAGATTGAAGAGCGAGAAGGAATGACCATTTACTCCACGTAAGGAGCAGATCTTAGTATTCCCAGGTAGCTGGAAAGTGTTGGGGTTTGGATGCCCTAAAGAACAGGGTGCTCTAAAGAATACAGTTACATTTGCCAGCTGACTCATCATTGGTTATAGATGTGTGTGCCACAGTGGAAGATTGAGGGAGCCCACTACACTGAACAAAAAAGCTTCCCCCTTAATGTTATTCATGTTTCAGCACAAAGCAAACGGAATTCTTTTAATTTTCAAAGCAAATGTAGTGTCTGTGAAAGATGGCAGCTTGCAGTCCTGGAGATGAGTGGTCTCTATACATAACATGGACACTAGCAGTGCAAGTTTCTTTTTCACACCAATAAAGTGGGGATGAGACTGATGACAAAGGGAGCGAACAGTCAAGTGGCAAAGTTTGGAGGTGATACAAAATTAATCAAGATAGTTAAGTCCAAAGTTGACTGAAAAGTTACAAAGGGATTTCACAAAACTGAGTGACATGGCAACGGAATGGCAGATGAAATGCAACATTGATAAGTGCAAAGTAATGTACATTGGAAAAAATAATCGCAACTACACATATATAATGATAGGGTCTAAATTAGCCATTACTACTCAAGAAAGAGATTTTGGAGTCATCACAGATAGTGAAACCTTTAGCTCAATGTGCATCAACAGTCAAAAAGGCTAACAACGTTAGGAACTATTAGAAAAGGGATAGAAAATTAGACAGAATTTATCATGATTCCACTATGTAAATCTATGGTGAGCCCACAACTTGAATACCATGTGCTGTTCTGGTTGCCCCATCTCAAAAAGGATATTGTGACACTGGAAAAGATGTAGAGAAAGGCAATAAAGATGATTATGGGTATGGAACAGCTTCCATACAAGGAGAGACTAAAAAGATTGGGGCTGTTGAGCTTATCAAAGACATGATTAAGGAGAGACATGATAGAGGTCTATAAAATCATGATCGGTGTGGAGAACGTGAATAGAGAAGAGTTATTTACTCTTGCCCACAATACAAAAACCAGAAGCCACCAGATGAACTTGATGGGCAGCAGCAGGCTTAATACAAACAAGAAGGAGTACTTTTTCATGTGATGCACAATTAACCTGTGAAACTTATTGCCAGGGGATATCGTAATGGCCAAAAGTATAACTGGGTTCAAAAAAGAATTAGATACATACTTGGAGGATAGCCACTGATTAACCTATTAGCCAAGATAGTCAGGGACACAAGTCTAGATCACATCACATCACAATGGTCCCTTCCTACCTTAAAGTCTGAGTCTATGAAGCCCATGCTCAGAGCAACCCTATACCTCTGACTGCCAAAGCCAGGAGGGGGAAGAGAGAGGTGGATTTCTCCAAAATAGTCCTGTTCTGTACACTCCACCTGAAGCTGTGGTACTGACGCTGTTGGAAACAGGATAGTGGGCTAGATGGGTCACTGGTCTGACCCAGTCTGGCAGCTCTTATGCACTTAAAGTGGCATATTAGTGCAATAGTGATAGTGGCAAAGACTCCTGTGGCACCTTGTAGACTAACAGACGTATTGGAGCATAAGCTTTCATGGGTGAATACCAACTTCGTCGGATGCATGACATCCGTGAAAACATAAGCTAGTCTATACGTCTGCTAGTCTATAAAGTGCCACAGGACTCTTTGCCGCTTTTACAGATCCAGACTAACACGGCTACCCCTCTGATAGTGGTGATAATTTGTGTGAATATGGGAGGAGTGAATACCTGCCTATTAGGAACTGGACTGAGATCATCAACTTATTTAACCTAAGTCAGTAAATTGCTGTCAGATAAGAACAACTTTCAGGCACTACCTTGGTCGTGCCAGGGTCCTAAACCTGTTGCTAACAAAAGCAAATGTTTTCAGAATAGGTTCCTCATCACTTTCTATAAGGCAACTCCTGTAAACTGAAGAGAGAAAACCTGAATAAATTCCAGCTGCCACTTTCAGCTAAGAAACTGGGTTGTGAACCCCAAGGAAATAACACTCTGTCGGCCTAACTGGCCACTGGGGTGTCACTGTTGTGCCAAGGAAAACCATTGTTTTGTCCAGCTGCTGTGATTGGGCTGCCACTTATGAATGGCATTTCAGGCTGGACATCTCTTTTAGGGAGGAAGGGGCTGGAAATAGGCACAAAGAAGTAAATATAATGTAAAAATAAATACTCCTCTCCCGTTTCCTTTGTGGTTAGTTTTCAATGAGCAGAACACTCCTCTGTCTCTCATATCAGTCTGAAGGTCCTTCGGCAGATTTCTGTTGAAATTATTGCTGATACAGATGTTGGCCATAGACCGTAAGAGGGTATGCCAGTAACAATGAGAGAGTTAGGAGCAGATTGATAAATAGTGGTCATGGCCCACCAGCTGTCTAACCCAAGGGTCAGTTAGTGCCACATGGTAATGTGGACACGTGTCCTCTAGAAATTAGAATCAAACCATCAATTGTCATTCAGGATTGAACAGCCATTGGGTATTTTCCTTTGGTTGCTACACACATTTATGCTGGATTCAAATCCGTTTCCCCTTGGTGAGATGTTTCTGTCTGGCTTGGCCTTTCTCTTTGCAATCTGCAGGCTCCTGCGGTCTGTCTGAATCCTGCCACGATCCAGCTTTTGTGTTTGGTTGCCTCCAAGGGGACAGGCTGCATTGCCAACAAAGATGAGCTGCATGCTGTTGGCTGTTCCTGCAGGAATCAGTAGCAGCCCTTTGTTGTTTTTTATCCCTCTCTTACTTGAACTAGCTAGCGTTTGGCGTTTCCTCTCATAGTGCAGGTTCAAGCAGGCAGGTGTTCACCCTGCAATTAACATCTGTGTTGGCAGGCTTAGCACAAAGGCCAAGAATTTAATGGGCATGAAGATACCCATCCCTTCACTACAAGAAGCTGACCCTTCAGCTTGGGGTTGAGATGTGGGGCAGGACGTGGGGGGCTAGTACAAGTGATGCTCATGCTTTATATATCTGTGGATGACTAAAGCTGCCTAGTCTCTGGGGCTCTCAAGCCAACACATTTTGCCTGCACTAGATTCGGACAGGATAGCTCAGGAAAAATCCACAGCACGGATCTACATCCCTGTGTGTTTTTAGCGTCTTGTTCCCTTTTTCCGCCATATTTCAAGGTTGTCTCACTCAGTGTCTCCACGTTTGGCTCCTTTGCAGGCAGTTTGGTGGTTATGCCAAAGAAGAGGATTATGTGAATTATGCCGCCAAGCTGCGCTCTGCCCTGGGGAACGAGGCAGCCTACTGCAAGGACTTCTACTTGTGTAATGGCTACGACCCCCCCATGAAACCGTACTGGCGACGCAACGAAGTCTGGTTTGTGAAGGAGTGAGCCACTGGCTTGCAAAGGTGTAGGCTGAGGCAGATGCCTTCTCCAGCTTGTTGTATGTAGGTGGACTTCTTGCCCTGTTCCAAACAAAACCCCAGGCTCACAGAGTCAAAAAGGACGGGGGTGGGGAAGTGCCACCCTTCCCAGGGTCTCAGTTATTAACAAAAATATAATTTAAAAATAATACAAGATGAATCCTGCCCAACAAAACCTTCTGCCCAGGCTTATCTCCTCTAAGGATCCCCTTGCTTTAGGATCTGACTGTCTCAAGTACTAGTGCTCTTCCTGTTTCCTAGACTCCCTTATTTTCAGGTGGGAAAATGAGCCAGCTGCACCAAGGAGTTTGCAAGATCAGCACCCGCTAATGGGTGGGTGTTGCTTGCTTCACTGGCAGCCTGTTATGCTCCTCTGAAACAGGAGAGAGATGCCTATTGCTGACCAAAGTCTTTATAACAAGTGGCTTTTCCACTCTGATGGGGTGTTACGATAGCTTAATTCCATGCTACACTGATGCTTTTATCGGTTCCATTCTGGAAAAGAGTATAAAGGGGCTAGATTGCTGCTGCTGAAGGCGCTGTGCAGTGAAGATAGCATCATCTCTATTTCCTGGTAGTGTACAAGGAAACAGCATGCCAACAATCTGATTCAGAAACTTGCTCGAGAGGAAGAGCCAAGATTATTTTCACAGCTTTCTGACTAGGAGATGGTGCTCTTCATTGTAAGCTACTGACCTGTTGCAGTTAATCACTGGATAATGTATGATATAATCTTGTGACTATTTCTCTGTGTCTATTAAGTGTTTATAATATGATTTCTCTGAAACTAGCCTACGAAGGGGTCAAAATTGGACATGACAGTGAAATCTGTATTGGCCTAAAAGTGTCCAGGCGAGTAAAGATTCTCAACAGTTGGTACCTCTTATTTAGGCATCTGACTTTGAGAAGAGCTGTGCACACACAACAGCTCCCACTGAAGTGAGCACAAGCTTCTTGGCCCAGCTTTCTTGTACATATGGATTTGGGTGTCTAAATTCAGGTAGACACTTTTGCAACTCTTGGCATTCAGAGGTGAGTAAGGGTGTAACTAGTTCTATGAACACTGTAATTTCTTTAACCGGTACATATCAAACCAACACTTTAGCTGTCAATAGTCCTGCCAAACAGATGTAGGAAAGTATGAGACAGGTGGACAGACACACATACTACACTTACACAGGTGTGTCTATAATTTCAGCTAACTCAAACTAAGAGCAACATTCTTATAACATCTCTGAGCATGAATGGGTGCTTACTAAAAGGAACAGCTTCATCCTGAAAACCAGAGGAGAAGCTGTTCAGATAAAAGTCAGGCTCTGGCCAGTCAATGTGTTTTATGTTAAGGTGATCCTCTTGAGATGAAAGTTTTTCAGGGGGAGGGGAAGTTTAAGGTCCTGATCTTTCTTCCACTGAAGTTAAAGAAGAGCTTTGGACTTAAGTGAAAGTTGATCAGGCCCTTTACTGTCAGAACAGTTGGCTGGTTTAGGAAAAAGAATAGGTGGGTAGCTTATTGTTGCAGAAGAGAGGAAAAGCTATAAATAAAGTAACAGTTGGCTAGAGTAAGACATTGGAGCATAATTCCTGAAGGGGAGATGGACCAAAAATAAATAGGTAGACAAAGTTATGTTTGTAAAGTTGAGGTTTTGCTTTTAAGACACTAAAACGATAGGTAGGAATGAATATGAAGAACTGTTAAAGAGCAGGTGCTACCTTTAAAAGGTTCTCCCTGACAAAAGGAACCTGTATATGCACACGTTATTCTTACCTAACCACGTGGGGAATGAAGAGGTTGAGTTTCTAAATTCTAGGGTTTATTTGGGGATTCTTCCGTATGAATTGCATGCAGTGTAAGAACTGTCCTCTCTGGCTCAAGGCGACAGGTATGCTACAGTGATGTGAACCCACAGCTGATGATTTCTAGAATGTATAGCAGATAATAATAAACCTGATGTGATCACGCTCCAGATTGCAGCAGCATACGGTAGAAGACTGAGGAGTTCACAAAATGTATAAGCACCTTCCTATCATCAAGCAGTGAAGTGAGCTTGTGACTAAAGACTGAGAGTTATGGAACCACAGGCTTTGCCTCCATAGACTTCCTAGGGATCAGATTTTGATGCCCTTATGCAAACTAAACAGAACATTATCCCATGAGTAATCCCATTGATTTCAGTGAGATTACTCCAATTGAATAGCGCCTTACTTCACAAGCAAAAGTATCTGAATTCCATTTTCCCATTCTTTGCAACATTTAAAAAATCATGACTTTTTAAATTGCAACTTAGAATTTCCTGACTTGCTCAACGGATCTGAGCAGGCAGTGGGAGCTTTTGATTGCTCAGCCCTTTTGAAAAGCAGGCCATTAAGGTGCTTTGTTCACTGATGAAGAGGCCTGATTTTAGGTGAAAATCTTGCCTGTGTATATGTTTGGGATACAGAGCATGTCACAGTACCTATACCTATACTTAGCCACTGATCCCTCTTTTAATAAAGAACTGTTTGGCTTTCAATTACCTAAGTCAGTGGTTCTCAAACTTTTGTACTGGTGACTCCTTTCATATAGCAAGCCTCTGAGTGCGATCCCCCTTATCAATTAATAACGCTTTTTTATATACTTAGCCTCCAGCATTGATAATCGTGTTAAGTGGGGCTTGGGGTGGAGGCTGACAGTTTGTGACCCCCCATGTAATAACCTTGTGACTCCCTGAGGGATCCTGACCCCCAGTTTGAGAACCCCTGATCAAAGTGTATGTGTGGATAATGAAGGGTTGATATAACTCCATTATAACATTTTATATCATATGCCTCATAACTCTTAAACTCCTGTGTAACTTTACTTATGTGAGTATTGCCATTGAATATATGGGCTACTTACCTGAATAAAATTACATACTTACTTTTATTTACAGGATTAGAGCCACAAAACCCACTTCATTGCATACGCTGATCAACTCCTTAATTGACTTTAAAACTGCACAGTCCTCCGTTTTTTCTTTTATGTTCTCTGTACCTTTTTAACACGTTCCTTGTAGGAGAACAATACAATTAATCTCATCAAAAAATGTCATGTAACCTCTTTTGTGCCTGTGAGGTGCCCTTATCTGTGCTTCACATGAACGCTGAAAAGACACATTTTATGCTCTTCCGATCTACAAAACTGAGTGATATTGTTAATAACAGAGTATGCATTTAAAAAATGTTAACTGAAATAAACTGTAAAGGAGATTGTTTCTATTGGATGATACAAAACCAGCCCCATTTGGATTTTACCTTGTTAATTTCTTCTAGTGCCTCATATTTGAATGACAAAGGGTTTTTTTTCTTTTATTGTTTATATCCTCCTTTTGTGTACTTCAGGTGTTACAGTTCTCAGCTCTCTATCTCAGGACTCAACTGCAAAGAATTAATTGGAAGCTAACTTTGTTACTTCATGGATCTTGCTGTGCAGCCAAAAACATTTAGAAACCTGAAACTATCTCCCTGTTTAAATGTGAAGGAGCTGCATGAAGCAATTTGGTCTAATTAAAAACATTTCTAACATTATTCTCTTCAGCATCGCTAACAAAATCCCACTCTGCAAAAGCAAATAGTTTTTTCTTGATTAATAGAGATAAGAATCTGCAGATATTTTAGGCCGAATCTCTCATTCTGTGCAGTTGACTAGCCAGAGGCTGAGCAGATTGATTCTTATGTATTGGGACAACAGCTTGCAATGTAATAGTAATAGAGACAAAATATGAAGGTCCAATTAAAAAAAACAAACACCCAATATAGAAGGAAGCACCTACAGGACCAGTCACTCTGGCCTGACCATACTGGCTTGAGCAAACAGGTAACTCATTCTAGTCCTGCAAACACATACATCATTGCATGAGGTGTAGTTATAGTGATGTTGGTCCCAGGATCTTAGAGAGCCAAGGTGGGTGAGGTAATATCTTTTATCGGACCAACTTCTGCTGGTGAGAGAGACAAGGTTTCAAGCTGTCTCTTTTCAAACTGGTAAGCTGCATAAGCTTGAAAGCTTGTGTGATCACAAGAAACCCCCTTTGGGACTGCCACGTGATGTGCCTAGACTACCTCTGAGCCTGTTTTCCCTGCCAGCTTGAGACTTCAGTGCCTTGCCTAGTTTGAGACAGACATGCTTGCCTGCTACAAACACAGACCCAGGTCTGAACCACGTCCCCCAAAAGCTGCAGGCTTAACTGAAAACAGCTTAAGAAGTGTTCCTGTCTCCAACACTCAGGTACCCAACTCCCAATGGGGTCCAAACCCCAAATAAATCCGTTGGAGTTTACCCTGTATAAGCTTTATACAGGGTAAACTCATAAATTGTTCACCCTCTATAACACTGATGGAGAGAGATGCACAGCTGTGCCCCCCACCCCCATATTAATACATACTCTGGCTTAATAAGTAAAAAGTGATTTTATTAAATACAAAATGTAGGATTTAAGTGAATTCAAGTAATAATAGAGAGAACAAAGTGAATTACCAAGCAAAATAAAATAAAACATGCAAGTCTAAGCCTAATACAGTAAAACGATGATTACAGATGAAATCTCACCTTCAGAGATGTTCCAATAAGTCTCCTTCTAGTCTGGATCCAGCAATCTCTCACACCCCTGTAGTTACTGTCCTGTGTTCCAGTTTCTTTCAAGTTTCCTTTGTGGGGGAGAAGCTACCTCTTGAGCCAGCTGAAGACAAAATGGAGAGGTTTTCCCAGGGGCTTATACAATTTCTCTCTTGTGGGTGGAAACCCCTCTCTCTCCCTGTGTAGAATCCAGCTACAAAATGGAGTTTTGGAGTCACATGGGCAAGTCAGATATCCATGCATGACTCAGTTTTCTGCAGGACATTCGCAGGAAAGCTCAGATGTGGATTGGCGTCTATCAAGGTCCACTGTTAACCACGTACTCCCAATTACTTGAATAACCCCTTCACACTATGTTGACCAAATCTGCCTTAGGTGCTTTCTACAGCAAACACTTTAAATACAAGCATAGAGCCAATGCTCATAACTTCAGATATAAAAATGATACATGCATACAAATAGGATAACTACATGCAGAAGAACATAACCTTTGCAAAGATATGTTACAGGGCATATCTAGCATAAAACATATTCCAGATATGTCATATTTACACTCATCAGCAGGATTTCTATAAAGCATTGTGGGATGCAACGTCACAGCTTGTCTCTCTCACAAGCAGAATTTGGTCCGATAAAGGGTATTACCTCACCCGCCTTGGCTCTTTAAGACTCATGAAAAAAAGAAAAGGAGTACTTGTGACACCTTAGAGACGAACAAATTTATTTGAGCATAAGCTTTCGTGAGCTACAGCTCACTTCATCGGATGCATTCGGTGGAAAATACAGTGGGGAGATTTATATACACACACAGAGAACATGAAACAATGGGTTTTATCATACACGCTCTAAGGAGAGCGATCACTTAAGATGAGCTACTACCAGCAGGAAGGAGGGGGGGAAAGGAGGAAAACCTTTTGTGGTGATAATCAAGGTGGGCCATTTCCAGCAGTTAACAAGAATGTCTGAGGAACAGTATGGGGTGGGGTGGGTGGAGAAATAACATGGGGAAATAGTTTTACTTTATGTAATGACCGATCCACTCCCAGTCTCTATTCAAGCCTAGGGGTATGTCTACACTACGAAATTAGGTCGAATTTATAGAAATCGGTTTTGTAGAAAGCGTTTTTATAGTCGAGTGTGTGTGTCCTCACACAAATGCTCTAAATGCATGTAGTCGGCGGACTGTGTCCACAGTACCGAGGCAACAGTCGACTTCCGGAGCTTTGCACTGTGGGTAGCTATCCCACAGTTCCCGCAGTCTCCACCACCCATTTGAATTCTGGGTAGAAATCCCAGTGCTTGATGGGGCTAAAACATTGTCATGGGTGGTTCTGGGTACATATCGTCAGGCCCCCATTCCCTCCCTCCCTCCGTAAAAGCAAGGGTAAACAATCGTTTTGCACCTTTTTTCTTGAGTTACCTGTGCAGACGCCATACCACGGCAAGCATGGAGCCCGCTCAGCCAACTGTCACCATATGGCCCCACCACAGTTAGGGAATCCCATTGCAGCAAAGCCATCTACTATTATGTAATAGTACTAATATAGTATTAGTATTAATATAGTATTAATAATATTAATTATAGTAATAAGAGCCATCTACTATTTCGATCACCAGGGCTAAATGAATTGTATCCAGTTGGCAAATTAATTCCAGTTCAGCAGTCTCTCGTTGGAGTCTGTTTTTGAAGTTTTTTTGTTGAAGGATAGCAACTCTCAGGTCTGTAATCATGTGACTGGAGAGATTAAAGTGTTCTCCAACTGGTTTTTGAATGTTATAATTCTTGACATCTGATTTGTGTCCATTTATTCTTTTACGTAGAGACTGTCCAGTTTGACCAATGTACATGGCAGAGGGGCATTGCTGGCACATGATGGCATATATCACATTGGTAGATGTGCAGGTGAACGAGTCTCTGATAGTGTGGCTGATGTGATTAGGCCCTATGATGGTGTCCCCTGAATAGATATGTGGACAGAGTTGGCAACGAGCTTTGTTGCAAGGATAGGTTCCTGGGTTAGTGGTTCTGTTGTGTGGTGTGTGTTTGCTGGTGAGTATTTCTTCAGGGTGGGGGGCTGTCTGTAAGCAAGGACTGGCCTGTCTCCCAAGATCTGTGAGAGTGATGGGTCGTCCTTCAGGATAGGTTGTAGATCCTTGATGATGCGTTGGAGAGATTTTAGTTGGGGGTTGAAGGTGATGGCTAGTGGCCTTCTGTTATTTTCTTTGTTGGGCCTGTCCTGTAGTAGGTGACTTCTGGGTACTCTTCTGGCTCTGTCAATCTGTTTCTTCACTTCAGCAGGTGGGTATTGTAGTTGTAAGAATGCTTGATAGAGATCTTGTAGGTGTTTGTCTCTGTCTGAGGGGTTGGAGCAAATGCGGTTGTATCGTAGAAGTTGACTGTAGACAATGGATTGTGTGGTGTGATCTGGATGAAAGCTAGAGGCATATAGGTAGGAATAGCGGTCAGTAGGTTTCCGATATAGGGAGGTGTTTATGTGACCATCGCTTATTAGCACCGTAGTGTCCAGGAAGTGGATCTCTTTTGTGGACTGGTCCAGGCTGAGGTTGATGGTGGGATGGAAATTGTTGAAATCATGGTGGAATTCCTCAAGGGCTTCTTTTCCATGGGTCCAGATGATGAAGATGTCATCAATGTAGCGCAAGTAGAGTAGGGGCATTAGGGGATGAGAGCTGAGGAAGCGTTGTTCTAAGTCAGCCATAAAAATGTTGGCATACTGTTTTGCCATGCGGGTACCCATCGCAGTGCCACTGATTTGAAGGTATATTGTCCCCAAATGTGAAATAGTTATGGGTGAGGACAAAGTCACTAAGTTCAGCCACCAGGTTAGCCGTGACATTATCGGGGATACTGTTCCTGACAGCTTATAGTCCATCTTTGTGTGGAATGTTGGTGTAGAGGGCTTCTACATCCATAGTGGCTAGGATGGTGTTTTTAGGAAGATCACTGATGGATTGTAGTTTCCTCAGGAAGTCAGTGGTGTCTCGAAGATAGCTGGGAGTGCTGGTAGCGTAGGGCCTAAGGAGGGAGTCTACATAGCCAGACAATCCTGTTATCAGGGTGCCAATGCCTGAGATGATGGGGCATCCAGGATTTCCAGGTTTATGGATCTTGGGTAGCAGATAGAATATCCCAGGTCGGGGTTCCAGGGGTGTGTCTGTGCAGATTTGTTCTTGTGCTTTTTCAGAGAGTTTCTTGGGCAAATGCTGTAGTTTCTTTTGGTAACCCTCAGTGGGATCAGAGGGTAATGGCTTGTAGAAAGTGGTGTTGGAGAGCTGCCTAGTAGCCTCTTGTTCATATTTCGACCTATTTATGATGACGACAGCACCTCCTTTGTCAGCCTTTTTGATTATGATGTCAGAGTTTCTGAGGCTGTGGATGGCGTGTTCTGCACGGCTGAGGTTATGGGGTAAGTGATGCTGGTTTTCCACAATTTCAGCCCGTGCACATCGGTGGAAGCACTCTATGTAGAAGTCCAGTCTGTTATTTTGACCTTCAGGAGGAGTCCACCTAGAATCCTTCAAAAACAGACTCCAGCAAGAGACTGCTGAATTGGAATTAATTTGCAAACTGGATACAATTAACTTAGGCTTGAATAGAGACTGGGAGTGGATGGGTCATTACATAAAGTAAAACTATTTCCCCATGTTATTTCTCCACCCACCCTACCCCATTCTGTTCCTCAGACGTTCTTGTTAACTGCTGGAAATGGCCCACCTTGATTATCACCACAAAAGGTTTTCCTCCTTCCCCCCCCCGCTCCTTCCTGCTGTTAATAGCTCCTCTTAAGTGATCACTCTCCTTACAGTGTGTATGATAAAACCCATTGTTTCATGTTCTCTGTGTGTGTATATAAATCTCCCCACTGTATTTTCCATCGAATGCATCCGATGAAGTGAGCTGTAGCTCACAAAAGCTTATGCTCAAATAAATTTGTTAGTCTCTAAGGTGCCACAAATCCTCCTTTTCTTTTTTGTGAATACAGACTAACATGGCTGCTACTCTGAAACCTGTTAACTCATGAGTTTTCCTACATGTGTGTTTGTAGGCTTTGGCTCTAAGTTTGCAAGAATCAGAGCTTTGTTGATGTATGAAGGAAGTACCTGTTTTGACAACACATAAATATATCTAATATTGCGTTAATAGCATAATAAGAGAATAATAGCTAATCTGATGGATAGACCATTTAATTCTGGGCTGTTCTACAGCATTCTACTCCCATTGAGGGGACAGGTGATTTTGGATGGGCGAACAACATATCATTCAGGGGTTTTTTTTTTCATTCTCATCAGTCATTGTGATAAAGGGCAGGAGAGTAGATTTTATGGTTGGAAGTGGCAAATTTTCATGATAGTTTTGCAAAGCTGCCTCAGGTGTTTCTAGACTGCCCCCTGACTAGCTATAGTTACAGTAATTCCTCTTTTGTAGTAGGGTTATCAAGTGCAACTGCTTGCTCTTCCCTAAGTATTTTGAGTTCATTTATCTAAAACCACATCACTTCTAACTGGACTGTAAGTAGCCATAGATGTATGATACCTACTATAAAACTGTTCCCAAACCTGATTAATTGGAGTGGGATCACTGGTAATAGTACCATCCTTGACAATGATAGATGGAGCAGCAGGAGTCTATCTACTCAATCTCTCCTGAGTATCCAAGCCAGCAGCTTACTATTTTTGTCAGCCCATTCATAATCTTTCTGCTTAGCTCTAAATAAAGTACATTGCACAGAATAGGTATTGGTCAGGCCAAATTCTTGTTTCCTAGTGCTCTGAGTTTCAGATGTTTTAGGAGATCAATCTGTGTAAATACTGTTTGATTTCTAAGACAGTGCTTGGGAACTAGAAGCTTGGGAGATTTTCAAAGACACAAATAGGAATTAGACAGCCAATTTCTATAAAAAATTGAATGGCTGTTTGTGCCTAACTTCTGCCATTTGTACCTTTTGGAAATCTCTTCATTTTGTGTTTCTTTTTTAATACCTATTGTGAAACAACAAACAACTGGTTGTCCCCTAACTAGCTTTTGAAAAGCTTTGTGTTCCATTCCAGGACTTGTAATATCCCTTGTATTAATGTGAAGACATTTCCTAATTTGAGCATGAGCAAGTAATAGAAACCTCCTCGATGTAAGGAGATAGCTAGATCACCTTTTCCAATCTTGATGAAATACCAAGTCAGCATAACTAAATCCTGTAATTAGTAAAAGAGGTGAGAGGACCAGAAACAAAGTGCATCTAAAACTCTAAAGACAATTATAAGGCAAAAAGCAAGCAAAAAATGTTACCCAAGACAGTGTATTCAGATGGAGAGTAGCATGCAGCATGACAGTTCTGGGGTTTCAGAGTAGCAGCCGTGTTAGTCTGTATTCGCAAAAAGAAAAGGAGTACTTGTGGCACCTTAGAGACTAACAAATTTATTAGAGCATAAGCTTTCGTGAGCTACAGCTCACTTCATCGGATGTTTTCCTACAGTCTGGTCTCTACTAACCTCAACTCTTTTAATCAAAGATTGAAGAGTTTCTAAATCCTGACCAAGCTCAGTAAGGAAAGATCAACATTAAGGGATAGTTAAAATCCCTTTCCCAAACTAATGTTATTTAACCAAGATATAATTAAATGTAAGGGGAAAAAACTAGGTTAATGCAACATTAAGGTTGCAGAGTGAGAATTTAAAGTCACAAGAAACATACAAGTGAAGGCTCCTAGGCTTGAGCAATGTTACTTGGCCATGTGGCATATATGTAGTACGCACCCTGTTTCTTTTGCTTATGTTCTTTATTTTAGGTGGTTAAAGCCATAGTCAAAGCAAGGGCCTGATTTTCCCTTACTTTATGCCTTTGAGCAGTGATTTTTCATCTGTGTAAAATGAGGATAAACCACATCCAAATCAGCGCGATAGCACATTTACACTAGTGTTGCATGGGTGTAAGTGACTGCATAAAGCAGTGGAGAAGCAAGCCCTCATTAGGGTTGCCAGTTTTGGTTGGACGTATTCCTGGAGGTTTCATCACAAGACATAATCTTTAATTAAAGATTAATCTTTAATTCCTGGAGACTCTCGGCCAACTGGCAGCCCTACTCCATGGGTTGGTTGTGCAATGTGCGGGAGTTAATGTTGCATTAACTCTTGCCTTTCCTGACTTTTTGTAAATGTTAACCGTGCAACCATAACACTGCTCTAAGAGCTTTTTCATTTTTTTTTAATTTAGAAGAAAAACAGAACATAAACTGCTTGCCCTGAATAATATAGCGTTTGTGCTTTCCCAGTTACATTTTGAAGATCACACTGTATTGTGGTAGGCTCAGCTGCAGAAGGGAGCTATTCTACTTCCCCTTGAGGTGAATGGAGTGGAGGAGGGGCAGGTCTTTGCCAGTGTTGCTTGTTATTTGCCTTGCAGCAGCATAGTATAGGTGCCAGCTGAGTGTGGGGCATCACTGTGATAGGCACTATATCCACAGAGTGAGAGATGGTCCCTACCCTAAAAGGCTTACAGTTTTAATAGGCAAGACACACAAAGGAAGGATCATTACCCTCCTTTTATAGTTGGGGAACCAAGAGACAGAGATTAAGTGACTTGCCCAAAGTCACACAGGAAGCCTGTAGCAAATCCAGGAATTGAACCCAGGTCTGGAGGTAAGTGCAGACCTTAACCACAAAACTATCCTTTCCCAATCATTTAGCTGGAGGCAGTTTTCTCCCAAGCTGGGTTAATAACATAGGGCAGCAGCCCATCTGTTTACATTTTGATGGCAGTATCTTGGCAACAAAAAGAGAGAAAACTTACAATGTTTTTTGCAGTTATTTTAACAAAAGTCTAGAATTTTTTAAATGCAGCAAAAAATGGAGAGAGACACAAATTGTGAAATCTGCAGTTTTTTCACATCCAGGATTTTCTCCTGTTCCTGGTGCTGAGGCAGTGATGTTTGGGAGGGGTTAGCTCTGCGTATGTCTATGGCCCTGGAGAGAAAAGTCTAACAATAAAAATTGTGTGGGTGAAGTCTGAATGTCACTACAAACATGCAGAATTCAGAAAAAAAAACTTTATTTTAAAGCAGCAAGGTGTAGCAGGGAGAAGGATGTGTTTCTTCTCACGTCTTCCTAAAGGGAAATGCCTCTGATCTATCTAGGTGTTTGTACTGCACTAACCAGTAGTGAATTTGAGCATTATAGCATTGTGATACCCAAACTCTGGCAAAGCACTGTGGATATTGACAGTCTGCTCCAAACTACTCTAAAGCAAAAATAAGCAAAATACTTTTCCAGCATTTTCAGTTCTGTAACCCATCTATCATAAAGAACCACTGCATGACCTATTGGTATGACAAACTATAGTGGAACTCATACAATATTATGAGCATACCCAAAATAGACCCGGTGTGTGTACCCGGAGCTTCTGGCAGTGCAGTGCTCTTCAACGAATGTAATACCTAATTCCACAAAAATAAATAGATTAAAAACTTGATTTTCTTTACAAAGCTGATCTTTATCCCTTTGGAATTATTTGACATTTGGAAGGTGTTTTCATTTTGCTTGTCTCAAAATGGACCCATTTTGTCAGGAAAACTCTCATGATATTATTTAAAAGTGTTACCAAAATGTTTAATTTATGGGAAATGTAGTTTTCAGTAAACAAAGCATTTCAATAATCATTTTAATAAAAGTTTTGCTTTAAAATAACAACCCCCGCTGCAGCAAGGGTAGTCAATAGGTGGACAGTGGGCCAAATCCTCACTGCCAGACACTTTTGAATGGACTCCAAAATCTTTTTATTTATTTATTTATTATAATTATATATTTTTTCTGGAGTCTGAACCTTGATTATATCTTGACCAAGAAATTTGGACCTTGACAAAAAATAATTGAATACCCTTACCCTACAGTTGGTTGTAATGTCAACAATTTTACATGAAAAATTTGGGTGTCAGAAAAGGCTATTTCTTTTAATTGAAATAAAAAAAGTATCCAGAAAAATGTCAACTAGCGCTGATCATGGCTGTTGTGATGGCTTCAAGTCAAAGAAGAAAGAAAAGATCCAGCCCGGGGAGAAACTGCCACTGTCTAAAAATAGTCTCTTTTAATTAAGCAGCCCTAGTTTCTCTATAGGTTGGGTCTTCTCTTTTTACTTTGTTACTCTTTTTTCTCTCATCTGCTTACACATCCCCCTGCCCTCCTAGCACTCAGCCCCATAGAAAAGCAGCCTGATAATGGGAGGCAGTGCAGAGTCTTTCTCTCCATGGAGTCTTGTAGCCACATCATCTTCCTCTCCGAGCAGCTTAGCTCAAAGGAAAGAAGATGGAGGTACAGAGGTCTTACAGTTGTCTTTGCCCTGGGATTTCTGATTTACAGTCCCTCTCCCTTCCAGTGACTTTATTCGTGGAGACGTGTATATACACGTTACAGAAGGAGGTCAGGCTCATTCTGCAGTTGCTTGGTTGCATCACCTGATGGCCAGACTCATTGGGAAGCACAGGGGCTTTGTGGGGATGGATGGGATGGAGTCATTCTTACTCTAAGGGGTCTCATCAACACACCCCATTCCAGCAACGTGACTTAAGAGAAAGTGCACTTAGTAGTTGCCTGTATGGAAGATATTCAACTCATTTCAAGGGCAAGGTCTGCTCTCCACCCTGCTGCTTGGGTGAATGTCCTGCTGATGCCAGAATATTTCAGAGGGTCCATAGGACCAGAAGAGACTTCCTGGGTCTTCAAGTCCAGTCCCCTGCTATTGCAGGCAAGCCTATCATGTAGGTCCATCATTTGTCAGGCTCCATCCTAAACCTAGTTCGGTTGTTTGCCCCAGTATTGCTATTGGAAGGCTTCAACTTCAGCCCCTGGCATTGGGGGCCAGATCCTCAACTGGTGTCAATCAGTGTAGTGCTATTGAAGCCCATGGAAGTAGGCTCATTTACACCAGTGGAGGAGTTGGCCCAGGAGCTTTATTTTCCCAGTGGTCCAAGTCATAGTGGTACTGGAAGAGGTGCATCTTCTTTGTTCATGGTGCTTTTTAGCTTCCCTGGGAGTGTGTGTTTGCTGCCCGGTTGCTCAAGGAACGATTATTAATAATAATAAATTAGCACCTTATTTAGGGCTTCTTCTCCTCAACACATGTTACAGACATAAATCACGTAACACTCGTAGTGCCCCCAGAGGCTTGCTAAGGTCTCCAGCAGCTGAGGTTATCTTCGGCATCCTCATTTGGGAGCAAAAGGAATTCCCTTACGTTAGCCACTTCCACTGACACTCCAGCCCCCACCCAGCAAGGACACAGAGAAGGTAAGTCAGAACTGCCGAGGATGTGACATTCTCTGCTAACGGGGACGGTGGCTGCAGTGCGTATCTGCAGGGATGTGGGACCTTTCTGAGCTTTAGGGATGTCATCCAGACATTTGAGTTGGAGCTAAATTCCTGGAGAAGAGCCTGATGGGTGGCTTTAGAACCCATTAGCTACAAGTCTTTGGGTCTGCAGGCCAGGACCATGAGGGATTGGGCCCATTGTTCCTGTTTTATACTTGGGCTTCAAGCTTTTGCTGTACAGAGCAGAGAACTCTCCTCCTGCCTGCCGCTAATGCTGTAGATACAACCATCTCTGGCCAGTTCGTAGAGCATATTTTACATACACTGGTGATCCCAAAGCCACAACTGTAGGGGAGAATACAGGGGGTATTTGGACCAGCTTTTCAGTCATTTTCAGTCCCGTCACTTACCAGCACATAACCAGGACAGATAAAGCCCTGCTCACCAATGTAATGACACACATGTTATGGTGGAATGGGGCATTTTCATTCATGAAAGGGGGTGGGGGGTGCACAGTGTTTACAGCAGGTAACCCTAAGCCCAAATATCAAAGCTGTTACTGCTCTTCCCATCCTTACAGACTGAAGTTTGGGAAATATTAGCTGCCAGCTGCTTTACTGCCAATTGCTTCTTGTACTCTTTGCTTCTTCTGTGCCACAGGAGGATTTCCCATGCCCATGTGTCTGGCACCTGCCTCAGTGTCCCATCTCTGCATCTCTCTTCTGCTCACTCCATGCTAGTGTGAGTGTCTGAAGCATCTCTGTGTGTCCAGCTGTTTGTTAGTTTGAATGTCACTATCAGCCTAGCCATTTTACCATTCACTAAAAGGCTGCTTATGTGGAGTCAATTGACCTGGTTCTCTTCTGTTTCATGGGATTCAGGTTTTCCAGCATAGTGCCAGCAGATGTGCCTATCATTATTGGCATTGTGAAAATGTCCAGGGACTCTGAATTAGGATCAGGGCCTAACTGTGCTAGGTGCGGTACAAACACATAGTAAAAGACAGTCATTGCCCCAAAGAAGTCACAATACAAAAACCCGATGTCATGAATGTAAGAGAAAACCAAAGCTATAATGATGCTGTATTGTGAATAAATTAAAGCACTCAGTTGCAAAGTCAATAGCGGGCAGTGAGAGAAATTCAGAGGCCTAGGAGAAATGGAGAGGATGGTAGAGGCACACATAGAGCAATGCTTCAACAATCCTGCCACCAGGAGCTGGAATCAGAGAGAGATCAGCAGGGCTGACTGAAGGGGTAGTGTTCCTTTCCCCACCCTGCTTCCACAGATGTAGCACATTAACCCTCTTATGCTCCCTGGGAGCCTTCATCAGAAGATACTTTACTAAACTGCTTTCAACATATGACTCATCAACCTCACCGGCTTGCACTCCATAATGTTTTATTGAAATATGCTTATGAGTGTAAATATGATGTAACTGGAATATGCTTTATGTAAAAGGTCTCTTGTAAGGTATCATCATGAAGCTTATGATCTACTGAGTGTGTTCATCCTATTCATTTGAATGTATTATTTCTATGTCTCGAGTTAGGAGAATAAGATATAAAGTTGTATTCTGATGTAGAGATATTAAGAGGAAGCCATTAAAGGTGCTTCAGAATCAATGAACTGTGAATGGGTTTGTTTACCTGTAAGCCTTCCTTTGTACTTGTTGGCCAGCTCCTGGTAATGAAGGAGGAGGTCTTACAGTGACATGTGATCATATCACCTAAACTGGAATTCATCTTAAATCTGATGCTTTTCCATTTAGAAAGAGGGGTGGGGACCCAGAGAGACAAAAGATTCCCACCTTGTGCCAAAGCTATAAAAGGGGGTGGAACAGAACAAAAGGGGTCCCAGGAATGAGAAAGTCCCTGCTTTTCACCTAAGATGCCTGCTGGAACTCAGAAGGACTGTACCAGGGGAAAGGATTGGGCCCAGACTAGGAAGGAGTCTAGTCTGTGAAAGAAGCTTATTGGAACATCTCTGAGGGTGAGATTTTACCTGTAAACAGGTTTCAGAGTAGCAGCCGTGTTAGTCTGTATTCACAAAAAGAAAAGGAGTACTTGTGGCACCTTAGAGACTAACAAATTTATTAGAGCATAAGCTTAAATGCATCCGATGAAGTGAGCTGTAGCTCACGAAAGCTTATGCTCTAATAAATTTGTTAGTCTCTAAGGTGCCACAAGTACTCCTTTTCTTTTTACCTGTAAACAGTTTCTTAATGTATTAGCCTTAGACTTGCATGTTTTTGCTTTATTTTGCTTGGTGACTTACTTTGTTCGGTCTGTTATTACTTGAAACCACTTAAATCCTACTTTTTATTCTTAATAAAATCACTTTTGTTTATTATTGAACCCAGAGTTAGTGATTAATACCTGTGCATATCTCTCGATCAGTGTTCTAGAGAGTGGACAATTTATGAGTTTACCCTGAATAAGCTTTATACTGCATAAAACAGATTTATCTGGGGTTTGGTTCCCTTTGGAAGCTGGGTGTCTGGGTGCTGGAGATAGGTGACCTGCTGATCAGTTTTTGATTAAAGTCTGCAGCTTTGGAGGCATGGACCAGACTTGGGTCTGTGTTGCAGCAGGCTAGTGTGTCTGGCTTAACAAGGCAGGTTCTGGAGTCCCAAGCTGGCAGGGAAAAGTGGCTCAGAGGTAATCTCAGCATGTCAGGTGACAGTCCCAAGGGGGTCTCTGTGACCGAACCAATCACAACTTTATTAAACCTCTTTCAAACATATGACTCATCAACCTCACTGGCTCCCTACTCACAAGCTTCCTTTTGGTCACATGACCATTCTTCACATCTGGGATGGCTAAGCAGATGGTATCCCACCTACTGTACCAGGACTCCTGGCAGGCAGGGCTGAGAGCCAGGAGGATACTTGGCTGAGTCTCCAACTCACCGACTCCTTTCTTTCATCTGGACCTTCTCAACAAGCACAGGCACTGAGTGTCCCAGCAAGATCAACTCCCCACCATGAATTCCAGCAGAAGCTACTACAGAGAATTCTTTCCCAGATATTTGCCTGGCAGGTCTTGTCCACATGCTCAGGGTCTTACTGATCACCAGATTTGGGTTTGGGAAGGAATTTTTCCCCAGGTCAGATTGGCAGAGACCCTGGGGGTTTTTCGCCTTCCTCTGCAGCATGGGGCAGGGGTCACTTGCAGGTTTAAACTAGTGAAAATGGTGGATTCTCTGTAACTTGGAGTCTTTAAATCATGATTTGAAGACTTCAGTAACTCAGCCAGAGATGAGGGCTCTATTACAGGAGTAGGTGAGGTTCTGTGGCCTGCAATATGCAGGAGGTCAGACTCAATGATCACGATGGTCCCTTCTGACCCTAAAATCTATGAGGAGATAGCTAATCTCCCCTTTCCCTCCCAAGAGGGTTTACTGTGTAATGTAAATTGATGGTGCTAAAGAATTGTTTTATAATAATTCAGGCTCAGAAAAGTTGCTTAAGCCTCATTGACTTCAATGAGAGGTAAGGTTTAATGTTAAGCCCCCTTCCTGAATCAGGATGTCTTCCTGAACTGGGGAATTCGTATGTGCTCTATAAATATCTCTGCCAACAGGATCCTAGCGAGAACACAAGCACCCTGTGGGTTCCCATTGCACATTAACAGCTGGAAGTGCTAATGATGTAAGAAGTGATTCACTTCGCCTCACGTGGGATTTTTAATAAAGCTGCAAGAGCAACAAGGATGGGTGTTCTTCCTTTGCCACATGGGCCGGGCAATTTCCACACACACACACACCCCAGCTCAGGGAGCAGTGGGGAAGCAGGCAGTGTTCGCCCAGGGAGCACAACTGTGCAAAAGATGCCTTATAGTCACATTGGATTTTCTCTTTTAGTGCTCTGGAGCAGCGAGAATCTGGGACTCTCACGCCCCATGCCTGACTCCATGCCAGCGAGACGGGCTGCTGCCCTACTTACAGTTTGAGAGCAGGGTACAATCATTTCAGGCCCATGATCTTGAAACCTTTGCTTTACAAAATAAGTTCTGAATTCGAATGAACTGTAGCTCTCCTGAGGGGATGTAGACAAGGAACCAGCCATTCCATGGCTTGATTAGCCTTTTTCCCTTATTCCGAGGATGTACTACCTATCTGAGGTCCCGATGGGTTTAGCCCCCTGCTAGAGTTTCCATCAGGTTACTGCAAAAACTGATGAGCCATGGCCTAAGCCTGTATGCCTGTGAGCAAGTGTGAGTTTGCAAAAGCTGGCACAGCATGGTTTCGTGATCAGCTATTGCTACCTATGGGCATAAAGGACTGGCAGTGGGGCAGAAAGAGTGCATGGGAGGATTTTATCTGTACATCACCTCCATGAAGGTGGGAGAAAGAATGGGCCAGTAGTTAGAGCACTAGCCTGGAAACCTGAGATCACTTCCCTGCTCTGCTACAGGCTTCCTGTGTGACCTTGAGCAAGTCACTTAGTCTCTCTGGACCTCAGCTGTGAAATGCAGATAACAGCAGTCCCCTGTCTCACAGGGATGTTGTGAGGCTAAACCTATCAAAGATGATGAGGTGCTTAGCTACCTTGGTAATGAGAGACATATAGATGGATTTAAAATAACGGGAACAGTTAATAAGTGTCAAAATTAAGATTCCCAGTACAACATCAATTCCAACCCCTTGGGTATATGTATTATGATGTAGCCTTTAATTACATGACACACAACATTCCCTCCTCCCCTGCTTCTCCCACAGGACCTCTGGAGATAAATACATACACAGCAAGTACACCTGTGGTAAAGTCAGACTAAGAGGTTTGGTGTCTAAGCTACCTTTGCATTTGGATCTCCTTCTTGGTATTTTAGAGATGGGAAGCTGGAGTTCTTGGAAACTGAAAGAAAGAAAGTGCACTTTTGGTTCTTAATTACAATTAATGTAGTAGTGTATTGTACAATCCTGCCTTTAGGGTTGCCAACTGTTCAAACACACAAACCCAAACACCCTCTGCCCCATCCCTTCCCTGAGTCCCCACCCCTTCTCTGAGACCCTGCCCCACTCACTCCATCTCCTCTCCCTCCATTGCTCTCTCTCCCATCCCCACTCACTTTCACCGGGCTGGGGCATGAGGTTGGCTCCTTGCCTGCCCTGGCCCCGGCCCCACGCTGCTCCTGGAAGCGGCCGGCACATCCTGAGGCCCCTGCGGGAGTCTGCCTTAGCCCTGCTGCACCACCAGACTTTTAATGGCCTAAAATCTCCCAGTTTGGCTTCTGTAGCCTCCAGGAGATAGAGCCTGATTCTGGGAGACACCCAGCCAAACTGGGAGGGTTGGCAACCCTACCTGCCTTGAATGCAGGGCTTTTAAGGAACATTTTTCTGTTATCAACATCTCATCCCTTCAATGCCCTGAAGTCACTTCCAACCTCAGAGTTCCTTTTTTAAAAAAAACAAAAAACAGTTTCTCACATTTTCAAAACAATAAAAACAAATTAAATCTTAAACAAGCAAGATAGATAATCAATATTACACTGCCATACATAGAGAATGAAAACATCTCAGGATTTATAAAGAATTATCTACAGCCTGTGGATCTCCCCTTAGGGAAGCTTCAGCAGGCCAGGGAACACCCGACCATGAGGCTCTGTTGGAGCTGTGCTGCTCGGGATTGCAGGGGTAGCGGGATGGGGACCCTGTTTAATATGTATCAGTGTTGCCATAACCCCTAGCAGTCTCACCAAAGGTCAGGGCCCTGATGTGGTAAGTATTGTATAAAAACACAGACAGCCCCTTCCCCCAAAGAGCTTCCAGGCTAAGTAGGGAAGAAAAAGGAAGTAATCCATTTTACAGATTGGAAATGGAGGCACAGAGAGTGACTGGCTTAGCCTGGCTCACTCAAGGAGTCTGTGGCAGAACTGGGAAGTGAGTCCTGATCTTCCAAATTATAGTCTGGTGCCTTAACCGGAAGGCCAACCTTCTTCTGAGTCAGAGGACCTGCACTTCATGTAGATAGCTCTTGCCTCCAGTTGATTCCTGAGATCTGCTGTATAGTAGACTTCCCCTATATGGAACAAATGAGGGGGTGGAGTGGGGCAAGGCCCCACACTCCAATGGAATGATTTCATGAAAACTCCTCAAGGTCAACCTAGAGGCCCCTGACCTCCCAGATCCCTTCCTCTCTCCCTCTTCAGAATAGGGAGATCAGCATGGTCCAGAGGATAGGGCACAGAGGATCTATTCCTAGATCCACCACTTACTTGCTATGTGATCCTGGACAAGTCACATCACCTTCCTATGCCTCAGGATCTGTAAGAAGGAATAGTTATGTCTACCCTCCTTGCCCAGTGCTTTGTGAGCTCTCTGATGCAGCACTCTTCATTTGCAGGAGTTTTACATCTCACTAACTCTGTGTGTGTGTGTGGGTGGAGGGTTTAAACAGAATATAAATACCCTAAATCAAACCTGGACCATCTACCAAGGACAAAATCTCTGCCGCTGTGTAACCTTGAACAAAGCACTTCACCTCTCACACACTTTGGCTTGTCTGTTTAGACTATAAGCTCTCTGGAGCAGGTGCTCTCTTACTAGGTGTTTGTACAATGTCTAGCACAATCTTTCTTCCCTTCCCAATGTCAGTTGGGGCCTCTCAGTGCTACTGCAATGCAAATAATAATTGACTTGCAAGAAGTGCAATGGGCTTTTTAAGGTCAGGACTTGTGGTCAGGACTTCAGTTTTGCATTTCATCTGAAAAATGAATTTGCTAAGTTCAGCCAGTGAAAGGAGAGTTCATCTGTAGTTCAGGCATGTGTGGTTGTATAGCTGAGCAATGACAAACTTTCTGGTACTGATACTTCAATCAGAAAAGGTAAAGAGCATCAGTGATTTTCTTAATTCTCTTATTTGTTACATCTGGTGGACTAGATGAAAAACACCTGGAATGTTGTTGTTTTGCACATCTGGATCGCTTTATACAGCTGGGTTGCTTTACACATTTGGGTTGCTTTACATAGTCCTTGTACAGTAATTCGTACAGTGCTTTATTCTGGTCATATAATTACAAATAAACAAGATTTGGGGTCATGCTCTGGAACTACTCCGTATGAAGCCAGCCAGGTCTCTGGGGGAGCATCCCTCCTCTCTCTGAGCAGACTGTCTCCAGGGCAAGAGGCTTACACAGCTTTGATCTTCCTGGGTCTGAGCATTCAGCATCCCCTTCCACACCGTGCACTTCCCACAGCGAGCCAGAGCTGCCAAGTCCAGATCCAGATGTGAATCTGGACTTTCCCAAAGGTCATGGTGCGCAGACGGGGAGTTGTTGCATAAGAGCCATTTCTAAAATAAACCTTCCTATACCATGTACAATGACAGGTTTCAGAGTAGCAGCCGTGTTAGTCTGTATTCGCAAAAAGAAAAGGAGTACCCGTGGCACCTTAGAGACTAACAAATTTATTAGAGCATAAGCTTTCGTGAGCTACAGCTCACTTCATCGGATGCATTTGGTGGAAAAAGCAGAGGAGAGATTTATATGAAACAATGGGTTTATCATACACACTGTAAGGAGAGGTTTCAGAGTAGCAGCCGTGTTAGTCTGTATTCACAAAAAGAAAAGGAGTACTTGTGGCACCTTAGAGACTAACAAATTTATTAGAGCATAAGCTTTCGTGAGCTACAGCTCACTTCATCGGATGCATTTGGTGGAAAAAGCAGAGGAGAGATTTATATACACACACACAGAGAACATGAAACAATGGGTTTATCATACACACTGTAAGGAGAGGTTTCAGAGTAGCAGCCGTGTTAGTCTGTATTCGCAAAAAGCAAAGGAGTACTTGTGGCACCTTAGAGACTAACAAATTTATTAGAGCATAAGCTTTCGTGAGCTACAGCTCACGAAACTATTTCCCCATGGTATTTCTCCCTCCCCCCCCCACTGTTCCTCTGATATTCTTGTTAACTGCTGGAATTAGCCTACCTTGCTTGTCACCATGAAAGGTTTTCCTCCTTTCCCCCCCCTGCTGCTGGTGATGGCTTATCTTAAGTGATCACTCTCCTTACAGTGTGTATGATAAACCCATTGTTTCATGTTCTCTGTATGTGTGTATATAAATCTCTCCTCTGCTTTTTCCACCAAATGCATCCGATGAAGTGAGCTGTAGCTCACGAAAGCTTATGCTCTAATAAATTTGTTAGTCTCTAAGGTGCCACGGGTACTCCTTTTCTTTATACCATGTACATTGTCACAGAAGCCTCACAGCCTTATTAGTTTTACCATTCCTTGTACAAATTTCAAACCACCACATAAAGTATGTCACTAAACTCTGTTCTATGTGGTTATGGCCCTAGACTGGGACTCAGGAAATCTGGGTTCACTTCCTGGCTCTGTCACAGCCTTACTATGCGACCTTGGGTAAGTCACTCAGGGTATGTCTACTACACAGCAGCTGGGAGGTATAATTCCCAGCTTGAAGAAACATACACATGCTGGCTCTGCCCAAGCTAGGCGCTAACAATAGCAGTGTGGCTGCAGCAGCAGGGGTGGTGGCTCAAGTTAGCTGCCTGAGGGTATGTCTACGCTGCAATTAGACACCCGCGGCTGGCCTATGCCAGCCAACCTGGGCTTGCAGGGCTTGGGCTGCAGCCTGAGCTGTGGGACCCTCCCACCTCCTAGAGCCAGGGCTCCTGCCCAAGTCCAGAAGTCTACACTGCAATGAAACAGCCCCATGAGCCCAAGCCAACCAGGGGTTTTTCATTGCAGTGTAAGCGTACCCCGAGAACAATCCCACCTGAGCCTCTGGGCATGTAATTGAGCAGCTAGCCGGAGCTGCTGCCTGAGCTGCCATGGCCACACGACTATTTTTAGGTGCTAGCTCGAGCAGAGCTGCACGTGTATGTTGACCTGAGCTGGAAATCACACCGCCCAGCTGCCGTGTAGACTTATCCTTAGGATATATATGTCTACACTTTGGGCTGTGGGCGTTACTCCCAGCTCGAGGAGACACAGCCTCACTAGCTGTGATCAGGCTAGTGCACTAACTCAAGCTGTGGTGAGCAAGTGGTGGGAGGAGCTAGTTCAGGTCAGCTAAACTGAAATAAACCCCTCTTATTATCAAAATAAATGTGTCCAAATAGCCTTTTGTACTGGCTTCGGAACAGATTTAAAATGATAATTGTGAAATATTCTTGTGTAGACAAGACTAGAGCTGGTCAAGAGTTTTCCAATGGAACAAGTTTCCAATGGAAAATGCTGATTTGATGTAAACAAAATGTTTTGCAGAAACACATCAATTTGATATTCTTGTCAAATAGTTGTGTTAAAGTTCTTCATTTTCACTTTTATAATTATGTAATATAGAAAAGTCAAAAGGAAGCACTTCAACCTTACAGAAATGAAAACTTTTGGAAATTTTGTTTCGTGGGAAGTTTTGACTGTTCATCTGATCCAGGATGAAAGGAAATTTCCAATGGCAGAATTTCCTGTGGAATGGAAATACCCAAATTTCAACCAGCTCTGAAGAAAACCTTTAATTAAAAAAAAAATGAAGAAGAAGCTGAGAGTCTCCTGTTTATCACAGGATTCCAGGAGCTGGAGCTTTAAGGGAAAAAAGCCAACCAAAACCCAGCCAAATATGGTGAGACTTTCAATAAAATCGTAAAAAGAAAAGGAGTACTTGTGGCACCTTAGAGACTAACAAATTTATTAGAGCATAAGCTTTCGTGAGCTACAGCTCACTTCATCGAGCTTATGCTCTAATAAATTTGTTAGTCTCTAAGGTGCCACAAGTACTCCTTTTCTTTTTGCGAATACAGACTAACACGGCTGCTACTCTGAAACCTGAAATAAAATCGTAAGGTCTGGCAACATTGCTACTTCTCAGTCTCAGCATGGTATTCTCAGGTTCACAGAAAGAACCTGAGAATTAGTAGAAAATTATACATTAAAAGCAATGTTAAAAGACAGCTTTTAAAACGGACAATGGAGAAGGGTCCATCACAGACTCATGGTGGTATGTGTGGCCAGTCAAGCAGATTTCCCACGTCCCAGCCTCCTCGATGTTCTCTCCTGTATTTCAGAGCCACTTTGTGCTCAATTTTTTGGAAAACAGCCGCATTTCCTTGATACAAGATTGTCACCTAGTGGCCAGTTACAAAATTTCACAGTGAAGCAATAAGCATGAGAACCAGCTAACAATGGCACAGTCCACAGGCAGTTGGGATTTATTCCTGTATCACCTGTTCCATGAATGGGAGCCAGCATTCATTACAGGCCATCCAGTAAATATGTCCACCTGTTTATTCATTTTGTTAGTGATGAGATCGGGGCTGTTACTACTTAACCAAAATGACTAAGATGATGAATTTCTACAGGTAATTTTTCCACTGACAGAGTTAAAAATCAAAACTACTTCAATACATTAGGACACTCACTTGGGGTGTTGATTTTCGTGGAACATTTCAAGAGCATTAGCCTGCCAAACCCAGGGTTGTGAGTTCAATCCTTGAGGGGGCCATTTAGGGATCTGGGGCAAAAATTGGGGATTGGTCCTGCTTTGAGTAGGGGGTTGGACTAGATGACCTCCTGTGGTCCCTTCCAGCCCTGATATTCTATGATCATATAATACTAAATCCCTGTGTCCCTTCTCCAGGGGTCACTTCATGGGCTTGACCCTACAAGCTGCTCAGCACTGCAGTCAATGGGTGCTGAAAATCTTGCTAGGTCAGGCCCCACGTGTCACATATTTGATCCTCCCCTGCCAATCCTAGGACAATGGTAAGAAATCAGTCACAGAAAGCTTTGCTTCCTTCCAACACTGAACAAGGAACATTATTAAAAACAAGAAAAGCTACTCAGTCTCTCTCCCCACTTCACTGTAGCTCTTCTGCTTAGAAGTAACATTTTCCAGCACTCCTCTTGGCTGGATTCCTGCAATAGTTTTAAGAACTAGTGTACATCTGTATCCTCAACAACTCCATAGTAGATTCAGTACAAAATTCTGGACCATGTTAATTCTGTGGTAGAGCAATATATTGTATTTTCACAACTGAATAATTATCTAGAAAACAAAAAACTCTCTTTTAAACTCCACTTTTTTCTAATATACACCCATTACTGACAGTGTGATGAGATTCAATCCACTGTTGGAAAGAGCATGGGCTAAAACCCGAGAGACACAGAGCATCTTCAAATACCCACTGAAATAAGCCAGATTTACAGAAACCCAGCCCCTCTCAGGATTCCGCTGCATCTATTGGTTATCACTCACCAGAGCCATAAACTTTTGGTTTGGTTTGGAAAGACTTACAAATTGTTAAGCAATAATGTTCATGCTGGAAATGTGCAAGAGGGTGCTACTCATGACATAATGTACAATGATGTAGGATCACCATAGTGAAGGGAAAGCAAACTCCAGCTTCCTTGGAAATGTCTGGTTCGCCCCATACTGGCATGTTGACTTTAATGGCGGGGCGAGTATCAGACCTAAGAATGACGTGTGGGGGAGGAGAGGCTAGATCATAAAGATTCAGTGAATCCAGGGGAGGAGTGGGTCACATGGAGGGAAAAAGAGGGAAGTATGGGAGCTCCTGGGGCTCAGGCAGTGAAAAAGAGGGGAGTGAAGAATCAAGCAAGGGAGATCCTGTGCCTGGCCTGAAAGAGAAGGGAGTGAAGAACAGAGATGTTAGATTCTAAGGTCAGAGATCATAGAATTACTTCAAGTCAAAGTTGCATAAACTATTAAAAGCCTGCATCCCAAGAAAGGGAAAAAATTCATAGGCAGGAGCTGGAGACCAAGCTGGATGAGCAAGCATCTCAGAGGGGTGATTAAGAAAAAGCAGAAAGCCTACAAGGAGTGGAAGAGGGGAGGGATCAGCAAGGAAAGCTACCTTATTGAGGTCAGAACATGTAGGGATAAAATGAGAAAGGCCAAAGCCACGTAGAGTTGGACCTTGCAAAGGGAATTAAAACCAATAGTAAAAGGTTCTATAGCCATATAAATAAGAATAAAACAAAGAAAGAAGAAGTGGGACCACTAAACACTGAGGATGGAGGGGAGGTTAAGGATAATCTAGGCATGGCCCAATATCTAAATAAATACTTTGCCTCAGTCTTTAATGAGGCTAATGAGGAGCTTAGGGATAATGGTAGGATGACAAATGAGAATGAGGATATGGAGGTAGATATTACCACATCTGAGGTAGAAGCCAAACAGTTTAATGGGACTAAATTGGGGGACCCTGATAATCTTCATCCAAGAATATTAAAGGAAATGGCACATGAAATTGCGAGCCCATTAGCAAGAATTTTTAATGAATCTGTAAACTCAGGAGTTGTACCGTATGACTGCAGAATTGCTAACATAGTTCCTATTTTTAAGAAAGGAAAAAAAAAATGATCCAGGTAACTACAGGCCTGTTGGTTTGACATCTGTAGTATGCAAGGTCTTGGAAAAAAATTTGAAGGAGAAAATAGTTAAGGACACTGAGGTCAATAATAATTGGGACAAAATACAACATGGTTTTACAAAAGGTAGATCATGCCAAACCAACCTGATCTCCTTCTTTGAGAAGGTAACAGATTTTTTAGACAAAGGAAACACAGTGGATCTAATTTACCTTGATTTCAGTAAGGCATTTGATACGGTTCCACATAGGGAATTATTAGCTAAATTGGAAAAGATGGGGATCAATATGAAAACTGAAAGGTGGATAAGAAACTGGTTAAAGGGGAGACTACAATGAGTCATACTGAAAGGTGAACTGTCAGGCTGGAAGGAGGTTTCTAGTGGAGTTCCTCAGGGATCGGTTTTGGGACCAATCTTATTTAATCTTTTTATTACTGACCTTGGCACAAAAAGTGGGAATGTGCTAATAAAGTTTGCAGATGACACAAAGCTGGGAGGTATTGCCAATACAGAGAAGGACTGGAATATCATCCAGGAAGATCTGGATGACCTTGTAAACTGGAGTAATAGTAATAGGATGAAATTTAATAGTGAAAAGTGCAAGGTCACGCATTTTGGGATTAATAACAAGAAGTTTTGCTATAAGCTGGGGACACATCACTTGGAAGTAACAGAGGAGGAGAAGGGCCTCGGAGTACTGGTTGATCACAGGATGACTATGAGCCGCCAATGTGATATGTCCGTTAAAAAAGCTAATGCGGTCTTGGGATGCATCAGGCGAGGTATTTCCAGCAGAGATAAGGAGGCGTTAGTACCGTTATACAAGGCACTGGTGAGACCTCAGCTGGAATATTTTGTGCAGTTCTGATCTCCCATGTTTAAGAAGGATGAATTCAAACTGGAACAGGTACAGAGAAGGACTACTAGGATGATCCGAGGAATGGGAAACCTGTCTTATGAGGAGACTCAAAGAGCTTGGCTTGTTTAGCCTAACCAAAAGAAGGCTGAGGGGAGATGTTATTGCTCTCTGTAAATAAATCAGAAGGATAAATACCAGGGAGGGAGAGGAATTGTTGAAGTTAATTACCAATGTGGACACAAGAATAAATGGATATAAAATGGTCATTGGGAAGTTTAGCCTTGAAATTAAACAAAGGTTTCTAACCATCAGAGAAGTGAAGTTCTAGAACAGCCTTCCAAGGGGAGCAGGGGGGGCAAAAGACATATCTGGCTTCAAGACTAAACTGGATAAGTTTATGGAGGGGATCGTATGATGGGATAGCCTAATTTTGGCAATTAATTTATCTTTGACTATTAGCGATAAATATGCCCAATGGCCTGTGATGAGATGTTAGATGGGGTGGGATCTGAGTTACTACAGAGAATTCTTTCCTGGGTGTCTGGCTGGTGAGTCTTGCCCACATGCTCAATATTTAGCTGATCACCATATTTGGGGTTGGGAAGGAATTTTCCTCCAGGGCAGATTGGCAGAGGCCCTGGGGTTTTTTTGCCTTCCTCTGCAGCGTAGGGCACGGGTCACTTGCTGGAGGATTCTCTGCACCTTGAAGTCTTTAAACCACAATTTGAGGACTTCAATAGCTCAGACATAGGCTAGGGGTTTGTTACAGGAGTGGGTGGGTGAGATTCTGTGGCCTGCATTGTGCAGGAGGTCAGACTAGACGATCAGAATGGTCCCTTCTGACCTTAAAGTCTATGATTCTATGTAGTCTGACCTCAGGCCTGAGAGGTAACACCTGGCCTCAGCAGTGGATCCTCAGCCACTGGCACAGGGTTACTCAGGGTGCGTTGGGTCTGCTTGAGTCACTCAGTGCTGCAGTGACAAGTCACTTGAGTTGGGGAGACTGGACTCTCCCTCACCACACTGCACAGGGCAAAAACAGATGGACCTACGTGAACCTGCGCTCACCAAATCCCATCTGAGCAACACCCAACAAAGGCCCCCTGTGGGGCCCACGTGTTTTGTTTTCCTACTAAGGGAACTCAGCCACTTGGGGTTCTCAGACTTCCCCAGTGTCCAGGCCACCCCCTAGAGAGATTGCTTTGTGAAATGCCTCCCCTCCCAACAGGATTGCACAGGGCCACTTCCTGTCCTGTTTGCAGCCACACCACCACCCCTTTGGCAAATACAGAAATTGCTTGCAGGGAAAAAGTGACATTAGGAATATATTCAATGCATTGCAGTTGTCTTGATGCAATTTAACAGCTGAAGGAGGAGCCAGTGGCAGTATCATGTGGCCAGGCCGCTCTCTGCAGAGCACAGTTTGCGAATGTACAGGTTACAGGCCCCTACACAGGGTAAAGTGACAGATACTGAAATTCAACTCTGGAACTGACATTGAGTCCTGTGTTTTGCCAGTAAAGTACAGCAGCGCCATGCCATCCTGGGGGAGCCCAGGGAGGGATGTGGGAGAAACAGACTCATCCTGGGCACCCCAGGGGGCTTTGGGAGCATACAGACATGGCACATCATGCTTTGGTGGGGCAACATGCTCCCCTTATACACTCAACCTGCTCTGCAGGCTAGTGAAGAGGGTCCGCAGCACTGCTGCCATCCTGCGCCCTGAGTGCAGGGTCTGCAACTGTTCCTGACCTTTGCACAGGCCTTGTAATGGGGGACAGGGTGAAGAGGGAAGACTCTTTGAAGGATGGTTTTGTCTTACTGATGTTTTTGCTTTCGTAACTTTAGTTTAAGGGGAGTTATTTAAAAACTGTAGAGACAGGAGCAGGAATTGTAGTAGGAAACCCCTTGTAAATTGATTCTGCAATGGAACTGTGCAGCATAGTGAGACTAGACTCCTGGAGTTGTCTCTCAGCTCATCCCGAACACCTCCTGCAGTGTGTTCACACAGATAATTTGGACACAAGCTGGTGCTCACCATTCCTTCACTGGAGTAGTATCAGGGAGGAGCTGTGCAAATGGAGTCTCCAGTCCTCCTTTCTTGAGGATTACAAAGCAGCTCAGGTTCTCCCCACACAGTCTCCTTCCATCGCCCCAGCGACTTGGCCCTCACCTTCCTGTTTTGAAGTCAACCCGTAGGGCTCATCTTCTGTGCGCCAAGCCTGAATCCTAACTGAACCTCCCTAGCCAAGTTAGAAACAATGCTTCTGTGGAGGGGCTCTGGAACAGGGGTAAAGTGTCCTCCAGTTTTAGGGTTAAACAAAGTCCAAAATAAATGCTAAAATGTCTCCACGTCTCTGTCAGGGTCTGTCAGGCCTTTCTTCCAAGGTCCCTGCACCTTCAACTATTCTCCCCTTGATACCTGGAAGTGGATAGAAGCATTTCTCCATTGCTCCAGGGTTCTTCATCCCTTCCAGGATCTGTCCACCAAACACCATCATGTCCTGGGTTATCCTTTCCCACCCGTTTGTCTCTGCTTGCAGTTCCTCCAACAACCAGTGCAGTGTCTCCCTCCAGGTCACACTCTCAGAGTGAGAAAAGTGGCTATCCTTTAACTCACTTCCTTTCCCAACAGGCCTTGCTCTGAGGTCTACAACTACAGTGGTCCCTGGACTACAAGTCCCAGAATTTTCTTGATCAGGGAAGAAAATAGGCACAAGTCAGAGCTAGGGCGTGAACTTTGCTTAAAGGCCCAGCTCAATGTGTGACAAATGCAGAAATACTCTCTCTTGCTTTCTGATTACCAGGCCAGTCAGCTAAGCTCCCAGGATTTTATATTCCTTAATCAGTGGAAAGAGATGCATCTTCCAACTCTAAATGTCTAGGCTCATATTTAAGTGGTTTTTCTGGCAGGAGCCAATTTGAAAGGCCCCGTTTTGTATTGAGAATGACCTAACTCCTTCACCTGCCAGCTTCAGCAATGAGACATCAAGTTTTATCATTCTGGATGATTGTAGGTCACATGGAGGGTTGGGGTTAGAACTTAAGGTAATGTGGGGCCTCATCCACTTTGGTCCTTGCATATACCTACCAATATCTTGAATTTCACTTAGCAGCTGATTGGCTGCCAGTATGGAGAGTAGAGCACAGATCTGATGTGCTCAGTCTAGCCTATCTCACATAGAAGGCGAGTGGCTGCATTCTAGATAGTCAGAGATTTGGGTCTTTCCCAGATAGCTCAGAGATCATTAAGACAAGGATAAGTAAGGAATCCACGGATAAGTCTTGCTCAGTAGCTAATTAAAAACAGACAACAAAACTCTGAAAGTCACTTGCAGGTTTAAACTAGTGTAAATGGTGAATTCTCTGTAACTTGAAGTCTTTAAACCATGATTTGAGGACTTCAGTAACTCAGCCAGAGGTTATGGGTCTATTACAGGAATGGCTGGGTGAGGTTCTGTGGCCGGCAATGTGCAGGAGGTCAGACTTAATGGTCCCTTCTGGCCTTAAAGTCTATGAGTCACAGATTTTGTTTGTCACAGAAATCATGGCCTTATAAACATAGTCTTTATTGCACCTATTACACGTATGCATGAAGCCCTGTAACGCCTCTTCTTATTCCCATTGCACTGTATTCCCAGCACTTGCATGAGTGCTGGGAATACCACCCTGCCCTTCTTCTCCTTGGTTCCGGGATGTCCTGGGCCCATGACGTGAAGCTCTGCTGACTGCCATACTTGTCCTTGGTCCTAAATTGTACGATAGGCTGGCTTTATAAAACAGGCAGGTTCTGTGCAATTCCCTGGTTTGTATGTATTTACAGTTTTCTAGCACACTGTAATCCCTAACTGGTTTCCGTCTCTCTACACTTACTAACCTACTCACTCTTCACACACATATAGTTCCGACAACCCTTGGTTTCCGTGTGCAATTCCAGGTATTGATTTTAAGTAATAAAATCTTAATTGGGCTATGTCCTGGTTTCCTTGAGAGACCACACGTCTATCCAAGTGTGTCAACACTAGCAACATTTGCACCTGTGATTCTTCACTAGTGCAACTCCACTGCTGAAAGCAGCAGGTGAAATACTAGTGTAGACAGTATAGTGTAGGCTCTGATCATAGTTAGACACCTGAGACTGGTTTACATTAGCACTTCCACCATTACTAGTTAGCACTGGTGGTAAATTACGTGTCTGAATTTTGCTAATGCAGATAAGGCCTTTGTTTTAAAACCACAGAAATTAAGATTATCTGAGGTGCTTCAGATAACAACTCCCTGGTATAACTGTGAGGGGATTAGAGAGAAGGAGGCAATTGTGAGGAGTCCACTACTGTGGAGTTTACTTCTTCTGTTGGTTCTCCAGAGCCTGAATTTGTTGACTTCAGCTGACACTGCAAGGTCTACTTGTTTCCTGAGGTGTTTTCTAGAGTGTGAGTGTACATAGGATTGCGTTTGGGTTGAGTAAATAGGTGGAGATGGGGAATCCAGGAGGTCTCTGCGTATTAGGACATGGCTCCTAGCCGCAGTCCGTAGATTTTTCAATAAATATGATACATGTGCCCAGAGCATTAGACAGGTGCATTTTTATAAACTGAAATAAATAGATACACATTATTATTTCTTCTTATTTATTATTAGTTACATTCTGACAGTGTGCTCATTGTGGAACAAGACACAAATAATATAATCCAGACCCACACACATGCGCATGCAAAGCTGCAATGCTTGCAGCCTTCTGCACACATGTCTTGTAGGGCCTGGTTCTAGAGTTCTTCATTTCTTGGGCAACGGGCAATCTGAATTGCCTTTTCCGTCTGGAACAATAGCACAGAGAAGCCAGTACTACTAAATCTTCTTCTCCAACAGCGCATCACCTTACAAAGTTAACCCTGATCCACAATGACAACTCCTAAGGGGGTCAGTGCTTGTTGCCCCCCAGAGGGAGCACGGTGGGGACTTGTGCCAACTCTCTCACTACAACCCATGGAGTGTCACAAATGACAAATACTGGCCCTTACTCCTCCACTTCACTAGAATGTTTATTTCACTGATGAAGAATGACAGTTTCTGTGAGCCAGGCTTTTATTAAATATTCCGCATACAAGGTATTAAATAAATATAGAATCATCAGCCACTAACATACCAAGCCCGTTCACTTGGAGATGTCTGTGTATTTATATATAAATGCAAACAAGACTATTTACAAAATGCATCGCAGACTCCAGGAAGAGTCAACTCTGTAGACTCATCACCACTGGAAGGAACCAGAAGTCAATGTCAGAAAGGAGGTCTGGGAGACTGAAATCAGTGTTAGGAAGATTGGAGTTCTAGGGACTAGGAATCAGTGCTGGGAAGGAGCAATGTGGGGGTGCTGGTGGTCAGTGCTGGAAAGGTTGTCTTGGGGGCGGAATTTGGGAATCAGTGGTGAGCAGCATGTCTAGGGAGGGAGCTGTTAGGAAAGCTGGTCAGGAAATGTGGAAGGTTTCAAAATTTCAATGAAAAATAATGTCCTCAAAACTTTTCATTAATTCCCCCCCGCCCCCCGCCATTTTCCAACCAGCTCTATTGGGGGATAAAGTTGGGATAAAAGAAAGAAAGAAAGAAAGAAAGAAAGAAAGAAAGAAAGAAAGAAAGAAAGAAAGAAAGAAATCTCTTTGCCAGCCAGCTCTAGTTGTGAGTCAGTGCTATGGAACTGGAGATGGGAGAAGCTGCAGTACTTGGGTGGATCAGTGCTGTATGGGTCAGGTACTTTCAGCAATACATGAGACTTTGGTACCTGGGTGGGGAGGCAGTCAGAAGGTGATTGCTGAAAATTCCTACTTGTTTCAATTTACCAGCTGGCAGTGTGCACAAGGATGCCAACGTGATCAGGACTGAATGGCCTGGGGTCAAAGTCTCTGCTGAAAAGGTCCCTGATTCCTGGGCCTTACAGCAGGAAACTTTGGTGCTATCAGAAAGCCTCTGGACAAGAACAGCTGAGCTCAGTCACATGATTGAGGGCAGGGAACTGAGTGAACAGGGGCAAGCAGGGGGATTTATGTTTAAAGTGCTCTGCTGGATGAATGGAAGGGAATTAAAGTGCTGCATGTGTAAAGCCAAAGGGAGATGGGGAAGAAAAAGGGCCCGTCCCTTTCATCAGCTGCAGTCCTATCAGTCTGGTTCTGTCTCTGTTTAGCAGGATAGAAGCAATGGCCTTTCCCTGAGCCTCTACTGCCTGTGCATTGTCTCTTGGCTCATCATTGGGCTGTTACTTGGTGCCTTGCCCGCCGGTGTAATCCTCGTACGGACTGACCTGCGTTTTAGGCCGGGGGATGGAAAACTCCTGCTGGGGTTTGAGGCTCTGAAAAGGAAACAATCACGTGATCAAACATCAAAGCTGGAGAAGAGTAAATGGGATGAGAATGAGTAAAAGGGGACCTTGTACACTCAATATCAGGAAACACTTCCCAAGAGCACAAGCCGTTAGGCTGTGGAGCAGTCTCCCAAGGGAAATGGCAAAAGCCACATTGCTTGTTGAGCCCTTTGGAACAGGACTGGACAAAGTACTCTAGAATAGACTATGGAGAACAATCCTGTATTGGGCAGGGCATGTGCAGGGCAGGGAGTATGGCTAAGACATGAACTATTAGGCCTAGCCCAGCTCTGACAGATTCTATCATCCCTGGTGGGATAGTGAGTTTTCACTGAGGCAGGTAGGGGGCTGTCCATAAGTTACACATTGTATTAGAGATGGGTGAATCCTTAATTTTGCATGTTTGTTTCAGTGTTCCAAGGGGCTGAGTAGTGGGCCCTGACAGTCACCAAAATTACGTGTTACACAATTTAGGGACAGCCCCTCGCCTGCCCAGGATTGATTACCGACACTCCCAATAGCCAATGAACAGGGAACGGGGATACACCACAGCCTCACTCAGACAGGGCCACCCTCTCGCCAAATGAAGACATCAACCCCAATTCCACCAAAGATTCCTCAGCCTCAGGGCCTGCCCAGCTCTGCCTATCCCATACAGAAGGCAGCTTCATATAATGCATCCTGTTCATCCCATTTCCCTGGTGAAATCGATGAAGGAAAGGGATGTCTTTACCTCCATCTGAAAGTGAGCAGAATGTGGGATGTAGCGTGTGTCTCCATTGTATCCTGGGCCTAAAAAAAGAAGGAAAAGAGAAGAAGGCAGTCACAGTGCCACCATGACAACACCATGCCAGAGGGGGCCCAGTGCTCTATGGAGAACTGCCTCTGACTGTCCTCTAGGTAACCAGCAGGCAGGCAGAGTGTGAATTCCACAGGTGATTTTACCGTTTCCCATTTTCTTATCAACCAGAGACTGATGGGAAGTATCTTAAGTAAAAGGACATGGTAGGGCTAGGGGCACTGAAATTACTCTCTCTTCTTCCGTAGCTGTTGTCCTCCTCACATCTCAGATCCCTACACACAAAAAATCCTCCCATATGCAGACTTTGACAAAGCCCTCCACCCCAGAGCTCCTCACACACACACACTGCATGACCCCACTGAAGTGTTCAGTGGGAAGGCATGTCCTTTCCTTAATAAATTCCTGGGAGACTGCCATGGGAGTCTGCCATCCAGGGCATGAGAGTACTCTGACCAGCAGACCCACACCTTAGATTCATAGATTTATAGATACTAAGGTCAGAAGGGACCATTCTGATCATCTAGTCCAACCTCCTGCACAACGCAGGCCACAGAATCTCACCCACCCACTCCTACGAAAAACTTCACCTATGTCTGAGCTATTGAAGTCCTCGAATCGTGGTTTAAAGACTTCAAGGAGCAGAGAATCCTCCCTCAAGTGACTCGTCCCCATGCTACAGAGGAAGGCAAAAAACCTCCAGGGCCTTTTCCAATCTGCCCTGGAGGAAAATTCCTTCCCGACCCCAAATATGGGGATCAGCTAAACCCTGAGCATATGGGCAAGATTCACCAGCCAGATACTACAGAAAATTCTTTTCTGGGTAACTCAGATCCCATCCATCTAATATCCCATCTCAGGGGATTAGGCCTATTTACCCTGAATATTTAAAGATCAATTAATTACCAAAATCACATTATCCCATCATACCATCTCCTCCATAAACTTATCGAGTAGAATCTTAAAGCCAGATAGATATTTTGCCCCCACTGCTTCCCTAGGAAGGCTATTCCAAAACTTCACTCCTGTGATGGTTAGAAACCTTCATCTAATTTCAAGTCTAATCTTCCTGGTGGCCAGTTTATATCCATTTGTTCTTGTGTCCACATTGGTGCTGAGCTGAAATAATTCCTCTCCCTCTCCTGTATTTATCCCTCTGATATATTTATAGAGAGCAATCATCTCTCCCCTCAACCTTCTTTTAGTTAGGCTAAACAAGCCAAGCTTCTTAAGTCTCCTTTCATAAGACAAGCTTTCCATTCCTCGGATCATCCTAGTAACTCTTCTCTGTACCTGCTCCAATTTGAATTCCTCCTTTTTAAACATGGGAGACCAGAACTGCACACAGTATTCCAGGTGAGGTCTCACCAGTGCCTTGTATAATGGTACTAAAACCTCCTTATCCCTACTGGAAATACCTCTCCTGATGCATCCCAAAACCGCATTAGCTTTTTTCACAGCCATATCACATTGGCAGCTCATAGTCATCCTATGATCAACCAATACTCCAAAGTCCTTCCCCTCTTCCGTTACTTCTAATTGATGTGTCCCCAGCTTATAACTAAAATTCTTGTTATTAATCCCTAAATGCATAACCTCACACTTCTCACTATTAAATTTCATCCTATTACTATTACTCCAGTTTACAAGGTAATCCAGATCCTCCTGTATAATATCCCGATCCTTCTCTGAATTGGCAATACCTCCTAGCTTTGTATCATCTGCAAACTTTATTAGCACACTCCCACTTTTTGTACCGAGGTCAGTAATAAAAAGATTAAATAAGATTGGTCCCCAAACTGATCCCTGAGGAACTCCACTGGTAACCTTCCTCCAGCCTGACAGTTCGCCTTTCAGTAGGACCCGTTGTAGTCTCCCCTTTAATCAATTCCTTATCCACCTTTTGATGTTCATATTGATCCCCATCTTTTCCAATTTAACTAATAATTCCCCATGTGGCACGGTATCAAATGCCTAACTGAAATTTAGGTAAATTAGATACACTGCGTTTCCTTTGTCTAAAAAATCTGTGACTTTCTCAAAGAAGGCGATCAGGTTGGTTTGGCATCTACCTTTTATAAAACCATGTTGTATTTTGTCCCATTTACCATTGACTTCAATGTCCTTAACTAATTTCTCCTTCAAAATTTTTTCCAGGACCTTGCATACTACAGATGTCAAACTAACTGGCCTGTAGTTACCCGGATCACTTTTTTTCCCTTTCTTAAAAATAGGAACTATATTAGCAATTCTCCAATCATTCAGTACAACTCCTGAGTTTACAGATTCATTAAAAATTCTTGCTAATGGGCTTGCAATTTCAGGTGCCAATTCCTTTAATATTCTTGGATGAAGATTATCTGGGCCCCCCGATTTAGTCCCATTAAGCTGTTTCAGTTTCGCTTCTACCTCAGATATGGTAATATCTACCTCCATATCCTCATTCCCATTCGTCCTGCTACCATTATCCCTAAGATCCTCTTTAGCCTTATTAAAGATTGAGGCAAAGTATTTGTTTAAATATTGGGCCATGCCTAGATTATCTTTAACCTCCACTCCATCCCCAGTGTTTAGCGGCCCCACTTCTTCTTTCTTAGTTTTCTTCTTATTTATATGGCTATAGAACCTTTTACTATTGGTTTTAATTCCCTTTGCAAGGTCCAACTCTACTCGACTTTTAGCCTGTCTCACTTTATCCCTACATGTTCTGACCTCAATAAGGTAGCTTTCCTTGCTTATCCCTCCCATCTTCCACTCCCTGTATGCTTTCTGCTTCTTCTTGCGAGTGATCACTTCCCTTACCCTTGGCCCTGGGAAGCATGAACTGACATGTGATTTGGCCCTGTGCCATTGGAAAAGAGATTCCCACAGAAAATATTTCCTCCACCCCCAGATAATTTTATTTCCTAAGTGGGTCTTGGAAACTAGATCAGAACTGGGAGAAAGAGTTTACCAGAGTGATCTGGATAGCTCTGCAAGTCCCCAGTGCTGATACTAGTAAAAAACAAACAAACAAAAAAACTGTCCAGAATGTTTACCCTCCTGATTTTCCCAGCTTTCAGCAGGGTCCCCCCCAGATCACCTCTGTGTCCTGATAGTCATGTAATCTCCTGCTCGCTCACTCTTCTCCCCTTTTCTTAGCCTCCTTCTTGTCCATAACCTTTCCCTCTCTCCAGTTTGGGAAGTTCTCTTTCACCTGTGGTTTCCCGAGCCATCTGGAACTCTCCCCTTTCCTACCTCATTTACCATCTTCAAATCCCTTCTTAAAATTATCCCTTCCAACTCATGGCTGGTGCTCTCTGTCTCTCTTCCACATTCTATGGCACTGCAAGCAAGGAAGCTATGTAACAACACACTTCATCATACCTGTTGTGGTCTCCTCCTTGATATAGGCTTGGTTCTCCACTCCAAAGCTCTTCTTCATGAGTTTAGGTTGGCAAAAATAGTTTTCTGGAGGGTAGTCCTCAGGATTGCGTGGTCTGGTGAGGAAGCAGAATTCAGGCACCATGTACATCATCAGGAAGACCCATCCGTTGGACACCAAAGCGATGCTAATGACAGGATCATCCCAGATGGGCTGTTTCTTTAATTCTGGGTTGCCTCGCATGAGCATGGTAATCCACACCACCCAGATAGCTATGGAGAACAGGCCAGTGACATAGATGTGTACTCCATGCCTCTTCCAGCCTTTGTATGTCCCACAGAAGGTGAACATGGAAACCAGGAAGGTGAGCGCCATCAAGAGGAGCACGTAGATCAGAAGCATGACAAAGTCCATATTGCGTTGTTCTGGACTCATCGTAGTAAAGTTCATATTTTGTCTGGCCACTATGACGACTACATACACTATGGCTATAATAATCTGCACTATAGTGAGGCTAATGGCAATAACTAGCAACACCGGGTACCAAAAGGGGGCCTTCCCCCTCACCAGTTTGACAAGGTTGAAGGCATGGGTCAGGAGGCAGGAAAAGCAGAGGGCAAAGAGGACACCAAAGAGGAAGAAGCGGGTGGGGCCGGTCCGGACATTGAGTTTAATGATGAAAGCAAAGGTGAGGCTGAAGATCCCTAGGGTGCCTAAGAGGAAGAGGAAATAGATAGGGATCATGCTTCGCTTGGTGGAGTCTTGGACCTTACCAATGAAGATGAGTAGCAAGAGCATGAAACTGATGGTGACAATGACACCAGCTGTAGCCAGTGTTTCCAGGACGATGCCCCAGGCTTGTTCCATGTCACAGAGTAAATAATAATCAGAGTCAATGTTCTTGTTGCAGCCTGGAGGAGGTGTGGAAGCCATGGTGACTCACAGAACAGCCCTCAGCTGGGAGTTGGGTTTAGCGTGTGGAGCTGGGTAGTGCTGGTGTCCGACGATATACAGGAGATCAGACTAGACGATCTAGTGGTCTCTTCTGGCCTTAAACTCTATAACTCTATGAATATTCTTCCAAAGATCTGCAGAAGAAGTTGAGACACCAATGTAGCATAAACCTTGTTAAGTTTTACAGCAGCTGGGGAAAGAAGGAGGATAGGATCTGATACCTATTTCTATTTGTAAGAATTACTGCATCACAACTAACCAATGGTTGGTCTAGTCTGGCATAACATCTCTGACAGTGGCAGGTGCCAAGCAGACCTTAGAGGAAGGTGAATCACTCCCTAGCCCCACCTCAGAATGTCTCTAATTGTGCAATACTCTAATGGGGAGAGTTTTCTTCTGGACTCTAGCTGAATGCCCTGATGCATAAAGATTGATAAGCCTTGCAAAACTCTTATCCTAGGTAATGGAACTGCAGGCATTATTGTTATTCATAGACATACTTAATCCTTTCCTGAAATTCACTAAGCTACACTATTTGCCTCCATAGCCTGCAGCAATGAGTTGCTAAGGTTACTTATACATAGCATGAAAATGGAATTGTTTTTTGTTAGTTTTCACTTTGTTGTCTTATTCAAAGCACCCTCTTGTCCTTGCTTTATAGGACTGTGTGACCTGAAGCCCTCAATTAGCTTTCTTCATTCACTTAATTATTTTGTATACCTCCATCATAGCTCCTTTTACTGTTCTCCCGTCCAACCTAAATAGTTTTGGGGAAGGCCAGCAACCAAGGGGCACAAACTAATTCCTATTTTTCATGCCTAAAGGGTAACAAGAAAACATTTTACAAATATACTACAGGCAAGAGGAAGAGCAAGGACAGGGTAGCTCCATTACTCAATGAGGAGGGAGAAACAATAACATAAATTCAGTAATGGCCAGAGTGTTAAATTCCTCTTTTGTTTCACTTTTCAGAAAGGTTAACAGTGATCAGATGACTCAGGGCTAGTCTGCACTGGCAATGTTAAAGCGCTGCCGCAGCAGCACTTTAACTTCGCTTGTGTGGTCGTGGCAGAGCGCTGGGAGGGAGCTCTCCCAGCGCTCTAAAAAACCCACCTCTACGAGGGACGCGGCTCCCAGCGCTGGGGCACTGTCTACACCGGCGCTGTACAGCGCTGGAACTTGCTGTGCTCAGGGGGTGTATTTTTTCACAACCCTGAGCGAGAAAGTTGCAGCGCTGTAAAGTGCCAGTGCAGACAAGGCCTAACATAGTGAACATCAGTAGGGGCAGGATCTGAGGCTAACACAGGAAAGAAAAAAATAGGAATTACTCAGTCCTGGTCTTAACCACAAACTTCTGTTAGCATAACTACTGATTTCTCAGAGGTGTGGAACATCCACACCCTTGTGTGACACAGTTATAATGATCAAACTTCTTGTGTAGACAGTGTTAAATCGATGGGAGTTAAATTAAGCTGGGAGGGGTTGCAAGCACTTTGGAGGACAGGATTAGAATTCAAAATGATCTGGACAAACAGGAGAAAGGATCTGAAATAAATAGGATGAAGTTCAATGAGGACAAATGCAAAGTACTACACTTAGGAAGGAATAATCAATTGAATAAATATAAAATGGGAAATGATTGCTTAGGAAGGAGTACTGCGGAAAGGAATCTGGGGGTCACAAGCTGTATATGAGTCAACAGTATAACACTGTTGCAAGAAAAGCAAACATCATTCTGGGATGTATTAGCAGGAGTGTTGTAAGCAAGACACAAGAAGTAAGTCTTCTACACTACTCAGCACTGATAAGGCCTCAACTGGAGTTCGATGTCCAATTCTGGGCACCACACTTTGAGAAAGATGTGGACAAATTGTAGGAAGTCCAGAGAAGTGCAACAAAAAAATATTAACGGTCTAAAAAATATCGACCTGTGAGTAAGATTGGAAAAATTGGGCTGGTTAGTCTGGAGAAGAAAAAAACTGAGGGGGGACATGATAAATGTTTCAAGTATGTAAAAGGTTTTATGACATGGGAGGGTGGTGATTGTTCTCCTGAACCCCTGAGACCAGGACAAGAAACAATGGGCTTAAATTGCAGTAAGGGGAGGTTTAGATAGACATGAGGAAAAACTTCCTGACTGTCAGGGTTGGTTAAGCATTGAACAGATTACCTAGGCAGGCTGTGGATCTCCATCTTTGGAAAGTTTCAGAGTACCGCCGTGTAGTCTCTATTCGCAAAAAGAAAAAGGAAACTTGTGGCACCTTAGAGACTAACAAATTTATTAGAGCATAAGCTTTTTCGTGAGCTACAGCTCACTTCATCGGATGCATTTGGTGGAAAAAACAGAGGAGAGATTTTAATACACACACAGAGAACATGAAACAATGGGTTTATCATACACACTGTAAGGAGAGTGATCACTTAAGATAAGCCATCACCAGCAGCAGGGGGGGAAAGGAGGAAAACCTTTCATGGTGACAAGCAAGGTAGGCTATTTCCAGCAGTTAACAAGAATATCTGGGTTAGTGGTTCTGTTGTGTGGTGTGTGGTTGCTGGTGAGTATTTGCTTCAGATTGGGGGGCTGTCTGTAAGCAAGGACTGGCCTGTCTCCCAAGATCTGTGAGAGTGATGGGTCGTCCTTCAGGATAGGTTGTAGATCCTTGATGATGCGTTGGAGAGGTTTTAGTCACAGATCTTGGGAGACAGGCCAGTCCTTGCTTACAGACAGCCCCCCAATCTGAAGCAAATACTCACCAGCAACCACACACCACACAACAGAACCACTAACCCAGGAACCTATCCTTGCAACAAAGCCCGTTGCCAACTCTGTCCACATATCTATTCAGGGGGACACCATCATAGGGCCTAATCACGATCAGCCACACTATCAGAGGCTCATTCCACCTGCGCATATACCAATGTGATATATGCCATCATGTGCCAGCAATGCCCCTCTGCCATGTACATTGGTCAAAACTGGACAGTCTCTACGTAAAAGAATGAATGGACACAAATCAGATGTCAAGAATTATAACATTCAAAAACCAGTTGGAGAACACTTCAATCTCTCTGGTCACTTGATTACAGACCTAAGAGTTGCTATCCTTCAACAAAAAAGCTTCAAAAACAGACTGCAATGAGAGACTGCTGAATTGGAATTAATTTGCAAACTGGATACAATTAACTTAGGCTTGAATAGAGACTGGGAATGGATGAGTCGTTACACAAAGTAAAACTATTTCCCCATGGTATTTCTCCCCCCCACCCCACCCCCAACTCTTCCTCAGATATTCTTGTTAACTGCTGGAAATAGCCTACCTTGCTTGTCACCATGAAAGGTTTTCCTCCTTTCCCCCCACTGCTGCTGGTGATGGCTTATCTTAAGTGATCACTCTCCTTACAAAAAGAAAAGGAGTACTTGTGGCACCTTAGAGACTAACAAATTTATTAGAGCATAAGCTTTCGTGAGCTACAGCTCACTTCATCGGATGCAACATCTTTGCCACAAGTACTCCTTTTCTTTTGCGAATACAGACTAACACGGCTGCTACTCTGAAACCTGTCATTATGCAAGGCACTGAATTTAGCTGTATAGAGTGAAAATTTGTTAGTCTCTAAGGTGCCACAAGTACTCCTTTTCTTTCTCCTTACAGTGTGTATGATAAACCCATTGTTTCATGTTCTCTGTGTGTGTATATCAATCTCCCCTCTGTTTTTTCCACCAAATGCATCCGATGAAGTGAGCTGTAGCTCACGAAAGCTTATGCTCTAATAAATTTGTTAGTCTCTAAGGTGCCACAAGTACTCCTTTTCATCTTTGGAAAGTTTTTCAGAACAGGTTAGACAAACACCTCTCTGGGATGGTCTAGATCAGCGGTTCTCAACTGGCGGTCCACAGCCTCTTTGGGGTCTGTGAGCCCTTTCAGGGGGGCCGCGGGGCACCATGGCTGAAACCCAGTGCCCCGAGCCCTGGCTCCCCGCCATGGGGCTGAAGCTGGGAGCCGTGGGGCTGAAGCCCTGAGCCCTGGTTCCCCGCCGCCCGCCCCCCGTGGGGCTGAAGCTGGGAGCTGTGGAGCTAAAGTTGGGAGTTGCACGGGGCAGAAGCCTTGAGCCCATGGACAGAGTTGAGGGGTCACGAGGGTGTTGCCCCCACAACTGCAGTGACTTACCCAGAGTGGGGCAGTCCTGGGGCAGCTCCACCCCACCACCTCCTCCTCTCTCCTAGCCCCCTTCAGGCCCCGCCCTCTTGCCAGGTCATAGACAGAGGGGAAGCTGGAGCCAGGCAGTGTGGGGCAGCTGCTCCTCTGGCTGGTGGTGCCATGGAGCAGGCAGTCGTGTCATTTCCCCATCTGCTGCTGGTGCCCAGGGTTGTGGCTGCTCCTCAGCTCCCAGCCCCCTGTGACTGCTCGTGCAACCAGTAAGAGCTGCCTGGACAGGGGGACTTGGTTCCAGGCCAGCAGAGCCCTCAGGGAGCAACCACCCGCAATGTGGAGCCCTCCCAGCAGACAGCCCCTTGCTACCCCCTCCCTGCACCCTGAGCTACCCCTTTGCCACACACAGCCCATAGCTATCCCCTGCCTGCATCCGAGCTTCACCCCAACTTTACCAGCCCCTAGCTACCCCTCCTGCCTGCACCCTGAATGGTTTTCAAACTTTTTGAGCTGAATCCCCACTTTGAATTACATTTTTTGGTTTGCGTCCCTGCACAGCCCAGGCAGGCTGGATGGCCTGCTGAGGTGAGTCAGGGAGTGGAGTGGCTCAAGCCCCGCTGCCCTTGCTCCCTCAAAACAGAAGTCAAACCTATGTCTATGCCCAAAGATCCCACTCCTGGCCTGAAGCTCCGAGTCCTCCCTCTCCCAGGCCCTGGAGTTTTTATAGCATGTTGAGGGGGGTCTCAGAAAGAAAAAGGTTGAGAACCCCATGTCTAGATAATAGTCCTGCCTCAATGCAGAGGACTGGACTAGATGGCCTATCAAGGTCCCTTCTAGTCTTGCATTATATTTCTATTATTTCTATGTCAGTCTATGTCTATTTCTATGTCAGTCTGGCAATAGAAAACATATCAAGGAGACCTGTTCACCCCAAATGCTTCCCCATTGCCCTACAGTGGCTGGAGGCCTGAAAGAGAGTGTCAGTGCTAATGTTGTTAACATCTCAGAAACATTCTTCTTTGTCTCAGGCAGTAGTGATGCTGCTTTGAGGGTCCACAGTTCAAGATCCTATGTAGGATGTGTCTCTAACACCCCAATATGCTCAAGCTCTGTTATTCTCAAGTCTTAAAAGTGACTTCAAAGGGGGAAATGGCCTTTGCACTCTACTTTCTGATATATAAAGAAATGTTGAGTGATCCCATGATGTTCATTGTTAGGTGCAATCCCCTGCCCATGGTTTTGTTTTCTCTAGACCATTTTCTCCATTTGTGGGCCAGTCCTGGGATCCTTTCCACTGACTTCAATGAAGCAGGACTGAGTCCTTAAAAAAAAAAATTATAGAAAATCCAACAAAGGGTGGGACCCTTGAATTTCACATGAAGCACACCTATGCATGCCTCAGGGTGAACTGTCTGGTAATGGTGTATTGTATCTCTTCTCGGTATTTCACCCCACATTCTGGGAAATACTGCTCTCTAAAAAAACAATGGTTACAAAAGTGATAAGTATGTAAATATACAGGAAATCTGGAAGTCCATTGGAAGCAACTGGGGAGAATAGAATCAAAGCCACTGGTACCAGGTGGAGAGCACTGTGGTGTTATGTTGTCTCCACAGATCCCACCACTAAACCAGACACCAGAACTGACTGAATTACCATAAAAAGAAAAGAAGTACTTGTGGCACCTTAAAGACTAACAAATTTATTGGAGCATAAACTTTTGTGAGCTACAGCTCACTTCATCGGATGCATTCAGAAGTGAGCTGTAGCTCACGAAAGCTTATGCTCAAATAAATTTGTTAGTCTCTAAGGTGCCACAAGTACTCCTTTTCTTTTTGCGAATACAGACTAACACAGCTGCTACTCTGAAATCTGAATTACCATAGTCACTACAAACAATATTGTTTATAAATTTAATCCCTTTGGTTAACAAATTGTTCACAAGCTAATCCTGATTTGTTCTAATGTATTTTGTGAATTGGGATGATGAATTTTCTTTCTGTAGGGTGTTTTCCAGCTACTCCCTAGGGCTATTTACTCTGTGTTTGGCTACCTAAGTCATAAAGTAGAGTTTCTATTCCTGACTTGGAGGGCTGAACCATTTTAAACAGGACAATGACCAGTCACAAATAGTGAATCCCGATAATGCATGTCCACTGGAGATTTTCAGATGAATTGTCATTCATGAAACTTTGGGGATTTCTGATTATTTGTACAAATGCCTGGTAGTTGTCCAAACACATGTGAGTAAGGAATAACGTGAATCTCAGGGAAGTAAATTCAATATTTGTATTCACATAAATATTCACACCTCAGATTATTTCACTCTTTGACCAGTTCTAGCAGACACACAGACAGGGGCACAATGTACAGACAGCTGGAGATCGCAAAGAGCAAACATGGGACACAGAGACAGGCATGGGACGCGCAGACAGTGAGATACACTGAACAGCACATGCTGGTAGTGAAAGAAACATTAGAGATTCACCAGTGCAGCACCCAGCATTGGCCAATCTCTGACCAGATGGGATGGGAAGAGTTCTAAAATCTTTCAGATGGGGGTCAGAAGTCACCTGCTAATTTCTCTTCTCACACGTATTTTTTATAATCAGTGATTACTTGTGTAATAGCATTGATATGTACAGCAGTCCACAGCCATCCCTGAGACATGACATCTCTTTTAAAACGGGAAGGCACCCTTTTCAGAGCGTGTGTGTGTATGTGAAAGTTTGCAGGGTGTTTGCCTCTGTCCCCCACATCTTAGGCTGGAGATTCAGGGACACCTCTGAGCAGAAGGGGATGAGACATGCCCCCTCTAAATCTTTTCTCTTGGGATTATGCTCGCTCTCCACTACACACTCATTTTAATATTGTAGTATACAATACTTATAAGGGCTTTATATCTGTCAATCTCAAAGCACTTTGCAAGGAAAGAAAGCATTATTATCAGGTAATAGATGGGGAAACCAAGTCACAAAGGGAGTCTAGCATGGGGGTGGGCTTAAGAGCCCATGTTCCAGCCTGAGTCATAACTTTAACATGCTGTCTACACAGCTATAGTTAGAGTGCTAGCAGGAGCCCTGCTAGCGTGAGCCCCGCTAACCTGGGCTGGGAGACTAGCTGCCATGGGCTCCAAAAGGCTGTGTAGACATACCCAGAAAGGCAAAGTAACTTGTTCAAAATTACACAGTAGGTCAGTGGCTGGATCAGGAACAGAACCCAGAGCTTCTGACTCCCTAGCCAAGGCTCTGTCCATAATACCAGGCTGTTCAACTTGGTCACCCTTGAGAAAGGTCTGAGTTCCCTGCCACCGCTCGGAGGCTGTTAGCAAACCCCAACCCCATAGCTTAGCCTTGGCTGCACAGCTCTGAATTACCTTATCGGTATCCTGTATGGAAGCGGAGACCTCAGAAATAGTGGCTGAAGGAAGGAAATTCCTACCGCACCCAGGTGGAGAGTAATGCCAGGCAGCTCCTGTAATCTCAGGCAAGCAGTAGGTCTGCACTCATTCTCTAAGGGCAGCTTTAAAAGTAACCAGGATGGGGAGGGCAGGGAGTGGGACACGCCTATTCCAGTTCCACTACTCCTGGTGCTGTTATGAAAATAAGGTCCTGGTGCTAGGAGATGAAGTAAAAACTTCTGATGTCAGTGGGATAATCACCCTGCAGCAGGGTGGAGGAACCTCAGGCAGGCCCAGCCCCAGGACTGAATCAAATACTATTCATCAAGGCAACTGATAAACTGCACCTCCCTGAGAGTCCTGGCACCAGCAGGGCAGATGACTGTGGGAGCCCTCAGGGCAAGCATAACAATGCAGCCCCATGCCATCATACCTACATATGCTTCCCTGCCATGGAGCTAATCACTGGCAAGGGTTGTAAGTACAAGAAACCCTGTGATGAGAATGACCTTTCAAACTGTACTCTGACCCTTGTACTCTGTATCCCTCTGATTCTGACTCAAACCGAGATGAATTCCCTTCTCTTCTGTCCCTGGGCAGGGAGGGGAATTCTGTCATGTAGCTAGGTCCACAGATAGGACCACCTCAGACCTCCCTTGCTTCTGATTCCTTCATGGCCACTACCTCTCACTATAACATGTGACTGCACCCACAAGCCCATAATCATTCCCTGGAAAGAGGAGTTTCCCGTTACTCAGCTCTGGTGCCCCAATAAAAGGAGGACGTGGTGACAATGCCTCGTGCGCTATCAGGAATCTGAATCACTTTGCCACAGTTACTGCTCTGATAAAAACTATAACTCAGGGCATAGGAGGTCTCCATGACAAATATCCTCTTGCAGGGTCTGGCTATGAACCGTCACATCTATAACAAGGAGCCTGTCTAAAGATCAACAGGGTAATTTGAATGTGAGAGTTATTTCATTTTGTTTATGGAGTTATTTAGTTTGAATGGTGCTTCCTGGGAAAAGACTCATTATTATTTGTGGTACAGTAGGTACCTAGAAGCCATAACCAAGATCAGGCTCTATCATGCAAGACACTGGATCTTATTACTATTATTTATTATTTGTATTTTCCTAGCATCGAGGAGCTCCTATCAGGGACCAGGACCTCATTGTCCTAGAAGCTGTACAAACACAGAAGAAAAAGATGGTCCCGTCCCAAAATAGTTCACACGCTAAGTATAAGACAAGAGCCAATGGATGTTTGTTAACTGAGGGCGTAAGCATCTACATTCATTTATAATCCTAGGTTAAGAATTATTGAACCCTGGGCCCCAGCTTGGAGCTGCAGCATCTACACTGCATTATGCAGGCCTGAGTCTGACCACCCATAGCCCTGTGTTTCCAAGCACCCTCGCAAAATGTGGCTGTTGTGTGGTGCAGTGTGGGAAAACTTGACTGCTCACCAAACTTGCCAGTCCAGAGGAGAAAAAAAAATCTGTCTGTGGGACTTTTGGCAGACTCCCAGAGCACAAAGCCAGTGGGGCTGCATTTACACTACCAAGCGAGAGGGCTTGAACCCTGAGTCCCAGCTTGACTCAGCGCTGGGACCCTCCACCACTGTGGGTCCTGAGTTAATGCAATTTGTGTGTAGATGGAAGGAGAGTTAGATTTGAGCCTGAGTTTTAACCCCGGGCTTACATTGTAGTTTAGACCTATGCTTAAGGGCTTTAGAAAATGTTACACATGGTCCCTGCCCTGAAGCACTGGCGGACCAAATGCAACTGGTGTATAGGAAGGTTGCTATATTTCTGCAGCCTGGGAATTACAAAGGTATATTGGTCAGAAACAATGGGTCTGAGCCTGCTCCCATTCAATTCAGTAGCAAAACTGCCCGTAGCTCCCAATGAAGATCAGAGTTCTACATCTCTCTTTGCTTGTTTGGGGAGAGAACAGTGAAGTACACAAGAGAGTAAAGGGGTGTATAGGAAGAGATGGCACTTAATCCTCTGGAATGCATCTGGATTATGTGCTTTTTTTTTTTTTTTTTTTTTGCCAGCAATATTGGCTGGGTATCAACTATGTCTATTAATTCTTTCTGCTCAGCTACCTTATAAAATGTGCCTCAGTGATGTTACAGAAATACTTCTTTCCTTCAAAACATGTTTTTAATGCTCAGAATCATGCTGACCCAATATTACCCTAATTTACACCCTGTCCAACCCCATTGGCTTCTTCTGTCTTAAATTCATTTCAATACAAACTTTAGGCCATCCACAGGGACTGCAGTGGAGTAGGGAATTGGCACTGAGCTTCAAAGCCTTAAATTTGGTCATGTATGTTGTCAATTCAAATCCCGCCTCTGCTCAAAACTGTTCAAAGGCCACAGTCTAATGTCAGCAAGGCACTGGAAGGGAAAACCAGGAGCCCCTTGTCAAAATTCTGCCATACATTTGAAGGGAAATTTGGGATGATTTTCCTGCCTCTGAGTTCCCTGCTCGCTGAGTGCTGCTGTATTGGTTGGTTGTTGCTTGGGGGTGGGGAGGAAAAGAGACAAAGAGTGTCATAAAAGTACATCTTAAGAACAAATTATTTTCCTTTTGGAATTGACCAGATGGCATCAAATAGGAGGGAATTGCTAAGAAAAAGTTGAATTCCAAAGCTCTACAATGTCTCTTTACCCCACTTCACCTCCTTCAGATTATCAAGCTTCACACTGTGCTATCTGCCATTACACAGTACAGGAACAAAGTAGAAACATGTACAGTACATGACACTCAATAGGCGTATTTGCCAAGCAGTGCTGGCTGCTTGCTCAACTGTGAAGAAGCTTTCTTGTTTAAATGAATAGATTTCTCCAATCCTTTTCTCTCCCTAACACATGTACTCCAGGTACATGGGGTCCATAAGGCTATGGGCAGGAGGAATTTTAGGGGGTGCTGGGATGGGGTGTTCACCCCACACATACCAGGAAGGAGATACTATGGACCTGAGAGGAGAATTAATCTGCCTGCTCACTCGTGGAGGGTGGACCGGACTAATACGAAATAAAGCCCCAGTGAGGAAGAGCAGGGTTTGGGGCCATTAAGTGCTGGGTGAGGTCAGTGGAAAGATGAGAGGAGAGAAGTAACCTGAAAGAGGATGAGGACCAGACCAGCCCGGCTTGGTTCCTTCAGGGGTGAGGGGGAAGTGGGGGCCGTGAGGATCTGTAGTCTATCTGAACCCCTGAGCAAGAGGAGCAGTGTGCTGGGGTTGATCAAGGCACAGAAGCCTGTGGTTAGGTGGGAGGACAGTCTAGAGCAACAGAGGCATGCTTGCAATGAGCTGGCTGCCAGCTGATCCCAGTTTTATTTATGTTTCATTTGGATGCTGGTAAAGGTGGCCGTGGCTCCGGAAGGAGTAGGCCTATCTCTGCAAAGTGGTTGGGCTGAATGGCTAGGACACTTCTATGGCCAGAGTAGGCCAAAAGACAGTTGGGGAGAGAGGAGGAGAAACTGAGGCAAAAGTTGCTGCAATATCAGAGCCACCTAGGAAGGTTCATGGTGGGGTGGCAACTTTGCCACAAGGGCCAATGTTAAAATATTCCACCTAGGAGGGTTCATGGTGGGGTGGCAACTTTGCCACAAGGGCCAATGTTAAAATATTCCAAACAAACACTCTTTAATATTCCCTTTGAACACAGACACCAAAACACTGGAGCTACTTATTGAAACGGAAAACTGGAGAAGGACCAACATGCCAACAACAGACAAATATGTAGATATAAAGAGGGGAAAGAAAATCTGTTCTTCCTGCCATGGATCTGCTACTGCTCTTTCACAAAACTAGGGAGTGGTTTTAAATAGTGTAATCTACTGGGCACCAACAGCGTGTGGTGTTTGTATAAACATCTGAAGATCTGGCTTCTGCCTTACGGAGTTTACAATATAAAATTGACTTGACTCTAGAAGAAGGGATTTGATAAACAGGAATGGTGCTGATGCACAACAAGAGGGAGGGTGTTCCCAGAGTAAGGGCTGACCCAGAAGAAGTTGTTCTGCCTCCCCTCCCAGAGAGGGTGGATTGAGTCCTCCACCCCCGACCCCTGCAGCTGGGGAGAGGGATTAGGAGAGAGGAGACACTGAGCCAGATCCCTCGCTGGCACAGCTTCAATCAGTGGAGAGCTTTGTCAGTTTACACTAGCTGAGGATCTGGCCCATTATGTGTTTGTATCATGTCTCTGCTGATTCCTGTTTTCTTGTTGTATTCTTCATTTTTAACTCATGCCAGAGTGTCCAACTCCAAGCATGGCACCCACCAGCGTTCTCTAACAGGCGAGTGGGTGGAGGCATTCCTCTTCTCGGCACTAGGGTGTCCTCTGCATCCCACGGATAAATCTCAAGAATCCCTTGTTCACCACATCGCTACCGCCACCTTTCTGGCCGGAGCAAACTGGATGGGATTCCCAATCCGAGCCAATTAGTGCCTCTCTTCCCTCATCCTTGGCATTATGATGTGAGGTAGCTGATCTGTACTAGAGTTTGAGGCTGATTTGTCCTGATTGCAGGGGCTTAGAAGTCTGTTTAACAGTGGCTGCTGCTGTGTAGGAAGCTTTCCTGGAATGAAGAGGAAAATGAGGTATCAGCTAATTGGGGTAGTGTGTGCCAGCCAACCATAGCTTGTTAGCATAATTAATCAAGTTTTGTAATTAGCCTGAGGGGGCTGGTGTCAGAATCTGAAAGACATCTGAGATGGAGAAGACCTACTAGGTCCTTTGTGTTCATGCCCTTTCTAATGCAGGAGATTTTCCTGCAGTCTTTGTCAAATGCTTTGTCCTGTCTAATTTCAAATGACTTAAGCGATGCGGCTTTCACTACTTCCCCTGCCCAACTATCCGCAGCCTAACAGAGCTCACTGGAAGGAAATAGAAAAGGAGTACTTGTGGCACCTTAGAGACTAACAAATTTATTTGAGCATAAACTTCCGTGAGCTACAGCTCACTTCATCGGATGAATTCAGTGGAAAATACAGTGGGGAGATTTATATACATAGAGAACATGAAACAATGGGTGTTACCATACACTCTCATTAAAGTGTGTATGGTAACACCCATTGTTTCATGTTTTCTATGTATATAAATCTCCCTACTGAATTTTCCACTGAATGCATCCGATGAAGTGAGCTGTAGCTCACAAAAGTTTATGCTCAAATAAATTTGTTAGTCTCTAAGGTGCCACAAGTACTCCTTTTCTTTTTGCGAATACAGACTAACACGACTGCTACTCTGAAACCCGTGGTGGGAAATGTTCACTTCCTTTGTTTCATCCCATTGGTCCTGGTTATGTTCCTTTTCTGCAGCCTCAGAAACTGCTCACCCCATTTGGTTTTTATACCCTTCAAACAATTCTATTTCATAGAGCCAGGTGGAGAAAGGTAATTTTCTTTCCTGGAGGATTGTCATGGTTCCAATTTGGAACAAATCCCCCCAAATGTAGGACTTCTCAGAGTAAGGGAATGGAGCCCCTGAAATGAGGTAGTCTGCCTGGGGGACTGCTGCAGAGCTGCAGACTCTGGAAGCCCTGAAGTCCCCAAGGCAGAGGCAGTCCAGCAGTCTGCCAAGGAGCTGGGCGGGTGAGCTGGCAAGAAGCCAGGCGTTTATGTTGGAAATTCCTCAGCATTGAACCATCTCCACAATACATCTTGGGAAGCATATGTGTGATTTTTTTTTGGGGCGGGGGGGCAAATTCCTACACAAAATGTTGCTAGAATTTTTTTCAGCCAGCTCTAGTATCTAATCTGTGTCCCTCTTGATCCCATGCTCATTGCTTTCTCGCTCTGGTTGTCATTTAGCCAAACTAAACATTTAGGTCTTTTAATCTCTTCTGGAGCTAGTTTTAACAACTTAATTGTTTTCCCAGAGGCAAGTGCGTTGGAGTTGAATGACCATAATTTTTATTACTTCTATTATGGTAAGCACCCAAAGGCCCATGTCAGGACTGGGCCCTACTGTGCCCTGTGCTGCACATAAAGGGAGATATGGTCCCTGCCCTGGAGAGCTTACAATCCAGTAAAATCAGGTAGGAAAAATTAGGTCACTGTGGACTTAGCCCAGGTACAACTGTGACACTAAGTTCCATATTCTTCATAAAAATATTGTTATAATATGAATATGGCATAATTAAGATGTGTTTTATGCAAGATGGTTCATGTGAGGTATAGTTGGAAAGGTTATGATGTACTGACTATGATAATCCTATTTGTATGCATGTATCATTTCTGTATCTAAAGTTAGGAATATGGACTATGTATCAATTACAAAAGTGTTTGCACCTGGGGAATGCCCACCAGACAGAATGCAATCAGTCTGGTTGGTTAGTCAATAGGTGAATAGGGAGAACAATAGGACTTTGAAGATGCTAATCTCCCACCTTCCTGGGAAGTCTTCCTGAGGATTTATGGCTGCTTTGACACTGCAGGGTCATGTGATCATGTCAGCTGGTACTGGACTCCATGTTGGACTGCTAGTATTTTTCCACAAAGGGGTGGGGATCAAACTGGGAAACAAAGGATTCCAGCCATATGTAAATCCTATTTAAGGCAGGGAAGTGAGTTAATCAGGGTCAGTTCTTCACTGAATCCCCATCCAAGATGACTACTGAAAATGCCTAAAACTGACCTAGGGAAGAAAGGACTGGACCCAGGCTAGAAGGTATCTAGCCTGTGAAAGGAATACCTAGAGTTCGAAGCTGCAAGCAAGAGCAGTTTGTCTTCAAGAAACTCTGCAACCTGCTTAAAACAAACATTTAGGGTGAGAAATTACTACTTGTAGCTAGTTTCTTTAGCGTATTAAGCTTAGTTTGCATGTTTGTTTTATTTACTCAGTAATCTACTTTGATCTGTTTGCTATCCTTTATAATCACCTATCTTTTATAGTTAATAAATTTGTTTTTGTTTATTCTAAAACCCAGTTTGTGGAATCCATAACTGGGGGCGGCGGTGGAAAAAAGCTGTGCCTATCTTCCTCCATGTTGAGGGAGGGATTGAATGTCATGAGCTTACGCTGTACAGTTTTCTGTGCAGCGCAAGACAATATAATTTTGGGTTTACACTCCAGAGGGGGTGTGCAGCTGAGTGCTGGGCAATTCCGGAGGTGAGTCTTCCCATGCAGAGCTGATCTCAGTGTCTGTATCTTTCTGCAGTTAGGTGTGGCCCTACCTATGTGTGTGCTGGAGGAGGCTGGCTCAATAGGGCAGTGTAAGAGAACTCAGACTGGTAGAGCCGCCGGGCTCAGTGGTACCCCAGTACATCAGGTGGCACTGCGAGGCAACCAGTCACAATAACACTGCTGATGGTATTTCTTTCTTCCTCTGTCTAGTTTATCTAAGGTATTTCTAGTGTCTGGCACCACCGTAGCAAAGTCTAGATTAGACTCTTTTTTTGCAGGGTGCGGGGGGAAAGAAGCTACTACTGCTCAACTTAATTGGGAGCATTAGCATAGTCAGGCTCCTGGGAGCTGCTAGCATTTTAAGCATTGTGTTCTTTAACCTTGCTCAGAGATCATCTAGACTACACAATTAAAAGGCTGGCTGTCACTGGTGCCCACTCTACACTAGAGATCTCACCATTGCTACAATTGGTAGAACTAAACCACTGCAATGGTGCTTTGGGGGGCAGGCAGGGAGAGCCCATTGTAGACAACACCTATGCTCTGTCTCTTTGTCACATCACCTGGAGTGGAACTCACTGCCAGAGTCACACTGTACACAGCGCACTGCCATAAAATGTCTCAGTCCAACATCACAGTGGTCAACACACATACACATTCTGGAAGCTGTGTGGAGAGACTAAACTTTGCTTGCCTGGCTCCCTTGCTCAGCTCTGTGCCTATGCAGAAGAATCAGTGAGAGTCTACTGAACTCAGAGTTGGTTGCAAAAGAGGTGTGGGTGTCACTGTTCTTTCCTGCTCTTTCATTTCAATGAAAGTTTCCTGACCAGCTCTAATAAACAGGCATTTTAAAAAGGCTTTTGATAAAGTCTCTCACACGAAACTGTAAAGGAAAGTCAATAACCACAGGGCAAGGAGTTAAGGCCGTGGGTTGAACACTGGATAAGATTTAGGAAGGAAATAGTAGATAACTGAATAAATAGAGAATTCTCTGCATGGGAAGACACCAATAGTGGAGTACACCAGGGATAAGCACTAGGGCCAATTTTGTCCTGTGGGTGAGATCCTTGGCTCCCCACCTCCAGCTACTTTGCACTGCTCAGGAAATGCATCAGAAAGCAGCCTGAATATGGCAGCTGTAGATTTCCCTGTGGTAAGGAAATCCCCAATTAGCATCAGGTTGGTATAGATGCTGTATGCGACCTAATCCTTAGCCAGGGCCAGGAGCAGGAAGCTTGCTGCCATTATTTAGTGTTACTATAGTTCCTAGGAGCCAGTGTCATGGATCAGGACCCCATTGTGCTAGTTCTTTTCCCTCCTCCTTGGGTTCTGTGCTGAGCCCAGCTTGGCCACATTGGAGAATCTGACCCAACAAATTTAACAGACACATGGAGGAGGGAAGGTGAATAGTGAGCGGGCAAACCCTGCAAATGACATGCACTGATTTAAGTTAGTCAAGAACAGAGAGGATTGTAGAACTCCAGAATGATCTAGAAAACACAAGTAAAAGCTGGTTTCAGAGTAACAGCCATGTTAGTTTGTATCTGCAAAAAGAAAAGGAATACTTGTGGCACCTTAGAGACTAACAAATTTATTTGAGCATAAGCTTTTGTGAGCTACAGCTCACTTCATCGGATGCATTAAGTCTCTAAGGTGCCACAAGTCCTCCTTTTCTTTTTACAGTTAAAAGCAAAACATGATAGAGGACACAGTCCATTCTGGACAAGTACCGAACAACAGAAAGGAAGTTTAAAGTTACTCACGTACTAATGGCTCTGAGTGCATTCAAAAAAATCTCAGAAAATGGCTTTAGACACAGCACTGTGGATAGCTCAGTGTGGACATGTGCTCAGTGTGTATCAGCTGCCAAAGAAAGCAAATAAATGCTAGGTTTGAGAGGGGGAATCACAGCCCCTCCATAGAGACCCTTCCATGCTAAGGCCCTGTTCAGATACTTAGTTTTTCTCAGTTAAATAAGTCTTTATGCTTAAATTTCACATGCAGCTGCTCAGCTGTGCGGGAATTTAATTTGGGGAGTTTGGTAAAATTCCATGCAGCTGCTGTGTTATTTGAATGTGCATAATAAAGGCATTTACCCACACACTGACATTGTTCACATTGGATTGTTATGTTGGATACCTCAAAGTTGGCTAAACACAGGCAGCCTGGTTCTGTGTTTACTTACCAGTGTAAGTCAAGAATAACTGCCATGATACCAATGGCGTTAACCCAGTATAAGTGAGTAGAAAAATAGGCTTCGGTCTTTGTCCTCAGTGGCCTTGAGCATACAGGCAAAAATATGATCTATAACTTGCAACTGGAGCAGTGAAAGCTATCATGCAGACAGGGCTAAAAGCTATACCTCTGTCACCTGACTACATCTCCTAGTGTAGCTCCTACCAGTGGGACTGCACTGGTGATAAATTATGGGTCTAGTTTTTGACATGTTTGAAGAAAATCTGAGCAAGAAAAAAAACAGCCTTCTGTAATATGTGATTGGAAATCCATAGCTGTGGAGCTCTGGACTGGAGACCCAGGTACATTCAAACACTGTAGAAGCCAGTTGAAAGGGAGAGCAGCAGCTGATCTTAACATGGCCCTTTTAAATTCTCCTTGCCCAGCTGCTGCAAAACTTGCAGCTCCACTCACAGTCTCTTCTCCCACAGAAAACATCCTTACTTCTCAGACACATTGGTGCACACAACCCCATCACACTGAGGTCACACGTTTCATTTTAAAGTTGCTTGGGCTCTGCATCCTACATTTTGATCTAGGTGCAATGGAAATTGAAATCTGAAGTGGACAGATAATAGGTGTGAGAATGGTTGACTTCCTCGGTCCCTTCCAATAACATCGCTCAGGAAAGGGACCACATCAATTTTCACATTGCATTTGAAGAAGCCCAACAGCTTTCTGGCCATTTTTCTTAAGTGCTGCATTTTGTTAAAGTCACAGTAAATGTTAATGTGCAAAGGCCTGGAAAGCACAAATCTTGAATTTCCCCTACCTGTATTTCTTTAATTGATTCCTAGAGTTTAAGGCCAGGGAAGACCATCAGATCATCTAGTCTGACCTCCTGTATATCACAGGTCATTAAATTTCACTGTTCCCTCTGTACTGAGCCCAATAACTTGTGTTCAGTTCTGCATTCTCCTTCAAAATCTTTGCTTTAAATCACTTCTTTCACAAAACCTTTCAACAATAATTGTCTGATAACATATCACCATAAGAATATTTTCATGACAGCTGCCCTGTTTTGCACATCAGTTGCTGCTGCTGCGTTATGATACAGATATCCTCACTCTATTAGTTGAATAAGATTTTAAATTCCTTGGGGGCAAAGAGCACCCTTCTGCACATACTGAATGACTAAATAACAATATAAATGTGATCTAATGATAGCCAAACCAGTGCATGGCTGAGAGAGGTGTACCTGCCCCATAGGGAGAGGATGTGTCGGGTGTGTGTGTGTGTGTTTTAAGTGGTCTTGTAGCATCCCTATTCCAACCGATTGCTCCTGTATAATGCTGCCTGTATCTTTTCAGCCATCAATTAGTCTGTGTGTGCACATGTACACACCAGCCCAACTGCTCCCCACCTCATTCCTTCTCAAACGGATTGTGGCAAGTTGAGCTCCACCTTTTGGTTTTATGGGATTATTTCCCCAGTGTTTAAAACAGTATCAACAGGAACTGTATCAACAGTGAAATACAGCCACAGCTGGGATGGAGACAGGCAAATCACCAGCACACTGTGCATCTTGCAGTGAGGGGAAAGTTGGGCCACGTTCACCAATGCAAGTGCTTACCATGGGGTCCTTGGTGTGTCCCCACACATCAGACAAAACTTATTTCTTAGAGTCACAGTTGAAAGATCCACACACATTAAACACTGAACTTTATCTGCTTGAGAAAGAAACAGCATTGAGTCAACCCTGCTGGGATTCAAACCAGAGGCTCTGCGTATGTCAGTACCAATACTTAGGCCACGATGTAGTCTCTTATTATTCTCCTTCTAATGCCATTTTAAAGTAAGGGGAAAAAGTGGTGATCTGGTGCATAGAGCTGCCCCCTCCTCCTGCAAATTTAAACTTTTCATTAAAAAGAATCAGTTTGGTTTTCTTAAAATTAGATACTTCCCAGGAAAACTTTCCTTTAGTCTAAACCCCAATAGTCCATCAAAAAAATGTGATGGGGAAAAATTTGGATTCACCCTGCCAGCTGCTAGCCTACTAGCTCTGCTGATGGAATTTACAATGCCACCCAGAACCACTTGGTGGGTTAATTTCTTCATGTCTCCCGCCGCCCATCCTTTGTCCTTTCACTACAGCTAAGCATTTGGGAAGACTGCTATTTAATGGGCTCTCTGGAGTTGTCCAGCCTGGTTTGGTTTTGTATTGATTGATGAGGCTGGTTGGTTCTCTGTCTCCTTCCTCTTTTCCTTCACTCTGCCCTCCTGCTCTTCCCCCTAAAAGATGTGAAAGGTTGTGGGTTTGGAATCAAGCCTATACTCCCAGGACTGCGAGAGAACAGGCAATGTTCCTGCTCTCCTAATAAATAAGCCCACAGGCACATGACATTGACTGTTTGCTAAACAGAGACACATGTGTGAGTCACAGCCAAGCCCGGTGCAAGGATTTCATGTTTAACAGGCAATTAGCAGCCAATGAAATGTGAAAGGGAAACACATGCAGTCAAAAACAAATAGTAGGCATAGCTGTAAAAGGGGTGGTGGCAGAGTCTCCTAGAAAAGAACAGGTGCTGTGTTTATCACTGGAAGGGCAGCAGTACCTGTCTCTTCTTGCCAACAGGCTCTGTTCCTCTGCAGGTCACAGTAGTGCCAGGGGAGTGTTCAGTTCATTATTAGTATAACAGCTACCCTCACTGCTTATTAAAAACAGCAATAATGTAAAAACAGTGTTACAGAGCAACTTTCAAAGACTGTAAATTTCCTTACAGGACCATTGTACTTATCACTGAAATGCAATCATCTCTGGAGTGGGGCACACCAGCTATTTAACAGCGCACAGCAACATAACAGCACAGTTTAGGACAGAGTGGGCAGAAAACTGTATCCAATTGAATTCAGAGGGGACTTTCTATTTTGGCAGAATGTTCGTAGATTTATTTATTTAAAAGGTCAGAAGGGACCATTATAATCATCAGTCTAACCTCCTGCATGGCACAGGACACGGAATTTCAGCCACTAATTTCTGCATTAAGCCTAATAACTGGTGGATGAACTAGAACATTTTACAGAAAAACACCTAATCTTGGCTTAATAAAATGGCCTTGTAATAGGATTCAGCCAAGTTACTGGGGCTAACACCCCTCCACCCCTGCAACCATTGTTATCTCAGAGTCTGGCTTCTGCATCTCATTGGCCCACAGAGGGGCAGTGGTTCTGTACTGGCATAGCGAACATCGAGTCACCACCAGCAGGCTGTAGGTCAGTGCCCCAAGCATTTTAACTTTCAGAGCTGTCAACACTTGGAATAATACTTGACCATATGTTATGGCAGCAATGAATGGGATTTGGGGTGCACAGTTATACCAGATACTCATTCTAGGTGCATTAGATTCTGGCCTCCTCAGAGGTGCCAGTACCTGCTAGCCCCACACTTCCTCTGCTGTCTTGTTGGGATTCTAAAATGTCTTGTGATGAATGGCTGATGAGCCCCACCTTTCACGTGGTTAAGCCAGATGGTCCGAACCTCCACTGGCCAATGAGATTCTTCCTTTCATAACCACTCATGCATAATATTATCCATTATCTGTTCAGTGGCTGAGGCTATGGTAAAAATTAGGACCCATCCTGAAAATCCAGGAAAGCACAGTCTGTCTGAAGTCCCAGGCGCCTAGCCTTTGCTGGACAAATAGATTTAAGAGTAATACAATTAGTGCCTGGTCTGCACTAGAAGATTAGGACTGTTAACTATGTTTGTCAGGGCATGAAAAATCCACACGCCTGAGCAATGTAATCAAGCCGACCTAAGTCCATAAGTGGACAGTGCTAGGTTATTGGAAGAATGTTTCCATCAACCTAGCTGCTGCCTCTCAGGGAGGCTGATTACCTACACCCATGGGAGAATCCCTTCTGTGTACACTGCAGCGCTACAGAGGGGTCCATGCAGTGGTGCTTTAAGTGTAGACCTAAGCAAAGCGGTTTCTGGATATGACCATTTCCTAACAACTCACAGACTTACCTTTATTAAACAATGGAATAGTCTTCCAAGAGAAGTGACAGAAGCCTCATTGTCTGAGTCATTTCTAATATGAATGAACAATGCCTCTGTGAATGTAACAGAGTGCAAACCAACATGAGCTGGAATTACTGGGGTGGGCCTAAGGGAGATGAAATAATGGGTCTCCTCAGAGGTTTGACAAGAAGCTGAAAAGAGCTGCCAGGGAGTCTTCTTCTAAAGAATAGTCCTGAGTGATGAGGCATTTCTGTTCTTGTTGACATATTAAACGGTCTTGGTGATAGCCTGTCAGCATTGTGCAAGAACCGATGGTAGTCTGCGGCACCTTTGCTGGAGGAATATATGAGAGAGCAGAGCTGGGACGGCAGGGAGAACAGAGATACTCAAGGCCAAGAGCCACACCTCAGTCTGTTTATATTACTGGTTTCAGAGTAGCAGCCGTGTTAGTCTGTATTCGCAAAAAGAAAAGGAGGACTTGGGGCACCTTAGAGACTAACAAGTTTATATTACTGATCTCCATGGCTGAGTGCCAGCCACAGCACAGTGTTTCCAGGCAGGCTGCTGAGAGGGGCAAGACTAGGCGAGCACACTGTCTAGGGTGGCTCATGACTGTGAGTGCTGACCTCAGGGCAGACTCAAAAACAGGGCAGACAGCCCAAACTGGGGGTGGGTTTTATAATTAGATTTCACCAAAGCCGGTGATAAACGTGCACTCCTGGATTACTGTAACAGTCTTACCATGACAGGTTTCAGAGTAGCAGCCGTGTTAGTCTGTATTTGCAAAAAGAAAAGGAATACTATGGAGTCTTACCATGGAGTCACAGACAGTCCCCTTACATCCTCCAGTCTATCTTACCACCCAGACAAACTGGACTTAGTGATAAATGATCACTTACCACCAAAAATCAGGTTGTTTCCAATCCCACAATACCAGTCACTTATCCCAGATCAATTGGCACTCTAGATCTTACCCCAAAGGCAAGGCCTGTAACCAATTCTGTAATACACTATCTAAAGGCTTATTAACTAGGAATAAGAGAGTTATTTACAGGCTAAAGCAAGCAAACATATATACACCAATGAGTTACCATCTTGATCAGTCTATTCAAAGTGTCTTTAGACAGAACCAGGGGCATAGGCGCCGACTCCGTGGGGAAGCACCCATGGGGAAAAATTGGTGGGTGTTTTGCATCCACCGGCAGCTCCCCGCCCCACCCCAGCTCACTCCGCTCCACCTCCTCCCCTGAGCACGTTGCGCCCACCTCCTCCCCTGAGCACGTTGCGCCCGCTTCTCCCCTGAGCACGTTGCGCCCACCTCTTCCCCTGAGCACGTTGCGCCTGCTTCTCCCCCTAGCTCCCAGTGCTTGCTGCCGCGCTGTTGGGGCGGGGACTTTGGGGAAGGGGTTGGAATGGGGCGGAGCAGGGGTGGGAGGGAGCAGGGCAGGGGCGGAGTAGGGGCGGGGCAGGGCCGGGGGGGGGGTGAGCACCCAGCGGCACTGGGAAAAGTTGGCGCCTATGCCCAGGAGGCAGCCCCTGGGGATTTCTGGCTTCAGTTTAGATGCAGTTTCTTCTTGTCAGGGATTTTTGTTCCCTTCCCCCAGAGTTCAAGATGATGGGACAAGTTCACATACATTTCTCTTCTTCCTGAGTCGGGGGAGGGGGGAAGGAGCGGGAAAGCAATCAATAAAGTCTTTTGTCCTCTGATGTTCCATAATGGTTTGTCAGGTGTCTTTGGGCCTCCTTTTGTTGGGCAGAAAATACCACCTCCTGCTAACCTAGTTTTGGTAATGCTTCTCTCCTGACTGTGGGAGTTTACACTTAGAGAACAAACATTTTTCCAGTTACAGAGCAACCACTTAAATATTACCTTATAACATGGGATATAGATATTGTAAGTGGAATTAATACATGCAGAAATATACAAGCATTTCATAGAATCTAAATACTAAATAGATTCTTAGAAGACTAATACCTATTTTGAGAAAAACTAACATATAGGTGACCTGATCTGGTCTCCAGTGATGAGATTGTTAGTTCTCAGTGGTTCAGTCAAAGGGCATAATGAGCAGAATCCCGCATAGATAAGTTCTGTTCAATATCTTCATCAATGATTTAGATAATGGCATAGAGAGTACACTTATAAAGTTTGTGGACAATACTAATTTGGAAGGAGTTACAAGTAATTTGTAGGATAGGATTAAAATTCAAAATGATCTGGACAAACTGGAGAAATGGTTTGAAGAAATAGGATGAAATTCAATAAGAATAAATGCAAAGAACTCAATTTAGGAAGGAACAATCAATTGCAGACATAAAAAATGGGAAATGACTGCCTCGGGAGAAGTACTGCAGTACTGAGGGTCATAATGGATCACTAACTAAATATGAGTCAACAGTGTAACACTGTTGCAAAAAAAGCAAACATCATTTTGGATGTATTAGCAGGAATGTTGTAAGCAAGACACAAGAAGTAATTATTCCGCTCTACTCCATGTTTATTAGGCCTCAACTGGAGTATTGTGTCCAGTTCTGGGTGCCACATTTCAGGAAAGATGTGAACAAATTGGAGAAAGTCTAGAGAATAGAGATAAAAATGACTAAAGGTTTAGAAAACATGACCCATGAAGGAAGATTGAAAAAATTAGGTTTGTTTAGTCTGAAGAAGAGAAGACTGAGGGGGGGCATGATAACAGTTTTCAAGTACATAAAAGGTTATTACAAGGAGGAGGGAGAAAAATTATTCTCCTTAACCTCTGAGGAGAGGACAAGAAGCAATGGGCTTAAACTGGAGCAAGGGAGGTTTAGGCTGGACATTAGGAAAAACTTCTTAACTGTCTGGGTGGTTAAGCACTGGGATAAATTACCTAGGGAGGTTGTGGAATCTCCATCATTGGAGATTTTTAAGAGCAGGTTAGACAAACACCTGTCAGAAATGGTCTAGATAACATTTCATCCTGCCATGAGTGCAAGGGACTGGACTAGATGACCTCTCGAGGTCCCTTCCAATCCTATGATTCTATGATTCTTAGTTAATGCTCGCAGCCTGGGCAAGAGCTGACAGCTGGCCTGCCAGCATCACAGCTATAAGCCTGATTGTCAAGTCAACAGGAACCCAATTATTGAGCAGTACACAGGGAAGGGGGTGGGGTGGGACTATGATGTGTGAAGGAATGAAAAGATAATGGAAGAAGGAATAGAAAAATGGGAGGGATGCATGTGCAGAGAAGGGAATGGAGGATTTATCAGTGCAAAGAGAAATGACTGAGTGACTGACTAAAGAGAGGGGTGCAAAGATGGGGCTCATTCAGGAGGTGCCAACTGATTATATTTCAGCAGCACCCAGAGACCCCATTCAGGATCAGGGCCCCGGTGTGATGCATTCTGTACAAACACACAGGTTGATGCAGTTCCTACCCCATCTAATTAGAAATGTCATGTAACAAGTGAATGACAAATGCTAGGAAGGAATTTGGATTCAAGCCTCAACTTCCAAGTTCTTGGATCAGAACATACCCCCTAAATGCCCAACTCCCACTCCCTGGCTGAACAGACCCTGTGATCTATTCAACTCCAGTTATTGATCCCACCACTCCCCCGCAACCCCTGCCTCTTGAAAAGTCTCAAGACCCCCCTTCTAATCAACAGCAAGCCCCTGGTCATTTTCCCAAGGTCTGACCACCGCTGCCATAGTTTTACAGGCCAGCTGGTGCCTTCAGTTCAGACAGGTTTGTGGTTTCCTGAGAGCACGAATGAGGGGCAAGACATCTTGAAGCAGCCCCAGTCCAATGAGACCCCAAGTGCATGAGATTTCAGTTGTTCACTGAAGGTCTAGTCTAACTGCAATCATGCAGGTAAGAAAAGGCTCCTTTGGCATTTTGAAACAAGTCAGTACTTTGAGAAGACCTTAGGGCAGGGGTGTGGGGAAGGGTGGATACTGCACCTGCCTATTAGAGATTCACCCCCTCCCCAAGAGATTCACTTGTCACAAGTGATAGCATAGGAAGTTGTCTTTCCTCTCCTCTCCTTCCCCATCGTCATTCCATTCTGGGCAGCATAGTCCATATGGGAGCCTGGTGGTGGCCCTCGCTGAATGGTACCCTGAGGTGAGGTAAAGTTGTGGAGAACTACACTGAACAGGCCCTGAGACCCTTCAGTATGTGGGAGCAGAAAATATCATTAGGGCATCTGTTGTTACTGATTATGCCCAATCCAGTGCGGCCAGTGGAGTCAATGGAAGGACTCCCACTGAGTTCAGTGGGGGTTGGATCAAACCTGAATTGTGGCAGGGAGCAGATTTTCACACAATGTTCTCTGGCTTGTGCAGTGTTTGTTTTGAGGCTCAGCATTACTTTTGTTTCCATCACAGATCAACCCAGGATGCAAAGATGACACAGGGTTTAGAAACACGGGTGGTTGGTCACTTGCCTGTCACACTGAAAACAGGAGGGCTAACAATGGGAGAGACTCTAGAGTCTCTCATTTTTACATTACCAGTTCCAATTTTGCCTCAGGTCATTAAAGAGGAAGGGTCCTCCTTAATCCCTGATGACGACTACTCAGTGAAGCATATAATTGAGTTTGATAGGCAGGACCCCATCTCACAGATGCAGCTATTTATCCCCAGACCTTCTCCTGGTCAGTAGTTGAAAACTCTTTCCTTAACTGTTGTCCCATTTCTTGTCTCTTAAATTGTAAGCTCCTTGGTTATTTTTAGCTGCACTGTTGTAGCTACTTTAGTGAAGAGCTTCTCCTGATGGCGTAGTTAATCAACCACTATGAGAGGCGGTAGCTATGTTGATGGGAGAAGCCCTCCCATTAATATAGCGCTGTCTACATCGGGGTTAGGTCAGTAATGTTGCTCATTGATGTAGATTTTTCACACCCTCCCCCGAGTGATGTAGTTATACCAATGTACATTTGTCGTGTAGACCTGGCCTATGTCGAAGCATTCTTCCATCCACATAACCCCTGGTCTAGATGCAGCTATGTTGGCATAGATACGTCTGTCAGAAAGCTAATTGGCTTTTTTCGCATCGCTGGCCAGCATAGCTATGCTGATATAACTTTCATGTGCAGACCTAACCCAAGGATTGGTAACAAGTGATTATGGTGTCCACTGGCATTGATTTAAGTTATTTCACATTACCATCATCCACCCATTCTAAGTTACTGTAAATTATCTGGATTGTCAGAAAGCCTTTGACAAGGTTTCTCACCAAAGGCTCTTAAGCAAACTAAATAGTCACGGAATAAGAGGAAAGGTCCTTGCATGGCTCATATCTGGTTGAAAGATAGGAAATAGAGTAAGAATAAATGGTCAGTTTTTCCAATGGAGAGAGGTAAAGAGCAGATCTGTATTGGGACTTGTGCTGTTCAACATATCCATGATCTGGAAAAGGGAGTTAACAGTGAAGTTGCAAAATTTGCAGATGATCGTTTTTCTCTGTGAGTCCATCCAAGACCATAGTGATTGTAGTAATGATAAAACACACAAAAAAAATCACCTGTGCATGTACTGTACACTTTTCACAATGCAAACACTCTATCTGACCACATAATTCCTCATCCTCAAAAGAAACCTGCACAAAACCTTCAAAAGACAAGCCTGGGAACTTAAATTCATAATTTTGCAGGTACTAAAAAACATGGATTGAACAGAGACACTGGATTTACATCTCACTACACCAATCTGTAACCCACTTAACTTCCACATGCAGCCTTCCCTCCCCACCTTATGACTGGAGAAGAGTTAATGGGTCACTTCACCTTGAATGATCCCTTATGCTAAACAATCTGTTCCATGTTGTATTTAACTGTGACACTCTGAGGGCAGGTCTACACAACAAACGCTGCATCAGTGCAGCTGCACCATTGTAGCAGTTTGATGAAGATGCTATAAGCCGACAGGAGAGAGCTTTCCTGTCCGCTTAGTTACTCCAGCTCTGCGAGAGGCATAGCACTGTTTATGTGGGGGTGGGGTGTTAAGGTCAGTATAACTACGTCGCTGAGGGGTGTAGATTTTTCACACCTCTGAGTGGCATGGTTCAGTGGCTGTCAACCTACTGTACCCCTTTCAGGACTCTGATTTGTCTTACATACCCCCAAGTTTCATCTCTCTTAAAAACTACTTGCTTACAAAATCAGACATAAAAATACAAGTTTCAGAGTGGTAGCTGTGCTAGTCTGTATCAGCAAAAATGAATCATCCTTGTGGCACCTTGGAGACTAATTCCCATATTTTCATGTGCTGTAGCTTATATACTGCCTACTCATTTTTCACTCCATGCATCTGATGAAGTGGGTTTTAGCCCATGAAAGCTTATGCCCAAATAAATGTATTAGTTTCTAAGATGCTACAAGGACTCCTCGTTGTTTTTGATAAAAATACAAGTGTCACAGCACACTATTACTGACAAATTGCTGATTTTCTCATTTTTTCTATGTAATTATAAAATAAACCAGTTGGAATATAAATATTATACTTACATTTCAGTGTGTAGTCTATAGAGCAGTATCAACAAGTCATTGTCTGTATGAAATTTGTTTGTACTGACTTTGCTAGTGCTTTCTATGTAGCCTGTTGTAAAACTAGATAAATATCTAGATCAATTGATGTATTCTCTGGAAGACCTCTGTGTACCTGTAGTGGTACATGTACCCCTGGTTGAGAATCACTGACGTATTTCAGAGTAGCAGCCATGTTAGTCTGTATTCGCAAAAAAGAAAAGGAGTACTTGTGTCACTTTAGAGACTAACAAATTTATTTGAGCATAAGCTTTCGTAGTTATACTAAAGTAAGTATGTAGTGTAGACCTGGCATCAGTATGTTTCTCAGACCTGAAGAAGAGCTCTGTGTAAGCTCAAAAGCTTGTCTCTCTCAGGCCATATCTACACTACAAAATTATGTTGACCTAAATTACACCAGCATACAGCTTCCACAGTTATTAAATCACTTGTGTATGTGCACTTGGCTCCTTGTGTCGATGGCGTGTGTCCTCACAACGAGTACTTATATGAATGCAGAATGCAGTGCACCTTGGGTAGATAACCCACTGTGCAACTTGCCACGTTCCAGTGCAGGGTCTTTTGGGAAGTTCTTGCAATGTCTGATAGGGCCGAAACAAGTTGCGCAGGGGTGACTGGGAGATGAAGTCAACATCTCAACAATGTCTCATAATACAGTGTTCTCCACCCAGTAATTTCATCTGCAGCCCATAATATTTCAAGCCTTTTTTCAAAGTCCCAAAGTCCCTCCTCGCTGTCTGCCATCTCTGACAGAAGCCTGGAGCCTGCACAGCTCTGCGCTATTGTCATAAACACTGAAAGCACGGGGTGCCTGATCCAGCAGTATTTTCAGAACCACAAGAAGAACCACAGGGAACATGACAATTCCTTGGAAGCTGCTGTGGGACCTAGAAACAATTCAAGGCAGTTGGGACTTTCACAGAGCAGCTGGAGATGGTGTGTGATGGTTTGGGCCAGGAAACAAGCATTGACTGGTGGGATCTCACTGTCATGCAGGTTTGGGATGACTAGTCATGGCAGCAGAACTTTTGGATGCACAAGGCTACGTTCCTGGCTCTCTGTGCTGAGCTCACCCTGGTCCTCTAGCAGAAGGAAACCAAACTGAGAGCTGCACTGATACAACACATGAGATACCACTGTCAGCGTATTCATGATGGAAATTGAAACCTAAGATGCTGAACTCACTCCCCTTGCTCCCCAAAAGTTGTAAGCGCTCCATTCTCGCTTCTGCTTGGGATTGATAGAACACGGCAGCCAGTCGCAGCACCAGCCACGATGAGTATGGCCTTCCGGGGGTTTGGGAGGCGAGGCGCTAATAGCTCACTTGCATGATTCTAGTTGTCTACGCCGATGGAACTAAATGCTGGCACCATTTTTCACAGATGGTGGTGATTTTAGTTGATATTTTACTCCTGAGGGTAATGGAGGCAGAGAGAGCAACAGCTGCTACTCGGTCCTGATGCCACCCAGGCCCGTATGCTACTAGCCTGTGCACAGCAATGGTGCCTGCTGAAGTAATCTCTGAGTCTCCTACCTAGGAGGAAGAAATAAGGCAGCCCTCACCAGAAACCTTCAGCAGAGGATAGCAGAGTACCTCCATGAAAGTTTCACTGAGATCTCTACAGAGGATTCACAGGACACACCGGCGCTCATAAACAAACTGTTCGGTGTGGCCCCCACTGCCTAACTCTAGAGGGAAATGAAAAGTAGATAGCAACTCTACTTCTCTTGGGTGTACCACTACCTCTTCTAGCACAATTAAAAATGAGCAAATCGAAAGATGTGTCCTGCTGCTTTGGCTGGGCCATCCCTATAATTTTAAAGTAAACAGCACACTTACCAGAGATTCCTTCTCCTGCACCAGGCTTGCCTGGGCTCGACTGTTGGGACAGGCTGGACTGCGGTGGAGTCATAAACAGCTCGTGGCTCACTGCGCAGCTGGATCTCCCAGTTGCCTGTCCCCCAGACTCCTCCTTTTCTTCATGCATCTCCTCCTCCTCCTATGACTCGGGGTCCTCGGAAGTATCCACGGTGTTCTTGGGGGTGGTGGTTGGGTCTCCATCGAGGATGGCATGCAGCTCTTTTAAAAAGTGGCAGGTCTGTGGCTCTGCACCAGATCTATTGTTGGCTTCCCTGGCCGCCTGTTATGCTTACTGCAGCTCATTGGCTTTCACGCGACACTGCTGCTGGTTCCTCTCGTAGCCCTTCTCCTGTATCCCCTGAGAAACCTGCTTGCAGATGTCTGCGTTTCTACAGCTGGATCAGAGCTGTGTCTGCACAGCCTCTTCTCCCCACAAGCCTAGGAGATCCAACACCCGCTGTATGCTCCAGGCAGAAGGATGCCTGGAGTGTTTAGCCAGTATGGTCACCTGCCAGTTACACTCAACAATGAAGAGTTGCTAGATGTGCTCACCAAGAGGGGCAACCAGGAAAAGGAATTTCAAAAATTCATAGGGAATTAAAGGGGAAGGAACTGTTTATCTGGCCCTTGGGCAGTGGGGTTCACAATGGTGACCACAGTGGTCAGTGTTGGGCATTGTGGGACAGCTCCTGGAGACCAATAACAGTAACAGACAAGTAACTCAGTGTCTACACTGAAACTGCACTGACCTGATTACATCGACCCTGATTCTATGCTGCTTGGGGAGGTGGTGTTATTAAATCAGCGTAGTGGGGCACTTACGTTCAAATTTAAATGACGACATAAGTTGCCTTGCGTAGACCTAACCATGTATTGTAGAGCAGGCCCCAGCAACAGATGTTGATCCAATAAAAGATATTGCTTCACTCATCTTGTCTTTCTAATATACTGGGACCAACATGGCTACACCACCACTGCAGACATGAATAGAGAAGTGTTATGTACTCTTTTCCACAATACAAAAACCAGGGGTCACCCAATTAAATTAATAGACATCAGGTTTAATACAAACAAGAGGGAATACTTTTTCACACAATGCACAGTTAACATGTGGGACTCATTGCCATGGGATGTTTTGATGGCCAGAAGTAAAATTGGATTAAAAAAAGACCTGGATAAGTTCATAGAGAATTAACCAAGTTGGTCAGGGATGCAACCCCATGCTCAGGACAACTCTGAACCTCTGACTGCCAGAAATCAGGGCATGATCACTTCAAACCTGTCCTGTTCTGTACACTTTCCTTGAAACTCTGGTACTGGCTACTGTCAGAGACAGGATACTGGGCGAGATGGACCATTGTTCTCAATCAGTGCGGCAGCTTTTATGTTCTCTTGCTTGGGTAGATTAGTAACATGCTTCCTCCTATGTTAGATTAATACAGTAGTGTTAGTGAGGGCAGATCAGTTATTGACTCTCGGTCATTCATATGACAAAGTTACAGAGTAAACAACAGGATTGGTACCATTTCCAATGTTTAAATCTGCAGACTCAAAAAAAAAGATTTATGAACAACTGAAGTAAACATTACGTGCACATATTATAGACGGAAACACCTATGCAGGAAAGAGTCTGAGCAATAACCTATTGCAACTAAATGGTTATTGTTCCTTATGTTAAACTGAACCATATACGGTAACAACAGCAAATCTTTATGATCCACAATCCTCATGCAATGTCCGTCTATACCATTGATTGGGACACCCCAATGATCACTCTTCTCTGGTGTAACATAACGCTCCTCCAATTGCTTTCTTAAAGGCTTAAAGTTCCTCCTGTGCATTATTCTTCCATTGCCGCAGGGAAGGAAGGCTCAAAGCCAAAACCTGATGTGCGGGAGCTCACTTCCTCTGCTCAGAGCCAAGCTCCTAACTGAATCTTATTGGTTACCCAATTGAAAGCCTTTCTAGAAAGCTAGGTTCTTTGGGACAAGGTCGAAGTGGAGACCCCTCTCCACACCCCACAAAAGAACAAGGTAAACCCAGCCATCACTACTTACACTGCCTGAAAGAAGTTGTGGGAGAAAACCTACTGGGAGAGGGAGGAAAGGAGGGTATGTATGGGAAGATTGCGCCCCAAAAACAATGTCCAATGTAAGAGGTGAAGGGAAGTGGTGGAGGGAAGGGAGGGAGTCTGCTTGGAAAAGGACTTCTAGAAGGCTTTGCTCAACTACTTATTTAAACCCTATGTTTCACTTTTATGTAGAGAGCACAGAAATACATTGCCTTTCCCCCTCACACCATGCACATGCAAACCCATTCTAGGGACAAGATTCAGCCTATGGGTTGCCTGAAAATGATCAGTCTTTAATTATTTGCTACTCTTGGAGTGTGGCTAGCCACTTAAACTCACCTGGTGGTAATTTCTGCTGATGAGGGAAAGTCTGATTTCAAAATGGCCAAAAACACACTTCTGGTTTTGTATGGAATTTGGTGCCAGGTTTATGTGTGCATGCATGAGATTTTTGCAAGAATTAGTCACTCACTCAAATGTTTGCAGAAAGTAGTCAAAGTACAGCTACAGAAAAGTCAAAAATTCTCTTGGAACAAATGTTTGCACATACTTGATTCTTTTGTGCAAGTCACCGAGCTCAAACCTTGACCGATACCCATTCCTTCCTTGGTGCTTACACCCTTCAAAATACTTGTAAGCAGTTACAATATGGTATAGATATTTGGCTACACTATGGCTGTTTAAAGAAAAGGAGTACTTGTGGCACCTTAGAGACTAACAATGGATGCATTCAGTGATGCATCCGATGAAGTGAGCTGTAGCTCACAAAAGCTTATGCTCAAATAAATGTGTTAGTCTCTAAGGTGCCACAAGTACTCCTTTTCTTTTTGCCAATACAGACTAACACGGCTACTACTCTGAAATATGGCTGTTTAGTTATTTCAGTCTCACTTCATAAATTAGTCCCTCCAGACTCCAAATCATTTGTTATTCTGGGAGCTCCCTCCAGAGTTGGGCCTCTTTCAAATGCTCACTGCATACCATATGCTAGTGGTGCTGGTAGAAAATTCCTGGGTTTAGCTCCTAAATTATTTAGGTCATTGGTTATGAAGGGGGTGCCTGTTTCACAGCACTGCATACCCTGTTTCTGTGATGGGTCACAGGTTCACCCTATATAGGCCAGGGATCTGGTTGAGGCAGCTTGAGTTCCAACCCCTCTGGTTAGTTGATCCCAGACTCTAGCAAAAGGAGACAATTCAACTCCTTGGTCTAATCTTTTTAGGTTGCCTCCCTCCATTAACAGCACGGTGTTGAAAAGAAAGGCTCCCTTTACTTTTTAAGACAAGGACTCCCATCCAGTAACAGGTATAGAGACCCCCCAAAAGGGAAATGTATTTCAAATTATACATAAAAAGGGCTCTCGGCAGTGTGTCATCACTTTAAATTACAAACCAGTACAATCCATTTCCTGATCATCTTCAGCCCCTACCCCCTTACAACAATATACCCATTGTCAAATACATCCCAGTGCCCTACAATGCCTCAAGCCATATTCCTCATCTGAATTTAACCCTGAATGCCACCAAATTCATGCTATGTGTGAATTTAGAGGGAGGGAATTCCCTCCCTCTAAGCTGGGAGGGAATCAGATCCAGGGTCAAGGGTCATATTGAACAATTTGCAACCTAACTGAAATGAACTGCTGGAGTCTAATGCCGCCTCAAAATTAGTACTTCATGACTGCCTAGTTAGCAACCTCTGCCAAGGACTGAGGCCACGTCTACACTATAAAATTAAGTCGACCTAATTTCCATCACCACAGTAGCTACATTGCTTGTATGTGTGTACACTTTGCTCCTTGTGTTGGCGGTGCACGTCCTCACCAGGAGCACTTGTATTGATGGTACTGTCAGTGTGAGCCTCCTGAAAGCTAACAATCGACATAAGCAATGCAGTTTTAATATTTTATTAAGATGATGTTGAAGTAAAAAGAAAATGGTACAGAGTTTAAGCATAGAAGTTTCTGGTTATCAGGGAATAAGGTACAGATTATCAAAGGGTGAGAAATTCGGTTTAGGAATGGGTGGCGTAAGGAATACATAATTTGCAATCTCCCTGATTGGGGGTAAAAGTTTAACGGGTCAAAGTACAGACATTGAGATATGGGGGTATGTAGTCAATATAATGGCTATGTTCAGGTATGGAGTATAATGAGTGGATACAATGATGAGGATGGATTTACCCTCATTTGGTGGGGTTTAATGGTCAGTGAGTTTATGGTTCTAGTTCATATGGTCCAATGGAAAAAGTATCTCAGTCCCTTTCCCATAGTTGATGCACGATGTCATACCGACACACACCACCTGGTACTGTTGGTGGCCGGTGATGTGTTCGATGTATATGTCCTTGGATCGTCGGATGGTGTCCGAGACCATGAAGCGTCGCATGAACCGTGTGTAGCGTCGACTGATCCCACAGGTCCACAGCACACGATCGTTGCAGGGGTCCCAAGCGCCCAGGGCTCCAACGATCAGGGCATCCACCTGCACCTCATAGCCCTTCGCTCTCAGGGTGTCAGCCAGGGGGGTGTATTTTTTCAGCTTACGACTCAGGCTTCGCGGAAGGCCAGGGTCCTGTTCTCAAAGGAGACCGTGATGTTGACAAGGATGATCTTTTTCTGGGCCTCGTCGGTGACTATCACGTCAGGTCGCAACTGGCTGTCAGTACCGGGGATGGCGCAGTTCACGGTGACCTACCCCAGGCGCGGTGTGATGGCTTTCACCAGGCGGTTCTGGATGGCGTTGTGGCACAGCTGCCAGGCTCTGGAGGGGGCTCGCAGCTGCACAGGACGTGGGGCAGGGTCTCGTTGGAGTAGCTGCACTTCCTGCAACGCTTGTCTCGGTTCCCATGGCGGATGGCTCCGTTGAGCGGGACGCCATCTACACTAACGCTGCGTCAACCTAATGACATTGACTTTGATTCTACGCTGCTCGAGGAAGTGGAGTTATTAAGTCAGCATAGCATGGCAGTGACATCGGTGGGAACATGGGCAGCGGGTGGAGCTCCCTCTGGTGAAGCTAGCCCCCAGCTCTGCCCCTTCTGCCCACACTGTACTTATGGCCGGAGCCCTGAGACACCCCGCACCCTCCCTCCCCCGTGGCCAGAGCCACAAACCCACCTTTGCCTGGAGGAGCCCCAGGCCAGACGCAGCCTGGAGCGTCCTGCATCTCGGGCTAGAGGAGCCCCCAAGCCTTCCCGAGCATGAGCGGAGGAGCCCTGGCTGGGCTGGCTGAAGCTGCACCATGCCTCCCCTCCCCGGACCCAACCCGCCCACCGCCCAGGGGAGAAGCGTCTATGGAAGACACTTGATATGCCCCGTGCAGGTTCTGGGGTGGCTGCCGAGGCAGTATGTGCCTCCTCTGCCATCCTGCAATCTGCATGGGGCACAATAAAAGCAAAAACTTCGCCGCCAAACCCTGCAACTAGGGGTCTGGTGGCCGCACCGGAGGAGGCAGAGCCTCCCTTGGCCTGTTATACCCGCCGCCCATGGGTGGGAGTGATATTTTAAGCGTCACTGTTGACACTTCCATAGTTAGGCTGACGTAAGCTACCTTCCACCCAGAAAGGTGTCTCCTGCTCATATCCAGTGAAGTCAGATACAGGTGTTGCTAATAGCCTGGGTGAGATTAGCACTCTACCCTCCTGGACAGAATGAGTATTAGGACCCTATGCTTCCCCACTCCCTCTTGTTTCGGTTACGTAAGCACCCGCTCTTGGTACAATCATACCAAGAAACTATTTCTTGGTATTCAAACAAGTTGTGATATTTTTAGCTGAAATTAGCACATCGCTTGAGTAGGTGAGGCACAGACAGGAATGTGGGTGGGGAAAGCACTTTGGTTTTCTAGTGCTAGGAATTTTATAGCTCTTGTCATTCCAGCCCTGGGGAGAACAACGTCAATACCCCTCCCCTCAGGACCGCTCCTCTTTCACGAGGAACGCCCTGTATTCCTTCATAAGGAGTGGTTTCACTTTCTTTGAAATATGAGCATTCCTTCTCTCACATTCTCCCTATAATTTTCTAGGAAACAGAGAATCTTGGATCCTTAGTTCACATGCAAGACAGAATCTTGAATTCAGGACAGAATTCATAACTGCTGTGGAACAAGAGCCAATGTCCACTGGAAGGAAGAGGCTTGTGTTCTGGTTCACCTTTTACCCCTCTGTGCTCCTTGAGTTGTGGTTTAAGTTTCATCAAAAGGTAGCCCCCTACTCCAACAGCATAGTACCCCTTAAATCATACTGCAACACTTGTTCAGTACTGACTCAGACAAAAGCTTGCCACGCACTGAGTCACCAACACCACTCTCAACTATACAAGGGTTTTCCTTGGAGGCCTTTGAGGGTATATCTACACCAGGGGTGGGCAAACTTTTTGGCCTCAGGGCCACATTAGGTTTCCGAAAGTGTATGGAGGGCCGGTTAGGGGAGACCGTGCCTCTCCCCAACAGCCAGGCATGGCGTGGCGTGGCGTGGCATGGCCCAGCCCAGCCCCTGACCCCTATCTGACCCCCCCTGCTTCTTGCCCCCCAATGGCCCGCCTGGGACTCCTGCCCCATCCAACCCTCCATCCCCCGACAGTCCCTCCCCGGGACTCTCGCCCCGACTCCCTGTCCCCTGACTGCCCCAGGACCCCCTGCCCCTGACAGCCCCCTCCAACCCACCTTCTCCTTTCTGATGCCCCCCCAGGACCCCTGCCCCCATTCAACCCCTGTTGCTCACCCTCTGACCGCCCCACCTCCTATCCACACCCCCGCCCCCTGACCACCACCCCAAAACTCCCCTGCTCTCTATCCAACCCCACCCCCGCTCCCCTTACATCACTGCCTGGAGCACTGGTGGCTGGCAGCTCTACAGCTGCGTTGCCCAGAGCACCAGGACAGGCAGCCACGCTGCCCAGCTGGAGCCAGCCATGCCACCGCGTCGCAGAGAGCACCAGGTCTAGCCCCGGCTCTGCCACCCAGAGCATTGCACCAGCGGCGCAGTGAGCTGAGGCTGTGGGGGAACAGCAGGGGAGGGGCCAGGGGCTAGCCTCCCAGGCCAGGAGCTCAGGGGCTGGGCAGGAGGGTCCCATGGGCCATAGTTTGCCCACCTCTGATCTACATAGCAATTAAACACCCAGGGCTGGCCTGTGTTAGCTGACTCAGGCTCACAGGGAATCAGGCTCTTGGGGCTGTAAAATTGTGGTGTAGATGTTCAGGCTAGGGCTGTAGCCTGGGCTTTGGGACCCTGTGAGGGGAGAGGATCCCATAGCCTGGGCTCCAGCCCTAGCCCCATCTACACTGCAATTTTACAGACCTGCAGCCGGATTCCCAGGAGCCTGAGTCAGCTGACATGAGCCTGGCATGGGTGTTTAATTGTTGTATGGACATCCTGGCAGTCACACATTGACCAGCAGGGCCAACCCTGCTTAGCTTGTGAGATCATTAGCCAAGGTGGAACGCACACTTATGGGGCGGAACACCTTACGATAGCAATTCCCAGTCTTTTTGTTAAAAGCTCCCTTACTCATGGGTGGATAAACACACTCTCCCTCCCCAACCATCATCCTACACGGATGCCGAGTTCCTACAGTGTCCTCTCCTTTTTCAGTCCCCGCCCCCTGTTTTTTTTTATTCTGTGTTTATTTTCAGTTTACCCCCTTACTCACTGGAAAGCTACATGCTGACTGAGATGCTCTCACCGCGTTTGTGCCTGTGAGCTGCTATTTGATCCTACAGGCAGTTGTGCTAGAGATCACTACAGATGCAGGAAGAGAATGTAGATTTTAAGGACATTTTCAGAGGGGAAATCAGTGGATTCAGGGTCATACAACTCTTGCCCATCACCACTACTCTTCTTTTGCCCCAGCCCCCGTGACTAGTCTGGAATCTCCAATGTCGGGAAGGCATGTTTTAAACATTGTCTCTCTAAGGAAGTGGCAGGAGGCATGGAGCACTGGGAATGTCTCTCACCTCCTGGGAATACAGAACCATGAAAACATTTTTGACAGGGCAGAGGCAGTGCTAATGTTAATGGCCAGAAGAGACAAAAAGACTCTCATTGCCTTCTCATACCATACTAATATTTAGAACGGACAATAACAGGATTATGCAACAAACATGCTAATCAGCACGAGTTTGTCAGAGCTGGCTGTTAGTCACGAGCGATAAAGCTACTAGGTTGGCAGCTCACTAATGAGCCCAAAAAACAATTTACACGGCACGTGTAGGGTAGCTTTTAAAAAGCTGTTTTTTAAAAAAAATCTATTCCTCCATCTGCAAAGCCAGGGTTAATTACCATTAGTTCAACTGTGTAAGGCTTAGGGAGAAAGAGTTTAAAGCAGTGGTTCTCAACCTATTTATCATTATGTAGCAATGTGTTATATGGACCACAGGTTGAGAACCACAGCGCCCCCCTCGCCCAGAGACCCTTCAGAGCAGGGCCAGGAGCAGAGCCCTGTGACACTGAGCACAGGACCCAAGCCCCACTAGGGATCCTTGGTGCCCGATGCAGGACCAGGGGTCCAGAGCCCCACGTAAAACCTGGGAGGTGTGCCAGCACCCCCCATTCCCATAGTTCCCTCACTTATGCTGACCAGCACCCCATACCCCCTCATACCCAGAGCCTCCCCAAAGCCCTACTCTCCCACACCCTGCAGCACGCACAGACCCACTGCTGGCAGGAGCACTCCAGCAGGGCTGCCTGCCACTGTCTTCCCCCCCGTTGGTCCTGGCCTCTGCCAGACTGGAGGAAATTTTGATTTTTTTTTTAGTACACAGTTGTGTGCTAACTAGGCTGCATGGGGCCCATGGGTTGAGAACCACTCGTTTAAAGCTTTTAAAAGGGAAGGAGCACCTCGTGGTTAGAGTACTAGCATGGGTTGTTTTCCCTGTTCCACCACACAATTCCTATGAAGCTTGGTGCAAATCACCACGCAGGGTCTGTCACCACAAACAACTGGATGGCAGCTAGCTGGGTGATTGTTAATGTGCTTTCTCAAAAAGAACTACTAGATTGAAGTGCTGTAAGGAGCTGTTACATACCAGCAGGGTACTCACAAAGAGACTGTAGCAGGCTGATGGGGGGTAGAATCACATCCAGCTTCCTGCAGGCTAATTGTTCCTGTAAACAAGCCCCTAGTCTGTGCTTCAATTCCCCAATTTGATAATGGGGATAACAGCACTTCCCTACCTCACAGAGGTGTTGTGAAGATTAACTGTATCATTGTAGTAGAACATAGCCATTATATGAACAACATACCCCCATATCTCAATGTCTGTACTTTGACCTGTTAACCTTTTACCCCCAATCAGGGATATTGCAGATTATGTATTCCTTACGCCACCCGTTCCTAAACCAAACTTCGCATCCCTTGATAATCCGTACCCTATTCCCTCATAACCGGGAACTTCTATGCTTAGACTCTGTACCGTTTTTTTTATTTTAACATCTTAATAAAATTATTAAATCTGATCACTAAAAAGTCTTTAAATGAGTACTAAAGATAGTTTTAGGTATATTTGTACACAAGATCACAGACTTAAAGTCCAGTAGCCGGAGCTGTTCCTGAGACAGCAACAAATGCTTGAAGTCCCACTGAAAAAGTGTGAAACACTGCTTTACATAATGCTCTTGTGACTTGCCCTGATGAGTTACAAGCTGTCACACTTACACAGGCTTCAACCAAGTGATAGAATTCTACTCTTTTGGGAGGGAGTGGACTTGAGAATTTGGCGGTGCACATCCATTTGAAGCTGCTTGGATGTTTGGTATGAGTAAGTTGCTATTGCAATTGACCAGGCTAAATAGCTGGTAAGGCAGCCAAGGTTAATGATAAATATTATGCATCAGATGACCACTACCTTAGGCCTATGTTTATATTATAGGCAATAGAGCTTGTCAACAATTTGACAGAAGTATTGTTGGAAAATGCTATTTAATGTAAACTGAAATTTTGCAGGAATATGTTTGAGCTTGATGAACTTTCACAAGGAAGTTAGAACACTTGCTTTTGATAAACATTTTTACCTTAACTATCCCTGACTTTTATATATTATATTTCATATTTAATGTTTTGACATTAACTGGTAATAAATCAGTTTTTCAGAATTTTTAAATTTCTGAATGTTGGCTTTTCCTTCCCATTCAGAACCCCCTCCCTCAAGCATCCGCATTTCTAGGGGAAGGGAAATTCTTGCTTCTGACCAGCTCTGACAGATACTTTATAAACCACCCAGGCAGCAGAATTATTCAGTTGCCGGAGGAGGTGGCATGTTTTAGAAGGTAATTGAAGAGCACCCTTACATGTCATATTAGCACTGGTTTACTATGCATGGGAATTAGAACCAGACTGCTGGAGTACTGAAAAGAAAAAATCTTTCTTCCATTTTTTACAAAAAGGTTCTCTTGCTTCTTTTATGCTACCAGGCTCAGAGGCAAAACGCAAAAGAGGCACTATTGGGATAAAGAGAAAGAGCCAGAAATAGAACATCTGATAACAATCCATTACTGTTCCTCCAGCACAAAGGGCTTCGCTGCTTGACTGTGTAACACTGCCCCCTAGTGTTGGCTCTCAGGAGTCAGTGAGTACTAGTGGGAGCACAGAAAGCCATATACCAAGTCTCTGCCCACAGCCACTGCCAGCCTCTCTCTATTTTCGTGGCATTTCTCCTCCAATGGGAGTAGACTGTATGAAGTCACTGCAATGTCTGGAACATCAGAGGGCTGCCACAGAAAGCATGGTGATAGCATATGCTGACTTGACTTCACAGTAAGGGTGTGAGAGAAGATGTTGACCTACATGGGAGGGAAACCCCTTAAAACAGATAACTTTGAAAGTTAGCAGAAGTGGCACAATAAGTTATAATACATGGAAAAGCAAACTGATTTGTGGTTAAGCAAAATAAATTCGGAGTTTTTGCCCCAGCATGAGTCTCTCTGTTCAAGGCGAGAACCCTATCCTGGAGCATCATATGCATACCCTGGAAAATGTAGGGTGCTTCTCAGTTTTCTTCTTCCTTCCAATTGTCTTATAAAGAGGCACTCGCTGAGGTTTGGATGGTGAGTGATGATAGGCTGCAGCATGATTGGGGGGAAAAGTGTCCATAGGGCAACATTTCACATTTAACCCCTATAAAAATGGGCTTTGCCAGGAGACTGCTGCTTCCAAGTCCAGGGGACAGTCCAGCTGCAGGAGATGACTCCCTCTTACAGCCCAGCATTAGAACAGATACCAACCCTCAGTAGGACGATGGGTTCCAGCATACTACCAGGGTGCAGGTTCAGACTATGACTAAAGACAGTGCTGGAGACGCAAACATGATGGAAAAATCTCTTTCCAACTGGCCTGCTATTTACAAGTGTAGTTCTGGAGGCTTCTGATTTGATAGAAATACTGTGTGGTAGGGTACCGCCCCAGCCCACGTAAACTCAAAAGGGACAGACGTTTAAATATCTGGCTAACGGGCTTTCCTTTTCTTCATTTTCCCACCAGCCACCTTGTTCCTGACACCTGTAGCTCCCTCTGTGTCATCATCATCATTGGCCTCATCCCGAGATCGCTTCTTTTTCTCTCCCTGCTCCCGCAACTCCTGAAAAAACAAAAACAAAAAAACCCCCACAAGGTGAGCAATCGCTAGAACTCTCCACATTCAGAGAGAAATTCAGGGCAATGGAGACAGAGAAGGGATAAAGTGAAACATACCATACGAGCAAATCTCTGGGCTTCAGCCACACGCTCAGTTAGCATCATGACCTCCTCCTCCTGTGTGGGGAATACAGGCAGCTTCTTGCCAATGAGGTGCTCAATGCGTTGGAATAGTTCCACATCATACCTGGTAAAATGATAGCCCTTACAGATCAGTCTTCCCAGGAATACTTTGGTTTCCTTTAGCCACAGCCTCCTCCTAGAGCCAGCCAGACATATGTGGTTCCTATCAAAACTCACCACACTGAACCCTATCTGCTCCTCAGGGCAAAAAAAAGATGCTCCCTATTCATGAAGGAGGAGGACAGGTGTGTCTGGATGGAAGAGGCAGGCACACCCTGATGTTACTTACTGAGTGACAAAGGTGATGGATTTACCAGACCGCCCAGCTCGAGCTGTCCTCCCCACGCGGTGAATGTAATCCTGAAAGCAAATATTTCAGTCAGCAACAGGATGTGCTCCGTCCTATACTGACCTGAAAACAGTCCCTGGAAGTGCGCTCTGTGCCCAAGTATACTGAGGCCCCACAAGCAGCAGGTAAATGGCTATGCAGGGAGGGCTATGCATTTCCCTAGGACAAAATAGAAGCCATGAGGGAGGGGAGAAACAATGGTCAGAATTTATGCTCAAAGGAGTAGCATATGTAGCTCCCTGAAAATTGAGGGGATGGTGAAAAGCAGCTCTCTAGTTTGTTCTCCGGTATTAACCCATCTCTGAATTAAGGTATAGGCCTATAACAGTGCCCCTCTTCATTTTTTCCTTTTCTGACAGTAAGTCAACTGCACTGGCAAATCTGCAGGACAAAATTAAGTCACAATATAAATAAGGTGAAATATCAAGACATTTTTGGGTGCAATCGGTTGGATTGTGGAATGGTCTATGGGAAGTGGAAGTTCCATTGCTAAGGTAATTTAATACTAGACAAAAGCTCTGGAGAACATACAGCAGGAAACAGCCTTGAGTGGGCAAGACTAACTAGATCTTAAGTCTTCAAACTGATCTGAGGAGCACTTGCTGGTTATATGGTACAAACTCATTTCCTCAACCACAGTAAGGCAGATAAAAATACTTTAGCCACTTTTCTATACCTGCCATTGGCTTGTCACATGATCGCAAGAAATAAGAAGGAAAGAGGTCTGAGACAGTGAGTTGCAAGGGAAGGTGTCCATACGTAACTATTAAGATATGGGCCACTTTTGAGATATCTTGGACTAGATGACCTAGTAGGTCTATTACCCCTAATCTACTTCTAGTCTTTTCATAATTTAAGATCTTCAAGAACAGGGACTATGTCCATCTTATTTGTTTGCAGTGTCTAGTACACCATAAGCATTACAGGAAACAGTAGTCAGTTTTAATTTCTAGAATACTGAATATTGTTTACCTAATAGCAGGTCTTGAGCTATGTGTTAGTCTTAACACAGGATGCCATCAATTTGAAAGGTCACATCTGATAATGCTATGCCTTCCATAGAGAGACGTCCTAAGATATTAACAACTCTTCAGATTTAGTAAAGTGTCTATTTCAGTTTGATAAATTCGTACATTTTCATAGCACTCTAGTCTAGTCAGTTTCTTCCTTGCAAAAAGAATTATTATGAATACAGAACAGAAAAACCCTAACACTAATTGACACAAAAAAAAAATCGCAACATATAGAAACTGGAATAATTTTAAATTGGACTGTTTCCCAAGTTTAAAGTTTATATTTTCCCTTCAGCATGATGCAACAGAAACTGGAATTTATCCCCCGGCCCTCTCCCCATGCATGGAGAAATCATCCCAATTTATCACGCCCCTGCTCTACAGTACACATCAATGTACACAAAAGGCAACACCAAGTAAAAACGTCACCACAGAAAAGAAATGGTACAGCTTCATCTAGACGAGTGAACTAAGAGCTCCAGTCAGCAGAGGAGAAAGTCTTCTGTAGTGAGCTTCGATGATCAATCCTAAGCCTCGGGTGATAGGAACTCTCAGTTATCAAGATGAGTATCTCACCTTGGAATGTGTGGGAATATCAAAATTTATCACCACATCCACATGTGGGATGTCTAGACCTCTGCTTGCAACATCTGTAGCCAGCAGAATGGAACGGGCCTTTGCCTTGAATTTGTTCAGGGACCCCAGTCGCTTATTCTGTGGTAGTAGAAAGAAAAATAAAGAAACAAGTTTATAACTTGAAAGTTAAGGAATCAAACAGCAAGACACTGAACCTATTCTTGTTAAACTATTGTTATCCTTCTGTATACAGAAAGATTAGGAAATTAAACTTTCACCTGGGACAACTGATACTGGTACACTGGAATTTGGTGCCTGCATGAGTGTTAAATTAAGCTCTAGGGAGCCAGCCCTACACATGTTACGGTCTCTTTCCTCTTGGAGATGATCATGACACAGTGGCACATCCTCATCTCATATACACCTACACAGCAAGGAGTGAGATAGGCTGCTACCTGACTCATCTGTCCATGGAGGGGTATGGCAGTGAAACCCAAGTTGCGGAGCAGGAGAGCTGTCCTTTGAGTGTTGTTGCAGGTACTGCAGAATATCATGAAAGAGTTCCCAGCCAGTTCATTCAAGATATAAACCAGGTAACTGTCCTGAAAGGATCAAACACAGCAGTTGTACAGACTACATGAGAGCAAAGGGCAACTGCAACCATAAGCCAGAGAAGGTGGGAAAGAGCAGGAGAGTAACTATGAAGGAGGAGCAAGAATGGCTTTGAGAATGGGGAGAGAAGAGGCATTACCTTGAATTTGGAGGGGATGAAAATATAATGCTGTTGCAGTTTTTCTACTGTCTGGTATTTGGAGGAAACAGCACATTTAACAGGGTCCTTCAGCGCAGCACGCTGGAGCTTTTGCACCTGAATGAAGAATCAAAATAAATCTGTATTAGCAAGAATCTAATCCTCCAGCAACATGGCTCTAAGGCTATGTCTACACTACGAGCACAATTCCCCTACTTGTGTACAGATGCTAGCTCTCAAGATAGTGAGAGCATGAACGGAAGTGTAGCCACAGTAGCACTGGTAGTGGAGGCACAGCTGGGCCGTGCCAAGTACGTACCCACCAGTTTCAGGCAGATTTGTACTCGGCACGGCTAAGCCATGCCTTCACTGCTATGCCACTGTTTATACTGGTGCTAGCTCAATGAGAGCTAGCATGAGGGAGCATACATACATGAGCGGGGAATCACACCCCTAATTCATAGTGTAGATGTAGCCTTAGGGAGGAGGAAAGGGGAGTAGAAACATCTATCTGATAATCCATTACCCCTTCCCCCACTTTCAACACACACAGGCTGATCTGAGAAAAGTTATGCTCTCACCTTCTTGGTCATGGTGGCAGAAAAGAGGAATGTCCTCCTGTCTCGGGGAATCACTTTTAGGATCTTATCCACCTGTAAAAGAAAGAGAGGGAGGAGGCAAAACCTTCTATTAAGGCACAGTAGAAGTCAAGACATGTGCCCCTTCAAGTGAGTGTTCCAAGCAGAGAATGCAGAGAACATATGAATACAGGGCCATATACTAATTTGTCTGATATGGGAGGAGTGGCCCTCCCAATAAATCCCTTCCTTCTTTTAGAAGAGCCATATAAAATGAAGCTTCATTGTGGGCTGGGACATCTAGACAGTCATTGGACTGTCATGGACTCCAAAAGTCAGTAGGCAGTATATCTGCAGGAGTGCATATATCAGCATGTGCATCTAATAAGGAACAACAAGACAAACATTTAGAGAAGAATTCAACAGAATTTAACAGAGATTAGATCATTTCTAAAGTGTTTAAAACATTGTGTAGAATTTAAGAGCGAATTCTATGGGATGTTAAAAGTTCAATATAATTTACTATTAAGTTCTGTGGGATAGCTTAATAAAGCTACAGCAAGATCTCATTTTCTATTACAGCGGTTCTCAAACTTCATTGCACTGCGACCCCCTTCTGACAAAAAAAATTACTAAAACAACCCCAGGAGGAGTGACCAAAGCCTGAACCTGCCCAAGCCCTGCCACCCCAAGGGGGCAGGAAGGCAAAGCTGAAGCCCAAGGGCTTCAGTCCAGGTTGGGGGCCTGTAACCTGAGCCCTGCTGCCCCAGATAGTGGGGCTTGGGCACCAGCTTCAGGCCCAGGCCCCAGCAAATCTAATGCCAGCCTTGGCAACCCCATTAAAACAAGGTGGCGACCCACTTTGGGCCTGACCCACAGTTTGAGAGCTGCTGTTCTATTAAGTCTTATAGACATTTAGAATAGTTTCCTTAAGATTGTATTGATTTCATCTGTTAAATTCTATAGGACTTTTCCTTTAGGGCGGGTATCATAGGCCTTACCTCTGTCTCAAAATCCATGTTGAGGATTCGGTCAGCTTCATCCATAACCAGGTACTTAAGAGCTCGCAAGTTGAAACCTTTTGTGTTCTCCAGATGATCAATCAGACGGCCAGGTGTTGCTACCAACAGACAATCAAAAAGAAAGGTAAAAGGTAATGGCAATGGGAAAAATGCCCCAGAATGCAGTCCACATAAGGAGGGAAGTGGCACCGCAAGTGAGGAAGGAGGGACTCTGCTATAGAGTTGGCTTCTTTTGCTTAAGATTGTAAAGGCAAGCACAGCAATGCGGAGCTGTGCTGGGAACTGAAGGTGGCTTGGTGAGAAGCCAAAGCAGACTGATTTTCTCTGGATGAAAGAGCTCCTGTATGCCAGAGCTGTCTTAAAATGAGGACCACCAGACCAGGCCTTTCAAGGGAAAAAATGGGCCAGATCAAAGACATCTTGAGAAGAGCTCTAGACCATGGTGCTTGAGTTCCTAGGGGAGAATGGGGCAAGGCAACTTGGCTGGACAATTTTGAGATGAGTTTGCATTGCATCCACTGTCCCTTCTTCAAAGCCAAGAGGAACACAGTGAGGTTACACTCATTGCTCCCTCCAGACACATACAGGCACTTCTGACAACCAACACCGCCATTTCACATTCCTTAGGATGCCTGTGAACTTATTACAAGCATCACTCTACTTGCTGATTTCTTACCAATTACAACATGGGGCTTCTTGGCTAAGGTCAGAGCCTGTGACATCATGTCAATTCCACCCACAATAACTGCTGTGGGGAAAAAAAGAGGCAAAGTGAGTCCCTCTGGAACAGAACCAGTACAAGCCACCACTATAACCAACAATCTACGTAGTCCTATTCCTTCTCAAATCCACCCACAACTTATGTATAGGAATTAAAAGCCACTTATCTTAATAAGAATTCCCTTTAATTTCATTTTGGCATCCCTGACCAGTAACTGTCTTTCCTCAGATATCCTAATCCAGATTTCAAGTCCCCAGATCATTTACTGTCATGGACCGATGTCACACGGTCCACGGTCACAAAGCTAGCTGCAAATTCCCCCCCCCCAAGTTTAGCTGCAAAATCTGTGCACTCATTCAGAGTTCCTAGCCCTTATAGTCGCAAACTAAATCTTAAAACATCAGTTTAAATATAGAACTGATGCAGGGAGTCTGCAAAGAAAGCCTGATGGGTGTGAACTCCCCTATCCAGTTCATTGGGGCGGTGACTCATATTTATGGCTGACAATTTAACATGTGGTTAGGGGTGATCCTCCCCACTTCCCCCTTGGGAAACGTCCACTGCCTTGGATGTACACCTCAGAGAAGAAAGATTGCTCCATGCTCTTTTTCACACTGAAAGGTGATATACCACCACCACAAATACTACCCCCTCACCAATGTTCCTTTCCCAACCCCACTCCCATGCTCTATTCCTCTATCTCCCCTGATTCCATACTCTCTACTCCCTTCCTTACAGTTCAACAGCTTTCTCCTACTCCCTCAAATTTTCACACAGTAACATCCAAATATTGTACAATTCTGAGGCCCATTAGAAGGCCACTCACCACTCTGGACACCAATGGAGGATCCAAGAGCTTCAAATTGCTCCGAGATCTGGAAGGCGAGCTCTCGGGTTGGTGTGAGGACAAGAGCAAAGAAGCGTTGGGGTGTTTCCAGCAGTGTCTGCAGGATGGGCAAAGCAAAGGCCCCTGTTTTTCCAGAGCCTGTCTCTGCCAGCCCAATGATATCCCGGCCTAAAGGAGAGAGGTGGAGGCAAAAGCCTGTGATAGTAGAGCCTAGAGAGAGATGCCCTCCCAGCATCATAAGAAAAGAAAACCCCATGATGAAATTTTAGAGACCTGTACCAGCAAGTACTCACAGGAGTGAGCAAAAAAGGGGTGCAAGGACACAGCACCTGAACAGGGAGCCTCCACAGATCTTTGAAGCATTTAAACATGGTTTTATTTCTATGCAACTTAACTTGAATGCCACAGTCCCTTTCATTTTCCCCACTAGGTTCCAAGCAGCATATAGTTTGTCTTAGAACGTCAGGTCACAAACCCTCACTTTACATTTCACTAAATCCAACCATTTTATACACCATTCCCCTCATATGTTTAAATATGTCTAAAAATTATCAGTCATGAAGTGACAAAGATAAGGAAATCTGGTTCAGTTTTAGACACGTTCCATGGCTTGGGAACCTTGCTTTTGCCAAGACACCATCTATTCCGAGGCACATGTTAAAATAACCCCAATCCTTGCCTTCAACAAGGAAAGTTCCTAAAGTTTAACTAATTTTATGAGTACTAATACCTAAATGTGGCTTTTATTCAAATGCACCTGCCAATATGTAAGTAACAGGACAAGACAAACACTGAAAAAAATAACTCACATTTTAAAACGTGTTATTGAATTGTCTTTCTATCCCAATAGTATTCACTTTATGAATATTCTAGTGAATGCGTTTAGTGACAGGAATGTTAGCTAAAAACATAACTGAAATCAGCAATTACAGGATTTTCACAGAAAGCCATTTTGAATGAGCAATTATTCACTCTAGAAAGTCTGATTCTAAGATACACCTTCTTTTAGGCAGAGAGCAGAAATGTACCATGCATCTATTAGGGACATAAAAGGTTAACCAACCATAACCATTAACCCCTAACCTGCGCCAGACCTTGGTTAATCAGTTAAACAATATAATTTTAATCGTTTAACCGGTTAACTTTTTAAATGATATTTACATCCCTAGCAGCTATGTGACTAATCAAAACAACTGAAATGTCAAATATTCACTACAAACTGTTAATGAAGTTGCTACAGAGCAAGATTTACTAGCATTAACTGGAAAATAGTTTTGACAAAATCATGATATGCACTAATATTTTGCAAAGAAAAAAAACAAAAATTTGCTGAATTATGTGCTATGAATTTTTCATCCAGCTCCATTAAACAGCATGTTTACCCAATGCCATATTTTAATAGTGCACTTCAAAACTAAACAGCAATACAGGCAGCGAGGAATACTGTATCCATCCAATATCGCAAGGGAGTTTAGGAAGATAGACTGTCAGATCTGAACTACAATCTGGACAGGATACAGAGTAAACATTCATACTCCTGTGGAGAGTGAAGCATTGTCTTCAATTGTTTCAACCCTACAAGATTCACCCATATGAAGTCTATATCCATCTTTCCACACCTGTTCATGGAAACAGACAAGCAGACTCTGCTCACCTTGGAGAGCCACAGGAATAGCCTCAACTTGAATTTTAGTTGGTGTCTTCCATCCCAACTGGTCACAAGTTTCACACAGTACATCTGTTACTCCCTGAGAGTGAAAGACAAAGGGGACAAACATTGACAAACAGCCAAGAACTACCACCAAGCCAGCCAATCAAATGAAACTAAGTCCCTCCCAGCTAGGATCCAACTCAGTCAACCCCTGGACACTCAATGCTGCAGCCACAAACTGTGGGGATCGCTTTTAAGGAAATCCCTCAACTTTAAAAAGAGAAGAAGTCACAAATCTGTCTAAAAATGTTACCCCCTATTACTAGAAGTAGCTGCTAATATCACTATAACTAAGATCACAGAAAAAATAAGGTTTTTTTTTTTTCCAATTCATGCATTCCACAGCACTTTGTATACAACCAGTTGCATTTCCCCATGTCTTCCCTGTTACTTGGCTGTTTTTTTCATGTAGAAACAAGGCAGAGAAACACATTTAAGAACAGAATAAAGTGAGTTTAAAAGAGAAAAGTTACCTGGTAGCAGATAGCTAGGATAGGTATAGCATCTTCATCTACTTTAATAGCCATATTTTATGTTAATAGCATCTCTTTATCTCTCCTATCAAGAGTAATTGAAGCCCCAAATGAAAGCTGGACACTTTGCCAGTTAATATCCCCCACTCCCTTCCAGGATACCCCGATGCAGAGAGGCAAACAGTACCAGCACAACAGGAGGGCTGCGTGTTCAGGTCCCACAGCAAGTGCTAGCACCAGGTCTCCTTTAAAGTTTCAAAGATTAAGCAAGAAGCGGCAAGACTCAGCAGGCGGGGAAGGGCACAGGGTGGCATCAGGCAGGCAGAACAGGAGCGCTCGCCAGGGTGCTTGGCCCCGACGCCGCCCTCCCATCTGAGCACCGCAGAGTCTTCAGCGTGCGTCTCCTCCCCGCGCGCGGCGAGCCAGGGCCGGGCTGCGCGGTCCTTCCCGCCCCGCGGATGGGGAAGGGAGACAGAGGGACGCGCCCAGGGAGCCGGGAGCAGAGCAGGGAACTGAACCAGGTTCCCAAGTCCCAGGTTAGCCCCGCCCCCTTCCTGCCCCTGAGGGAGCCGGGCGCGCCAGCGTGTGACGAGGGGAACGGACCCGGGCAAGAGACGCCGAGCCCAGGGGAGAAGGGTGCGGGGAGATCGGTCTCTGTTTCTCTCACCAGGTCCTTGAAGCTCCGCAGCTCTTCCACCGCCTCCTCCAGCGCCCCGTGGTCCGCATCCGCCGCCATCTTGGACTTCACCTTTGACCCGCCCCACCGCGGGGAGCGCCGGGACATGTGGTCTCCCGAGAGGCGGCGCTTTCCAATGACGTCACATACCGTCTCATGGGAGGTGGGGGAAAATCCGTCTCAAGGCACGGCCAATCGGACGCGGAGCATTGTGCGACTCGTTGTCCCAGCGCGGCGGGCTTACAGCCAATCAGAGAGCGCAATGGGGGCGGGGCGCGTTGCGGACGGGGCACGTGAGCCGCGTGGTTCTCCAGAGGCGCGTGTGATGATAATATGACGGCGGGACGGGGCCCTGGCGGGGGGGGGGGGAGCGCTCTGGGGAGTGAGTGTGGTCCTGCGCCTGTGCTGGGCGTGACCGTGTGCGCGCGTGCGCGGGGGTAGGGAGTTACGTGTGGGGGTGAGTGTGTGTAGGGCGCAGTCAGTGTGTGTGTGCGGGCGCGCGCGCAAGGGGGGAGGGGGGCTTACATGGAGTTACCGCCGAGGGTCAGCTGAGTTTGTTAGGTTCCTGAGTAGCAGCCGTGTTAGTCTGTATCCGCAAAAAGCAAAGGAGGACTTGTGGCCCCTTAGAGACTAACACATTTATTAGAGCATAAGCTTTCGTGAGCTACAGCTCACTTCATCGGATGCATTCGGTGGAAAAAACAGAGGGGTGAAAGCTTATGCTCAAGTAAATTAGTCTCTGAGGTGCCACAAGTCCTCCTTTTCTTTTAACTGATTTTGTGAGGCTCAACTCTGTTCCCCCAGGGGGAGTTGACCTCCAGCGTCTGCATCAAGGGTGTGACCTCGCCGGCCTGCTCTGCTCTGCACCCACCGCGCTAATTCCTGCTGGTGGCTTTTTGCCACAGCCGGGGGCAGTAGCTCTGGGGAAGGTGTTAGCGCAAGGGTCACCCGATGATCAATATCAAGTTGCCCATCAAGTAGGTGAGAAAGGAAGCGGAGAGCTCAGCGGCGGCTCATTTTGGTGCTATCAGTGAATTGTGCTCGGCAGAGTCCACCATCCCCACCGATCCAAGGTGTTGTCAGAAGTCCAGAGGGGAAGAGCAAATCAGGACTCATCACCCTTCCCTCCAGAGCGGCAGGAGCTTGCTGTGCTCTGGTGGTGGGTTGGGGTGAAAGGAGGAGAGACAACAAGGAGAAGACGGAAATACCAGGGAGGTGCTGAGGAAGACTCTTAATAGAGGCTCAAATTAAATGTATATCCCAAATAATTTAAAAAAAAAAAGGACCAGAAAGTGCCACGATGGCTAAACAACCGAGTAATAGAGGCAGTTAGTGGCAAAAGGGCATCCTTTAAAAATTGGAAGTCAAATCTTTAGGAGTATAAAATTGGGTACGTCAAGTATCAAAGTATAAGGCAGGCCAATTCAGAATGTGAAGAGCAGCTATCTCAGGACACAAAAACTAAGAGCAACATTTTTGTAAGTACAGCAGAAACAGGAAGCCTGCCCAAAAAATCAGTTTAAAATAATTATTCTCAAATGAAATAGACTATAAGCAACAAAGGAAAATAAATGTTATAGAATTCTATAATAGATTTGAAACTAGCTACACTTGAACAAAATATCTTCAGAAACAGACTTCAAAGAGAAACAGTAAAAATAAAATTCATTTGCAAATTTAACACCATTAATTTGGGCTTGAATAGGGACTGGGAGTGGCTGGCTCATTACAAAAGCAGCTTTGCCTCTCCTGGAATTGACACCTTCTCATCTATTATTGGGAGTGGACTACATCCGCCTTGATTGAACTGGCCCTTTCAGCACTGGTTCTCCACTTGTGAGGTAACTCCCTTCTCTTCATGTGCCAGTATATTTATGTCTGCATCTGTAATTTTCACTCCATGCATCTGAAGAAGAGGGGTTTTTATCCATGAAAGTTTATGCTCAAATAAATCTGTTAGTCTTTAAGGTGCCAAAGGAAAATAAAGCATTCATAACTCATTTATTGGCATGAAGGGAAAAATAAAATCTTTGTTCACGGCATTTCTATTGAGATCCATGACAATATTAAAATCCATGACTATATTCCATATAAATATAGGTGGGAAAAAAGCCCCCAATTAATGTTTAGGGTTTATATTAATGAAAATTATGTTTAGTGAGATCATACTCATAAGTAGCTGCCACTGCCTGATCATTGAAAATAAAGTAAGATAATCATAATAAAACAATAAAAACAAAACAACCCCCAGAGGCTCATCATAGACCAGAAAGATCTACTTCTTGTATCAGAGTAGCAGCCGTGTTAGTCTGTATTCGCAAAAAGAAAAGGAGTACTTGTGGCACCTTAGAGACTAACAGATTTATTAGAGCATAAGCTTTCGTGAGCTACAGCTCACTTCATCGGATGCATTTGGTGGAAAAAACAGGAGAGATTTATATACACACACACAGAGAACATGAAACAATGGGTTTATCATACACACTGTAAGGAGAGTGATCACTTAAGATAAGCCATCACCAACAGCGGCGGGGGGGGGGGGGGGGAGGAGGAAAACCTTTCATGGTGACAAGCAGGTAGGCTAATTCCAGCAGTTAACAAGAATATCAGAGGAACAGTGGGGGGTGGGGTGGGGGGGGAGAAATAACATGGGGAAATAGTTTTACTTTGTGTAATGACTCATCCATTCCCAGTCTCTATTCAAGCCTAAGTTAATTGTATCCAGTTTGCAAATTAATTCCAATTCAGCAGTCTCTCGTTGGAGTCTGTTTTTGAAGCTTTTTTGTTGAAGTATAGCCACTCTTAGGTCTGTGATCGAGTGACCAGAGAGATTGAAGTGTTCTCCAACTGGTTTTTGAATGTTATAATTCTTGACGTCTGATTTGTGTCCATTCATTCTTTTACGTAGAGACTGTCCAGTTTGGCCAATGTACATGGCAGAGGGGCATTGCTGGCACATGATGGCATATATCACATTGGTAGATGCGCAGGTGAACGAGCCTCGGATAGTGTGGCTGATGTGATTAGGCCCTATGATGGTATCCCCTGAATAGATATGTGGACAGAGTTGGCAACGGGCTTTGTTGCAAGGATAGGTTCCTGGGTTAGTGGTTCTGTTGTGTGGTGTGTGGTTGCTGGTGAGTATTTGCTTCAGATTGGGGGGCTGTCTGTAAGCAAGGACTGGTCTGTCTCCCAAGATCTGAGAGAGCGATGGCTCGTCCTTCAGGATAGGTTGTAGATCCTTGATGATGCGTTGGAGAGGTTTTAGTTGGGGGCTGAAGGTGATGGCTAGTGGCGTTCTGTTGTTTTCTTTGTTGGGCCTGTCCTGTAGTAGGTGACTTCTGGGTACTCTTCTGGCTCCGTCAATCTGTCAAAAAGGCTGACAAAGGAGGTGCTGTCGTCATCATGAATAGGTCAGAGTATGAACAAGAGGCTACTAGGCAGCTCTCCAACACCACTTTCTACAAGCCATTACCCTCTGATCCCACTGAGAGTTACCAAAAGAAACTACAGCATTTGCTCAAGAAACTCCCTGAAAAAGCACAAGAACAAATCCACACAGACACACCCCTGGAGCCCCGACCTGGGGTATTCTATCTGCTACCCAAGATCCATAAACCTGGAAATCCTGGACGCCCCATCATCTCAGGCATTGGCACCCTGACAGCAGGATTGTCTGGCTATGTAGACTCCCTCCTCAGGCCCTTCGTTACCAGCACTCCCAGCTATCTTCGAGACACCACCGATTTCCTGAGGAAACTACAGTCCATTGGTGATCTTCCTAAAAACACCATCCTAGCCACTATGGATGTAGAAGCCCTCTACACCAACATTCCACACAAAGATGGACTACAAGCCGTCAGGAACAGTATCCCCGATACTGTCACGGCTAACCTGGTGGCAGAACTTTGTGACTTTGTCCTGACCCATAACTATTTCACATTTGGTGACAATGTATACCTTCAAATCAGTGGCACTGCGATGGGTACCCGCATGGCCCCACAGTATGCCAACATTTTTATGGCTGACTTAGAACAACGCTTCCTCAGCTCTCGTCCCCTAATGCCCCTACTCTACTTGCGCTACATTGATGACATCTTCATCATCTGGACCCATGGAAAAGAAGCTCTTGAGGAATTCCACCATGATTTCAACAATTTCCATCCCACCATCAACCTCAGCCTGGACCAGTCCACACAAGAGATCCACTTCCTGGACACTACGGTGCTAATAAGCGATGGGCACATAAACACCACCCTATATCAGAAACCTACTGACCGCTATTCCTACCTACATGCCTCTAGCTTTCATCCAGATCATACCACTCGATCCATTGTCTATAGCCAAGCGCTACGATATAACCGCATTTGCTCCAACCCCTCAGACAGAGACAAACACCTACAAGATCTCTATCATGCATTCCTACAACTACAATACCCACCTGCTGAAGTGAAGAAACAGATTGACAGAGCCAGAAGAGTACCCAGAAGTCACCTACTACAGGACAGGCCCAACAAAGAAAACAACAGAACGCCACTAGCCATCACCTTCAGCCCCCAACTAAAACCTCTCCAACGCATCATCAAGGATCTACAACCTATCCTGAAGGACGAGCCATCGCTCTCTCAGATCTTGGGAGACAGACCAGTCCTTGCTTACAGACAGCCCCCCAATCTGAAGCAAATACTCACCAGCAACCACACACCACACAACAGAACCACTAACCCAGGAACCTATCCTTGCAACAAAGCCCGTTGCCAAATTCTGTCCACATATCTATTCAGGGGATACCATCATAGGGCCTAATCACATCAGCCACACTATCCGAGGCTCGTTCACCTGCGCATCTACCAATGTGATATATGCCATCATGTGCCAGCAATGCCCCTCTGCCATGTACATTGGCCAAACTGGACAGTCTCTACGTAAAAGAATGAATGGACACAAATCAGACTTAATCATATAATCAAGAATTATAACATTCAAAAACCAGTTGGAGAACACTTCAATCTCTCTGGTCACTCGATCACAGACCTAAGAGTGGCTATACTTCAACAAAAAAGCTTCAAAAACAGACTCCAACGAGAGACTGCTGAATTGGAATTAATTTGCAAACTGGATACAATTAACTTAGGCTTGAATAGAGACTGGGAATGGATGAGTCATTACACAAAGTAAAACTATTTCCCCATGTTATTTCTCCCCCCCACCCCACCCCCCACTGTTCCTCTGATATTCTTGTTAACTGCTGGAATTAGCCTACCTGCTTGTCACCATGAAAGGTTTTCCTCCTCCCCCCCCCCCCCCCCCCCCCCCCCCCCCGCTGTTGGTGATGGCTTATCTTAAGTGATCACTCTCCTTACAGTGTGTATGATAAACCCATTGTTTCATGTTCTCTGTGTGTGTGTATATAAATCTCTCCTCTGTTTTTTCCACCAAATGCATCCGATGAAGTGAGCTGTAGCTCACGAAAGCTTATGCTCTAATAAATCTGTTAGTCTCTAAGGTGCCACAAGTACTCCTTTTCTTTCTACTTCTTGTAGTTATAAATTACATGGAGTTTAGCAGGGTAAAAAATAGCTATGGTATCTCTAGTGTAAATGTACTTAAATCTTCTTTCAGAGATTGAAACCTCATGCTTCTCACTTGTTTCCATGGAAACATCAGGGAAATAAAAAGTCTACGACCTTGATAAACCATTTTCTTTCCCGGAGAAGAATAGAAAACAGTATCATTCTACATATTATTTCCTTTGTAGTAGCTTCATGTCATATGATAATTCAAGAGGGAGATAAGCAAAATGGCTTTTGTATAGTTAATGCAGGCTCAATGCTTTCTCCAGTTAGTTCTTCAGAAACCATTGGTAAAATTTCTAGTGATTCTCTCTCTCTCTCTCTGTCCCCTCTTAAAGATCCAAGACATGCAGGTTGGAGGCCTGGGATCAATTTTAGGATGTCAAGCTTGTGATGTAAAACCAAATTTCTAAATCAGAGTACCCGATAAAATCTTGAGCTCTTACTGTCAAATTTAATTAGAACTTTATTTAACAATATCAGACTGCATATTTTCTGTATTTTCAAAGTTTTGAATCTTATGAAGTATGGTCTAATTTTTAATGAATTGGTGAGGAGTATTTTTTCCTCTCCAGATGTAGTGGAACCCAAATCTACAGAAAGGCTTGACAGGATGGGGCCTTACAGTATTTGCATGTGCATTTTGAGCCCTTTGAATTGGGTTTTGATAGAAACTGTTACTCAACATTAAGTATGGTGTGGCTGTGACATAGCATTGTAATACATGATTCAGGTTTACTCCGTTGCCTTAGCTTCTCGGTTAACTTGTGATTTTTGGACCTGTAATGTGAAAAGAAGCAAAAGAATCTGAGAAAGAAAATCAGATAAGACAGTCACTATCTATCTATAGCTCTATAAATGATGAAATAATCACAAAAGAGAAAAACTTTTCCTCAAAAGTTAATGCTTTGGAAGCTTTATCACTATATGGCTGCATTCATAGCAAACTACATTATTTAATTACTGTGATGGTTCTCAGGATACCCAGGACTGTGAGTCACCTTGTTACCCTCCTGCCTTCAGCAAGTAGGAGAATTGCTGGTGCTTAACTAGGTGTCAGCTGCTCCCTGACACTACCAGCCTGTGAGCAACCCAAACCCCTTATTTTACCTAGCAATTTAACAAGAGATACCCCCAGCCCTGAGCCCCTTTGAAGCTCTTCCCCTGTTGTATCCAGCCCCTTATCCACTGATCACACACAGAAATACGATGTCTCCTCCCCCCCAAAGGGGACCATGCACACACCAGCTTGTATGTTTCAACTCAGAATCAGCTCCTTGCTTAATATCACAGCATTAAGATATATTTATAGAATCGTAACTGGAAGGGACCTCGATAGATCATCTATTCCAGTCCCCTGCACTGAGGCAGGACTAAGTATTATCTAGATCATCCCTGATAGCTGTAGTTTTAACCTGTTCTTAAAAACCTCCAATGATGGAGATTCTACAACCTTCCTAGATAATTTGTTCCAGTGCTTAACTACCCTGACAAGAAGTTTTTCCTAATGTCTAACCTAAATCTCCCATGTTGCAATTTAACCCCTTTACTTCTTGTCCTGCCCTCAGTGGTTAAGGAGAACAATTTGTCCCCCTCCTCTTATAACAACTTTTTAATGTACTTGAAGACTATTGTTATGTCTCCCCTCAATCTTCTCTTCTCCAAACTAAACAAACTCAGTTTTTTCAATCTTTTCTTCTAGGTCATGTTTTCTAGACTTTTAATTATTTTAGTTACCCTCCTCTGGACTTTCTCCAATTTGTCCACATCTTTCACAAAGTGTTGTGCCCAGAACTGGACACAATACTGTTGAGGCCTTATTAGCATTGAGTAGAGTGGGGCAGTTACTTCTCCTGTCTTGCTTACAACACTCCTGCTAGTACATCCCAGAATGTTTGATTCTTTTGCAACAGTGTTACACTGTTGACTCATTTATTTTGTGATCCACTAAAACCCTCAGATCCTTTTCTGAAGTACTCCTTCCTAGGTAGTCATTTCCCATTTTGTATTTGTGCAATTGATTATTCCTTCCTGAGTTATAATGAAAACAATAATAAGTTGATTATAAAAAATTCAAGAGATAATGAATAAGGATCATGGAAACAAAAGGTTACACATAAAACCATAACATGCTTTTTGAGACTAAACTTAACAGGCTAACCTTCTAGCTAAAGAAGTCTTTTCTCTCCCAAAGCCTTTCTACAGCATTTCTAACTCAGGCTGGTTGAGTTTGCACCATGTCCGTTTATTTCCTAAGTGCAGGATAAGGGGTGTCTTCTTTGCCTTCTACTTCTATCTCCAAAAGTCATTGTATGAACTCAAAAAGAAAAGGAGTACTTGTGGCACCTTAGAGACTAACAAATTTATTAGAGCATAAGCTTTCGTGAGCTACAGCTCACTTCATTGGATGCTGTAGCTCATGAAAGCTTATGCTCTAATAAATTTGTTAGTCTCTAAGGTGCCACAAGTACTCCTTTTCTTTTTGCGAATACAGACTAACACGGCTGCTACTCTGAAACCTGTCTGAACTCAGAGACAGTAAAACTCCTTGGGGTTTGTTTTTCCCTGTGTGCTGCTGCCCTATTGATTTCACATCTTTCTGTTGACTTTGTATGTAAATGATGCCCACTGTCTTACCGTACAAAGCTTAATTTACACCTCAACAAAGACAGGTGAATAAACATAATTTGTTTGACGGAAAACCTGTTTGTCAACTCTGCCTTAATACAGACTTTAAAACATGTTTTCATTAAATAAACATAATATACACTTTATACTCTTTATACAGTGTTTGTACATACATTTCACAATGCTGTTAATAACCGATGTGGCTCCAGCTTTCATTTAAGACCTCACATGACATTTTTTGGTGAACCAGAATATAAATACCATAACCAGGACAGTCCAGTAAACCCCCTTGCCAGTTGGCATTAAGAGTTTCTTGGGTTACAATTGCATAAAAAATTCAAATTTCTCAAAGAGAACAAAAATGTCTATAACAGCAGATCTCCAAGGACAGGCTGTGGAGCACTGGTATTCAGCTGAGTGGTATCTTGTGGTCTGCAGAAAACTGGCTGACTTTGTGGAGATGCTTCTTTTCCTTGTTTCCAGGTGTTAAATCACACAAAAAGAGTTAAACTTTAGAGCTGGTTGAAATCTTTTGTTTCTGTGGAAAATTTTAAAAATAAATTTAAAAAAACCCCAAATTTTCCATTCAAAGTTTTTATTTCCCCCCAGAAATTTGAGTACCAAAATATTCAAGTTGGAAATCTTGCTGCCTCATGGGAGTTGTAGTTCAGGTACCTTAGGCTCCCATTCTCCTCTATTGGCTGGACTTCCTGATCAGATGACATCTCCCATGATGCACCATGGTCTCCACTCTATGAGAAGTATGGTGGTTTTTCATGGGAATCCCTGGCCATGATCCATTATGAGATGTAGTCCAGCTGGAGAGCCCGCCTCATAGAGGAGAATGGGTATATGAAGCAACTGAACTACAATTGCCATAAAGTACCGTGGCAGCATTTCTAAATCAAAATATTTCAGGTTTTAGGTGAAATAGTTTTATTTTGGGGTGTTGAATTTTTCAATGAAAAATCAACTTTTTTTCAGCAGAAAATGGACACTTTTTGAAATAATTTTTGTTTAATCATCACTCATTTTTCGGTCAAAAAACAGATGATTGTTTTCAGCCAACCCTGCTAAGATTACCTTATAGTCTTTCCTATATTATTTTTCAAAATAAACAATTTTTGATGTGCCAGAGAGATGATAACACCTGGGAGATGGGTCCATGCAATTATGAATGAGAATGGAGCTGCTCAATACAACAACCTTTCTATTAAGTTGTGCTCCATACTATGCAAAGATTGAGAATCCACTGATGTTTACTATTGATTTCAATCTGAAATGTTCTTATAAACACCTCCTGGTGACATAAGAAGGATTGAAGCTAATGTGGCTGTCTGTTAGATTGAAGTTATTTTTAAAATTTCAGCCACATGACCTCTGGTTATGTGAAGTCACATAGGGGTAGTGGAAGAGGAGATGGATTTGTGGTAGCAGGAGCCTAGACAGATATCAGTTGTGTCTACTCCCACAACCCCATGTATGTAATGCATATGCACACATGCAAAAGTGCACAGTCAACTTAGGCATGCTGAATATCATTCACCTGACTTAGAAGAAAGGATGCTAAACTATCACAGAATTTGTGTTAGACTAATACAGTGATTCTGATTTCAGTGGGACTCGTGAGCGTGTTTCTGATGAGCATTCTCTCAATCTGTTTGGAAAACCTGGGTGGGTGGCACTGAGGAAATGGTGACATAACTGAGCATCTGTCAACGGATTCCAAATGTGCTGTTTCCTGTACTCCTAGAACAATGAGGAAAGTGAGGGGAAATCCAAATAAACTTTGTGTGACAGGGAAAGGAGAGGAAGCCTGAAACAATACCCAGGACACCATCGAGAATGGTACTACCACTTCCCACAGTGTTCAGGGGCAAAAAATACTGGAGGGGGCTCTAGACTAGACTCTTCAAAAGCTGGCCAGCAGTCACATCACCTTAGGCTGTGATCTTATCATATGTTAGAACTAAGTCATGTTAGGCCTATCAGTACTTAAATGGGAGACCTTGAAGGAAAAGCTATGGTGGTGCAGGAAATGGAGTTGGTTATTTAATAGGAAGTCACTCTTCCCTCTGATTGAGTGAACTCACTGCCCTTATGAGGCCTTCTGTTGCTGCAGGTGTTATCTTTTGGAAGAGATGTGAAACCAAGGACCAGATCACTAGTGATTATTAAGGGTGTCCCTGGAGTAGGAATGTTAGGTCTGGTGTCTGGTGATAATCACTTGATGATTATCTGTTTTGTTCATTCCCTCTGTGGCACCTGGCATTGGCCACTGTTGGAAGACAAGATACTGGGCTAGATGGACCTTTGATCTGACCCAGTGTGGCCGTTCTTACACTCTAAGATTTCTTTTGATAAAAGACTTACTTCCTGTCCTAACATGTTGATAGAGTTGATGTGTAGTTGAACATCTGCCACTTTCCATGTTTATGGGTACTGTAAGTAAAACTTTTTGTAAAGCATTTTGGGATTACTGAGGGTGAAAGGGGCTAAACTAAATGTAAAAATATTAGTATTTAGTATTAGATATTGAGTATGACTTTGAGACCTTCTTAGGAGACCACAGTCCTATGAGTCTGAATGTGCACACTGTGACTGGAAGAAACCAAATCCTAAAGTCAATGGGCATTTTGCCTGAGTAAAGATTGAATTAAGACAGAAGTTTCTGTCTGCCTGGCTGAACATGGAAGTGAACCCTTTGACTGGATCTCAGCTTCTAGGCAGCTAATTGAAACTATGTTCCTGGGAAGTTGGGAAAGGGGAGGGGAGGGCAGGAAAAAAAGCAATTTATCTGTATTATTATTGCCACCCAAATAATGAAATGAGTTGGAAAACAGAGTCAGCCTTTCAATGATTTATTTACCATGAAACAAACACCACTCATGATTAAGGGTATGTTTTAGTCATGGGTATTTTTAGGAAAAGTCATGGTCAGGTCATGGGCAGTAAGCAAAAATTCACGGCCCGTGACCTGTCCATGACTTGTACTATATACTAAATCTTGGGAGTGCTGCAGGTGCTCGTGGGAGTGCGGGGGTGCTTGGGGGGGAGCGAACCAGGGACGCTGCGGGTGCCTGGAGGCCCCACAGGTGTTGGAGGGGGCAATCCAGGGGGCTCAGCAAGTGCTGGGGGAGTGGTCTGGGGGGCATCATGAGTGCTTGGATGGGAGCAACCCGGGTGCTGGGGTGGGGGAGGAGTTGGCAGGGCTGGCAGGCTCCCTACCCACATGTCCCTCCCTAAGCTTGTAGCTCCATGTGCTGCCAGCTCCGCAGCTCCCATTGGCCAGGAATTGCAGCGTGTGGAGCTAGGAGCTGAGGGAGGAACATGTGGACAAGGTAAGCGCCACCCAGAGCCTTCACCTCTTCCCACGCCCCAACCCACAGCCCTGAACCCTCTCCCATACCCCAAATCCTCCTTTTGCTGTTGGGCGGGGGGGGGGGGCGGTGGCCTGAGACTGCCCCAGCAGTGGCCGGTGTGACTGGTCCTGGGGTTGCCTTAGTTGCTCAGGCAGCCCTGGAGCCAGGCACACTGGATGCTGCAGAAGTCACGGAGGTCATGGAAAGTCACGGAATCCATGACTTCCATGACCTCTGTGACAAACTTGCAGCCTTACTCACGATGAATATTGAAAAGAAAGGGAGAAGTTGTGACCAGTCTGGCTGGTCTCTTCTAGCTGATCTTCCTGTGCTCTCTGGGCTGAATTGTTTGTTGCTGTGTGTCCAGGGTTGGCCTTAGCTGGCCAGGAGTTAGTTGTGGGGTATTGCTTTGCTTGAGCAATGTTAGAGATCACACAATACATCTGCACGCACACCAAGATAAAACACTTTCGCTCACATGCAATCCACAGGGCCATTTTCATGTGGTCAGAGACGTGCAAACAGCACTCACGTAGGTAGATGGGTACTCACACAAGTGGAGATGTGCACACACTTGTACACCCATTACTTACATGGTATGGATATGCTGGACTGATGGTTGAGATCACATACAATATACCCCCCCTTCACTCCTCCCACCCCAAATATACAAAACACTTCTAGTACTGGGTCTTTATTTAGTGTCTGGTAGCCAGAAAGGCAGCAAGCACCCAACACTGGGGTATGGATGTGGTAGAATATCAGCGATCACACACATACAGAAATATATATACACTGACACAAAATAGCTTCATATTCATTTCATTGAATCAGCGTCGCATCGGAGTCATTACTCGTGTGGTGATCATTCTCGGATGTGAGAGGCTCTCAGTGACAGCTGCTTTTGTTTTTTTAAAGTACATAAAATCACATGTTCCAAGAACATGGGAGGGGCAGAAAAAAAGGACAAAAATTCAAACTTTGCTACTCTGGCTTGTCTCTCTCTCTCTCCTCCCTCCACCCCAAGAGTTTCTTCAGTGCTTCATACATTTAAATCCTCCTCTTTAGGTCATTTTTTCATCCCTGCCCTGTGATTCTGAAGTTCCTCCTGTTTAGCTAGTTCTGCATGTGGGACTGAAAATGTACCTAGATCTAAGCCTTTTTCCTACTAATCTAAAGCTAGCTTCCAAGTCCTCTCTCCTACACCTATCTTAGGTACTTATATGGTCCCCACCACCTCAATGTGTAAGCAGTTCACAATATGTAAAGTATTGAGTGCACCATATCCCGGGAGAGGGAGGGTAAGGAAGTGCTATTATCCCCATTTTACAGATGGGGAATGGAGGCACAAAGAGGCCAAGTGATTTGCCCAGAGTCACACAAGAAGTCTAGGGCAGAGCAGGGTCTTTTCTAAGTGCTAGGCTAGTGCCCTAATTCCTGGACCACCCATCTCTTCTACATCACTCTCTGTCATATACATCCCAACCGCAGACTCCTCCACAGCACTCAGTAACAGTGTATTGCTGTCTCATGAGACCTGCCACCTTCACACTGATATCCCAAGACACCTAACTATTGACATCTCTAACTATCGAATCCCGTTCCACATCTAACAACTGGAACCTCCTTTTTGCCTGAGGAACTGTCACTCTTCTCTACATATTTCAAGAAGCGAGTCCTCCTCTTAGGGAATTTGTCCTCCCCTTCCACTTTTTTCCCTTCCCATTCCGAGAGCTGTACTTGGTTTCCTGCAATCTACATGTTTTGTGCCTATTTGAATTCAGACAGTTCTCTCCCTTTTTGATAGGGTGTTGCCCTGGCTGGTGAGTGAATAGGAGACTTTCCATCAGATACTAGCACTGACTTGCTTTGCCCTGTGGAATGCTTCCCTCTGGGTTGGAAGCCATTATTTTTAACATGTTCTTAAACATTTTTTCTTTTTTTAAATACAATTCTAAAAGCTTAAAATTACTATACAAATAAATAGGAAAAATATATCACAATTTCCACTTTGTCCCACAGCACGTGGCAAGAAAAGTATCTCTCTACACGGGATAGAATACTTTTTGGTGCATAGCTCCTGCTGAGATATTGTGTGTGCTGTACTGCCATCTAGTGGATATAGTTTGTCACATCTCTGGCTACTTAAGTAGGAAATTTGTGGGTGCTAGATATTACAATAGATCTCACTCCCTTTGCCTCTATGAGAAGAAGAATTCACAGGTTATTTACAACCAGGGAGCAAGACCAGGCAAGGAGTCTTTTGATCTAACTCCAGACCCATTCCTCTCTGACATCATGGAGCTGCACCAGATGGGAGCCAAAGAAATTTGGGCAGATTTTAGCCTTTAATCCAGCATTTATCCAACTGGTCTTCCACTAAATGTAGGCTCTGGAGTCGTTCCTGTCATTTACCCTACAGGCTAGATCTCCATCATGACCTCAGATTTTAGTTCAGTGCTGCAGGGAGGTAAAAGCATAAACTCCCTTTTAGGGACATGCTTGCTGTCATATTTAAATCAGAACCTTGTAACTTGTTTCCAGCTGTGGGGATGGGTGCCACAAATGCTTGTAAAAATAATGACAGTAATAAAAATAGTGAATAGTACAGCATCTCTAATGACACTCTTAGTTTTGGCTGTTTCAGCTGGATGTTCCCTGGGGTTTGACAGTGATCCTGGCACTTGAGCTGGGGTTTCTTGTGTTGGAGGAAAGTTCTGCTCTGGATTCTAAGAGTTCACAAACTTCGTCCATTGCTCTGATGCAGGACTCAAGGTTTTCAGCCAGTTTCTGGATTTTTGCCTTTAGCACAGCTTGGCTCACCTTTGTGACCTCCCTCGTGTACTCTGGCACAAGAAAGTTGCGCGAACCATAGAATACCATGAAGCAGAGGGAATTGTACAGCGAGATGGAAGCATTTTTCTCTGACTGGAGCAACAGGGGGTCCATTGGGCCCTGTCCACGGTGGAGGAATTCTAGGCAGCTCAGGATTTCCCTCATCTGGTTCTGACAGTTCACTGCAATCTCCTGCACCCTTCTTAGTTCCCTGGAGTTAGAGAGCACTAAGGAGAGATCGGAAGTGACATTGACAGCCCCTCCGGCAGAGGCTACGCCCAGCCCCACAGCAGAAGCCAGGAGAGATGCTCCTAAAGTGGCAGGGCTCAAGGAGAGCCCCACGATGGCTGTGATTGCTCCTACTGCACTCAGGGAACTCCCAGTGATGTTTGCAATCAGGGATCGCCTGCGCAGCTTGTTGATGTTACGTGCAATCTCGCGAAGCTTCCTGATCTGGCCATGCAGTCTGCTTCTCTGATTCAGCAGCAGCATTTGGAAGTGGCGTGTAGGGTCCAGTGCTGTAGGAAAGGTTATAGCACTTCTCTCCATGGCCCTGTGAGGAAATACAAACAGATGGGCTTTACTCAGCCGGTCAGTCTTAGGAGTGTGTGTTTGAAGATTGGTTCAAGGCCCTATCTGCTATATCAAGGTAGTGCAGATACCAGGGAGGTAGATACCAGGGAGGTGAATCCCAGGCACCTCTTCCTTGATGGAGATCCTATGGGATTTATCCTGGGTCCTTTCTATTTAAAGGTGGCAAATACAGAGACTGATGAGGTGAAGCCTAGAGGGGTAATCCCTAGGACATGGATTCTCAGTGGAGGTCAGGTTCCCCATGGGGAGTTGCAGACATGTTTCAGGAGGGTCCTGCATCCATCATCTTTTTCTTTAAGTTTAGTTGGGAGTCAGATCCTGAAGCATTTTTCTATTGTCACTGTATGTAAAATGTTGAGAACCATGTTTCTAGGGTGAATTTGAATGGGAAGATAATAGAATAAATGATTAAACAATCAATTTGTAAGCACTTAGAGGATAATAAGGTGATAAGTAATAGCCAATATGGATTTGTCAAGAACAAATCAGGCAAAACCAATTTAATTTCCTACTTTGACAGGGTTACTGGCCTAGTGGATGGAGGGAAGCTGTAGACATGATATATCTTGATTTTAATAAAGCTTTTGATACAGTCCCACATGACATTCTTCAAATACATTAAGGACTGTAATAAAGAGGATGGTACTTGATTATTTTCCAGCTCGCCTGGAGGTAGGACAAGACCTAATGGATGATTGAGGGTAGATATTAGGAAAATCTTTCTAATTATAAGGATAGTTAAGTCCTGTAACAGGCTTCCAAGGGAGTTTGTGGAATCTCTATCATTGGAGGTTTTTAAGAACAGGCTGGACAAATACCTATCAGGGATGGTCTAGGTTTACTTGGTCCTGACTAGATGTGGGGGGCTGGACTTGGTGACCTCTTTTTAGGCTGTGAGCCTTGTGTGATCATTACTTCACTACCGGTGCCCTGTACTTATCTTAAGGGAAAAGTGCAGCAATCTAATGATAATGCCTAGCTCTTTATAAAGCACTTTTCATAGTTGCTCTTAAATCGCTTTCAAAAGTATCGTTATCCCCATTTTACAGATAGGTAAACTGAGACACAGAATGACATGACTTGTCCAAGGTCACACAGCAACAGAGCTGGGAAGAGAATCAGATCTCCTGAGTCCCAATGCAGTGGCCATACTGCCTCCCTAGCTAAAGCAGCTTTGCAAAGGAGCTACAAATATGTGTACTCTGCAGCCAGTGGTGTGATTGCAGCATGTGTAGCTATCCCTGAGCTAGCTTTAATCTAGCAATGGTGAGTACCAATAGCGGTGAAGTTGTGGCAGGATGTACTTCAGCATGAGCTGTACAAATCTGCCCAAGATCCGGGGTATTACTTGGGCAGCTAGTCCGCGCTGAAATCCATGCTGCCGCGCTTTCAGTGCTATTGGTACTTGTACTAGCTAGATTAAAGCTTGCTCGGGGATGTCTATACAACCTGCAATCACATCTCACACCTACAGTGCAAGGGGTTCTCAGGACAAATTATTTAGTGGCCTCAGAGTGCGGCCCCCGACTCTTGCTGGTGGCCACTCTCACACTTTCCCCTAAAATACTTAGGTTTCAGAGTAGCAGCCGTGTTAGTCTGTATTCGCAAAAAGAAAAGGAGTCTCTAAGGTGCCACAAGTACTCCTTTTCTTTTTGCTAAAATACTTAATTAGCGTTAGGAAAAACAAATAAATATGCACATACACACGTCCAAATCATTGTAATTTATTTATTGCTAGCTAGCAAGTCTGCTGTGACAAGTGGTATTAACAAACATACAAGTATCACTTGTCACAGCAGACTTACTCAGCCCCAAGAAGTCTGGGGACAAACTAAGCCCTGGATGGAGGATCGGGAGAGGCAACAGGGCCCAGGGGCAATGGCGGGGGGGAGTGTTGGCTAGGGGAGGGGCTGGAGCCTAAAGCCCCGTGGCTGGTGCCCAAAGCCTTGCGGCAGGAGCCTGCCTTCCCTGCCACCCCTGGGCTGAAGCCCAAATCCTGAGCCCCACCGCCCCTGGGAAAGTGGGGAACTCACCGGCTGCCCAACTCTTGCTAGAAGCCCCAGCAACCAAGGCTGTCCATCGAGGACACCAGGGATGGGGAGGAGGCACTGGTTTCCCCCTCCCCAATCACAGCCCAGGTGCCTGTAGCCACAAGAAAATGGTGGCCACATTTGAGAAACACAGGAGATAGACCCTTAGAGGTTGTTTCCTGTCTGATACAACTTCATGTCGAAAGACAGGCAGCCACTAGAGTGCCAGAGGGTGAAAGATTTCTATGGCAGGGATCCTAACCCACCCCAACTCTAGAAGACACGGGTAACCAAATCAACGCATTAACACTATTTTCAACCACCGTTCCTGTCCCCTAAACTGGTACAGATGACAAGCACTGAGCCAAACATTTGCGCAGAACATAATCTGATATTATGATAATATATAAGAAATCAATTCTGGTAGCCCCTTAATCATTTGTGCTACTGATTTTCTTGCTGAGAAAATGAACATTTTTCTAAAAAGAAAACTGCAGTCGCACAGACGCTACTAGTAAAATCATTTTAAATATAGCCCCCTCCATTCCAGGCTTCCCTGGGGTCTCTCCCAATTTACAGGGAGAACAGAATCTCCAGCCGTTCTCTCCCTCCCCCAGCTTTCAGAAAAAAGTTCCCTATGTAATTAATTATTTAAATAATAATAATATAATTAATAATAGAGACGTGTCTGAAACAGACCAAAAACGTTTCTGGACAGAATATTGTTTCCTAATCAAGTGCTAAAGGGGTCCCGAGGAATAATATTTCCAACTTACCTTTTGTTTCCAGCCAGTCTCACCAAGGACAAATTTTATGCTGTTTCTGGATGAACCCAATTTATAGTTCCCACGAACCAATTGCTGCAGTGGGAATGCTTTGCCTCATAGTGGGAGTTTGCCATTTCCTGCCCCCCTCATCCAGAAGGATGTGACACACTGGAAAATGACCTAGAGACAGTGCAGCACACATCATGTTCAGGAAATGATCCCGTCAAATGAACATTGTATGTTCGCTTTTCCTGAAGTGCAGAAAAAAAAATCAGACTATTCCTGGCTCTGAATGAGAGCAGTCATCCTCTTAGGGGAATCACTGCCCTTCCTCCCCTTTAAATAGCTAGTGACTTTATCTAGTACTACACCAAATGAGATGAGTGCTAGCCAGTCAGCTTGCTGGATGAGTGAACCCTCATGTGCTTGTAACAAATAAGGAATAAATAAAATACACTTTCAACCAATCAGTTTATTCGCTAAGCCTAGTGTACTTTTAAAAACTGAACTCTGATGGAGATCTTAGTTCCTTACTGGCTGGAGCACACACATGACATGAAAGAATCACTGGCCTACACCAGGGAAGCTGTCATCGGTGGCGAGCAATCGGTGTAGCTGCACCAATGCTGACTCTTGAGTGTAGACAGGATCATGCAGAGGTTTGTAGTGACTGAGCTAATAGAGATGTTATCCCTTATCCTGACTTTGTTCTGTTTACAGTCCTTACCTGTTGTGACATATTGAATTGAGGCTGTATACTCCGCAGGGTAGGGACTGTATTTATATTTCCTTTTGTTAGGTGCCTAGCATGGTGTTGGACATTCAAATAATTTGTGACCAGAAAGAAGGGGTGCATTTGCTGGATAAATTAGTCATAATGAATTAGTCACCCAGCTCTAGTTCTAACACACCCTCTGGCCTGCCTTTAGACAAGCAATGTTGGCAAAGTCCTGGGTGTGCCATATTTTTCCCGGGAAAGTGCATATTCCAAGAGAGGGCAGCCTCAGTGGCATTCTTTGTATTATTGACCATGTCAGTGACCAAAACCCAAGTGTAAGCTGAAAATCCTTTTGTAGTAGCCAGCTATCTACCTATGGACACAGGATGGCCTTCTAGTTAGTAGGCAGGTGGTCTCTCACCAGAAGTGTTATAAATAATCAGAGCGGAGGATATGTTTGCTGGTGTGAAGGTTTGCATGGCACAGAGGATGGATGTGGCTGAGGAGATGGTGGAGAAGACCGAACAAACATTGAACAGCTACAGGCGACCCCTGCCGATAGTTGTGGGGGGGCGGAGTGAGGGCAGCGGCTTCAGCAGTGTTACTGAGCATGCTCAGTCTGTGTGAGCATGCTCAGTACAAGCCAAGCAGCTAACACCCCCTCTCCCCCTGCGTCTCCTCTGGACTATCACCATTCATATAACATCGTGCTGTTAAGGACAAGTATACTGGAAGTACTGATCTAGATATCTGTGATTAAATGAACCACAGCATGTTTCATTTGTAGAGCTTATTGGATTCCAGCCCCCCACCAATGGAAAAATTTGACATTTCAGAAATCTCAAAACTGAAAAAAAAATGATCAGCCCTATGCATTTGGTTTGCAACCTCTCTTTCAGAGCCTAAAACTTGATGAGGACTGGAGTACTGCTCTGAGCACAGGGCTTGGAACCAGGATGTCTGAGTGTTAATTCTAACTCTGTTGCCGGGACAAGTCAAGTATCCCCTTGTGCCTCCTCTGTAAAATGGTAAGAATATTTATCAACATCACCCAGGTGTTGTGAAGATTCATTAATTTGTATTTGTTCCATGCTTTGAAGATGAAAAATGCCAGGTAAGTGCCAAAAATGTTTTGTTGGGGAAGAGAATGTGCACAAATGCAGTTGTGAATGGAATGTTGTATTGGGGCTTCAAATACGTCACCAACTTCTGGAGCTTTGACAGGCCAAAAGGGTGTGTTTTTCAATTGTATTTGCTCAATTGAATTAGCGTAACACAACTAAAAACCCTCTAAAAGTCTTGTACAGCTACATTAGGAAAATGGTTGAGTTGTTTAAAACATGTTAGCTAATACCCTTTCAAAGCCCAGATCTAGTCTACACTACAAAAGTTTGCTGGTATAACTATACAGATACAATCCGCCTAACATAGGTGTTGTTTATACTGTACCTGCAAAAGAGGGCTTTTGCCAATATTGCTTTTTCCAGTTCGTCGAACAAAATATGCTATGCTGGTTAAAGGACTTTTTTGCAGGTATAACTGCATTTGCGCAAGGGCTTTTGCTGGTATATAAATGTCATAAAAATCCACACCTCTAACTGGCATTATTACACTGGCAAAAGTTTTATGTGTATAGTTAGGGTAAGCTGTAGTTTTTAACATGTTGACACTGCCAGCTAACACAGCTTGAGATGTGTTAACCTGCCTTTTAATAAGCGTTATCAGGGTTTTCAGCTGTGGGGAGCTGACATGATTGAACAAGCATGACTGGCAACACATTATCTTTGCCTGTGAAGACAGGGCCTTGTAGCCTAGAGGAGACTGTTTTCCGTAAACCATGGAGGATGAATACAATTCTAGTATCACCACCATCCCAATGGACAGTGAAGCAATTTCAGCTGCTTTGTGGTTGATCTTTTCAGCAGCATTCCTCCCTGTGGGACTATGAGCATGGAAATAATGGCTGCTTCCACAGCTTCTTGTGGTCTTGTCTAGGAAAAAAGTGCTTTTTCAATCATTTGAGCCACAGGTTTTAACTGTGTCTATATTGGTGCAAAGTTGGGTTTTCAGTTGAGCTAACTGGATTGAACCCTCCCCCCCCTCCCCGCCCCCCGCCAACCTCTCTTTCCCTAACATAGACAAAGCCATAGAGGCCCAGCAGTAAAACATAGGGCCCGTAGCAGGGGGAGGTTGATTGGCCAGTACCTTACATGGCCAGCTACTTCCCACCCCCAACTATAAAACAGGCAGAGAGGAGGACAGATTATTGACTTTTGCATGAACCTGACTGTAACACTTCCACTCTCCCTCACTCCTTTTGGTGGCCAGGTGGGAGCCAGAGGCAGCAATCTGACAGAGATAAGCACAGCACCCTTAGGAGTAACTGACTGCTTGCCAGAGCCAGGAAGGATATTTTTGCTAGGGTGTTCCCCACCACAATTTAATCTAGCGTGGAGGGCTCCCCCACCCCCAACAAAGATGCATGTTTTATGCCTTCCTTGGAGGACTGATCAGTTCAGTTATTCAAGGGATTTCACAGGAGTTTTCCAAAACTTTTTATTCTCCATCAAGCAGCCCTTGGAGGAGCTCCAGATCACTCGGTTAAGCTAGGGTCTGGCGACTTAAAGACTAGTTGTTTGGTATTTTTCTCTTGCAGCAAGCAGCGGGGCAGAAGGTCATGTACGGGAAAGTGACATGGGACCAGTCAGCACCCCTCTGGTGCAGGGAGCCCCAATGAGCAGGATCTCCCACATCTGGATTACCTGGTTGTGTGCCAGTGCCAGGGATCATAGATTCATGAGGTTGTTAGCTTCGCTGTAGTGATGGGCTGCCCTGAATAGTAGGTCACATGATAGGCACTGGGAACTCAGCTAATGGAGCTGGTCACTGGGATATGATTGGCAGGCCACTATTCCCACCCCCACGACCTTTTGCACATCCATCCAGTTGGCTAGAGCTAAACTGTTACCAATAAAGGTCATTGCAAATCTTTGCACCACAAATCTGCATAGTGTACTTTAGATACAAGATTGGCATTAACATATGTGGGCATGGGACTAGGCTGTCTATAAGGGCTTTGCTAGCTCTAATTTCTATCTTGTAAAAAAAAAAAAACCAACAAATTTCTAGAGTTTTCCTCTCTATTCCTTTTTATGTTTTATTTCTTGTGCACACATAGGAGAAATGAAACATTAGAATGTCAGAAGCCCCTTCATTCACATTACGTGCCAGTTACAGTTTGGACAGCACATTCACATTTCCCGTACGCTCATATGATAATGATTTCTAATCAAAAATATTTCCCTTGGGAAATGAAGGGTCCAGTTAAACGTTCTGGATAATGGAGGGTGATAAGACATGGTCGCACATATAAAGGTCACTTATTTCTCCCACAAAGCTTTGGGCCTTCTCAAAGCTGCCCCAGAATGTGTCTGGATCTTGCCCCAGCATGACAATGCCCTGTGGTTGGATCCTATGCCCTGGTCTCAGCACTTTTCTTAGGCTCCTTTTACCATATACCCAAAAGGCCGTGAGACCAGATTTGGATTCCCAGGTCACACACATGTGACTCCCAAAGGTATTGAGTCTGGGGAGGGTGAAGTGCACTCCAGGACCAATCAGGTACAAACTAAAGGTGCCATTAAACTCTTGCCACACATCGAGTTCATTATAGTACTTGGTGCGGTAGGAGAAAAGAATGATTTCTCGACTGGGTGGTAACTCTGAGGCCATCTTCATGCGAAGTGTGAATGCTCCAAGACTCAAGGGCTGTGCTGGAGACAGAACAACATAGCTATTGTCTGTTTCTTCCGGGAAAATAAAGGCTTTGCCAAGGAGACCTAGGACAGAAATCAAAGCTAGTTATAATCACATCCATCCCACAGCAACTGCAATTCTTCCATCACCTGACCCTCTTTGAGGCATGAATGGGTTTGATCAGAATAAGACCAGGAATGAAGACAAAATGTGAGTAAGGCAACATGTCCAGGAGTAATGAAGAACCTTCCACAAACATGTCCGTCTTTCAAACCAAGTGTGTGATACCAGCTGAAGAGAAAAGGATTTACTTTTCAATATGGGATTTCATTCATTCTCCTTCACAGCCTTTGTGCTGCATGATCAGGTGGTTAGAATAAGTATTGCCAAATGGTGTGTCACGTGTGTGATCATGCTCAGTCGTAATAAGTGATGGGTGAACCTTGACATGTTCTGAGGTGGCTGGGCTTTGATGAGATCACCCATTCAAAAAGGCATATACTCAAGTATATTAAGGGGAAGGATGGTCCAGTGGCTGTCTCTTGTCTTATACTTAGATTGTAAACTCTTTGGGGGCAGAGACCATCTTTTCTGTGTTTGTACAGCGCCTAGCACAATGGGGTCTGGTCGGTCACTAAAGCTACAAGGCTCTATGGTAGTACAAGATAATAATAATAACCCCTGCTATTGAGAAACAGAGGAAGGGATAACAGTACTTATGCGAGCTTTTTCTCCCCTTTGAGGGTGAAGGGGAGTCTGTGATGGAAGCTTTAAAAAAAGAACAGAAGCTGTTAAAGAGGAAGAAAATCTGAGGTTTTTGCTTCAGCTAGTGCAGGATACAAGTTATCACTGATATATCATAAACTTGACATAATATAAAGGGACACTGTCACAGAGTTTGGGCCCAAAACTAGACCTTTAAACTTATTATAGTGTAACCCACACTCTCTCATGGCTCTCCTTAGAGCCTTGCACAGATACAAAATTTGCATCCGCATCTGAGCCATGATCCTCAAACATGGTCTCCGTATATAAAATAGATATCTGCGATTTGCAGGGCTCTAGCTCTCTGTACTTCTTGAGGAGATAGTCAATAGAAGCTCATGCTTTTAGGTGTAGAGGTCTTGGGTTCGCTGCTGGCCACCCATCCAGGGGCAGCATGTTACAATAGGAAGTAAATAATAATATGAGTATATCACTGCAGTTGCAAACAACATAATTAAGACTGAGAAAAGAAAGTTGGTGGGTACATTAAGAGGCTGGGATCAGGAGCCCTAGGTTTTATTTTCAATCTTACACTGACTCACCCTTTGAACATGGATACATTACTTATCCTTTTTTCCTCATTTAACTTCATTTCCCTCCACCTGTAAAAGGAGGATAAAACTACTTGCATAACTCAAGGGGGCACAGGAGGTAGCAATACCTAATGCTTTTAAACTGCTCTGAGACCCTCAGATAAAAGTACTATATAAAGTGTGAAGTGTCATTACTATTTGAAGATTTCACCTACAGCCCCCAACTAAAACCTCTCCAGCGCATCATCAAGGATCTACAACCTATCCTGAAGGACAATCCCTCACTCTCACAGGCCTTGGGAGGCAGGTAAGTCCTCGCTTACAGACAGCCCCCCAGCCTAAAGCAAATACTCACCAGCAACCACACACTACACAACAAAAACACCAACCCAAGAACCAAACCCTGTAACAAACGCCGGTGCCAATTCTGCCCACATATCTATTCAAGGGACACCATCATAGAACCTAACCACATCAGCCACACCATCAGGGGCTCATTCACCTGCACATCTACCAATGTGATATATGCCATCATGTGCCAGCAATGCCCCTCTGCCATGTACATTGGCCAAACTGGACAGTCTCTACGCAAAAGAATAAATGGACACAAATCTGACATCAGGAATTATAACATTCAAAAACCAGTAGGAGAGCACTTCAATCTCCCTGGTCACTCAAAAACAGACCTAAAAGTGGCAATTCTCCAACAAAAAAACTTCAAAAACAGACTCCAACATGAAACTGCAGAACTGGAATTAATTTGCAAACTGGATACCATCACATTAGGCCTGAATAAAGACTGAGAGTGGTTGGGTCATTACAAAACCTAAATCTAATTTCCCACATACTAATTTCTCCCTATTGTTACTCACACCTTCTTGTCAACTGTTTGAAATGGGCCACTCTCATTACCACTACAAAAGTTATTTTTCCTCCCTCGGTATTCTACTGTTAATTGAATTGTCTCGTTAGACTGACCTCGCACTTGGTAAAGCAACTCCCATCTTTTCATGTATTTATACTCCTCCTGTATTTTCTACTCCATGCATCTGATGAAGTGGGTTCTAGCCCATGAAAGCTTATGCCCAAATAAATTTGTTTGTCTCTAAGGTGCCACAAGGACTCCTCGTTGTTTTTACTATTTGAAGGAGGCTCTGCTCCATACAGGCATGGGGTGGGAATAGGAGCAAGGTGGCTTTATTCCATGTATATGGCTCCCTACAAACTGGTGCTTTTGAGGGGGTCTACCTGGCTCCTGGCATAAATTAAAGTAGGCTCAGAAAGGCCCTAATAATTTATGTGTGGCTGCCCACCACAGTCCTTAGGGGCCACTGCTATACCTGAGACTAGCCACAGTGCATCTGTGCTTTGGCCATGTCCCCTTCCCACAGGATGCATTCTACACTGGGAGCTGTGAGAGGTGGTGGCACAGAGAGCTTGTGGGGGATAGGGAGGATGCTTGGGGGAAGGGTAAGTGGCTAGAACCATCCAGGGAAGCCTCTGTGCTAAAGGTATTCCCAGGAGGGCAGAGCCATTAATTTTACATTCCTTTCGGCCACTACTGAAAGCAGCATAAATCAAAAAGTATCAGCCATATTTCAAACACCTTCTTTGTTTAATAAAAACACAGATTTCTGTCTTTTGTTGTCTTTTTTCCTTTCCATCTTCCAGTTTTTCTTCTCTCTCCTTTTAAAATCTCTATCTGCTTCTCTTCCTCCTTTCTCTTTTCTCCAGAGTTCTACCACTTTTCATTGTTCTCTTCTATGTGTTCATTCTCATTATTCTCTTTCCTGTGTAAAAGCGACCATGATCCCATGGAGTGTAAAACAACGCTCCCTCTCCATGTGCTTTAGCACTGTGTATGTGAGGAATAAGCATTAGCTTCATCGGAGGAATGGTATTAAAGCGAACCTGGGGGATCTGCAATGATTTTGTCTGCCACATGAACACAGGGGTAATAATGAACAAGAGGTTCTCACTGAAAGTGACCTGAAGCCAGCCAGCCTAATCCCTGAAGCCAAATGTGACTGAAATCAGAATTTGGCCCCAGATATCTGCTATTACTACAGCGAATTTCAAACTTTAGCCCTGTAGTGTGGAATCTTGGGTGACATCACAGAATCATCCTGCCTAACTTTCAATTGAATCTTGTTCATTACCCATTAGACAGAGAAGATGCTGTGTTTCCCTGGGGATGGGTGAAGAACACATGTGGGGAAATAATTTGGTCTGCCTTGTAAACCTGTAGGAAAGGGGAAATGGAGATGCCGATCTGCACAACTCCTTCCTGAGAAAGCTTGGGAAAGGAAGGGTGATCAATAGGGTGGCTCCAGTCATCTGTGTAAACAGTGGACGAAGAGGACTTTGAGTGATCTGGGAGACTGATAATCTATTCATACTGCAGAGGGAGAGAGAGAGAGAGTGTGTATATCACATATATGCTCCTGTAGTAAGTGTTTACATACTACATTTTCCACCCCTGATTTTGATCTATCTTCTATTTTTTCCTTAGTGCATAATTTAAAACACTAGAAATAAGAACACCCTCTAAATCTCCATAGTTTTATGACAATTATTGTATAGATTATAAAGAATCAGAACTGTGGAGAACAGTGATCCATCTGTGATAACTTGCTGTCACTGGATTATAACTAATGTTGAGGAGAGAGAATTCTATGCCCCAAGTAGTAATACAGATGAAACAGTGGTTTGGTGGCAGCATAAGCACATGAAAATTACCCACTAAGGTTATGTTTTTCATTTATCCATTTATTTATGATGGTTATGTTTATTAAGGTTATGTTTTTCATTTATCCAATTTATTCATTTAATTGTGCTTTATACTCCACTCGAGGCAAGAGCCAGTGGAATCATCCCCTGGTGTAAAGCCATTTCCTGGGAATATATTTTAAAATCTTTGGCCTCACTAGCCTCTCAAAGGTCCCATTTTCCAGGAACAACCAGTTCAGATGACTGCTATTAATTAAACTGGGAAGAGCATCTTCAGTCTAAGGAACCATCCACCAGCTAAGTAAAGAGATTTAAATTTGCAAAGTATATTTCAAGTAATAAAAAAGGGATTTATTTCACATTGTTGCCAGTTTGTTCTGCACAATGAGGTGTTTAACTAGCATTTCTAGAAATAATTTTTTTTGTCTCATCCTGAGCATACAGTAAACACCATCCACATCTATTACTTGCCTTTTCCTACATATACAGAACTGCAGCATCTCCTAATATTCTTCATTAAATGAGGACTTGATCTTCATGTAAGCCTAAATTTTGAGTGTGTGTGTTTGAATTAACTAGACCTACCGTTCTGTTTTACTGGATTCTGTTCAGGGCTAGTTTTGGGAAGTGGCATCAGCCAGTCAGCATCAATGCTCAGGTAGCCTGGGAAATATGAAAGGTTCAGTATTGTTATTACCTTCTATTATTTGGAGGTACACAAATTACCTTCAACTATTTAGCATAGCGGGTCCCTTTCTACTTGTATGTGGGCCAGCTCCAGTCTATTGAGATTAGACATCACTTTCTCTTTTGTAACTCCTGTGGTCCAAAAGGTGTTTTCATCCCTTTGTTTGTAACCTGCAAATGTAATTTCTCTCTAGTCATTTCAGACCCTAAGAACCATTTCTCCCCAATGCAGGTTAAGCGTCTGCATCTTGCAAAAGTCCATTTTTGAAGCAACTAACAGTTTACCTTTTTACCTCTAGCTTCAGAAGCAGTTTTTCAATCCCATAAAAAATTATAATCTCCACCACCCGCAAAATCATCCTTTCACAGGGGCTTTAATTAAAGCTCTGATCCCCAAAGCATTTAAGCACATGCAAAACATCAAGCATGTGAGCAGTTCTATCAATTTTGATAGGGAGTAATCAAGTACTTAAATTTATATACATGCCAAAGTGCTTTGCTGGAACAAGTCTGCAGAAGGTTGGCTATCAACCGAAAGGTCACGGTCTTAAAAATGTAATTTCAAGTTACCACTGGGTTAAAAAGAGACAAATCCTGTCTGAACAGAGTTAAATAAGCAGTTCTGATTATGATGATTGATTATTATTTATATTAAGATAGTGCCATGAGGCTAAGTTTGTCTCTAAAGGAAATTGCATTGTATCCTTCCTTCTGGTACAAAAATAAGTAGGATAACACAAGTTTGATTATTTGCTTCTCCATCCCTGTATTCTGCACTTTTTCAGTTTAATCATCCTTGGGACTTTGTCAGAAATCATTGCATCAGCGTGTGTGTGAATGGACATGAAAAGAATCAAGAAGACTGGATTTTGGTAATTAAACACTGAGTCCTCATTAAGATTTAAGTTACACAACAGAAACTAAGGCTAATCATTCAAGAAGTTCACCTCTCAGCAGTGGGAGAATTGCAGGGGCCTTGCCTACAAACAATGAAAATCTTCCTCAACTCCAGCCACTGGTGGGTGGACAACAATGTAACTGCACCCGTCCAAATGCCAATCATAGGCAAGGCAAACTGCTTTCAAGCAGACATAAGTGGCACTCATGCAAATTGCGGTTGAGCTTGGCTACACTATGGGTGTACACAGGTGCTGCTACCTGGTTGGTAGCTAGTGATGGCTGGGATGGAGGCAAACCTCCGGTGTAGGGAAGACATTAGCCTGAGGAAAGCTTTATATCTGATCGATAAATCTTTACATCTGATCGACTTTACATCTGATTGATAAATCTTATGGTTTTTTGCATCTCTATCCTTGCGTTGACATTATGATTTTCAGCAATGTACTCACTTAAAGGAATCACAGGCAGACCAAAGACCTGCACACCTTCACACAGACTGAGGTATTCAGCTCACCCAGGAATGGTCACTGTCACATACCGCCCTTGCATTCCTTCACAGTCAAATGAGAAGGTTTCCTCATAATCCATGCGGAAAACTGTCCCACATCTGGGAAGAATAGCACTCTGATTAAAAGATAATGAGCTGTTGCACTATACGTGAATAACTAAATCCATGACCAATTTGAATTTTTAAAAGATGTTACATTTTGAGTAAGGGTTGCACAAAAGACAAACATATGCTCCTTTTGTCATTCTCATCTCTAAAAAAATTGCTAGTTCTATTTGCTTCAGACTTTTCCCTTTGAGCTGGGACTAAGCAGAAAACAATCTGAAACTACATTTTTTCTGTAAGTTAGAGTGGGCAGGAAAGCAGGCCAAAGAATGGAGAACATCTTGCAGCCTTCACTCTGGAGTTGTGAATGAGTGCAGAATAAGTTAGTGAGCTCAATCCAGTTCCTAGTGGATGGGTGTCCTCATCATAAAAACCACCACAATAACTGGCACTAATTGGTACAATAGTTGAGAGTCCTAGAAAATACCTAGAACTGACTAGGCGTGGATACCAAAACTCCTTCTTACTTCTTTAATGGTCTCTCCACATTAAGGTGGTAGCAAATGATATAGGCAACATATGTACGGCCACTGCAAGCATTCTATGGATAAAATGCCGTTCTCCAGAGCTGTCGCTCTAGCCATAACTAGTATTTAGTAAGGGAAAAAGAAACAGCTTCTAATTCATTCCATATTTCTTTGTCCCATAGTGAGTTTGATTTTGGTATGTTCATGCAATGACAGCTCAAGATTAGGAAGGATACCTGGGATTCTTTATTCCACCTCGTTCATTAGAGTTCCCAATCTGGACCTCAGCACCATTTATCCGATTCTTGCAACAGTCTCCTCGGTTTGTTAATGCAACAGAGAAGATTTTATGCTCTGATTTCAAATCCAGCCTCTACCAGGGTGACCATTCTTTACGTGTGTGGGTACACTGTCCCATCAAAGCGTTGGCAGATAAAGAGCCATCGATAGCATTCTGAGCCTTATAGGAGTACATATATCTGCTGGACTGGGAGGCAATACCATGTGGTGCTACATTTGGTACTGGAAAGAAAGACAGTTGTTGTGAAATTACTGCAGGTGCAGTACCAGGGAGACTAGTAGCTTCATCAAGGTAATCAGCCCAAGAACACATAAGAGTTAGTGCCAAGAGATACAAAATGCAACTCTTTAATGGCAAAATAAGGAAACAGCCAAAGATCTACACGTTTTATTGAAAGAAATACCCCCAAGCCCACAGCTGCAAAATAAAGTAGATTAAATCAGTCAAGATCTAGCCTATCATAGTCATAAGGCAGAGGCCTATTCAGCTATCTGCTGATCCTTATTTATCCAGTCTCTAATATTGAGAGACAGCTGGCAAATGCCATGCCACATGGTTACTGTCAAGCCAAGCTAAGCCACTTCTCAGCACAGACTGGACATGCTTGGCCTCTGGAATGTCAGATACCTCCATCGACACTCTACATAGCATGGATTAATCTCGCTCAATTTAGATACATCTTTTATGGAAAACTGGCTGGTTGGCTGCCCTGCTAATAGAATCAGGGGTCTGCAGAGCACTGTGGAGGACTGGCAACTCTTTTCCTCGCCTCTTCTCAAGCAGTGACATCCTGCCCCATTGAAGTCAATGGGAGTTTTGCCATTGACTTCAATGGGACCAGGATTGCACCCAGCTCAGTTTATAGTTGCTCACTATAGGGGATATTGATTTGCTTGCTATGGCCCCAGTTCAGGAAAGCATCCCTTTTCCAGGACAGGACTTAGCTTTAAGTGCTCTCCTGACTAGAGATGGCCTTAAGCATGTGCTTCAGCACTTTCCTGAATCAGGGCCTGTCACAATATGCTATTGGCATGCTTGCTATAGGCAGCACTATACACTTGTGCACTCTCCCTGTGACATGTGATATTAGGGTATACTGTGGATAGATATTATTTGTGTCTGCTATAGGTTTGTAGTGATGAAAAGATAACTCAAAACCTCTATGAAGTGTTAGTAAAGAGAAAGCTGGAGACTAAGATGCGCTGCATTCCAATCTGCAAGCACCAACTATATTGTATTTCATATGGCTGAACTTAAATTCATAGATTCATAGATACTAAGGTCAGAAGGGACCATTCTGATCATCTAGTCCGACCTCCTGCCCAGCGCAGGCCACAGAATCTCACCCACCCACTCCTATGAAAAACCTCACCCATGTCTGAGCTATTGAAGTCCTCAAATCATGGTTTAAAGACTTCAAGGAGCAGAGAAGCCTCCCTCAAGTCAACCATGCCCCATGCTACAGAGGAAGGCGAAAAACCTCCAGGGCCTCTCCAATCTGCCCTGGAGGAAAATTCCTTCCCGACCCCAAATATGGCAATCAGCTAAACCCTGAGCATATGGGCAAGATTCACCAGCCAGATACCCAGGAAAGAATTTTCTATAGTAACTCAGATCCCATCCATCTAATATCCCATCTCAGGGGATTTGGCCTATTTACCCTGAATATTTAAAGATCAATTACTTACCAAAATCCCATTATCCCATCATACCATCTCCTCCATAAACTTATCAAGTAGAATCTTAAAACCAGATAGATCTTTTGCCCCCACTGCTTCCCTTGGAAGGCTATTCCAAAACTTCACTCCTCTGATGGTTAGAAACCTTCGTCTGATTTCAAGTCTAAACTTCCTGGTGGCCAGTTTATACCCATTTGTTCTTGTGTCCACATTGGTGCTGAGCTGAAATAATTCCTCTCCCTCTCCTGTATTTATCCCTCTGATATATTTATAGAGAGCAATCATCTCTCCCCTCAACCTTCTTTTAGTTAGGCTAAACAAGCCAAGCTCCTTAAGTCTCCTTTCATAAGACAAGTTTTCCATTCCTCGGATCATCCTAGTAACCCTTCTCTGTACCTGCTCCAGTTTGAATTCCTCCTTTTTAAACATGGGAGACCAGAACCGCACACAGTATTCTAGGTGAGGTCTCACCAGTGCCTAAATGAGGTCTGGAAAACCTTATCAAGCACTGCTAATTGTCCCAGACTATTCTGGCTCCTGTCACAGACTCTTGAGGTGACCCATGCCTGCCGATAGTGGGGGGGTGGAGTGAGGGCAGCCAGCTTCAGCAGTATTACTGAGGAAGCTCAGTTCGTGTGAGCATGCTCAGTACAAGCCAAGCAGCAAATCTGGGTGGGGGTGGCCAACCCTGCCTGCTCCCCACCCCAGCACACCAGGCTCACCATGTAAATGCTTCTGATGGGCTGGGCAGCATAATCTGAGGCTATCTGCCATGCCTGGTTGGTTTACTAATGAGTAAGACTGCGAGTTTGTCACGGAGGTCATGGCTCCGTGACTTTCCGGGACCTCGTGACTTCTGCAGCAGCTGGCTAGTGTGACTGGCCCAGGGGCCACCTGGGCCAGCTGCACCAACCGTTGCTGGGGCAATCTTGGGCCACCCCCCTCCCCAGCAGCAGCAGGTGTTTCAGTGTGGGAGGGTGGTGACTTTTACTAAAAATACCTATGACTAAAACATAGCCTTTACTAATGAGTCTTGGCAGTCTCCCTGTGGCCATACAAGCTAGAAAACAAACAGTTCAACCTGGCCAGGAACACAAGGTGATATTCTGACCCTATTGAAATGAATGAGAATTTTGACATTGACTTCAATAGGGCTAGGATTTCACCCAGGGTGAAGAGAAAGCACTCCTCCCACGTAGCAGCCTATAGCTACCTGTGCAGTCCTGGTGGCCTGTATACACCCCACAACTTGTGAACTGATAATGATACTTTTCCTGTTGTGTATTCTGAGAAGATTTATTTGCTCAGTTCCCAAAAGACTTCTGCATGCTTTCACAGGCATCATTTATCAGGGCTCACTATAGGTGTGTATTAGCAATGCAGTGGAGATTTGCAGTTTCAGCAGGAGTTGAACAAGTAGGCAGAAATTGTCTAGTAGTTATGGTGATGAAGAGTCAGGAAACTTGGAGGCTCTGCCACTGACTTGCTCTTATAGCCTGGTCAAGTTGTTTAATTTCTGTGATCCTCAGGTTTCCTTTCCATAAATATAACACCCACCTCTGCAAAATACTTTGAAATCCTTGGATGAAATGCACTGTATGAATGCAAAATATTATTGCTACCTGCTGTAGGTTAGTAGCATTATTTATAGGCCACTGGGCTAGGCATTTTTCCATATATGTGTAGAATAACACATGATAGACTTGTGCTTTCTCTATTACAGCTTGGGACAATAAAGTGTGTGTCTAGGACAGTGGTTTTCAAACTTTTTTTCTGGCGACCCATTTGAAGAAAATTGTTGATGCCCACGACCCAACAGAGCTGGGGATGAGGGGTTTGGGGTATGGGAGGGGTTAAGGGCTGGGGCAGAGGTTTGGGGTGCTAGAGGCAGGGCAGGGTGTGGAGCCCCGTGGCCCCCACGCCTAAGAGCAAGACCTGCTGCTGGCCACTTCTGGGGCACAGTGCGGTGTCATAACAGGTAGGGACTAGCCTGCCTTAGCCGGGCAGCACCGCCAACGGAACTTTTAACGGCCCGGCTGGCAGTACTGACCAGAGCTGCTGCGACCCAGTGCCTGACATTCTGCAACCCAGTACAGGGTCATGACCCAGGGTTTAAAAACCACTGTTCTAGATTCTATAAAGCACGTGCTGAATGGTCACTCTGCAAGCCTATGCCAAGTGAACATAGACTCCAGTCTGTCTAGCTATATTCCATCACCCATATCAAATTGGCAGCATTTACCTCCTGTTGTTGTCTTTGGTGCACAGAGTGTTTCACCTGAAACACAGTCAAAAAAACCAAATCATTACCAGAGCTGGTCACGTAGCAGAAGGGAAGCGTGAATGTGTTTGTTCTTATGTACTGGGCCATTTTTCAAAAGAAAAAAGATGCCCGATCCAAAATTTTGCCCCTGGACATGTAATTACTGTTGGGTTTCTCAGAATTACTCCCGTATCCAAGCTTTCCTTTGGCTCAGCGCTGCATTACATACAAGTATCTCCCGTGAGGGTTCCGGGACACTGGACCCAGATGTTAATTTCGTGATTGACATCTAACAGAAAACTAAGGGGATCTGCCTATAGACTTCATTGCTTGCACAGCAATTTGAAGATATATAGTGTTATGTGGGTGATCATCCCCCCCCCCAGGATAAATGTTTTCTGTTGCGTATTGAAAGTTGTGCCCTTGGCACGGGGCTTTGTTGTGCCACATCATGCCTTAACATTGCTGGTATATTTTTCATTATGCTGCACCCAGTATCTTGCCGCTGAAGTATATGGTGCTTGTCTACCTTTTGCCTAGAACTAAATTATTCTGCAGCAATATATCATCGCTCATTTAGCCATAGCCCCTTATGTGAAAGTCAAATGACCCAGAGCCTTTTCTGTCTGGTCAGTCTGGCACTGCATTTCATCCCACTATTACCTTCCCCTCCCTCATCTCAGTCTGGTGTTTTCCATCTGGCTGAAATTATTTGTCCCTGGCTGGCACTGTTGGGCATAAGGACTCCATTAAAGTGGCTGCCAGTGATGCTTGATGAATAGGCTTCCTGGAAAGGAAGGCTAAAGGCCAAGGTGGACAATAACAGTACCAAAAGTCCTAATGAAACATATCAAAGATATGCTGGAGAGCAGACCCCCTAAGGTCAATCAGTTCCAGTATCCACAGGAGATCTCCCAATATACCTCTTTTGGATTTAGACCTCCCATTTCAGTGCTTTGGCCTTGACCCTACCTTCCTATGAGAAGACAATGGTCCTGATTCTCCACTGCCTGGCACCCTATGTAGTCATTCACATCTGTGCAAAGGGAGCATATAAAGGGAGTAGATCAAAGTGTACTATGGAAGTTTTAGTGCATGACAGCTAGCGTGCTGTAGATTTACACCCCATCTTACCATGCATGAATTCTCTGTATAGACAAGCCTTAAATCAGATTTTTTTTACTCACTTACCCCATTGATAGTGTTTTATGCTCATTCTGCACTCCCTCTGCACAGGGCACCAGTAGAATTTTGGGGAGAACTTTCCCCAAACACAGCTACAAATCTATTGTGTGTGAATTCAGTAACTGTACTCACCAGGGAAAATCAATGGCAGACCAAACACCTGCACTTCACACAGAGTCAGGTACTCAGCTCGCCTTGGGATGGTCACAGTCACATAATGCCCTTGAATTCCATGACAGTCAAATGAGAGTGTTTGCCCAAGCTCCATGGACTCAACCATAGCACATCTGGAAATGAACAGGATCTTATTCACAGAGAGTGGTAAGAGCTGTTACGCATTGTGAACCTGAGCGAGTACTAGCTCCATGAAGTCTGTATCTGTGGAATGAAAGCTCCCATCTCTTGTATGCTCACACACTGAAATAAGCACATGTTGGCCGAGATTTTCAAAAGGGCCTAAGGGACCTGGGTTCCTAATATCCTTAGGCCTTTTCAAATGTCTCAGCCATGAGGTTCAGTTGATCACTTAAAAGTGTTTCTATTAATGATTTTCTTAAATGACGTAGCTATTAAAATGAAGTCAGTGAAACACAAACACCATTTATGCAGTAGTATGGTTAAGAATGTAAAAGTCAAGATAAGCATGGTTACCACAAAAACAGGGACCTCATGTGCTTTGTAGCCACTCAGAAAACCAAAGAATTGATTTTTCAGTCACAATACTGCATAATTCTATGCATTGCATCATTTTATAAAAGGAACTACAACAACAAAAGGCTACTGTATTTTCTTGCCATTCTCCAGCTCTTCATCTTGTCCAGCTGCTGTTTTAGAAGCTCTGCAGGACAGAGTGTCTGGCTGGGAACGTAAGGGCATGAGGGGCAGAAGAGGCTGAAGCCCTGCCTTCTCTGAACTGCACTGCATTCTGCAGCATTATTCAGCAATCCTTCTTATTCATAGAGTTTAAGGCCAGAAGGGACCATTAGGTCATCTAGTTTGAACTCCTGTATATCACAGACCATTACATTGCACCCAGTTACCCCTGTATTGAGCCCATTCATTTGTGTTTGGCTAAAGCCTAACTTCCAGAAAGGCAGTCAGTCCTAATCTGAAGACCTCAAGAGATGGAGAATCCACACTTGCCTTGGCAGTCTGTTCTATCATTATTAAAACATGTACCTTAGCTACCTATTAAAAAATTGTTTGATAACCTGTGTGGCCCCTAACCTGAGAGATCAAAAAAAAAAAGCAGTGGCAGGAAGAGTTGGAGCATTGTCTAGGGACTTGTCTACACTGAGAAATTACATTGTGTCAGAACATGACTTTGGGGAGATGTGGTGACTAGCAAGATGGGGGCTGATTCTCATGTATACTGAGGCCCCTTTATGCTGTTGACAGAGTAAAATCCCTTAAAGTGAGGGTAAATTACTGTCAGAGCAATATAAAGGGGCCTTAGTATAGACAAGAATCAGGCCTTCGCTATATGCAAGGACTGTCACACTCATCATTGTGTCAGCTGGGTTATTCATGACCCACTGACACAAAGTTAAACACAACAGTCCTGTGGCCAGTGAGTGCAGTTTTGCTTAACATGTAATTACTTACCATGACTTCTCAGGGCTGTGTTCTTACACAACATAATTTTCCAGTGTAAGGTGCAGCTCACCTGGAATAAGGGCACAAAGCTGGCCTTGTTTGTAAGTGCGCCAGCATTATTAGTACAATACTAAATGCTGTGAGAATTTTATATATTTCTTGACTTTGTTGGGTTTTGATTAGCAACCAGTTAAAAGGTTTTTGCATCGATTGATGCACAAGACTTGGACTGGTTTCAGAGTAACAGCCGTGTTAGTCTGTATTCGCAAAAAGAAAAGGAGTACTTGTGGCACCTTAGAGACTAACAAATCATCGCATATGGAAAATGACCATCTGAGGAGACTGACTTTTCACCACTCTGCAGGAGTGTGGAAAAGACTGCACATAAAACCAGGGCTCAAGTCCTGTACAGGAAAGGTACCCAGTCACTTTTCTTCTACATGCTCAAATACTTCCGCAAACTACAACAGACCAATACCTGGGATTCAGTGTCCCACCAAGCTCTGGTGAGTTCCCAATCCGAATCTCTGCACCATTGATCCTCTCTTTGCAACAGTCGCCTTGATTTGTGATCACCACTGAGGACACAATGAATGTTTTCTCAAATCCACTGTCCACCATGGTTGGAAATCTCTGCGTGTTTGTGAGCACTGTTGGCTCGGGGAATGGTTCAATAAAGATCCATCAGTGGCCCTCATAGGACTGTCCTCAATCTCTCTGGTGCTAGATTGGGAGGCTGTTTTCCCCAGGGCTACATTAGGAGCTGTAAAACAACAAACACAGTTCTTATGCATCACCTGCTTTGGAGAAAAGTGCTAGAGTAAGAACAGCTTGATTATCACAGAAAGGAAATGTGGCAGTTTATAAGATGCACTGAGTTAATGAGTCAGAGTTCCAGTCCTTTTCCTCAAGGACAGGAGTTCAATTCACAAGTCTGGGCACCATTTGCAGTTTCAGCAGAGAGAAGCCAAGGACTGAATGGGCCTGGAAACTGAACTTTCCTATCACCCTTATGAAGCCTGCCCCTCCCAACCCATCAGGTTAAAATGCCTTGGAGAGAGAGTGAGGAACTACCTGGGGGAAACTCGGACTGCTCTCTGCTCAGGGATCAAAAGGTTACTTCCGTCTTTGGGGGCTGACGATGCAGCACTTAAAGGACAACATTGATTTTGAATTGGATTTTACATTACAAATATCACCTTTATGGTTCAGATATAGAGTGCATTTCTGTAGCTCCTGTTGCCCAATTCCTCCAATCCAAGGATTCTTTTATAGGGCTCAAAATTACCTGAAGGCCAGAGAGCTCTGATCAAAACTGTACAAATGGAAAGTGAACTCTGGCAGTGGGGACGTATGATTTTTCCCACAAACAGAGAGAAATGTTTACTTTCCCAGTAAGGTTGTAGCAGGGGATGTACCCGACACCACAATGATGATTTGCTCAGGAACCCAGTATCATGTTTAAAAAAACCCTCCAATATTTACCTGCTCTAGAGTTATTCAGAGTGATCCATATGTCAGTTTCAAAATGAACTGAAAAATTAAGCAGAGAAAGAGTGACAAGATGCCTTTGAGGACAAGGATCATTTATCCTATTGCATGTTCCTTGTTCCCAGTACTACAGCACAGCCCATGTCTTCCCTCTGCTGCTTTACCCCAGCAGGCATAACAGAGAAACCTCACTTCCTGGCAGTTTACCCAGGCAAGGTCAATGTTTCAGTGCACATGGGAGAAAATGGGCAGCAGCAATCGGCATATTCCAGGATCTGGAAATCTGGGGAGACCATCTCTTCACCATTTGGCTAAGATCTATTCTAGGATCTGCTCACAGGTATGTCAGCTTTAAAAAAAAATCACATTTTTCAGTTAAAGTTGTGTAGCTACTAACACTTATGTTTACTTGAACTGAAAGAGACTACAGGAAAAATATTCTCTGTTCTCTATTTTTCTCTTTATTTTATGCATTTTATACACTTTTTATACTGTTATGATGGAGGCTGGGTGGAACCTGGCTGAAGCTGGTGGATATGATAGCTGCCCTTCGTTTAGGACAAAGATAAGCAGTTAAGCTCCTTTTTGGAGTACGGTAACTGAAACAAGAGGGACCACAAACAAAACACAGACCATACGCAAGGCTGGTCAGAAGCTAAGCTATGTGATTGGAGAGGTTTCACTGGCAACTGAATACCAATACAGTTGGCTGGATATTGTTTGGTGGAAGTGTGTGCATCTGTGAGCAGAAGCAGAAGGAGGCAGATAAGGCAGCAGGAAAGCCAAGGAGACAGCAAAAGGAGCTCTTTCAACAAGACAAAGCCAAGAGGGAGAGCTTTTGGGGCAGAGTGCTGGCTGGACAGTGGTTTGGAACTGTGAGCAAGGAAACGGCCTCTGCTGTTTAATTCCTACTGTGTTCTGGGAAATGGGACTCTGTGCACATGCCTCGTAAATAACCAGGATTGCTCCAAAGAAATACCTGACTCCATAATCAATGTCTTCTCCTAATGGCAACAACAAACAAGACTCCAAATACTGGCTAACACATTCAGGTAAAAGGGGTAACAATACCATGAATTTCATGGTCTCCCCCATACAATTAGTCTATTTCCTCTGTTTGGATGCATTGTTCACACAGCAACAAGGAAGAGAAAAACATTTTAAAAACAAGAAAATTAGATTGTAAAAATCTATTTACTTTTAACTCATGTTTTGAAATTGACTGGCTCTCAAGTTGGCATTATATTATGCTTTGCAGGAAGATAGGCTATCATCTAACAGGTCTTTTCCTTCTGTAACTGCTAAGATCCAAAAGGAGTTGCAAAACTTAAAGAGTGTGAAGAAGTGAAGGCAAAGTTGGATGAAGTTTGTATCAAAAGTGAAATCAAGCCAGTGGCATACATGGGCAAATTTCTGAAGGTGATAAGAGGCTGATTTACAGACAAGGAAATGTGAGAAAAGGAGAAGACAGAGTTGGGTTTGATGATTCTCCTCTTACCCAACAGAATCAGTTCTGGTTCTGGAGACATCTAGCTGAAGAAATAGAAGTGACGCAAGCAAAGTAGACCAGGCCTATTGCATCGCATTTCATCTTTCTTATAAGATTGTAACTTACTTCCATTGGGGATCCTTGGGCCCAGAGTTTCATTGAGCATAAGGTCTACAAAAGAACAAAAATGAAAGCAAAAGCAAACAAAAAATATTCAGTTTCCATCCTGAGGGACACAAACTAGTGCTGTCCAGAGGACAACAATTCCATTTTGCACAACTTTTGATGTTTCTAAATTTGTTTTCGTTCCACACTGGAATGAAAAAAAACACCCCACAACCTTTTGAATGTTTTCACTAAACAGAATTGTGTGACATCCATTTTCAGATTGACAACCTGAACTTTTCAATTTGAGGGGTAGCCTTGTTAGTCTGGATCTGTAAAAGCAGCAAAGTCCTGTCGGATGTATTCACCCGTGAAAGCTTATGCTCCAATACATCTGTTAGTCTATAAGGTGCCACAGGACTCTTTGCCACTTTTTCAATTTGAGTCAGTCTCTTTCTGGTCAGAAGTGACCAAAGATCCCTGGACCAAAACAAAAAACAAATGCCCCCACCTCAATCCCCTTCCCAGTGAAACCGATCTGTTTTGACTTTGACAAAATCACATACTGTACTTCAACAAAATTTCATGTAGTCAAAAATGTTTCAACCATCTCTAAAACTAACTCCCCAGTCTGCCTGCCTGATAGCAGTGCACAAAAATGGCCAGTGAAACAAACTAAGACTTATATGCATTTCCTCTGGATCTCTAATATAAATGGGAAGGAATCACCTACTTCTGGGATCCGCTCTGTCATACACACCTACATTTAGAATATCCATTAAGGGAGATGAAACAGTCATTCCATTGCTTTACTCCTACCCTACACGTCTCTCAGATGTGTGACTGGCTCAAGAGGGTCAGCCAGCCAGCTTGCCTGTAGAGAGCAGAGAGCTTGCACCAGCTCCAGAATAGAGACCACCCAGCCTTAGGTGGCAGCATCCTGCTTTTGTGCCAAGGACTGTGCACCATCCAGTCTGGCCTAGTGGCTCACCCTGATTTTAAGCCGGAGCATAAAAAGGACTCACCTGATGGCATGGAGCAGCGAAGTCCCTGAGAGAGAAAAGGAGCTCATCTTGGAGGCTGGTGCAGCAGCAGCGATGAAGGAATTTAAGGTATGTCTCGACTGGGGCTGGATGGTGTCATTTCCAGATTTACGAGACATATCCATGCTAGCTCTGAGAAGCTATCTGATTCTGTCTAAGACCAGAGGTTCATGCTCGGGACAGCTAGCCCCTCCCACGCTTGGGCCGCTATGGCTACACTTCTATTTTTAGTGCACTAGCTCTATCAGTGGGTATGTTTCCTCAAGCTGGAATTTACACCTTCTGGCTCCAGTATAGCCAGACCTTTAGTCCAAGGTTAGCTCAGAGCCAGCCCGGCTCCACATGGTGCGTCCCCCTATTGACTGTCTACCGCTCTCACGGGTGACAAGAAGACCTGCAAGCCTAGCAAACTTTTTAAGCCCACTAACTATCTTCATTCAGCAACAATGCCAGGCAATTCAAAATGATAGTAATGTTCTTTAGTCTGGAATTTTCAAAGAAGCCCAAGGCAGTGAGTCATCCAAAGCCCACTAGAATTCACTGGAATTTAGGCCCCTGACTCCTCTGAAAATACCTTAGGAGACAAAAAGAGTTTCAGGATTGTTAGCACCATTTTAGGGTTTATGTTTCCCAACAGCATTTTGCCAGGTATTTTATGCTGGAAAAATTGTAAGCCACAAGCCTAGTTTCTTAGTTAAATGGACATTGTCAACTGGAAAAAAAATCACATATTTGTCTGCAATTTTGTATGTTACTTTGGTAATGGGTATCATCTAATGAGATTATCTCCCCCATTTGTTTACACTGGGCTTAGTTTTACACTATCTAAATCCAGGAGGGTTTTGACTCCAATGAGAGTAAGTGCAGGCCCTTTGTGTATTTGACAGCATTTTGTGCATAGTCAGTTTCAGGGTTCCTTTATATGTTACACATCTATAGACATCTGTAAACATCAACAACTGGGAAGCAGAAAAAAAAAATCAAGTCATAAATGGATGTCTTTCAGGAAATGGAGTTTTTTAAAATGAGTTCAAGAGAGCAGAGAAGGAAAATTAAACAAACAAACAAAAATTCCCAGAAGCAGACCCATCAATGGCATTGCCAGGGTTTCCATATTTGTCATAGATGCTGGACTGGGATGCTACACCTTCAAGTGCCACTTCAGGAACTGTAGGAAATAATCAGGAATACCTTGTTTTACTGCAGGTGAGCTTAAAGTTTTGAATGACAAACCCTGTTTGCACTGGCAGGGAAATTCTTATGGGAACACTTTCCCAGATACAATCTGAAGGAATAGCTGGCAATATTGTAAAACTCTTTTCAGGGAAACATTTTAGCTAGAAGGTCTTGGGTTAGGGGAGTGCATTCCATTGTCTGCATTTGGGAGCTAAGAACGTCTTTCAGAATCATGATCAAGTCTGTCAATGACCAACAGAGAAAACAGGTGGCATGTAAGAAGGTACCATACCACTGTAGCTGCATCTGGCAGTGAGGGACTTGGCCTGCTTATAGGAATCCTTCCCACTAAAATAATTAGATAACAGGGAGGGGGGAAATAAAAGAAAAGAATAATCTCTAAATAGCATTTACCTTCATCAGTAGACAGTCCCTTCAGGGCTAGGATAAGCAGCAGGGAGAGGGTATGTAACATGGTTGGATAGTGACCTTTTCACTGCATTTGCAAACAAAATATTCAATTTCTATGTAAATACCCTGTCTGAAAAATGGACAGCTCCCCTATTCTGGGAGATGGAAGGATTTTGAGGGATATTAAACTCATTTGAGAACCAATATTCTCCAATCAGAATTGTTCTAAAAAGAGGAACATTTTGTGACCATTGGCTCTTATCTGGCAGAACAAATAATTAAAGGTCCCTGTGAGTGATCAAGTGGGAAGAAAGATCAATAATGAGCAGGGAATTGCACAAGGATAGAGTCCCATGTCCATGCAGAGTCCCACTGAATTCAACACGTTTCTGCAGGGCTCTGCCCACACATAACACATTGCAGGATCAGTGGCCAAGTCTGTAAAGTTTTAGAGAAACACTGTTTCATGACCTGCACATTCCAATAAATTCTTAGAGTGTATTGGGGGCAACTTCTTACTTCCAAAAGTGGAGGAAGTAACCAGGGGACAGCCATTTTAAACTTGATTCTAATCAGCAGGGAGGAATTGGTAGCGAATTTGAAGGTGGAAGGCAATTTGGGGGAAAGCGATCATGAAATGACACTTTTCATGATTGTAAGGAAAGGAAGGATGAGAGCAGCAGAATAAGAACAATGGACTTCAGAAGAGCAGACTATAAAAACCTCAAGAGAGCTGCTAGGCAAGGTCCCATGGGAAAAAACTCTAAGGGAAAAAGGAAAAGGAGTATTTGTGGCACCTTAGAGACTAACAAATTTATTTGAGCATAAGCTTTCATGAGTTACAGCTCACTTCATCAGATGCATTTGGTGGAAAATACAGAGGGGAGATTTATATACACACACAGAGAACATGAAACAATGGGCTTTATCATACACACTGTAAGGAGAGTGATTACTTAAGATGAGCCATTACCAGCGGCGGGGGCGGGGGGGAAGGAGGAAAACCTTTCATGGTGACAAGCAAGGTAGGCCATTTCCAGCAGTTAAAAAGAACATCTGAGGAACAGTGGGGTGGGGAGGAGAAATAACATGGGGAAATAGTTTTACTTTGTGTAATGACTCATCCATTCCCAGTCTCTATTCAAGCCTAAGTTAATTGTATCCAGTTTGCAAATTAATTCCAATTCAGCGGTCTCTCGTTGGATTCTGTTTCTGAAGTTTTTTTGTTGAAGGATAGCCACCCTCAGGTCTGTAATCGAGTGACCGGAGAGACTGAAGTGTTCTCTGACTGGTTTTTGAATGTTATAATTCTTGACGTCTGATTTGTGTCCATTTCTTCTTTTACGTAGAGACTGTCCAGTTTGACAATTGTACATGGCAGAGGGGCATTGCTGGCACATGATAGCATATATCACATTGGTAGATGCGCAGGTGAATGAGCTTCTGATAGTGTGGCTGATGTGATTAGGCCCTATGATGATGTCCCCTGAATAGATATGTGGACAGAGTTGGCAACGAGCTTTGTTGCAAGGATAGGTTCCTGGGTTAGTGGTTCTGTTGTGTGGTGTGTGGTTGCTGGTGAGTATTTGCTTCAGATTGGGGGGCTGTCTGTAAGCAAGGACTGGTCTGTCTCCCAAGATCTGTGAGAGTGATGGGTCGTCCTTCAGGATAGGTTGTAGATCCTTGATGATGCGTTGGAGAGGTTTTAGTTGGGGACTGAAGGTGATGGCTAGTGGCGTTCTGTTCTTTTCTTTGTTGGGCCTGTCCTGTAGTAGATGACTTCTGGGTACTCTTCTGGCTCTGTCAATCTGTTTCTTCACTTCAGCAGGTGGGTATTGTAGTTGTAAGAATTCTTGATAGAGATCTTGTAGGTGTTTGTCTCTGTCTGAGGGGTTGGAGCAAATGCGGTTATATCGTAGAGCTTGGCTGTAGACAATGGATCGTGTGGTATGATCTGGATGAAAGTTAGAGGCATGTAGGTAGGAATAGCGGTCAGTAGGTTTCCGATATAGGGTGGTGTTTATGTGACCATCGCGTATTAGCACTGTAGTGTCCAGGAAGTGGATCTCTTGTGTGGACTGGTCCAGGCTGAGGTTGATGGTGGGATGGAAATTGTTGAAATCATGGTGGAATTCCTCAAGGGCTTCTTTTCCATGGGTCCAGATGATGAAGATGTCATCAATGTAGCAGAAGTAGAGTAGGGGCATTAGGGGACGAGAGCTGAGGAAGCATTGTTCTAAGTCAGCCATAAAAATGTTGGCATACTGTTTTGCCATGCGGGTACCCATCGCAGTGCTGCTGATTTGAAGGTATACATTGTCCCCAAATGTGAAATAGTTATGAGTGAGGACAAAGTCATAAAATTCAGCCACCAGGTTAGCCGTGACATTATTGGGGATACTGTTCCTGATGGCTTGTAGTCCATCTTTGTGTGGAATGTTGGTGTAGAGGGCTTCTACATCCATAGTGGCTAGGATGGTGTTTTTAGGAAGATCACCAATGGATTGTAGTTTCCTCAGGAAGTCAGTGGTGTCTCAAAGATAGCTGGGAGTGCTGGTAGCGTAGGGCCTGAGGAGGGAGTCTACATAGCCAGACAATCCTGCTGTCAGGGTGCCAATGCCTGAGATGATGGGGCGTCCAGGATTTCCAGGTTTATGGATCTTGGGTAGCAGATAGAATACCCCAGGTTAGGGTTCCAGGGGTGTGTCTGTGCGGATTTGTTCTTGTGCTTTTTCAGGGAGTTTCTTGAGCAAATGCTGTAGTTTCTTTTGGAAACCATCAGTGGATCAGAGGGTAATAACTTGTAGAAAGTGGTGTTGGAGAGGTGCCTAGTAGCCTCTTGTTCATATTCCGACCTGTTCATGATGACGATAGCACCTCCTTTGTCAGCCTTTTTGATTATGATGTCAGAGTTGTTTCTGAGGCTGTGGATGGCATTGTGTTCTGCATGGCTGAGGTTATGGGGCAAGTGATGCTGCTTTTCCACAATTTCAGCCCGTGCACGTCGGCGAAAGCACTCTATGTAGAAGTCCAGTCTGCTGTATCGACCTTCAGGAGGAGTCCACCCAGAATTCTTCTTTTTGTAGTGTTGGTAGGAAGGTTTCTGTGGGTTAATATGTTGGTCAGAGGTATGCTGGAAATATTCCTTGAGTCGGAGACGTCGAAAATAGGATTCTAGGTCACCACAGAACTGTATCATGTTCGTGGGGGTGGAGGGGCAAAAGGAGAGGCCCCGAGATAGGACAGATTCTTCTGCTGGGTTAAGAGTATAGTTGGATAGATTAACAATATTGCTGGGTGGATTACGGGAACCACTGTTGTGGCCCCTTGTGGCATGTAGTAGTTTGGATAGTTTAGTGTCCTTTTTCTTTTGTAGAGAAGCAAAGTGTGTGTTGTAAATGACTTGGGTAGGTTTTGTAAAGTCCAGCCACGAGGAAGTTTGTGTGGAAGGTTGGTTCTTTATGAGAGTATGCAGTTTTGAGAGCTCATTCTTAATCTTTCCCTGTTTGCTGTAGAGGATGTTGATCAGGTGGTTCCGCAGTTTCTTTGAGAGTGTGTAGCACAAGCTCTCAGCATAGTCTGTGTGGTATGTAGATTGTAATGGATTTTTTACCTTCAGTCCTTTTGGTATGATGTCCATCTGTTTGCATTTGGAGAGGAAGATGATGTCTGTCTGTATCTGTACGAGTTTTTTCATGAAGTTGATAAATTTCCACTCTATATGGCTAAATTCAGTGCCTTGCGTAATGACAGGTTTCAGAGTAGCAGCCGTGGTAGTCTGTATTCGCAAAAAGAAAAGAAGTACTTGTGGCACCTTAGAGACTAACAAATTTATTTGAGCATAAGCTTTCTTGAGCTACAGCTCACTTCATCGGATGCATTTGGTGGAAAATACAGTGGGGAGATTTATATACACACACAGAGAACATGAAACAATGGGTTTTATCATACACACTGTAAGGAGAGTGATCACTTAAGATGAGCCATCACCAGCAGCAGGGGGGGGAAAGGAGGAAAACCTTTCATGGTGACAAGCAAGGTAGGCCATTTCCAGCAGTTAACAAGAACAACTGAGGAACAGTGAGGAGTGGGTGGGGGGGGGAGAAATAACATGGGGAAATAGTTTTACTTTGTGTAATGACTCATCCATTCCCAGTCTCTATTCAAGCCTAAATTAATTGTATCCAGTTTGCAAATTAATTCCAATTCAGCAGTCTCTTGTTGCTCCTGTTTTTGAAGTTTTTTTGTTGAAGGATAGCCATCCTCAGGTCTGTAATCGAGTGACCGGAGAGACTGAAGTGTTCTCTGACTGGTTTTTGAATGTTATAATTCTTGACGTCTGATTTGTGTCCATTTCTTCTTTTATGTAGAGACTGTCCAGTTTGACCAATGTACATGGCAGAGGGGCATTGCTGGCACATGATGGCATATATCACATTGGTAGATGCGCAGGTGAACGAGCCTCTGATAGTGTGGCTGATGTGATTAGGCCCTATGATGGTGTCCCCTGAATAGATATGTGGACAGAGTTGGCAACGAGCTTTGTTGCAAGGATAGGTTCCTGGGTTAGTGGTTCTGTTGTGTGGTGTGTGGTTGCTGGTGAGTATTTGCTTCAGATTGGGGGGCTGTCTGTAAGCAAGGACTGGCCTGTCTCCCAAGATCTGTGAGAGTGATGGGTCATCCTTCAGGATAGGTTGTAGATCCTTGATGATGCGTTGGAGAGGTTTTAGTTGGGGGCTGATGGTGATGGCTAGTGGCCTTCTGTTGTTTTCTTTGTTGGGCCTGTCCTGTAGTAGGTGACTTCCGGGTACTCTTCTGGCTCTGTCAATCTGTTTCTTCACTTCAGCAGGTGGGTATTGTAGTTGTAAGAATTCTTGATAGAGATCTTGTAGGTGTTTGTCTCTGTCTGAGGGGTTGGAGCAAATGCGGTTATATCGTAGAGCTTGGCTGTAGACAATGGATCGTGTGGTATGATCTGGATGAAAGTTAGAGGCATGTAGGTAGGAATAGCGGTCAGTAGGTTTCCGATATAGGGTGGTGTTTATGTGACCATCGCGTATTAGCACTGTAGTGTCCAGGAAGTGGATCTCTTGTGTGGACTGGTCCAGGCTGAGGTTGATGGTGGGATGGAAATTGTTGAAATCATGGTGGAATTCCTCAAGGGCTTCTTTTCCATGGGTCCAGATGATGAAGATGTCATCAATGTAGCAGAAGTAGAGTAGGGGCATTAGGGGACGAGAGCTGAGGAAGCATTGTTCTAAGTCAGCCATAAAAATGTTGGCATACTGTTTTGCCATGCGGGTACCCATCGCAGTGCTGCTGATTTGAAGGTATACATTGTCCCCAAATGTGAAATAGTTATGAGTGAGGACAAAGTCATAAAATTCAGCCACCAGGTTAGCCGTGACATTATTGGGGATACTGTTCCTGATGGCTTGTAGTCCATCTTTGTGTGGAATGTTGGTGTAGAGGGCTTCTACATCCATAGTGGCTAGGATGGTGTTTTTAGGAAGATCACCAATGGATTGTAGTTTCCTCAGGAAGTCAGTGGTGTCTCAAAGATAGCTGGGAGTGCTGGTAGCGTAGGGCCTGAGGAGGGAGTCTACATAGCCAGACAATCCTGCTGTCAGGGTGCCAATGCCTGAGATGATGGGGCGTCCAGGATTTCCAGGTTTATGGATCTTGGGTAGCAGATAGAATACCCCAGGTTAGGGTTCCAGGGGTGTGTCTGTGCGGATTTGTTCTTGTGCTTTTTCAGGGAGTTTCTTGAGCAAATGCTGTAGTTTCTTTTGGAAACCATCAGTGGATCAGAGGGTAATAACTTGTAGAAAGTGGTGTTGGAGAGGTGCCTAGTAGCCTCTTGTTCATATTCCGACCTGTTCATGATGACGATAGCACCTCCTTTGTCAGCCTTTTTGATTATGATGTCAGAGTTGTTTCTGAGGCTGTGGATGGCATTGTGTTCTGCATGGCTGAGGTTATGGGGCAAGTGATGCTGCTTTTCCACAATTTCAGCCCGTGCACGTCGGCGAAAGCACTCTATGTAGAAGTCCAGTCTGCTGTATCGACCTTCAGGAGGAGTCCACCCAGAATTCTTCTTTTTGTAGTGTTGGTAGGAAGGTTTCTGTGGGTTAATATGTTGGTCAGAGGTATGCTGGAAATATTCCTTGAGTCGGAGACGTCGAAAATAGGATTCTAGGTCACCACAGAACTGTATCATGTTCGTGGGGGTGGAGGGGCAAAAGGAGAGGCCCCGAGATAGGACAGATTCTTCTGCTGGGTTAAGAGTATAGTTGGATAGATTAACAATATTGGTGGGTGGATTACGGGAACCACTGTTGTGGCCCCTTGTGGCATGTAGTAGTTTGGATAGTTTAGTGTCCTTTTTCTTTTGTAGAGAAGCAAAGTGTGTGTTGTAAATGACTTGGGTAGGTTTTGTAAAGTCCAGCCACGAGGAAGTTTGTGTGGAAGGTTGGTTCTTTATGAGAGTATGCAGTTTTGAGAGCTCATTCTTAATCTTTCCCTGTTTGCTGTAGAGGATGTTGATCAGGTGGTTCCGCAGTTTCTTTGAGAGTGTGTAGCACAAGCTCTCAGCATAGTCTGTGTGGTATGTAGATTGTAATGGATTTTTTACCTTCAGTCCTTTTGGTATGATGTCCATCTGTTTGCATTTGGAGAGGAAGATGATGTCTGTCTGTATCTGTACGAGTTTTTTCATGAAGTTGATAAATTTCCACTCTATATGGCTAAATTCAGTGCCTTGCGTAATGACAGGTTTCAGAGTAGCAGCCGTGGTAGTCTGTATTCGCAAAAAGAAAAGAAGTACTTGTGGCACCTTAGAGACTAACAAATTTATTTGAGCATAAGCTTTCTTGAGCTACAGCTCACTTCATCGGATGCATTTGGTGGAAAATACAGTGGGGAGATTTATATACACACACAGAGAACATGAAACAATGGGTTTTATCATACACACTGTAAGGAGAGTGATCACTTAAGATGAGCCATCACCAGCAGCAGGGGGGGGAAAGGAGGAAAACCTTTCATGGTGACAAGCAAGGTAGGCCATTTCCAGCAGTTAACAAGAACAACTGAGGAACAGTGAGGAGTGGGTGGGGGGGGGAGAAATAACATGGGGAAATAGTTTTACTTTGTGTAATGACTCATCCATTCCCAGTCTCTATTCAAGCCTAAATTAATTGTATCCAGTTTGCAAATTAATTCCAATTCAGCAGTCTCTTGTTGCTCCTGTTTTTGAAGTTTTTTTGTTGAAGGATAGCCATCCTCAGGTCTGTAATCGAGTGACCGGAGAGACTGAAGTGTTCTCTGACTGGTTTTTGAATGTTATAATTCTTGACGTCTGATTTGTGTCCATTTCTTCTTTATGTAGAGACTGTCCAGTTTGACCAATGTACATGGCAGAGGGGCATTGCTGGCACATGATGGCATATATCACATTGGTAGATGCGCAGGTGAACGAGCCTCTGATAGTGTGGCTGATGTGATTAGGCCCTATGATGGTGTCCCCTGAATAGATATGTGGACAGAGTTGGCAACGAGCTTTGTTGCAAGGATAGGTTCCTGGGTTAGTGGTTCTGTTGTGTGGTGTGTGGTTGCTGGTGAGTATTTGCTTCAGATTGGGGGGCTGTCTGTAAGCAAGGACTGGCCTGTCTCCCAAGATCTGTGAGAGTGATGGGTCATCCTTCAGGATAGGTTGTAGATCCTTGATGATGCGTTGGAGAGGTTTTAGTTGGGGGCTGATGGTGATGGCTAGTGGCCTTCTGTTGTTTTCTTTGTTGGGCCTGTCCTGTAGTAGGTGACTTCCGGGTACTCTTCTGGCTCTGTCAATCTGTTTCTTCACTTCAGCAGGTGGGTATTGTAGTTGTAAGAATTCTTGATAGAGATCTTGTAGGTGTTTGTCTCTGTCTGAGGGGTTGGAGCAAATGCGGTTATATCGTAGAGCTTGGCTGTAGACAATGGATCGTGTGGTATGATCTGGATGAAAGCTAGAGGCATGTAGGTAGGAATAGCGGTCAGTAGGTTTCTGATATAGGGTGGTGTTTATGTGACCATCGCTTATTAGCACCGTAGTGTCCAGGAAGTCATACAGAGCATACAGATCACTGCTGCTCCTACAACAATTAGAATATACAGTACTATGAAAATGTCTTAAAATGAGTCCTGAATGAAAGAGTCTCCTCTAAGATAGTACGAGATGGTGAGTTTACTCTGAGTCCTGAGGAAGGGGAAACACGGAGCTGCATCACCCCAGGAAGTCACTGTAACTCAAAAAGCGGCAAAGAGTCTTGTGCCACCTTATAGACTAACAGACATATTGGAGCATAAGCTTTTGTGGGTGAATACCCACTTCGTCAGATGCATGTAGTGGAAATTTCCAGAGGCAGGTATAAATATGCAAGCAAGAATCAGGCTAGGGATAACAAGGTTAGTTGAATCTGGGAGGATGAGGCCCTTGTCTAGCAGTTGAGGTGTGAACACCAAGGGAGGAGAAACTGCTTTTGTAGTTGGCTAGCCATTCACAGTCTTTGTTTTAATCTTCAAAGACAATGCTCTGAGTCACATTTCCTCCAGATCTCCAGTTTCACACACAATTAGAGGCATAGGGAGCGTAGTTGTCAGGCTATTGCCAGAGATACAACACATTTGCCAGCTCCTGTCCAGCCAGTTCTCTTGGGTGGGGCATGTTGGGAATGGCAGGGGGAGTCATGGCTCTTCCAAGGCCCCCTCACCACTCACTTGTTAGTGGAGGGGAGAAAAAGAGTTTCAGACAGCCCTTGCTTCTCCCCACCTCCACCCCCTTAGCCCAGACTCAGGATTCAGGTAAGTCCTGCATGGTTGTACAGAAGAATGTGGTTGTGAGTGTGTGGTAACAGGGAGGGTTATGTCCCCATACTTTGCTGAATGTCAGTGTAGGTCATATTTACAATCTAGCCTTGAGTGAGACTTGGCAAGTCTGTATGGTTTCTGTTGAATTTGTTTTCCACAGAGTTCGAGGAGAACTACATTACATAAATTACCAGTCAATATCCATCAGAAGACTCAGTAATTAGTTACAGATTAAATAGGATAAAGGAGTGCTGTTTGTCTTGGGATGTGAACACATGGACATAACCAAGTATAATACCCAAACATAACTTATTGCCTTTGAGACCTTATGCCACCTACAGAATCATAGTTTTCCTCTTCCACTGGTGAAAAATCACAGAGAAATGGACATTAATTACCACTTATTACAGGAGAATTGAGGTCTCCATCTCTACTGTAAGGGCAGAATCACAGGCCTGTTCTACACTATGGGGTTAGGTCGAATTTAGCTGTGTTAGGTCGATTTTAAAATGAATGCGTCCACACAACCAACCCTGTTCCATCAACTTAAAGGGCTCTTAAAATCAGCTTCTGTACTACTGCCCTGTAGTGAGGGGAGTAGTGCTAAAATTGACCTTGCTGGGTCGAATCTGGGGTAGTGTGGACGCAAATTGACGGTATTGGTCTCCAGGAGCTATCCCAGAGTGCTCCATTGTGAGTGCTCTGGTCAGCACTTTGAACTCTGATGCACTAGCCAGGTGCACAGGAAAAGTCCCGGGAACTTTTGAATTTCATTTCCTGTTTGGTCAGCGTGGTGAACTCAGCAGCACAGGTGTCCATGCAGTCCCCCCAGAATTGCAAACGAGCTCCAGCATGGACCAAAAGGGAGACATTGGATCTGATTGCTGTATGGGGAGAAGCATCTGTGCAGGCAGAACTCTGATCAAAAAGGAGAAATGCAAATATATTTGCCAAAATCTGACAGGGCATGTTGGAGAGAGGCTACAACAGGGACAGACAGCAGTGCCGCATGAAAGTTAAGGAGCTGAGGCAAGCCTACCAAAAGACAAAGGAGGCAACTGGTTGCTCTGGGTCAGAGCCCCATACATGCTGCTTCTATGATCAGCTGCATGCCATTCTAGGGGGGGAACCTACCACTACCCCACCACTGTCCGTGGACACCTGCAAGGGGAGAGTCTCACGCAACAGGGAGGAGGATTTTGTGGATGAGGAGGAGGAGGAGAATGCGCAGCAGGCAAGCGGTGAATCCGTTCTCCCCGGCAACCAGGACCTTTTCATCACCCTGGAGCCAATACCCTCCGAAGGTGGGATCCCCGACCCTGAAGCTTGGAGAAGGCACCTCTGGTGAGTGCACATTTGTAACTACAGGACAGGGTTTAAAAGCAATAGTGTTTAATGTTTGATTTGCCCTGAAGAATTGGGATGCATTCGCAGCCAGTACAGCTACTGGAAAAGTCTGTTCACATGCCTGGGGATGGAGCAGGAATCCTCCAGGGACATCTCCATGAAGTTCTCCTGGAGGTACTCTGAAAATATTCTGGAATCATTGCAGCACAAAGCATGGCAGTGAATGGTCCTGGGTTTTGGTCGCATTCAAGCAACATTTGGTCTATATCTTTCTGTGTTAGCCTCAGGAGAGTGATATCATTCATGGTCACCTGGTTGAAATAGGGGAATTTTTGTAAGGGAACAGTAAAAGGACTCCTTTCATGCTGGGCTGTTTGCGCTTGGCTAAAAGGGATCATCCCAGAGAATAGCCACGTGGTGGGGTGTGGGGAGGTGTGTGCTGCACATCCACCTGAAAACCGCAGCCCCTCCTTTTAAATGTGAAACCCAACCCATTGCTTGCTGTGGGAAATGATGGCGCTGCAGTTTGAAACCATTCCCACATGTTATGCGAAAGAAGCCAACCCTGCATACCATTTGCCTTACCATGGCTGCATGGAAACTGAATTCTGTTGCCCCACCATGTGTGATGTGTCACCATACTAGCAGGCGCTCAATATAAAAGGTGAAATGCGACCTTATACCTAAAGCATATGTGGTGTCTCCTGTGAATTCTTTGATTCACTGTGCAAAAGTCTCCCTTTTGTTCTCAGAAATGTATCATCTTAAATTTTACTCTTCCTTTTTATCTCCCCCCCAGTGCAAATGTTTCTAAGCTCCCCCTATCATCTCTGGCCCTGAGGTTATCACAGATTAGAAGGCAAAAAATCCGCACTTGCGATTACATGTTTTCCGAGCTCATGCAGTCCTCTTGCACTGATAGGGCACAGCTGAATGCATGGAGGCATTCAGTGTTATTGGCTAGGAAAGCATTAAGTGAGCGTGAAGAGCAGAGGCAGGCGCGTGAAGAGCGGAGGCAGGAGGCGATGCTAAGGCTAATGGCGGAGCAAACAGACATGATGAAGCATCTGGTGCAGCTTCAGGAAAGCCAACAAGAGCACAGACCCCCGCTGCATCCATTGTACAACCGCCTGACCTCCTTCCCAAGTTCCATATTCTCCTCACCCAGATGTCCAAGAACGCGGGGGGAGAGGGGGAGATGCTCTGGGCACCCAGCCACTCCACTCCAGAGGATGGCCCAAGCAACAGAAGGCTGTCATTCAAACAGTTTGATTTTTAGTGTGGCTACAATAAGCAATGTGGCCTTGTCCTTCCCTCCTCCCCGACCTCACCCCACCCGGGCTACTTTGTCAGTTATCTCCCTTTTAAAAAAATTAATAAAGAAAGAATGCATGGTTTCAAAACAATAGTTACTTTATTTTGAAGGGGAGAGGGTGGTTGGCTTACAGGGAATTAAAATCAACAAAGGGGGCGAGTTTGCATCAAGGACAAATGCACACAATTGTCACACCGAAGCCTTGCCAGTCATGAAACTGGTTTTCAAAGCCTTTCTGATGCGCAGTGCACCTTGCTGTCCTATTCTAATCACCCTGGTGTCTGGCTGCTCAAAATCAGATGTCAGGCGATTTGCCTCAACCTCCCACCCTGCCATAAACGTCTCCCCCTTACTCTCACAGATATTATGGAGCACACAGCAAGCAGCAATAACAATGGGAATGTTGGTTGCACTGAGGTCTGACCTTAGTCAGCAAACAGCGCCAGTGAGCTTTTAAACATCCAAAGGCACATTCTAGCACCATTCTGCACTTGCTCAGCCTATAGTTGAACTGCTCCTTACTACTGTCCAGGCTGTCTGTGTAAGACTTCATGAGCCACGGGAGCAAGGGGTAGGCTGGGTCCCCAAGCATAACTATTGGCATTTCAACATCCCCAATGGTAATTTTTGGTCTGGGAAGTAAGTCCCTTCTTGCAGCTGCTCGAACAGCACAGAGTTCCTAAAGATGCAAGTGTCATGCACCTTTCCCAGCCATCCCATGTTGATGTCAGTGAAACATCCCTTGTGATCCACCCATGCTTGCAGCACCATTGAGAAGTACCTCTTGCGGTTTACGTACTGGTTGGCAAGGTGGTCCGGTGCCTAGATAGGGATATGCATTCCGTCTATCACCCCACCACATTTAGGAAAATCCATTGCAGCAAAGCCATCCACTATGACCTGCACATTTCCCAGAGTCACTACCCTTGGTAACAGAATGTCAATGATTGCATTGGCTACTTGAATCACAGCAGCCCCCACAGCAGACTTGCCCACTCCAAATTGATTCCCGACTGACTGGTAGCAGTCAGGCATAGCAAGCTTCCACAGGGCTATCGCCACTCGCTTCTCAACTGTCAGGGCAGCTCTCATCTTGGTATTCCTGCGCTTCAGGGCAGGGGAAAGCAACTCACAGAGTTCCAGGAAAGTAGCCTTAAGCATGCGAAAGTTTCACAGCCACTGTGAATCATTCCATACCTGCAACACTATGTGGTCCCACCAGTCTCTGCTTGTTTGCCAGGCCCAGAATCAGCGTTCCACCGTATCAACCGGCCCCACTGCCACCATGATGTCCCAATTGCCACAGCCCATGCTTTCAGGAATGTCTGTGTCCATGTCCTCATCAAAATTGTCCTCATGCTGGCGTCTCTTAGCCTGGTTCTGCATATACTCCAGGATAATGTGTGAAGTGTTTACAATGCTCACAACAGCAACGGTGTGCTGATCGGGCTCCATGCTTGCCATGATATGGCGTCTGCAGGAGAGCAGGAGAGCAGAGTTGCAGTGAAAACGGTGGATGATGATGGATGCCACAAGAATAGATATTTATACAGAAAGACGAGAGGACCTGCGAGATGGATTCATGGCACCAGGAGAGCAGGAGAGCAGAGTTGCAGAGGCAGCGGTGGATGATGACAACATGGAGAAATTTGCTATTGAGACTGAGTTCATTTACAAGAGCAGGAGAGCAGAGTTGCAGCAGAAGCGGTAGATGATGACGGTTAGCAGTCGTACCGCACCATCTGCTGACAGCAGCACCCAGGACACAATAGCAGCAGTGACGGTGAGCTGAGCAGGCTCCATGCTTGCCATGGTATGGTGTCTGCACGGAAAAAAGGCACGAAATGATTGTCTGACATTGCTTTCACGGAGGGAGGGACAACTGATGACGTGTACCCAAAACCACCCGCAACAGTGTTTTGCCCCATCAGGCATTGGGAGCTTAACCCAGAAATTCCAATGGAGATGGAGACTGCAGGAATTGTGGAATAGCTACCCACAGTGCACCTCTCTGTAAGTCGATGCTAGCCACAGTAGTGAGGACGCACTCCACCTAATTAATGTGCTTAGTGTGGACATACGCAATCGACTGTATAAAATCGATTTCTATAAAATTGACCTAATTTCGTAGTGTAGACATACCCACACAGAATCATAGAAGATTAGGGTTGGAAAAAATACTCTGATAAGATCCACTGTGTCACTCTCAGACCTGAGGCAGAGATAGAGACTTTTCTTCCCAGAAGCAATTGTCTATCTTTGGATACTCCAAAAATGGATTAGCACCAGCAGGATACCATATACATGAAAAATCAAATATTTTTGGAAAAGGGACCTGAATTGGGTGAAAAGCTCTTTGTTTTCGTTTTGCTTTATCCAACTTCGTACTCTGAATCTTTTATATAAGCAAAAATTAACACCATGTTTGGTACAGAAGACAATCCGTAAGCTTTGGTATCAGGCTGTTAAGTGCAATTATTGAATATGCCTCCCTTTGTGCTTTTGGAAGCGTTATGGCCATAGGGCTTGATATTCAGAGGCACTGACCACCTTCAACATTAGTTGAAGTCAATGGGTGCTGTGGTGCTCAACATCTCTGAAAATCAGTCCCCTAATCACTTCCTCTATCAGCACTTAGGTGCTACAGATGCGTAAACCTACTTATCCCCCAGTGCACCACTGGCTCTTAGAGCCAAAGTTTAGCTCTAAAATTACAGCATTTATTGTATCAGTACATAGCTGAGTGAATCAGCAGTCCCTGAATTAGAACATTAGCAGTCCCTTAGGTGGCTGTTATTGACTTTACTTAAAAGACAACCAAAGGAAAGAACAAAAGCAGAAGTTCAATGCACAGAACCAGGGGAGTACATTGCCTTTGCAAAACAGACAACTGGACATGGCATTTCTCATTACCAACATAAACATTACTTCAATCGGGTCCAAAGGTAAGTAATGTCTGGCACAGACAGTTTTGTGTAAATACAGCTAATAGAAACATGATTTATGTAGTTAAGGGCCAGGCTGTGATGCCCTTGCACTGAATAGAATCTTACACCATGAATAGTTCCCTTGAAGTTATTGGGGCTACTTGCAGAGTAGAGGACTAGTGTGAAGAGGGGAATCAGTTTGGCTCTAGGTGATTAAGCAAACTGAGGCCCAGATCTAGGAAGGTACATAAGCAGGTGTATAATGTTAACATGAGAGCAGTCCCACAGCAACATGGCTTGAAGTTATACCCACACTTTAGTATCATTCTCACTTGACACTTCAAGTAAGAAATAACCATTTCTAACAATTACTTGTGTGTTGAAAATTAGGTCTCTATTGCCTTGCAAATGGAGAAACCTCAAACTACAGTATCTAAAATCTATATTAAGCTGGAAATGGAAATGGAAATGGGATTTTCCACTGGGTTAGACACTGTCTGTACTCAGTCACACTCAATCATCATACAAGGCTGGTCTATTTTTAGGTTGAGCAACTACATTCCTACCCCACAGGCTCAGTTTAGGGGTGGACCGACTAGCAAATGAGCAGCGTTACACAGAATGTTAGCGATTACTAAACCTCCAGTTCCCTATTGTTGCTCAGGGTATGTCTACACTGGCAGAGTTACAGCGCCAGCAGTTACAGCACCGCTCAGAGAGCGCTGAAGGGAAACCGCTGTTGTGTGTTTACACTGACAGCTGCCTGCGCAATAGCGTGTTCACACTTGCGGCACTTGCAGTACTATTCGGGGCGGTGCACTCTGGGCAGCTATCCCACAGAGCAGCTCTTCCTCTTCTGCCGCTAAGAGTTGTGGGAAGGTGGAGTGGGTCGCAGGGCATCCTGGGTTCTGTCCCAAGCCCCATGATGCATTGCTTCTGATCCCAGCAATCCCTGTACTTCTGTCCGCATTTGGCGCCATCTTTCAACGGTTTGTGTACTGTGCATTCTGCCTCTTCGGTCTGCAAGAATTAATCCCGCACTGTTGACCAATATGCTGTCCACTGTGTCTAACATGTCACGAGTGGCAGTGGAGTTATTCCTAAACTACAAAGGCAAAAGGAATGTGACATTAATCTTGCTATGCATAGTAGCTGTGACATGAGATTGCTTGTGGCATTCACGGAAGTGCTGACCACAGTGAAATGCCACTTTTGGGCTTGAGAAACAAGCACTGAGTGGTGGGATCACACTGACATGCATGTATGGGATGATGAGCAGTGCGTGAAGAACTTTCAGAGAAGGAAAGCCACATTCATGGGACTGTGTGATGAGCTCTCCCCAGCCCCGCAGCGCAAGGACACGAGAATGAGAGCTGCCCTATCATAGGAGAAGCACATGGTGATTACACTGTGGAAGCTGGCTACTCCAGACTGCTACCAATTGGTCACTAACCAGTTTGGAGTGGAAAAGTCGACTGTTGGACTTATGTTGACAGAAGTGTGCAGGGGCATTAATCGCATCCTGCTCCGAAAGACCGTGACTCTGGGCAACGTGTGTGACATTGTGGATGGCTTTGCACAAATGGGCCTCCCTGACTGTGGAGGGTGATAGATGGGACGCATATTTCAATTCTGGCACCAGATCACCTAGCCACTGAGTACAATAACTGGGGTGGGACGATGGTGGTGCAGGGGTGGGAAAAGGCAGGGCGTGCAGGGGCCACAGAGGCAGGAGCTGTGGGGGACCACTTTGGGGGGCCCCACAGGCCCAGAGCGGCCCAGGGAATTAGCGGGGGGCCTGGTACCGGCAGCAGGAAATAGGACGACCCGGACCCAGCCCACTCCACTACCCTGCCCCAGCCGTGTCGCTCAGGGGAGGGGGTTTGGGGGAAGGCATCTGCCCCCCACCCCGCACTCACCGGCGGCGGGAAGCAGAGCAACACAGCAGGGAGCCAGTGTAATGGAGCAGGCTGAGGCTGGGTTGTTCTGCTTCCCGCCACCGCTGGTGAGTGCAGGGGTAGGCCTGACTCCTGCTGCCATCACCAGGCCCACCCTGGGCTGCATCTGTTGCTGGGGGAGAGGGCTTAGGGCATCCCCCTAGGAACTCACAGGAGGGCCAGCTAGGGGATGGGGCTGGTTGCTGGTGCATATGAAATATGCAGCTGCGTAGGACGCCATGAAATTTGGGGTAATTTGGTGCCCCAAATTTCGTGGTGCCCTACGCAGCTGCATATTCTGCGTATGCCTAAAGACGGCCCTGCTGACAGCTCATGGGTGCAGCACTGGAGCAGCGGTTTGCCTCCCACGCCTTGTGATATGCGTTCCGCAGCTCCTTCACTTGGACCCTGCACTGCAGTGTGTCCCAGTCATGGCCTCTTTCTGTCATGCATCGTGAAATCTGCCATAGGTATCATAATTCTGACAGCTGGAGCTCAGCTGGGACTGCACAGCCTCCTCTCCCCAAATGCCGATGAAGTCCAGCAGCTCCAAGCGGGGGATCGCCTGGTGCGTGGAGCAGGCCTGGCCACCTGGATAGATGCGCTGAGATTACTGAACGCATCACTAAGCAAACAAGAAGGGGACTTTCAAAATTCCCAAGGATGTATGGGGTGAGGCTCACGGTGGATCACCTGAGGGCAGGGCAGTAGAGTCCAAACCAATAACCAGAGAGGCGAGAACAGGCATTGTGGGACATCTCCCAGAGGCCAATCACAGCACTGTAATCGACCAGGGTGTCTACACTGGCACCGTGGCGCTGTAGTCCCGGCGCAGAAAGTTGTACGTCTCTCGTAGGGATGGGTTTTTTATAGCACTGCAACTGTGCAGTTTCTGGGCACTAAATGGCTTGGCAGCATCTACACCTCAGGAGTTATACCACAGAAAGCTGCTTTACTGCGCAGAAACTTTCCAGTGTAAACAAGGCCTCAGTTATTGAAGAGAAAAGACTTCACACTCTGGATCGCACCACTATTTGTGTAACACATGCTATTAAACAGCTGTGCCTGAAACAGGATCTAGTCTGGGGTTTAACTTTTTTCTGTACACTTCCCAGACTTGCCACTTAGTGCGATGGGGCAAGGTTAAATTTACACCACATGGACTTGATTCACCTCTTCAGATTCAGAATATGTAATTTGTTTGTTCCTTTACTTGGGAGACAGCTCCACTCTACTGGAAAACAGACCACTTAATTAGGGACTTGATCCAAAAGCCAATGAAGTCATTCGGCATCTTTTCATTTACTTTGGTTGGTTCCGGCAGTGGATTATATGATTCAAACAGAGGAAGATTCAGAATACAATACATACTACTGTAATGAAATGGCTAGCCCCTCTGCTGTCTTATAGGGTTGCCAGGTGTCCGGTTTTCTACCAGAACATCCAGTTGAAAAGGGACCCTAGCAGCTCCAGTTAGCACAGCTGACTGGACCTTTAAAAGTGCTGCCCCTGTCCTGTGTGCCAGCTCTGCAGCTCCCATTGGCCAGGAACAGCAACCAATGGGAGCTGCTGAGGCAGCGCCTGCAGGTGGAGGCACGTGCACAGTGCAGAGCTGCCTGACCACTCCTATGCCTAGGAGTTGAGGGACATGTTGCTGCTTCCTGGGAGCCCACCAAGGTAAGCACTGCCCAGAGTCCACACCCCTTCCCACACCCCAACTCTCTGCTATAGCCTGGATCCCCCTCCCACACCCAAACTCCTTCCCAGAACCCTCACCCCACACCCCCTCCTGCACCTAACTCGTGCCCCTCCCACACCCAAACTCATGCCTGAAGCCTGCACCCTCCTGCATCCCAACCCCCTGCCCCAGCCCAGTGAAAATGAGTGAGTGAATGAGGCTGGGGGAGAGCAAGCGATAGAGGGGGATGGAGTGAGCGGGGGCAGGGACCCAGAGAAGGGGCAGGGCCTCAGAGGAGGGGCGGGGCAGGGGCAAGGGTGTTCAGTTTTCTGCAATTAGAAAGTTGGCAACCCTAACTGCCTCGGGAGTAGTATCAGAGCTGCTCAGCTGTGTGCCACCAGCCCTATATTGCTGATAGCGAAGGAGATTCAGTTTTAGTTCAAGCAGTAAGGTCCTGTACTTTTGGAACATGAGGATCTGAATTCTATCCTTACTTCTGCGGTGAGGGTCAGTGTGTGAAGCAAACTAACAGCCATGCCACCTGCGAAGTTCCTAGATGGCTCTGCTAAATAATGTAAAAACTTATGGGAAAGGAACATTTTAAATTGTTGTTGTTTAAATTAGAATGGCCATGTAATGGCAGCATTGCCCCACAAATGCCTGAGTTTATGTGATGGATCTCATATTCTGGCATTTGTGTACAGGTTGCTTCAGATCAGGATAGAGGTGAAGCGGCGGCAGACCTGGAGGTAGGAGCACCTGGGACTTTAGTAAACTTCACACATAGCATTTTTACTTCCGCAGTCTAGGATTGTGTCTCAAGCCAATTCTCTCCTCCTCTCACAAGATGGCTGCCCGTCTAGTTACTACTGGTGGTGGCGGTGTGACATTTGACCCTTGGTTGGAGTCATGGGATCCTGCCAACTGCATTAAAATGCAGTACTGCCTGAAGTAACTATAAACATAACAATTACTTGGGTGATTTCCGCCTTTAGGAAGCGAATTGTTACTTTAATGACTAAAATCAGGTTTATTTTGCAGATTTCTATTCCCTAACTGCCAAGTTCCGTTGATCTCAATGGAGTCTCCCAGGTGTCACTGAGGCATTGCTACAGGGTTGTAACATTTTTATAAATGGGCTAATTTGCTGGCTGATCCTTTATCACTGGTGACAATGGGCAAGAAGAGCCCAGCTTGATTCTCAGATTCTAGGTTAAATTTGAAGGTTTGGAAATTTGTATTGGGAGAGGGGTTACTGCTTTTTCTTGTTAACTGAGTACATGGAAATGGCTGAGAAACAAACCTGGAAGGCCATACAGTTTCACAGTAACTCATCAGAGTAGAAATACAGTTTAAGGTTGCTGTCAATAGTGCTTTGTAATGACTATGTTGGAAAGGAGTGCTGAAGATGTGTGTGATGTGTACTAATCCCCAGGGAACTACATGACCCACTTCTAGGATACAACTTTCCCCCTGGCTTTAGAGAGGTGACCAAATTCAGTCCTGGGGTAATTCCATTGAAATTAAGTGTTGAGTTTGGCCTAGGGTCTCCTGAGGTTGGCTGCAAACTACAGCTACAAGAACTAGTTATGGATCATATTCTTGGAACTTAGGCAAAGTTTTAGTTCAAATTCATGAGGTAAAATATGCATACTGACATCAGCTGACTTTCCTGGAATTTTCCTCCAAGTTAGGCACTTTCCACCACAAATCTGCATAGCATCTTTGGTCTCAAGGTGTCTTGAAATAATACGTTAGATACAAGTGTGGCATTAACATGTGTGAGCATGGGACTAGTCTGCCTATAAGGACTTTGCCATCTCTAATTTCTATCTTGTAAAAAAACACCCACAAATTTCTAGAGTTTTAAACTCTGTTTCTTGTTCTGTGTTATTTCTTGTGCACATGTAGGAGAAATGAAACATTAGAACGTCAGAAGCCTGCTTGTTCACATTACACACCACATCACTCCACGATCTCATTTCCCATACACTTATATGATAATGATTGCCATTCAAAAATATTTCCCTTGGGAAATGAGTGGTCGAGATAAACATGCTGGATAATGGAAGGTGATAAGACATTGTCCCACATATAAAGGTCGCTTATTTCTCCCACAAAGCTTTGGGCCTGGTCAAAGCTGCCCAATAAAGTGTCTGGATCTTGCCCCAACATGACAATGCCCTGTGATTGGATCCTATGCCCTGGTCTCAACACTTTTCTTTGGCTCCTTTACCTTTTACCCAAAGGGCTGTGAGACCGGATTTGAAGTCCCAGGTCACACACACATATGGTTCCCAAAGGTGTTGAGTGTTGGGAGAGTAAAGTGCACCCAAGGACTACTCAGGTACAAGCTGAAAGTGCCATTAAACTCTTGCCACACATTAAGTTCATCATGGTCCTTGGTGCGGCAGGTGAAAAGAATGATTTCCCGATTGGCTGGTAACTCTGAGGCCACCTTCATATAAAGTGTAAATGCTCCAAGACTAAAGGGCAGATCTGGAGACAGGACAACATAGCTAGTGTCTGTTTCCTCTAGGAAAATAAAGGCTTTTTCAAGGAGATCTAGGACAGAAATCATAGCTAGTTATAATCACACCCATCCTAGAGCAACTGTAATTCTCTCATCACTTGACTCTCTGTGAGGAATGAATGGGTTTGAGTCAGAATAGGATCAGGAAAGAAGACAGGATGTAGCTTAGGCAAAAGTAATAAAGAATCTTCCACAAACATGTGTCCATCTTTCAAACCAAGTGTGTGATAACAGTTGAAGAGAATGAAATTCATTCTTCAGTGTGAGATTTCATTCACTTGCCTTCACAGTACTTGTGCTGAACGTTAGAGTGGTTTGGATAATTATTGCCAAATGGGGAGTCACACCGGGGAGGGTTGTGTGATCATGCTCAGTTGTAATAAGTGATGAGAGAACCTTGATGTGTTCTGTGGTGGTTTGACTTTGATGAGATCACCCATTCAAAAAGGTACTCACAAGTATCTTAGGGAGAAGAAGGAGAAAGTCCAGAGCTCTCTCTTGTTTTTTACTGAGATTGTATACTCCTTGGGGCAGAGAGCATCTTTTTGTTCTGTGTTTGTACAGCGTCCAGCACAATGGGACATTGGTCCATGATGGGCCTTTTAGTCACTACAGTAATATGAATCAATGTTGGTAGCCTTTTGGATGAGGAAATTTATTCCTTAAAAATGGATTGAAACAATCAAGTTTTTTCATATAAGCCCCCCCAAAATCACATTTTTCTATGAAAATTGTTTAACTACTAACACTTCAGGTTTCTTGCACTGCAAAAGACTACAGGAAAGAATATTTTTTGTTTTCTATACTTCCCTTTTTCTACTTTGTGCATTTGACACACTTTGTATATTATTAGGCTAGAGGATGGGTGGAACCTGTCTAACATGTGGGTCTGATAGCTGCCTTTCATCTGGGATAATGTTAGCAGTTAAGCTACTTTTTGGAGTAAGATAACTGAAACAAGAGGTTTCAGAGTAGCAGCCATGTTAGTCTGTATTCGCAAAAAGAAAAGGAGTACTTGTGGCACCTTAGAGACTAACAAATTTATTAGAGCATAAGCTTCCGTGAGCTACAGCTCACTTCATCGGATGCATTTTTTTTTTGAAGTGAGCTGTAGCTCATGAAAGCTTATGCTCTAATAAATTTGTTAGTCTCTAAGGTGCCACAAGTACTCCTTTTCTTTTTTTGAAACAAGAGGGACCACTGACCAAACCACAGAACACATGCAAGGCTGGTCAGAAGTTGAGCTATGTGGTTGAAGGGGTTTCACTGGTGACTGAATGCCAATGCAGCTGGCTGGCTGTTGTTTGGTGGAAGTGTGCTTGTCTGTGGGCAGAAGCAGCCAGAAGCAGAAGGAGGCAGAGAAGGCAACAGAAGCAGAAAGCCAAAGAGACAGCAAGTGGAGCACATCTAACAAGGCCCAGAGAGAAAGACTATAGGGAGAACTTTTTGGGCAGAAGTGCTGGCTGGAAACAGGTTTGGAACCGAGAGCAAGGCAACTGCCTCCTGCTATTTATTTCCTACTGTGTTCTGGGAACAGGACTTTGTGCACATTGCTTGTGAATAAACAGGATTGCTTCAAGGAAATACCTGACTCTATAATGAATTTCTTTTCCTAATGTCACCAAGGGAAGGAGGTGGATAGGGGGCAAGGGAGAGAGGAGCAAGTGGGGGGCAGAACCTTGAGGGAAGAGGCAGAGCAGAGGGCGGGGCCTTGGGAAAAGGGGCAGGGCAATGGTGGAGCCTCAAGGGAAGAGGCAGAGCAGGGATGGGGTTTCAGGGGGAAGAGGCAGGGCAGGGGGTGGGGCAGAGGGGGTCCAGCTGTCAGCATTTTGAAAGTTGGCAACCCTATGTTTTTATGATGGAAAAACTGTAGGCCACAAGTTGAGTTTGTTTGTTAAATGGACATAGTCAATTTGAAAATTCACATATTTGTCTGAAATTGTGTGTTACTTTAGTAACAAGAAACACGTAAAATTATCCCCTTTCCCCCCAGTTTGTTTATACTGGGCTTGGTGTAGCACTATTTAAGTCGAGGAGAGTTTTGTCACTGACTTCAGTGAGAGTAAGCACAGGCCCCTTATACATTTGACAGCATTTTGTGTATAGTTAGTTTCAGACTTCCTTTATAGATTCAGTTAGTCAGTTTCTCCCTTTCTGGAAAAACATCTAAAACATCTGTAAACCAACAGAGAAGCAGAAAAAAAATATAAAGTAATAAAGGGCTGTCTTTCAGAAACTGGAGTACTGTATTTTAAAAGGAGTATGTTAACAAAAGATCAAGTCGACTGTCCCTTTTAGGGAGTGTAGAGAGGGGGGTGAAAGAAAATTAAACAAACAAAAATCCCCCAAAGCAGAAACCAAAACTAGAACCCAAGAATAAGGCACAAAAAAACAAAGGAAGGCAAGGAAAAAGTTGGAAGGAAACAGAGAAAGAAAAAGAGACAAACTATTCTTTAAAAATGTAAGAAAACATTCATACCAATTGTTTACACAGTTCCAGGCATCTCACAAACTTTGTTTACCATCTCAGTGGTTACAGTCAAATTGGAGACTTCACTCACAAATCTCATCAAAACTCTCTTTGCAGCAGAAAAGGCTTTCCCCCAGAAGTCCCTTCTCTTTTGAGTGACATAAATTGAACGTTGCTGGTGTGTGTCCAATACACCACACACTTGAGTATATCTAATTCCAATGATCAGAAAGCAGTGGTGCATATACATACACCTATGTAGATCTGATTCTTTCCAGCAAACGGTAGCCATGTATCTGAACACAAGCCAGTGCATTCCACCGATGCAATGCTCTACTCCTACACCTAATATTATCCTTTCCTACCCGCAGTTTGTTTACATTGGGCTTAGACCTTCACCATTGAAGTCAAGGAGAGTTTTGCCTTAAATGAGACTTAAATGAGAGTAAGTACAGGCCCCTTGTACATTTGACAACATTTTATGTACAGTTAGTTTCAGTGCTCATTTATAGATTCAGTTAGTCAGTTTCTCCCTTGCTGGAAAAACATCTACCAACATCTGTAAACATCAGTAGGGAAGCGGAAAAAAATCAAGTAGGAAAGGGTTGTCTCAGAAACTGGAATACTGAAAAGGAGTATGTTAACAAAAATCAAGTTGACTGTCCCTTTTAGGGGATGTAGAGAGGGCAGAGGGGTATACAAAAATTAAACAAACAAATAAAAATCTCCCAAAGTAGAAACCAAAACTAGAACCCAAGAGTTAGGCACAAAAAAGAAAGAAAGGCAAGGAAAAATATGGAAGGAAACAGAGAAAAAAAGAGAGACAAACTGTTCTTTAAAAATGTAGGACAACATTCATACCAGTTGTTTATACAGTTCCAGGCATCTCATAAACTGTTTACCATCTCAGCGGGCACAGTCAGATTGGAGACTTCACTCCCTAAAACTCTCTTTGCAGCAGATAAGGCTTTTCCCCAGAAGTCTCTTCTCTTCAGTGACATACATGTAGCATTGCTGGTGTATATCCAATACATCACACACTTACGTATGTCTTATTCCATAGATCAGAAAGCAGTGGTGCGTATACACACATCCATGTAGATCTGAGTCTCTCCAGTAAAAGGCAGCCATGTATCTGAACAGAAGCCAATGCATTCCACTGGGGCATTTTCCACTCAGGTAATCACTGGATGGAGACCCATCAATGGCATTGCCAGGGTTTCCATATTCGTTAAAGGTGCTGGACTGGGATGCTACACCTTCAAGTGCCACATTAGAAACTGCAGGAAATAATCAGGAATGCCCTGCTTTACTGCAGGCGAGCTTAAACTTTCAAATGATAAACCCCATTTGCACTGGCAGAGAGGACCTGGGAAGGGTTTCTTATGGGAGCATTTCCGCAGATAAATTTTAGATAGGAGAAGGTCTTGCTGGTAGGGGAGGGTACCAGGGGCACTATTTCAGATTCTGGTGTGTTTTTGTGGGGGCAACTTTAACCTTGGTTCCAGGGGCTACTTAGGTATTTGAAAATTCTGTTTTTTAGGCAGATAACTTAGCAATTAGCTGATAGGACCACTGTATCTAATTCCCATATAAGAGAAAGAAAATTAAATAAATCTTAGACCCATTCAACTCTAATACTAATATGTTTTAACATCTTGTGGCAAGTCACTTAAGGGACACCGGTTAGGTTTAAAATTTTAATGTATATTCTTACTTTGTTACTAACTCCACAGAGAGACACGGTCAGGACTCTTGGGTTCTATCTCAGCTCTGGGAGGGGAGTGGGGTCTACAGCAGGGACAGATACATCTGGGTTCCATATACAAAGATTAAAATGGCCATACTGGGTAAGACCAATAGTCCATCTAGCCCAGTATCCTGTCTTCCCACAGTGGTCGATACCAGGTGTTTCAGAGGGAATGAACAGAACAGGGCAATCATCATATGATTCATTCCATCGCCCACTCCCAGCTTGTGGCAAAGAGAGGCTTGGAACACTCAGACCATGATGTTGGATCTCCGCCCACCGTGGCTAATAGCCATTGATGGACCTGTTCTCTATGAACTTATCTAGGTCTTATTGGATCCTGGTTATAGTTTTGGCCTTCACAACATCCTCTGGTACAGAATTCCACAAGTTGACTGTGAAGAAATACTTTCTTATGTTTGTTTTAAATCTGCTGTAAGGTGTAAATCCACCTTCTTTCAATGGGTCAGTTGTATAGCTGATGGTCCTTAATGGGCCATCAAGCAGGCTAGGCAGAGCTGACACTACCTTGTCTGGGGTATCACCCAGAAGCATAGCACAAGTTTGAAATACAGACAGTATAGAGCCAATATTCATAATGTCAACTACGAAAATGATACACATATACAGATAGCATAATCATAACCAGAAAACCATAACCTTGTCTTAGACACCTTATTTGACTCCCTTTATACAAGATTTGGTGCCGCTACAGGACTTTGGTTGCAACAATGATCTGTACGGTCCCAGTTCATGTCAAATTGCCACAGCAGTTATAATTTATGGCTGGAGCTCGACAGGAATCCTGCTGGCAGAGGCTGCCTGAGAGATTCATTGAACCAGCACATCTCTTGAGATTCTAGGGCAGGGTCCCTTCCTGGACAGTTCCACCCCCTGTCTGGGCTGGGTTGTTTGCTGCTCGGCCCTCTTATCAGAAAAGAGATTACAAGCACCTGGTACCACTGCACTTTGATCTCTTTCCAGGCCCCCAGCTTGTGTTCTGCTGGCAGAACTCTGGGCAGCAAATCAAACTCCTTACTTCATGGCATTAGTTTAGAAATTGATTGACTTAATCCTAATATCCTTTACTCAGATTGTGCTCATCTTTTACTCTGCCTCTAAACAGGCAAACTCCCACAAAAGTCAATGGTAGTTTGACTAAGCATGGACTAAAAACTGAATAAGGACTCAGGGTTTGGCTTGGGGCCAGTACTTTGCCTCTCTGGGACTCACTTTATTTAAAAGGGCCAGATTTTGCACTTTGATGCATATATGACTCCCATTATCTGCAAGAGGAGCCAAACAAGTGTCAGAGGATAGAATGTTTCTCTCATTCACTGTTCTGACATCCTAGTCTTTAGGCTTAACTGCTGCTATATGCAGCCACTACCTGTGTCTTTCATGGCCATTTCTCCGCTCACAATCTCTGCTTCTATTTGTCTTTTCCTTTTTCTCAAGGTCTTTCCACACCCTTTTGACAGATTCTTGGAGTTCACTAGTCAGAGGCTAGTTAACTGCCTTAGCCTGTTTCAGGTAGTATTTGTATGAGTCTGGGGCAAGATGACTGGAAAAAGAATGGAAACAGAGAGGCCAATGGCCCCTTGGGTTATATGTTCAGAGCACAGCACACATCCTGGAATGTTTTCAAGGGTAAATAATGGAATGCTCACTAAATGCAGATTTTCTTCTCTGTCTCATGCTTGGCTTCTTAAACAATTAACACTCCCCCGCCTCCCAGCACTTAGCCATTTTCATTTCTTTTGGAACCAGGACAGTCTTTCTGATCCATTGATCAGATACGCGAACACACTCATTGTGTTTTCCCAATCCAGCGCTCCATCTTCCAGTAAGAGATAATGGAGCATACCAGCCATTTACAGTCATTGCCATTTAGACAGTCCTTAACACTGCAAAGGACATTCAATGAGTCATCCACTCCATCCCACTGGCTTTGTGAGAAGTTTGAGCTCGAAATACTTGATTAACCTTCCTGGGCCTTGCCAGTTTTCTGGACCTGATTAAGAATAGGCACTGCAGGAATTTTCCTGAACTATTAGATTAATCTAGTGAAGGGAACAAAACAGCAGAGTTTAAAATAAGCCAGGAACAGAATCCAGGATCTGTGTGTTGAAAATTTTTGATTTTGGCCATTTTGTTTTGTCATTGTCTTTTACCCTCCATCTTGGTGCACTATCTCTATGTTTGGTTTGGCGCCCTTTTTGGGGTGTCTATATGTTGATTGGTTAATGTTTCTGTAATCCTGCCCAGCAACTGTGCAGAGGTGGGAAAACTCAAATGTAAAGAGCGTGAAAGGGTCATGTGATCCTAAAAGATCTTCCTGGCAACTGGACTTAATATAGGGGACTGACATAGAGTAACAAATTGCTGTCTGCTCAGGAGGCAGCCCATGTTCCTGCGTTTGGGTCGCGCAGTTCTTCAGGACAACATCAAAATCACCAACCTGCAATCCATCTGGTGATGGTTACCTGCTTCAACATCTGCCGTTCCTGATCCCTTGGTGGCATGGTCCCTGAAGGCTCCCTAATCCCGGTTCCCTTTGCCTATGAGAGAAAGACAGAAGTAAGCTGACCCATCCAGCCTATGGTCATCTAATTGTAACATTGAGTTTATTTGTTTGGTAGCCCATTTATGTTAGTTAGGTCCAGGCTTCACACCCATTGTGTTTGGTAAACCACCAAGCTGTTTATATCTGTTTCATATCTGTTTCACCTTCCTTGTTAATAAATCCTTTCTTAATTCACCCTTCTAAATGGTTTAAGTATTCTGTTTTACTGCAACTATAGGTGATAGACCCTAATTTGGGGAAACCAAACTTGTTTTGAAAGCAGGGGTCCTTAAATGTCTCCCTTTTAGTTTTCTTTTGGTAACACGAGGGTTAATCTGGCACAAATGCATCTGAAACCTAGGGTCAGATTCCCTAGTACACTGTGGTCACATTGTGCTGCACTGCTGGCAGAATCTGGCTTTAAGGCTGGTGGTATCTGGCCCAGGGCACACTCACCCTAGTGTAAGGCAATCCTTCAGGAGCCTAGAGCTATTATAGCAGCTCTTCAGCCATGTGCACTGCCTTCTGCCAGCCTAAGAGGGAAAAATGGGCATGGCCAGGACAGCCTTTCCCTACCACTGATTCCCAGCTATGGTCTCTGGTGGATGTTTTCAGCCCAATATAAGATAGAGCAGTCCTGAGGCTACCCTGCCTTGGCACAGGGGGATGAGGTGTGACCCGGGATGCCTGGGTTAACCTGCACTGAAAATACCAAGATCAGGCCAGGCTGCAAAAAGGAGAGCAGATTCTCCCAAAACTGGTGGTTAACACTGAAGTTAGACTTGACAACCAGTCACAAACTGTGCTCCTGATCCCCCACACTGGTTATCAAGAAGCTGAAGAAAGAAAATCACACCACCCCCTTTACTGCATTTCAGTACTCTGACTCCCAGTCAGCACATGAGTCCAGTACAGTGAGAAGTTATTTAAAACTCTGCCAAAGGGTCAGCCACATTACCAGGCCAATATTAGTTTGGATCTTACCCAAAATATCACACTGCTAGCCAAACCTTTAGTATCTAAAACTAAAGGTTTATTATAAAAAACAAAGAAAGAACAAAAAGAGAGCTGTTAAATAGTAAAGCAATCAGATACATACAGAGACTTCAAAGTTCATATATCAGATTCTTAGCAGTGTTGGTGAGTTTGCTGGTTTGAAAGTTCCTCTGGAACACATCCACAGCTTGGATGGGTCTTCAGTCCTTTGTTCAGAGTTTCAGTTTGTAGAAAAGTTACTCCAGAGGTAAGAAGCAGGATCACCGTCCCCCTGTATGATTAACGAGGGGGTAGGGCAGACCTAGGAGAGAAGACCTTAAAAGACATAGACTCAGCGACCAAGGGGAGCTAGCAAACAGGGGACCTCAAACAGGGCAGTTTGAGAAGGAGTTTGTGGGAGGGAGACGTAATATAATCACTATGGTTAGGAAGGGCCGCATCGGCAGTGCCAAACAGCAGCTCCTGTCTCCTCCACCTGCACCTGTATCCAGACAGACAACCTAACCATGGATGCCTCTACCCAGATCCTGGTGTGGATTTGCAGAGACAAATTTCTCACTCACAGAAAGCCAGGCTGGGGGGACCATCCAGTGTGAAAGGTGCCTGCTGGTGGAATCTCTCAGGAAGCAGGTGGGAGAGCTACAGGAGGAAGTGGCTAGGCTGAGGAGCATCTGTGCCCCAAGGAATTCCTTGAGAGTATTCATATGGAGACATCCAAGGCCGAGAAAGCTATCCAGCTACAGAGAACTGCTGTCACACCACTGAGGAAAGAGGCTATGGCTTTGTCACAGGGAGGACACTGGCTGCTGGTTACTTCTGGCAGCAGGCAGTGCTCCGCCCTACTCCCAACCCACCCACCATGGTGATGGAAAACTGTTATGCTGCCCCAGCAATGAGCGATGAGGAATCACCCCCAAAGGTTGAAGGGGAGAAGCCATGTACCCCCAAGGCTGGGAGTATCTCAGCCACTACTCCCAGGAGGAAACATTGGGTAGTGGTGGTTGATGACTCTCTTCTGAGGGGGATGGAGGCACCCATCTGTTGCCCTGACATGGCATCCCGGGAGTTATGCTGCCTGCCAGGAGCCCATATTACAGAGGGATTGTCAAGGATCATCCGGCCCTCTGACTACTACTCCATGCTACTCATCCATGTGGGCACTAATGATACTGTGAGGTATGACTCTCAGCAGATCAGAAGTGACTACAGGGCTCTGGGAGTAAGGGTGAAGGAGTTGGGAGCTCAGGTGGTATTCTCTTTGATCCTTCTGGTCAAGGGTAGGGGCCCAGGCAGAGACAGATGCATCCTGGAGGTGAATGCCTGGCTGCTAGGATGGTGTTGCCAGGAGGGCTTCGGCTTCCTTGACCACAAGATGCTGTTCTGGGAAGAAGGAGAGAGGGGGTCCACCTATCGAGGAAGGGGAAGAGCATATCTGAATACAGACTGGCTAACCTAGTGAGGAGGGCTTTCATAGATACTAAGGTCAGAAGGGACCATTCTGATCATCTAGTCCAACCTCCTGCACAACACCGGCCACAGAATCTTACCCACCCACTCCTACGAAAAACCTCACCTATGTCTGAGCTATTGAAGTCCTCAAATCATGGTTTAAAGACTTCAAGGAGCAGAGAATCCTCCCTCAAGTGACCCATGCCCCCTGCTACAGAGGAAGGCGAAAAACCTCCAGGGCCTCTTCCAGTCTGCCCTGGAGAAAAATTCCTTCCCGACCCCAAATATAGTGATCAGCTAAACCATGAGCATATGGGCAAGATTCACCAGCCAGATACTACAGAAAATTCTTTCCTGGGTAACTCAGATCCCATCCATCGAATATCCCATCACAGGGCATTAGGCCTATTTACCACGAATATTTAAAGATCAATTAATTACCAAAATCACAGTATCCCATCATACCATCTCCTCCATAAACTTATCGAGTAGAATCTTAAAGCCAGATAGATCTTTTGCCCCCACTGCTTCCCTTGGAAGGCTATTCCAAACTTCACTCCTCTGATGGTTAGAAACCTTCGTCTAATTTCAAGTCTAAACTTCCTGGTGGCCAGTTTATATCCATTTGTTCTTGTGTCCACATTGGTGCTGAGCTGAAATAATTCCTCTCTCTTTCTGGTATTTATCCCTCTGATATATTTATAGAGAGCAATCATATCTCCCCTCAACCTTCTTTTAGTTAGGCTAAACAAGCCAAGCTCCTTGAGTCTCCTTTCATAAGACAAATTTTCCATTCCTTGAATCATCCTAGTAGCCCTTCTCTGTACCTGTTCCAATTTGAATTCATCCTTTTTAAACAGGGAGACCAGAACTGCACACAGTATTCCAGGTGAGGTCTCACCAGTGCCTTGTATAATGGTATTAAAACCTCCTTATCCCTACTGGAAATACCTCTCCTGATGCATCCCAAAACCGCATTAGCTTTAAATTAGGTTCGAAAGGGGCAAGTGACCAAAGCTCACAGGTAAGTCAAAAACATGGAGACCTGGGAGAAGGGTTGGAATTTGGAGGGAGCATGGGCTGTTATAGCAGGAGAGATAAGATAGAACTGAGGGGCGGGAGTCAAATCAGTATCTTATGTGTCTGTATAGTAATGCGGGAAGTATGGGGAATAAGCAGGAAAAACTCGAAATGCTAGTAAATAAATACAACTATGACATAGTTGGCATTACAGATAATACACCTGACTGGAATATTGGTATATTGGCTCAGGAAGGACAGTCAGGGAACCTAGGGAGGAGGCTTTGCCTTGTATATTAAAAATGTATGTACTTGGACTGAGGTTGAGATGGAAATAGGAGACAGACTTGTTGAAAGTCTCTGGGTAAGGATAAAAGGGGTAAAAAACAAGGGTGATGTTCTGGCAGGGGTCTACTACAGACCACCTAACCAGGAAGAAGAGGTGGATGATGCTTTTTTTAAACAATTAATAAAATCATCCAAAGCACAGAACTGGGTGGTGATGGGGAACTTCTACTCCTCAGACATCTGTTGGAAAATAATCCAACAAGTTTTTGGAAAAAACTATTCTACTGATAATCAGGATGGCCCATGTCCAACAGTTGACTCCCTGGTCACTCGATTACAGACCTAAAAGTCACAATACTACAACAAAAAACCTTCAAAAACGGACTCCAAAGCGAAACTGCTGAATTGGAATTAATTTGCAAACTGGACACCATTAAATTAGCTTGAATAAAGACTGGGAGTGGATGGGTCATTACACAAAGTAAAACTATTTCCCCATGCTTATTTTTCCCCCCTACTGTTACTCACATCTTCTTGTCAACTGTTGGAAATGGGCCATCCTGATTATCACTACAAAACTTTTTTTTTTGTCCTGCTGATAATAGCTCACTTTAACTGATTACTCTCGTTATAGTTGGTATGGCAACACCCATTTTTTCATGTTCTCTGTGTATATCTATATCTTCCTACTGTATTTTCCACCACATGCATCTGATGAAGTGGGTTTTAGCCCATGAACGCTTATTCTCAAATACATTTGTTAGTCTCTAAGGTGCCACAAGTACTCCTCATTCATTTTGCTGATACAGACTAACATGGCTACCACTCTGATACCGTTCCCAGAAAGTAGTTATCAGTGGTTCACAGTCATGCTGGAAGGGCATAATGAGTGGGGTCCTGCAGGGATCAGTTCTGTGTCCGGTTCTGTTCAATATCTTCATCAATGATTTAGATAATGGCATAGAGACTACACTTATAAAGTTTGAGGACGATACCAAACTGAAAGGGGTTGCAAGTGCTTTGGAGGATAGGATTATAATTCAAAATGATCTGGACAAACTGGAGAAATGGTCTGAAGTAAATGGGATGAAATTCAATAAGGATAAATGCAAAGTATTCCACTTAGGAAGGAGCAATCAGTTGCACACATACAAAATGGGAAATGACTGCCTAAGAAGGAGTACTGAGGAAAGAGATCTGGGGGTCATAGTGGACCACAAGCTAAATATGAGTCAATAGTGTAACACTGTTGAAAAAAAAGCGAATATCATTCTGGGATGTATTAGCAGGAGTGTTGTAAGCAAGACATGAGGAGTAAGTCTTCCACTCTACTCTGTGCTGATTAGGTCTCTACTGTAGTATTGTGTCCAGTTCTGGGTGCCGCATTTCAGGAAAGATGTGGACAAAGTGGAGAAAGTCCAGAGAAGAGCAACAAAAATTATTAAAGGTCTAGAAAACATGACCTATGAGGGAAGATTGAAAGAATTGGGCTTGTTTAGTCTGAAGAAGAGAAGACTGAGAGGAGACATGATAACAGTTTTCAAGTACATAAAAAGTTGTTACAAGGAGGAGGGGGAAAAATTGTTGTTCTTAACCTCTGAGGCTAGGACAAGAAGCAGTGGGCTTAAATTGTAGCAAGGGAGGTTTAGGTTGGACATTAGGAAAAACTTCCTAACTGTCAGGGTGGTTAAGCACTGGAGTAAGTTGCCTAGGGAGGTTGTGGAATCTCCATTATTGGAGATTTTTAAGAGCAGGTTAGACAATCACCTGTCAGGGATGGTCTAGATAATACTTAGCATAGACCCAGGCACCGACATCCCCTCTTGCTGTGGGTGCTTGACCCCCACTCTGCCCCTGCCCCTACTCTACCCCTTCCATGAGTCCCCGCCCCTGCCCCGCCTCTTCCATACAACATCAGGCTTCACCAGAAGTGAGGGAGTGCAAGGTGGTCAGATCATCTCTGTACAGATCAGCCACACCTCAACGCCTGCAATGGCTCTTGGCTTTGTTTCTACTCTGTCCTATTGTATATTATCCACAATACCTCATAGGGAAAACAGCCAAATTAGGAAATTAAAACAAAGCAAAGCACCCCGTCATCTGTTTGCCTACAAACTGGGGAAACAAGCACTTGGGTGAAATGGCTTTTTAGGACCCAAATGCAACTTGAGAGGTCTGCTATCCTGAAAGCACTTCTTGACACGTAGATACTAATGGAATTAGAATGGATGGTTAATTTCCTTCTTGATTTTGGTTCAAGTTTTATGTAAGGAATGAAAATTGCCGTTCAAAGACAGTGCTAGAAATATACAGGCCACTGAATGATTGTGTACTCTGGGTCACTAACATTTCCAGTAAACCATGCCATCTATGACACAATGATTTAGGTTTAATTTATGGAGCAGGCACCTCTGGAAAAGAACAAATCAGTTATATAAAGATATTGGTCCAAAGCTGATTTCAGTTATAACAGTGTAAATCTGGAATCATTCTGTTAACTTCATTGGGAGTTGTGGGTGCTCAGCATTTCTGAAAATCAGGGCACCCAACATGGAAAATATTCACCTAAATCTTAACTTTAAGGCAAGACACTATTCAGTGAAAGCAGGGCCAGCTGAAGAATTTACAGTTGACAAAATAGCCACCAGAGGGCTCCACTATAATTTCTTGACAGCAACAGAAATTCAGTAAGAATTACAAGTGGCTGAACTTAAAAGGAAAACCGCTCTATATCCCATCTAGCTTGTTCATGGTGCTCAGCAGTGCTTTAGAGACAGTTGGGATGTTTTCACATTTACTTTTACTTTAAACACTTGGCATTTTTGCTTGTTGCAATTTGGGTTCTTAGCAAGAGATGGGCCTGAACCCAAACCTTGGATCCAAACACCTCCAAATGCCATGGGAGTTCACAGTTCAGTGCTGGATCTGAATGTTGTTGTTTGAGTTGATTTCTGTCCTTAACTAAAGCCACAGCAGCAGTGAAACAAATTCTGTCACCTGAACAGGCTTAAAACATACTTTAAACTCAGTTTAACATCTACAGTAGTGTAACATCTATGTAGTGTACATCTACACTACAGCTGGGATCGATGCTCTGAGATCGATCCACTGGTGGTTGATTTAGTGAGTCTAGTGAAAACCCGCCAAATCAACAGCAGATTGCTCTCCAGTCGATCCCTGTACTCTACCCCTGACAAGAAGAGTAAGGTAAGTCAACGGGAGAGTTTCTCCTGTTGACCCCCCGCGGTGTAGACCCCGCGGTAACTTGACATAAGGTATATCGACTCCAGCTACGTTATTCACATAGCTGGAGTTGCACAGCATAGATCGACTTACCACGGTAGACATAGCCTAGGATGACTCTCTTTAAATCCTTTTTAAGATCGGCAGTGTGAACATCATTAGACTGGGATTAAACTGGGATTAAAAATACTTTTGTGGCCTAGGTCTCTGTATACTGAGAACCTAGAATATAGTTCTTACAGTTCTGACATGGTCTGGCATCATCTACACTGGACAGCCAAACCAAGTTTCCTAACTCAGGTACGGCACAGTGTAGATGGGGACACAAAATAAAATTTTAAACAGACCAGCTAACTATGGAATATTGAAGCTAGGCTGGAATAGGGCTACGCATCTGGGGAAGGGTGAGAAGAGAAGCATGTAGAATTCAGTTAAAAATAATTAATTGGAAATAAGGAGAGATACTATTACTAGGTCAATCGTCCAGATAAGTTTGATACCCAGTGTAGCTCAGGGGAATGCAGACATAACTGTAAACCAACTTGGTAGTTCTCTGATACATAGGGAACTCGGGCTGCTTGGCACCAGTTTGGTCCAAAGGAAAAATTTAGAGGAGCCCCAGGGCTGCTTTAAATAGCATTGATTCCAATGGCCCATAAGGGGCCATTCCAGAAATTGAGGCTAGCTATTCTAGTCTATGTAGGTTCTTATACGGTGCTCATCACCATAGTAGTTGCTGGAGCATTGCAACCCTCTGGCTATGCATCCTATGTGGGGGAAGATGAGAAAGAGTGGTGTAAAGCTGAATACATTGGTTATCTGCTGCCTGGCCAGTTCAGCTGGCTTCAAGGGTGATTCAGTTTCATCTATCGGATTGGACAATCTATGTCAATCTGTCAAATTTCACAAGCCCTGGATTCACTTTTACAAAAAAAAAATGGATATATAGACTTATGTATAACTTAATATATAACTATTTTGGTGATGTTGTTCCAGCTGAATGTTCTCAAGGGGTTGTTGCATGGCTGGGAAATCACCAAAATGGCCTATTCTTCAGTCTGAATAGGGCTGAACTGGATAATCAATAACAGAAACCACATTACAACACATGGTGCTGTGTAGGCAATGCCTCAGATTCCCCATAAATTTTCTCTTGTCTAAATAGGAGCAGTCATGCCCTCTCACCCCACAGCTTGGTTAGGTTATTTGTTACAGCTTTCCATTTTCTCTGTATGTGCAGGAGAAAAAGAATAATAAAACACTGCCATGCTGTTAGCACACCTGGCACTCTAGTTATTACTTTGGCAACACCATCACATTGCCTGTAATCTTATACGACAAATACTTCCAATCAAAAATATTTCTCTTAGGAAAACAATGCCCCCAGAAAACATTTTGGATATTGCTAGCTTTCAAGACATAATCCCACATACAGAGGTCAGTGATTTCCAGCACAAAACTTCAGTTTTGCTTAACAGTTCTGGTAAAAGGGTCCATACCATGCCTCAGCATCACAGTGCCACCACTGTGCCCTACACGGTACGCTTTTCTGACACAACTTTTTTCATTTACCCAGAAGGCTGTGAGTTCATATTTGGATTCCAAGGTCACGCACGTGTGATTTCCAAAGAAGAGGAGTTCTAGAAGGGCAAACATCACCTTCTCTTTGCTCATATGCAAGTTAAAGTTGCCATCTGATTCTCACCAGACACTGAGTTTGCCATCTTCAGTACAGTAGGAGAAGAGAATGATTTCCCATTCACCCAATAACTCAGAGGCTAGCCTGGTGGAGAGTGTAAATGCCAGGAGAATCAAGGGCTGCTTTGGAGATATTACAGCAAAACTGTTGTTTGATCAGTTGGGAAAACCCAAGTGTGAAGTTCTGTACCTTGGGGGAGCACCCCATAACCTTCCATATTCCTCATCTGTATGTAATTGTGATATTACATCTAAAGCATATCTTGTAAGGTATCAGGGGAAAGGTTACAATCTGCTGAAAGTCATTTCTCTGTCCATATATGTATATCATTAATGCATGTGAAGTTATGAGAATTGTGTTGTATGGTTGTCACTCAAACATGCTGTAAAGTGGGAAATCAGCCAGATATTAGCTCTCCAGAGGGAACAGAAAGGAAAATAACCAACTCCTGGGTGGGGTGTGAAACAACCCATCAACAGCCATTGTCCAGCAAGGAAGCTTCAATGCAATTACTCACCCACATGAGGCCACACCAGAGGAATTGCTCAACCTTGCTTGGAGAGACTCAGCAGTGCCCCCCAGACATGCCTGGACTTGTGTTTTGAAGGACATGGACTGAGGGTATAAAACAGATAGAGTGGACACATACTAGGCCTTTCTCCTACCTGCACCTATACTGCAAGCAACCAAGATACTGAGAAGAATACAAGACTCCAACAGAGGAGATTGGCCCAGGTTTAAGGAACAAACGTATATATTAAGGACTGCAGTATCCAATGGGGTGAGAAAAACTGCTTAATCTAGTTGCTGCTGAGTCTAATAGGGTTGAGAGTTTAGACTGCGTACTTATATTTTATTTTTTTTGGTAACTAACTCTGACTTTTTGCCTATCACTTAATATCACTCAAAATCTATCTTTTATAGTCAATACATTTGTTTACTTGTTTATCTTTACCAGTGAGTTGGTATGAAGTGTGGGGGCAAATAAGCTCGGGTTTGACAAAGGCTGGTGTATGTCCCCTTTCCATTGTTGAAGTGGTAAACCAATTAATAAATTAGCCGGAATATTCCTGAGGTACAGTGCTGGGAGCTGGGGGCAGGATTTGGCTGGTGCCTTTCTCTGTGTGAGTGATGAGTGGCTCCGGGAGCACTCATGACATCTAGCTGTGTGTGGGGCTCCACATGCTGTTGTGCTGAGCAATCAGAGTGCCTGGAGGGGTTTGCTGCTGGTCACTAGCAAGGCATTGTGAGAGACAGCCCAGGCTGAAGAGAATTAAGGGAGCACAGTGGTCCCAGAGTCCCAGGCTGCAGCCTGGAGGGATCCTTTCACACCACCAAGGCAGTGCCCTGAGACCTAAAAAAGAAAACACTAGTGAGTTCAATCAGAAAATATGGTTAAAAGGTCTCTTGTGGAAGTTATTTGAGGCCGACTGTAGGAGAAAAATAAAATTCTAGAACTATCAAGTCCAGTGTACAGCAGTAGTTATAACAACAATCAAGTGGTAAGGGGACATCTTGATGATTGAGAAAAGTACATAGAAGGAGAGACACTACAATTTAGCATCTACCTAAGTTGGTGTCACTGTCTCAAATAGGATTCTGTCCTCTGTTGGGAACTAGAAAAAGAAAGAACAGGAAATTCTGAGTTTCCCATAATAGGCACAGGATTCAAGCTTTTTCTTATGTGCTTCAGTATCATCTTTCAAATGGTCAATGCACAATAGGTTTTGTTGTTAAATAGGGTTAGATCTTATGGAAAAGGAACAGTTTAAATTATTGTTGTTTAAATTAGAATGGCCATGTAATGGCAGCATTGCCCCACAATTGCAAAAAGACTCCATGAGTCAATGATGATTATGAGATGGATTTAATATTCTGTCACTTGTGCACAGGTTGCTTCAAATCAGGATTGAGATGAAGCTGCAGACCTTGAGGTAGGAGCACCAGGGACTGCAGTAAACATCACACTATAGCATTTTTACATCTGCAGTCTAGGATTGTATTTGAAGGCAATATTCTCTCCTCCTCTCACAAGATGATTGCCAGTCTAGTTACTACTGTTGGTGGCAGCGTGACATTGGACCCCTGTTTGGAGCCATGGCAGCCTGCCAAATGCATTAAAATGCAGTTCTGCCCTGAAAGTATATGTATTAACATGACACTTACTCAGGTGATTTGCCCCTTTTTGAATCAAGTCATTAATTTAATGACTAAAACCAGGTTTCTTTTACAAATTTTTACTCCTTAACTGCCAAGTTCTGTAGATTGCACTGTGGTTTCCCAGGTGCCATTGAGGGATTGCTATGGGGTCATAAAAATTAAAAAATGGGCTAATTTTCTGGCTGACCCTTTATAATTGGTGATGATGTGAAAGAAAGGAAGAGTCCAGATTGATTCTCAGATCCCAGGTTGAGTTTGAAGTTTTGGAAATTTGGGGTGGGAGAGAGGATAGTGTTTTTACTTGTAAATTAAGTATATTTGCTCTGGAAATGGTGGAGAATGAAACCTGGAAGTCCATGATACCAGTTGCACGGTAACTGAGAGTATAAGTATATGTTACTGTTGCTGTCAATGGTGCTTCGTAATGAATATGCTGGAAAGGAGTGCTAAAGGCCAGTGTGATGTGTACTAATCTCCAGGAAAATTCATGACCCAAGAGCACCAGAACCTTTATAGAATATAGAAGTGGGGGTGGGCACCGGTGTGGTGCCAGAAACTGTGGGGCCAGAGAGCCATGCCCCCCACTTTTTAACATGGGCATAGTTAGGAGGGCAAGGGGTGGCATTGCTCCCCCTCAAACTGCAAGCCTTGTGTAAGGCGACTGTTGCCCCCTTACTAACATTCAGTGGGGGTGTTTTGGTTGCTAGCTCTCAGTACTCAAAGGGGAAGGGTCGATGGGGAATCAGGACCCTGAGACTGATAGTCCCCAGGAGCAATGGGGAGAGGCCAATGCTCCAAGTCAGCCTGAATGACAGGGCGGGCAGGCTAATCAGGGAGTCAGGAGGCCAGAGAGGTCCCATCCTCCGTGTGAGCTGGAATTGCCTGGGTCAGACAGAGTAGGGCTGAGCTAAGGAGAGAGCAGGGGCCCAAGCTGAGCTGGGGAGCAGAGCTGGGCCAGATCCAGAGAGAGCAGACCCTGTCCTGGGAGCAGAGCTGAAGCCCCAAAGCCAGAGGCACAACCCAGAGAGCGCAGACTTGCCCTGGGAGCAGAGCTGCAGCAACCAGAGCCAGAGGGGCCAGAGAAGCAGCCCAGGGAGCTGGAGACAGAGCAGCAGCCATGCTGAGGCAGAGTGGAGCTGGAGCTAAGACAGAGTGGAGCTGGAGCTGGGGCTGGAGCAGTCCGGAGCTGGAGCTGGGGCTGGAGCAGTCCAGAGCTGGGTGTCGTGAGCAGCTGGGGAGAGCAAGGGGGGACCCTGGGCAGTGGGCCCAGCACAGAGAGATGCCTCAGGCAGGAGGCTCTGCAGGCCAGACTTGAAGGGAGATTGGTAACCCCGACAGGGTGGGGACAACGCTGGGAAGAAGGGCCTTGCTACCTAGAGCCTGTGGCCACCACCAGAGCAAGTGTCCAACCCACAGCATCCCTGCAGCACAGCCAGGGCCTGAGAAGAAGGCCTGGTACTTACAAGGAACAGGCTGTGAACTGCCCTGACATTCCAGAGACACTCTTTGTGATGTTCCCTGCCACAGAGTGGGTTGATGCGTTTCCTTTAACCTTTCCCATTTCCCCTTATTCTTTTTAAAATTAATTGTTGATTAAATAACTTGCATTTGCTTCCAATTGTATGTAATAGTCAGTGGGTCAGAGAAGTGCCCAGTGCAGAGAGAGTACCCCAGAGTGGGGACACCCTAGCCCCTGTCCTAGGTGACTGCAGCAGGGTTGGGGGTCAAGCCCCCCAAAGGAATCCTGGGTCCAGCCTTGTTGGGGTTATGGGGACTCTGCCAGACAGGGGAGTGGAAGGAGAGTCCTCAAGGGCAGGGAGGCCACTGGGTAAAGGAAATGGGAGTGAGGACTCAGATCCTTTCGCTAGCCCACTTCACCGGGGTAGTGCAGAAGCCAGGAAAGTTCCCCACAATAGCGGGACTATTCCCCTGCTTACACTTGGGCAGGCGTGGCACTAAAGGTTTTAACTGTGTCTGTGTTGGTGCTAAATGGAGTTTTCAGTTGAGCTAACTGGATTGAAACCGCCATCCCCCACCCCTGTTTGTTTTTCCTAGAGAAGACAAAGGCATAGAGGCCCAGGGTAAAACACAGGGCAAGTAGCAGGGGGAGGTTGATTGGCTAGTACCTTAAATGGCCAGCTATTCCTCTGCCAACTATAAAACAGGCAGAGAGGATGACTGATTATTATCTTTTGCATGAGCCTGGCTGTAACACTTCCACTCTCCCTCACTCATTTTGGTGGCCAGATGGGAGCCAGAGGCAGCAATCTAATAGAGATAAGCACAGAACCCTTAGGAGTAACTGACTGCTTGCCAGAGCCAGGAAGGATAGTTTTGCTAGGGTGTTCCCCACCACAATTTAGTCTAGCATGGAGGGTTCCCCACAACAAGGATGCATATTTTATGCCTTCCTTGGAGGACTGATCAATTCGGTTATTTAAGGGATTTTACAGGAGTTTTCCAATACTTTTTATTCTCCGTCAAGCAGCTCTTGGAGGAGCTCCCAATTACTTGGTTAAGCTAGGGTCTGGCAACTTGAGGGCTAGTCGTTTGGTATTTTTCTCTTGCAGCAAGCTACGTGGCAGAAGGTCATGGGTGTATGTATGGGAAAGTGACACAGAACCAAGCAGCACATCCCTGGTGTGGGGAGCCCCACCAAGCAGGATCTCCCACATCTGGATTGCCCGGTTCTGTGCCAGTGCCAGGGATCATAGATTTGTGAGGTTGTTAGCCTCGTTGTAGTGACAATCTGACCTGAATAGGAGGTCACATGGTAGGCACTGGGAACTCAGCTAATGGAGCTGGTTACTGTGTCATGATTGACAGACCAGATATTCCCACCCCCCATGACCTTTGCATATCCAGTTAGCTAGAACTAAAGTGCTACCAGTAAAGGTGGTTGCAAATCTTTGCACCACAAATCTGCATAGCATCTTTGGTCTCAAGGAGTCTGGAGATAATACGTTAAATACAAGTGTGGCATTAACATGTGTGGGCATGGGACTAGTCTGCCTATAAGGGCTTTGCCAGCTCTAATTTCTATCTTGTAAAAAAACACCCACACATTTTTAGAGTTTTGAACTCTGTTTCTTGTTCTGTTTTATTTTTGTGCATATGTAGGAGAAATGAAACATTAGAACATCAGAAACCTCTTTGTTCACATTACAAACCACATCACTCCATGATCACATTTCCCGTACACTTATATGATAATGATTGCCAATCAAAAATATTTCCATTGAGAAATGAATGGTCGAGGTAAACATCCTCGATAATGGAGGGTGATAAGACATGGTCTCACATATAAAGGTTGCTCATTTCTCCCACAAAGCTTTGGGCTTTCTGAAAGCTGCCAAAGAAAGAGTCCGGATCTTGCCCCAACATGACAATGCCCTGTGGTTGGATTCTATGCTCTGGTCTCAACACTTTTCTTACACTCCTTTTACCATTTACCCAAAAGGCTGTGAAACCAGATCTGGAGTCCCAGGTCACACACATATGATTCCCAAAGGCGTTGAGTGTTGGGAGAGTGAAGTGCACCCCAGGACCACTCAGGTAGAAGCTGAAGGCGCCGTTAAACTCTTGCCACACGTTAAGTTGATCATAGTCCTTGGTGTGGTAGGCGAAAAGAATGATTTCCTGATTGGCTGGCAACTCTGAGGCCACCTTCATGCAAAGTGTGAATGCTCCAAGACTCATAGGCAGATCTGGGGACAGGACAACATAGCTAGTGTTTGTTTCCTCTGGGAAAATAAAGGCTTTTTAAGGAGACCTAGGACAGAAATCATAGCTAGTTATAATCACACCATCCTACAGCAACTGTAATTCCGATGAAGTGAGCTGTAGCTCACGAAAGCTTATGCTCTAATAAATTTGTTAGTCTCTAAGGTGCCACAAGTACTCCTTTTCTTTTTGCGAATACAGACTAACACGGCTGCTACTCTGAAACCTGTAATTCTCTCATCACTTGACTCTCTGTGAGGAATGAATGGGTTTGAGTCAGAATAGGATCAGGAAAGAAGACAGGATGTAGCTTAGGCAAAAGTAATAAAGAATCTTCCACAAACATGTGTCCATCTTTCAAACCAAGTGTGTGATAACAGTTGAAGAGAATGAAATTCATTCTTCAGTGTGAGATTTCATTCACTTGCCTTCACAGTACTTGTGCTGAACGTTAGAGTGGTTTGGGTAATTATTGCCAAATGGGGAGTCACACCGGGGAGGGTTGTGTGATCATGCTCAGTCGCAATAAGTGACGCAATAAATTGACGTGTTCTGTGGTGGCTTGACTTTGATGAGATCACCCATTAAAAAAGTTACACACTCAAGTATCTTAGGGAGAGGAACGAGAGAGTCCAGGGCATGGGCAGCGAGTCCTATGGGTCTGTGGTGCCTGGGCACCAGGAATATTCCTACCCCGGGGCCCGGCTCCAGAAATGTTTGGGGCCAGGTGTCTCCCTCGGCCCCTCCTTCTGCCCCCGGCCCCATCCCCCACGCGTCCCCCTTCAGATTACTTGCACTGCAAGAGACTACAGGAAAGAATATTCTTTGTTTTCTATACTTCCCTTTCTCTACTTTGTGCATTTGACACACTTTGTATATTATTAGGCTAGAGGATGGGTGGAACCTGGTTAACACTGGTGGGTCTGATAGCTGCCTTTCATCTGGGATAAAGTTAGCAGTTAAGCTACTTTTTGGAGTAAGATAACTGAAACAAGAGGGACCACTGACCAAACCACAGAACACATGCAAGGCTGGTCAGAAGTTGAGCTATGTGGTTGGAGGGGTTTCACTGGTGACTGAATGTCAATGCAGCTGGCTGGCTGTTGTTTGGTGGAAGTGTGCTTGTCTGTGGGCAGAAGCAGCCAGAAGCAGAAGCAGGCAGAGAAGGCAGCAGAAGCAGAAAGCCAAAGAGACAGCAAGTGGAGCACATCTAACAAGGCCCTGAGAGAAAGCCTATAGGGAGAACTTTTTGGGCAGAAGTGCTGGCTGGAAACAGGTTTGGAACCGAGAGCAAGGCAACTGCCTCCTGCTATTTAATTCCTACTGTGTTCTGGGAAACAGGACTTTGTGGACATTGCTTGTAAATAAACATGATTGCTCCAAGAAAATACCTGACTCCATAATCAATTTATCTTCCTAATGTCAGCAACACATGAAATTCTAAATATTGGCTAACCACTTGGATCAAAAGGGGTAACAATACCATGAATTTCATGCTCCTCTGTACAATCAGGCCATTTCCTCTACACACAAAAAGAAGGGAGAGAAAAACATTTTAAAAATAAGAAAATTAGATTGTAAAATCTAGTTATTTTTAATTCATGATTTGAAATCGACTGGATCTCAAGTTGATGGCATCCCTTTAATATCTAATAAATTCTATACTGAGTGGCTATGTCTGTTAATAATAATACATATATATATTTAATCTACACATAGACCTTTGAAGATGGAAGGCACTAGATAAATGCTAATTATTATATTATCGCTGTGGCAGGAAGATAGAATATTATCTAACTGGTTCTTTCTTTCTTTAACTGTTAAGATCCAAAAAAAGTTGCAAAATTCATAGAGTGAGAAGTGTTGAAGGCATAGCCGGATGAAGATTTTATCAAAGGTGAAATCAAGCCAGTGTCATATATGGGCAAAGTTCTGGAGGTGACAAAAGGCTGATTTACAGTCCAAGGAAGATGTGAGAAAAGAGAAGGAAAGATCATGGTTAAAGATGAAATCAAGATTAGAGGGTCCACCATGGAGGCAAAGGGAGAAGACGGAACTGGGTTTGATGGTTCTCCTTTTTCCCCAATAGAATTACTTCTTGTTCTGGGGACATTTAGCTAAAAAAATCGATGTGAAGCAACGGAAATTGAACCAGGCTTGTTGCCTGTCACATCATATTTCATCTCACTTATAAGATTCCAACTTACCTTCACTGAGGATTTTTGGTCCAGAGTTTCACTGAGCATGAGGTAAGAATGAAAATGAAAGCAAAACTAAACAAAACATTCAGTTTCCATTCTGAGTGAAATAAACTACTGCTGTCCAGAGGATGACAATTCCATTTTGCAGTAACTTTTGAGGTCTCTTAATTTGTTTTCATTCCAATGTGGAATGAAAAAAGAACCCTTTTGAATGTGTTCACTAATCAGATTTGTGTGACACATCCATTTTCAGATTGAATATCTGAACTTTTCAATTTGAGTCAGTCTATCTCTGGTCAGAAGGAATCAGAGAGCCCTGGACAAACCAACCAAACAATCAACCTTCCGATGCTAGCTGTGAAATTCCATCCAAGACCATAGGTTCATACTTGAGGCTGCTAGCCCTTCCTGTGCTTTTATGACCATGGCTACACTTCTCTTTTTAGCACACTAGCTCAATAAGGCCTGGTGTGGATGTGTCTCCTCAAGCTGGAATTTATACCTTCTAGCTTCAGCGTAGACACACCGTTTGTTCAAGGTTAGCGCAGACCCAGCCTGGCTCCACGTGATGCCTCTTCCTATTGACTGTCAGCCTAGCCAGCAGCTCTCACAGGTGACAAGAGGACCAGCAAACCCAGCTAAATTTTTAAACCCACAAACTATCTTCATTCAGTAACAATGCCAGGCAATTCAAAATGCTAGTAATGTTCTTTACTCTGGAATTTTCAAAAGAGCCCAAGGCAGTGAGTCATCCAAAGCCCACTAGAATTCTGTCCCCTGGCTTCTTTGAAAATCCCTTAGGAGACAAAAACAGTTTCAGGATTGTTAGCACCATTTTAGCATTTAAGTTTCCAAGGTCATTTTGCCAGGAGTTTTTATGCTGGAAAAACTATACGCCCAAGTTTAGTTTCTTTGTTAAATGGACATCAACAACTTGAAAATTGACATATTTGTCTGAAATTTTGTGTGTTACTTTAGTAACAAGAAACACCTAAAATTATCTGTCCCCCTACCCACCCCAAGTCCCCTCGAGTTTGTTTACACTGGGCTTGGTCTAGCACTATTTAAGTCGAGGAGAGTTTTGTCACTGACTTCAGTGACAGTAAGCACAGGCCCCTTATACATTTGACAGCATTTTGTGTATAGTTAATTTCAGAGTTCCTTTATAGATTCAGTTAGTCAGTTTCTCCCTTTCTGGAAAAACTTCTAAAACATCTGTAAACATCCACAGGGAAGCAGAAAAAAATAAAAAGTAATAAACGGTTGTCTTTCAGAAACTAGAGTACTGTATTTTAAAAGGAGTATGTTAACAAAAGATCGAGTCGACTGTCCCTTTTAGGGGATGTAAAGACGGGGGTGAAAGAATATTAAACAAACAAAAATTCCCCAAAGTAGACACCAAACTAAAACCCAAGAATAAGGTACATAAAACAAAGAAAGGCAAGGAAAAAGTTGGAAGGAAACAGAGAAAGAAAAAGAGGCAAACTATTCTTTAAAAATGTAAGAAAACATTCATACCAGTTGTTTACACAGTTCCAGGCATCTCACAAACTATGTTTACCACCTCAGTGGTCACAGTCAAATTGGAGACTTCATTCACAAACCTCATCAAAACTCTTTTTGCAGCAGAAAAGGCTTTTCCCCAGAAGTCTCTCCTCTTTTGAGTGACATAAATTGAACATTGCTGGTGTGTGTCCAATACACCACACACTTGAGTATATTTAATTCCTGTGATCAGAAAGCGGTGGTGCATATACATACACCTATGTAGATCCGATTCTCTCCAGCAAATGGCAGCCATGTATCTGAACACAAGGCAGTGCGTTCCACTGAGATGATATCCTACTCACCAGAAGAATTTACTGGTAGACCAAACACTTGGACTTCACACAATGTGAGGTATTTTTCTCTGCCTGGGATGGTCACAGTCACGTACCACCCTTGCATTCCTTTACAGTCAAATGAGCGTGTTTCCCCAAGGCCCATGGAGTCGATTATGGCACATCTTGAAATGAACCAGATTAATAGTAATTATTATTATCCTTTAACAACAACAATTTGGATCACAGAGGGAAAAAAGAATAAAGAATACAAAGTGTCGCCATAATTCAAAAAAATATAAAAATGTAATCATCATCTCATTTTCCCTCAGTTATTTGTTAAATAATGAATCATTATTTGAGCAGAACACAAGCAAACTATTTACTCTAGTGCTGCTTTAGCAGTGCTATAGATGGGGTTGAATCTATAAGATTGACATGAGGATCTGTAGTGCCAAATACTGCCACCTTTGTTCACATTGCATCATACCTCACTCCCCTAGTAGTCTCCAGGTAACACTCTGAAGACTGGCAGAGTCTGATACTGAATCATTGTAAATGTGCAACTGTCTTTAAATCGATATTGTAGATTCCTTTAGTCAGTGTCCCATGGGAAAGTGGTTCCAACAAAGAAACTGTGAAAGACTAAGTAAGGGCCCAGTCTTGCTTTGGGAGCCACTAGCATGGACCTCTGTGCTCACACACAGTACCATTGCCACCAGTGGGACTCGGCATGAATGCTGGGGTTTGTGCTGTTCACTCCCAGTGCAGCATCAAGGGTCTTAAGAGAACAGAAAGGTGATCACATAATTAATGGCAAGAGAGATGAGGAAAATGCTTTTAGCCTCTAAAACTCCATCTACAACATGTTTGACTGAAACAATTTTAAAACATGTTAAAAACAGAGAGACCGACACACAAGTTGTATGAATGGAGATACTTGTGCTGACCAATGGGAACAGTGAATAGCTTCGTTAAAACCATTACGAACAACAAAACCATTTGAGGTCTGTTCTAATAATTTCCACTCCATTCTCTCCTATGCGCTCTAGCAGTTTCATTGAGACCATCAGGCCATACCTGGGATTGGTTGTGCCATCTCTCCTCAGCGAATTCCCAATTCGGATTTCAGCCCCGTTTATCCGCTCTTCACAACAGTCGCCTCGATTGATGATTTTTATGCTGAACACTTCAAACCTTGCTCTCAGATCCACTGTCCACCACGGATTAATATCTAAGCCAGTGTGGCTGCATTTTCCTTGCATGTAATCACTGGATGGGGACGCATCAATGGCATTGCCAGGGTGTCCATATTCGTTAAAGGTGCTGGACTGGGATGCTACACCTTCAAGTGCCACATTAGGAACTGCAGGAAATAATCATAGAATCATAGAATCATAGAATATCAGGGTTGGAAGGGACCCCAGAAGGTCATCTAGTCCAACCCCCTGCTCAAAGCAGGACCAAGTCCCAGTTAAATCATCCTAGCCAGGGCTTTGTCAAGCCTGACCTTAAAAACCTCTAAGGAAGGAGATTCTACCACCTCCCTAGGTAACGCATTCCAGTGTTTCACCACCCTCTTAGTGAAAAAGTTTTTCCTAATATCCAATCTAAACCTCCCCCATTGCAACTTGAGACCATTACTCCTCGTTCTGTCATCTGCTAAGACCATTACTCCTCGTTCTGTCATCTGCTAGACCATTACTCCTCGTTCTGTCATCTGCTATACCATCAGGAATACCCTGTCTTACTGCAGGTGATCTTAAAGTTTCAAATGACAAACCCCGTTTGCACTGGCAGAGAGGGCCTAACATCTGAAAGAATAGCTGGCAACATTGCAAAACTCTTTTCAGGGAAACATTTTAGATAGGAGAAGGTCTTGTTGGTAGGGGAGTGCATCCCATTGTCTGCATTTGGGAGCTAAGAGTGTCTTACAGGATTATGATCAAATCTGTCAATGATCAATGGAAAAAACAGTTGGCATGAAAGAGTGCTCAGTGGGACAGATTCATGGTTGATGTGAGTGGGTCAACACACTGGTTCTGTAGCTGCTTTTGGCAGTGGTGGACTTGGCCTGCTAATAGGAATCCTTCTCAATAAAATGATCAGATGATGAGGAAAGGGGAAATAAAAGTAAAGAATAATCTTTAACTAGCACTTATCTTCATCTGCAGACAGTCCCTTCAGGGCTAAGCATAAGCAGTAGGGAAAGGCTACTTAACATGGTTGTATAGTGGCCTTTTCACTGTATTTGCAAACAAAATGTTCAATTTCTATTTAAATACCCTATTTGAAAATTGGACAACTCCCGTATTGTGGGAGATGGAAAGATTCTGAGGGGATTAAACTCATCTGAGTACCAATATCCTCCAATCAGAATTGTGACCAATGAGTCTTATGTGGCAAAACAAATATTTAAAGGTCCTCTGACTGAGAAAGTGGGAAGAAAGATCAATAATGAGAGAGGAACTGCATAAAGTCAGAATTCCCTGTCCATGCAGAGTCCCGCTGAATTCAACATGGCTCTGCAGGCAGAGGCAGATTAAGGTTTCATGGGGCAATGGGCCAGAGCAATTGGGGGGCCCCTTCCCAAGCCTTCCACCCATGGTCCCACCCCATTCTTCCCCCCCCGCCCCCACTGCGGCCCTGCAACCGTTTGCTCCTTTCTGTCCCCTCCACCACCACCCCTCCCCCTCTGTGGCCCCAAGCCCAGAGAAGCTCTGTCCCTGCTATCAGGGCCCTGGGGCTACAGCAGGGAGCCAGAGCTCCTCCGGTCCCAGGGTCGCATCAGGGTCCGGGTTTTGGGACTTCCCCCACTACCTTGGCACTTCTGCCAAGGAGCGGGGTCGGGGCACAGGGGCTTCCCTGACCGGCACTTCTGCCAGGACTATGGGCTTCCGGCACCCCGCGACAGACCACCGGTGGGGGAAGGGCACCCCAACTGGCTGGGGCTCCAGGGCACAGGCCCTGTCAGCCCATTGTCTCATCTGCCACTGTCTTCAGGGCTATGCCTACACATAACACATGGCAGAATCGGTGCCAAGTCTGTAAAGTCTCAAAGTGAAGCTGTTTCATGACCCACCCATTCCAATAAGTTATTGGAGTATATTGGGGACAACTTTTTGCTTCAGAAAGTGGAAGAAGTAACTAGGGAGACAGTCATTTTAGATTTGATTCAGATCAACAGGAAGAAATGGGTAGCAAATCTGAAGGTGGAAGGCAATTTGGGTGAAAGAGATCATGAAATGACACTTTTCATGATTGTAAGGAAAGGAAGGAGTGAGGGCAGCAGAATAAGAACAATGGACTTCAGAAAAGCAGACTATAAAAACTCAGAGAGCTGGTAGGCAAGGTCCCATGGGAAGAAACTCTAAGGGAAAAAGGAGTTCAGGAGAGCTGGATGTTTCCCAAAGAGACCATATCAAATGCACAATTGCAAACTACCCTGATGCAAAGGAAAGATTGGAAGAGGCTAATATGGCTCCATTGTAATGACCTGGAAATCAAGAAAGAATCCTACAGAAAGTGGAAACATGGATGAATTATTGAGGAGTACAAAAGACTAACACACACATGTTGGGACAAAATCAGCATTGTTCAGGCATAAAATAAGGTACCCCTAGCAATAGATATAAAAAGTAATAAGAAGAACTTCTTTAAATACATTAGGAGCAAGGGAAAGATGATGGAAAGTATAGGTCCTCTACTTAAGAGGAAAAAAAGAGATAATGATTGAGGACATCAGGAAGGCCGAGATGTTTAATGCCTATTTTGCTTCAGTCTTCACTTAGAAGGTTAATGGTGACAGATACTCAACACAATTAATATTAAAAACAAAGGGGAAGGAACAGGTTACAGAATACGTAGATAAGTTGGCTATCTTCAAGTGAGCAGGGCCTGATAAAATTCATCCTAGGGTACGTTAGGAACTACCTGAAGCAATCTCAGAACCGTTAGCAGTTATCTTCAAGAACTCACAGAGGATGGGTGAGGTTCCCGAAGATTGGAGAAGGGCAAGTATAGTACCTCTCTTTAAATAAGGGAACAAAGAGGACCAGGGGAATTATAGACCAGTCAGCCTAACTTCGATACCTGGGAACATATTGGAACAAATGATTAAACAAGCCCCTAGAGGATAACAGGAATATGAGAAATAGCCAGCATGGATTTGTCAAGAACAAATCATGCCAAACCAATCTAATATCGTTCTTTTACAAGGTTATTGGCATGGTGGATGGAGGGAAACAGTAAATGTGATATATCTGAATTTTAGTAAGGCTTTGGCACAATCCTACATTAAATTCTCATAAACAAACTAGGGAAATGTGGTCTACATGAAATTATTATAAGGTGGGTGCACAACTGGTTGAAAGCCCATACTCAAAGTGTATCAATAGTTTGCTGTCAGACTAGAAGATCATATCTAGTGAGGTCCTGCAGGGCTCAGTCCTGGGTCTGGTACTGTTCAATATTTTCATCAATGACTTGGATAATGGAGTGGAGAGTATGCTTATAAAATTTGCAGATGATACCAAGCTGGGAAGGTTGCAAACACTTCGGAGGACACAGTTAGAATTCCCAAATGAGTTCTGAAAATTGTAGAATAGGTCTGAATTCAACATACTGAAATTAAATAAACACAAGTGCCAAGTACTAGATTTAGGAAGGAAAAATCAAATGCCCAAGTACAACATGGGGACTAAGTGACTAAGTGGTAGTAATGCCGAAAAGGATCTGGGGCTTATAGTGGATTACAAATTGAATAGGAGTCAACAGTATGATGCAGTTGTGAAAAAGGAAAACATCATTCTGGGTTATATTAACAGGAGTGTTGTATGTAAGACATGGGTGGATGGTAACTGTCCTGTTCCACAGGGCACTGGTGAGGCCTCAGTTGGGATACTGTGTCCCATTCTGGGTGCCACACTTGAGAAAAGATGTGGAGAAATTGGAGAGAGTCCAGAGTGTGATATTGCTTTAACTTGAAGACCACACAGGTTTAAATGCAAACAAGAACAAACTTTATTCCAAGGGTCTTATTGGCACCTCCTCTAGGTTTCTCTTCCACATGACCCCCATCAGGGCCCCTCTGCTCCTTCCTCCAGCTCCATTCCCTTATTTCTTAAAGGAGCCACACCTCATAAGCAGCCATTCCCAAATACTACACAGAGGAGAGCAACAAAAATGATAAAATATTTAGAAAACCTGACTTTTAGGAAAGGTTAAAAAAATTGGGTATCTTTAGTCATGAAAAAAGAAGATTGAAGGAGGAATGTGATAGCAGTCCTCTAATCTGTTAAGAGGTGTTATAAAGAGAACTGTGATCAATTGTCCTCCTTGTCCACTGAAGGAAGTAATAATGGGCTTTATCTGCAGCAAGGGAGATTGCGGTTAGATAGTAGGAAGAACTTTCTGACTGTAATGGTAGTTAAGCTATGGAATAGGCTTCTGAGGGAGGTTTTGGAATCCCCATCACTGGAGGTTTTTAGAATAGGTTGGATAGACGCCTCTCAGGGATGGTCTCGATTTACTTGGTCATGCGTCAGCACAGAGGGCGGGACTTGATGACTTCTCAAGGTCCCTTCCAGACCTACATTTCTATGATTGTATAGTTATAAACTGAAATTGTAAATGATCATAAATGTGAACAATACAGAAACGCTGCCAGTAACACACTCAGATTTTTTTTTTCTTATCTGTTTTAAACTTTTAGAATTGTCTTGTTTTTGAAAAAAAAAAAAAGGAACTAAATCTAGGGCTTCTGAAAATGGAGGGATTGAGAGGGCTGGTAACAGCCGGACATAGTGCATTTGAAGTAATGCACTATGCCAGCTTTGTCCACGCAAAATTTGCTCCTAAAGGCTCAGCTGTAGGACACTTCCTATTCCAGTCTCTAGTCACTATACAGCTCTGCCACTGTACCTCGGTCTATGTATATTTATTTATCTAATTTTATCTAAGACCGCCTCCTTCCCCCCAGTAAATGTAGTCCCAGATTCTTGGCTCTGGCTGAGCTGAGCTGAGCTGGGAGCTGACTTGGTATGGAAGAAAAATGGTGGTGGTATGCCACCTCTGTGGCTCCCCAATTCTGAAGCAAGCCAGGAGCCAGGTCAACCCCTGATGTAAGTTAGAGCAGTCTAAAGGGGGCTCTAATTTACATCTGGCTGCCCACAGCTGCAGGAAACCATTCTGACAACCAGGAATAGCTGAAATGCAACAACAGGGTGCTTCACCAAAGTGCACAGCAAATCTTTCATGATTAGAAGATACTATGAGAATGTCTTAAAATGAGTCCTGAATTAATGAATCTTCTCTAGGATAACATGAGATGATGAGTTTACTCTGAGTCCTGTGGAAGGGAAAGCACAGAGCTGCACCACCCCAGGAAGTCACTATAACTCAAAGACACTGCTCTGAGTCACCTTTCCTCCTGATCTCCTGTTTCACACAGGGTTAGAGGCATAGGGAGCATACTTGTCAGGCCCTTGCCAGACACAACATACTCGCCATTTCCTCTGCAGCCAGTTCTCCCAGCTGGGGCATGTTGGGAATGGTGGGGGGAGTCATGGCTCTGCCTAGGCCCCCTCAGCACTCACTTGTTAGTGGAGGGGAGAAATGGAGTTTCAGACAGCCCCTGCTCCCCACACCCACCCCTTTGCCCAGACTCAGATAGGTCCTGCATGGTTGTACAGAGGAGTGTGTGGGATGGGGTGTGGAGGCAGGGAGGGTTATGTCCCCTTGCTTTGTTGAATGGCTGTGCAGTCCACATTTACAATTCAGCCTTTAGCGAGACTTGGCCATTCTCTATGGTTTCTGTTGAATTTGTTTTTCACAGAGTTCAAGGGGAACTATATTACATAAATGACCAGTCAATATCCATCAGAAGACACAGTAATTAGTTACAGATTAAATAGGATGAAGGAGTGGTGTTTGTCTTGGGGTTCTGTAGAAATAACCAAATCCAATACACAAACATACCTTCTTGACTTTGAGACCTGACACCACCTGCTGAATCATAGTTTTTCTTTTCTACTGGAGAAGAGAAATGGACATTAATTACCAATTACTGCAGGAAAATTGGGCCTCCATTTCTACTGTAAGGGCAAAATACTCTGATAAGATCCACAGTGTCACTGTCAGACTTGTGGCAGAAATAGAGATTTTTCTTCCCACTTGGAAGCACTTGTCTATTTTTGGATGTCCCAAAAGTCAATTAGCACCAGCTGGATACCAAATGCATTAAAAATCAAATATTTTTGGAATAGGGATCGAGGTTAGGTGAAAAGTTCTTTGTTTTCATTTTGCTTTATCATACTCTATAGGGCTGATCTACACTAAAGATGTAAGTCTACCTAAGTTACATTACTTCAGTTATCAGAGTGGTAGCCGTGTTAGTCTGTATCAGCAAAAAAAGCTGAGGAGCCAAAAGTACTCCTCGTTTTTTTTTTTACTTCAGTTATGCAAGTTATGTGACTGAAGTTGACATAACTTAAGTCAACTTACAAGTGCGCTGTGTCAACAGGAGACGCTCTCCCACCAATTTACCTTACGCTTCTTGGGGAGGTGGAGTACAGAATTCCACTGGAGAACACTCTCCCATTGATTTAGTAGTTCTTCACCAGACCCACTAAATCGACACCACTGCATTGATCACGGCAGTGCTGATTTAGGTGTAAGTATAGACATGTCCATACTTGGAATCCTTTATATAAACAAAAATTAACACCATGTTTGGTACAGAAGACAATCTATAAGCTTTTGTATCAGGCTGTTAAGTGCAGTTATTGAGTATGCCTCCCTTAGTGCTTTTGGAAGTGTTATGGGCATAGGGCTTGATTTTCGGAGGTACTGAGCACCCTCAACATTAATTGAGGCCAATGGGTGCTGTGGTCCTCAGTACCTCTGAACATCCATCCCCTAATACCTCCCTCTATCAGCACTTGGATGCTACAGATGCGAAAACCCACCTATTCCTCAGTGCACCACTGACTCTTAGACCCAAAGTTTAACTCTAAAATTACAACGTTTATTGTATCAGTGCAAAGCTGAGTAAATCAGCAGTCCTGGCTGAAAGAGAACATTAGCAGACCCTTAGGTGGCTGTTATTGACATATATACTTTTTTTTTTACTTAAAAGAGAGCCAAAGGAAAGAACAAAAGCAGAAGTTCAATACAGAGAACCAGGGGAGTACATTGCATTTGCAAAACAGCCAACTAGACAGTGCATTTTTCATTACCAACATAAACATTACGTCAATTGGCTCCAAAAGTAAGTAATGTCTGGCACAGACAGTTGTGTGTAAATACAACTAATAGCAACATATGATTTAAAGTTAAGGACCAGGCTATGATGCCCTTGCATTGACTAGAATCTTACACCATGAATAGTTCCCTTGAAGTCAGTGGGCTCCTTGTAGAGTACCAGACTAGTGTGAGGAAGGTAATCAGTCTGGCCCGAAGCGATTAAACAAACTGAGGTCCAGATCTAGGAGTTGTACGTAAACAGGTATGTAATGTTAACATGGGCACAGTCCCATGGAGACATGGCTTGAAGTTATACCCATGCTTTAGTATCATTCTAAATTGACACTTCAAAGATTTCAAGTAAGAAATAACCACTTCTAACAATTACTTGTGTGTTGAAAATTAGGTCTCTGTTGCCTTGCAAATGGAGAGATCTCAAGCTAAAGTTAGCTGGAAATGTTTGGTGATTTTCTTCTGGGTTAGACACTGTCTGTACTCAGTCATGCTCAATCATCATACAAGGCTGGTCTATATTTCGGTTGAGCAATTACGTTCCTACCCCCACAGGCTCAGTTTAGGGGAGGACAGACTAGCAAATAAGCAGCATTATACAGAACGTTAGAGATTACTAAACCTTCTGTTCCCTTTTGTTGTTCAGTTACTGAAGAGGAAAGACTCCACACTCTGGATCACACTGTGACATTGCACCCCATATTCTTCATAGTTGTATGATTATAACATAATTATGATACATTTTGTACAAGATATGTCTTGTCAGGGTCTATGGAAAAGTTATAATGTGCTGAATATGATTATCCTATTTGTATGCATGTATCATTTTTATATCTGAAGTTATGAATATTGACTATGTAGCTGTATTTCAAATGTAGTTACACCTGAATGACACCCACTGGGCAAGATTCTCCCAGTCTAGACAGATGGGCCTATTCAAGTTAATGGGACATTAGGGGAAACAATAGGCTTTAGGAGAAGCTTATCCCCCACCTGTTGAACCTTCCTGAGAACCTGCCAAACAGCATATGGATAATGGATTCTATGACTCAGCAAGGCATACAAGGGCATGTGACTGGAGCACATGACACTGAACTCCATTTTGGAGTTTATTTGTATATTTTTACAAATTAAACTGGGAACTGATTTTGGCACAAAGGGTTCCCACCATATGGAAAAGCTCTATAAGGCGGGGAGTGACATCATCTCTTGGCCTCACTCCCCACAAGAGAAAACTGGAAACACCTGAGGAACAAAGACTGAACCTGGGAAAGTGCTGCTCCCAGGCTAAAGGAGTTTCTTGCCTGTGTATGGAAACTTGGTGGACTGCTTGTATCATCAGTCAGGGTGAGAGACTACTGATTCAAATCCTATCTAGTATTTTAGGCTTAGTTTGCCATTATGTTTATTTGCTAGGTAATCTGCTTTGATCTGTTTACTATCACTTATAATCACTTAAAATCTATCTGTTTGTAGTTAATAAACGTTTTATCTTTACTAGCATGCTTTGATTGAAGTGTCTGGGGAAAATCTCAGCTCGGTTAACACAAGCTTGTCATGCATATCTTCCCAACATCGAGGGGAGAGCGAACTATATTAATGTGCTTACTTTGTACATATCCCTGTGCAGTGTAAAATGGTACAATTCTGGGTTTATACTCCAGCAGACTGGCAAGGTGGGGGAGCTGGAAAATTGGCTGTATGTCCTTGAATTGCTTACGTAAAGCACTCGGCTAACTCACTTGGGTGTGTGGCACCACCTGCTATTGTGTTGGGTGATAACAGGGCCTGATGAGACTGGCTATATCCAATTAAGCAGTGTGAGAGAGGCCTGCCCAGCTGGGGGTTAGAGCCCACAGCGGTTCCCATGGCTCCCAGGCTGCAGCGCGGGGGTGACAACCCATCACACACACCACTATCTCTTTGTGTAATACCGTCTAATAAACAGTTGTGCATGAAATGGGATCTAGTCTGGGGTTTAACTCCTTTCTGTACACAGCTCAGGCTCACTACTTAGTGCAATGGGGCAAGGTTAAATTTATAACACTTGGGCGTGATTCACTTCTGCGCTGCAGAATGTGTAATCTGTATGTCCCTTTACTTGGGAGACAGCTTCCCTCCATGGGAAAAAAGAACACTTAATTATGGATTTGATCCAAAACCAACTGAAGTCAATGGGCATTTTTTCATTTACTTTAGTTGGCTCAGGCTGTCGATTATATGATTGAAACAGAAGAAGTTTCAGAATACAGTACATACTACTGTAATGAGAAAGCTAGCCCCTCTGCTGTCTAGAGAGTAGAATCAGAGCTGCCCCGCTATGTGCCACCAGCCCTATATTGCTGCTAGCTAACAGAGATTCATTTTTAGCTCAAGTAGTAAGGTCCTGTACTTTTGGCACATGATGATCTTAATTCTGTCTTTGCTGCTGCTGGGGGGATCAGTGTATGCAGCAAACTAACAGCCATGATGGTTGTAGATGGCTATGGCTTTGTTGTTAAATAGAGTTAAAGCTTATGGGATAAGAACATTTTAAATTGTTGTTGTTTAAATTAGAATGGCCATGTGATGGCAGCATTGCCCCAGAAATGTGAAAAGTCTCCATGAGTCAATGGTGATTATGTGAGGGATCTAATACTGTCACTTGTGTACAGGTTGCTTCAGATATTCAGATATTTCCTCAGGATCGAGGTGAAGCGGTGACAGACCTGGGGGCAGAAGCAACAGGAAGTGCAGTAAATTTCACACTGTAGCATTTTTTACCTCCACGGACTAGGATTGGGTCTCAAGCCAGTTCTCGTCTCTCACAAGATGGCTGCCCGTCTAGTTACTACTGTTGGTGGCAGTGTGACATTTGACCCCTAGTTGGAGCCATGGGATTCTGCCCAACTGCATTCAAATGCAGTTCTGCCCTGAGAGTAAATGTATGAACATGTCCCCCTTTAGGAATCAAGTTGTTACTTTAATGACTAAAACCAGGTTTCTTTTACAGATTTATATTCCTTAACTGCCAGGTTCTGTTGATTGCAATGGAATCTCCCAGGTGTCACTGAGGAATTGCTACAGGGTCGTAAAAATTTAACAAATGGGCTAATTTGCTGGCTGATCCTTTATCAGAGTCCAGTTTGAGTCTCAGATTCCAGGTTATATTTGAAGGTTTGGAAATTTTGGAGTGGGGGGGGTACTGCTTTTCCTCATTAACTGAGTACATTTGCTCTGGAAATGGCTGAGAAACAAACCTACAAGGCCATACAGTTTCACAGTAACTCATCAGAGTAGAAATACAGTTTAAGGTTGCTGTCATTAGTGCTTTGTAATGAATATGTTGGAAAGGAGTGCAGAAGACGTGTGTGATGTGTGCTGATCCCCAGGGAACAACATGACTCACCTCTGGGATACAACTTTCCCCCTGGCTTTAGAGAGGTGACCAAATTCAGTCCTGGGGTAACTCCATTGAAATTAAGTGCTGAGTTTGGCATAGGGTCTCCTAAGGTTGGCAGCAATCTACAGCTACAAGAACTAGTTATGGATCATATCTTGGAACTTAGGCAAAGTTTTAGTTCAAATTCATGAGGTAAAAATATGCATACTGACATCACCTGACTTTCCCAGGTTTTCCTCCAAGTTAGGCACTTTCCTATATTCCCAACAAACAGAGAGCACAGATTGAGCTACTGTGTTAACCACTCCATCGCTGATCAGGCTGCAGCCTTTTGTATACCTAATAGTGTGCTTTGTATGTTCTTTCTTTTCAAATCATTCCAGAGGAGAGTCTCCACAGTTGGGATGTCATGAATGAATGGTCCCTTTCCCCCAAACTTACTCCTCAGTAGGAATCTTTTCCTCTTTAGTTTAGTAGGTAGTGAGAATAGGAATTCATAATAAGAATTCCAATGTTTGATTCTTTTGTACTCCAGGAGACATATGGTGGGTGATACAATCCCTGCTATGTTCATGAAAACCACATGAATGAAGATTCCAGACTTCTACTCACCAACATAAATCCACGGCTGGCCAAGCACTTGCACTTCACAGAGGTGAGAGAAACTCTTCTCTCCCGGGGATTATCACAGTCACATACTGACCTTGCATCCCTTCACAGCCAAATGTGAGTGTTTGCCTGACCTCCGTAGCCTCGACTGTAGCACATCTGAAAATGAACTGGAGCAGTACCAGGGATCCTAGTTTTGTGTGATTAAAAAAAAACCCCCACAACATTCTCCAATAAAAAAACATAACCCCCATGTTTTTCCTCAATTAAAATGAAACGCTGAACTTTAGTTTCCCTAGCCACACTATAAATAGGTATCAGTTGAATACAATGTTTTATTGACATATTTACAGTTTTTCAGCAAGTTTGAAGCCTACCAGTGCCATCAATCATTACACAATTGAGCCATGTATTCCATCTGGTCACAACTGGTGCGGGTGGAAGTGTTGGCAAATCAACACTCTGTGCATTCAGGCATCTCAAGAACCATGCACCAGGAGCTGGAGCTTTCACTAACAGTGACTTCATCAAAGTGACAAAGCAACCCACTTGCTTAAAGGTATCTCGCCAAGTATTTCCTGCCAGACTGACTAAATGTGCATAGCAATGAATATGAACACAGTTTGACCTCAGGTTGCAAAGTGCATAATTCCAAGCCTTTGTCATATCGCTCGCACTGTCTGTTACAAATGCTTATATTCAATCAAGTGGGACGCTGAATTCCACCATAGAAGACATCAAGGCTTGTGAGATGGTTGTATGATTAACTTTTCCCAGGGACGCTGTCTTTACAAGTTGTGGTGGAGAAATGACAGCATGCTTAGGCGGGTCTGTCTTGAGCACCTGAAATAAAATGTTGAAAACTGGTCTATTTTGGAAGTCGGTTGTTTCATTGGTGATCACGGCAATGGAGTTTCCTTTCAGGCCATAGAGAAAGTGCTATTTTTTCTCTGCACAAAGAGTTGTTAAGTAATGGGAATACAATTGATTTGACTTGGAAATGGCACCGCCTCTCTTAAGGTGCTTACTCAAAAAACTCTGACAACAGGTAAACCCACTTTTACACATATTCGAACAAAATCTGAAGCGACAGTTTCACGCTGTTCTTTAAAAAAGGAGTACTTTTGGCACCTTAGAGCCTAACAAATTTATTTTGAGTATAAGCTTTCGTGAGCTACAGCTCACTTCATCAGATGCATTCAGTGGAAAATACAGTGGGGAGATTTATATACATACACAGAGAACATGAAACAATGGGTTTTATCATACACACTGTAAGGAGAGTGATCACTTAAGATGAGCTATTACTAGCAGGTAGGGAGGGTGAGGGGAAGGAAGAAAACCTTTTGTGGTGATAATCAAGGTGGGCCATTTCCAGCAGTTGACAAGAACATCTGAGGAACAGTGCGGGGTGTGGGGGAGATAACATGGGGAAATAGTTTTACTTTGTGTAATGACCCATCCACTCCCAGTCTCTATTCAAGCCTAAGTTAATTGCATCCAGTTTGCAAATTAATTCCCATTCAGCAGTCTCTCGTTGGAGTCTGTTTTTGAAGTTTTTTTTTGGTTGAAGGATAGCCACTCTCAGGTCTGTAATCGAGTGACCAGAGAGATTGAAGTGTTCTCTGACTGGTTCTTGAATGTTATAATTCTTGACGTCTGATTTGTGTCAATTTATTATGTGTGGTCACACCCTATACCGGAAACCTACTGACTGCTATTCCTACCTACATGCCTCCAGCTTTCATCCAGATCACACCACATGATCCATTGTCTACAGCTAAGCTCTGCGATACAACCACATTTGCTCCAACCCCTCAGACTGAGACAAACACCTACAAGATCTCTATCAAGCATTCTTACAACACCCACCTGCTGAAGTGAAGAAACAGACTGACAGAGCCAGAAGAGTACCCAGAAACCTACAGGACAGGCCCAACAAAGAAAATAACAGAACGCCACTAGCCATCACCTTCAGCCCCCAACTAAAACCTTTCCAACGCATCATCAAGGATCTACAACCTATCCTGAAGGACGACCCATCACTCTCACAGATCTTAGGAGACAGGCCAGTCCTTGCTTACAGACAGCCCCCAACCTGAAGCAAATACTCACCGGCAACCACACACCACACAACAGAACCACTAACCCAGGAACCTATCCTTGCAACAAAGCCCGTTGCCAATTCTGTCCACATATCTATTCAGGGGACACCATCATAGGGCCTAATCACATCAGCCACACTATCAGAGACTCGTTCACCTGCGCATCTACCAATGTGATATATGCCATCATGTGCCAGCAATGCCCCTCTGCCATGTACATTGGTCAAACTGGACAGTCGCCACGTAAAAGAATAAATGGACACAAATCAGACGTCAAGAATTATAACATTCAAAAACCAGTCAGAGAACACTTCAGTCTCTCTGGTCACTTGATTACAAACCTGAGAGTGGCTATTCTTCAACAAAAAAACTTCAAAAACAGACTCCAACGAGAGACTGCTGAATTGGAATTAATTTGCAAACTGGATTCAATTAACTTAGGCTTGAATAGAGACTGGGAGTGGATGGGTCATTACACAAAGTAAAACTATTTCCCCATGTTATCTCCCCCCCACCCCGCACTGTTCCTCAGACGTTCTTGTCAACTGCTGGAAATGGCCCACCTTGATTATCACCACAAAAGGTTTTCTTCCTTCCCCCCACCCTCCCTACCTGCTGGTAATAGTCATCTTAAGCGATCACGCTCCTTACAGTGTGTATGATAATACCCATTGTTTCATGTTCTCTGTGTGTGTATATATATCTCCCCACTGTATTTTCCACCAAATGCATCCGATGAAGTGAGCAGTAGCTCATGAAAGCTTATGCTCAAATAAATTTGTTAGTCTCTAAAGGTGCCACAAGTCCTCCTTTTCTTTTGGCGAATACAGACTAATACAGCTGCTACTCTGAAACACTGTTCTTTGGCATTTGTAAAATGCTGGAATGATCCAAACACAGTGAGTTGTTTCTTTACTGTTGTTGATGGCCCTGCTGTTTCAGTCTCTTGTTTTCATTTCTTTTAATTCACTTTATGTTTAGTGCATTCCATGTTTTCTACACTTATCTGCCTTCAAACTTAATCTATAGCCTTACTGCTTACAGTACAGAACAGCACATTGCCATCAACGTGAAATTTGTCCTTGCCAAACTCCGTGACACAGTGATTTTTAAAGTTTTTAGCATATGATGTGAAATTTGAGATACATTAAAATATGAACCCCTATACACCATTGAGTAACCTCTATATTACGGAAGCAGTTTATTGGACTATGTTTAGTTATGTAAATTTAAAGTGCATTTAAAAATCAACCACAAGAGGGGAAGGCTGCACACCTTGAATAAGTGACACTGGTACTTTCAGTTAATTTAGTTAATAATTAGTATTTTATATGTTTTTATGTTTTCACAAAATGTAAAAACTAAACATTCTCTGTAAAAACACAAATTCTGTGTTTTTCTGCTGCAAATGGATTTCTAGGATCCCTAATCATTACTCACTTACATAATGATAAAGAATACTAGTGATTTTATCTTTTAGGAAGGGGCACATTTAGGGAGATAGTGAAATAGGTTTTTACTGATCAAAATTTGTTACCCTCCGGCAGCATTCCCTCTAATTTTTTCCACCCATATGTGGAATGAATTTTGTTATGTGCACCAATATGGACACATCACTTTTATATTGGTGCACATAACAAAATTCATGTGGTGGGGATGGGACCGAGGGGTTAGGAGTGTGTGTGTGGGGGGCTCAGGCTGGGGCAGAGAGTTGGTGTGCAGGGAGGTGAGGGCTCTGGCTGGGGGTGCGGGCTCTGGGGTGGGACCGGGGATGAGGGGCTCAGGGCTGAGGCAGAGGGTTGAGGTGAGTGTGGGGGGGTGAGGGCTCTGGGGTGGGGCTAGGGATGTGGGGTTTGGGGTTCAGGAGGGTGATCCAGGGCTACAGAGGGGAGAGAGGACTTCCTCCAGCTCTATTACCTGCTGCAGCTGCACCTGGGCTGCAGGGGAGAGGTGCCTCTCCCCGCCGCGGCAGTTTCGTGGCTGGGGCTGTGGAATAGGCGCCCCTCCCCCAGCCATGGCAGGTCAGGGCTGGGGCTGGGCTGGGGCTGCAGGATTGGCACCCCTTCCCCGGCTACTGTGACAGGTCTGGTTGGAGCTGTGCTCTGGCTGCCCCTCCCTTGGCCCGGGGCAGGTCCTGGCCGGGCAGGTTCCCTGAACACCTGCATGATGCTAAATAGGCTGCTGAGTGGTCATGTGGCCTCGCAGTTTACAGGGAATTTAGGCCTCTGGCTGTTCTTCAGTGGCTTACATGAAATACATTGGTGGTTTAATCCATTTTTAATGAACAAGTTCCCTTATCCAAAAGGCCACCAACATTTATTTTTATTACTGTCGCACCTGTGAGCCCCCATCATGGAGCAGAAACCCACTGTGCTAGGTGCTGTACAAACACAGAACAAAAAGACTGTCCCTGCCCTAAAGAACTTACAATCCAAGTATAAGACAACAGGTCGATAGAGACAGATGGGGGAGTACAAGGAAACAATGAGACAATATTGGTCAGCATGACAGGCCGTGGTCTTGGCACACCAGCAGCCTTACTCTTGTCAATTATGGTAACAATTACCAGTCTTGTTAGCAGTTCCAGGAATAACTGCAGAGAGGCAGAAGAGGGAATGGATCCGAGAGTGAATTACCCTTTGGCAGGACAGGGTGGCTCAGCCTGTCCTGCCACTGTCAGCCCTGTGAGGATAAATGGAAGACTTTGCTGTCCACCAGCACTGAATTCACTTGGAAAGCAAGAGTGAAGAATTGAAGAACAAGCCAATGCCAGAACAAATCCAGATGTAGGTGCAATCACATAAGAGAAGGTGAGGCTGATCAAAAAGTGAGAACGACTGAGTCCTGGAAAGGGACATCAGCATGGTAGCAACAATCTGGGCACATGTATGGAAATGTTCCCCTCATCCACCTCCAGTGGTCGCACCCCAGGAGACCAGAGATAGAACAACAAGGAATGGCAGCAGCCACTGAACTAACATAAGTGATGTAGATACATGATGCTCATGCTGTGACAAGATGCAGGGGTCTTCCTCTGCACAAAGTGCAAGCTGGTTACCCTTCTCAAGGAGAAGCCAGGTGGACAGGAATGGCAACTGGAGTTACTGAGAAAGATCAGGCAATGGGGAGGATTTATCAAAAGGTCAGTACAGGAGATAACTGTTGTAGACTAAGGCAGGAAGAAGAGCAGAATGGGAGAGAAGACAGCATGAAAAATAACATGCCAGGTTAATGAAAAGTGCTAAGGTTGTAATGAAACTGCCAGCAAATTAACAGGCAGACTGTCAGATGACTTTGGAGACTTGACCCTAGAACTGAAGACAACATTCTTTGCAGGGATTTTGACAGGGCCGCAGTTGAATAAAGCAAAACTATAGAGAGTGAATGAGTGCTGGTTCATGGAGCACTGCTTTTCTTTCAGTGATGCACTGGTTGGATGGCCTCCATTTAAACAGCACTGGAATCAGGCTCCTTGGTTTTATGCAATGGGGGCTTTAAATTAGGTGAAAAGAGGAAGTGGTACAGAGAGAAAAAGATCCCAGACAAAAGAAAGAGCAGAATGCCAGAAGAAAACATAGTGAAGAAGATGATGTATATTAAATTATAAGCTCTTTGGGGCAGCAGCCATCTTTTTGTTACATGGCCTGGTCTGCACTTAAAATTTAGTTCGAACTAGCTGTGTCACTCAGTGCACAGTTAAGGTGATGTAACATCTGGTGTAGACATGGCTAGCTCAACGGATGAATTCTTCCAGCAACCCAGCTACCGCCACTTGGAGAGGTGGATTAGCTACAGCAATGGAAAAAAACCCTTCTGTCACTCTAGGACAGGGATTCTCAAACTGGGGGTTGGGACCCCTCAGGAGCTTGTGAGGTTATTACATGTGGGGTCGTGAGCTGTCAACCTCCACCCCAACCCTGCTTTGCCTCCAGCATTTATAATGGTGTTAAATATATAAAAAAGTGTTTTTAATTTATAAGGGGGGGCTTGCTATGTGAAAGGGGCCAGCGGTAAAAAAGTTTGAGAACCACTGCTCTGGGAAATGTCTACGCTACAGTGCTATAGAGGTATAGATGCAGTGCCTTAGCTCTGTCACTGTAGTGTCTGTAGTGTAGACATGGCCTGGGTGTGTACAGTGCCTTGCACAATCACAATCCCTGACTGTGGCCTCTACATGCTACTGCTAAACAAATACTACTAATAAAATAAATCAGGACTTAGCACAGACAGCGTGGGTGAGCTCTGTGAAAGCACAGCGCTTTGTGTAAGCTCGACAGCTTATCTATTTCACCAACAGCAGTTGGTCCAATAAAAGATATTACCTCACTCACCTTGTCTCTCTAATATCCTGGGACCAACACAGGAAGAACAACACTGCATCAGGATTTAGCAGGCATATTCAGGGCAAAACCTAAGGTGGCTTGGCTGACAATCTATCACAAATATGTGGTCATCAAAAGATCAACAGTTACAGTAGGCAACTGGTTTCAGAGTAGCAGCCGTGTTAATCTGTATTCGCAAAAAGAAAAGGAGTACTTGTGGCACCTTAGAGACTAACAAATTTATTTGAGCATAAGCTTTCGTGAGCTACAGCTCACTTCATCGGATGCAATTGGTTTGCCTTCAAATACTGAATCATGATTTTAGGAACTAATTAGAGATTTTGGGTGCTCAACTTGAGACACCTGATTTCAAAGGGAGGATGACCAGCGCTTTCTGTAAATTAGACCCCTTTAAGGTGTTGCTAGTTTGGGATCCTAAAAATGGAGGCATCTCAAATCTCTAGCCATTTCTGAAAATCATGACCGCTCTCTTTAACTTCATGCTGTGTTCAATTAGCCTGTTATCTGAAAAGTTAAAGATACCATAGAGCTGTGCAAAATTTGATGATGTGGAGTCACACAACTGCTTGAACTGGGGCGGGTTCAATTTGCAAGGGACCATACCCCCTGAAAATTACTTAGCATTTTCTCAAAACGTGAAACCTTAAAAGACTCCGGGCCAGGTTTGCCAGATTCATCTAGAAGGGTACAAAAGGCTGAAATTAAATGCTTGGATCAGGTCCCGTGACAGCAAATTGTACTCAGTTACTTTTATTCCACTTTTCACTAATGCTCAGAAATTATATTACAAGACAGCAGAATAACACCTAAGGTTCAATGTGCTACCTCCCTCCCTCGAGTCCCTGATATGAATCTCAGCCCCCTTTATCTGTGATGCACAACAGTCTCCTCTGTTGGTAATTACCACCAAGGTCACCACAAATGCTGAATTCAAGTCAACCATTCACCATGACTCTAACTCCTTCTCTGTCAGAGTGCAATCTCCATTAGCATAACTGTTCAACAAAAAGCCATCTATAGCCTTTCAGACTTCCCTTTATTTTCATATGTGCTGGATTGGGAGGATATTTTTCTCAGTGCTACATGAAGAGATGGGTGAAGAAAAAATATCTTAGTACAGGCCTGTGGCGTAAAATACCTGAGAGAGGAAGAAATTACCTACGGCACCAACAGAAACATGACTCATTGAACCACAGAGGTGAAATACTGCAATCTACATTAAATGTAACAGTCTCCTTCAGTGAATGACATAGATGGAAAAAAACAAGGTAGGTGAGATAATATTTTTTATTGGACCAACTTCTGTTGGTGAGAGACAAGCTTTTGAGCCGCACAGAGCTCTTCTTCAGGTTTGGGGAAGGTAACCAGAGTGTCTGAGCTAAATAAACAAGTTGGGACAGATTGTTAAGCGGTAACCATAAGAGGCAACACGTGTTGTAAATGGAAGTTTATTAAAACAGGGAATGATGTATTTTTAAATTAAAAATATGTAGGAGACGAGAAAAATAAGCTCAACACATAGTGTGCCACATCAGATACTAAAAGATTCAGCATTTACCTCCAACAGGGATTAAGGAAGCATCTGCAATAGGAACCTTCCAGCACCACCCGGAACATGTTCAAAATAACAGCATTTACCAAACTGAGTGAAACAACCCCTCAATCCACATGAAGGAATGAATTACCTGAAGAGAAGCTGAGCATACAATAATAAATTCATCTTTAACAACAGAACCACTGTCATAACACTATATGCTACCCAGGTCTACCTATCTAAGGTATTTACATCATGTTCTGCTGCCCCTTATTGTAATATCTTGGCATCTCACAATCTTTAATGTGTTTATCCTCACAGCACCCCTGTAGGGTAGGGAAATGATGTTATCCCCATTTTACAAATGGGGAACCCGGGCACAGAGAGACCAAGGGCACATCTTCACTGGATTAAAAGAGCCATGGTATAGCCACAGCTGGCCTGGGAAAGCTGACTCGGGCTCGTGGGGCTCGTGCTACAAATTGCTGTGTAGATGTTCGGGCTCATGCTAGAGCCTGGGCTCTGGGATGCTCCCCCACCGCAGGGTTCCAACATCCAGGATCCAGCCCGAGCCTGAACATCTACACAGCAATTAAATAGCTCCACAGTCTGAGCTCTGAGAGCCTGAGTCAGCTGACCTGGGCCAGCTGTGGGTGTTTAATATCCCAAGTGACTTACCCAAGGCCACACGGGGACTTGAACTGGGGTCCCAGATTTGGGCCCTAACCATTGGACCATCTTTCCTCTTGGACCTCCATTTCTCTATGGTGGAATTTTCAAAGGCACCCAAAGTGCCCAAATCCTATTTCAATTAGTCACCTTAACCTCCTTTGAAAATCTCAGCCTATACGGTTAGTAACCAAGAAAGAGCAATACACTCAATGACTGGATTTAAAAAAAAAAAAGATAAAATATTGGAAACCCATTAATTTATTTTAAAAGAAGCTCATCAGAGCTGTACTTATGTCTGTGAGCAGCCCTTGCAAAGTGACAATAATCAGGAGGGTAAAGCTACGTAGCATAGTTGTATATTACTTGCCTGCTATATTCACAACAGACATCTCACCATGTTTGCCAAAGGTTCTGACTGTGTATCCCCCTCCCCAACATATATAAGTAATGCTTTGATCTGAGAACTGCTGGGGATTTTAAAAGCCATCATGCCCACTCAGGCACTGGCATCCTCCAATCAGAATAGTTCTGGAGCAATGACACAGTTACTGACTGCTTGATCTTATTTGACAAGATAAAGATGTAGTGGGCCATGGAGGTAACTATGCAGTCAGGAACAGAGATAAGAACATGACACTGAGTATTAGTAGAAATACCAAATGGGCATACCTTATGCTTAATGAAAGAGACATCTGTTTCGTCTCTCCATGACATGAAGTGAAATAACTGGTGTATTTAAAACTCTCTGTTTGAATCGTTTATTTCCTAACATATATGCTAATTCAACAGCTATGGCTGTGAAGGTAAGCACACACAAACATAGCGATCATTTACCTTTACATAGTGCTCTTTATCCCAAAGTCTCCATAATGCTGTACTAACTTTACATGAATGCAGGAATCATTTCACCCACCAGGGAAATTTGGCACCTGCCCACATTAAGGAAATTTGCATCAGCATAGTTACATCAGTGTGGTTAGAACTGTGCCGAACTCTAACATGGATGCAATGAACCAGTACAGGGTGGAATTACACAGATGCAACTTAATCCTGGGTTCCAAGCTGGTGACAGCTCCGGTACTCCCTTTTAAGGAGAGTCCCCAGTGCACAGTGGGTGTATACAAAAGTTAACCCTGCCAAAGCCGGTGTTGCCTTTCTGTGGGGAAATCTGCAGGGTCAATGGGAAGGACAAGGTGCACCCTTCCATTTCCACCCATTCTTCCTTGGCCCCCTGCTCCCAGTGCACTGGTTTTCAACCTGATCCATGCCATGACCCTGTGTAACAATAGAAAAAAAAAGTGGGAAGTGGTGGGAGACTTTACCGCAGAAGCTTCTGAATCCCCATTCCACATGTGAGGGAGAGATGCACCTGCAGATTCCCCTCTATGCTTACATCTCTGGGCCACGTGGAAACAGCCAAATTAGGTACTAACCAGATTAAAAGGACATATTTCAGTTCAGCCAGACTAGACAGGCAAAGAGTGTTACAGCTTTGCTGGGCCACAACTGAGGGTATGTCTACACTACCAGCCGGATCGGCGGGCAGTGATCGATCCAGCAGGGGTCAGTTTATCGCCTCTAGTCTATATGTGATAAATGGACCCCCGAGCACTCTCCTGTCGACTCCTGTACTCCACCACAACGAGAGGCACAGGTGGAGTCCATGGGGGAGCGGCAGCAGTTGACTTACCGTGGTGAAGACACCACGGTAAATTGATCTAAGTACGTTGACTTCAGCTACGTTATTCACGTAGCCGAAGTTGCATAACTTAGATCAATCACCCCCCTAGTGTAGACCAGGGCTAAGTTTAGGATGGATTTGCTAGTGTAGATCAGGTGCCTACATCTGATATTCATGAAAATGAGAGTCTGTCAGTTTTGGATGGAGTCAGATGGTAGATCAGGTGGGTGCAGGGCAAATTCCTCCAGCTTTGACAATGTATCTCAGGCTTTGTCTACACTACCAAGTTTTGTCGCCAAAAACGGCCTTTTGGCAACAAAACAGTGAAAGAGTACACACTGCAATGTAACTTTTGTTGGGAAAAACACCTGGTTTCGGCGAGAAAAAACTTCCACCCCTACAAGAGAGACTTTTTTCTTTCCCCCTCCCTTTATTGTCCACAAGGAGCCAGTGTAGACACTGCTGTTTGTTTTGTCCACAGAACTGGCTTCCATCAGTATCCCACAATGCCTGCCCTGATCGCTCTGCTCAGTGTATTGATCTCTGCTGCCCTGCAAGCATGCACCCCTCCCCTTTCTAAGCTGCGGGAAGTATCTGACAGCTGAGTGTGCTGCTCCCTTTGGGGAGCAAAGAGCAAATCATTGGAATGCTCCGGTTCTGCCCCGCACTAGAGACACAGCAGCAGGCAGACTGGCGTCACAGGGAGGGGAAGGAGAGACTGCTGGGCTGCGTTGACTTTCCTCAGCACAGAGAGCTCCCAGAGCTACTCATGATGCCGCTCCCCGAGTGAGGATGCTATGGGAGAACTCCGAGGGGAATCCTCCCAAGATGCACAGGGATCAGCTCCGCCTTCCCACAACACTGCATTGTGGGATACATACCCACAGTGCATTGCTCACACTGTTGGTGATGGTGCCCACAATGTGGATGTGATCTGTTGACAGAGGGAGCAAGTGTGAACACCCTTTGGCGATTTTTGTTTTGTCTACTTTTGGGTGCCGACTAAAGTTTTGTCCCCAAAACTTGGTAGTGTAGACAACGCTGAGTCCTGACTGAAGCATCCCCTGCTGTTTCAGTCCCTGGCCTCTTCAAATCAAAGACTGCCCATCCTACCGAACTATGTGCTAGTTTTGCAATATGGAAAGTAACCATTTCCTTTGTTCCATGATCAAAGAATGTTGCGTAGTCTTTATTTAACATATAAGGAGGAGACTGTCCAAGAAGAACTGAATTAGATCCTCTGGTTAGCAATGTTAATCACAGGAAAAAATAATTGATTAATGAGTGAACTTCACATCAAAGCTGATAATGAGAGTGAAATTAACTGGAATGTGGGGAAGTATGAGCAGAGTACACACACACGTTATTTTATGTATCCCTCCCACATACTAAACCAGGTGCTTTGGTTATCAGGGCTCTGATTCTGGGACGTGGTAGAGCCTTTATGCTTCTCTGGTGGCGGAAGGAGGGGACAACCCAGTTAGATCCCCCCCAAGCTGGTAATTCCCCTGATGCAATGCTTTCCCCCATGGGCCTACAGAGGTATAACAGACAACTCCCACTGCAGCCCATGCTATAGGTGTATGTCACTAGTGGGCTTGGTGCAGCAGGGAGTGTGGCTAGAGCTGTACTCTGGCTATTCCATATGGAGCTGTTGCAGGCAGTATAAACTAGCGCAGCCCCTGGGAATACTGTAATTTCCTGGTCCCTGGAACAGCTCAACATTTGGGCAGCACAGAGATGGCATTAAGTCACCTTTCCCCCACCTTAACTGATTAGTCTCTTAGAGTTGGTATGGCAACCCCCATCTTTTCATGTTCTCTGTATATATATAATAGATCTATCTATATCTATCTATATATCTTCCCACTGTATCTTCCACTCCATGCATCTGATGAAGTGGATTTTAGCCCACAAAAGCTTATGCCCAAATAAATTTGTCAGTCTCTAAGGTGCCACAAGGACTCCTTGTTCTTTTTGCTGATACAGACTAACACGGCTACCACTCTGAAACCAGCCAACTGAAGTTCCCCCTGCAGGGAGGGAGCTCGGTATTCAGACAGACTCCAGCCTTCCTCTCAGCACCAGAAAGGGTGGGGTTAAACTGTTTTAAACTTGTATTGACAGATCTTCCAGTCAATTGCCGCTTCCCTATACCTCTGCTTGACTGACAGATAGCTAAGGCAATCTCTAGTGTCTGTAGAAACCTTCCCATCCTTTGCTTGTGTAGAAAGGGGCCTTCAAACCCAGTTGTGGGTTTCTTCAATCAGGTAATGTTTTGTCCACCCTCACAAACAATTGGATAGGAATGCATTTGTCTGTCAAAGCCAGTGTGTCAATAAAAGTGTATGTGTGACAGCCTGGGAAACCTGATCCCTGATTTCTTCATTATTCAAGCAGCCACACAGCCCACTCACTCACCTTCCCTCCTGCAGCCAACGCTGCATCCCTCAAAGAAAGGCATCCAGGGTCTGGGGGAGAGGAAGAAAAAAGGACAGAATGATTGGCCAGTGCTTCTGAGGGGAGAAAGACCCGGATTAAGAGAGCTGACAACAAGCTAGCCACGGTATTTGCACCCTCTGTTGGATGCAAACCTAGTTGTACAGCTCTCTGCACCTCCCTTTTCCACTTTCCTTATACCAGCCTGAACAGTGGAGTTCCCACTCCTGTGTGTAAGAGATTTCTGGAACTCACCGACCCCGTCATGTGCTCTGGGTGTTCTCTAGTCACCAACTAACAATCTTTACAAGTCTGCTTTTCTCCTACCTCCTATCTATTTGAAACCTAATGCTCCCAGGAGGTGAGTTTGTTCAAGTGGAGTTTGCCAGTCTGCAGGGCCTTTCAGCTGACTGCCACTTAATGGAGTGCCTGTTTGTAGAGTACAGGAAAGTATTGATTAAGGAACAAGGTCTTTAGGCTCATTCCTAGGAACCTGACCCCTGGAGTCATGTGCTTGCATCAATATCTCACTTTTTTTTTTTTTTGAGGGGGAGGGTGTAATGAAAGTTAAGTCTGTAGCTATTATCATTGCAAAGAAAAACTCAACAATGTGATCAGGGGTGTCTACTTGAATCAACAGGCATCTTGAAACAATAGTTCTGAGATGTGTGAACAGCTCCTTTCATCTCAATGGGGTGTTCACTCCCAAATCCATTGTTCTGTCAGCAACACTCAGGGGAGGACTATGTGTGGAAGAAGAAGAGGGCAGAGGGTGTGGACCACCCACCCACCAAAACAGCTGCACTCTGGCTGCTGGGATAAGTAATGGGCCAGACCATTTTGCCACCTCTGTCTCACCAAGGATGAGAGGGAACCTCTGCTGCTACCCCTGGAAGATGAGAGTTGGGTTGATGAGACCCTGCCACCCTCAGTAAGAATTGGGCCTATGATCCAGGGGCAGAGCCACAGGGTCCTTGTGTCCCACTGTGTCCTGGATTACCTTCATCTAGTTTTCACTAAAACATCTATATATAGAGCACTTTCCTCTGATGCCTCATACCACACCTCCTCTCTCTGTGAGTGAGTTGTCACCATATTTTAAAGATGTTAGACTGGATTTCAAGAGAGTCTCACCAAGACGAAAGTGGTGTAATGGAGTGGCAAATCTGGCCTATAATCTGTAGTAAATGATGTAAATTCAGTTTACTCTGTACTTTTCAGAAAAAAAATAAAGGCTTTCATAGATGACGTGGCATATGCAAAGGAATACACAGTATTAGAAGACCCCTACAAATGTTTATCTACAATTGTAGAAAAAAGTATATTATGTCAGATTATTTTATTGTTAGTAGGGCCTGGTCTTCGCTATAAGGTTTTGTCGCCATAACTATGTTGGCTGTACGTAAAGGGTTTTTTCCCCACACTCCCTGACCGACACAGCTGTGCTGGCAAAAAAAAACAGTGTGGATGCAGCTATGCTGCCATAAGAGTGCTTCATAGCTAACATCATTCAGGGAGATGGTGTTATTATGCTGACAGAAAGCTCCTTCTGTCAGAATAAACTGTGGTCTACAATAGGGGTCTCTGCTGGTATAGCTGTACCGACAAGGCCTAAATAACCATAGGATTAAAGACTGTATCATAACACGTACAAAAGGAGTAGAGTTAAAGTTGCACTTGTAACCTTAACTTCAGTTTTTCTTTAGGACTGGTCTAATCTACAAAGATAGATTGGCTTAACTACATCGCTCAGGGTTGTGAAAAATGTCATGCCCGTATTGTGTGATGTAATTAAGCTGACCTAACCCTCAGTGTAGACACCACTTGGTTGATGGAAGGATTTTCCATCAAGCTAGTGATTGCCTCTCAGAGAGGTGGATTTAGTACAGTGATGGAAGAACCCCTTCCATCGCTCTAACGTCTATACTACAGCAGTACAGCTGCAGTTTCTAGTGTAGACATACCCTTACTAAGCAATGTTTAATTATTCAACTTTAACATTCTATTAAAGTACATTTTCTATGGTATTTCCTAGGGATTTTTTAAAAGATAAAAATTAACATAAAAGAAGATCCACTCTCAAATTCTTTAGTGCTCTGTTGACTTGTAAAAGTAAGAATTGAAAATAGTATGGGTAAATTCCATAATGGGAAATTATTTGGCTAGACACCATTAGAATGTCCCACATAGAAATGATGGGAGAAAGGTAATATTTGTGTGTGGATTGTTTCAAAAATGTGGATTCATTATGATTCAGAATGAAAAACAACAACAAAAAAGAAATTCTTTGTGAAATAGAATTATCATTTTCTGCCCAATTTTACTGGGAGCAAAGACCCCTGGAAGTCCAAAAATTTCTGGCAGAAGTTCATCAAACTGTTTCATCATTTTTTTTTTAAATGATCAGTTCTAGCCCTGTCCTGTGCATCTAGAGAAATGAGGGGCTGCGGGAAGTCAGCAGCTGCAGAGCTGCTAAGGTACATTAGAGCAGGGGTTCCTTCTGTCCATCTTTTAAAGTCCACAGGAGACCTTTTTCTGCCCCTTTATGTATTACAAGATGATCAGAAGCTCAGCCCCTGTTGTCCCTACTGATTGGCAGCAATATATCAGGCTAGTCTTTTCACTGTGCCGCTATTAGCTTCTCTGTGCTTCACTGCCTGGCTTATCCATATGTCAGTGCTTCAAATCCTTCCTATGTGCCAAAACAAACAGCCACCTTCATCTCCTTATGTGTGGTGGTGAAGAATTTTCAGACTCAAGATTGAGCCAGAATAAAACAAAGGAACAAGGAAAATTATTACTCCTCAGTGAGGACTATTTCTGTGTCAGCTTTCATCTTTCAACTTCTAGCTGTTTTGGCTGTAAGACATTTGAAAGTGTTACATAGAAAACGAATAAAGGGTCCCCCCAAATTATGATTGAAAATGGATGAGCTGTTTTCCCTGCAGGCTTTACAAACCACCTTTGGGCAGAGACCCAGCATGGAAAATATCACTGAAAAGATGACAATTTCAGAAGCTTATGAGTAACTGACAACAGAGCTAGAATGGAATCCATTATGCATCATTAAGGATAAGATTTTTTCATGGTATTTTTAATAAAAGTCATGGACTGGACAGGACATGGGCAATAAACAATAAATCACAGAAGCCCAAGCCCTGCTGCCCGGGGCTGAAGTCACGGAGGTCATGTAAAATCACGGAATCCATGACCTTCATGACTGACTTGTAGTCTTATGAATAATTAATTATAACATAATGATCTCTGTCACTTCACTCTAACGAATAGTGATCTTGTCTCCCAAGGTGTCTGTTACAGTGAGGTTTCAGAATGCTTGCATAGATTGCTTCCATTCTGTATAGGTGCTATATTTGCCTTCCTCTTTGTGCTGAACTCATGTGATCAACAGCGGGGGAATGAGTGCAAGGTCTAAAACCTGGCTATTTTATATGAGTAATATCTGATTTTCAGAAGATGTCATGAGTGATTATTTTAAAGGGGGGATGATGGTTCACCAATGGTGGCCTGAGAAAAGGTTTGATTTCCTTTTGCTGTGATGAAGTTGTGTGTGTATATATAATTTTCATGTGTTTTTCTTTCCACATGAACTTTAGGAAAAGGATCTCAGTGGATGTGAACTTTTTCTTCTCTATTGACAGATGTGCAGTCTCCAAAATGTCACTCACGGGCTCACAATAAGCAACCCAACACATGCTGCATCAGGAGTGGGATGGGACCAGTTGTAGTGATCTAAGTAAGACAAATGAATGCACAAATTCAGAGTCTGTACATCTTTCTTCAGATGCAGGCATGAGATAGAGAAATGCAGTAGCAATGAAAGTCGAACCTGAAATAAGACTGCTCTGAGGCAGGCTATAACTTCAGAACAAGATGTGGATGCAACTAGGAATCTTCAAATGAAGGTTTATGGTAGAAAATGCTCCTTTCAGCAGATGAGGCAATGTAAAGGCCGAGAAGTAAAATCTATTAGGTTTTGAGGCAGTGAAAAAAAGATTGGATCATGCAGGAAATACCTCTCTTAGAATCCAGGCTGAGACCATTGCGGATTTATGAGGTAGCTGAAACCACAACAGACAGTGAATGACCAATGGGAGGTGATATATTGGGATCAAAATCACCAATGGCAAGAAGTATTGCTGGTCTTATGGAACCCTCATGCTGGAGCCATCACTGTTGCCTGTCTAAGAAGACCTGAAACTATGTATGCTCACAATGAAAGATGGTACTGAGATATATCTCAAGACTTTTGAAAGAGTGGCCTAAGGGATGGATAAAGTTTTGCTGTCATATCTCAAAGGAAAAGCATAACAGGCTTGTAGAGGCCTGGTTGCCAGAGAAGCAGGTAACTACAATAAGGCAATAGAAGCAGTCCTTCTGTGGTACATGAGCTGCACACAAAGACATTAGTGTTTTAGGCCTTTCCTCTACCAAGACACTGAAGGACCCAGAGAGATTTACAGACAGCTTCATAAATGGTTGAAACCAGAGATCCATAGCAAGAAGCAGACCATGAAACTAGTAATTTTAGAACAATTCCTGACAATCTTGCCTGAAGACATCCAGGCCCAAATCTGGGAACATTATGCAGAGACCTAATGGTAGCCCTGACAGAAGATTATCAGTGAGTCTGCCACAGGTAAGAATAATACAATTGGATAATTCAAATGAGAAGTAAAGGGGAGTCCAGGTAAAAGAACCTTTAGGTACTATGGTAAAACCAGGACATATTACCTTGGTTTGGTCTCAGAAGGACTTTTCTATTGTCTATAACAACTGTTATACTACTTGACTGTATTGAGATGAAGAGTTTCTCCCTTAAAAGAGTACATAGCAGCATCACCTGGAAAGCTCCATTTGTGTGGGTAGGTAGGAGTGTCTGAGAAAGAGAAAGGAAGGATCTGGCCACCTTAATGATGAAAGGCTATGGGAGTAATGGATAGTGATATTCAGCAAGATGCCAGCAAAGCCTTTGCCAAAGAATGCCAATAGAACAGAGGGAAAGTGTGTTTCTCCTAACATCTGAACTGACAGTGTTTGCTACGAGAATGGACTTGGTGTCATGGAGATGGGGCAGGAGTAAGATTAATTGGACAGTGAACTGGAAAAGGAGAGTACTTTGAAAGAACAGAGAAGGAACAGATACCAGAGTAAAGACTGTCCTTTTCTGCCAATAAACAAAACACCTTTCTTTACTGACTGGGAGAAATGATAAGGGTGGTAATGGAGGTGTTGGACATCTCTCTGATTGATTGACTTTCTTGGTTTGAGAGACAGTAACCCTGTGAAAGGACCAGTCAGGATATACTCTTCATCTATTTGTTTTATAAAAAGGTACTGCAGTGCCAGAGAAGAAAGAAACCCCAGACTAAAGAGACAGAATAGCATCTGCTTTTTTCAGTATCATAGAGCTCTACCTGTCTCCAGAGCAATGACATGTAACAGAATCTCAGGTTCATAGCTGCTCAGAAGATTCTAGTGCTTAGAGAATGTTGTAAATTCTGACTTGCTATAGCAAACATGTGGTCACTAACTATAGGAAACTGATAAATGTTATAAATGTACATATTTTTCCTATTTTTCTTCAAAGTCTCATTTTCAAATGTAGCAGGAAGCAGAGCTGTCTCTAATGAGAGCTTGATGCATGCCCGGCAAGGTATTGACAGCTAGGCTGGGCTGGAGAAGAAGTGCCTTCTCCTGTTTTGCTTCTCTCATCTTCTAAGATGGCTACCTTGGCGTCCCTCACCCCCAATCAGGTATCTTCTACTCACCCTGCCATGCGCTTTACCTCCCTTTTCTCTAAACAGCCACATTACTTTCTTTCACACCCAAGCAGCTAATTACAGTCCCGCACCAGCCACTCACACATTCTAACCCATCACTTCCCACTTCTCTGTTGCTTTAACCCCACCATATAGGCCATTAGGTCCTCTCTGCCTTGGCTGTGCCCCTGTGCTGCTGCCACCTCTACCTCTTTCCTTGACTCATTAAACGCTGTTCTCAGAGTGTGGGTCTATGCAGCATTTTGGACCAAGCCCTCCAGCCCGGGTTGACAGACTTGGGGTAGTGAGTCCTATCAGCACTCTAAAAATATCTTTATAGACAGCACCTTGAAGGTTGTGCATTCTGGCCTATCCCAGAAAGAACTAGGTCAAATGGCTGCAGGGGAAGAATAGGGGGAGGGTGAATAGTCAAACCCCTTGTGCCAGTAGAACCTGTTGGGACACTAGGACTGATCTGCAAAACCAGGACAAAAGCCAGTAAACCCAGATGCCTGATCACCCTGGAAATACAAAGCATATCAGTAAATTAAAAATTAAAGTTCATACAATGAGATTAGCTCTGTCACAACTAACCAGCATTGAATGGAGCATGCTTGTTCCAGGTGCCAGTGAAGTTTGATTAGGGGGAAGTGTATTTCTCTGAGAAGAATGCAGACTTTTGGACAAAAAGAAGAGGAACTCTCTGTTCTGTGTAAGGGAAAGTTAGGAAGCATGGTCCTCACTGGGTAAAGATTGGCTGTGCCCTTGTTTATTACAAGATTCTTGGTGTCTGAAGTTCCTGGCTTGGGTTTGAGTCAAGGTTCTGTGTTGTCTAATGGATCAGAGCACTGGATTGGGACTCGGGAGACCTGTGCTCTCCACCAGCTTGTCTGCTGGATGACCTTGCCCAGTTAATTCACCTCTGTTGCCTCAGTTTCCCCATCCGTAAAAAGGTGATGATGATAGTGGCCTCCTTTGTAAAGTACTTTGAGATCTACTGATGAAAGTTGTATATCAGAGCTAGATATTATTATCATGATAATCATCACATACATTTCAGGAGAGTGAGGTTCTATAATCTCGAAGTTGTTTATGTGAGAGACAGTGACCTCCACATCACCTCTTATTTGAAAAGATATTTAGAACTAACCATACACATTACTCCCAACTCAGGGGATTTCTTCAGGAGAAAATGAGGATGTAGAGTGATCTGTATACATGTCCATGTTGATGCACCCAAAGAATTGTATTTCTCTAACTGTGGGGGGCTAGCTCTATCCAGAAAGGATCTAAATTCCTGGCTTCTGAAGCAGGAGATTCAAGTCTCCTGCAAATTGAGCAAGTGGTATAATAGCTAACAAAAAAGGGAGTAAGCCATCAGTAACTTGATATTAAATCTCAGGCCTGCATTAACTGTTTAATGTTGTAAAAGGGTTTCTGTTACAGCATGGGAACTTACTCCCAGAGCTCCCCCTTCTCTCAATGCTGACATTAACCTACATAATCTCTGGCAGCTTGGTGGGGAGCAACAGGGTCAATCCCTGCCTCAGTTTCCTCTTACAGGCAATCATTAAGTTCAGTGAGGCTTGTATACAGCAAATGGTACCACTTCAAGGGTCTAGTTTTATTTAATCATTGGCCACAGAGATTTGCAAGCAGCTGTTCACCCCCACTGTCCTACCCAGGGTACATGTATGTTAAGCTTAGTCTATTCAGCTCCTCTGTTCACGCTCATCACCAGTAAGGCCCTTTCAATTGAGGACCCTCTTCTGGAATCAAGCTCTTGCCATCAGCTGGGAAAGAGTTCCTGGAATCAGGACCCATGCAGATGTCAAACAGCTATAGTCTCCTCTGAAGCAGCATGCAGAACCTTAACCACCTGGACTGCTTGCCACCATCTACGAAGGGCCTTTCACTGGGACTGATCTTCCTAGGCCTTTGCACTCACAGAATCTGCTATGTCCAGGAACACCTTTCCTAAGCCCTCTTTGCTAGTAAGATCTCTAAACACCTTCCCTGAAAAGCCCCTCTCCTCACGAGCTTCCTCTCTGTGTCCTGGAACCACCTAACTGAGCCCTCATACACCTGTATTAGGCCCAGGCATTTCTTAACTTATTTACTTCCATCCCACCACCTAGGTAATTAACTACTCACAGGTGGATCTGGGTTGTCTCATTCACCTTAGCAGAGCCTGTGCCAGGTGGGCTGGTTTGTAACTCCCCTGAATGGATCAGGCTCCAGGACAATTTAATTAGCATCTCTTCGCCTGTTGGCCCTGAACATGCTCTTTATCAATACAACAGTCCTTTCGCTTGTCTCATCAAGTTCAGCATTATAGCCAACATTTGTATGGCAGCCGTGAGACGTATTCCTCTTCTAGGACTATTACTTCCCATCACCAATCTCTCATGTGAATATTCAGGTGAGATGCTAAAAGGGAAGTAATCCCCTTGCAAGGGAGATCATAGTTTTTTGTTGATGTTTTCTTAAGGTTTGTCTCTGGGTTTTCAAGCTCAATTCTTTTGATTTGTCACAAACTCATTGCCCTTCATCAGCTAGCAAGGGCAGTCAAGTTTGTCCTCCAAGATATTGTTATCAGATGGGAAGGAGAAACCTCCTCACAGCAAAGGGGTGCAAGGGAGAAGGTCCATGGGCAGGGGCTTAAAGAGATTTGATATTAAGAAAAATATCCAGACTATTTAATACTTGCACAGACTGAACTAAACTGTTGAACCTTTTGAGATTTGTCCTTCTCAGTGTCTATCATTACACAGCATTACAGTACTGAGCAACATACTAGGCTATTCAGCAAATAATATAAACTCATGCTTCATTACTGAAACAACAAACAAATCAATAATAATAATAATAATAATATAATAATTTTAAAAGATGTGATATTTATTTACATAGCAAGAATAATTTAAAATTGATCCCACTAGGATTATCTGTTACCTTGGAGGCACTAAATAAGTTTGGGGTATATTACCATCTCTCTTCTTTATCTCAATAAATTATGACTTGTGAAATATTATTATTCATTGGCTGTAACCATTCCAATAAAATCCCTCCATTTCTCCCCCCTCCCCCTAATTGAGAGTGGATGGTCCATGGGATTGGTAATGGGCAACAAAACACTTTCACCTCTAGGTTGCCCTTGCCAAGCTAGCTCATGTTTGTAGTGATGAAAAGTTTCTTCTGTCTGATGGCTGTTGGCACTCTCAGGGGCTTTTGCATCAGTGATCCCTATCCATATTGCTTTGGTACCCCTGGAAATTGGCAGAGTGGAATACCACAGGGAGGCTAAGTGTTTTTTTTTTTTTTTTATTGTTTAGTGTGATCACTGCTGCACCATTAGGAGCCTTTTAGAATAGGGATGTGAAGTATGTTACTATTGGGACCACGCATGCCACCTTTCTCATGTGTAGAAAAGGTCTCGGCAAGAGTGGCCTCTCTGTAAGCACCCCAGGCCACGTTCTCCTAATTGGTATTTGCATCACAGGGCAACATGCACTGCTTTGAGTTTCCATTTCCATGCATGTCAACCACAGAATGGGCAAGCCGCTATGCTCTCTGGCTATTAAAGCTGGAAGTGCTCGCTTATCCTTATTAGGCTACCTTATGACTGAGATGCGAGCCATCATATATATACCCACAGACCTGTTGAGTTTCTCCATGACCCAACAAAGTAAGACTGAGTTTGAAAAAAAGACATTGATAAAAGAGGAGGTACCATATCCATTGGTTTTCCCTCCCCTACCCAGGAACCGTTCACAGCCCCTCCCATTCTTTCAGAACTGGTCGTTCATTTATTCTAATAAATAACAAAAGGGGAACTTTCCAAATTAGCTGAATTTTTTAGGGATGGGAACATGTGTGCAAATGTGTGTTTGTCAGAAAAAGGGAGTGTGTTTTGGGGGAACCTGTTTCACCATTGAGATTTCCCAGATTGCCCTATTCACACACATACCCTCTTCCATAGCTAGGGTGACCTAGGCTGGGGACTCCACTTATGAAGGGAGAGAAAAAAGAAAGAAAGATCAAGAAAATAGAGAAATGGAAGAGAAGAATGCTTCCAACTAATTGCATTGTACTGTGAGAACAGAGGGAAAGACTGAGTTTTTCCAGTTACACTAACCCAAACCTCATTATACATAACCTCTTAAAAGACACAGATTGAAGACAAGGGCTCACCAGAGACAAGTACCTTACCTGCTGTGCTCAGGATAAAGATAAAGAAAAGAGATTCTGCCTTGGTCTATAGAAATCCTTCTCTGGGCCTACTACCACCTCTGTCCCCACAGGCTCAAAGGGTGTTATGCCTTTCATATGCCAACATCTCCGTTCCAGAGATTTGTCTCCGAGGGAAAGATATTCATTGAATGAATGTGATGCTATTAAGCAGGGCTTTTGATCCTAATGGATACCACACCCCTTTATTACATGAGTCAAGCACTGGAGCCAATGATGAATGAATAAATATAAAGTTTCTTTTAAGGAAAGAAATATGAATGGCATTGCTAGTATAATTTATTCAGATTCACTTGAGTACAATCATTCAATTTCTACAGCTAGGTACTGTTGACACAGACTTTACATATAGGAATGTCCCTATGCACTTATTTGAGACCTAGCAAAGTGGATTGTCCAGAAACAACTACTGTTTGTCCCTAGTTTAGAAACTAAAGGGGTGTAGGAATTGTGTTTTCAGATCATTTTAATTCCAGAGATTCACACACCACACACACTTTCACATCTGCCATTCTTTCTTTTTTCAGATTAATGGATGATTTCTAATTTATTTTACAGAAAAAATAATCCCCCTCTTTTTTTTTACATGAGTATGATTTGTTTCTTTGTAATTTAGAATTAAACAATAGCTAGTAATTATGCTTTAATATTTTTATATACCCATTGGCCATCAGGCTATGGTATGCATCCCTTTCCTATTTTATAAGAACTAGAATCTGGGTTTTGTACCAAGAGTAGATAATTTGTGGGGGATAATACCACAAAACACATATTATTACCTTATGGGAAGTAAACAGCCCCTCACAGAACTTTAGTCTAGAAGGTGTGGAAAGATCCACTAAGTTAAGTCAGTACTATTTCCTAGTATTCAAGGGTTATAGACCTTGGTGAGCAAAGCTGAAATCTAGTTTGCAATAGTTTGTGCTACCTCTCTCTCTTTTAAATCAGTTTATAATGAGAACATTGATACAAATCACTCACTTTCTTATACAATTTGGAGAAGACCCTCTAAAGATTAGTATTGCATTCTTTTTCTGATCTTATTCCTAAAAGAACATTTTTAATTTACAAAGAAAAACAAAACTTTCTCTTTCTGGAGGTCCATCAAGCTCCAGGACGCAAGATTTATTGGGTCTTCTTTAACACAGTATTATTATTTTCAACAGAAAATACTGACAGATAAAAATGTTCTATTTCACCTTCTCATGATTGTAAAATGGGGTGATTCTGTGGCAGATATTGTGCAAAAAATACATTTTATTTCCTCCGAAGAAACACAAATTGAGCGGGGAGAAGAGCTCTGTCTGCCTTGCAGCTGGGCGGGTTCTTAAACTCACCAATCAGAGAGGAGCTCGTCTCTATAAATACAAGCCATCTAGTGTCGTAAGGCGTGTGTAGAGCGTTTGTAAATCAGTGGTGTGACCATGTCTGAAACTGCGCCCGCTGTTGCAGTGACAGCAGCTGCTGTTGCACCAACAGCTCCTCTTCCAGCTTCAAAGGCTCCAGCTAAAAAACCGAAGAAGGCGGCAGGAGGACTCAAAGCTCGGAAGGCCGCGGGTCCCAGCGTGACCGAGCTGATCACCAAGGCGGTGTCCGCTTCCAAGGAGCGCAAAGGGGTCTCGTTGGCTGCTCTTAAGAAGGTTCTGGGCTCCGGAGGGTACGATGTGGAGAAGAACAACAGCCGCATCAAGCTGGGGCTTAAGAGTCTGGTGAACAAGGGCATCTTAGTTCATACTAAGGGTGTCGGTGCCTCGGGCTCCTTTAAGCTCAGCAAAAAGCCGGGTGAGACCAAGGAAAAGGCGCCCAAGAAAAAGCCAGCGGCAAAGCCTAAGAAACCAGCTGCCAAGAAACCCGCCAGCGCCGCCAAGAAACCCAAAAAGACCGCGGCCGTGAAAAAGAGTCCGAAAAAAGCCAAGAAACCAGCAGGTGCAGCAGCCAAGAAAACGGCCAAGAGCCCGAAAAAGGTGAAACCTGCCGCCAAGCCTAAGAAGGCAGCTAAGAGCCCGGCTAAGGCCAAAGCGGTGAAGCCTAAAGCGGCCAAGCCCAAGCCGACGAAACCCAAAACAGTGAAGGCTAAAAGGGGCGCGCCTAAGAAGAAGTGAAATGACGTGAGATCTTTACCATTAAAAAACCCAACGGCTCTTTTAAGAGCCACCCATTCCTTCCCGAAAGGAGCTGAAACTCTAGATTCACTTACGGCGTGATGCCTTTTCATTGAAAGGCGGACATTCCCATGTCGCCTAGCCACATGAGAATCACAGTAAAGAAGGGGCAAATAAAATTTACGTTTGTGCATCATTAGGAAGGAACATGAAAGAGCCCCTGGAGATAGTCGTTCCTTCTACTGTGTACCTTTCTTACAGTAATTTTACTACCCCCGCTAGAAATCAACGGGGGGGGGGGGGGCGTATTTCAAATCTATGCTGTTTTTATTTTTTTGAAAGTATAAAGAAAACGACAAGGAATTTAGAAGATGAAACTACAAGGAAACCAAAGCAGCCCTGTGTTGGAGCCAAGCATCTTAGGGGAATGAGCGCTAATACCTTTTGGGTAAGAGAAGGCAAGAGTTTGTTTATGGAAAGATATTTACGATCATTACTTTTGTGTCCGCTTCAGTCTCTGTCGGAGGGGGAGGGATAGAGAACAGGGTGTGATAGGAAACGGCGATTTAGAAACAAAAGTTCATTTTCTGCCCTCTTCGAGAGTGGATTTAAACCAGCTGTAGTTTAAAAATCCCACTCTGTGCAAGGATTGGCCAGTAACTCTATTTTTTTTTTCTTAAGGGGGATTCAGTGTGTCACAGACTCTCCTTCGCCCATTCGGGGTGGGCGATCTTGAGAAAACGACAAATTACCTCCTAGGGATTTTTATTTGGTTTCCAGTCAGATTAATCGGCTGTTTATATATAGTTTCGTTCGCAACTGCACAAATAACCTGGAAAGGAAGAGGTGTGTATAACTTATCATTTTGTTAATTTAATACAACTCTCGCAAATATCCTGATGCACTTTCTAAAGGGTGCTGTTAATTATTCTTGCGAAAGAACAGAAAGGGATGGATGTTACTTTGCATTAGCATGTTTTCACTAGACTCAGAGAAGGGACACAAGAAGCGAGACCTGTTCTTAAACCTCACTTTACTTCCTTAATTTCTCTGGCCGAACATCGTAAATTGTGTTCTAACATACAACCACTTAATAAAAGAACAGCGAAGACATGACACTCTCAAGCCTACGGTCCTACCACTTCTCTCTAGAGAGTTAAACGATTTATGATAGGTTGAAAAGTTATTGCCTGAACAGCCAATGGTAATGCGTATCTAACTCTGACCAATAGACAGGTAAAATGGGTCGGAGTGGACGGCTCTTGATTCTCGGGTCCAATAAGAAAAGAGGAAAGGGAAACACCTAATTTGCATAAGGCTTCTATAAATATAGGGGCGGTCGCCATGATTTCTATACTGATTGTGTCTCGTATAGAGACGCTGAAGATTAGTGTTCGTCGAGTTCCTTAAGGCAGAGTAGTTTTTGTCAAGATGCCCGAGCCAGCAAAATCTGCTCCCGCTCCCAAGAAGGGCTCTAAAAAGCCGTGACCAAGACTCAGAAGAAAGGCGATAAGAAGCGCAGAAAGACTAGGAAGGAGAGTTATTCCATCTACGTGTACAAAGTGCTGAAACAAGTTCACCCGGACACCGGCATTTCCTCTAAGGCCATGGGGATCATGAACTCGTTTGTAAACGACATCTTCGAGCGCATTGCGGGGGAAGCGTCTCGCCTGGCTCATTACAACAAGCGCTCGACCATCACTTCCCGGGAGATCCAGACCGCCGTGCGCCTGCTTCTGCCGGGGGAGCTGGCCAAACACGCGGTGTCTGAGGGCACTAAGGCCGTTACCAAGTACACCAGCTCCAAGTAAATGGTTTGTTGTGAGACTACCTACACCTTTAACCCAAAGGCTCTTTTAAGAGCTATCCATTTTCTCACCCAAAGAGCTTTGATATCAGTAATTGCTGTTGCTTGTGTTTTGCAAACTCCAACAAAGCATATTTTAAAAATATTAACGTGCTTTAGTCTCAGCGACTTGTGAAAGTATTTTTTTCATTGCATATGCTCCCTATATCGTGGGGGACTAATTTCGCTTTAGTAAATGTAACATTAAGTCAATTTTAAACTATATCAGGTTTTAGAATGTTAATGCAAAATGTCGCTGTCTCTCGTTCTTCTCTTTTCTCCCCCTCCCAACCAATAGTTCGGTGAGGTGTCGCCCCCAAGAAATATAAAATATGGCTAAACGGTTTGTCGGGTGAATAAAAATTGAAATTGGATCAGATTACACGGTTCAGTACGCTATTTAACTGAAGAATAATCCTAGAGGTTCGACTAAAAAGTTTTGTCTCCTATTAATATCATCCTTATTTGCTTCTTGAATTTATAAATCCTATCTGCCTGAAGGATAAGTGGTTGCCTCATTGTTTCTCTCATTCTTTAAGCTAAAACTCAAAATGCTTTCCCCCCCCTCCTTCTCTAGTTTATCTGAATAATCTTGCTGTTTGGGACTGTTAATAGAAGAACATTTAATAAATATTTTAAAAGATAACAAATGTTCAAAGGTATGGGGGTGTTGCATCTCCCTCAGCGGGAATGCAGTGGCTTTTAAAAGAGCCTTTGGGTCGTTTGGAAGTTGCAGAAGATGGCTGAGCTGAGCAGCCTGTAGACATCTCACCACGGATACGCCGGCGTAACTGGATGTCCATGTTCTCTCTGTGTGTGTATATAAATCTCTCCTCTGTTTTTTCCACCAAATGCATCCGATGAAGTGAGCTGTAGCTCACGAAAGCTTATGCTCTAATAAATTTGTTAGTCTCTAAGGTGCCACAAGTACTCCTTTTCTTTTTGCGAATACAGACTAACACGGCTGCTACTCTGAAACTTGGGCAGGAGGGTGACTCTTGGTGTGAATAGCACACGACTTAAAGTTAAAAGAAAAGGAGTACTTGTAGCACCCTAGAGACCAACAAATTTATTTGAGCATAAGCTTTCGTGAGTTACAGCTCACTTCATCGGATGCATGCAGTGGAAAATACAGTTAGTTAGTATCTTCAAAGAGCCCCACCAAGTAGGCTTCGCTGGCCTCCTGTCAGGCCATAACGGCCGAGCTCTGGAAGCACAGATCGAAAGCGGTCTCCACAAGCTGGCCGCTTCCCTGAAATTCAGGCTCCTAGAACCACCCCCGTACGGCGCTCGTCTGCTGCCCCCGGCCCCTCCCCCCGCTACTCCGTCTACAAAACCGCCTTCCCTTTTCTGCCACCTCGGTGCATATTTATTTCTTCTATTATAGCAGAGGCTTCGTGTCTCGCTATTTTTCTTTCAAAACGACAAGTGCATTAAACAATGTCATTCCTGCTCTCTCTTACAGCTGAACACCCCTCACGCAAATTAATCCCCAGAGATAAGGGGCGGGGATAATAGTTAACCCACAGAATGGGATGAAACGTCTCTCGATCCTCGTATTTTGTGTTTTAATTTGCGGTTATTTAGCGGTTGGCACAACTATCCTTCAGTAATTCTCGCCTCTGTGACTGTGGGGCACTGCACCCTCATGAGGGATCTCTAATTTCCTTCAATCCTGCCTTAAACAGATGAAAGACTGGAGGAGATTTTTGAATAGTAATTACTTGTAATAAGTGAAATGATTAAATTGCTGTCTAGTTTCACCCTGATACATCTTCGAGCGAAAGAATCTAGCTGGTTTAATATGCGGCGTTAAGGAGAATAGGACACAAGAATGCCGCTTTCCTTGTCTCCCATCTTCCTTCCCTCTTCTTAAAAAGATCGCATTTGTGTTTCGTTTCCAATTAGATTGGCTTGAATTTTACAAAGGAATTGTTCAAATCTTTTATCATTCACATACCGCACCCCAAAGTAACCCATTGGCGGCTTGTTTACAGTTTACTTTTAGCCAGACTGAGAATAAAGGTTTCCACGTGATAAATGTTTAAAAGTAAATTAGGAAATCCTTTGACTGCTCCCTACAGAAGTCCACGTAGCTGAGTATTTTCAAAGAGGAAATATCACCTGTTTTTCGAATTGCAAAGGGTTTTTATAGGAAATATTTCTAGAGTTAAATAGCAACTTTGTATTTGGCATGGGTTTAGAAGCTAATAGGAAATAAGTGCATTTACTGAAAAGACAGAACACTACTATTAAATTAAAAAGCAGTTTACCTACAGTGGTGTACCACCTCGGAACAACACTTAAATTATAAAAAGAAAAAGAGCACTTGTGGCACCTTAGGGGCTTACAGGCGTGCTACAACTCCTTCAAATGTAAATTTAGTGGCTCTTAAAAGAGCCTTTGGATCATTTGGAAGATGACTGAGTAGCCTTTAAGCTCTTTCGCCACGGATACGCCGGGCTAACTGGATGTCCTTGGGCATGATGGTGACTCTCTTGGCGTGAATAGCACACAGGTTGGTGTCCTCAAAGAGCCCCACCAAGTAGGCTTCGCTGGCCTCCTGCAGGGCCATAACGGCCGAGCTCTGGAAGCGCAAGTCGGTCTTGAAGTCCTGGGCGATTTCACGCACCAGGCGCTGGAAGGGCAGCTTGCGGATGAGCAGCTCAGTGGATTTCTGGTAGCGGCGGATCTCTCGCAGGGCCACGGTGCCGGGTCGATAGCGATGGGGTTTCTTCACTCCCCCAGTGGCAGGAGCGCTCTTCCGGGCAGCTTTAGTGGCCAGCTGCTTACGGGGGGCTTTGCCACCAGTGGATTTACGGGCGGTCTGCTTGGTCCGAGCCATTGTAACAAAAACAAAGCGTTACTACCTCTGAATCAAAACAGAAAAGGAGAAGCGTGTACTGTGGCACTAGCTGTATTTATAGGCAAACTCTCCTTCTTGATTGGCTGATGGTTATGAGCCATATGTCATTGGGTAATTTGAAAATTTGAAAAGCCCGCTCTGTACTATTGAAATAGGACCCTTCCCGCCTTACCACTATCCAAAAGTTTACGGCTTTCCCAATGTGGCTGCACCACAGCTCATTTCCCTGAAATCCAGGATTCCTGGACCGCCCAGCACTGAACATTTGTGCGGTTTCCTCTCTCCGAAAAAGACTCCACTTTTCCTTCGCTACCATCTCAGTTTCTTGTTCTTTTATATCGGAATAGCCAGTTTATGAATGTCATTCCTGCTCCTTATTTCTCTTACAGTCGAACACCCATCTCTGGAGACAGAGAAGGGTAATAACTAAACCCTAGTTTATTTATTGTTTTATTGAAACACAATACAATCTCCCCGTTTTCATTGTGTCTCATGTTTCAGTTTGTGGTTATTTGGAGTGTTGGAGGAGCCTTCAATTCTAATCCCCCTTTGAGACTGAGACCTTTAGTCTCCTTTCGTAATTCTCTGAAACCTTAATTAAACACGTGAGACCAAAAGAATTTTTAAACAGTAATCACTTGTGTTGCAATACTTACCTAGTAAAAGGATTAAATTTCTATTTTACAGCCTAATTTGTTTCTGTTCACAATAATCTACTTGGTTTAATAAATTTCAGAGTAGCAGTTGTGTTAGTCTGTATCCACAAAAAGAAAAGGAGGACTTGTGGCACCTTAGAGATGAACAAATCAGTGGAAAAATAGGACACAAATCATTAGATAGTCGCCCTTTTCCTCCCCCCCCAAAAAAAATTTTATACCAAAGGAGTACTCAAACTCCCATCTCTGACCCGCAGGGGTAGAGATTGTTTAAGTAGTTATGAATAGTCCCTAGAAGGACATACAGGGGAGGGTTATGACTAACTCATCTGTTAACAGAGTGGACTTTTCAAACTAATCAATGTGTCAAATCACGGGCCCACTAGCCAGATAGAAAAGGTACTTTGGTCTCTAACTCATCTGCAGGTTTCAGAGTAGCAGCCGTGTTAGTCTGTATTCGCAAAAAGAAAAGGAGTACTTGTGGCACCTTAGAGACTAACAAATTTATTAGAGCATAAGCTTTCGTGAGCTACAGCTCACTTCATCGGATGCATTTGGTGGTGTATTTTCCACCAAATGCATCCGATGAAGTGAGCTGTAGCTCACGAAAGCTTATGCTCTAATAAATTTGTTAGTCTCTAAGGTGCCACAAGTACTCCTTAACTCATCCGCAGTTTCTCCATTTCCCATACTCACGGGTTTCCCCCCCCCCCCAACCCGTTTTGGAGGCAGAAGCTGTGTGCGAGGAATAGTTTTAACTAAGCTTTCTAGCCTGGAAGGGAAAGTCCTTGGGTATCCCTTCCTAGGAGATATAGCTTGCTATCCCTCTGCGGCTGCTGCAAGCCTGCTGCCCAAACAGGGTAGCTCTGAGAGAACCAAGGTCATCTCCCTGAAAAGGGTCTTTTTCTCTAGACATTATTCAGAACCACCTACCCCTTATTAAAATCACTTTAATACTTTATTTAAATCTAGTCTCTGAATATGGTACAAATTAAAAATTAAGTACCACATACAATAGGAAATAACTTAGACTTTTTGTAAGTTTTCTCCGGAGCCCTCTTATAGGTATCAGCTAGCATTCAATTTTTTGTTTCAGATTTTTATATAATATGGAACTAGAGAGCAGACAGCTGACCTCATACAATGTTTCTCATAGATCAATGGCAGTGAACAGATTGCAGGTAAAGATTAAGAAATTGGGAATTATCACGTAATAATAAACAATTTGATGTGTAAGGTAAAAGTCTTTCCCCATACGTTTGAAGAAAGCTACTAAAAGTAACAGTTCTTATTGTGAAAGTCTAGAGAGGCTTTGAAAAGGCCCTTTGTATTCTTGATGTTTTGGTCTGACTGGGAGAAGGAAAAATTAAAGCATGCTCAATAAAGCTAACAGCATAACGGATCACAATCTTCATATTTTCTTCAGCATTCTGTTCGAGATACGTTTTATACCCCTACAGCGAACCCAGCTTTGAAATACCGTGGACGTTATGGAAAAGCACTTTCCGAAGACCCTCGTTTACCGAGTCCAGTTTAGACTATAGTTTGTGCAATGAATCATCACCTGAGGCTGCGATCCGTGGGGACGACCTGATTGAAAACTGTCAAGAAAAACATGGGCGGGGTCTATTCTCTGTTATCCTGCCCCGCTAGCCTCTGTTTTCATGATGCTTGAGTTAGAAGAAAAGTGGCGGGTTATTAGCCCAGCTCTTCCGCTCGCCATTGTCTGAGCATTGCTCCATTTAGACTCCGCATATATATATATGGCAATACCTGGCGTCTCTGTTAATTCTTTAATATAAGAACAGCTGTCAAATAGCATTTTTCATTTGCCATTACCTTATTTTGCCTTCTGGAGGATCTTCTGGTAAAACTGCTTCACTTTTGTGCCTATTTTGGTTTCAAACTGCTCCTTTTGGTTTTTATGGATTTGCAGTCTGCAGTAAAATCTGACCAATCAGGTTTCGGGACACATCACCTTTCTCCTGATCCCCAGCGTTCGTCGCCATTTCCCTAAGTGTGCGCAGGGAGAACTAATGTGATCGGTGCATATTTACTGTATTTCATCCAAAGATAGAGCAGGGCCCTCTTGTATTATCGGATACCGTATTCTTTTCTTTCGTTCATTACGTCCGTTCATTAGGAGGTATGTTCCTTTTCCATTATTACTATTCCCTTTGCTATACCGTGAGCTGTAGCTCACGAAAGCTTATGCTCTAATAAATTTGTTAGTCTCTAAGGTGCCACGGGTACTCCTTTTCTTTTTGCGTACTGTAAGTAGTCTGACTACTGATTGAATGGCTGTACAAATAAGCAGAAACCCAGAGTCCTTTTCCACGATAGGAAAAGGAATTCATTCATATAATTGATAAATAAAAATAATTATTTTGTGTGGGAAAGGCTTTGAAATTGTTTAAAGACCATAAAATTTGATATACATACGTGACAGCAAAAAAGTTAATACACCCTAATGCTAACTATGCTACTAAAACACAATTTAACTATGTGTCTACTGATCTTTAGAAAGCATGGATTAAAATGATCACTAAAGGCTCTAGGACACTGAAGAAAATAAAATACGTCATCCTTTCTCATTTATTATCCTCTATTGCCATCTAACGGACACTCCTTTTCAAGCTGCAGAATTTTAAAATATTGTTACATTGCAGTATTTACTATTAACGACAAAAAACATACAAACCAATACAATAATAAGTATTCTTTGTTCATCTCTCTAATTCTTACATTAAGATTACTTGTATTTTGAATAACAGATTATCCCCCCCCGAGCAAAAAGCTAGAACTTTCCTATATGACAGGTTTCAGAGTAGCAGCCGTGTTAGTCTGTATTCGCAAAAAGAAAAGGAGTACTTGTGGCACCTTAGAGACTAACAAATTTATTTGAGCATAAGCTTTCGTGAGCTACAGCTCACTTCATCGGATGCACTTTCCCCATAATACAAAGGTACTGGACAGATAGCAAGTGACAAGTCCAGCTGTAAATATGTCTAAAATGTGACATGTCTATTAATATAATAAATGAGAACAGTATGTTACACACTGCCAAAATACAGTCTTGATATAACATATTTGAACTGAACAAGAAAAAAAAAACCTATTGGAAAGATTTTTATTTGCTACACACTTTTCAGACCTTCCTCTGAACACAGAATTATTCATTTCTCACAGGCTTTCATCACCATAGTATCCTAATGCTCCCCAAATATTAATTAAACTTAGAGAATTCCCCTGTGAGTTGAGGTGACATGATTAATCCAATTTCTCTGATGAGGAGTAAATAACACAGAGATTAAAAAAAAAACATCCATGGATTTTGGGTGCCTGATTCCAGATGGCTAGGGCCTGATTTTTCGGAGTACTAAGCATAGTATATTCAACCAGAACTCCCATTTTGCTCAGATGCAGCTATGAGCTCTCAGCACTTCTGCAAATGAGACAAAAGGGCTCAAGTAAGGCACACAAAAAATAAGGAACACACAATTCATGACCACCTCTAAAAAGTGTGGTTTAAGTGACTTGCCCAGCATCACATAGGAACTCTGAGAGAGGCCAGGATAGAATCCAGTTCTCCAGGGTAGTATTCAACTGTCATAACCGTGAGGCCTTCCCTTCTCTTCTTGTAATCCCATGTCTTATTGATTACACTCCTTCACGTGATGCAGTTCACTAACTACCCTGACTCCTGTTTGCCAGAGACCATGGCACACATCTACCTAGGATGGGTCGGGTTGCAGCCCTCTTCCAGCTCCTCCAGAACCTCTTAATGAGATTTTGGCTGCACTTTTCTCCACACCTCCCGATCCTGGCACACCTCATCCGTGGCCCTGCAAAGTCATGGGACCTCCTCATCAACCTTCTCCTGGTGCTGGCCAAGATGGCCATGCATCATACCAAGAGGAGGAAGCTGCATGGGGGAGGAAGGAGTGCTCTGCGACTGGGGAGGCCTATGTCCCTTCCCTTGTCCACTCATGATGCTGGACAGAGTTTCTCTGGGCCATGTCTGTTGAATTGAGGTTTACTGCGGGATGCTCATTAGGACCATCTCATCACAGTTGCTTCCAGCACTGGACAATACAGCTTCAATCACCTTTTGTTACACAAACTTATTTAAAACTTTTTGGTAGCTTTTCTTATACATTGGTATTAGTCTCTCACATCCATGTTAACTCTCCTCCCACAATTTAAATATGATGACTTTGCAATTTCTTACACATGCCCAGTCCTACTTATGCTTACGTAGTTGAACATTATCAGAACAGACTCTTAAAATCCATAGCAGGCTTCTGTCAGGCCTAACTATACCTTCACTCCCAACAGTGTCTACTGACTCCCTGAACACCTTTGAGGAGCAGTGGGCGCTGTCAGGAACTTTCCTCTTGGTGTCCCCCCCAGATTCTTGATTATTACCTTATGATCTGCTCTCCCAATCCTGTTTTTTCATTAGTTGTCCCAAGAAATCAATGAAACCTAGTTTTAATGGCCCCTCCCTTTTCTGAGGGGGAGGGCATTTATTTTTGGGCAGACCCATACCCACCCACACCAGTACTTTCAAACAGTGCATGCCTTCCAACTGGAGTCATTCACCATCTCCTCTGACACTGATTCCTTCTGCGACAAGAGGGATAAACTGGCACACATTTATATAGGGGGCATTAGGTTTCAGCTCCTTTTCCAGCTCCTCCAGAATCTCTTATTGAGATTCTGGCTGCACTTTTCCCTATGCCTCCTGGTTTATGAACACCCCACCCATGGCCTCGCACTCACAGGTCCTCCCCATAAACCTCCTCCTGGCAATGGCCAAGATGGCCATCCATCACTCCAGGAGGAGGAAGCTGGATGGGGGTACTCTGCAACTGCCAGGCCTATTTCCTGTCCCTTATCTGCTCATGTCTCTGGGATGAATTCCTCTGGGTGGTGTCCACTGACTTTGTAGACTCATTTGAATAGTAGTGGGGGTTGCTGGGGTTCCTCTGCTTGGTACCCCCTCCGGATCCCTGATTTTCAACCTTTGACCTTACTCAAAATCCTGTTTTCTCCTTTTTTGTCCCCCATAATCAGTTGCAGCCTGGGCTTAGTGGTTCCCCCTGGCCCCTTAGTTGAGGGGTAGGCACTTTAGTTATAGGAAGGTCTAGATTCACCTGTACCAATACTTCAGATAGTATACACTGTTGAGCTGCCTAGAGTAGCTCAGGAGCATGAGTGCCAACCTCAGGGCAGACTGTCAAGGAACAAGGCAAGAACCACAAACTAGTTGTATGTTCTATAATTACATTTCACCAACTAAGTAACCAGTGTGAGCTCCTAAAGCACTATAGCAAGCCTCTGAAAGCAAGCCTGCCTTTGTGCCAGATTGCGTCTTGCACCAAAAATCACCACAATATTCAGGTTACTCCCACTCCCAAAGAACTTGTACTTCACACTTGGTAATGCTTCTATCCTGACTGTGCCAGTTTATAGTTTTAGAGCAGACACTTTTATAGTTACAAAGCAAACACTTAAATATTATCTTATAGCATATGATAAAGATATTATAAGTGAGATTAAGACATGCAACAATTTACAAGCATTTCATAAAGTCCAAATACTAAACACACTTCTATAAATCTAACACCTATTTTAACTATACTAACACACAGGTGAGCCAGCTTGGTGTCCAGCTATGCACTTGTCAGTGTTCAGTGAGACCCAGGGGCCCTGGCAATCTTCCAACTTCTTCAAGAAATGATGAAGAGGTTCTGTGGACAACAGCCTCCTTCACCACTGATTTATTCAATTAACCACTATTCATCCTGGAGCTGAATGAGGCAGTTGTTCTGTGCAGAAAATAGTATGTGATGGTCACTTTAAAAGCCACAGATTTTGTGGGTCCGTAAGTCTGACTACCCTTAAGCTTGCTGTTGTAGGTTAGTCTTTACGTTTGCTAATTCTTTTGCCAGTTTATTTGAGCATAAGCTTTCGTGAGCTACAGCTCACTTAATTTGTTAGTCTCTAAGGTGCCACAAGTACTCCTTTTCTTTTTGCGAATACAGACTAACACGGCTGCTACTCTGAAACCTGTCTTTTGCCAGTGTATCTTATGTTTTCCTGGATGACTGCATCTACACTTAGGGCTTTTGCCCACATAGTTGTAGATTATAGGTGTGGATATAGCTATTCTGGCTAAACTTTTACATATAGACCAGTCCTAATTCTTGTATATTGTCAGCTACCATCAAAATCCCACATCTGCACTGGCATTCACACAGGGTCATGAACCCTCTCTGTCCTTTCTGCTGCACTATTGCTCTGAGTAGTTCCATCAATCTGGTGGCACACTTCACTGTGCACAATGCTCAGGCAGGTCTAACGAAAGATAATGGCCCAAAAGGAATCCTTAGCAGGATAAATAGGTGTAATCATATGGCAAATATGTGATATCTTGTCTGGAGTAGACAAATGGTTAAATGTAGGGGCTTTTCTTCGCTGCCAGGCTAACTCACATTATTAATCGGTTATTCCTGTTAACTAATCCCTATTACAAACACGTACACAAAATGCCAGACTTTTGTGTGTTTTGGTTCTAGTACCTCAAATAAATGGCACCAATGGATATACAGGTTAAAGCCCTGTCAGCTTCTGACATGATCACCCCGTTGTGTGAATGTAGCCTAGTGACATTCAAGTGCTGCTAACCCTTCTTTGCTTTTCCACTGTTCCATTCCCACTGGGCTAACTTCTCTTGTTTTCTATCTATTCCTTCCTTCTAGATCAGAAATCACCTACCAATTAGTATCGGCTGACTCAGCATTCAACCGTCATGTTTTAATTTTGTTTCCTGTACCAGCAACTCTCAGGTCCAATATAACACGTTCTCTTTGAGAATAGTGATCAGGAAGACATCTTCTCAGCATGAAACCAGCTGGTCAGAGGGTAATGCAAAAACCCACCTTGATGTCCCAGCGGCTCTGATTGCATCCACATCACACTGCTATGTTCTTTGGCCACTGTACAATTGGGGCGGAGGGCTTAGCCCCTTGGTGCCTCAGTCCATGCATGGAAGTGCACATGTTCAGCAGTACCCAATGCACCCCATACTCTGTCTACACAGGAGGAAGAGAGCAGGTACACTGATGATTTACACGTCAAAGTTTTGATGTTTCCTGTTTGTGCATACTTTACTTTTTCTAGTTTGGGCTGTTTTAGGGTTGAGTGGTTTTGCAAATGCCTGTTAATTTATGACAGTTGGGCTGCCTGTGTTAGAAACCTGCAGTAAATATTTGTGTACTACAATCCTTTGGTGTTTGTCTAGTGCAAAATTATTATGGAGAAACAGCAACTTAAAAATCAGGATTTTAATGAATTCTCTGGTTAATAATACATGCAACTGATTATTTGACTAGCTGTAAATGAATTGATATGGTGACTAATGCAGTGCTCACATTAATTAATTTCTCCATTAAATCTAAGATGAGTGGACACAAGGTATCCCTTACTGTCCTTGCTCTCCTAGGCCCAGCCTTAGTCTGCGGCATTCTCACTCAAAACAAAGGTGTACTTTCTTCTTGCTTGTACAGGGCCTGTAAAAATTCAGTCACCAACCCATTGATGGCCAAAGAACCTTTCCTTATGCTCAGATATATTGTGCTGTGTACAGCAGTCCCCACTGAGATCAGTCACATTGTACACATACTGCAGTCCAAATGATTGTACATAACACCTTCTTGTCTTCTCTCAACCAAAGGCTCATTCCTCCACCATCCTGTGCTTTCTTAGTGTGCTGTTAAAACTAATTTATACATATAGCAACAAAAACATGACATGCCACTGTATGTGCTTCTCCTTCTGGAGGAGAGGATGAGAGAACAAACATGTGACTGATGTGTAGTCACTTAATGTTCTACTGAAAGGCACTCTGATATGAGGGCAATCAAGACCGTATAAGAACCTATATAGCATACAAGAAACTAGGAAGGACTCCCTTTGTAACATTAACGGCACTTACCCCCATAGTGTAGTACAGTGTCTTATATTTTACCAGATTGCTACAAATCCCCCGGCAAGAATAGACCATTGTGATCCATATCAATAAGAAATAAGAGGTTTGTTGTGCTTTTGGATGTAAATTCACCTCTCCTTCTTATCACAGTGTGAGTCATGGTGACCTGCTGAAAGTAATCCTTCCATCAGTCAACACAATGAAATGCAGTTGTGGTGCATGGTGATGAATAAGGAAATACAATTTTGTGGGACACAACATACCACGTAAAATTGCACATTATAGCAGATTGACAGCTCTGCTGTAGTTAAGGTTAAGACCAACTTTCTGTTTAAAGTTCAACTCTTTTAGGTGCTCTAAAATCTACATGGTTACTCAGATCACCATGAAATTTAAAGTGCCTCACGTGGTTGCAGGGTTCAGTTAGTGATTCAAATTGGGAGCCCTTTGACCAAGGTGTTCCTGAAATATAGGAACAAACCGTCCCAATGTACAGAAAGAACAGTAAATATGGCAGGTGACCAGCTTGACTTAAGAGAGAAATCTTCAGTGAGCTTAAACACAAAAAGCAAGCTTACAAGAAGTGGAAACTTGGATAGATGACTAGGGAAGAGTATAAAAATATTGCTCAAGCATGTAGGGGTGTAATCAGGAAGGCCAAAACACAATTGGGGTTGCAGCTAGCAAGGGATGTGAAGGGTAACAAGAAGGGTTTCTACAGGTATGTTAGCAACAAAAATAAGGTCAGGGAAAGTGTGGGAACCTTACTGAATGGGGGAGGCAACCGAGTGACAGATGATGTGGAAAAAGCTGAAGTACTCAATGCTTTTTTTGCCTCGGTCTTCACAGACAAGATCAACTCCCAGACTGCTGCACTGGGCAGCTCAGTATGGACAGGAGGCGAGCAGCCCTCAATGGTGAAAGAACAGGCTAAAGACTATTTAGAAAGCTGGACATGCACAAGTCCATGGGGCCAGATCTAATGCATCTGAGGGTGCTGAGAGAGTTGGCTGATGTGATTGCAGAGCCATTGGCCATTATCTTTGAAAACTTGTGGTGATTAGGGGAGGTCCCAAATGATTGGAAAAAGGCAAATATGGTGCCCATCTTTAAAAAAGGGAAGAAGGAGAATCCAGGGACCGGTCAGCCTTACCTTAGTCCCTGGAAAAATCATGGATCAGGTCCTCAAGGAATCCATTTTGAAGTACTTGGAGGAGAGGAAGGTGATTGGGAACAGTCAACATGGATTCACCAAGGGCAAGTCATACCTGACCAACCGGATTGCCTTCTATGATGAGATAACTGGCTCTGGGGATATGGGGAAAGCAGTGGACGTGATGTATCTTGACTTTAGCAAAGCTTTTGATATGATCTCCCACAGTATTCTTGCCAGCAAGTTAAAAAAAGTATGGTTTTGGTGAATGGACTATAGGTAGATAGAAAGCTGGCTAGATCATTGGGCTCAACGGGTAGTGATCAACAGCTCAATGTCTAGCTGGCAGCCAGTATCAGGCAGACTGCCCTAGAGATCTGTCCTGGAGCTGGTTTTCTTCAACATCTTCATTGATGATTTGGATGATGGGATGGATTGCACCCTCAGCAAGTTCACAGATGACACTAAGCTGGGAGGAGAGGTAGATACACTGGAGGGTAGGGATAGGGTCCAAAGTGACCTACTCAAATTGGAGGATTGGACCAAAAGAAATCTGGACAAGGACAAGTGCAGAGTCCTGCACTTAGGAAGAAAGCCAGGCACTGCTACAGGCTAGGGACTGACTGGCTAAGCAGCAGTTCTGCAGAAAAGGACTTGGGAATTTCAGTGGATGAGAAGATGGATTTGATTCAACAGTGTGCCCTTGTTGCCAAGAAAGCTAATGGCATATTGGGTTGCATTAGTAGCAGCATTGCCAGCAGATCAAGGGAAGTGATTATTCCCCTCTATTTGGCACTGGTGAGGCCACATCTGGAGTATTGGGTCCAGTTTTGGGATCCCCACTACAGAAAGGATGTGGACAAATTGGAGGGAGTCCAGCAGAGGGCAACGAAAATTATTGGAGAGCTGGGGCACATGACTTATGAGGAGAGGCTGAGGGAACTGGGCTTATTTAGTTTTCAGAAGAGAAGAGTGAGGGGGGATTTGATAGCAGCCTTCAACTACCTCAAGGGGGGTTCCAAAGAGGATGGAGCTAGGAGGATGGAGCTAGGCTGTTCAGTGGTGACAGATAACAGAACAAGGAGCAATGGTCTCAAGTTGAAGTGGGGAGGTCTAGGTTGGATATTAGGAAAAACTATTTCACTAGGAGGCTGGTGAAGCACTGGAATGGGTTACCTAGGGAAGTGGTGGAATCTCTATCCTTAGAGGTTTTTAAGGCCCATCTTGACAAAGCACTGGCTGGGATGATTTAGTTGGGGTTCGTCCTGCTTTGAGCAGGGGATTGGACTAGATGACCTCTTGAGGTCTCTTCCAACCCTAATCTTCCATGATTCTATTATTTGAACCAAAAGCATGGTCTCACATTTACAATGACTATAAAAGCAGTGAATGATTGATAGTTTTTTTTTTTTCCTGAATATCTATCAATTACCTTCTCCTGGGGCATAGGCAGATTACCATGGATTTTTTCCTGAGGATTTTACCCCATTACACACTAGATTATTTATACCTTTCCACATTATCTGACCATCCAATCAACATTAAGCCTTGTGTCTTATATAACCCACACAATATGCATATGCAAGCTTCATTTTACATAAATTTAGCTGTCCATGCTATTTTTATGTCATCATGCCTCTCTCTTCTAATTGGTTTTTGTACTTCAATCATACCACTCTATGTAGAATTTTTCCCGATTTTCCCTAATACAGGGACTTCTTGTCAGTAGCTTTTATGTATCTACTGTACTGATTAACTTCCTCTTATCTGTGCCTAGGCTTGTCAGAATTCCATTTTTATTTTTTTTCTAATTGTAATGATTAATATCAATTTTGATTTTTAAGATGCTTTTGTTTGTATTGATTTTTATTTCTACTGTTGTTGGAAATTAAGTGGGCAGTAGGGTTGGAGTAGAGTTAGGGCAGCACCGATAGCAGGTCTGCAGAGGGTTTCCTGCACATCTCAGGGGTCCAAGACACTAGGGTGCAAGAGGTGGGGGAGGCTGCGGTCCTGGCCCTGCAGAGCAGAGACCCCTGGCCGGAACTGCAAGGAAAATGTTGATTCCCCAGCTGTGGGGTGCTGCTGAAGAGTACCTGCTCAGGGATGACTCTCACATGTTTGTCTGGTGTGTGAGGGAGCGGGCCTATGGTAGCAGAGCTGCAGAAGCCTCCCTGCATAGACACAGGGCCAGTGACACCTGATTCCTGCAGGCACGAGGTATAAGGAAGGCAGTGGTCCTGGAGGTGCAAAGTAGAGACCCCAGTGAGGACTGCCAGGAGGAGGAGAACAAGTCCCCAGCCACAGGGGAGGTCACCCCATTGGTGAATGGCTCCTGCCTTGAGACTGGGCAAACTAACTCTGTGTTAACTTTTTTTTTTTTTTGCTATTTAATTTGTAAGCCATTCCTCATGTCCACTTAATATAGGGTAGCTCTCACTGAAACATACTTACAATACATCCTCAGTGGCTACTGACAACTCCAAGGGGTTAGTTAATTGTGCACCATAATTCTGTATGTCCTAGTTTTCAGAACCTGGCAGCTCAGTGGCCTTGATGTTCTGTAGGGCATGAGACACTGTCAGGCACTCTGAACACTGTGTGAACAAAGATTTGGACAGTGAATAACCATGTGGCAAGTTATTGTAACCTGAATGGTAAACTGCAATGATGCCTTAGCAGCTGAATTCCAGTGAATGTTCGTCTTTTTGGGGAGTGTCCAGTAAGATTGTGTGATGTGTCTGTGTATGGCCTTCCAGAAACTAAACTGCAAGCATAAGGGACAGAAGCTTCTTTTCCCCTAATTTCTGATACCTCTGTGTTTTTGCATATGTGAATCTTGAAATTAAAATATCTGAAAAACTAAAGAATATGTCTTGCTCTTTTCCTTCCCCTGCCCCCCAAAAAACATTTAAAATCCTTAATAAAGTGGTGTAAAACCCCTTAATAATTAAAGTATCAATTAAAAGTGACAAAACATAAACAACCAAAAGAACAAACAAACAAAACCAACCAACTGTCCCCACCCCAAACCTCTTGCCTGGGAGACAAGGGGTTAGTGGACATGGATATATGCAGGTTGATGAGGTGTTCTTGTGTGTGGAGAGGAGATGACATGAGGGTAACTAACTTTAGGGTTTTTCTGGGCATTTAGAGGTGCTCCACAAGGATGTGTCCAAGATAAAAGTGATGCCAGTGCCTTTGCATCAAACGGTCAATATTTAAAAGGATTCCCCAGCTGTAGTGCCGTGGCCCACTGGGGCACTTTTGACAGTAGTAGTATGGGGAGTCTTAGAGCACTGATACCTTGGTGCAAAGGCATTCTTATTTCTTATCAGTCCTCCTGCTGGAATCCTCCAAACAGCTTATTTGTTTGTCTGCCCTGACGTTTTAGAGTGTAGGCTGCAGGGGAGGGAACGTTTCTTATTCTATGCCATGGACTTGGCTACACTACACAGTTTTGTCGGCAAAAGACAACTTTTTTCAACAAAACAGCAGAGGTGTGCACTGTACAATGCTCCTAATTCCAACAAAACTTTCCTGCTTCGCTGACAAAATAAAGCCATCTTGACAAGATGCGTAGAGCTTTATGTAGCAAAGTTAGATCTACAAAGCATCAATGTCGCTGTAACTAGCCTCCAGGAGGTATCCCAGTCCACAATGCCCACCGTGACTGCTCTGCTCATTGTTTTGAACTCCACTGCCCTGCATCCAGCTACATAGGCATGCACCTCTTCCCTTTCAAAGCCTCAGGAAGTTTTGAAACTGCTCAGCATGGACAGCTTGCATAGCTACTGCCCAGCTGAACACGCCAGCTCCTTGGTAGTAAATGCACTTCTGCCTGGACTACAGGGAGCGGGAGGGTCTCCTTGGTTTGTGGGGAGAGGAGGCTGTGGGAAAACTCTGAGGGAACCATGGAATCAAAACATTAATGTGGAATCCTGCTCTCTCCAGCACTAGGACCACAGTGGCAGGCAGGGTGGGCCGCTTACCTGCGAGGAGGGAGAGGAAGAGACTTGTGCTGTGCAGAGCCAGGGAGTGAGTTGGGGGCTGATGTTGGGGCGTCCCTTTCCCCCGCTGGTGTACTGGTCTCCGCTGAGCTGAGATAGAGGGACGGGGACACCAGCTGTCTATGCACCAGCTTCTGCCTCAGGATTGTTTACTTCCAGCTGCTGTCTGAACTTAGAGATAACTTGCCCACACATTCACTCTCCCCCAACACATACACTTCCCCAACCCATACTCCCCACTCCCCTCCACAACAGAGTCTCTCACACTCCCCCAACACACTGTGGGCTTCTTGTGTTAGTGTTCAGCAATGTCAGTTTGGTCATATTACCAAGTGCTACTTTAAAAAAATGATTTAAAATGTGTTACTTTTCAGGTACACACAGCAATCATTATAAGGTTCGTAGCACGGTGCAGACAAACAATGCCAGGCTCAGTACATTATAGCAACACACATTATTGTGGCTCAGTGTTATCATGCTCCTTCAAGGCATCCCCAGCTGAATAGCTTCCCACTGGGCTCCTCTTATAGCCTTGTGTTCATAATAAACAACACAATACTGAAAAACAGTGCAGGATCCATGCTTTCTGACAGAGATGACTGGATTGCAGGTTACCAGAGCAGTTGAAAAGCTGTTGGCAATCTAGTAGGATGCCCATGGAATGATGGGATTTAGAAATCTTCATCATATGACACTGTACCTGTCCCCATGAGGTATTGCAAACCCTTCCCAAAGCTACCCACACTGCACTGCTCTGTGTGTCAATGCAAGAGCTGCTATTGTGGATGTACTCCACTGACACAAGGAGCACAGTGTGGGCATGCAACAGCGGTTTAATTACAGTGGTGGCTGTATGTTGGCATAACTTGCACTGGCAAAACTCTGTAGTTTAGACAAGGCCTTAGTTGGTACAAATCCTAGAGCAATAGGACGGTGGCACTGGTTGGGCACTTTAGGTCCTACTGGATTAAAAATAGTAACAATGTATGGTTATTGGGGAAGAAGTGGGGCTTGAGCTGGGAAGGGCCAGATGGGAAGAAGTGCAGCAGAGAGGAAAAACAAACCGCTCTGCTACCCCCCATATCCCGCATTCTAGAAAGTTGGAATCTAGAGATAAATGGTAACAATGTGCAAACGGTGGAGAGGAGGCATTTGAGAGCATGGGAGTGTCTGGTTTTGAGCAAAGGGATGTGACGTGTGGGGACTACATCTGGATAGAGTTCAGGAGAGTGAGTTTAATTGAAATATGGGGAAGTGGCTTGTGTAGGAGCCTGGGACACTGGGGTTTCCCCAAGTGCAGGATTGTACCATGTGGGGTGTTTATGAATGGATAAATGGGCATGTGGGTGGAGGGAAGAGTGACTGTGTGTACACCTATCATGAAACAACATGAAATGTACAAGTATTGAATGAAGCAAAGATCATGCTTACGAGGGTTCATTAGTCAGTTTTGGAACCAGATAAAATCATTAACAAATTAAAATGCATATTTTCATAATATATTTTGTAATTTGGGGAAGGTGAACTACTTATACTCCAAGGTGAGGACAGACACTCTCAGACAATTCAAAGTATTTTTAAAACATCCTCATTTTCGGGGTGATGTTAGCATAATTTTCTCTTTAAGAGGAAACCAAGTGAACCAGACTGACAATACCATGCCCCTAGCAAACTATGCATCCATAACTAACCTTCTGTGCTTCAGTTTTATGGACAATTCTCTAAAATCATATTCCTCTGGGCCTTTCTCAGGTTGACTTTTACGTAAAGGATGAAACATGGAGCTGTTTTTTCTCATCCCCTTTCTCTTCCAAGTTAACCCTGCACCGCCCTTTTTTTAAAAACAAAAAAACCCCAACCCCCCAAAAAAGCACACATTGAGATGAATCAAAACAGCAGACAAGGAGGAGATTGCTTATCTTAATAGCTTCCACGTATTCTTCACATTTCATCGGCGTATGCTTTGTAGAAACCATCACATCTTTATCATGTCTCACATATTGGTGTTTTTTTTTAAATGACTAAGTCCTTTAAAGGGTCATACTAAAAGTGCTAACTGACTTCTCTCAATTTATCTTGGGGATTCATTAGGCCACATTTACTATTGTTTCTAATAATGACATGAGGGCATGTCCACAACATAGTGTACAGGGGAAAAACAAAGCAAAAACAACCATTATATTTCATAAATAACCAGTGTTGATTCTGGATAATTACTGTTTACTGTTTAATAATAATAATTACTATTATTGCTTATTACTGTTATTACTACGATGTGCCTTAATTTTATTTATCATGGTTTATCATCTTCAATAGCAAATCAGCTTCTTCCCTGTTGTTTAGGACCTGATTGTGGCCTAGTTTTCACCAGGTTACAACCAAGATTATCATGAGCAATCTCTAGCTACTGTTGTGGAATGGAAAGAGTATACAGTTTACTCACTTTTATTACTATGGATAATTCAGATGTATAATTCAGATCTTTTTGTGAACCTGTAATTGATTAGTTATAACTAGAACTTATGAGTTCATTTTTGAACTGATGTAAGTCTCTCATTACCTTTTTTTTTTAAAAAAAACACCCTAAACTCTGAATCATGTTCTATTAGTGCTAAAAAACAAATAAAAAACCAAAACAAAATGATCCCTAGGTATAAAGTTTTCATGCAGTTCACAATGCAATACAAATATGAGTACTTCATAGAGCTAACATTGTCTAGTTTACCAAAAGCACTTTTGCATTCTATTAAATATAAGTGGGAAAAGAAATAATGGATTGAAAGCATTTTGATCTTTTTAATGTCCTCTGTATAACTTCAGGCTTTTACAGCAACAATTTCTGACTAGCAAAATGTTGTCATAAATAATGGTGTAAAAAACCCTAATCTTTCTTGTTTTTGAGAATACATACAAAATATTACTCTAGCAACTACTTTGTTTTTTGCATTTAATAAACAAGTATGTGTAGGAATTTAATTAATTCAAATAAAATGTCTTTAAAAACTTAAAATAACTGTTTATGTTGTATTGGAATATCTATAAATGTATACTATGACAATACATGTATATATATTTACTGTGTTTAGGAGGTAATATACTTGGTTAAGGGAACCAATTCTTCTCTCATATTCAAAATTCAGAGGAAGTCGGTTCTCTCTCTTCAAAATCAATTTGAACTGAAAAAAAAATTGAAATCATTACCTTTCTACCCTGATTTGGAGGAAACCCTTTAAAGACTGATTCCCTTGTAGTTGTAATTTTATTTCCAAGGGTACAGTTTTAATTTATCCGTTCTTCTTTACCTCATCATTAGTTTATCCAAGGGGAAGCCCTACTGATTAAAAATACCTGCTTCCCCTTCACCCAGTTGTAAAACCAAATGAGTCAGTGGCAGTTATTGTGAAAAGGAAAACTTTTTTTTTAACTGCGGGGGGAAAAACAACAACAACAAACCCCACAAACCGAAACCCTGAGCGGGCAGAAAAGTCCTTCCCGGTCGGGCTCTTTAATGCACCAATCACAGAATACCCCTGGTGCATGAACAGCAGGCGCCAGCTGTGCTCTCTCCCCACCCCCGCCTTAAATGAGTTATAGAAATATTCTCAAAAAGAAAAGCAGTACTTGTGGCACCTTAGAGACTAACAAATTTATTAGAGCATAAGCTTTCGTGAGCTACAACTCACTTCATCTCACGAAAGCTTATGCTCTAATAAATTTGTTAGTCTCTAAGGTGCCACAAGTCCTCCTTTTCTTTTTGCGAATACAGACTAACACGGCTGCTACTCTGAAACCTAGAAATATTCTGTTAGTACAGTATGTCGGAAACAGCGCTTCTTGCTGCTCCGGCTGTCCCTGATCTTAGAGCTAAAGCCTCCGCTGAAAAGCTGAAGAAGGCGGCAGGAGGCTTCAAAACCCGTAAGTCGTCGGGTCCCAGCTGAACACCAAGGCAGCGTCTGCCTCTAAGGAGCGCAAAGGGCTCTCTTTGGCTGCTCTTAGCTGGCGCGCCGGAGGATACGATGTGGGGAAAAGCAACAGTCGCATCAAGAGGCTGGTGCGCGGAGGCATCTTGGTTCAGACCAAAGCACCCGAGCCTCTCATTTCTTCAAAACCAGCAGGAAGTCGGAAGAGAACAAGGAAAATACGCCGGTTAGGAGGAGTGGAGGGGACAACAACAAAAACAAACAAACAAACAACCCACCAAACACACAACCAATGGCAGAGCCTACGACACCAGCTGTGAAGCTGCCCAAGTCTGAGATCGCGAAAAGGAGCCAGAAAAAATGCCAAGAAAGCGGCCAAGAGCCCGGAAAAGGTTAAAACGAAGGCAAAGCGTTGAGCCCAGGCTGCCAATCGGAAGCTAAGGAAAGATGAAGGCAAAGAAGGCGGCGCCCAGGAAAAAGTGAAATTAAAGAAGGTCTCTTGTCATTCAAGAAACCCAACGCCATCCATTCCAGCCCCAAAATTGCTGACGAGGTTCGTTTATTAACAACCTCACGGTGCTTTTCATGAAAGGGAGAAATTCCCTTTTCGATCTTGCTCCTTAAAATCACAGGAAAGGGACCAATAAAACATACTTTGGTGGGTTCATTGGGAGTGAACATGAAGCAGCCCCCAGGAAAGGGGAGTTATTTCTGCATGTGCACATAGAATATCATGGATGGAAGGGACCTCAGGAAGTCATGTAGTCTAACCCACTGCTCAAAGCAGGACCAATCCTCAATTTTTGCCCCATATCTCTAAATGGCCCCCTCAAGGACTGAACTCAGAACCCGGGTTTAGCAGGCCAAAGCTCAAACCACTGCGCTATCCTTCCTTTTGTGTCATTCGCGCCATAGAGCGGACGCCCATGCTAGAAAGCAAATAAATGGGAACACTTTTACAAATAGATTGTAGCTTTCGTTTTCTTGGGGTTCGTTGTACTACGAAAATTCAATATTCAAAATTCAAATTCAAAATTCAATTCAGCCGTGTTCACTAGTGCTGGAGTCGAGCGTCCCCTCTATAAATTGTTAGGGGAGTGAGCCACTGTAACCACGCTTCTTGTGAGAGAGGGGAGAAGTTGTGTGCGCCTGAGAGAATGTAGCTTCGGCCACCAGGTGGGGGTAAGGAGAAATTTGGCGATCACCTACAGATAAGAATCTCTTTTCTAGTCTACTGGTGGGAACAGGGTTAAGTTTGAAAAGCCTCCTCCGCTGTGCAAGGATTGGCCCGTAACAATCCCCTCAATCTTTTAAGGGGAAAAAGGCATTATATGAACGCTGCTTTACCACCCTGGTGAGGAAAGAATGTAGAGAAGATTGTACCTAAGTGCTGCTAGTTAATATTTCAAAAGAACAGTAAAAGCATAACTATTTTCTATGAACATATTGTTTACTATTATGGAAGTGAGCGATAACAGTTCTTTTTTTTTACTTTTGTGAGTGGCTCTGAAAAGAGCCTTTGGGTTGGTGTGTTTTTTGGAGTAAAGATTCCGGTTTCTTGTTCGTCGGGTTTTACTTGCTCTTGGCCTTGTGGCTCTCGGTTTTCTTGGGCAGCAGCACGGCCTGGATGTTGGGCAGGACACCCCCTTGAGCGATCGTGACTTTCCCCAACAGCTTGTTGAGCTCTTCGTCGTTTCGGATGGCGAGCTGCAGGTGACGGGGGATGATCCTGGTTTTCTTGTTGTCCCGAGCCGCGTTGCCGGCCAGCTCCAGAATCTCAGCGGTCAGATACTCCAGCACCGCGGCCATATAGACCGGGGCGCCAGCCCCCACCCGCTCCGCATAATTGCCTTTGCGGAGCAGCCGGTGCACACGGCCCACCGGGAACTGCAGCCCAGCCCGCGAGGAGCGAGACTTCGCCTTAGCCCGCACCTTACCTCCCTGCTTTCCTCGGCCCGACATGATTGAGATTCGCCTCAAACAGTACTCACGCTAACAAAAGTAAAATAGAAATAAGAATGATCGGCACAACCACCCTACCCTTATATCCTTTCTATTTGAAGAGAAAAACGCTTTTTGATAGGCTGAAATGGCCTTAATATCTAAACAGCCAATGGTGACGCGGATCTAACTCTGACCAATAGTGGGATTTGACGTACGGGTGGAGAAGTCTCTTGCGCGTCCACCCAATAGTAAATCATCAAGGAGAGTCGTTATTTGCATAAGGAATCTATAAAAACTGTGGTAGCCGGGTTCGTGTGTATTCAGGCTGAATAGCAACACAAATAGAGGAAGCAAGTTATGGGTTTGCTACAGCTCCTTTCAGTGTGAATGTAGTGGCTCTTAAAAGAGCCTTTGGGTCTTTTAGAGTAGTTTTCGTTACTGGAAGATGATGGGCAGCCTTTAAGCCCTCTCACCACGGATACGCCAGGCTAACTGGATGTCTTTAGGCATGATGGTGACTCTCTTGGCGTGAATAGCACACAGGTTGGTGTCCTCAAAGAGCCCCACCAAGTAGGCTTTGCTGGCCTCCTGCAGGGCCATAACGGCTGAGCTCTAGAAGCACAAATCAGTTTTGAAATCCTGGGCGATTTCATGCACTGGGTGCTGGAAAGGCAGCTTGTGGATGAGCAGCTCAGAAGATTTCTGGTAGCGGTGGATCTCTCGCAGGGCTACGGTACCGGGTTGGTAACTATGAGGCTTTTTCACTCTCCTGGTAGCAGGCGCGCTCTTCTGGGCAGCTTTAGTAGCCAGCTGTTTACGGGGCGCTTTGCCACCGGTGGATTTACAGGCAGTCTGCTTGGAACTGGCCATTTTCAACAATGCACAATCTTACCTATCAGAGACAAAATGGAAAAAATACTAGCTAGTTTTTCACAGGAGGTATTTATAGGCAAATTCTCCTTTATGATTCGCTGATCGGAAGCAGCCATATGTCATTGGATATTTTGAAAATTTGAAAAACCTGCTTTTTAATAGAGAAATGAGGCAGTTCCCGGCTCGCCACCATCCTAGCACTTACTGTTTTTTGGGGGAAACGGCTTCTGGGGGCAGGAGCACGGACATGTTCTGTGAAATTCATGATTCTTGGACTACATAGATTCATAGATACTAAGGTCAGAAGGGACCATTCTGATCATCTAGTCCAACCTCCTGCACAACGCAGACCACAGAATCTCACCCGCCACTCCTGCGAAAAACCTCACCTATATCTGAGCTATTGAAGTCCTCAAATTGTGGTTTAAAGACTTCAAGGAGCAGAGAATCCTCCCTCAAGTGACCCGTGCCCCATGCTACAGAGGAAGGCGAAAAACCTCCAGGGCCTCTTCCAATCTGTCCTGGAGGAAAATTCCTTCCCGACCCCAAATATGGCGATCAGCTAAACCCTGAGCATTTGGGCAAGATTCACCAGCCAGATACTACAGAAAATTTTTTCCTGGGTAACTCAGATCCCACCCATCTAATATCTCATCACAGGACATTAGGCCTATTTACCATGAATATTTACAGATCAATTAATTACCAAAATCATGTTATCCCATCATACCATCTCCTCCATAAACTTATCAAGTCTAATCTTAAAGCCAGATAGATCTTTTGCCCCCACTGCTTCCCTTGGAAGGCTATTCCAAAACTTCACTCCTCTGATGGTTAGAAACCTTTGTCTAATTTCAAGTCTAAACTTCCTGGTGGCCAGTTTATATCCATTTGTTCTTGTGTCCACATTGGTACTGAGCTTAAATAATTTCTTTCCCTCTCCTGTATTTATCCCTCTGATATATTTATAGAGAGCAATCATATCTCCCCTCAACCTTCTTTTAGTTAGGCTAAACAAGCCAAGCTTCTTAAGTCTCCTTTCATAAGACAAGTTTTCCATTCCTCGGATTATCCTAGTAGCCCTTCTCTGTACCTGCTCCAGTTTGAATTCCTCCTTTTTAAACATGGGAGACCAGAACTGCACACAGTATTCCAGGTGAGGTCTCACCAGTGCCTTGTATAACGGTACTAAAACCTCCTTATCCCTACTGGAAATACCTTTCCTGATTCATCCCAAGACCGCATTAGCTTTTTTCACAGCCATATCACATTGGCAGCTCATAGTCATCCTATGATCAACCAATACTCCAATGTCCTTCTCCTCCTCCGTTACTGCTAATTGATACGTCCCCAGCTTATAACTAAAATTCTTGTTATTAATCTCTAAATGCATAACCTTACCCTTCTCACTATTAAATTTCATCCTATTACTGGTTTCAGAGTAGCAGCCGTGTTAGTCTGTATTCGCAAAAAGAAAAGGAGTACCGGTGGCACCTTAGAGACTAACAAATTTATTAGAGCATAAGCTTTCGTGAGCTACAGCTCACTTCATCCTATTACTTCATCCTATTACTATTACTCCAGTTTACAAGGTCATGAGCATAAGTGTTTTTTAAATATCTTCCCTCTCTGAAATATCACCTCACAAGGCCATTCCTTATTTCCGTGCACTTAAAAAAAAATTGGAAGATCCTTGTCTCACTATTAGTTTTGCAAAATTTCCAGCCTGCAAGACTGCTTCCTCCAAGGGAACTAGCCAGACAGACTGTGATCAAGGACACCAATATTTCTCCACCTGGAGGATTTCTAACTGCAGAAAGTGTTCCGAACTACCCACCTTGCAGTAAAAGAGCTATAATACTGGACTTTAAATCGCTTATTTGCATATATTGCAAGTTATATATCAAGTAACATATGATTGGAGCCAAATTAAGTTTTGTGTGTTCTCCTGAGCCCTTACATCAGGGGTGGGCAAACTTTTTGGCCTGAGGGCCACATCGGGGTTCCGAAGGTGTATGGCGGGCCGGGGAGGGAAGGCTGCGTCTCCCCAAACAGCCTGGCCCCTACCCCCTATCTGCCCTCTCCCACTTCTTGCCCCCTGACTGCCCCTCTCAGAACTCCCAATCCATCCAACCCCCCGTGCTCCTTGTCTCCTGAACGCCCCCTCTTGGGCGCCCCACCTCTAACCACCCCCAAGGGACGCACCCCCTTCCCACCCCTCTGTTCCCTGTCACCTGACCATACCCCCAAAATCACCTCCCCATCCAACCACCCCCTGTCCCCTGACCACCCTCAGGAATCCCATGCCCCTTAGCCAATCCCCCCCTGCTCCCTCCCCCTTTACCATGTCTCTCAGAGCTGCAGGAGTGGCAGCTGTGCTGCCTGGTCGGAGCCAGCCATGTCACTGCACTACCTGGCAGGAGCTTGCAGCCCCGCCGCCCAGGGTGTTGGCAGCAAGGCAAGCTGAGGCTGCAGGGGAGGGGGTTCAGCAGGGGAGGGGCCGGGAGCTCAAGGGCCAGGTAGGACCAAACGGGATGCAAACCAAAATATATCGGTCTCCCTTTCTCCCTCCTCCTCTCACAGAATAAATGTTTCAGGCCTTCTACAGACAACAGACTCCTTTACTGCACAAACTTGGTTTATTCCATGAGCACAGTCCATCCTGGGACTGAAAGAGGCAGTTTTTCTGTTTAAAAAATAGTATGTGATTATAACATGAAAAACCACAGATTTTGTGGGTTCATACAATTGACTACCCTTAAGCCTGCTGTTGTATATTAGTCTTTCCCTGCATTGTGTTAATATGGCTCTAATCTTGCTTTACAGGTGAAGGAATGTAAGAACTAGTTATACATTGTGTGGAACAGGCAAAATTACTGACAATACTTTTTAATGATTTGAAAGTGTGATGCTCAACTTTAAGCAGAAAGTCCCTGAAATCCCACGTTTGAAAAAGTTATATGTGGACATTAAAGTCATGTTGTTCCCCATGCAGTTCCTACTCAAATAAAAATAATTTATATTAATGAATAATTTAGGATGATCCACATATACTGAATCAGAATATTAAAATACGAAGAAAATTGCTGAATGGTAGAAAATAAGGGTTACATTTTGTTAGTTTAAGGCTGAGTAATGTTGATGTTATGCTAATGATTTATAATAATATAGAATGTGAAATGAAAATCAAATGATAAAAATCTGGATAAATGTATAAATGGGTCTGAGTATTGTTACATAACATTGGTTGGAGGAAAGCTAATGAATATATCATATGGAAAGACATAAAAAACTGAATGAACAAGTGCCCATATCAGAGAATACCCAATTAAATATCCATCATGAAAAGGAGAAGAGCTTCCTGGTATCCAGGAACTCATTAACTTTGGTCAGTTCATATGGTCCAATGAAAAAAAAAGTCTCTCAGTCCCTTTCCCATAGTTGATGCACGATGTTGTACCGGTTCACACCTCCTGGTACTGTCAGTGGCCGGTGATGTGTTCGATTTAGATGTCCCTGGACTATCGGATTCTGTCTGAGACCATGAGGCGCCGTATGAGCCGTGCATACCGTCGACCGATCCCGCAGGTCCGCAGCACATGCTCGTTGCAGGGGTCCCAAGCGCCCAGGGCTCCGACAATCAAGGCATCCATCTGCACCTCGTAGCCCTTCGCTCTCAGGGTGTCAGCTAGGGGGGGCGTATTTTTCCAGCTTACAAGCTCGGGATTTGCAGAAGGCCGGGGTCCTGTTCTCGAAGGAGACCGTGATGTCGATGAGGATGATCTTTTTCCGGTCCTCGTCAGTGACTACCACGTCAGGTCACAACTGGCTGTCCGTCCCGGGGATGGTGGAATTCACGGTGACCTCCCCCAGGCACGGTGCGATGGCTTTCACCAGGCGGTTCTAGATGGCGTTGTGGCGCAGCTGCCAGGCTCTGGAGTGGGGCTTGCAGCTGCACAGGACGTGGGGCAGGGTCTCGTTGGAGTAGCCGCATTTTCTGCAACGCTTGTCTTGGTTCCCGTGGCGGACGGCTCCGTTGAGTGGGACGCAGTTGAGCTGGGCACGGTGGATGAACCGCCAGTCGGTGAAATGGTGAAGCTGCCCCCAGTGAAGAAGTGGTTGCTGGCGTCCCACTTGCTGGTAAGTTTGAAGACTTTACCCTGGTCTGGTTTATGCTTCAGGGTTCACTCAGAAAATCTCAGCAGAAGGAAAACTTGGCCTTAAACTATGTTATTTCCCTGCTTTTCCTGGCCCCACAGTGTAAGTCGCACTAACAGCTATCTAGAGAAGGAAAAGTACAAAAAAAATGCAGTGCTCTCACCACCATCCCATACTATTAATCCTTGGGCAGTTAAATGATTTTCGATAGGCTAAAAAGATGTGATTGTCTGATCAGCCAATGGTAATGCAGATCTAACTTTGATCAATAGTGAGACAAGACATGAGGGGGTGACTTGTCAAGTCCAATAGGGTTCATTATGTATAAAATTGATTTTTAATTTTCTGGATCTCACTGGGTTTTCAAACTAATCATTTTTGTCACTCTCCCCAATCTCTCATTCCTCCCTTCCATCTCCCCTGAAAACTTTTTAGCCCTTGAATTAAACCAATTGTCAATTTCTTACATCAAGACATTAAAAAAAAACAAGTTTTTCTTTTATTTTCAAAGTGCTTTCCCCCTACTTAGCTGTAAACTCCTTAAACTTTCATTTGGCCAGTGTATAGATTTATAGAATTACAGATAGGTTAGCTATTCTGAAGAAGTTTGTTGAAACCGAATTTTAAACAAAACGCACATAGGAACCAGGATCAGATCTGATTACAGTCATAGCAACACAGTTATTATTCTATTACTTTACACTATAGAACCCTTGGGTAGTAATCCTCTAGGATTTCACTTTGATCCATTCTCACCTGTTTAGCTGGAGGGGTACAGAAAGTTTGGTTATGGTATATTATCTAAAATGGTCAGTTCCACTGCCTTTTTGCTTTCATGGCCGAGAAACTAGTAGACATTTTGTAGTCTTGAAAAAGCTACAATACAAACTAAAGAGGACAATGAAGTTTCAGTTAATTAGCAGGAGTTGGAGCTGGCCCTTTAAATACCCTGGATGAGCTTTAACCTCCAAACGCATAAAGAGTTGGGCTCGATATTTCAGGACATAAACCCAGCTTGTGGCTGTCAAAGTCTTTCTTTTCCTGGTCTCAGCGTAAATGACATAATCGAGGATCATCCTCATAGATGAGACCAGAGATACATTTCACTCCGACAGCAAACGCGGTAATAGAAGGTCGGTAATACCTAAATATTATCTCGAGGAATTTTTCTGTTATACTTAAGTCCACTTTTACTATGATCATTTTCTCCTTTACTACGTTCAAACATTTTATTAGACATCTTCAGTAATAATAAAATGACTATGGGCTGCTGGCTTGAATATCGCGCCTACAATATATTCGACCTGCTTGAAAACTGAGTTGATATTTTTTCAATTGGTGGGGTGGGGCAGAGGAACGGGTGAAAGTTTATTTAATGATACTCCTACTCCTTAAAGCCAGATATTGAACATACATAGCCTGCTTTTTTTTTGGGGGGGGGGGGGGATGATTCTTTGGAGACAAGTTATTAGAAAACTAAATAATAACTTGATTTCAGTATGTAAATATTGCGCCTGGTTATTATAAAACTTCTCTTTTCACAATCACAAGTGAGGTTATAAAGCAGGACATAAGCAGAATAAACACATCCTTTATAAGGTGCCTCTGTCTGAAAGGAAGAAAAATATAAGGCATTCGTATCGCTTTAAAAGCAGCAAATTAAAACACAAAAAAAGAACCAGAACAAAGAGATTTTCATGCGTTCAACGGATCACGGGATTTAAAAGCTCTCCCCTATCTCCGGGAGCGCTGCTGGCGCTGTTCTCTTATTTTGAAGAAAGGAAGCGGCAATAACGTTCAGAGATACAGATTCGATCACTTTGAAAATGATATCGTCAGAGCCCCGAGCCACCCACACAAAAAACCCCAAACCCCGCTGTGGCAGATGTGTGATAGCGAGCTAGGAAACTGGTCACTAGGTCAAGGATCAGTTGAAAGTCAGTTTGAAAAGCAAGAAACCGCGGGGGATTTCACTATGAAGAAGGCGGGCTTTTCAAATTTTCATATTGTCCAATGACATTTGGCTTCTTCGAAACGGCCAATCAGAAAAGAGAATTTAGTTATAAATACCGCCCGAGACGTACAGCTCTTATTCATTTCAATCCGTTCTTTCCGGCTCAGTGTCTTTTTCACAGAGGTTAGGTGCGTTAATATGGCCCGGACCAAGCAGACAGCTCGTAAATCCACCGGCGGCAAAGCCCCCCGTAAGCAGCTGGCCACTAAAGCTGCCCGGAAGAGCGCTCCTGCCACTGGGGGAGTGAAGAAACCCCATCGCTATCGACCCGGCACCGTGGCCCTGCGAGAGATCCGCCGCTACCAGAAATCCACTGAGCTGCTCATCCGCAAGCTGCCCTTCCAGCGCCTCGTCCGTGAAATCGCCCAGGACTTCAAGACCGACTTGCGCTTCCAGAGCTCGGCCGTTATGGCCCTGCAGGAGGCCAGCGAAGCCTACTTGGTGGGGCTCTTTGAGGACACCAACCTGTGTGCTATTCACGCCAAGAGAGTCACCATCATGCCCAAGGACATCCAGTTAGCCCGGCGTATCCGCGGTGAGAGGGCTTAAAGGCTGCCCATCATCTTCCAGTAACGAAAACTACTCTAAACGACCCAAAGGCTCTTTTAAGAGCCACTACATTCACACTGAAAGGAGCTTTAACATGTTCATACCGTCCCTTTTGCTAAGTACGGAACTTGTCTTAACGCTTTTTTCCAGTGAAAATTGCGGACTAAATATTAACACATTTTATTAAAAGCAGGAGGTAGTTTACTAATCCTAATGTTCATTCTCCAGCTATCTACCTTTTATGATTAATCTTACATTTATAATTCATTACCATCAACACGCCTAAACACAAGTAATTTGCTATTTAAGCTATCTAGTCCCTTTTATTTATTGTTTTGCTCATTTTAGAAATTGCATAATTCCATTGCAAATTTAAATGTACAAGTCTACAGATAAAACTAAAAGGTTACGTCAGTGCCCCAAAGCAGTGCTATTATAAATTGAAGTTGATCAGCACTGCTTCGTGCTGTTAATTGCTCCCAGTGAAAGACCTTGTTTATTGTATTCTTATTTTTTTTTTAAGGAAATAATGCATTACTGCAAACGGGCGTCGGGGCTTCTGTTTTGAATTACATTTGTGGAAGTTCAAAATGAAGTCAAGTTTGAAGCTTTATAAGAGAAATATTTCACAACAAATAAGTCCGCACCTCCAAAAAAATCTTGTGTTCAAGCTATAAAAACATAAAGCTCCTTTCAGTGTGACTGTAGTGGCTTTTGGAAGAGCCTGGGGGTTGTTTTAGTGTTTCTTTGTTTCTCAAATTGCCCAGAAGATGGTTGGACTCTTCTCTGCCCCCTCAGCCCGGATACGCCGGTACACGAAAGGAGGCAAATGTAATTGGGCAATTTGAAAAATTGAAAAGCCCGCTCTGTGCGTAGAGAAATATGCCCCATCCCTCCCTTGTTGATTCCTCAAAGTGAAGCTCATGGGCCTGCTACATGAACCCTGCGCTTCCCTGAGTGGCCCCTTTCGTAGTTTCCTCTGATTTTTTTTTTTTAAACAAACACTTTCACTCTACAGCATGCACTCTCCCGTATTTCTTTGTCGTTTCTTCTGCTATACATATTGGTGGTGGGGGATTTAATTTTTACTTTCAAACTAACCAAATCTATGATCATGAACATTATTCAGCTTCCTCTTCTTGAGTACAAACAATCATCATGAGCCCCAATGCCCAGCATTGGGTAATTACCAGGAGGGTAATAAACTGCAGGATTCCAATGCATAGAAGAATCTCTTCCTTCTCATTTAATTTGGTGCTTTAATTTGCATATTTTAAGATAGTGATATCCTACAGTTCTTCCTCTCCGACCGAGTGGCATGCACACCTCCTGGAATATCTGTTTACTCTCTTCAGGCCCTCCTTAAAACCTAAAATCTGACAGAGGGGAGGACTAATAGTAATTAGTTGTGAGGGGGGGAGAAGTAGCTCCCTTTGATGGACAGCCAGCCAGTTAGAGGTAAAATCCCTCTTGGTAGCTGTTCTTGCTTATCACAAGTTGCAATATTTAATTACTAAAATAACAAAAAACAGGGATTTTATTTCCATTGTGAATTTCTCCTTTCTCAAAAGAACCATACTGTATTTAATATGTAGCTTTAAGGAGCTAGAGAATCATTAAATACATTCTCTTCTTCTACTCCCTCACTTCCCCAGTATCCCATGTCAGTTTTCAATCAGAAGGATCAGTGTATAAAAGAGCCATTCAAGCCAGCAGTTAACATCCTTTTATTAATAAATGTTATTTATTACTGAAGACATCTTAGAAAATGTTTGCATGTGGTAAAGGAGGAAAGGTACTTAGTAAACATGACTCTCGACATCACAGAAAAAGGCTCCAAAAGATGATCCAGGAATCAGTAAACCGGCCACCCACTGCCTCATTTGATGAGCCATGAAATGTACAGCTTGTCTCCTCTATGAGGAGACCTGCTGAGTGTAGAAAATGTATCCAGAGAAGGTGATTCTCCCAAGCCAGTAAAAAGAAAGACCTTAACAGCTATGGATGTGGTTTATATCCTGAAAGATCAGGGTTACACTCTTTACAGTTTCGGAGGTTAAAGTTCATCCAGGATTATCCATATCTATATATCTACAAATACAAAAGTTCTTTTAAGGGAGAACTCCAGCTCCAATGAGCTGAAACTTCAGTGGACACATTCAGTTAAGCTATAGCTTTTATAACACTATAAAAGACTTATGAGCGCCTCTTCTCAGCCCCTAAAGTAAAAGGGTAAAAGAAATTAACCAACATAGATACTTAAAGATAACAAAACTTCTCTGCACATGGCAGATAAATAGATTAGCATCCTGGAGATTTAGTAATTTAAAGGGTTTCATAATATAAATTAATAGAATAATTGTGTCAATGTGATTCCATAGTCAGATCTAATCCCGGTTCCTGTGCATATTTTGTTTTAAATTCCAATTTACTGAAAGTTCCTCAGAACAGATACCCCTTCTCTAATTTCACAAACATGTTCACAAATTAATTAAATTTATGGATAAGTTGAAAAAACTGTGTTTAAAATACAGAAGAAAATAGGGAAATTACTTGATGTAAGAAAGGAGTTGGTTTTATTCAACTGCACTTTCTAAGGACTCTCTTCAGGGACAGAGGAAGGATGGGGAGAAACAAGAGATTTGGGTTATAGTTTCTAAGATTTTTAGTTAGTAAGCCCAGTGAGATTCCAGCAGTTTAAATTTGCTTTCTATAAGTGCTATTCTGATATGTTGAATGAATTTTAGGTGAATACCAGTTTAATCATACCTTCATTTCAGCAGTTTGGGGGTATTAATCACTTTATATGATAGATAAGAAACCTATATCTTCTAGAATACTATGACACTTCAAGTGCTTATTTACTAGTAGCAAAGAGGAATCAGGCTCACTCTCTCTCTAGGTATGGTGTGGGAATAGAGAAATTTACAAACAGCTTGCCTGAGACTAGAGTTTTGTAAAGCTTCCTTGCTGTGTATTATTAATTATGATAATTATTTACTTTCAAGCCACTGGATGCAGTTTGAAAAACATAAGCGATAGTAATAAGTGATGTTCTGCTCGTTGAATGAAAAGGTGGATGGCGGCTTGTCTACATTATCGGCCAGAGCAATGGGCAGCGATCGATCCAGTAGGGGTCAATTTATCATGCCTATACTGCTGTGTCTACATTAAACAGGATAAATTGACCATCAATCGCTCTAGTGTTCTCTGGTACGCTACCTTAATAATAAGCACAAGGGGAATCGATGGGAGAGAGTCTCCCGTTGACACACCGCAGTGAAGACATGGTGGTAAGTAGATCTAAGTACGTTGACTTCAGCTACGTTATTCACATAGCTGAAGTTGCATAACTTAGATCGATCCACTCCGTCCCCCCCGTAGTGTAGACCAGCCCTTAAAAAAGCCTTTGGGTTACAGATTTAGATAGACTTCTCAGAAACTATTTACTTAGAACTGGTGTACTTGATGACAACAGGTCAACACAACCAGGCTCAGTGGACCTAAGGTATGCAACTCTGGCTATGTGAATAACATAGCTGGACTCGACATAGATTAGATCAACCTTTTGTGGTGTCTACACCCCGTTGGATCGACAGGAGAAACTCTTGTGTCAACGTACCTTACGCTTGCATACCTTAGGTCCAGTTACCGTGGGGTCTACACCAACGGGGGGGAGAGAGGGGTGTTGATGGGAGAAACTCTGCCGTGGACTTACCTTACTCTTCTTGACGGGGTAGAGTACAGGGGTCTACTGGAGAGCAATCTGCTGTTGATTCGGTGGTGTTCACTAGACCAACTAAATCAACTCCCGGTGGCTGGATCTCCACACACTGATCTCCAGGTAAGTGGAGACAAGTATGACCTCAGAAACATCATGTTTGGCCAGCTCGCCTCACAGCAGGAGACTCTTACAGCAGTATGGATCTCCCTGGAAGCGATTACAGCTCTTGTTGTAATGCACCAGATGAGACGCTTCTCCAGCAATACGCTCAAAGATGTCACTTACAAAAGGGTTCATTATACCCATAGTATTGGAGGAGATGCTGGTGTGTGGATGAACCTATTTGAGTACTTTATACACCTAAATTGAATAACTTTATTTCCTTGTCTTTCTGTGCTTATTGCCCTTCTTCTAAGGGTATGTCTTCACTAATCCCCATAGGAGCGCAGCGATCAATCCAGCGGGGATCGATTTATCACCTCTGGTGGACTCCTGTACTCCAGCACCTCGAGAGGTGCAAACAGTCGACAGGGGGAGCAGCACCAGTCGACTCACCACGGTGGAAACAACACGGTAAGTTGATCTAAGTACATTATCTTCAGCTACTTATTCACATAGCTGAAGTTGCATAACTTAGATCAATGCCTCCTCCAGTGTAGACCAGGGTTTAGTTGTAGGAGCAGGCCTACACTATGGGGTTAAGTGGACCTAAGTGGAATAACGTAGCTGGAGTCGACCTATCTTAGGTTGACTTATTGTGGTGTCTACATCACCTTGGGTCAGTGGAAGAAACTCTCCGATCGATTTACCTTACGCTTCTCCTTCTAGTAGAATATGGGACTCGATGGGAGAGCGATTGGCAATCTATTTAGTAGGTCTGGTAAGCTTTCTTAGAACCTTTCTTAGGAGCAGGAGTAGATTTCAATGGCTCAGGCATGTTGATAGCACCTACTGGGCCGTCCCTAGCTATTTTGGTGCGGGGGGGGGCAGGCCTCCACGGGGGGAAGTGGAGCGACTCGGTCCCAGCTTGCTCCGCTCCCCTGGCTCCCAGCCATGCGGCCCGGGAGAGCGGGGGGATTCCTCCCTCCCCGCAAGTCTGGGAGCCAGGGGAGCGGAGCAGGCTGGGGCCGGGTCACTCCCCTTCCCACAGGAGGTGGCCAGCCCCCCGTCTGCGGAGGACTGGGGTCGGCCAGCCAGTCAGCCCACCCTCTCCCGCGGAGCCCTGGGGTGGGGTCCCGCCGAGCCCTGGGGCCATCTCCCCCCCGCTCCCGCCCGGGGCCCCAGGCTGCTCCGCTCCCCTGGCTCCCAGACTTGAAAGCAGGGGAGAACCGCCCCCCAGCACTCGTCGGCGGCGAGCCAGGGGAGTGGAGCAGGCTGGAGCCGGGTCGCTTCACTTACCACGGGGTGAGTGCAGGGTCGGGCCTGGCTGCAATCTTCAGGGGCGGGGCCGGGGGAAGAGCCTGAGCTGGAGCTGGAGCAGTACGCAGGGCACCAGGACATTTGGTGCCCCAGATGTCCTGGTGCCCTATGTAGCTGTGTGCTTTGCGTACGGGTAAGGCCGGCCCTGAGTACCTACTTTACTTTTACTTCTCAATGCCTTCTATCTTTTTTGTGTATGTTTCTGTCTCCACTCAGCTCAACAACATGCATACAAACTCTGGCGGGTGCCTGTTTATGGACATCTTGTGGCAATGACTATTCTCTTTCCTAATTATCTGTCGCATGTGAGACGCATGATTCTTCATGAAGGTCACATGGAACTTTATCATTGGTCAGAATTAGATTCGCGTTACTATTGGCTATTCAAACAATAGCTTCCTTTCAGCCTATCACAAAGCATTTAGCTCGGCAAACAGAAAGGCGGTCAGGGCGGGCTGGGAATTAAATGGCCTGATATATTTCTTTTTCTGGAGAAAGTATATTACTGTAGTTGATTTCTAGAAAGTGCTGATCGTGTCCGGTCCAGGAAAGCAGGGAGGTAAGGTGCGGGCTAAGGCGAAATCTCGCTCCTCGAGGGCTGGACTCCAGTTCCCCATAGGACGTGTGCATCGCCTGCTTCGCAAAGGTAATTATGCGGAGCGGGTGGGGGCCGGAGCCCCGGTCTATATGGCTGCCGTGCTGGAGTATCTGACCGCTGAGATTCTCGAGTTGGCTGGCAACGCTGCTCGGGACAAGAAATCTAGGATCATTCCTCGCCATCCGTAACGATGAGGAACTCAATAAGTTGCTGGGGAAAGTCACGATCGCTCAGGGGGGTGTCCTGCCCAGTATCCAGGCCATTCTGCTGCCTAAGAAAACTGAGAGTCACAAGGCGAAGCGTAAGTAAAAACAACCAAGAAGAAACGGAAATCGTTAGTCTAAAAACCATCGCAAAGGCTCTCTTCAGAGCCACTGACAAAATCAAAAAAGAGCTGTTATCTTTCGCTTTCTCTTAATTTAGGAAAGAACCGATTAACATAAAATAAGTTTATTTTCTTTGTGAAATAATTAATACTTGTAGCATTGGGCGAAAATTAGGATATTAACGGAGCTGTATTAAACTAATAACGAAAATGGTAAAGGAGTGTCTGTAATTGTCTCTTGAAGGGAATTAACGGTGGTAGTTGTCACTAGCCAATCCTTTCACGACGCGGGTTTTTTCAAATTGAGAGCACAACACCATACAGAGGCTATTGGACTCCAAGACTAGTCTGTTGTAGATTGCTTGGCAAGTTAAAAAGTTTTCATAAAACAGATTTCTATCGTAGGTTGAACAATTAAGGTAAGAAAGGAACAAAACACTTTCTGGGAGCGTTTCACATTCATTCACAGTGGCACACGTCAATAAGTATTTTGTTCCTCCTTCCCCAGATTAAGTAAAGAGAAGGAAATGTTTGTCTTTTATGGAAAGAACCAGCATGTTAGATTAACCTGTTGTTTCAGCTCCTTTTGGCTACGGTCGGATGGGTGGCTCTTAAAATAGTCGTTGGGTTTATTTGCATGGGAAGAGCCTTATCAGTAATTTCACTGCTTCGGTGCTGCCGTTTTCCTGCTTTAGGTTTCCTTGGCGTAGGCTTGGCGGTTAGGCTCATAGCTGCCTTGTTTAGCTTGGCAGCTTTTTGGAGGGGACTCCTGGCTGCTTTCTTAACAGGTGCAGCTTCTGTATTCTTGGCCCCCAAACTCTCTTCCAGGGCTACAGTTTTTGGCATTTGGTTTCTAAGGTTTTGCCACTGACTTTTTTTCTTCTGCGCCTTTTCTTTGGTTTCCTTCCTCTCCTTGTTAAATTTAAAAGAGCCAGAGGCTAGAGCCTTTGATCTGGACCAAGATGCCCTGGGTCACCAGGCTCCTGAGTCTCAGCTTGATATGGTTGTTGCTTTTCACCACATCGTACCCTCTAACTGCCTGAGCCTTTTTGAAGAGGTTTCGCTGCCTCCTGTTGCTTTTTAGCACAGTTTCCTACATACTAAGGTGGAGCGAGAAGAAGGGAGGGAAAGGACAGCTGATGCCTGTTTATTATACAGCTAGAGCTGCTCTGTGATTGGTTCGCTGCGAGCTAGAAAGGACTTTTCTCCTTGCTCAGTATCTTTTTTTGAGTTAAAAACCTGTACTTTTGTACAATATCTGCCACAGAATCATCTCATCATACAACTGAGTGAAGGGGAAACAGTATTTTTATTCAGTGCAGCTTCCTGTTGGAGACACTTAAAGATGAACCAGAGACAGAAGAACCATGTGTTTTTTCCATGGAAATGAAATCCATAAGGTTAGAAATAAAATTTCAACTACAATGGAATCTTCTTTAAAGGGTTTTCTCCAAATCTGTGTAGCAAGGCAGGGATTCGAATTAATCTGTACAGTGCAAATTGAGGTAGAAAAGAAACAACACAAGCCCGATTCCTCAGCTTTGAATATGGGTGAAGAATTAATTATAGAAAACTTCTGCTAGTATGTCAGAACTGCTGCTGCTGTCTCTGCTCCTGGAGCAAAAGCCTCCTCTAAAAAGCTGAAGGTGTAGAAGACCCCAACCGGCATCAGATCCCATTGTTCTCGGTACTGTTCCAATATAGAACAGGAGATTATCTCTGCCCCAGAACCTACACTCTAAAAAGACAGGACTGAAAAATAGTTATCAATGAAAACTTTTTGGAGGTTTAGGGATGGAGCAATGATGAGAAATGTCTGTGCATTAAAGTATGGTTGCTCTGAGGTGCCCCATGATAATGCTGCTTAAGTACCCCTGTGAGCCAACGCATCGGGGTTGTGGAATCCTTTAAAATATTGACTGCTTGGTGCAGAGACTGTGTCCCCATCTTTATCATAAAGAGATACTTCAATTTGGCCCCACTAGGTCTCTCACCTTCAAGTTTTTCACTCCTCCCCCCACCTCTTACACAAAGCAATCATCCTTCATGCACCCATCTCTACTACCCTCTTGTATTGGAGAAGGGAGGAAGGGTTTTCAATTAAACATAGTACTTTTTTGTTTTTTTTTTTTAAATTAAATCACTTTCTTTTATGCATGTTTTGGGAGGGGTGGTCTAGTGGTGATGGTGGGGGGAAATATGTTTTCTAGCTTTTCAGATCCCTTTATTTCAAGATGCAAATCAGCAAAAAGACAAAAGAATAGCAGAATTTAAGAGAAAGCAGGATCTTAATCTTATGCTTGCAATTCAGGCCTGATCGACACTACAAATTTAGCTCATCATAAATCACCTTAAGTCAACCTATTTGTGCATGAGTCTACACTCAAATTTGTCTCTGGGCAACATAACACTCCACTATGGCAACATAGTAAATCACTTCCCCTAAGAGCCTGGAGCCTGGCTGACCTATTGAAGTTGACCAATTCCCAAGTGTAGACATTGCATGACGTGTGTTGACTCTAACAATCCTCCAGCAGCTGTCTCACAATGCCCAGTTCCTTGAGATGGCTCTGGTCACTATTTTTAACTCCACTGCCCAGGGGTCAGAAATGGGAGATCCCCACCCACAACCACACAAACCCACCTGCCACATATTTTTGAAATGCCTTTTTCTGATTGCACACCTTGACCACGACATCTAACAGCTCTCCCTTGTTGAGTGCAACTGCCCAACCAGCGATGCCTGCTCCACTTTCTAGATGTGCTTCTGCCGGGTATAGATGGGAAGTATTTGATTTTCTAGGCCTGTGGGGAGAAGAGGCTATGCAAGCACAGCTATGGGTCAGCCCTAGAAAAATGTATATCTCTGAACATGAGGATACAGGCTAAAGGACATGACAAGGTTCAGCAGCAGTGCTGTATGAAAGCAAAGGAATTCTGCCATGTATACCACAAGGCCAGGGAGTGCAAAATCGATCTAGTGTTGAGCTATTGGCCTGCTGCTTTTACAATGAGCTGTATGTCATGCTTACTGTGAACAGCAAAGAAGAGGGAAGAGATGTGGCAGGGGACTCCAGCTATGCCACAGCCCAGGACCTGTTCACAACTCTGCCATAATCTACCCAGTCTCAACAGTCTAGCACAGAGATACCCGATGAAGGGGAAGAGACCTCAGGTTAGAGTGCCTATGCATTTTCCCTTACTATGCTTAATTTAAAAGATGGCACCCGGCTCAGCCCCAAGTTAATGAGACAAACGTATGAACTTTTCATTGTTTTGCTGTATGAGAAGAGGTAGCAGGATAAGAAACAGAAGTAGAGTTGGCATCTGCTTTTCATTTCCCTTATTGAATTAGGCAGGATGTGGGTAGGTATGTGGCACATTTTGTCATTGTACACAGGGATGTCTCTTTATCCATCTGAGAGATCTCAATTAAACTTTCATGGAATTGCTCTTCAATCCTTTCCTGAAAGTTTCTAGGGATGGCTGCCTTCTATTTCTGCAGTATTTGCAGTAAATCCTCTGCAGTAGGACATTTCCCCATGCCACCTTGCAATGACTTTGGCTGGCACCACTGCAGTAAGCAGGCACAAATAGCAGCTGCATTCTCTGTGGGTTTGCCTACACTTACAACACACTGCAGCAGTGCAGCTGCATTGGTGCAGTTGTGCCACTGTAGCACTTCAGTCAAGAAGCTACTTATGCTGACAGGAGGGTCTACTTCCATTGGCATAGGTATTCCACCTCTCCAGAGGCAGTAGCTAGGTTATTGGGCTACACCAGGGGTTAGGTCTGTTTAACTGCATCACTCAGGGGTATGGATTTTTCCAGGGGTCTCCTCTCCTGTTTGTGCTTCGCCAAGATCTGACTGCTGTGACTGGCTAGCCTCATCCTTTGTAGAGAAGAGCTCCTAGCTGCATGCATCTCTGACGTCCAAGTCGTCCTCTGCCTCTGGGTTCCCCTCCCCCTCCACATCCTCCTCCAAGACTTCCTCCTCCTGGCTCGGTCCACTCTCGACTGGTACGCGAGCCACCGAAGTATACACAGTGGCCTTCGCAGTGGAGGTGGGTCACCACTGAGTATTGCATCCAGCTCTTTGTAGAACCGGCAGCTCGCAGGCACAGCACTGGAGCGGCAGTTTGCCTCCCGCGCCTTGTGGTAGGTGTTCCACGGCTCCTTCACTTTGACCCTGCACTGCAGTGTGTCCCAGTCATAACCCCCTTCTGTCATGCATCGTGAAATCTGCCATAGGTATCATAATTCCTATGGCTGGAGTGAAGCTGGTACTGGACAACCTCCTTTCCCCAAATGCTGATGAGGTCCAGGACCTTGGCAGTGCTCCAAGAGGGGGATCACCTGGTGCTAGGAGCGATGTGCTGAGACCATTGCACGCATCACCAAGCAAAGAAGAAGGGGAATTTCAAAATTCCCAAGGAATGTAAGGTGTGGGGCTCACGGTTGGTCACCTGAGGGCAAGGCAGTAGAGTTCAAATCAATGACCAGAGAGGTGAGAACAGGCATTGTGGAACACTTCTCAGAGGCCAATCACAGTGCTGTAATCGACTAGGGTGTCTACACTAGCACCGCAGCGCTGTAGCCCCGGCGCAGAAAGCTGTACGCCTCTTGTCCCGGTGTTTTTTTCACAGAGCTGCAACTGCACAGTTTCTGCGTACTATGTGGCTTGGCAGTGTGTACATCTCGGAAGTTACAACGCAGAAGGCTGCTTTACTGTGCAGAAACTTGCCAGTGTAGATAAGGCCTGAATCTCTCCATGAGGATTTGTAGCAGTGTGGTAGTATATGTGACTGCACTATAGGGTGAGATTAAGTGTAGGTGATGTTTTAAAGGGAGACCTTAGGATAAGGGTCAAGAGATGATAACATCTTGCAGCTCTGGTTTACACAGAGTAGGTGAAGTGGTTAAGAATAGGCTGTTTGTGGACAGCTGGTGAGACAAAGGAAGACAGTAAATTAAGTTATCACATGGTTCATTAATTTATCACCTCATTCTCCCGACCACATATTGTGGTTTATATAATAAAGAAAAAACTTCAAAGTAAGTGGGGCTCCTCAGTCTCTCCTCGTGGAAGGTGTTCTACTGTGCAGAAATAATGAAAAAGTGATTAAGGTAGGGGACTAGACCCAGGGTTTCTACCTCTAAGGATGGTGCCCTAACCACTGGACTACAGAGTCATGCTCTTGCTCTCCCTGGATCAATGACCATACACTGTGGAGACATACTTAAATAGTCTCTGGGTAAGCAAGACAGAAAGCAAAAGACTGAATGACTCTGTACTCCAGTGGCTAGGGCTCCCAGCTCTAATTTCTCTTTTGTTTATCCACAGGGGAGCAACTTCCATAGGAGAGACTGAAGGAGTTCCACATTAGTGCATCCTATAGCTAAGTGTTTAGTGAACCTTCCTGAGAGGTGGGAAACCCTTCTTCAAATCATTTCTGACAGAGAGGGAGAGTTGAATTTAGGTCTCCCACATCCTGGGTGAGGGTGCTAACCCCTGGGCTAAAATCTATAGCCTGGGCAGTGTCTAATCCTCTGGCCGTTTCACATGGAGCAAGGCTGTCATCTAACTCTTGGCATCAAGAAACAAATTAGGGGCCTAAGCGATATGACTCCAAGCTGGTTCCCCTTTGTGGATCATTAGCAGAGCTAGGTACCTTCTTACAGCCTGGACTTAGATGCCTAACTTTAAGAGATGGGAAGGGCTTAACTCCTCCATCTTGTTGGCAGTTCCCTTTGGTATCTTACGTGGTTTACCACCAAGTGTGCTGGCTTTTATGCATTTCATTTTTTAGGGGCCTCTCTCTCCCCATTCAGTTTATAGAGAACCTAGGAACCTAACTTGTCTTTCTGGATCATAATGTCGTTCCTGTGATTGTCTAGGTGCCTAAAAGTCAGGTGATGTGACATTCAGCCTTGTAATAGCTAGATCCTTTTGTGGATCCTACCCCCTAGTACTCTCTATTCCCTACTTGGAACAGTCTTTAAGAAGGAAGGAACGAATGAAGCCTCCTCTCTCCCTCTGACTATCTGCCCCACAGCTCCTAGTAAGGTGAACAATTATTTCTCTTCTGTCATTCAGGGTATCAATATGTTAAAATCTATTGGGAGGATGAGCAGAAGTATTGTTATTCTGCAAGGTGTTAATAAGTGCCATTAATAGATGACAGCATCTACATGTGTCCCCCATTTCCCCTTTTTCAGTATTTCATTCCCCCCAAAGTTAATTGGATTCCGTCCATTGGTGACTTCAACATTCCCTGAAATTCTGGAATTAATTGGATATGATGACATTCTGAAGTTATCATGGGAAAGGTCCCATGATGGATGGGAAAAAATATTAGTGAAAGGCAATTGATCTAATATAAGTCCTCACAAGCTTGGTGAAATACTATTTTGAATTTTAAATTCAATTGTCCAGTCACAGCACTGGGAATGGACTCTGTGTAATACTATTCTAGTAGATTACTAGAGTAATTACTTGCTAGTAGAGTAATAGTATTATTATTATTCCACACTTTAAAAATCACACTGTTACTTTTTATAACACATTCTTATCTCTTCCTGGTGACAAAAAGAAGTAAATAAAAAAGTCCTTGCAGGCAGAGCTAAATATGATCAGCTAGCACATGCCTCAATAAGGCCCAGCCAAAATAGCTGCCTGCATCTACAGAAACATATCAGAATGGAAAAGTAGAGAAGCAGAGAAAAAACATGAACTTGAAGAAGATGCAAATGCTATCGAAGGAGGCGATCTTAAATTTGCAGTGGAAACTGGAAATGCGGTCAGAGATCCAGTTGATATTGGTAAAACGTGATAGGTCGAGCATACACAACTGAATTTCAGGAGCTTGTAGGAGGAGGTTGAGAAGCTGAGGCTGCACCAACAGATGGATTATCCTGCTTTGATTGGTAATTAATACTAGCACTGTGTCTGCTCTAGCTACAGACAGAAACAGCTATATTAATACACCAGGGGTATCTGATTGAACTTTGACAATGTTTAATATTCAGTTCCCATTTATTGTGTTAATACAGAGGTAATATTTTAGATATGTTTACAGGTGTGCCTGTTACTTGAGATCCTCTTTGTCCATACTCAATGGAGAAAGCTGAGTGTCTACTGGCAAATTCTACAGCTTTCCCTGTGCTGGAAAAAATAATCTGCTCTTCAAGCTATAAGTAATCCTGAAGTAAAACTGACGGAAATGAACAATATTTATAATTATTTTATTAGTTATGTTGTTTGTGTGTCAATAGTAGTAAATATTGAAATGTTATAGCATTTAAAAATTCTTCATCTTGAAAAACAATATCCATCAAAAGGCAGAAGAGGATAAGAAATGGGAAAGGGTGATGGATTTCTTCACAATTTCTGAAAACCTCTTCTGATCAGTTTTACCCATGATTTCTAAAGAACTGCAGACTTAAAGTAAAATTGCATTGTATTGATTCTGTGTGTGATATGAGTGTATATAACATCAATTTCTAAGTATTGTTCCCAATGTTTATATAAAAAATTCAGAAGTTCACCATTTCTCAACATAAAACAGTTATTTCTGGCTATAAATTAGACAAATGAGTTCCTTATTTTGGAATAGGAAAGGAGTCTAGTTTTCTGAGTGATAATTTCTGCCCTTATTCAAATCAACACTCACACTATTGCATGTACTACAAAAGGAACATTACTTTAGATCACCAAATGAATGAATTTAATATTTTAGTAAACAAATATAGACAAGCTAAGTAGCGATCAGCATTCTAAGATGACCCCGGTTCTTTCTTTGAATGAAAGAAATGTGTCTTTCATGTGCCCACTTTGCTAAATGCAAAGTTAGGGACAAGGCAGGAAAAAGATGATAAATCAGGAAATCTGATTGGTTAGATTTTGCTGGATACTACAAAATCAGACAAACATTTTGAAACAAACAAACAAAAAGCCACAGATGGAAATCACTTTTATCGGAAGACCGTCCAGAAATGAAAATACCACATTTGGAATATGGAAAACAAAATAAAATTCACTTTGAAAGGGGCTTTTATTTTCAGCAACTCTCAGAAGCGACTGGTATTGTCCAAAAATGTGGCATTTCATTGTCTTTATAGTTAAGTAGGACTTAATAATATGACTCAGCATACAAAAATGAGGAATTATTATAGAAATGATTTTTTAAACTCAAGTCTTGGGGACTCGAAATAGTGTGGATGGGAGAGTGAAGAAAATGAGAAGATCCAATAACCCACTTCTTTCCCTGTAAATCGATCATCAGCATCATACAGACAGCAGCAAGTAGTGGAGGCAAAGGGAGGATGAAAAAGACTAATTTTCCCTTTTCCAATCTTCATTCAGGCCATTTCCCAGGGTCTACACACAGACTTCCTCCACTCACATTGCCATCTCTTTGTACACATTGTAATATGTAGCTAGTAAGTAATTTGAAGATGTTTTCATGGCAAAGGTGGTAAGGGACTTGAGGAAAGTGGTGCTAAATGCCACTGGAACAGAAGGAGCTTTGCAGTATTTTCTAGGATATTATGAAGCAGGCTATTCATTGCCTGGCAAACCCTGGGGGCATGAAGCATATTTCGGGACTGATCTATGAGGAGACTTTTGGGTACTGTAAGGAAGGGAAGGGGAACTACCTTACGTAAGATGATAAGGGCCTAAGTATATTTAATGAATCCTATATTGGCTAATATATAAGTAAATGCATATGTCATATAAATGTTGGCCTTGTTTGGTTAATAAGACCTTTGGATAAACCTTTTGGGAAGGAGCACAAACAAAGCCTTCTTGACTTACTAAATATCCTGTTATTCAGTTTTTCAAATGTCCCTAACTTGGGTACAGGACAAAGAAGACACCTGCCAAACATGACCAGGGAAAAAAAAAAAAAGAAGGAAACTTAATGTGTTAAATGAGATGAATAGCTTTGTTATTGCTAGTCAGTAGAAAAACATGATATATAATCTGTTGTGTACTGTGGAATTTTATAGATGATCATAAATATTATTAATTATTATAATACAACAACTCGGGGAGGGATAGATAAACAGGTGTCATTTTGGATATATAAAGAGTGTGCTGAGACTTAAGTCTTTGCCTTTGTTTCTGTACAGCATTTTGTATGTGTGTAGATGTAGCAAATGGATTGGCTACTCACCCCCAATTGATCACTGGGGTGTGATATTATGTACATCTGCTGAAATAAACCTGTTCGTTGGTTCTGAATTTAGAATTAGCTGTCGTCATCTGCTACAGCAAGTAGTGGCTGTCTGATTTGCTAGGTACATAAGGTAACTTGTGGGCCTGGTTGTTGATCCTGAAACATCCTTACAGGTGCTAAAGGTTTTCTTGGAGAATGTGATGCGTTATGCTGTTACTTACCCTGAACATGCCGAGTGGAAGACTGTGACTACCATGGATGTGGTCTATGCTCCGAGATGCATTCTACTGAATCAGCAAATAAAGGTAGTTTTCTTTCCCCTAGGAATGACCAAAATTTTAACTCAAAAGGTCTTCCAAGAGCCACCTCCACTTTCATGATAAGAACTGTTATAGGTTTTTATTCTACCTGCTAAATTATAAATATGTATTGTCCTACCAAAGAAAACTACACATACTACTTAATCATGTTATTTTACTAGGCAGTAAATGTTGACCAGTAAGAAACATTGTATGCAAACAGCCGTGTTTATGTTCTCTAGCTCCATGGCACATATGAGGGGCGGGGGAAGAAGATACTTGGAGAACAAGTCATTAATTATAAGAAGGCTCAGGAGAGCAAAAGCTTGATTACTGTTTAGTTATAGCCTTTATTTCATTTGCTATATATTCAAGTAATATATTTAAAGAAAAGTATTAAAACCCTTTAACGAGGATTGGGGGGTTCGAAATACTCTTCTTAAGACACCCATTAATTGGAGGTGGCCTTTGGAGCAGTCTGTTTAGCCATTTCCTCCGGCAGCAATCTCATAAGGGGCAGAATCTGCCCGGGAAGGAGAGCAGAGCTCTTTCCATGCCCTGCGAGAAAGCTTCCTTTTTTGGCTATTCCTGGAACGCACAATCAGCTCCGGTCTCCAAGGGGTGAAGACGAGGATAGCAAATTAGGGAACAGGGAAGGGAGCAACTGGATGATTTAGTGACCAAAGTCTCTTTTCTATTTGTCTATTGAGAACGAGATTTACCCATTGGTTAGTTTGAAAATCCCGCGCTGCTAAAGGATTGGTTAATAACCTTCCGGGGCATTTCCCCTGAAAACACTTAGAACTACATAAACTTCTATAGGTGGGGTTTTGAATACTCATTGAGCGTAAAAGCGTCTTTTGCCGGGTTTTCTATTGAATTTTGAAACACCATCGTGTAACAAAGGGGTAGGGTAGTCAAAGTATTTTCTATTTTACTTTTCAACAGATTGATCACGTGGAAACCTTTATTCTCAACCTGGCTAAAAGTGACCTATAAACAAGCCGCCAATTTTTGAGGTGGGGGATGTGAATGATAAACAGGAGGCTTGAATAATTACTGAAGGGTAATTGTGCCACCCTCTAAATAACCGCAAATTAAAACACAAAATACAACGAGGATCGAGAGAGTTTTCAGCCCATTCTGTGGGTCAACGATTTCTATTATTCCGGCCCCTTTCTTATCTCCGAGGATTGATGGGCGTGAGGGGTGTTCAGCTGTAAGAGAAAGAGCAGGAATGACATTGATTAATGAATTGGTCGTTCTGAAAGAAAAATAGCGAGACACGGAGCCTCTGCTATAATAGAAGAAATAAATATGCACCGAGGTGGCAGAAAAGGGAAGGCGGTTTTGTAGACGGAGTAGCCGGGGGCAGCAGACGAGCGCGGTTCGGGGGTGGTTCTAGGAGCCTGAATTTCAGGGAAGCGGCCAGCTTGTGGAGACCGCTTTCGATCTGTGCTTCCAGAGCTCGGCCGTTATGGCCTGACAGGAGGCCAGCGAAGCCTACTTGGTGGGGCTCTTTGAAGCTACTAACTTCAACCTCAAAAAGATGAGGAGGACTTGTGGCACCTTAAAGACTAACAAATTTAAGCATAAGCATTCGTGAGCTACTGCTCAGTTCATCGGATGCATTATGCTCAAATAAATGTGTTAGTCTCTAAGGTGTCACAAGTCCTCCTTTTCTTTTTGCGGATACAGACTAACACGGCTGCTACTCGGAAACCTAACTTTAACCTGTGTGCTGTTCACACCAAGAGAGTCACCATCCTGCTCACGGGCATCCAGTTACGCCGGCGTATCCGTGGCGAGAGGTTTACAGGCTGCTCAGCTCAGCCATCTTCTGCAACTTCCAGATGACCCAAAAGCTCTTTTAAAAGCCACTGCATTCCCGCTGAAAGGCGCTGTAACACCCCCCATAAATAAATATAAAAATTAACAAATGTTCAAAGTTATGTTAACAGTCCCAAATAGCAAGATTATTCAGAAACGGGAGACGGGGTGGGGCGGACGGGAGAGAGGAGAAAGCATTTGAGTTTTACTTACAGGAACTTAAAGAATGATAGAAACAATGAGGCAACCAACTATCCTTCAGGCAGATAGGATTGATAAATTTTGAATAAGCAGATAAGGATTATATTAATGGAGCCAAAACTTTTTAGTCGAACCTCTAGGATTATTCTTCAGTAAAATAGTATACTGAACCGTGTCATCTCGTAAAATTTCAAGTATTGTATTACTGGACAAACCGTTTAGCCATATTTTATATTTCTTAGGGAGGACAGTACAGGACACCTCACCGAACTATTGGCTGGGACGGGGTGAGGGACACTGACATTTTTCATTAAAATTTGAAATCCCAATGTAGTTTAAATTGACTTAATGCCACATTTACTAGAGCGAAATTAGTCCCCCACGATATAGGGAGCATATGCAATGAAAAAATACTTTCACAAGTTGCTGAGACTAAAGCACATTAATATTTTTAAAATATGCTTTGTTGGAGTTTGCAAAACACAAGCAACAGCAATTACTGATATCAAAGCTCTTTGGGTGAGAAAATGGATGGCTCTTAAAAGAGCCTTTGGGTTAAAGGTGTAGGTAGTCTCACAACAAACCATTTACTTGGAGCTGGTGTACCACTCTGAGACCTGGCAGAAACCTGAGAGGCTTTCTGTCGCTGCTTTCTGGGTTTCACCCTCTGTCTGTCTTGGCACCCATTACATGATACCCGAGTGTCTTCTGTCCTCAGAGCCACCTGAAAAACCCAGGAGAGCCCTGGGCCTAGGGAGGTACGCATGACGGGCATTTGTGGGTTCCAAAGGGAATGGAAAGCATTTAACAACCCACATTTTTTCCTCACCCCGTGACTGGGATCTACAACTCACAGTTTTGCTGAGCATAGAGATGGACAGACTCATTTCCTGAAGAAAACAACTGGGAATGTACTAGAGACAGGAAAGATCACATTGAATAGAGTTCCCTCAATAGCAAAGATACTTACGGTACTAGAGAAGTAGTTCCATAGTTCAGGTATGTGGTTTTCAAATAAGAATGAAATAGGAACCATTGTTATCTAAACAGTTAAGTGAGAAAACAAAGTTTGCATCTTGTTTCATTTCTCTGAAATATGATTTATAGAAACATTTCATGCGTTTCATCTTGTAAAAACCAAAGTAATTTATTTTACTAGAAAGGGGTTTATCCAGTCAAAACCCTGCATCCACTAATACCCACAGCTCCTTTTGATTACAATGTACCATTGCCCTATTAATACATATCATATAATATATTGCTTGAAACAGTCAGATTGTATCCTCCAACTTTTATTTTAATAACACAAACATTTAGAAGCAAAATGTGCATATGGATTTGAGGATCCATTCCTGAGGTAGTGCTGAAGGTTGCTGTCAAGTACAGCTTACAGCAGTCAATCTCACAACCAGAGAATTTTGATCCAGCTCTTATGGATGACCATCCCTTACATGGTCAAATGGAGGGGTCTATCTTTACCAACAAGATGGGGAAACTTGCATGTCAGGTCTATGTGAAAAGAAAAACTGCATCAGCTTCTAAAAAAACCCTTGATATTTTTATTCTAAGCAGGGATTTTGTTGCTTGACCTTTTGTGTGTGTGTGTGTGTGTGTATATATATATATAAATTTATTGAGAGAAAAAAATTAGTTTTGCCTCTAATTCTGAAAGCAGTGAGGTTCCATGGTTATTCTTATCTCTTGCAGAAGTAAATTCTATTGTCTAAAAATGTGTTTCCTGAACTCACAAGTCACCTCTACCGATCACTAGGATAATACCAGAGGTGTCATAGACCACTAGAAACACCTTTTGGGGGGTACATTGACCAGATACCACCCCAGCAGGGGTTGTGAGCATCTTGCACTGTTAAGCCCCAGCTGAGTCAGATTTACCACTGCAAGGATCCCACAATCTGAGCTGTGTCCTTTTACACAAAGGCAACTGTTAAGCTGTCTGGAGTGACTCCAGGGTATGAGATTTAGCCTCTGAGTAGACTGTTAAGAAGCACAGCACACTTACTAAACTGTATGTAAGATTTATACATAGATTTCACTAACCAAGTTGTGACGTTATTGACATGATTTGTGACCGTATAGATCATTGTTGCAACCAAGGTCTGGTAGTGGCACCAAATCTTTTACAAATGAGGTCAAGAAAGGTATCTATGGAAAGATTATGATTTGCTGGTTATGATTAGTCTATCTGTATGCATGTATCATTTTTGTATATAAAGTATTGGCTTTATATTGTCTGTATTTCAAACTTGTGCTATGCTTCTGGGTGACACCCCAGACAGTTTAGCATCAGCACTGCCTGGCCTGCTTCATGGCCCATTAAGGACCATCAGCTATATAACTGACCCATTAACAGAAGGCAGATACACCTCATGACTCAGCAAGGCATGCAGGGACATGCCTATGGAGAGGACTCTAAGGCTTTCAAGCCATGTGCTGGGCAGCTTATGTTTGGAACAAAGGTAGCACAGGCCACATGGCAAAAGACTATAAAAAACAGCTGCATCATCTCCATTTTGTCTTCATTCCTGCTTCTTACCTCTGAAACAAAGGACTGAATGACCCATCCAAGCTGTGGATGTACTTGATTTGAGCCTGCAGTTTATTCCATCACTGCTACAAGCCTGAACCAAGAACTTTGCCATTACTGGTTGTAATTAATTCTATTTAACAAATTTTAACTCTCATCTATATTTCTTTCTGTTTATGAATAAACCTTTAGATTCTAAAGGATTGGCAACAGTGTGATTTGTAGATAAGATCTAACTGGTATATTGACCTGGGTCTGGGACTTGGTCCTTTGGGATCGGGAGATCTTTTTTCTTTTACTGGGGTATTGGTTTTCATAACCATTCATCCCCATAATGAGTGGCACTGGTGGTGATACTGGGAAACTGGACTGTCTGAGGGAATTGCTTGTATGACTTCTGGTTAGCCAGTGGGGTAAAACCAAAGTGCTCTCTGGCTGGTTTTGTGTGCCTTACTAGTGGAGGAATCCCAGCCTTGGGCTGTGACTGCTCTGCTCTAAGCAGTTTGTCCTGAATTGATATTCTCAGTGGTGTCCCGCCAAAGGCCGCTTCATTACACAAGAATCAAGTGTGAACTCCTCAAGTGTTATAACAGCCTAACCATGGAGTCACAGACAGTTTCTTGGGTACTGAGGTCTATCTTTCCACCCAGTTCAGCTTGCTTTTGTGATAGATGGCCCCTTCCACCAAAAGTCACAAGATTCGGGTTACTCCCAGTCCCAAAAGACCAATCATTTACCTCAGGGCAATTGTACCTTAGATCCCAGAAATGGGAAAACTACCTTATGAGAGGAGACTCAAAGAGATTGGCTTGTTTAGCCTAACCAAAAGAAGGCTGAGGGGAAATATGATTGTTCTCTATAAATACATCAGAGGGATAAATACCAGGGAGGGAGAGGAGTTGTTGAAATTAATTACCACTATGGACACAAGAACAAATGGATACAAACTGGCCATCAACAAGTTTAGGCTTGAAATTAGATGAAGGTTTCTAACCATCAGAGGTGTGAAGTTCTGGAAAGGGCTTCCAAGGGGAGAAGTGGGGTAAAACACACAGCTGGTGTAATAAATAAAAGGGACAGGGCTGGCTCCCTTTTATGGACACCCAGCCAGCCAGATATAAAATTCCTCTTAGTAGTTGTGCTCTACTTGCTTTACCTGTAAAGGGTTAAAAAGTCTCCCTGCATAGGTAAAAGGAAGTGAGTGGGCATCTGACCAGAAAAGCCAATGGGAAGGCTAGAACTTTTTAAAATGGGGAAAAAAAACCCTTCCCCTTGGTTTGTCTGTTGTTCTCCAGGAGAAGCAGAGACAGAGCTGGAACGATGCTGTAAGAAGCTTGGAGCCAGGTATGAAAAATCATATAAATTATACCTGGATACTACTCACTTGAAACCCCCAGATATGGAAGTAGATCAGGAAATATCCAGGAAGACACAATTAGGTTTATTTCTTTATGTCTTGTGGACTCCTCTGTGCTAACCCCAAATGCTTTTGTTTTGTTTGTAACCTTTAACCTGGACCCCAAGAAGGTTATTCCTGATGCTTAATTTTTGTAAGTGGGTTTTTTAAAACCTAGCAATAGCCTGAGTTTTCAAATGTATTTCTTTTTGGTTTTTTAATAAAATTTACCTTTTTTAAGAACAGCATTTGATTGTGTGTCCTAAGAAGTTTGTGCACATGTTGTCTAATTAGCTGGTGGCAACAGATGATTTCCTTTGTTTTCTTTCTCAGCTCTTCCCTGGAGGGAGGATGAAAGGGCTTGAGGGTACCCCACGGGAAGGAATTCCCAAGTGTGCCTTCCTGGGTTCTCAAAAGGGTTTTTGCACTTGGGTGGGGGCAGCATCTACCCAGCCAAGGTCAGAGAAAAGCTGTGACCTTGGGAGTTTAATACCAGTCTGGAGTGGCCAGTGTTAATTTTTAGAATCCTTGCTGGCCCCCACCTTCTGCACTCGAAGTGCCAGAGTGAGGAATCATCCTTGACAGCTGGCTTCAGGACCGAGCTTGATAAATTTATGGAGGGTGTGGATGAAGAGACTGCCTACAATGGCGTGTAGCCAATCTCCAATGGCCAGTGATGGGACACTAGATGGGAAGGGCTCCGAGTTTCTACAGAGAATTCTTTCCCAGGTATATGCCTGGCGGGTCTTGCCCACATGCTAAGGATCTAACTGATCACCAGACTTGGGTTGGGGAAGGAATTTTCCTGCAAATGAGATTGGCAAAGACCCTGGGGATGTTTTGCCTTCCTTTGCAGGATGGGTCTCTTGCCAGTTTAATCTAGTGTAAATGGTTGATTTGCTGTAACCTGAAGTGTTTAAATCATGATCTTAGGCATGGGCAGCTGGTGGAGCCACACTTTAGGAAGGTTGGCCCCTGGCTCAGCCCCTTCCGCCCACTCCCCTCCCCCACCCAGAGGAGCCCTGAGTCCCTCCCCTACCCGACACCCCCAGCTGAAGAAGCCTTGGGCTGGCTGGAGGCCTGAGCGCCCCCTCCCCCACCTGCCTGGAGGTGTCCCAAGCCCTCACCTGCTCAGAGGAGCCCTGAGCCAGCCATGCCCCACCTCCCTGCCCCGGACCCCCAAACTGCTGCAAGGAAAAGCGTCTTGGACTCGTCTCCTCCAGAAGAAGCTTTTGCTATGCCCCATGCAGGTTCCAGGGCAGCTGAGGAGGCGGGGATTTGCTATTTAGTTTCCTGGGTTCATCCATAATCTCTCTGGAGTCCAGGGAGTTTACTGATGAACCTGGGAAGCTAAATAGCACATACAACCTTCTCAGCCACCCAAAAACCTGCATGGTGACATAACAAAAACTCCCCCCCAAACCCCACAACCAGGTGTCCAGCAGCCACTCCAGGGGAGGCCGAGCCTTCCCATGCTTATTATACCCACCACCCATAATCTGAGGACTTCAGTAACTCAGCCAGAGGTGAGGGGTGTATTACAGGAGTGGTGGGTGAGGTTCTGTGGCCTGCAGTGTTCATGAGGTGAGACCAGATGATCAAGATAGTCCCTTCTGGTGTTAAAGTCTATGAGATCCTACACCAAAGACAATACTTGTAGCCAATCCTACAATAAAACTATCCAAAAATGTATCAACTAAGAAAGAGAAATGAGATTTATGGGGAAGGGGATGTGAGAAAGCAGTGCTGCCCCTACATCCCCCTCAATGCCAGGGTTAATTTTCCACCCCACTTAATCCATCACTCCCATATAAATGGGCTGCTGTCCCCACCAACCGAACCCAGATCACTCTGCTCTCAGCCAGGAATGGGGCACCTGCCCAGCTGGAATCCGCTGGGTGGGAAGAACACCCCACCCCTCGTGCAAGGGTGTCCAGGATCAGGCTCAGTTCTTACCTCCTCCTGGTACGGGTCTCCTGCTGGGGGCAGACCAGGCAGTGCCTCCTGCTGAGCCTGGCTGCTGCTGGGGGCTGTTGAGATAACAGGCACCATTGTGGGGTCAGTGCCCCCTGGCCAGAGTGTAGAGCCGCCTCCCTGCCTGGTGCATCTTGTGCACCCTGCTCTGTCTGCTCCATGCACCTGCTCTACCTTCCCTGTAAGGGCCCAGCCTGTAGTACATGGTCCACTTCCCAGAGCCTCTCCTGCCCCAGTGCCCAGCTCCCTCTTCCCCAAACTGCCCCCCTGGCTGCGTGGTTCTCACCTCTCTCCTTGCTGCCAGCACTGTGGGAGTCCCCCAGGAAACCAAAGGGATGCTGGTGCTGTGGAAGTGCTGCCAGGAGGTGGCATCCCTGTCCCCAAAGGACTTTCAGCCCAGGATGCAGGAGCTCAGCTTGCACCAAAGCACCTCCTCCCCCACCCTGCCCTGGATATGTTTGGGGTGGGTGTTTGTGATGGGGTGTAGGTTGAGGAGTGCGTGGGGTAATAAGCAGGACTGGGAAGGATGAGGGGTGCATGGGGGATAGGTGGGGCTGAGGGTGCATGTGCTGTGTGTGGGATGGGTTGGTGAATGGGGGGAATAGGCAGGGTTGGGGCACTTGGGTGTATAGGATAGGGGATACGTCAGTGCTTAATTTGTGCCGGGACTTGCCGGAGCTGAGCCCAACACCACTTTCATTAGAAATTAAGCACTTCTGGTCTGCCTTTTCACCTTGCTCTGGACCACAGAACAAATGTATAATTTTCTTGGTATGCGATGAAGCACATCCTCCATCTTTTCCTTGCCTGTCCTTCCCGAACAAATTATACCCCTCTACCCAGAGCCATCCCTAGGGGATTGCGAGTTGGGGTGACTGCTCCAGGCCCTGAGTTTTGTAGGGCTCTGTGGACCGGCGTAATTGGCAGGTGCCACATGGGCGATGGGTGAACTGCCGGCTGAGGGAAGCTACCCCCAGCCCCGCCCCTTCCACCTGAGGGAGAGCACCCCGGGAGGGACAGCATGCAGTGGTGCTGTTGCAGCCTCCCCCGCCCTGGGAAGGCGGCTCCCCTTGGAGCCCAGTGGTGCAATTGAAGCAGAACCCTGTGGGGAGGAGCAGAGTGTTGATGGGGACATGTCTGGCTGTTTAGGGAGGCACCGCCTCCCCCACCCACTTCTGATGTGATCAGTCCCAGAAGTGACATCATTCCAGGCCTGGCCCTGCCTCTACCAATATTCTGTCATGAGATGTATCCCACCAAGTCTCTGCAATGCCTGTAAAGTCATACGTTTTCTTTGTGTACCAAGACTTCCAGTTCTTCCTGTTTATTCCCTATACTCCTAGCATTTGTACACAGACACCTAAGATGTAGAGCAGATTCCCCAGCCATTTTTCCTTTTGTTGTTCTTATGAGCCTATTGTAATTCTCCATTTTCCAGCTCTCGGGCAAGGTCACCTTTTTTAATAGTTAGAGGTTTTTTTCCACCTAGTCCCTTTGAACCTAATTTAAAGCCCTCCTCACCAGGTAGGAGATTTGGTATTCCAAGATGTCCTCATTCTTTGTCAGGTGGACCCTATCTCTTCCCAGCAATCCTTCTTCCTGGCACAACATCCCATGCTTCAGGAAGTCAAAGTCCTCCTGTCAACACCATCTTCACAGCCATACATTCATACCAGAGATATTTTTTCCCCTTCCTGGGCCCCTTCCCTCAACCACAGGCTGGATGAGACCACCACTTGAATCCCTCACTTCTTCACCTTAGATCCCAGAGCGCAGTAATCACTGCTTATCTTCTCAGGGTCATACCAGGCAATACCATTAGTCCCCAGGTAAATAAGCAGAATGGGGTAGTGATCAGAGGGCTGGATGAGACTTGGCAACCTTTTCATAACACCTCAGATGTGGGCTTCAGGCAAGTAGTACACCTCCCATGACATCACATCAGGCCACCAGATGCATACCTCTTTCCCTCTCAGAAGGGAGTCCTCCACCACCACCACCTGTCTCCTCCTCTTGGATATAGTAGCAGTGAGCCTTGCAGCCTGCGGGGCAGTTGGCTCCTCCTCCTCAGCTCTTGGGGTCTGCTCCTCTTCTCCTGTTGCCAGTACAACATAACAGTTCTTAACCTTGATGGATGGAGGATCAGAGTGGGGGTGGAGTGCATCCCACCGCCTGAGGGCTAGCTGTCAGTCTCCTCCCTCCAGAGCAGCCCAAAGCAATATCCAATATTTCATTGTAATACATCAAGACTCTGAGGATCCACCAGACTCCTTGATATTTTGTTCAAATGATTAATCACCACATTTTTTAACAGTCTTATTTCTAATTCTAATTTGACTGGTTTCAGTTTCCTACCATTGGCTTTGGGCCCTGCTTGTCAGGATGTTCCCTGTAGAACTTGTTTTTACTAGGTCAGGGACAAGGAAATGGGCAACAGGTTCCCAGGAGAATCCATCAGGGCGATAGCCCTCCCACTGTATAAGGTAATAGAATTGGCCTTGCTGCAGTTTGTAATCAAGAATAGCATGCACTATGCATTCCTCATGACCCTGTATCTTAACTGGGTGACAGCAGCTGTTAGGCCTGGTCGAGGAACTGGTCCTATATATAAGGCTTCAAAATGATATGTGGAACACTGACTATATTTTGAGGGGCTTGGAGAGTTGAAGTTTGAAGGCAACAGCATTATCTGCTGACATATCCAGAAGAAGACGAGGAATTGGTTGTCCAGCTTGTGGGAAGGTCTATTTGTGTGCAAGTGTCTCACGACAATTGAGTTGAATAACAAATAGTAGCAGTAACAGGTTGTCCTCCTATATGAGGACCAGTCCCCTATAGACACACCACAGGTCATCCTCACTTTGTTCATTAGTCACATTTTGATTGGTTTGAAGATTGAGAGGCATGGAGAAGATGGCCTTGAAAATTCAAACTGATGTCTTGAGACACTGCAGTGATCTAGAACAGGAGGGGGCCTAGCTAGAAAGTAGCACTTGTGCTGAAAGTTTGTAACTTTTCATAAAGGTTATTTATAGTTGTCTCAGTTCCCCACCCCTCTCCTCCCTTTCTCTGTGCATCAGTGAATATGGCAATGTGAAGGAAATTAGCATATGAGAAAAAGAGGTAAGTGAGGAAGTCCACAAGAATGAACATGTTAGATCCAGAAATCATAATGGTATAAACATTTTGTTTCACATTTCAAATTTCTTAGGTGAAGTGAAGGTTAAACACCAAAAGGTTGCACATTTATTAAAAATAAAGCAAAATTGTTTTTATTTACTCCTCCCCTCTCCCCCACTTGTCAGGCTCCAAGTTGTATATATTTTGTGGGACTATATTTTTTTTGACTATATTTTTAATGTGTTTAAAATCTGGTCTGCCACTTGTTATCGGTTTGATCAGAACCTAGTATTATAGGGCCTGCACTTGATTAGGATATCTAGGGGTCACCTCAAGGTAAAAGGGGGGCAGGGATTATATAAATAACTAATACTGGAACATTTATAAAAAAGTATCCCAATAATTAGACCTCAGATATAGCAAATGTACTTTATATAAACTGAGTTTCTACTGACAAGTTCCAGTCCTTTCTCCATGGGGAAAATCAAGTAGTATTCCAATATAAATTAAAACAAGTCTATTGTGAAACTGACAGAGGTGAACAGGGCATTTAAGTATTTATGATTAAATACATATTTATTATTCCTGCTGTTTTGTTGTATGATGGTCTTTATTTCTTGGTTATTAGTAAACATTGAACAGTAAAACAGGTTTTTATATCATTTACAAGTTTTGCAACTTAAAGGTCCACTGAATATATCTGATGAAGTGAGTTGTAGCTCACGAAAGCTTATGCTCAAATAAATTTGTTCGTCTCTAAGGTGCCACAAGTAGTCTGTATTCACAAAAAGAAAAGGAGTACTTGTGGCACCTTAGAGACGAACAAATTTATTTGAGCATAAGCTATCGTAAGCTACAGCTCACTTCATCGGATGCATCAGATGGCAGTAAAGGATAAGAAATGAGAAAGTGAAATACATGCCACATCTTAGCAGAACCCCTTCTGATTATTTTGATCTATAGTTTTCAAAGATCTACAAATTCTTAAATAATTTGTACAGTGTAGTCTTTGAGTTGACACCTGCATATACAGCATAGTCTTCTAAATACTGCACTCTGTTTTCATATAAGCAATTCAGAAGCCCCTTCTCAACATTAAGTAATTAAAATCTGCCTATCCGTTTAGATGAATGAGTCTTTCCCTGAAATGGGAAAGGGGCCCGGTTTTCTGAGCGACTAGCTATTTGTCTGCATACTTTCAAAACAAGTCACACTACTTCCTGTATGTACTGCAAAAGGCATATAGTAATGAAATTCTTTCCCAAGTTTGAAAAGCCGGCGCAAGGATTGCCCAGTAACAACCCTCCTTTTTTACTACTTCAATGAGCTACCTAGACTCACGAGACCTCTATTCTCGTAGATCTGACAATAACCCGTAAAGCAGAAGGTTGGATGGGAGGCTTGAGAGCTGTAAATACTGACTTCCTGTTGCAAGTTGTGCCGTGGGAAAATCATCGTTATGCATTAAATCTCAAAATTTCCCACGTTATCTTCAGCCAAAGTTCTCCTCCTCCCCAGGTACGTTTAAGTGCGTGTGTGAACGGGACGTAATTTACACATCCCAATTTAACCCACCGCTAGGTCCTCTTAGAAAAAAGAGAGGGCGAAATCCTGTCCCCGCCGATGTCAGTTATTTGTTTTGTTTGTTTGATTTTTGTTACGCCGATTTGTGTAAGAGGTGGATTTCACCTTTTGGCGTACATACGATTCCTACCGGATCTTTTGGAGATAATCAAACCCTTTTTTGACTTTGTGGGTGGCTCTGAAAAGAGCCTTTAGGTTAGTTTTAAAGTCGAAGTGTTTATTTCTCAGTCAGCTTTACTTGCTCTTGGGCTTGTGGCTCTCGGTTTTCTTGGGCAGCAGCACGGCCTGGATGTTGGGCAGGACACCCCCTTGAGCGATCGTGACTTTCCCCAACAGCTTGTTGAGCTCTTCGTCGTTTCGGATGGCGAGCTGCAGGTGACGGGGGATGATCCTGGTTTTCTTGTTGTCCCGAGCCGCGTTGCCGGCCAGCTCCAGAATCTCAGCGGTCAGATACTCCAGCACCGCGGCCATATAGACCGGGGCGCCAGCCCCCACCCGCTCCGCATAATTGCCTTTGCGGAGCAGCCGGTGCACACGGCCCACCGGGAACTGCAGCCCAGCCCGCGAGGAGCGAGACTTCGCCTTAGCCCGCACCTTACCTCCCTGCTTTCCTCGGCCCGACATTTGCGATTCACGTTCTGCCCAACACCCTTTGCTCGGGAAAAGAAATGCAAAGTAAACCCAGGGACAGCCGGCAGCCGCCCTTATAGTTCTTCCGTTTTCAGAGTCAAACGATGTGTGATAAGCTGGAGACTTGCCTTGTCTGAACAGCCAATGGGGAAGCGGATCTAACTGTGACCATTGGTGAAGCAGGATGTGTCTGGTGGGAATGGGGTGGCGTTTGCTTCTCATCGAATTAAAAAAAGGGGGGGGGGGAGCTCGGCACCATTTTTCCACGCTGTTATTGCTGACTGAATATTAAGGGAGTTTTCTTTGTGTATTTACAGATTCGAAATGTCTGCAACGGGTCTTGTACATTGGCGCTCAGTGACGTGGACCACTCGTTGAAGGTGCTCTTCAAATTTAGTTTCTTTAAATCAATTTAATTGATAAGTTTACTTCAAACAAAACCCTAGTCCCTCTACCTTCGAGACTATCTTGCGGAGATAATTAAGTCAGGACACTGATAAATGGACCAGCTATTGATATAACAGTAAGGATAGCTGTAGTCAGAAAGACTGGCTAAAGTGAGTATTCCATAACAGCAGTGCATTCAGTTTATAGAAAGACACACAAGAGCATATCTTTAAATATCCAGCGGGTGAGAAATAATTTTGTCAGCAGATGACATGGGGTAATTGAGGTGTAATGCATAATGATCATTCTCCCACAGTGGGACTTTTAACAGGAACAGTCATTATTTGTATATGCATCTCGCGTCCCCCACACAACTTTCTTTTAGAGATTGTTGTCAGATTTACGAGAATAAAGGTCTCCAAATGACTGGTGCATCTGTTTGAAAGTCAAATAGAAAATCCCCGAGACGTAGTTTTGTACCGAGCTAGTATTCAAAACCTTCCCCTACTCCTCTGACCGAGCAAAGGGGATTAGGCATCTCTCCTTGAAGGGGTTAAAAGCAGAGCTTGTCACTGGGCAATCCTTGCATAGCGCGGGCTTTTCAAACTCCCACAGGGTTTGTAATTGACTAATCCTTGCATAGCGCGGGCTTTTCAAACGCAGGAAGTGGTTTTTAATCCGCGCCCAGAAGCAAGATAGAGAACGGATCTTTGCTTCTAAAATCGCCAACGTTTTCTCCCGCTTCCCTCCCTGTTCTCGGAGACGTAGGCAGATATGCGTTTTCACGATAATCTTATGGCTTTGTAGATCAGTCCCCTAACGGCAGCATTTATACGGAGGGAATGATTGGCTCCCGCACTAATCCCCTTTAACTGTTTTACAAAATGCATCTTCCTAATCGATTTAATATAGTATCTCAAAATAATATTAGCAATTATTATGAGGTTATTAATGCCCCCATAATGCTGCTTTCTAGAAAATGCGCTCCACTCTTCCCGTAAGTCCACTTTCCTGTACCTCCGCGACTGCTGGAGGAACTGGCCAGAGACTGCGTCTGAGGACACCATCTACAGCTAAATGCTGCTAACTAAATACCTTCAATACTGTAAAACTATTACTTCTATATTCTAAACCAAATATGAATTAACACAAAAGGTAGGAGTCCCATTAAGGTTTGCTGTGTGTTACCTGAGGCACGGTTTTACTTGTGGTTTTCAGACCTTCATGATTCAACCCCGCACCTCGATGTGAGTTAGCAGGGAAATAGAGGCGTATCTAATAGAGTGACACACGTTGCTTAAATCAAAAATTTCAGTACAAACTATTTTTTTCCTCGTTCGTCTTCCTTCCCGTGCTGATTAGACTGATCCAGCTCTTACTGTGAAAGGATGGGTGGCTCTGAAAAGAGCCGTTGTTAATTAAGCGGGGGGGGGGGGGGGAGAAAGACTCTTAACCACCAAATCCGTACAGAGTGCGCCCCTGGCGTTTCAGAGCATAAACCACATCCATGGCTGTGACCGTCTTACGCTTGGCATGTTCAGTGTAAGTAACAGCATCGCGAATCACGTTCTCTAGAAACACCTTCAACACGCCACGCGTCTCTTCATAAATCAGTCCCGAAATACGTTTTACTCCCCCACGGCGCGCCAAACGACGAATAGCCGGCTTTGTAATACCTTGGATATTATCACGAAGAACCTTCCGATGGCGTTTAGCGCCCCCCTTTCCAAGTCCCTTACCACCTTTACCACGTCCAGACATAACTAGCCGAGTACTACCCCACAACAACAAACAAGCTATAAAACAACCTATCTGTGAACTATGTTAGCGCATGTGGGCTCGTCTCGCTATATACAATTGAGGCAGACCGAATTGGAAACTGCAAAGAGGCGGTTCCATTCTAGTGGTCTCCCCTTTCCTTCCCCCACTGACCTCTGTACAATGCTAATTTAGAAGAAAAGAGCGGGAGAGCATTCCCCTCCCCCGCCCTCGGCTACCGACTGCTTCTTTTAAAATTCGGAAATCTTTTGATTACAAATATATACATTTTGTTCTGTAGTATTTCCTGAAATTTTTTACTTGTGTACATTACTAAATCCTACCTAATTATTGGAATCCCAGCTTTTCCAGCAATACAGGTCCCTTGAAACTCCTTAAAATAACAGCCACATTCAAAATGTGACTTTTATTTGTCATTGGTGTATTTTCACTTTTGGAGGATCTTCCAGAAAAAGTGTTTCACACCATGGCCTATTTCTTTTGAAAATGCTCCTTAGATTTTTCAAAAGTTGCAGTCTGCAGCAAAATGTGGCCGATCAGATTTCCTGATCCATCTTTCTCCTACCCCACATTCACTGCCATTTTCCAAAGCATGCATAAAGAGGGCTAATGTGATAAATACGCCTTAATTTCATCCGAAGGATGTGCTAAAATGGCATTTATTACCACTTCCAGTATCTGACATTCCATTAGTTATGTATAGAAAATTGGTGAGTATGCGAGCGTCACCTCTTTCTAATGCTTTTCTATATTCTCAGTGACCTCTAACACCTGCCATCTGCACTGGAATTCACACAGGCCCAGGTACCCTCTCTCTCTCCTTTCTGATGCACTATTGGACAATTGATCTGAAATCAGCAAGACTAAATGCAATATCGATATGTGCAAAGTACTACCCTTAGGAAGGAAAAATCAAGCATACAACTACAAAATGGGGATTAGCTGTCTAGGTCAGGGGTGGGCAAACTTTCTGGCACCAGGGCCACATTGGGGTTGCAAAACTGTATGGAGGGCTGGATAGGGAAGGCTGTGCCTTCCCAGACAGTCTGGCCCCCTCCCATCCAACCCACCTTCTCCTTGTCCCCTAACCACCTCTCCTCCCAGGACCCCAGTCCCCATCCAACCCCCCTGCTCCTAGTCCCCCAACCCCTATCCACACCCCTTAACAGCTCCCCTTATTCCCCATACCCTGACAGTCACACCCCCTGAAGAACCTCCGCCCCATCCAGCCACTCCCTGTCCCCTGACCGCCCCCAGGACTCCCCGCCCCTTTTCCAACCCCCCGGCGCTGGCCCCCTTACCATGCACTCAGAGCAGCATGTCGAGCAGCGTGTCTAGCAGCCATACCACCCAGCCAGTGCTAGACATGCTGCCGCTCTGCTGGGCAGGAGCGCACAGCTCCTCCACCCAAAGCAAGGTCCGCGCTGCAGCATGGCTTCAGGGGAAGGGGTACAGTGGAGGAGGGGCCATAGGCTAGCAACCCTGGCCAGGAGCTCAAGGGCCAGGCAGGATGGTCCCACAGGCCAGATGTGGCCTGCGGGGCATAGTTTGCTCACTTCTGGTCTAGGTGGTAGTACTGATAGAGATGATCTGGGAGTTAGAGTGGAATACAAATTGAATGAGAGTCAACAATGTGATGCAGTTATGAAAAAGGCAACATTCTGGGATGTATTAACAGGTATGTTGCATGCAAGACACAGGAGACAATTGTCCCACTTTACTGAGCACAGTCAAGGCCTCAACTGGAATACTACATTCAGTTTTAGGCAACACACTTTATGAAAGACATGGATAAATAGGAGAGACCAGAGGAGAGTAACAAAAATAATAAAAGGTTTAGAAAGCTGACTAACTGGGTGCAGACTCACCAGCAGTGCCTCCTACTGATTGTCCTTGGGAATTAGCATTCCAGCCTCCAGAGTGCCCTCTTCAGGCTGGTGTCTCACCTTGCTGCTGGCTCCCATGTTGTCTCCCAGGACTCCAGTGCCCATCTTGGGTGCTGCCCCCTGGCACTACCCCCACAGTTCTGGGTCTCCCCCTTCCAGGGAACCCCTCACCCACTACCCCTACCTTGCCTCAGTCATAGGCTCCTGCCAGTCACCAGCTAGCCCCCACACCCTGGGGCAGACTGCAGTATGAGCTACTCATCACCCATAAGGTTGGGATTTGGGCCTGCTGCCTCTGCCTACCCGTAGCTGCCCACTACAACCCCCATATCTAATAGAACTTACCAGGCTGTCAGCCTAGGGCTTTCCTAGGCTGGAGCTCCCAGGCCTCCTTGACCTTTCCCCAGCCCTGTACCAAAGTAGGCATCCTGCTTAGCACCTTACAACCAGACCCTTCTCCCTCTACAGACAGAGGGAAAGTCTTTTAGGGCTTTTGGCTCACAGCCTTTATAAAGCCCCTTGGGCCCTGATTGGGGCGTGGCCCCCAGCTGCCTCCACTTCCCCCAATCAGCAGGGGTTTTCATAGAATCATAGAATCATAGAATATCAGGGTTGGAAGGGACCCCAGAAGGTCATCTAGTCCAACCCCCTGCTCAAAGCAGGACCAAGTCCCAGTTAAATCATCCTAGCCAGGGCTTTGTCAAGCCTGACCTTAAAAACCTCTAAGGAAGGAGATTCTACCACCTCCCTAGGTAACGCATTCCAGTGTTTCACCACCCTCTTAGTGAAAAAGTTTTTCCTAATATCCAATCTAAACCTCCCCCATTGCAACTTGAGACCATTACTCCTCGTTCTGTCATCTGCTACCATTGAGAACAGTCTAGAGCCATCCTCTTTGAAACCCCCTTTCAGGTAGTTGAAAGCAGCTATCAAATCCCCCCTCATTCTTCTCTTCTGCAGACTAAACAATCCCAGCTCCCTCAGCCTCTCCTCATAAGTCATGTGCTCTAGACCCCTAATCATTTTTGTTGCCCTTCGCTGTACTCTTTCCAATTTATCCACATCCTTCTTGTAGTGTGGGGCCCAAAACTGGACACAGTACTCCAGATGAGGCCTCACCAGTGTCGAATAGAGGGGAACGATCACGTCCCTCGATCTGCTCGCTATGCCCCTACTTATACATCCCAAAATGCCATTGGCCTTCTTGGCAACAAAGGCACACTGCTGACTCATATCCAGCTTCTCGTCCACTGTCACCCCTAGGTCCTTTTCCGCAGAACTGCTGCCGAGCCATTCGGTCCCTAGTCTGTAGCGGTGCATTGGATTCTTCCATCCTAAGTGCAGGACCCTGCACTTATCCTTATTGAACCTCATTAGATTTCTTTTGGCCCAATCTTCCAATTTGTCTAGGTCCTTCTGTATCCTATCCCTCCCCTCCAGCGTATCTACCACTCCTCCCAGTTTAGTATCATCCGCAAATTTGCTGAGAGTGCAATCCACACCATCCTCCAGATCATTTATGAAGATATTGAACAAAACGGGCCCCAGGACCGACCCCTGGGGCACTCCACTTGACACCGGCTGCCAACTAGACATGGAGCCATTGATCACTACCCGTTGAGCCCGACAATCTAGCCAGCTTTCTACCCACCTTATAGTGCATTCATCCAGCCCATACTTCCTTAACTTGCTGACAAGAATGCTGTGGGAGACCGTGTCAAAAGCTTTGCTAAAGTCAAGAAACAATACATCCACTGCTTTCCCTTCATCCACAGAACCAGTAATCTCATCATAAAAGGCGATTAGATTAGTCAGGCATGACCTTCCCTTGGTGAATCCATGCTGACTGTTCCTGATCACTTTCCTCTCCTCTAAGTGCTTCAGGATTGATTCTTTGAGGACCTGCTCCATGATTTTTCCAGGGACTGAGGTGAGGCTGACCGGCCTGTAGTTCCCAGGATCCTCCTTCTTCCCTTTTTTAAAGATGGGCACTACATTAGCCTTTTTCCAGTCATCCGGGACTTCCCCCGTTCGCCACGAGTTTTCAAAGATAATGAATTGCTCCCTTCCACAGCCCCAGCCCTCTGCAGGGCTTTTCCAACCCCTTCAGGGCTGGAGCGGGTGCTCACCCCGCTACACTGACCTATGAAGAAAGGTTGAAAAAAAGTAGGAATGAAGATCAATTGTGCTCCATGTGCACTAAAGGTAGGACAAGAAGTAATGGGCTTAATCTGAAGCCAGGATGATTTCAATTAGAAATTAGGAAAAACTTTCTAACTATAAGGGTAGTTAAGATTCAGAATAGGCTTCTAAGGGAGATTGCAGAATCCCCATCATTGGAGGATTTTAAGAACTGGATAAACAAACAGCTGTCAAGGATGGTCTAGGTTTATTTGGTTCTGCCACAGTGCAGGGTTAGCTCAACTTGATCACCTCTCAGCCCTACTTTTCTATGATTCTATTGCTCTGGGTCATTCCAGCAGCCTGGTGGTACATGACACAGCGTACAAGGCTTAGTTAAAAGAAACTAAAGATAAGATTTTTCTTTGGGACTCAGCCCATTACTCAGAAGAGGCAGAATTAAGATTGGGGGGTGAGGAGGGGTGTTAAGGTGCAGTTTTAGATATTGCCTTAATAGTATTTCCTGATTTTAGTGTTTGGGAGCATATTGGATTTTAGCTAAGGCCTAAAATGGTGGATTTGGCTAACCTTTTCTCACAAGTCAATGAGAACATATTGATATCAGTAGTTCACACACTGTGTATACAGTTAAGGGAGCCATTCTTTAAATTGCAGGGAGCATGTGACACACATTGACGTTCTGGAACTGTGCATACTAGTTCCTGAAGTTTTTACTTTATGTTTGGAATTTTCAGCGCGGGGGAGGAGAGTATGGATGTGTGTATCTAGATTAAGGAACAGGAGCTCCCTCCCCTGTAACCGTATCTTTACCATAAAGAAGCAGTGGACTTGATCTGTATGGCTATTGACAATCTTGGACAACAAAACACAGCTGTCCTTAAAAGGCTGTATCTGGAGTACAGCTTTGCAGACACAGCTTCAAATGTGTGAAGCTGAAAAGTGAATATAAAAGACACAGAGATAATCTTAAAGCTTCCAAATTCATTGGCTAAAAAATTATGCCACTCTGGAGAAAAAGGTGAAAAGTTTACAATCCCAGAATTTAGAAGCTAGTGAAGCCTTAGGAAATGTCCTATTACACAATGAAAAACGGAAGCTGAGTGATTTAAGGAAGGGGATGTGACGTTAAAAGGAGTTTTGTACAGATTAAGAACACTACAGAAAGAAGAAGTTAGGCAGTCGGGAAGAGTGCAGTATTAAATTATTAAAAAATGTAAGTGTTAAAGGGAATGTTGATGACTTTTTTTTTTTACATAAAAGGCGTGTTGAGAGAAGGAATATCTACTAAGATCAATAGGAAAAAAAAAAAACATAGCCACTAATATTGCTGTCAGAAAAAGAACAGTTTAAGTGTAGCAGCAGTGGTACCTATATTGAAGCTGGCTGAAACTTAGAAAAGAATAAGGAAATCAAAGCGGTATCAACACAGAATATTTCTAAACTACAGCAGTTAACAGAGCCACCACCCCAAAGTTATCTCACTTGTGGGAAAATGTATTCAAAGACGATATATAAAATTAAAATTGCATTTAGAAATGTGAGCTTCTTAATTTAGGGAAGGCCCAATGAAAACTTGAGATGACCAAATCTCTGGCATGGAGCATGAAGTAGGAGATTAGGTGCTTGTATAGTATGTCTCAGATAAAAAGCCCTTTCCCAAATCCATTTTGGAGGATCCGTGCTATGTAATGGATAAGGCTAGTCCATCAGTATACCTGGTTCAGGTAAAGGATGAAAAATGGGTGGTGAGTTGATGGTTCCATGCAGTGCAGCTGAACCTATACAGAGGAAGGGACAGAAGGGAATCTACTGATGTAAAAAGAGGGAAGCAAGAATAATTGTTTTCTTTTTCAGATGTTGATTAACATGGGAGGAATAATATGAACTATGTTGGGATCCATGGAATTCAGGATACAGCAGAGAAACGATGAGGTGACAGTACATGAGGGGGAGAATACCACCCTAGCCTTACGGTTCCCAGGTAGTCATGCAAGAAAGCCTACAATGTTCTGGTACAGACTGGACTGCAGCCAAGGTGGAAGATCCTAACAGCTCTCAGGAGCAGGGACTTGGAATGGGGGACCTAGTGGGGATGGTGTGTTTAAATGGGATGGTAATGGCTAACCTAACCATGCAGTTAACACTGTTGGGAAATATTACAATTATATTAGTAAATTATTGAACTACCGCCCATGAATCCCCTACCATGCCAGGAAAGTGACTGAGACTTTGACCTTTTTTCTGAATGTGATTAAGGACTTGCAGAGTACCACTCCCACTCCTGAACATACTGGAGTAACAATGTCTACTACTCTAGAATTGAAGGAAGGTAATGAACCATGTCCAGAAATGGAAGCATGACCTGATAATGGACTAGTGATAAATTGTGAACATCAGATTATGAGTAATAACACACAGTAACAAGTGATACCTGTAGTATTGAATGTATCCAATTTTACATTACCACAGCAGCTCTGTCATGTGAAATATTTGCACTTCTAAATGGAAATGATATAAGAAGTGGGGCAAAAATTCAGACAGCCAATGGATGGGATTGAATTCAAGGAAATCTGGTGGCTTGAGAAGGGAAAGAGTCAAGGGAAGGTAAATAAAAAAAAGATATGGAAACTGTACTAAGAGTCGGGGCATTTGGAACATCAGCATGGAATCACAATATTGTGGGAGGAAAATTAGAGCATGAGAGTTCAACTGTAAAACCTGTTAAAATTATATAAACAATAGAATGAGGATATAGGGGAGAATTTAAAGGGTGTTCAGGATGCTAGGATAACAGGACAGGTGTTTAGAGAAGTGGAAGCCGCACTCAATAAACTGGAAAAAATCATGAACCATCATAATGTGTCAAAGGCAAAGTACGTGTTTGTGTTTCTTAATACAGGAGCTTCAAATTGGAGGAAAGGAAATTGAGCATGGGGAAATACGTGGGTTCATAACAAATAAGCTGCTAGAACAATAGACAAAAATAAAAAGAGTAGATTTGAGCAGGGATGCTATTCAGGAATCCATTATGCTGAGAAAAGGTGCACGTTTGATGAAATATGGATAATTCCTTGGGTACTAGCAGTACCAGTGGCCACAGGTCTAAGTGATGAATTAAGAGTAGATAGTGTCCAGCCTATAGATAAGTTGGAACCTACCATGGCAAGTTACATCTTTAAGGTATATGTTACTCCTCCTTGGATACTAGTAAGGACAGGTGGGGAGTCTGGAAATCCCCAAATATCTCATGGTGTTCAAAGAGCTAGGGTACCTGGTTATGTCATTGTGATGAACTGCATTGCCAGTTTGTGGGTTCTCCTTTGATGAAGAAAAAAATCACACAGTACAGCTGAGGCAATGGGGACAAGGTCAAGTCAAGATTGCAAAGGTTGGAGAAGACACATATTGTGCAATCTCTTGAGTCGGACATTTCCAATTTGTCACATCTTTTCTGAAATGTGACACCCAGAACTGGACACAATACTCTAGTTGAGGCCTAATCAGAGCTGAATAGAGTGGAAGAATTACTTCTCGTGTCTTGCTTACAATATTCCTGCTAATACATCGCAGAATGATGTTTGCTTTTTTTTTTTTTTTTTTTTGCAACAGCGTTACACTGTTGACTCATATTTAGCTTGCGATACACTATGACCCCCAGATCCCTTTCCCCAGTACTCCTTCCTAGGCAGTCATTTCCCAATTTGTATGTGTGCAGCTGATTGTTCCTTCCTAAGTGGAGTACTTTGCATTTGTCCTTATTGAATTTCATCCTATCTACTTCAGACCATTTCTTCAGTTTGTCCAGATCATTTTGAATTTTAATCCTATCTTCCAAAGCACTTACAACCCCTCCCAGCTTGGTATCATCCTCAAACTTTATTAAGTGTACTCTGTATGCCATTATCTAAATCATTGATAAAGATATTGAAGAGAACTGGACCCAGAATCTATCTTTGCGGGACCCCACTCATTATGCCCTTCCAGCATGACTGTGAACCACTGATAACTACTCTCCGGGAACGATTTTCCAACCAGTTATGCACCCACCTTATAGTAGCTACATCTAGCTTGTATTTCCCTAGTTTTGTTTATGAGAAGGTCATGTGAGACAATATCAAAAGCTTTACTAAAGTCAAGATCTACTGCTTCCTCCCATCCACAAGGCTTGCTACCCTGTCAAAGAAAGCTATCAGGTTGGTTTGACACGATTTGTTCTTGACAAATCCATGCTGACTGTTATTTATCACCTTATTATCTTTTAGGTGTTTGCAAATTGATTGCTTTATTATTTGCTACATTATCTTTCCAGGTACAGAAGTTAAGCTGACTGGTCTGTAATTCCCTGGGTTGTCCTTATTTCCCTTTTTATAGATGGGCACTATATTTGCCCTTTTCCAGTCTTCTGAGTAGATGTCCAAAACATTTGTTGACCTGAAGACAGGAGAGTCAAAATATTCAAAGCAACATAGATATACTGTGGAATGTCTCATGGTGGAAGTTAGTGTACAATATTGGGGAACATCCATGGATATGCATGATATCAACAGGTTTTGTAATTGTGCAAGCCATCTTAGTAGTGGTGTTAATTGCATTGATTTGGAAGTTTAGGAACATGGTTAGGTAGTGGAGAAAGAGAATAAATGTTTATGAAATACAGGGTTTGATCAAGCTTTAGAAAGGATTCTATGGCTTCATGATGGGAAGTGTTGATGGTGAAGATATATTTAGGCCTGACAGAATCCTGCAGTGAATTTTAAGAGTCTGTTCTGATAACATTTAAGAGTGTAAGCATAAATAGAACTGTGCATGTGTAACAAATTGCAGAGTAATCATGTTTGTGAGAAAAAGAAATGACAAAGTAACTAAAAAGATGCAGAAGACCAGCTTGAACACTAAACCTGTACTGACAGAGGAGAGTTAACATGAAAATATGTGTAAGAAAGGGTAACAAAAAGCTGTAAATAAGTAAGTTATAAGTAAGTTTGTTTAACAAAGGGCGGTTAAAGCTGTATTGGCCTGTGCTGGAGGTGTAACTGATCTAAATAACTTATCACCACTTGCTAAGTGTTTTGCCTAAATAAAGATTTGTTAGACTCATCTGCTGAGTAAGTGAATCTCAATCCAAAATACAGATGTTCAAGTTTATGTGCATTTGACATTTAGAGATAAGAGGCACTGCCAGTCAACATAAACTCTGCATTAACCAAGATTTTGGGTAGTGAGTTTTCCTTGATTTTTTGAGGAAGTGTTGGCAGAGAGGGGGAAATGATAGAAAGAAAAGGAGTACTTGTGGCACCTTAAAGACTAACAAATTTATTTGAGCATAAGCTTTCGTGAGCTACAGCTCACTTCATAGAGACAACTATGAGCGGGCATGAAGGATCTTTGTGGGTATACTTTAGCCTCCCCCTGCACCAGCTCTGGGCTCCTCCTGCATCTTGCCTCTCCCCAGTAAAAGTGCAGAGGCCAAGGTGAAAAGGGAATCTGGTAACTGAAGGGTTATTAGGAACAGATCAAGCAGCTGAAGGCAAGGTAAACCCCAGATTCTTTATTCCTCTTTGGAGGCTTGGAAGGGGAAAAGAACTGTGAACAATCCATGGAGATAAATGCATTCTGATACAACACCTCCGAGAAGGGTGAACTGCTCAGTTCATCTCCAGGCTTGTTTTCATCCACCCCTCAAAATAAAATTATCCCCCCACAGTTTTTGTGGAATACCAGTTTTTAAGACAAATGTCCTATGTACATGGATATTAGAACAATAGGAATATTGAAATCAGGTCCATATTGGAGGAATAGAATAAAAGAACACCTTGCACAAATGATCCCACAATTATGAAACAAACCTGACATGGACCCTGATGCATCACTCTTATTTTCAAGTTTCAGAGTAGCAGCCGTGTTAGTCTGTATTCGCAAAAAGAAAAGGAGTACTTGTGGCACCTTAGAGACTAACAAATTTATTAGAGCATAAGCTTTCGTGAGCTACAGCTCACTTCATCGGATGCATTCGATGAAGTGAGCTGTAGCTCACGAAAGCTTATGCTCTAATAAATTTGTTAGTCTCTAAGGTGCCACAAGTACTCCTTTTCTTATTTTCAAGTCTCTGGATTTTAGAGGAATTTGAATATTAAAATCACCTTCTTAGTAGAAGGGAACTTTTTGACTCAATGACCCTCAACATTTGTATAACAGAGTGTACCTCTACTCCTCTTTTGATATACACCTATATTCAAGATAACATTACTATGCATGTGGATTTTGAACATTGGGGGGTATATTATCACTCACTGATCAAATAACCCCAACTTTGCCACACAATTTTTACCTGAGGCATTGTTGCATCATGCCAATTTCTAAGACAATTTATCTATACATTTGGATTTTATAGAATTTTGAAATGTGCAAACAACTCATTTGGATATGTTATATCTCAGGAATCCCTTGACTGAATGAATCTGCATTTGCTTTATATAGGTGTAAAGGACTGCAGAAGACTTTGTTACAGCCTAGCCAGGGAACTTCCACTTTCTCAAGCCGAGAGGCTACTGTGGGACATAGATAGCTGCTTCCTTACTGTTGGATAGAGAGAGTTTTTGAAGGACACAGCTGCTTTGCATGGCCCTTTGCCAGGTAGTAGATAGCCCCCCTTTAGGAGGCACCTAACTTTATATTCATGAGCTGTTTTTGTGTAATGCTTATTAATGCTGACTGTCTGCCCCTCCGTCGGACTCCATCCCAGGCAAAGCTCCGGTGTGCTGGGTTCCCCGCCTCCGTGACTGCAATGCTTGGAGTCCCCGTTGCAGATTGGTCACTAACCTTCAATAAAGCCAATAACTCACAGCTGTGTGTAAGCCTCGTTTTTCTTAGAGTACTCCTGCTGGACCTGTGGTGCTTCAAGCACCGTGGCCCAGAACAATAGGCTACCCAAATCCTGTTGCATGCCTGTGCACAACCCTTCATCACTCAGCTACCTGGTCTTGCCACCTCCTGGCTACTCCATCCCCCTGGGTCTACTGCATAGGGATGGGGCTCTGCACTCCAGTAGGGAACATGGGAGCCTGTACAACAGTCACAGGTGAAAGAACACCTGATGAGAATGAATGAAAACTGAAACGAGCTCTGATGTATGAAGTTCTCAATTAATCACCATGAATGTTCTCATCTCTTCCCTTGTCCCAGTGCCTGGGTGTATGTGTCATATACTGCATCATACACAGTATTTGAGAAAGAGAGTCATTTTAAGGGACATACTAAAATAAACTTGGGGATTCATTAGGATGTAGCTATTGTTATTTCTAACAAATGTTTTTAAGCCTTGCTCACATCGTAATGTGTGTAGGGTGGAAAACAAAACACAAAAGAAACAAACAAACAAAAAAAACCTCTGACATTGTTACCAGAATCTTCCCTGGATATTTAAGTAGACACCTGCTTATTAGTTGTTACAGTCTAATCAAATAGTATATGATGCCTTAATTTTATCTTTCACATTATATTATCTTCTGTCACAGAATCAGCTTCTTTCTGCTTCTTTAGGTGATGATTTGTGGGCTAGTTTTCACCAGCTTAAACCAAGATCATTACAAGAAGTGAGAACTGTTATTGTGGAATACAAAGAGAACATAAAGTTTAAATTCCTTTGTTGTGAGTGCAAAGTAGGTTACAGATAATTCAATCCTTTTCTGAAGTGATTGGCTCTGAGAAGATACACAGAGAGAGAGATTTAAAGTTCCCTTTAGCTGTTAAAAAGGCATCAAAATGAGTTATATTACATTAGTGCTACAGAACATATACAACAGTCTCCTGCAATTCAGACAACTAAATAAAGTGTTATCATTAATTATACACTTTAAAGAAGCCACCTTTATATAACATTAAATTAAATAGAAGAAAATAATTTTATTAACTGAATTTTCATCTCTAGATAATGGTATCCCTATAATTTATGTTTATACTACAACATTGTACCTTAATTGTTGTTTTGTTAAGGTAATGATTTTGTTTGTGGCACTATTTCAGCGGAATTAAATGATTTTAGGAGGTAAAAGACATTGTTAAAGGAGCCAATTCTTATTCTGTTTTCAAAACTCAGGGACAAGTTTGTGTTACTTCCTTCTCTTCAAAATTAATTTACACTGAGGAAATCCATTCATATACTTAGTTTTATACTCTGACTTGGAGAAAACGCCCTAAAGAATAATATTTCATTGTGAATGTAATTCTATTGACAACTGTACCATTTTCATTTGTAACTATAAACAAGTTACCCTCTCCTCAGGTCTCTCTAGCTTCAGGTTCCAGAGTTTATGGGCTCTTCTTTAACTCATCTATATATTCTACAACTGAAAACTAAAAATACCTTGTTTTCCCTTTACCCAGCTAAGAAACTGAGCGATTTGGTAGCAGATATTATGTAAAAAATGAACTTTTTAATTACAAAGAAACACAAATTGAACTGCGAGGCCTTTTGCAATGAAATTGGGCGGGCTCTTTAACTCACCAATAAGACTTCAGTTCTTCTCTAAAAATACCAGGCAGCTGATCTGCAACAGTTTCTTTCTGTCCCAGACTGTCAGATACTCTGCCAGTATGTTAGAAACGGCACCTATTGCCTCTCCCCATGTCACTGCTCCTGGGGAGAAAAACTCGCCAAAAAAACGAAGAAGGCAGAAGGAGGCACCAAAACTCACAAACCCTCGGGTCCCAGCGTGACCAGCTGATCACCAAGGCGGTGTCCGCTTCCAAGGAGCGCAAAGGGCTCTCCTTAGCTGCTCTTAAGAAGGCTCTGACCGCCGGAGGGTACGATGTGGAAAAAAGCAACAGCCGCATCAAGCTGGGACTAAAGAGCCTGGTGAGCAAGGGCACCTTGGTGCAGACCAAAGGCAGCGGCGCATTCGGCTCCTTCAAGCTCAGCAAAAAGTCTGATATGACCAAGGAAAAGAAACCGAAGAAAAAGGCCTAAGAAACCTAAGAAACCAGTTGCCAAGAAACCCGCCAGCACCTCCAAGAAACCCAAAAAGGCTGCGGCCGTGAAAAAGAGCCCGAAAAAAGCCAAGAAACCAGCAGGTGCCGCAGCCGAGAATGGCCAAGAGCCCCCAAAAGCTTACAGCCGCTAAGACCACGAAAGAACCTAAGAGCCCGAGTAAAGCCAAGGCGGTGAAGGCCAAGTTTGTCAAGCCGAGTAAAAAAGTAGCGAAGGCGGTGCCCAAGAAGTGAAACTGTTTAAAGAGGAAAGGAATCGTCTCAGCCAAACAAACCCAACGGCTCTTTTAAGAGCCACCCATTCCTTTCCAAAAGGAGCTGAAATGTCGGGATCACTTACTTAATAACCTAACCGTGTCTCTCTTGAAGGGCAGTAATTCCCTTCTCAGCTGGCAACAGAAGAGGACAGATACACGGCTCTGGGAAAGCTATTTCTTAGTATCTTTCTTATCTTACCTGCTCCATATCAGTTTTAGTCCTGCGCTCTCGGAGTAAAACAGTCTAAAATGCTAAAATTTTAGTGATCTATAGACAAAAGTCCCTTTTCTGACCTGGAAGGAGCGAGAATAGGGATTAGCGCCGTAGTTAGTTTGAAAAACCCGCATTTTTATTTTATTTAACAGTAATTTAGAAGTATCATGGGGGGGGGAGGATGGATTAGAAGCTATATGAACTCTTTGAGAAGATTAATGGCTACAAATTATTCCCCCCCCCCCAGGAAATCTATTTGTTTTCCAGTCAGATTTGTGGGCTATTTTGAACTCTACGGTCTTTTAAATCGGCATCCAAGCAGTGGGTAGGGGAACGCCGGGCGTTGTTATGACCCTTTTGCTATAATACACTTTTCATATAGATTCTAATCCATTCCCCACTCTTGTGATACTTCTGAATTACTGTTTCCAGAGATAAACCGGGAATAAATAAAATTTCTTTTGTAGTTGTTTCACTCCTCTCAGAAAGTCAGATCATTTAAGCTCTTGCTTGTTAAACTGCTCGTCATTACAGATGGCGGGCTGCCAACAGCGGGGAATGAGTCTGGCTTTCTTGTCCCGAGCCGCATTCCCAGCCAACAGGAGAATCTCAGCGGTCAGATACTCCAGCACCGCAGCCATATAGACCGGGGCACTGGCACCTACCCGCCCCGCATAACGACCTTTCTGAAGCAGACGGTATACACGGCCACCTGGAAACTGCAGCCCAAGAGAGAGACTTTAGCCCGTACTTTACCTCCCTGCTTTCCTTGGCCCGACATTATGACGCAAAAACTATTAAATGCGCCTCACTCAAAAAAAAGTGTGTGTGGGGGGGGGCGGGGAGAATAACGTTTTCACACATTGCTTTTATATCTCTTCTCTGTTTACAATAAAACGGGTTGTGATAGGCTAAAATGGTCACAGATCTGACAACATCCCTTGGGGATGAGGATCTACCTTTAACCAATGGTGAGGTAGGATGTGAAAGTTTCTACGCCTTACAGCCAATAGTTAACCAAGCAGTCCGCTAATTTGCATTAATAGTGGGGCAGGAGCTATTAGTCTCTCGTTTTTGTGGTTCAACTAAAAAGAGAGGGTTACTTTTAGGACACTCCGTCTGTAACGCAGGAACATAACTCATTTTAAACGTTCCATTTAGTGCAAGACACTCATCAAATTTCAAAGCACCCTGCCTAAAAGACATTTTGATACGCATAATTTACGTTATATGAGCTAGCGAAACTATGTTGATTGCATGCTTAACCACCGGTATTTAACGTTCCCGCAGCAAGCTTCTCACGGGAAGATTGATTAAAGGTGTTCTTCCCCCTTATTTGGTTTATGAACTATGCTTATAAATAAAAGCGTGCACACCGTGATGACTGCTACTTTAAGTAGTATTAGTGATTAAATCGAGACATCTAAAAGGCTGTCTAGGTTCTCCCACATCAAAGGTGATTTTAAGATATTAAGAGCATTTTATTGGTTTTATATTTTGCCAGGACAATTTTATATAAATCAAGTACACAATATTCTTGATATTAGAAGGGCAGATGTCGTTTAAGGATTCTCAAACTGGGGGTCAGGACCCCTCAAGGGGTGGTGAGGTTATTACATGGGGGTCAGGAGCTGTCAGCCTCCACCCCAAACCCCTCTTTGCCTCCAGTATTTATAATGGTGTTAAATATATATAAAAGATGTTTTTAATTTATAAGAGGGGGTCTCACTCAGAGGCTTGCTATATGAAAGGGGTCGCCAGCACAAAAGTTTGAGAACCACTGTGTTATAGCTTTGTCCAGTGTGAATGTAATGACTCTTAGGAGAGTTTTTGTGTTGTCCTCCAGCCTAGTTATTAAGTATGAAAATTTGGTGGTGTAGCTTTTAAGCCTTCTCACTCGAGATGCTCCAGCCTCAGCATCCTTGGCATAAGGGTAACCCTCTTGGTGTGAATAGCACAGAGATAACCGTCTTTAAAGAGTCCTCCCATGTGTGTGCACTGTCTGCTGTGGAAGGTCAATTATTCTGAGCAGATGGGGGCTGGACTAGAGTTCTGGTGCATATGGCCATGGTTCTGGAATATCTGATTACTGAAATTCTTGAGCTGCTTGGCAGACAGTACTGCTTGGGGCAGCAAGAAAAGTAGGATCATCATCCCCCCTATCTACAACTCTTCATACATAATGAGGAGGTCTGTAAGGCATGAAATCTAAACACACACACACTATTTAAAAGCTGAACGCAATCTACACTGTCACCAATTTAATCCACTGTTTTGAGCCAACCTGATTTTAGTTTAATCGTTGGTTATTTTACTTGTTCTTGGCCTTGTGGCTCTCTGTTTTATTGGGCAAAAGCATGGCTGAAGGTAGGCAAGACACTCCCTTGAGACCAAGAAGATATATCAAGCTAAAGTCAGTCCAAAACCAATCCAAAAACTCTTTTAAGAGCCACCTGCAAGGTCAAAGTAAGGGTTTATTTATATTTTAAGATCCAATAGGAAACAGGGTGACAGAAAACAATGAAATCCTTATCCTATAAACATCAATGGCAAAGCTTTTATACATATCAGTGGGGCTTTATTTTTCAAACAGGAACTGTGTTCAAACAAGAGCAGTGGCATTTTCCCCTCCCATGAACACTGGATTAAATTGTGGTCAGTGTAGATCGCTTTCAGCTTTTAAACTGTGTGTTGGTTTAGATTTAATTCATAGTCATCCATTTTCCACTGCATGATTTTTACCAGGAACAGTCAGTATTTATCTCTACACCTCTCATGTCCCACACACAACTCTCTTGCAGGTTATTTGTGGTCAGATCTAGGAGAATAAGGGTCTCCAAACAGATGGCCAATCTGTTTGTAAATCAAACAGGAAATCCTGGGGAATAGTTTGGTGCAGAATGCTTATTCAAAACCATTCCCCGCGACAGACTGCAGGGGAGTTTACGTAGCTCCGTTAACTGGTAAAATAGGACAGGTTGGGATTGGGCAATCCTTGCACAGCGCGACGTTTTCAAACGTACAGAAGTGTTTATCACCCACCAATTGTTGCACAGCGCGGGCTTTTCAAATTTGCGAAAGAGTTTAGCCCCCTCCGCGATGCAAAAGGGGGTTTTGCCTATAACTCGCCAACAGCTTTGCTTTTCTGACTGTCCTGGCTTTTGTCACTTGGAGACTGAAGCCGCTGTGCCACGGCAACAGACATCTTTCATCCCTTACACTGCAAAATTGTGCCTTTTCCCGCTCACTCTTCTAACCGTGGAGTGTATAAAGAGACAATGCTTGTCTCCCGCACTAATCCCAGTTACCTAATTTGGAAAATGCAACTTCCAAATTGATTTCTGTAACTCTCAGTCTCAAAAGAATATTAGCCACTGTTATGAGTATTAAGGGTATCTCGACAATACTAATTTGTAGCTAGCGCAGCAAAGCCCTCAGTTACGATTATCTTTCTCGGGGAGATCCTGGCTTCTGCTGTAGCCGGGGAAACTGGCTAAAGAGGCTGTGTCTGATGCTACCAAGGCCACCTCCAACTAAATGCTTTCTTACTCCAGAAAGTATTTTGAGCCACCAACTCAGTAAAAAGATGTAATCCATTAAAACGTATCTGAACACGTTTCAAATTAAGAATTAAATAATGCAATAACAAACGAGCCAAAATAAGTTTTTGTGTATTTTAAGTTTCAGGTTTTCCAAAGTGTGTAAAAGGAGCTGGTGAACACAACCGTAGCTGCTTTTATATGTAATATTTATAGTAGGCGGATTAATAGGAGTTTTTTTTGTTTCAAATATAGACTCCAGCACCAGCAAACAAATGTAGTTTTCTTCTTAAAATGTAAAATAATTTAGGGTCTGGATTAAAATGTTTAAGGAACTTTTAGAGCAATGCATCCGATGAAGTGAGCTGTAGCTCAATAAGCTTATGCTCTAATAAATTTGTTAGTCTCTAAGGTGCCACAAGTACTCCTTTTCTTTTTGCGAATACAGACTAACACAGCTGCTACTCTGAAACCTGTCAGTTTATACGAAAAGCCTAGCTGGGGAATACGGTCTCCTACCATGAGAATGCCAAAAGAAAGTTGGTGGCAACCATGAACATAGTTGTGAGCTGAAACGTCAGGCCTGCACTCTTCACTTTTGGCCTCCAAAACTATGATGCAAGATATTGTAGTGTGACTTTCAAATCTATAAGATTATACTAGTTTACGTTCTCATCACCAAAGGAACAGGACAATGGAAATGACCAGTGACTTAATGTAACAGTTTGCCGCTGCTCATGCCAGATACCTATTTTAGATCAAGCTGAAGATAAATCTAAGGATTTGATGAAGATTATATATTGTTTCAGGCTAAGTGGATAGGACATTTTGATCTGAATGAGACTTGTTTTGAGCCAGTGACATAGCTTTGTGTAAGAAGTACTTTTATCCAATTGAACTCACTAACATAGATTCAGAAGTCTCTAAGTAATAGATAGGAGAAAGAAAATATTAAGAGTACCATGACTAAGATTTTAAATTAAACTGAAAACAGAGTGAAGATTTTCAATAGATTGTAAAAAAAAAAAAAAAAAAAAAAAAACAAACAAAAAACCCACCTTTTTCATCATTTTTCATTGTTTTCCTCTACCGGAAACCACTGTTCTGCTTGTTAGCGAGAAAGCTAGCTATCAGACTTAGGGCTAGAAAAAAAAAAGATTGTCTGGCTAAATGGCCTTTTAATACAAGTGCTTAGACACCAACGCCACAATGAAAGAACTTACCTGGTTTTCTATTTCATTTTCACTCCACGTTTTATCAACCAAGAATACTAAGACAACGCAAAGAATTTATCTACGTGAAACATAAGACGTACTTTCAACGAACTATTTAGCAACACAACTCTCATTGTGAAAATATGGGTGGCTCTTAAAAGAGCCTTTGTATTTCTTGCTGTTTGGTTTTAAATGAGTCAAACGAAAGGCTTAGCCCCCGAATCCGTACAGAGTGCGACCCTGGCGTTTTAAAGCGTAAACCACGTCCATAGCTGTTACTGTCTTCCGCTTTGCATGCTCGGTGTAAGTGACAGCATCACGGATCACGTTCTCGAGAAAAACTTTGAGCACGCCACGTGTCTCTTCATAGATCAACCCAGAAATACGCTTGACACCACCACGACGAGCCAAACGACGAATAGCCGGTTTAGTAATACCTTGAATGTTATCACGAAGAACCTTCCGATGGCGCTTAGCACCTCCCTTTCCAAGTCCTTTACCACCTTTGCCCCGACCAGACATTCTACTACCAGTTGTTAAACGCGTTCTGTGCGCTTAAGACCCTGCCCTCTGTTTATATAGTTGGTTGCCCGACCTGACTGTAAACTGGTACTGAAAAGGGGCGTGGCCTAGTTTATTGTCCATTCCTTCCTTCCTTCCTCTGCTCGCCGCTCTCTTTATGCTGTTCAATTGAGAGGCAGTTTATTGACCCCCTTTTTCGTTTCCTCCTGCACTCACCGTTGTCTGCATACTGCTCCATTTATCCTCCACAAATTTTCGAATTATATTTCAATTATATTTTATACCGAGACACATTTTCTATTCCTACCTCTATTAATTCCTACCTCTGCTGAATCCCACATTTGTGCCAATGTCGGTCGCTCTCTGAATTGCTCGACATAAGAGTCTATTTCAAACTGCACTTTCTCTTTTATTTTCTATTATTGTAGTTTTTCTATCTGGAGGGTATTCAGATAACGGTGCTTCCTATTTATGGCTATTTTCTTTAGAAAATACTCCTTTGGTTTCAGCGATTTGAAATCTGCGGCAAAATCTGACCAATCAGATTTTCTGACAAACCATCTTTCGCGGCCATTTTCCAAAGAGTACACTGGATGAATACGATAAGTAGAGCCATGCCCTCATAGGCTACATCCGTATTTCTTTCTCCTCCTCCCCCATTTGAAGGTATTTTTATTGTTGATGTTCTTTCTGCAGTACTTGCAAAAGAATTACGTCATTTGAATGACTGCAGAAATAATCACTCAGAAAACCGGACTCCTTTCCGGTTCCAGGACTCCATCCTCTTCTTCATAGGCATAAATAATTGTTTTATGCTAGGAAGATTTGAGTTTCTGAACAAAAACTGAGAAAAATACTTTGAATTTGCTACTGTCTACACACATTATTGACAACACACATTGAAAGCATGGATGGAAATGATCAGAAGAGGTTCACAAAAACTGAGAAATATGCCACCTTTCCCCCTGTCTTGTCCTCTATTGCCCTCTGATGGAAATTCTTTTTCAATCTGCACAAGTTGTAAAAAATATAAAAAATGGCTTTATTGGTCAGGCTTGCTAATTATAATCAAACAACTATCATACAAGAACATAATAATAATAATTAATAATAAAAATAAATACTAGAGAGACAAGAAAAGGAGTACCTGTGGCACCTTAGAGACAAACAAATTTATTTGAGCATAAGCTTTTGTGAGTTACAGCTCACTTCATCGGATGTATGTATTGGAATATACAGTGGGGAGATTTTATATACACAGAGAACATGAAACAATGGGTGTTACCATACACACTGTAACAAGTGTGATCAGGAGTCATTACACAAAGTGAAAAGGAGTACTTGTGGCACCTTAGAGACTAACAAATTTATTTGAGCACAAGCTTTCGTGAGCTACAGCTCACTTCATTGATTGCATTCATTGGAAAATACAGTGGGGAGATTTATATACATAGAGAACATGAACATTGGGTGTTATCATACACACTGAGAGTTACCTAAAGAAACTATACCATTTCCTCAAGAAACTCCCTGAAAAAGCACAAGAACAAATCCACACAGACACACTCCTGGAGACCCAACCTGGGGTATTCTATCTGCTACCCAAGATCCATAAATCTGGAAATCCTGGACATCCCATCATCTCAGGCATTGGCACCCTGACAACAGGATTGTCTGTCTATGTAGACTTCCTCCTCAGGCCTTACACTACCAGCACTCTCAGCTATCTTCAAGACACCACTGACTTCCTGAGGAAACTACAATCCATCGGTGATCATCCTGAAAACACCATCCTAGCCACTATGGATGTAGAAGCCCTCTACACCAACATTCCACACAAAGATGGACTACAAGCCATCAGAAACAGAATCCCCAATAATGTCACGGCAAACCTGGTGGCTGAACTTTGTGACTTTGTCCTCACCCATAACTATTTCACATTTGGGGACAATGTATACCTTCAAATCAGCGGCACTGCGATGGGTACCGCATGGCCCCACAGTATGCCAACATTTTTATGGCTGACTTAGAACAACACTTCCTCAGCTCTCGTCTCCTAATGCCCCTACTCTACTTGCGCTACATTGATGACATCTTCATCATCTGGACCCATGGAAAAGAAGCCCTTGAAGAATTCCACCATGATTTCAACAATTTCCATCCCACCATCAACCTCAGTCTGGACCAGTCCACACAAGAAAGCCACTTCCTGGACACTATGGTACTAATAAACGATGGTCACATAAACACCACTCTATACCAGAAACCTACTGACCGCTATTCCTACCTACATGCCTCCAGCTTTCACCCAGATCACACCACACGATCCATTGTCTACAGCCAACCTCTACGATACAACCACATTTGCTCCAACCCCTCAGACAGAGACAAACACCTACAAGATCTCTATCAAGTATTCTTACAACTACAATACCCACCTGCTGAAATAAAGACATAGATTGACAGAGCCAGGAGAATACCCAGAAGTCACCTACTACAGGACAGGCCCAACAAAGAGAATAACAGAAGGCCACTAGCCATCACCTTCAGGCCCCAATTAAAACCTCTCCAACGCATCATCAAGAATCTACAACCTATCCTGAAGGATGACCCATCACTCTCACAGGTCTTGGGAGACAGGCCAGTCCTTGCTTACAGACAGCCCCCCAACCTGAAGCAAATACTCACCAGCAGTCACACACCACACAACAGAACCACTAACCCAGGAACCTAGCCTTGCAACAAAGCCCGTTGCCAACTCTGTCCACATATTTATTCAAGGGACACCATCATAGGGCCTAATCACATCAGCCACACTATCAGAAGCTTGTTCACCTGCGCATCTACCAATGTGATATATGCTATCATGTGCCAGCAATGCCCCTCTGCCATGTACATTGGTCAAAGTGGACAGTCTCTACGTAAAAGAATAAATGCACACAAATCAGACGTCAAGAATTATAACATTCAAAAACCAGTTGGAGAACACTTCAATCTCTCTGGTCACTCGATTACAGACCTAAAAGTGGCAATTCTTCAACAAAAAAACTTCAAAAACAGACTCCAACGAGAGACTGCTGAATTGGAATTAATTTGCAAACTGGATACAATTAATTTAGGCTTGAATAAAGACTGGGAGTGGATGGGTCATTACACAAAGTAAAACTATTTCCCCATGTTTATTTTCCCCCCATCCAGTTCCTCAGATGTTCTTGTCAACTGCTGGAAATGGCCCACCTTGATTATCACTACAAAAGGTTCCCCCCCCTCCTGCTGGTAATAGCTCATCTTAAGCGATCACTCTCCTTACACTGTGTATAGTAACACCCAATGTTTCATGTTCTCTATGTATATAAATCTACCCACTGTATTTTTCACTGAATGCATCCGATGAAGTGAGCTGTAGCTCACGAAAGCTTATGATCAAAATAAATTTGTTAGTCTCTAAGGTGCCACAAGTACTCCTTTTCTTTTTGTGAATACAGACTAACACGACAGCTACTCTGAAACATTACACAAAGAAAAACTATTTCCCCATGTTTATTCTGTTTTTAACCCCTTCATTAGACAGTCTGATGATTTTACCTCTGGATTTTATCCTAGACTTCTTCACAGTTCATTTGTAATTTGCATCATACATTTTATTGGATATAAAAATACTGTTGTATTACTAGTGTCTTTAAACAGATGCCTCTGTCTAACTTGTGTGTTCCTCAGCTCCCCAGATAAGTCTCCTCCCAGGCCATCCTTACCATTCCCCCCCCCCATACCCTTTCCTCTTCAATATTGATTTTAAGAGGAACACCCCTAGACAATCCACTAAGTGAAATACACATTTACATTCAGACTCTGAATACCAGTCTTCATTTGCTTATTTACAATGTATGAATATTATGTGAAAGACATACCAGTGGTTTTACATTATTTATTAAACCAATCTTTAAAGCTAAATGCTAAATAGGGCAATATTTATTTGGTTATATAAAATATATTTTTAAATGAAATACATTTCACATTTGAATAAGTTTGTATTACGTCTTGAAAAGGGGACATTGATAAACAAAGATAAAATGCATCCGATGAAGTGAGCTATAGCTCACGAAAGTTTATGCTCAAATAAATTTGTTAGTCTCTTAAGATGCCACAAGTACTCCTTTTCTTTATAGAGATAAAAGACAAAAGCATCACCAAAGTACCCATTACATTAATTTGGCTAGAAAAAGTTAAGAATTTAATTAAGGCAGCCTAATGGAAAGTTGTGTGCAACCTCAAGGACATACTTTGAAAAATTAGAGCCATCCTGGATGGTTTGTCAGAATTTTTAATTTAGGTAAGCCGCACACAGTGAAGTCTTCTGATTAAAGGGTACACTTATGAGCGTGTTACAGCTCTTTTCAGTGCGCACGTAGTGGCTCTTAAAAGAGCCTTGGAATGTTGCGAGTATTCAAGTAGTCAGAATGCGGCGGTGCAGCCTTTAAGCCCGCTCACCGCGGATACGCCGGGCTAACTGGATGTCCTTGGGCATGATGGTGACTCTCTTGGCGTGAATAGCACACAGGTTGGTGTCCTCAAAGAGCCCCACCAAGTAGGCTTCGCTGGCCTCCTGCAGGGCCATAACGGCCGAGCTCTGGAAGCGCAAATCAGTTTTGAAGTCCTGGGCGATTTCACGCACCAGGCGCTGGAAGGGCAGCTTGCGGATGAGCAGCTCAGTGGATTTCTGGTAGCGGCGGATCTCTCGCAGGGCCACGGTGCCGGGTCGATAGCGATGGGGTTTCTTCACTCCCCCAGTGGCAGGTGCGCTCTTCCGGGCAGCTTTAGTGGCCAGCTGCTTACGGGGGGCTTTGCCACCGGTGGATTTGCGGGCGGTCTGCTTGGTCCGGGCCATTTCAGACAACGTAAGCTTTCCTTTTCAAATGAAAGATTGTTCTACTCCGGAGGTATTTATAGAAAAAATCTTCTCTCTGATTGGCTTAAGAGAAGAAGCCAAGCTCCATTGGCTAATTTGAAAGTTTGTAAATCCCGCGCTTTGCTACGAAAAGAAATGCGATCCTTCCTCACCGCCGGTATACTCTTACTAAAAAAGAAAAGGTGTACGTGTGGCACCTTAGAGACTAACAAATTTATTTGAGCATAAGCTTTCGTGAGCTACAGCTCACTTCATCTGTAGCTCACGAAAGTTTATGCTCAAATAAATTTGTTAGTCTCTAAGGTGCCACAGGTACACCTTTTCTTTTTGCGAATACAGACTAACAGGGCTGCTGCTCTGAAACCTATACTCTTTCTGTTTCCCTGATCCTGTCTGGCCACCACTATCCCATTCCCTGAAAATTATGATTCTTGGAACACACCAGCATCCCATTTTCCTGCGGTTTCCTTTTTTGCTGAAACCCCATGGCCATACAGAATCCTTCCCTTTGTCCAGGGTTTCTTTATCTCTTTTTATGTAAATATTTATTTTTAAATTGAACAGTTTGTTAATCTGTATACCATTTCCACTTTCTCCTTCTCTTAAAATTGAACAATCATCACAAGCACCAATCTCAGGAGACAGGGGAGTTAAACCACACAATGTTTAATGGTTAGAACCTGTCATTAATGGTTAGAGAATCTCTCTGTGTTTGTTCTAGTTCCTGTTCTAATTAGCAGACTTTCAGAAGATGAAAGTGCTACCCCACAATTCTTCCCTCTTATATTGAAGGGCACCCCCTTTTTTATAAAGAATTTCTTTACTATCCTTCCACACTGCCTTAAATCTCAAACAGATTACAGACCCCCGGGGGCAGTCTTAAATAGTAATCCCTTGCAACACTTAAGTAGTACAAGATAACTTTTCATCTGCATGCAGATGGCCTTCAGGAGCAGAAAAAATAGTACACAGCTTGGTAGACATAAATCTCTTTCCTTGACTTTCTTCCTTCTTAAAACAAACACAAAATCACACTTTTGCTCACTTTTCAATTAGATAAGAAATCATTACATAAAAACTGTTCAAGCCACCTGCCAATCTCTAACATACCTCACCCCAAACTACACACAATCATTGCTCTCTTTTAAATGTTATTTTTCTTCAGGTTTATGGGAATAGAGGTCTTAAAAAGACTGAGGAAGTTTTGTTTTGTTTTGGAAAGTCACAGAGAACATTCTGAATGAGTACTTAAGGCATCCTCCAACTGCTATAGATTGTTGATATCAGTGGTTCTCAAACTATTGTACAGGTGACACCTTTCACATAGCAAGCTTCTGAGTGTCCTTATGTCCCCCCTCATAAATTAAAAACACTTTTTTATATATTTAACACCATTATAAATGCTGGAGGTAAAGCGGGGTTTGTGGTGGAGGCTGGCATCTCGCGACCCCCCATGTAATAACCTTGCGACCCCCCTGAGGGGTCCCAACCCCCCAGTTTGAGAACCCCTGGTTTATATCATTCTAATTTTCTCTTTTAAGCAGAAATGCAGAGGATTTTCACTGGCTAATCTTTTTAGAAGAATTTTCAAATTCACCCATAGGTTTCATCCCATTCCCAGTATCCAGATAGAAATCACAAACAATCTGACCCCTTTCCCTCATTCAGTTCTCACCCTTGAAGACCTAAGCCAATGTGCAAAGAATGGCCAAAAACATCCAATCCTATTATACAATTACATTGTGGCTATTCTCCTATAGGGCAGGGTTTACAGAGACTGAATGGTTGGCTCCCACATTCATACTCTTCACTTGTTTGGAAGCTGTATCTTCCAAATCTATTTCTTAAAACATTAAAACCAAAAATTTTTTTAATACTTCAATAATGCTGCTTTCTAGTTGGAGCATGAATCTAATTGATGAGTGTGATGTCACTCAGCTTGTCAAAGAATATTTTGCAAGGCCCTACAGCCATCCCTAGTCATAGGATCATTTACTGCAGAAAGTATTTAGAACAATCTTCTTCTCAATAAAACCTTTAATATTTTAAATCCACCACATGAATATACCATATGAGTTTCAACTCTTCAAGGATTCCTTTTTTCACATATGTGATACGGAGCTGGAAAAAAAAAACAAAAACAAAAACCTTGCTTTGATACAACCTATTTCTAATAGGCCCATGGACGATAATTTCTTGCTTAAAATACAGGAAGGAATATTAAATGTAGTTTTACTGAAAGTTATGTATTTAGTAGTTTAGCATTCCCCCCACCTGCCGGGAGTTAAAGAAGAAGCTACTAAAATGTCAGCTCTTAGTATCAAAGTGTGGAAGCTCTGATTTGTTTTTAATGAGGTGGAGGAATGGACAGCCCCATTTCTGTAGAGTGTGTGGCCCTGGCCTTTCTCAGCATAGACCACATACAATCATGACAACCATCCTTCTGTTTAGCATGCTCAGCGTAGATGATACTATTGTGGACTGGTTTCACAGTAGCAGCTGTGTTAGTCTGTATTCACAAAAAGAAAAGGAGTACTTGTGGCACCTTAGAGACTAACAAATTTATTTGAGCATAAGCTTTCGTGAGCTACAGCTCATTTCATCGGATGCATTAGGTGGAAATGCATATTGTGGACTATAACCCCAGAGAAAACTTTCAGCACACTCCAAGTCCATTTGTAAATCAGCTCCCATTGACAAGCTAAGAATGATAATTTATTTTATACCGGAACACTTAGAAAGATGCAACTTACAAATTATTCTCGTAAGTATTTCCAGTAAATAAACATATCTCTATAAGCCTCTAATTAGTTATTGGTGTTGTGGAATTAGGCATATTTTAAACAGATTTAATGGAAGTTAAAGATTTAATTCAGGGAGCTAGATCTCAATCCATATTCAAACCCTGAAATAAGTTTGTGTTACTTTCTTCACTTTGAAATAATTTTACAGAGGAAATTGATTCAAATCAAGGGCTTTCTACCCTGTTATATATAAAATGCCTTAAAAATAAGATTTAATTGTAACTGTGGTTTTATTAACAACTACTACCTTTTATTTCATAAGGAAAAACTAGTGTACCTGTCCTTAAATCTCTACAATTCCAAGATTTAATGTTTATTGACTCTTCTTTAAACCCAACTTTATTCAACTTGAAATTCTGCTGAATAAAAATACCCTGTTTCCTCTTCACTCAGATAAAAAATTGGGTTATTGTGAGGCAGATATTGGGCAAAAAAAATACACTTTTTTTGTTACTATGTAAAAACACAAATCGAGCGGGAAGAAGACTCCGATCTGCCTTGCTGGGCGGGTTCTTAAACGCGCCAATCACAGGGCTTCTCCTCTATATAAATACCAGGCAACTGAATTAGTTCAGCCCAAGTGTTTTTGTTTTGCGGTGTATAACAAATAATAGTCACTATGTCCGAAACGGCGCCTGTCGCAGCTCCTGCCGTCTCTGCTCCTGAGGCAAAAGCCTCGGCTACAAAACCGAAGAAGGCGACTGTCGGCTCTAAAGCCCGCAAGCCTTCGGGTCCCAGTGTTACCGAGCTGATCACCAAGGCGGTGTCCGCATCCAAGGAGCGCAAAGGGGTCTCCTTGGCCGCTCTTAAGAAGGCTCTGGCCGCCGGAGGGTACGATGTGGAGAAGAGCAACAGCCGCATCAAAGTAGGACTCAAGAGTCTGGTAAGCAAAGGTACATTGGTACAGACCAAAGGCACGGGCGCCTCTGGCTCTTTTAAACTCAGCAAGAAACCGGCTGAGACCAAGGAAAAGCCACTCAAGAAAAAGCCAGCGGCAAAGCCTAAGAAACCAACTGCCAGGAAACCCTCCAGCGCCCTCAAGAAACCCAAAAAGGCTGCGGCCGTGAAAAAGAGCCCGAAAAAAGTCAAGAAGCCAGCAGCTGCTGCGGTCAAAAAAACAGCCAAAAGCCCAAAAAGGGTTAAAGCAGCTAAGCCCAAAAAGGCAGATAAGAGTCCGGCTAAGGCCAAAGCGGTGAAACCTAAGGTGGCCAAGCCCAAACCAACCAAACCTAAAGTAGCAAAGGCTAAGAAGGCAGCGCCCAAGAAGAAGTAAAGACTCCCCTTTTTTTTAGATAAACCCAACGGCTCTTTTAAGAGCCACCCATCCCTTTCAAAAAAGAGCTGGTTCACTTACCGGTAATCTCGTGTTCTTTCTACGACAGAAGATCCCTTCTTCCCTTACCACTTAACATTATACAAACACACAGTGAGCGGTAAAGGTAACACATGAACTGTGCTCTGGGTCAAAGAGAAGCGACTGCAGTCAAAAGTACGTATGTGCGATATACTGTAGTAGCCTCATTCTCCGTAACCCCCAGTAAAAATATTACAGTTCTTTTGGCTTTAATTTCCTCCCTTCGCGCCCCCACCCCATTATGGTTATTTTAGTTTTCTTTTGAGAGCGATATATTCAAAAAAATGCCTACAAGGGTGTAGCTTTCAAGCAGTTGGAGCAATCAGGCATCACCATACATTGTCAAAGGGAAGAGTCAGAATATATGTGCCCTGTCCTCGCATAACCATTTTTGTTCACAGGGGCGAGTTAGAGGACTCGGTGTGCACGGAATTTTGATTGTACATACACAAAATCATTTTCTGGTTTGCGGGTGGGAGGAAATGAAGTAGTTGGTAAATTTGAAAAGCCCGCTCTGTGTAAGGATTGGTTTAGACAAACCGGAACGTTATTACTCCTTCAGAGTAAATCCATCTATTTTCATTGACGCTCTAAAAGTTGAAGAGGAGAGTCTTGATAAAAGTTTTAGTTCAAATTTCTTCCCTGGCCTTCCCGCCAAAGTCAAATTTACAGGCCAGTTAGAAAACCTTTTTTTCCTGAGATCTGAGAACAAAACCTAAAAAGGTACCCTATTTTCCATTTTATTTTATTGCAATTGTTGCATTGTCTCTGGAAACTACATCGAGTAATATCAGGTTTCAGAGTAGCAGCCGTGTTAGTCTGTATTCGCAAAAAAGAAAAGGAGTTGCATCCGATGACGTGAGCTGTAGCTTACCAAAGTTTATGCTCAAATAAATTTGTTAGTCTCTAAGGTGCCACAAGTACTCCTTTTCTTTTTTGAGTAATATGTTATCGTCATATTAGAAATTCCTACTTTCCGCCTTTTCGCACTGATCAGGCGAACTGGCCAAACAATTACATGAAAAGAAAACTACTAATTTAATTCCGCTTTCAACAAAGAACTCACTGTCAGGGAGGTTTGTCTCCTACAAACAGTTTCTTCAAAACTGACAAACACGTATTTCAAACTAGCAGAAATTCAGTAGCTTGTTTGTAGGAAAAGTTTCGTGCAGAATCTATATTCTAGCTACTGTAATTCCAAATCAATCATTTATTCACAGGAAGGAAATATAATTGTATTAGAAGTATTACTGTTGCAGATAATCAAGCCCTTTTTTGATTTTGTGGGTGGCTCTGAAAAGAGCCTTTGGGTTGGATTTGGACTGCAGATTTTTTCTTCTTCCCGATCAGTTTTATTTGCTCTTAGCCTTATGACTCTCGGTTTTCTTAGGCAGTAGCACAGCCTGGATGTTGGGCAGGACACCCCCTTGAGCTATCGTCACTTTCCCAAGCAGTTTGTTGAGCTCCTCATCGTTACGGATAGCGAGCTGCAGATGTCGGGGAATGATTCTGGTTTTCTTGTTGTCCCGAGCAGCGTTGCCAGCTAACTCGAGAATCTCAGCGGTCAGATACTCCAGCACCGCGGCCATATAGACCGGGGCTCCAGCCCCCACTCGTTCAGCATAATTACCTTTGCGAAGCAAGCGGTGCACTCGACCCACCGGGAACTGCAGCCCAGCCCGGGAGGAGCGAGACTTTGCCTTAGCCCTCACTTTACCGCCTTGTTTTCCTCGGCCCGACATTGTAAATCACGAACCAAACCCTCCTATGTTTTCGTCAGCAAGAGTCAAAATGTTTTGCGCGGTGTTTATATATTTTCTATTTGGAGTTTTCAAACATTGTGATAGGCTGAAAGGTACAAATTTTCTGAACAGCCAATGGCGATGGAGATGTAACTCTGACCAATGAGAAGGTATATGGGACGTTTGGAACGCTGCTTTTGTCTCAGAACCAATAAAAATCAGGAAAGTGAGACTTTAATGTGCATGCATTCTCTATAAATAAAGCTACGCTCAGCTTCTTTCGCCGTTGAAGATTTTTTTTTGTTCAAACAGAGTGTGTGACAGAACACAGAAGAAAAATGCCGGAGCCAGCAAAATCTGCTCCCGCTCCCAAGAAGGGCTCTAAAAAAGCCGTGACCAAGACTCAGAAGAAAGGCGATAAGAAGCGCAGAAAGACTAGGAAGGAGAGTTATTCCATCTACGTGTACAAAGTGCTGAAACAAGTTCACCCAGACACCGGCATTTCCTCTAAGGCCATGGGGATCATGAACTCGTTTGTAAATGACATCTTCGAGCGCATTGCGGGGGAAGCGTCTCGCCTGGCTCATTACAACAAGCGCTCGACCATCACTTCCCGGGAGATCCAGACCGCCGTGCGCCTGCTTCTGCCGGGGGAGCTGGCCAAACACGCGGTGTCTGAGGGCACTAAGGCCGTTACCAAGTACACCAGCTCCAAGTAAATGGTTTGTTGTGAGACTACCTACACCTTTAACCCAAAGGCTCTTTTAAGAGCCATCCATTTTCTCACCCAAAGAGCTTTGATATCAGTAATTGCTGTTGCTTGTGTTTTGCAAACTCCAACAAAGCATATTTTAAAAATATTAATGTGCTTTAGTCTCAGCGACTTGTGAAAGTATTTTTTTCATTGCATATGCTCCCTATATCGTGGGGGACTAATTTCGCTCTAGTAAATGTGGCATTAAGTCAATTTAAACTACATTGGGATTTCAAATTTTAATGAAAAATGTCAGTGTCCCTCACCCCGTCCCAGCCAATAGTTCGGTGAGGTGTCCTGTACTGTCCTCCCTAAGAAATATAAGATATGGCTAAACGGTTTGTCCAGTAATACAATACTTGAAATTTTACGAGATGACACGGTTCAGTATACTATTTTACTGAAGAATAATCCTAGAGGTTCGACTAAAAAGTTTTGGCTCCATTAATATAATCCTTATCTGCTTATTCAAAATTTATCAATCCTATCTGCCTGAAGGATAGTTGGTTGCCTCATTGTTTCTATCATTCTTTAAGTTCCTGTAAGTAAAACTCAAATGCTTTCTCCTCTCTCCCGTCCGCCCCACCCCGTCTCCCGTTTCTGAATAATCTTGCTATTTGGGACTGTTAACATAACTTTGAACATTTGTTAATTTTTATATTTATTTATGGGGGGTGTTACAGCGCCTTTCAGCGGGAATGCAGTGGCTTTTAAAAGAGCTTTTGGGTCGTCTGGAAGTTGCAGAAGATGGCTGAGCTGAGCAGCCTGTAAACCTCTCGCCACGGATACGCCGGCGTAACTGGATGCCCGTGAGCAGGATGGTGACTCTCTTGGTGTGAACAGCACACAGGTTAAAGTTAGGTTTCCGAGTAGCAGCCGTGTTAGTCTGTATCCGCAAAAAGAAAAGGAGGACTTGTGACACCTTAGAGACTAACACATTTATTTGAGCATAATGCATCCGATGAACTGAGCAGTAGCTCACGAATGCTTATGCTTAAATTTGTTAGTCTTTAAGGTGCCACAAGTCCTCCTCATCTTTTTGAGGTTGAAGTTAGTAGCTTCAAAGAGCCCCACCAAGTAGGCTTCGCTGGCCTCCTGTCAGGCCATAACGGCCGAGCTCTGGAAGCACAGATCGAAAGCGGTCTCCACAAGCTGGCCGCTTCCCTGAAATTCAGGCTCCTAGAACCACCCCCGAACCGCGCTCGTCTGCTGCCCCCGGCTACTCCGTCTACAAAACCGCCTTCCCTTTTCTGCCACCTCGGTGCATATTTATTTCTTCTATTATAGCAGAGGCTCCGTGTCTCGCTATTTTTCTTTCAGAACGACCAATTCATTAATCAATGTCATTCCTGCTCTTTCTCTTACAGCTGAACACCCCTCACGCCCATCAATCCTCGGAGATAAGAAAGGGGCCGGAATAATAGAAATCGTTGACCCACAGAATGGGCTGAAAACTCTCTCGATCCTCGTTGTATTTTGTGTTTTAATTTGCGGTTATTTAGAGGGTGGCACAATTACCCTTCAGTAATTATTCAAGCCTCCTGTTTATCATTCACATCCCCCACCTCAAAAATTGGCGGCTTGTTTATAGGTCACTTTTAGCCAGGTTGAGAATAAAGGTTTCCACGTGATCAATCTGTTGAAAAGTAAAATAGAAAATACTTTGACTACCCTACCCCTTTGTTACACGATGGTGTTTCAAAATTCAATAGAAAACCCGGCAAAAGACGCTTTTACGCTCAATGAGTATTCAAAACCCCACCTATAGAAGTTTATGTAGTTCTAAGTGTTTTCAGGGGAAATGCCGCGGAAGGTTATTAACCAATCCTTTAGCAGCGCGGGATTTTCAAACTAACCAATGGGTAAATCTCGTTCTCAGTAGACAAATAGAAAAGAGACTTTGGTCACTAAATCATCCAGTTGCTCCCTTCCCTGTTCCCTAATTTGCTATCCTCGTCTTCACCCCTTGGAGACCGGAGTTGATTGTGCGTTCCAGGAATAGCCAAAAAAGGAAGCTTTCTCGCAGGGCATGGAAAGAGCTCTGCTCTCCTTCCCGGGCAGATTCTGCCCCTTATGAGATTGCTGCCGGAGGAAATGGCTAAACAGACTGCTCCAAAGGCCACCTCCAATTAATGGGTGTCTTAAGAAGAGTATTTCGAACCCCCCAATCCTCGTTAAAGGGTTTTAATACTTTTCTTTAAATATATTACTTGAATATATAGCAAATGAAATAAAGGCTATAACTAAACAGTAATCAAGCTTTTGCTCTCCTGAGCCTTCTTATAATTAATGACTTGTTCTCCAAGTATCTTCTTCCCCCGCCCCTCATATGTGCCATGGAGCTAGAGAACATAAACACGGCTGTTTGCATACAATGTTTTTTACTGGTCAACATTTACTGCCTATTAAAATAACATGATTAAGTAGTATGTGTAGTTTTCTTTGGTAGGACAATACATATTTATAATTTAGCAGGTAGAATAAAAACCTATAACAGTTCTTATCATGAAAGTGGAGGTGGCTCTTGGAAGACCTTTTGAGTTAAAATTTTGGTCATTCCTAGGGGAAAGTAAACAACCTTTATTTGCTGATTCAGTAGAATGCATCTCGGAGCATAGACCACATCCATGGTAGTCACAGTCTTCCACTCGGCATGTTCAGGGTAAGTAACAGCATAACGCATCACATTCTCCAAGAAAACCTTTAGCACCTGTAAGGATGTTTCAGGATCAACAACCTGTTGTTATAAGTTGTTCATAAGTTACCTTATGAACCTAGCAAATCAGACAGCCACTACTTGCTGTAGCAGATGACGACAGCTAATTCTAAATTCAGAACCAACGAACAGGTTTATTTCAGCAGATGTACATAATATCACACCCCAGTGATCAATTGGGGGTGAGTAGCCAATCCATTTGCTACATCTACACACATACAAAATGCTGTACAGAAACAAAGGCAAAGACTTAAGTCTCAGCACACTCTTTATATATCCAAAATGACACCTGTTTATCTATCCCTCCCCGAGTTGTTGTATTATAATAATTAATAATATTTATGATCATCTATAAAATTCCACAGTACACAACAGATTATATATCATGTTTTTCTACTGACTAGCAATAACAAAGCTATTCATCTCATTTAACACATTAAGTTTCCTTCTTTTTTTTTTTTTTCCCTGGTCATGTTTGGCAGGTGTCTTCTTTGTCCTGTACCCAAGTTAGGGACATTTGAAAAACTGAATAACAGGATATTTAGTAAGTCAAGAAGGCTTTGTTTGTGCTCCTTCCCAAAAGGTTTATCCAAAGGTCTTATTAACCAAACAAGGCCAACATTTATATGACATATACATTTACTTATATATTAGCCAATATAGGATTCATTAAATATACTTAGGCCCTTATCATCTTACGTAAGGTAGTTCCCCTTCCCTTCCTTACAGTACCCAAAAGTCTCCTCATAGATCAGTCCCGAAATATGCTTCATGCCCACAGGGTTTGCCAGGCAATGAATAGCCTGCTTCATAATATCCTAGAAAATACTGCAAAGCTCCTTCTGTTCCAGTGGCATTTAGCACCACTTTCCTCAAGTCCCTTACCACCTTTGCCATGAAAACATCTTCAAATTACTTACTAGCTACATATTACAATGTGTACAAAGAGATGGCAATGTGAGTGGAGGAAGTCTGTATGTAGACCCTGGGAAATGGCCTGAATGAAGATTGGAAAAGGGAAAATTAGTCTTTTTCATCCTCCCTTTGCCTCCACTACTTGCTGCTGTCTGTATGATGCTGATGATCGATTTACAGGGAAAGAAGTGGGTTATTGGATCTTCTCATTTTCTTCACTCTCCCATCCACACTATTTCGAGTCCCCAAGACTTGAGTTTAAAAAATCATTTCTATAATAATTCCTCATTTTTTGTATGCTGAGTCATATTATTAAGTCCTACTTAACTATAAAGACAATGAAATGCCACATTTTTGGACAATACCAGTCGCTTCTGAGAGTTGCTGAAAATAAAAGCCCCTTTCAAAGTGAATTTTATTTTGTTTTCCATATTCCAAATGTGGTATTTTCATTTCTGGACGGTCTTCCGATAAAAGTGATTTCCATCTGTGGCTTTTTGTTTGTTTGTTTCAAAATGTTTGTCTGATTTTGTAGTATCCAGCAAAATCTAACCAATCAGATTTCCTGATTTATCATCTTTTTCCTGCCTTGTCCCTAACTTTGCATTTAGCAAAGTGGGCACATGAAAGACACACTTCTTTCATTCAAAGAAAGAACCGGGGTCATCTTAGAATGCTGATCGCTACTTAGCTTGTCTATATTTGTTTACTAAAATATTAAATTCATTCATTTGGTGATCTAAAGTAATGTTCCTTTTGTAGTACATGCAATAGTGTGAGTGTTGATTTGAATAAGGGCAGAAATTATCACTCAGAAAACTAGACTCCTTTCCTATTCCAAAATAAGGAACTCATTTGTCTAATTTATAGCCAGAAATAACTGTTTTATGTTGAGAAATGGTGAACTTCTGAATTTTTTATATAAACATTGGGAACAATACTTAGAAATTGATGTTATATACACTCATATCACACACAGAATCAATACAATGCAATTTTACTTTAAGTCTGCAGTTCTTTAGAAATCATGGGTAAAACTGATCAGAAGAGGTTTTCAGAAATTGTGAAGAAATCCATCACCCTTTCCCATTTCTTATCCTCTTCTGCCTTTTGATGGATATTGTTTTTCAAGATGAAGAATTTTTAAATGCTATAACATTTCAATATTTACTACTATTGACACACAAACAACATAACTAATAAAATAATTATAAATATTGTTCATTTCCGTCAGTTTTACTTCAGGATTACTTATAGCTTGAAGAGCAGATTATTTTTTCCAGCACAGGGAAAGCTGTAGAATTTGCCAGTAGACACTCAGCTTTCTCCATTGAGTATGGACAAAGAGGATCTCAAATAACAGGCACACCTGTAAACATATCTAAAATATTACCTCTGTATTAACACAATAAATGGGAACTGAATATTAAACATTGTCAAAGTTCAATCAGATACCCCTGGTGTATTAATTTAGCTGTTTCTGTCTGTAGCTAGAGCAGACACAGTGCTAGTATTAATTACCAATCAAAGCAGGATAATCCATCTGTTGGTGCAGCCTCAGCTTCTCAACCTCCTCCTACAAGCTCCTGAAATTCAGTTGTGTATGCTCGACCTATCACGTTTTACCAATATCAACTGGATCTCTGACCGCATTTCCAGTTCCACTGCAAATTTAAGATCGCCTCCTTCGAAATAAGAAAAGGATGGTCCCACATCTGGACTGTGGGACCATCCTGCCTGGCCCTTGAGCTCCTGGCCAGGGTTGCTAGCCTATGGCCCCTCCTCCACTGTACCCCTTCCCCTGAAGCCATGCTGCAGCGCGGACCTTGCTTTGGGCGGAGGAGCTGTGCGCTCCTGCCCAGCAGAGCGGTAGCATGTCTAGCACTGGCTGGGTGGTATGGCTGCTAGACACGCTGCTCGACATGCTGCTCTGAGCGCATGGTAAGGGGGCCAGCGCCGGGGGGTTGGAAAAGGGGCGGGGAGTCCTGGGGGCGGTCAGGGGACAGGGAGTGGCTGGATGGGGCGGAGGTTCTGCAGGGGGCGTGACTGTCAGGGTATGGGGAATAAGGGGAGCTGTTAAGGGGTGTGGATAGCGGTTGGGGGACTAGGAGCAGGGGGGTTGGATGGGGACTGGGGTCCTGGGAGGAGGGGTGGTTAGTGGACAAGGAGAAGGTGGGTTGGATGGGAGGGGGCAGATAAGGGTCAGGGGCCAGACTGTCTGGGAAGGCACAGCCTTCCCTATCCAGCCCTCCAAACAGTTTTGCAACCCCAATGTGGCCCTTGTGCCAGAAAGTTTGCCCACCCCTGACCTAGACAGCTAATCCCCATTTTGTAGTTGTATGCTTGATTTTTCCTTCCTAAGGGTAGTACTTTGCACATATCGATATTGCATTTAATCTTGCTGATTTCAGATCAATTGTTCAATAGTGCATCAGAAAGGAGAGAGAGAGGGTACCTGGGCCTGTGTGAATTCCAGTGCAGATGGCAGGTGCTAGAGGTCACTGAGAATATAGAAAAGCGTTAGAAAGAGGTGACGCTCGCATACTCACCAATTTTCTATACATAACTAATGGAATGTCAGATACTGGAAGTGGTAATAAATGCCATTTTAGCATTTCGGATGAAATTAAGGCGTATTTATCACATTAGCCCTCTTTATGCATGCTTTGGAAAATGGCAGTGAATGTGGGGTAGGAGAAAGATGTGTCAGGAAATCTGATCGGCCACATTTTGCTGCAGACTGCAACTTTTTAAAAATCTAAGGAGCATTTTCAAAAGAAATAGGCCATGGTGTCAAACACTTTTTCTGGAAGATCCTCCAAAAGTGAAAATACACCAATGACAAATAAAAGTCACATTTTGAATGTGGCTGTTATTTTAAGGAGTTTCAAGGGACCTGTATTGCTGGAAAAGCTGGGATTCCAATAATTAGGTAGGATTTAGTAATGTACACAAGTAAAAAATTTCAGGAAATACTACAGAACTAAATGTATATATTTGTAATCAAAAGATTTCCGAATTTTAAAAGAATCAGTCCGTAGCCGAGGGCGGGGGAGGGGAATGCTCTCCCGCTCTTTTCTTCTAAATTAGCATTGTACAGAGGTCAGTGGGGGAAGGAAAGGGGAGACCACTAGAATGGAACCGCCTCTTTGCAGTTTCCAATTCGGTCTGCCTCAATTGTATATAGCGAGACGAGCCCACATGCGCTAACATAGTTCACAGATAGGTTGTTTTATAGCTTGTTTGTTGTTGTGGGGTAGTACTCGGCTAGTTATGTCTGGACGTGGTAAAGGTGGTAAGGGACTTGGAAAGGGGGGCGCTAAACGCCATCGGAAGGTTCTTCGTGATAATATCCAAGGTATTACAAAGCCGGCTATTCGTCGTTTGGCGCGCCGTGGGGGAGTAAAACGTATTTCGGGACTGATTTATGAAGAGACGCGTGGCGTGTTGAAGGTGTTTCTAGAGAACGTGATTCGCGATGCTGTTACTTACACTGAACATGCCAAGCGTAAGACGGTCACAGCCATGGATGTGGTTTATGCTCTGAAACGCCAGGGGCGCACTCTGTACGGATTTGGTGGTTAAGAGTCTTTCTCCCCCCCCCCCGCCGCTTAATTAACAACGGCTCTTTTCAGAGCCACCCATCCTTTCACAGTAAGAGCTGGATCAGTCTAATCAGCACGGGAAGGAAGACGAACGAGGAAAAAAATAGTTTGTACTGAAATTTTTGATTTAAGCAACGTGTGTCACTCTATTAGATTGTATAGATACGCCTCTATTTCCCTGCTAACTCACATCGAGGTGCGGGGTTGAATCATGAAGGTCTGAAAACCACAAGTAAAACCGTGCCTCAGGTAACACACAGCAAACCTTAATGGGACTCCTACCTTTTGTGTTAATTCATATTTGGTTTAGAATATAGAAGTAATAGTTTTACAGTATTGAAGGTATTTAGTTAGCAGCATTTAGCTGTAGATGGTGTCCTCAGACGCAGTCTCTGGCCAGTTCCTCCAGCAGTCGCGGAGGTACAGGAAAGTGGACTTACGGGAAGAGTGGAGCGCATTTTCTAGAAAGCAGCATTATGGGGGCATTAATAACCTCATAATAATTGCTAATATTATTTTGAGATACTATATTAAATCGATTAGGAAGATGCATTTTGTAAAACAGTTAAAGGGGATTAGTGCGGGAGCCAATCATTCCCTCCGTATAAATGCTGCCGTTAGGGGACTGATCTACAAAGCCATAAGATTATCGTGTAAACGCATATCTGCCTACGTCTCCGAGGACAGGGAGGGAAGCGGGAGAAAACGTTGGCGATTTTAGAAGCAAAGATCCGTTCTCTATCTTGCTTCTGGGCGCGGATTAAAAACCACTTCCTGCGTTTGAAAAGCCCGCGCTATGCAAGGATTAGTCAATTACAAACCCTGTGGGAGTTTGAAAAGCCCGCGCTATGCAAGGATTGCCCAGTGACAAGCTCTGCTTTTAACCCCTTCAAGGAGAGATGCCTAATCCCCTTTGCTCGGTCAGAGGAGTAGGGGAAGGTTTTGAATACTAGCTCGGTACAAAACTACGTCTCGGGGATTTTCTATTTGACTTTCAAACAGATGCACCAGTCATTTGGAGACCTTTATTCTCGTAAATCTGACAACAATCTCTAAAAGAAAGTTGTGTGGGGGACGCGAGATGCATATACAAATAATGACTGTTCCTGTTAAAAGTCCCACTGTGGGAGAATGATCATTATGCATTACATCTCAATTACCCCATGTCATCTGCTGACAAAATTATTTCTCACCCGCTGGATATTTAAAGATATGCTCTTGTGTGTCTTTCTATAAACTGAATGCACTGCTGTTATGGAATACTCACTTTAGCCAGTCTTTCTGACTACAGCTATCCTTACTGTTATATCAATAGCTGGTCCATTTATCAGTGTCCTGACTTAATTATCTCCGCAAGATAGTCTCGAAGGTAGAGGGACTAGGGTTTTGTTTGAAGTAAACTTATCAATTAAATTGATTTAAAGAAACTAAATTTGAAGAGCACCTTCAACGAGTGGTCCACGTCACTGAGCGCCAATGTACAAGATCCTTTGCAGACATTTCGAATCTGTAAATACACAAAGAAAACTCCCTTAATATTCAGTCAGCAATAACAGCGTGGAAAAATGGTGCCGAGCTCCCCCCCCCCCCCTTTTTTTAATTCGATGAGACGCAAACGCCACCCCATTCCCACCAGACACATCCTGCTTCACCAATGGTCACAGTTAGATCCGCTTCCCCATTGGCTGTTCAGACAAGGCAAGTCTCCAGCTTATCACACATCGTTTGACTCTGAAAACGGAAGAACTATAAGGGCGGCTGCCGGCTGTCCCTGGGTTTACTTTGCATTTCTTTTCCCGAGCAAAGGGTGTTGGGCAGAACGTGAATCGCAAATGTCGGGCCGAGGAAAGCAGGGAGGTAAGGTGCGGGCTAAGGCGAAGTCTCGCTCCTCGCGGGCTGGGCTGCAGTTCCCGGTGGGCCGTGTGCACCGGCTGCTCCGCAAAGGCAATTATGCGGAGCGGGTGGGGGCTGGCGCCCCGGTCTATATGGCCGCGGTGCTGGAGTATCTGACCGCTGAGATTCTGGAGCTGGCCGGCAACGCGGCTCGGGACAACAAGAAAACCAGGATCATCCCCCGTCACCTGCAGCTCGCCATCCGAAACGACGAAGAGCTCAACAAGCTGTTGGGGAAAGTCACGATCGCTCAAGGGGGTGTCCTGCCCAACATCCAGGCCGTGCTGCTGCCCAAGAAAACCGAGAGCCACAAGGCCAAGAGCAAGTAAAGCTGACTGAGAAATAAACACTTCGACTTTAAAACTAACCTAAAGGCTCTTTTCAGAGCCACCCACAAAGTCAAAAAAGGGTTTGATTATCTCCAAAAGATCCGGTAGGAATCGTATGTACGCCAAAAGGTGAAATCCACCTCTTACACAAATCGGCGTAACAAAAATCAAACAAACAAAACAAATAACTGACATCGGCGGGGACAGGATTTCGCCCTCTCTTTTTCTAAGAGGACCTAGCGGTGGGTTAAATTGGGATGTGTAAATTACGTCCCGTTCACACACGCACTTAAACGTACCTGGGGAGGAGGAGAACTTTGGCTGAAGATAACGTGGGAAATTTTGAGATTTAATGCATAACGATGATTTTCCCACGGCACAACTTGCAACAGGAAATCAGTATTTACAGCTCTCAAGCCTCCCATCCAACCTTCTGCTTTACGGGTTATTGTCAGATCTACGAGAATAGAGGTCTCGTGAGTCTAGGTAGCTCATTGAAGTAGTAAAAAAGGAGGGTTGTTACTGGGCAATCCTTGCGCCGGCTTTTCAAACTTGGGAAAGAATTTCATTACTATATGCCTTTTGCAGTACATACAGGAAGTAGTGTGACTTGTTTTGAAAGTATGCAGACAAATAGCTAGTCGCTCAGAAAACCGGGCCCCTTTCCCATTTCAGGGAAAGACTCATTCATCTAAACGGATAGGCAGATTTTAATTACTTAATGTTGAGAAGGGGCTTCTGAATTGCTTATATGAAAACAGAGTGCAGTATTTAGAAGACTATGCTGTATATGCAGGTGTCAACTCAAAGGCTACACTGTACAAATTATTTAAGAATTTGTAGATCTTTGAAAACTATAGATCAAAATAATCAGAAGGGGTTCTGCTAAGATGTGGCATGTATTTCACTTTCTCATTTCTTATCCTTTACTGCCATCTGATGCATCCGATGAAGTGAGCTGTAGCTTACGATAGCTTATGCTCAAATAAATTTGTTCGTCTCTAAGGTGCCACAAGTACTCCTTTTCTTTTTGTGAATACAGACTACTTGTGGCACCTTAGAGACGAACAAATTTATTTGAGCATAAGCTTTCGTGAGCTACAACTCACTTCATCAGATGTATTCAGTGGACCTTTAAGTTGCAAAACTTGTAAATGATATAAAAACCTGTTTTACTGTTCAATGTTTACTAATAACCAAGAAATAAAGACCATCATACAACAAAACAGCAGGAATAATAAATATGTATTTAATCATAAATACTTAAATGCCCTGTTCACCTCTGTCAGTTTCACAATAGACTTGTTTTAATTTATATTGGAATACTACTTGATTTTCCCCATGGAGAAAGGACTGGAACTTGTCAGTAGAAACTCAGTTTATATAAAGTACATTTGCTATATCTGAGGTCTAATTATTGGGATACTTTTTTATAAATGTTCCAGTATTAGTTATTTATATAATCCCTGCCCCCCTTTTACCTTGAGGTGACCCCTAGATATCCTAATCAAGTGCAGGCCCTATAATACTAGGTTCTGATCAAACCGATAACAAGTGGCAGACCAGATTTTAAACACATTAAAAATATAGTCAAAAAAAATATAGTCCCACAAAATATATACAACTTGGAGCCTGACAAGTGGGGGAGAGGGGAGGAGTAAATAAAAACAATTTTGCTTTATTTTTAATAAATGTGCAACCTTTTGGTGTTTAACCTTCACTTCACCTAAGAAATTTGAAATGTGAAACAAAATGTTTATACCATTATGATTTCTGGATCTAACATGTTCATTCTTGTGGACTTCCTCACTTACCTCTTTTTCTCATATGCTAATTTCCTTCACACTGCCATATTCACTGATGCACAGAGAAAGGGAGGAGAGGGGTGGGGAACTGAGACAACTATAAATAACCTTTATGAAAAGTTACAAACTTTCAGCACAAGTGCTACTTTCTAGCTAGGCCCCCTCCTGTTCTAGATCACTGCAGTGTCTCAAGACATCAGTTTGAATTTTCAAGGCCATCTTCTCCATGCCTCTCAATCTTCAAACCAATCAAAATGTGACTAATGAACAAAGTGAGGATGACCTGTGGTGTGTCTATAGGGGACTGGTCCTCATATAGGAGGACAACCTGTTACTGCTACTATTTGTTATTCAACTCAATTGTCGTGAGACACTTGCACACAAATAGACCTTCCCACAAGCTGGACAACCAATTCCTCCTCTTCTTCTGGATATGTCAGCAGATAATGCTGTTGCCTTCAAACTTCAACTCTCCAAGCCCCTCAAAATATAGTCAGTGTTCCACATATCATTTTGAAGCCTTATATATAGGACCAGTTCCTCGACCAGGCCTAACAGCTGCTGTCACCCAGTTAAGATACAGGGTCATGAGGAATGCATAGTGCATGCTATTCTTGATTACAAACTGCAGCAAGGCCAATTCTATTACCTTATACAGTGGGAGGGCTATTGCCCTGATGGATTCTCCTGGGAACCTGCTGCCCATTTCCTTGTCCCTGACCTAGTAAAAACAAGTTCTACGGGGAACATCCTGACAAGCAGGGCCCAAAGCCAATGGTAGGAAACTGAAACCAGTCAAATTAGAATTAGAAATAAGACTGTTAAAAAATGTGGTGATTGATCATTTGAACAAAATATCAAGGAGTCTGGTGGATCCTCGGAGTCTTGATGTATTCCAATGAAATATTGGATATTGCTTTGGGCTGCTCTGGAGGGAGGAGACTGACAGCTAGCCCTCAGGCGGTGGGATGCACTCCACCCCCACTCTGATCCTCCATCCATCAAGGTTAAGAACTGTTATGTTGTACTGGCAACAGGAGAAGAGGAGCAGACCCCAAGAGCTGAGGAGGAGGAGCCAACTGCCCCGCAGGCTGCAAGGCTCACTGCTACTATATCCAAGAGGAGGAGACAGGTGGTGGTGGTGGTGGTTGAGGACTCCCTTCTGAGAGGGAAAGAGGTATGCATCTGGTGGCCTGATGTGATGTCATGGGAGGTGTACTACTTGCCTGAAGCCCACATCTGAGGTGTTATGAAAAGGTTGCCAAGTCTCATCCAGCCCTCTGATCACTACCCCATTCTGCTTATTTACCTGGGGCCTAAAGGTATTGCCTGGTATGACCCTGAGAAGATAAGCAGTGATTACTGCGCTCTGGGATCTAAGGTGAAGAAGTGAGGGATTCAAGTGGTGTTCTCATTCAGCCTGTGGTTGAGGGAAGGGGCCCAGGAAGGGGAAAAAATATCTCTGGTATGAATGTATGGCTGTGAAGATGGTGTTGACAGGAGGACTTTGACTTCCTGAAGCATGGGATGTTGTGCCAGGAAGAAGGATTGCTGGGAAGAGATAGGGTCCACCTGACAAAGAATGAGGACATCTTGGAATACCAAATCTCCTACCTGGTGAGGAGGGCTTTAAATTAGGTTCAAAGGGACTAGGTGGAAAAAAACCTCTAACTATTAAAAAAGGTGACCTTGCCCGAGAGCTGGAAAATGGAGAATTACAATAGGCTCATAAGAACAACAAAAGGAAAAATGGCTGGGGAATCTGCTCTACATCTTAGGTGTCTGTGTACAAATGCTAGGAGTATAGGGAATAAACAGGAAGAACTGGAAGTCTTGGTACACAAAGAAAACGTATGACTTTACAGGCATTGCAGAGACTTGGTGGGATACATCTCATGACAGAATATTGGTAGAGGCAGGGCCAGGCCTGGAATGATGTCACTTCTGGGACCGCTCACATCAGAAGTGGGTGGGGGAGGCGGTGCCTCCCTAAACAGCCAGACATGTCCCCATCAACACTCTGCTCCTCCCCACAGGGTTCTGCTTCAATTGCACCACTGGGCTCCAAGGGGAGCCGCCTTCCCAGGGCGGGGGAGGCTGCAACAGCACCACTGCATGCTGTCCCTCCCGGGGTGCTCTCCCTCAGGTGGAAGGGGCGGGGCTGGGGGTAGCTTCCCTCAGCCGGCAGTTCACCCATTGCCCATGTGGCACCTGCCAATTACGCCGGTCCACAGAGCCCTACAAAGCTCAGGGCCTGGAGCAGTCACCCCAACTCGCAATCCCCTAGGGATGGCTCTGGGTAGAGGGGTATAGTTTGTTCGGGAAGGACAGGCAAGGAAAAGATGGAGGATGTGCTTCATCGCATACCAAGAAAATTATACATTTGTTCTGTGGTCCAGAGCAAGGTGAAAAGGCAGACCAGAAGTGCTTAATTTCTAATGAAAGTGGTGTTGGGCTCAGCTCCGGCAAGTCCCGGCACAAATTAAGCACTGATGTATCCCCTATCCTATACACCCAAGTGACCCAACCCTGCCTATTCCCCCCATTCACCAACCCATCCCACACACAGCACATGCACCCTCAGCCCCACCTATCCCCCATGCACCCCTCATCCTTCCCAGTCCTGCTTATTACCCCACGCACTCCTCAACCTACACCCCATCACAAACACCCACCCCAAACATACGCCCAAGCCCTGCATGATAATCCAGGGCAGGGTGGGGGAGGAGGTGCTTTGGTGCAAGCTGAGCTCCTGCATCCTGGGCTGAAAGTCCTTTGGGGACAGGGATGCCACCTCCTGGCAGCACTTCCACAGCACCAGCATCCCTTTGGTTTCCTGGGGGACTCCCACAGTGCTGGTAGCAAGGAGAGAGGTGAGGTGTCAGGGAGAAGGGAGATGACCACGCAGCCAGGGGGGCAGTTTGGGGAAGAGGGAGCTGGGCACTGGGGCAGGAGAGGCTCTGGGAAGTGGACCATGTACTACAGGCTGGGCCCTTACAGGGAAGGTAGAGCAGGTGCATGGAGCAGACAGAGCAGGGTGCACAAGATGCACCAGGCAGGGAGGCGGCTCTACACTCTGGCCAGGGGGCACTGACCCCACAATGGTGCCTGTTATCTCAACAGCCCCCAGCAGCAGCCAGGCTCAGCAGGAGGCACTGCCTGGTCTGCCCCCAGCAGAAGACCCGTACCAGGAGGAGGTAAGAACTGAGCCTGATCCTGGACACCCTTGCACGAGGGGTGGGGTGTTCTTCCCACCCAGCGGATTCCAGCTGGGCAGGTGCCCCAATCCTGGCTGAGAGCAGAGTGATCTGGGTTCGGTTGGTGGGGACAGCAGCCCATTTATATGGGAGTGATGGATTAAGTGGGGTGGAAAATTAACCCTCGCCCCCTGGCATTGAGAGCGATGAGGGGGATGTAGGGGCAGCACTGCTTTCTCACATCCCCTTCCCCATAAATCTCATTTCTCTTTCTTAGTTGATACATTTTTGGATAGTTTTATTGTAGGATTGGCTACAAGTATTGTCTTTGGTGTAGGATCTCATAGACTTTAACACCAGAAGGGACTATCTTGATCATCTGGTCTCACCTCATGAACACTGCAGGCCACAGAACCTCACCCACCACTCCTGTAATACACCCCTCACCTCTGGCTGAGTTACTGAAGTCCTCAGATTATGGGTGGTGGGTATAATAAGCATGGGAAGGCTCGGCCTCCCCTGGAGTGGCTGCTGGACACCTGGTTGTGGGGTTTGGGGGGGAGTTTTTGTTATGTCACCATGCAGGTTTTTGGGTGGCTGAGAAGGTTGTATGTGCTATTTAGCTTCCCAGGTTCATCAGTAAACTCCCTGGACTCCAGAGAGATTATGGATGAACCCAGGAAACTAAATAGCAAATCCCCGCCTCCTCAGCTGCCCTGGAACCTGCATGGGGCATAGCAAAAGCTTCTTCTGGAGGAGACGAGTCCAAGACGCTTTTCCTTGCAGCAGTTTGGGGGTCCGGGGCAGGGAGGTGGGGCATGGCTGGCTCAGGGCTCCTCTGAGCAGGTGAGGGCTTGGGACACCTCCAGGCAGGTGGGGGAGGGGGCGCTCAGGCCTCCAGCCAGCCCAAGGCTTCTTCAGCTGGGGGTGGCGGGTAGGGGAGGGACTCAGGGCTCCTCTGGGTGGGGGAGGGGAGTGGGCGGAAGGGGCTGAGCCAGGGGCCAACCTTCCTAAAGTGTGGCTCCACCAGCTGCCCATGCCTAAGATCATGATTTAAACACTTCAGGTTACAGCAAATCGACCATTTACACTAGATTAAACTGGCAAGAGACCCATCCTGCAAAGGAAGGCAAAACATCCCCAGGGTCTTTGCCAATCTCATTTGCAGGAAAATTCCTTCCCCAACCCAAGTCTGGTGATCAGTTAGATCCTTAGCATGTGGGCAAGACCCGCCAGGCATATACCTGGGAAAGAATTCTCTGTAGAAACTCGGAGCCCTTCCCATCTAGTGTCCCATCACTGGCCATTGGAGATTTGCTGCTGCCAGTTACAGATTGCCTACAATGGCGTGTAGCCAGTCTCTTCATCCGCACCCTCCATAAATGTATCAAGCTCGGTCCTGAAGCCAGCTGTCAAGGATGATTCCTCACTCTGGCACTTCGAGTGCAGAAGGTGGGGGCCAGCAAGGATTCTAAAAATTAACACTGGCCACTCCAGACTGGTATTAAACTCCCAAGGTCACAGCTTTTCTCTGACCTTGGCTGGGTAGATGCTGCCCCCACCCAAGTGCAAAAACCCTTTTGAGAACCCAGGAAGGCACACTTGGGAATTCCTTCCCGTGGGGTACCCTCAAGCCCTTTCATCCTCCCTCCAGGGAAGAGCTGAGAAAGAAAACAAAGGAAATCATCTGTTGCCACCAGCTAATTAGACAACATGTGCACAAACTTCTTAGGACACACAATCAAATGCTGTTCTTAAAAAAGGTAAATTTTATTAAAAAACCAAAAAGAAATACATTTGAAAACTCAGGCTATTGCTAGGTTTTAAAAAACCCACTTACAAAAATTAAGCATCAGGAATAACCTTCTTGGGGTCCAGGTTAAAGGTTACAAACAAAACAAAAGCATTTGGGGTTAGCACAGAGGAGTCCACAAGACATAAAGAAATAAACCTAATTGTGTCTTCCTGGATATTTCCTGATCTACTTCCATATCTGGGGGTTTCAAGTGAGTAGTATCCAGGTATAATTTATATGATTTTTCATACCTGGCTCCAAGCTTCTTACAGCATCGTTCCAGCTCTGTCTCTGCTTCTCCTGGAGAACAACAGACAAACCAAGGGGAAGGGGTTTTTTTCCCCATTTTAAAAAGTTCTAGCCTTCCCATTGGCTTTTCTGGTCAGATGCCCACTCACTTCCTTTTACCTATGCAGGGAGACTTTTTAACCCTTTACAGGTAAAGCAAGTAGAGCACAACTACTAAGAGGAATTTTATATCTGGCTGGCTGGGTGTCCATAAAAGGGAGCCAGCCCTGTCCCTTTTATTTATTACACCAGCTGTGTGTTTTACCCCACTTCTCCCCTTGGAAGCCCTTTCCAGAACTTCACACCTCTGATGGTTAGAAACCTTCATCTAATTTCAAGCCTAAACTTGTTGATGGCCAGTTTGTATCCATTTGTTCTTGTGTCCATAGTGGTAATTAATTTCAACAACTCCTCTCCCTCCCTGGTATTTATCCCTCTGATGTATTTATAGAGAACAATCATATTTCCCCTCAGCCTTCTTTTGGTTAGGCTAAACAAGCCAATCTCTTTGAGTCTCCTCTCATAAGGTAGTTTTCCCATTTCTGGGATCTAAGGTACAATTGCCCTGAGGTAAATGATTGGTCTTTTGGGACTGGGAGTAACCCGAATCTTGTGACTTTTGGTGGAAGGGGCCATCTATCACAAAAGCAAGCTGAACTGGGTGGAAAGATAGACCTCAGTACCCAAGAAACTGTCTGTGACTCCATGGTTAGGCTGTTATAACACTTGAGGAGTTCACACTTGATTCTTGTGTAATGAAGCGGCCTTTGGCGGGACACCACTGAGAATATCAATTCAGGACAAACTGCTTAGAGCAGAGCAGTCACAGCCCAAGGCTGGGATTCCTCCACTAGTAAGGCACACAAAACCAGCCAGAGAGCACTTTGGTTTTACCCCACTGGCTAACCAGAAGTCATACAAGCAATTCCCTCAGACAGTCCAGTTTCCCAGTATCACCACCAGTGCCACTCATTATGGGGATGAATGGTTATGAAAACCAATACCCCAGTAAAAGAAAAAAGATCTCCCGATCCCAAAGGACCAAGTCCCAGACCCAGGTCAATATACCAGTTAGATCTTATCTACAAATCACACTGTTGCCAATCCTTTAGAATCTAAAGGTTTATTCATAAACAGAAAGAAATATAGATGAGAGTTAAAATTTGTTAAATGGAATTAATTACAACCAGTAATGGCAAAGTTCTTGGTTCAGGCTTGTAGCAGTGATGGAATAAACTGCAGGCTCAAATCAAGTACATCCACAGCTTGGATGGGTCATTCAGTCCTTTGTTTCAGAGGTAAGAAGCAGGAATGAAGACAAAATGGAGATGATGCAGCTGTTTTTTATAGTCTTTTGCCATGTGGCCTGTGCTACCTTTGTTCCAAACATAAGCTGCCCAGCACATGGCTTGAAAGCCTTAGAGTCCTCTCCATAGGCATGTCCCTGCATGCCTTGCTGAGTCATGAGGTGTATCTGCCTTCTGTTAATGGGTCAGTTATATAGCTGATGGTCCTTAATGGGCCATGAAGCAGGCCAGGCAGTGCTGATGCTAAACTGTCTGGGGTGTCACCCAGAAGCATAGCACAAGTTTGAAATACAGACAATATAAAGCCAATACTTTATATACAAAAATGATACATGCATACAGATAGACTAATCATAACCAGCAAATCATAATCTTTCCATAGATACCTTTCTTGACCTCATTTGTAAAAGATTTGGTGCCACTACCGGATCTTGGTTGCAACAATGATCTATACGGTCACAAATCATGTCAATAACGTCACAACTTGGTTAGTGAAATCTATGTATAAATCTTACATACAGTTTAGTAAGTGTGCTGTGCTTCTTAACAGTCTACTCAGAGGCTAATTCTCATACCCTGGAGTCACTCCAGACAGCTTAACAGTTGCCTTTGTGTAAAAGGACACAGCTCAGATTGTGGGATCCTTGCAGTGGTAAATCTGACTCAGCTGGGGCTTAACAGTGCAAGATGCTCACAACCCCTGCTGGGGTGGTATCTGGTCAATGTACCCCCCAAAAGGTGTTTCTAGTGGTCTATGACACCTCTGGTATTATCCTAGTGATCAGTAGAGGTGACTTGTGAGTTCAGGAAACACATTTTTAGACAATAGAATTTACTTCCGCAAGAGATAAGAATAACCATGGAACCTCACTGCTTTCAGAATTAGAGGCAAAACTAATTTTTTTCTCTCAATAAATTTATATATATATATATACACACACACACACAAGGTCAAGCAACAAAATCCCTGCTTAGAATAAAAATATCAAGGTTTTTTTTAGAAGCTGATGCAGTTTTTCTTTTCACATGGACCTGACATGCAAGTTTCCCCATCTTGTTGGTAAAGATAGACCCCTCCATTTGACCATGTAAGGGATGGTCATCCATAAGAGCTGGATCAAAATTCTCTGGTTGTGAGATTGACTGCTGTAAGCTGTACTTGACAGCAACCTTCAGCACTACCTCAGGAATGAATCCTCAAATCCATATGCACATTTTGCTTCTAAATGTTTGTGTTATTAAAATAAAAGTTGGAGGATACAATCTGACTGTTTCAAGCAATATATTATATGATATGTATTAATAGGGCAATGGTACATTGTAATCAAAAGGAGCTGTGGGTGTTAGTGGATGCAGGGTTTTGACTGGATAAACCCCTTTCTAGTAAAATAAATTACTTTGGTTTTTACAAGATGAAACACATGAAATGTTTCTATAAATCATATTTCAGAGAAATGAAACAAGATGCAAACTTTTTCTCATTTAACTGTTTAGATAACAATGGTTCCTATTTCATTCTTATTTGAAAACCACATACCTGAACTATGGAACTACTTCTCTAGTACCGTAAGTATCTTTGCTATTGAGGGAACTCTATTCAATGTGATCTTTCCTGTCTCTAGTACATTCCCAGTTGTTTTCTTCAGGAAATGAGTCTGTCCATCTCTATGCTCAGCAAAACCGTGAGTTGTAGATCCCAGTCACGGGGTGAGGAAAAAATGTGGGTTGTTAAATGCTTTCCATTCCCTTTGGAACTCACAAATGCCCGTCATGCGTACCTCCCTAGGCCCAGGGCTCTCCTGGGTTTTTCAGGTGGCTCTGAGGACAGAAGACACTCGGGTATCATGTAATGGGTGCCAAGACAGACAGAGGGTGAAACCCAGAAAGCAGCCATATCATGTGCTAGGCTTAAAGTTGCCAATCCTCCAGAATTGTCCTGGAGTCTCCAGGAATTAAAGATTAATCTTCAAATTAAATACTATGTCATGTGATGAAACCTCCAGGAATATGTCCAATCAAATTTGGCAACCCTAGCTATGCTTCCCCCCAGGACTGGGGCAGACATGTATGCCAAACCTCATGCTGCTAACTAAATAGTATAAAGGTGCACTATGCATCTGAACCACACTTGGGTTAGGAGAGTTTGTGCAGATAGCGGGATGATAGCCAATGGGAAGATGAGTACTTTAGGAACCATACTGTAAAGGATACGAGGGACCAGAAGAGCCCTCCAAACATATACCCTGGCATCCATAGGATAGCACATTCCCTTCCCCACAGCTCCCTAAAATCCATTATTTGGAAGATTGCAGCCAAACCCTTCACCAAGGAGAGGATTATCCAGAGGCTAGATAAATTTCTTGGGTGCTTTGTCCTCATCCCATGAAGAGACTTATTGTCCCTGACAGCGCGTGGTCTAACTTTCAACTTTACACTGTACATCCTGGTTTTTAATTTTGCCAATCCATGGTTCATTTGCCTGTATAAAGTTGCATTTTGTGTCTAGTGTCTAAACTAGAGAATAATGTCACTTTTCAATTACTCCATTTAAAAAAAAAATCAAACTTCATGAAAAGAGCTAGTCTCTTTTTGTTCTCTGGTGAGCCTTTGCTTTCCATCATTTATGTATTGCACTAATACCAGGCTGTTAATCAGAGGTTCAGTAATGGTTTCCTGATGGTTACAAACCTATCTGGGGTTGTCGGCAAATATTTCCAATAGGATCTGTGCTGAAGGAGATCTATGAAGGGACACAAAATGATAATCTTCAGATTAGAATGAGAACGCATTATTAATGCAGCCTTGTCTTCTGCCCTTGTCACCCAGAAGCCATTCCTGTAATCTTAGAAACAGGAACGAGGTATCAGCATTTTAATTTTTCTGATTTTCTGTGAAAGATAATAAACTATGCCTCTCTCATCTTGTATGTGGATTGTATGGGATATTCCCAATTGCCCCGATATGCAGAGAAAGTTCAAAGGCCTGTAATCCAAAACAGAGCAGTAATAAAGTCAGAGTCCACATTATTTTTATAAAAGGCCCAGCTCAGCAGGGTATAAATTGGTTGTCTTCTCGGCAGTGCACACCCTGCAGACCTGAGGATGCTGAGCCAATTAGAGTGTAATTTTCAGCCCACTGTACAAAGCCAAAGCTAAACCAAGGATTCTGTAAACCTGCTCCTCTGATGTATAATTCAGAGCAGCTCAAGAGTGAGCTTCCTTCCTTTTGTCCTTCACTATTCTTAAATAATTTCCCACTCTAAGTCTGTGGAGTGTATTCTATTCCATTACACACCGAAAAGCTATATTAAAAGCACATTTATTAAGGTGGCAGTGTCATTCAAAAGTTAGAAAATGCAGTAATTAAGGTTGCTTGTGAACTTCAGTTCAGCCCCCTCACCCGTGTGAAAATTCCTATAATTCAGGCTCTAATGACAATCCATGATTGCATACTATTTTTGTATAGTATTGCTGCCTCACTTGCTACACAGAATGGACAATGTTCACTTAGAGCAAAAGTACACTTAAAATGACACTACAGCTGTGCTGCTGTAGTGCTTTCATGAAGATGCTCCAAGCAGGCCAGAGAGAACTCTCCCATCAGCGTAGTTAATCCATCCCTATTGAGGCAGTAGCTATGTCAGCAGAAGAATCTCTTCTGCCCACCTAGTGCTGTCTACATGGGGTTGGGGGAGGGGTTAGGTCAGTATAACTACATCACTCGGGAGTGGGTTTTTCACACCCCTGAGTGACATAGTTATACTGATATAGGTCTGTAGACCAGACTTTAGTGTGCAACTATCCAACATTTTGTTTTCACTTTATTCTTCAGTTTGTGATTCCATGCCTTATTTCTTGCACACAAGTGAAGCCTTGTTTTAAAGACAGAATTATTTATTCCTCATGGGCTTTTCTATAGAGTACCTTCCTACAACATCTGACTGTTTCACAGATATTAATGAATCCCTTTTCACAAAACCCCTGTGAGGTGAGGGGATAGCATTCTTCCTATTTTACACAGAGAGAGAGAGAGAGAGAGAGAGAGGTGAGGCACAGAGAGATTAAGGACAAAAATATCCACTAATTTAGGTTGGCAAATTGGACCTGATTTTCCAAATTATTTAACATTATACAGCACGTTATAGGTTCAAAGTACAACTCCCATTGACTTCAATTGTTTGGCACTTTTTTGTAAACCAGACCGAGAGTAAGAAGTTGTATAAGAAAATGGGGAACACACAATTAGTGACAGTCTGCCATAAATGTTTGGTTTAAGTGACTTGACTAGGATCATATAGGAACTCTGTGGCAGAGTCAGGAATAGTATTCTCCCAGGCAGCATCCGATTGCCTTCCCCATGAGACTTTCCTGCAATTCCCTGCCTCTTTCACTGCACACCTTCCAATTTCTGCAACAAAAGAAGTAGGGGTTGTACTTACAACGGTGTCCCTGGGAAGGTACATTCTGTGCCCTGAATGAGGAAGGGGACTTATGGAAAAAGACTACCATAATGCATACTCCTGTAACCTAGGAAGGTAAATAGTATCCACACTATGGTGGGTTTTCCATCATTAGCAATTTTTAAACCAAGACTGGCTATTTTTCTAAAAGATATGCTCTAGTACAAACAAGAATTATTTTGGGGAAGGTCTATAGCCTTTGTTATACAGGTGGTCAGACTAGACAATCAAAATGGTCCCTTCTGGCTTAGAATCCATGAATCTACAAATAAGCTGTGTTTCTAACCCAGAGAGTGATGTTACCTGCCATATAGTGATTTCTGGTTGATTGAGAGTAAACATGAGGTCTTCTCTCCCTCCACTGGTGAGTCTCCAGTCATTGCTCACTTCTTGGGCCCAGAACTGGTGCTCAACCACTTGCAGCAGTTCTGTGAATGCCACTAATAACCTAGATTTTTTTTCCCCCTCCTCTATTGCACAGAAAACTGTCCTCCAAGCAGTCATCACGTTCCCATTTGTTGCAGTACTTCCTGCAGGTCTGCAAATACAGGAGAAATGGGTGTCCTGTATTTGCAACATTCCTGAGATGAGTACAGAGCTGTGCAGGCTCCACGCTTCTGTCGGAGATGGTGAGCACCAAAAAGTGCCACACTAGCTTGTAGAATTTAGGGGAGAAAAAAGGCACAAAAATTATGGGATATGAATGGAATTATGGGAGGGACAAAGTTGCATGCTGAGATCTTGACCCCTGGCTCTAGAAATCCCTAGGAGAGTCATTTCTATCCTGTTATACACTGCAAAAATTTCCCCAAAGGCATCCTGCCAGGTGCTGGCACATTGCACGCCAGGCTACCGATTCATGGTGCACTGCACATTGATACAAGCACTCCTGGTGAGTGCATGCAGTGCTGAAGCAAGCAGCCCAGTACGCACACACAGTACTAGTAATATACTAAGTTCAGTGACTGTATGCTGACACAGCTTGCATCAACCAAAATGTATAGTGTAGACATGGCCTACAAAAGTTACTTGTGACCAGATGCTTAACACCATTAATATTTGGCCTGTTCTACACTTAAAATTTAGATAAATGTGGCTATATCACTCAGGGATGTGAAAAATGCACTCTCCTGAGTGCTGTAGATATGTTGATCTAACCCCTGCTGTAGATGCAGTGAGGTTGATGGAAATTTTTTTCTGTCAACTTAGCTTCCATTGCTCATGGAGGTGGAGTTCCTACTGCAATGGGAAAAAACCCTGGTGCTGCTGTAGGATTTGTCTACAGTACACCAAGAGGTTACAGTGGCTGTTGTAGCCCCCTGCAGTGTAGACAACCCTTAACAAGGGGGAATGAATGCAAGGGAACAGGGAAAGAAGAGGTTAGAGAATATTTAGTGTTATGCTGAGAGGTACTTGGATCACAAACATCTTTGAGATTGGGTGTGAACATATCCTTCAATTAACATAACTATCAGAGAAAATTAATCACAACTCCCCTTTTAAGACAAAGGATTTGTGAACTTGCCAAGGAGTTTTTGGACTAAGTAGGTGGATGGGTTTTGCCGAGTATTGTTTTGGGTAAGGTAATGGGGGCGGGAGAGGAGAGAAAATATTCAAATTGACACACAGTTAAATGCACACTTAAAATGTAGGCTGATATGGCTACAGAATTCTGGGGTGTGAAAAAGCACACCTCGGAATGCCATATATTTGCTGACCTAACTGCTGGTATAGATGCAGCTAGGTCACCGGAAGAATTTTTCACTTATCTACTCTCACTCAGGGAGGTGGTATTTCTAAAGAGAGAGAAAAAGCCCTTCCATCTCTATAGTCTTTGTCTACACTTTGGGATTGTGATAGTATTGCTATGGCACCATAGCTATGCTTCTATAGTCCCCATAGTGTAGACATGGCCTGAGAGACAGACAGACATCTGGAAGGAGCAGCTGTAAGCAGTGTCTGACTCTGAAAGAAATCTGAGGAGAGTTTTTTTGAGTCAGGGGTACAAGCTGAAAAGGATGTTGTCGGTGCTCTGAGCAAAAGAAGCTGTTTTCCTGTTTGATTCCTTCTGTGTTCTGAGATGCAGGCATTTGTACATTCATTATAAATAAACAAAACTGCATCAAATAAATACTTGAGTAACACCAATTTCTACTCCCAACTGGGACAATCTGTAAAGTCCAGAACTTTGATTAGCAGCTTGGATTGAAAAAGAGAAACAATATAGCTAGATGTATTCAAGTCACTAAAGCCTGATGAAATTCATCCTATGGTACTTATGGAACTAGCTGAAGCAATCTTGGAATCATTGATTGTTCTTCAAGAATTCATAGAGAACAGGTGAGTGCACAGAGGATTGGGAAAAGGACAAACACAGGACCTATCTTTAAAAAAGGAAAACAAAGTGGACCCAAGAAATTATAGACCAGTCAGCCTGACCTAGATACCTGGGAAGATATTGGGGCAAATCTTTAAACAATCAGTTTGTAAGCACCCAGAGATTAATAGGGTGATAAATAATAGTCAATATGCATTTGGCAAGAACAAATCATGCTAAACTAGCCTAATGACCATCTTTAACAGGGTAACTGGCCTACCTTGATGCCTCTTGATTTTAGTAAGCCTTTTAACTCTGTCCCAGATGACAATCTCATAAGTAAACTAAAGAAATGTAGTCTAGATGAAATTAGTATAATGTGGGGCCACAAGTGGTTGAAAAAAAAACATACTCAAAAAGTAGCTATCAATGGTTGACTGTTAAATTTGAGCACTTTTTAATGCACCTCTCTGTTCCTTTGCTCTTCCACAACATACAATCTCTAAATTCTTGGTCCTTCACCCTGCTCTCTGCCATTCAGCCCTTTCTATCACTATATTCATATTCAGTATAGTCATGTAACATATCCTTCTCGCTCTACTTCTTTCTTCTCCTGATCCTGGTCAGTGGTTCAGTGGGCATTGGGAGGTAAGGAGGGAGCACCATTCTAAAGGCTGATGATAAAACCGGACAGATGTATTGGAAAGGGAAAGATACATCCCATAACTCCCTTACATTGTTCCCATAAAAACATTTAATAAAAACTGGTAATTGTCACATTAGCTTTGGAGCACCATGTTACAGCACCACTCTTCAGCTTAAACCATGGTAAGTACAGACTAGCATGGAGGGAACTGTTGCATGGGAAGTTCAGATGCTGGGTGGGCCTGCATGTTGCCAACATTTTCACAGGCAATGGTGATTTTGGCTGATGTCTCACTCCTCAGAGTGATAAAAACCCAGAAAATGCAGCTGTTACTGACATCCCCAAGCTCCTGAGGCCTGCATGCTGCTAGCCTGTGTACAGCAATGGTGCCAGTGGAACTCAGCACAAATGGCATGGGAATATCTCCTATCTCAGGAGAAGAAAGAAGGCCGGCATCCCTAGAAAAGTTTGGGAGAGTATTGCAGCGTACCTGAGCCTCCATGAAAGTTTTATTGAGATTGTTCCACAGCATAAAAGGGCATCCCTGATTAACTAAAGCACTCTGCATGGGGAGAATTGTGGCCCCTCTTGCTTAACCCAACAAGTCATAGAAAGGAAAGTAAATGCCACCTCTACCTCATTATTTTACCTCTATTCACACCCAGGACAGTGATGTGTTGTGGCTGTGTAAATTGGACTGCTACATTAATCTTTTTGAATTAATTTCCTAACATGTAGTAGTTGAATGAAGTGGAAATCATATCTTCATTTCAAAATTTTCACTTTAATTGTATCCCCAGTGCTGGTTTTGCAAGTAAAGTGAAGAATCAAAAGTTGCTGCCTTTGTTCTCTAAACATGAGGACAGAATGGGCACCATTTTTAAACAGGAAAGAAGGGTGGGGGAAGGGAGGGGAAGTTGTAGGCACCGAAAAGGGAAATAAACATGCTTATAAGAAATAATGAAGCTATACACTTACCTGAGCTTCTTTCCCCTTCTTCATTGGCCCAATCTGTGCTCACCTGGGGGGATTGGCTTGACTCCAGTAGAGTTTTGGAGAGCTCCCAGCTTACCATATGGTTTGTGTCCCATCTGCTTCTCCCCACTCAGCTCAGCTTTGCACTGCAGAGGTTCATGTGCCCAGATCTTACAAGCTGTACACAGTCAAATTTGGAGTACTAGTTGGGTCCCTGCCCAATATCGCATGCAATTCACTGTAAAAGTGGTAGGTCGACAGGGCAGCCTCAGATTTATTGTTGCCCTCCCTTGCCTGCTGATATGCCTACCAAAGTTCCTTGGCTTTCACCCAGCATCATTATTGTGCCCCAGGTTTAGCATCCCATACGCAATCTACACATAGACATCTATATTCCTTTGTCTGCTCCTTGGCAGTGCTTGCACAGCCTCTTCTCCCCACAATCGGAGGAGATCCATGACTTCTACCCTGCTCCAGGCAGGAGCATGCTTAGTAGCTCTCTGTCTGCACTGAGCTGGTATGATTGGATTCTCACAAAGATGAGCTAGTAGGTGTGCTTGCCAAGGTTGTCAACCAGGAAAAAGCATTTCAAAAACAGGGAGTGGACACTGTCTTGTGGTGGGGTCAGAGTCACTGTGGGACAGCTGCTGAGAGACTGTTAGACTCAATAGAGGTAATACAGTGCCTAGACTACCACCTTGTTAATGATAATTTATCAGTTTATGGAACTGTATTCTATGGGAAGGCATTGTTATTGTGTCAATATAATGGTGTGCCTACATCAGTGGCAGACAGATCTAGGTGCAAAAGCATGCAAAACTAAACAAACAATGAACTTAGGAAGAGATAACTTTATTGTGTAGACCAAAGGCTTGGGTCTCATCAATTCATTTCCAACAGGTTTAAATCAAGCCACTGGAGACCATTAGTCATTGTAATAAGAGCACAAATAACCTGCAGGGGTAAATGGATTATAATTTAGGTTTCCCAATTAGTAAATTTACCTTCAACACACTGATTACTGGTTGTAGGTTTCACTCCTTTGGGGGTGACAAACCAAAGGGGAAAAATCTGAGTGTCTAGTAAAGAACTTGGTATAGAATGATTTGAGGAGACAAGATGGGAAGGGCTGTTGAGGTCACCCGGCAAGGAGTAATTAATCTGGTGGAAGCCAGGCTGAGACCTTTATGCTTGTAGGCTAGCTACTGGTGTCAAGGCTGAGCCCATAGCAGCACTGCGACAGGCATTCAAAGTTACGAGTCGGGTGGTGACAGAACCCCTTACTGGTCTGGGTGATTGCTGAAATGTCAGAACAACTTCTCTCCCTTTAACCTGGGATTGGATGACATACACCTACTATTACTTTACTTTAGAGCCATATCCACAGCATAACCCGTGTGTCTGTTGGAAGGGGGGGAGGCAGGAGAGGGGAAGGGGAGAGAGAAAAGACCTCTTATATTTCCTAAATAACCAGTGGAGTTTCAGAACAGTAAATATTTGCTCATTACTTGTTGCAGACTGGTCAGATATTATGTTTTGCATTTTTATTAATTATTTTTAAATATTATTATTATTGTACTATATTACATTCTATCTAAAATTGGGTATCTTCACCGTTGTTTAGTAGCTGATTGTGGCCTAGTTTTCACCCAATATAATCACAAGTAAGAGCTAATTACCATTGCAGAATTGAAAGAAAAGCTATCTCCTCAATTTTTTGCAACTCTAAGGTAAATTATGAATAAATTAGCCTCCTCCCCCACCCCTGCCAGGAATTTTAAATTTTATTAAAAAAAAATTTATTGGTTTTGAAACTGTTTGAATGCCCCCATCACTTTTAAAAGAACAAAACAGTGAATCATTTTGTAGTAATGTTGCAGAACAGATTAAAAATCTCATTCAGTTCTTGATGCAATACAGATATGACTAAATCACACTGTTAACATTGACAGGTTTCAGAGTAGCAGCCGTGTTAGTCTGTATTCGCAAAAAGAAAAGGAGTACTTGTGGCACCTTAGAGACTAACAAATTTATTAGAGCATAAGCTTTCGTGAGCTCATGAAAGCTTATGCTCTAATAAATTTGTTAGTCTCTAAGGTGCCAGAAGTACTCCTTTTCTTTTTACTGTTAACATTGATTTTCCTCACTACAGAAGCCATTTTCATATAATATATTAATGCTAAAGAATAAAAAAGCACTGATTGATCAGATTTTGATCTTTAATTCTCCATATGGTTTAGATTTTTACTGAAACATTGCTTCTGACTTTCTATGAGTTTTAACAGACTATAATGAAACAAACACCTTAATAGTTCTTCTATTTTAAATTAAAGTTCAGAACACTATCATTTAAAAAATGGCCATTGCTTTCAATGAACAGAAGTGACTTTCTGGAATAAAATTATGTTAAAGAGCAGTACAGTAAAATGAATTTGAACCTTACAAAATAATAATGATATCTTGTTTATCTTCTATTGAAATACCAAAAAAGGTACAATGTCACAACTACTTTTATATACAATTCCTGGAACATAAACATCCTTCCTGAGGTATTTGATCATCTCTCTGTTGTTTTCTATAATGGATTTTTTCAACAGAATTAAGTATTTTAGGGGGTAGAAGATTTGGTTAAGAGAGCCAATTCTTAATCCTTATTCAAAGCACAAGGATGAGCTTGTGTTACTTTCTTCTTTTTGAAATCAGTTTACACTGACAACATTACTTCAAATAACTGGCTTTGTACCTTGATTTGGAGAAAACCTTCTAAAGAATGAGATATAATTGTACATGTGATTTTATTGACAGTGATATGGTTTAAATTTACAACGAAAAACTAAAGTTTTTTCTTCAGAGGTCTCTCCAACTCCAGGTCTCAGGATTTATTGGCATTTTTTTAGCTCATCTCTAGTCTCTCCGACTGGAAACTCTACTGAATGAAAATGCCCTGTCTCCCCTTCACCCAGCTAAGAAATAGGGTGATTTGGTGATAGATATTTTGAAAAAAATACCCCTTTTTAACTCCGAAGAAACACAGAGAGGGGAGAAGAGACCTTTTTTGCTTTCAGTTGGGCGGGCTCTTTAATGCGCCAATCACAGAGCAGCTCCTTTCTATAAATACCAGCCGTCTGCCCTTCTGTAGCCCTAGTTTTTTTCCTCTTCAGATTTTTAGAAAACGCGAATCACTATGTCGGAAACGGCGCCTGTCGCAGTTCCTGCTGTCTCCGCTCCTGGGGCAAAAACCTCTACTAAAAAACCGAAGAAGGCGACAGGAGGCTCTAAAGCCCGCAAGCCTCCAGGTCCCAGCGTGACCGAGCTGATCACCAAGGCGGTGTCCGCATCCAAGGAGCGCAAAGGGGTCTCCTTGGCCGCTCTTAAGAAGGCTCTGGCCGCCGGAGGGTACGATGTGGAAAAAAGCAACAGCCGCATCAAGCTGGGGCTCAAGAACCTGGTGAGCAAGGGCACCTTGGTGCAGACCAAAGGTACCGGCGCATCCGGCTCTTTTAAACTCAACAAGAATCCGGGTGAGACCAAGGAAAAGGCGCCCAAGAAAAAGCCAGCGACAAAGCCTAAGAAACCAGCTGCCAAAAAAACCAAAAAGGCTGCGGCCGTGAAAAAGAGCCCGAAAAAAGTCAAGAAGCCAGCAGCTGCCGCAGCCAAGAAACCAGCCAAGAGCCCGAAAAAGGTGAAACCTGCCGCCAAGCCTAAGAAGGCAGCCAAGAGCCCGGCTAAGGCCAAAGCGGTGAAGCCTAAAGCGGCCAAGCCCAAGTCGACGAAGCCAAAAGCAACGAAGGCTAAGAAAGCCGCACTCAAGAAGAAGTAAAAGGGTTAGAAAGAAATTTGTCATGCAGGGAAATCCAACGGCTCTTTTAAGAGCCACCCACCCTTTCCCAGAGGAGCTGAAACACCAGGTTCACCTCCATAACCTCGTGCTGCTTTTCATGAAGCGCACAACTTTAAAAAACGAAAGTAATAGAAAAGAGGGAGACATAAAACGATCGGTTTCATACATTTTTCCCTCTTTGCCCGCGACAAGAAACAACATGGTATCAATTCTTTAAAATACAGGACGCTGGTTCATTTATATTTGAGAGGGGTGTATTAAAATCGATCTAGAGGATCGGCCCAAATTCATGATTACTAGCAGCCAAACAGGTTTCTTCCCCTACCCACTCAGGGAGGGAAAAAACCTGAGGGGAACGAGCTTTAACAATCATGCTTATTGTGTAAAAGGAGGGGGAGGGGAGGAAGGTGGCCATTCCTCACACATCAGCTTCGGTTCGGACAGGATTTATTGTCTAGGAGGAGGGGAGAGTGAGAGGAGTGTGTGAGGGAAAACCGTGATCTAGACACACCACACACTCTCTTCTGCCCAGCTGACCGTGGTGGGATCAGGATCAGTCCCGTTGGTGGGTTTGAAAAGCCCGCGCTCTGCAAGGATTGGCCTGTGGCAACTCGTCCCCGCTTCTCTTATTGGGGGTAGGGAGAATCACTAGTTTCCCATGTAAGATGATGGTGATTTGTGTGTGGAGTCCTGTCAGTTTACCAAGCGCAAAATACTTCCTCACACGGGGATTTTTGTTTATCTTCAAATGAGATTCGTCTAGGACTTACTTGGAAACCTTTATTCTCTGAATCAGAGCATTACTAAGGAGGCGGGAGGGGGAGGAGGCATTTTTCAGTTTTTCTCTTTCCTTGATTAATACCCGTTCTGTTCATACTCTCCTCCATGGACACGTTCGCTTTCTATCCTTGTTTCTTTCCCGGGCTGTGCTTTCAGTCTTTTAACCAGTTCTCTAGAAATCACATCCTTATTGATGCTTCTCAGAATGACCTTCTCCGGGATACATTATGAATTCCCTAAGGGTTGGGAGGGACATTTATATCTAGTGTAAACCTCCGTCAGTTGATCCAACTGATAACAAGGGATTGAGATTGATATCCAGTATGTGGACCTGCCCTTGGAGAAAAAGGAAACACATTTGTTCCAGAAGGTTTTACAGATATTTTCTTACAACACAAGAATGTTGAGATTCAGGAATCCTAGGTTTTATTCCAGACTCTAGAGGGGAGTGTCTTCTATAGTTACAGACCCTTCTTCCTCTTTCCATCTTTTGTATGACCCCCTTCTATACCGACCCTTCTAACTTGTCCATGTTCTAGTCCTCCCCTTTCACCATCTCCTGTCTCCTGCTCCCTCACCAAGCTCCTCACCCCTCTGTATTCCAGTTAGAAGAGTGGTTCTCACACTTTTGTACTGGTGACCCCTTTCACATAGCAAGTGACCCCCCCTTATAAATTAAAAACACATTTAACACCATCATAAATGCTGGAGGAAAAGCGGGGATTTGGGGTGGAGGCTGATAGCTCAGTGCCCCACATGTAATAAGCTCAGGACTCCCTGAAGGGTCCCAGCCCCCAGTTTGAGAACCCCTGAGTTAGAATATATACTCCTTCATCCTGCCTGCATGCCAAAAATGGGGGCATGGAAACTACAGAAAAGACAGTCTCCCTGATTTAATTTCCAGTGCCTGAAACCACAGTGATCCTTGGTAGGTGCCAGGAGTTTTTGCAGGGGAAGTTCTGCTCAACTGTCTGAGGGGGGACAATAATAAGGGAAGCCAATCTTCAGACAATTTAGTTGCCAAACAAAAAATGCTCTGCTGAAAATGTACAAACTGAGAGTTTTCAGAGGCTAACAACTTGGCCACACTGGGGTAGATTTTCATGGGGATAACAAAAAGGATATCCCTGACACTTTTGTAGCCAATCTGCTTTATGTTAAGTATGTACCTTAAAGCATGGAGGAGCTTAAGCATCTCAAGACAACAATTGTGAGAACATTTTAATGTGGGCAATACAATGTATTTTCTTCCATCCTTGATCAATGGCTGAACTTTTTCTTTGTGGCAATTATATTGATGTCAGTGAGATTGCACTGTTGTAAACAATGAATGTTGTGATGTGCAATTGATGCACTCTGCCAGAATTAAACAAGGTTTGGGGTTGACAAGCCCATTATTATACATCCTTTTAACTTTTTTAATTAAAGATATAGAAAAGGAAAAAGCAGTTCAAACATTGAAATGTAAAGTATTAAACAAGGCTTTAATTTTAACAATATCCTTTGTTCCCTATCCCTTTAGATGGAGGGAGTTTTAGAAGGAAAACCCCTGAGATAGTATCAAAGATGGTAATAAATGTTCTTTTGGGGAGAAGAGAAGAAGTTTGTCGACATGGGCAGGAGCTGTTGTTGTTAAAGTCCAATCCCATTTCATCCAAGGTGGTGTATACAATTCAGCTGGAGCTGGTAGATGTCAGTGTTATCTGGGTTCCTCTCTCTGGCCAGGTCTGGTAGACATCACAGTCTCAGGATTAGGATGATGAAGGGCAAGGGTCACAGGTGATAGTCGGGATGACAGCCATGATGCTGAAACTTGCTTCAGAATCCTCTGTCTATTCCACACACAGCCAAATCTTTTTCTTTCAGGACCCAAAAAAGGGAATGATGAGTAGAATAGCCAATCTCCTCATTATTTTGCCCACCAGTTAGGCCTAATATCTGACACACTAATTTTGGTTCATTAATTTATGGATCCACATTCTCTTGTTTACCAAGCAAGATCTTAAAACAGATCTTGAAATATACCAGTAGACCTTTTAATGTAAGCTAATTCAGTCTTTCTGCCTCCTTTTCGGACCTTATGCCATCAAAATTTGTTGTTAGAGGTAATTGTGGCAACTTATTAATATTTACATACATTTTAGAGAGCTCACAATTAGGTCAATTTCTTGGCCTAATTCTCAAAATACCCCCATCCTATTTTTAAAGGGGCAGCTCACCTTTCTACCATTACAAAGTTGATATACATACTTTTTCAAAAAAACAACAACAACAACGAGTCCGGTGGCACCTTAAAGACAAACAGATTTATTTGGGCATAAACTTTCATGGGTATAAAAACACTTCTTCTTGGACTGAAGAAGTGGTTTTTTACCCAGAAAAGCTTATGCCCAAATAAATCTGTTAGACTTTAAGGTGCCTCTGGACTCCTTGTTGTTTTTGTGGATACAGACTAACTCGGCTACCTCCTGATATTTTTTTAAAGGCAAACAGTACAAATAAAATAAAAACATATTAAAACTGTATTCAGAATGACTAAATATAAATAATACAAACCCATTTGTGGAAGTAGCTATTCAACGGTCCTCACAATGCTCAGCCCTACAGGAAGATCTCCTTCTAATCTCTAATAATTAGAGAAGAATTTAAGACCTGAAGTACAATGTTTTTATATCCTTTTCCCACCGACCCCTGATTAAATATTATACCTCTGAAAATTCTTCTTATTAGTATAAATGTTCAATCACTAACTTTTCCTTAATTCCTGACCACGTTTACATCCCATTTGAATACTTTCCATAGTCTGACCACCTGTTGAGTTGGACTATATATCTATATATCCTTTGATTCGTTTTGAATTTGAAACCTCTCAGTTTCATCAAAAGTCCAATTATGCCTGTTTCATGAGACAGGGACAACAGACATTCCTGATCTGCCTTCTTTATCCAATTCATTATGTTTCTGTTCCTTAGCCTTGTGAAATCTTACCCAGAGCTTCAAATATACCAGATTTTGGTTTGAAGACCTGCCTCTTCTGCTATGCTGTTGAGTTGGGTGAAATGTCCCAGATTCAGAGGCACTCCCATCCAAATATCCTGTAGTGTAGCCTAAGAGAAAGTGAACTGAATTGAGAGTCAGTTGTTCTGAATTCACTTCTACTGAATGCTGTTTATACTTCTGGGAGCCTTTATTTTCTTCATACCTACAAAATCTCTGATCTTTTTATGTAATGATTGCATACTATTTTTTTTGCCACAGGACCTCTGCCTTACTCAGTGAAAAAAGTGGACAGAATTCAACTAATGAGTCAGGGTCGTGCAGTGCATAAGGCTGATCCATGTAGGACCTCAGTGTCATTTGTTGCAGAAGTTGAAATGTATATAGTGAATGAAAAAGTGGCTTGCAGGAAGAGAAAGGATGGTCTCAGGGTTAAGGTTTTTGACTATGTCCCTAGGGAATTAGTGTCTATCTCTGTCTCTGGCAAATAGCCTAAGTGTATCTGGGCAAGTCACTTGATGTAACATTTTTCATAGATGGCCACTGATATTATGCTTCTCCTTTGAATTAGTGCCTTACATGAGACACCTGGGGCTTGACTTGCAGAAGGTCTGAGCATTCACAGCTGCAAACGAAGCCCATGGGAGCTCTGCTCTGAATATACTCAGTGTATTATAAAATACTAAGTGTTCAAAAAAATCAGCTTCCTGCAGACTGAGTCCTTCTATACTCAAAGCTATTTGGTGAACTCCCAGCAAAGGAGTACACATTGCTCAAAGGCCCTTAAAAAGTTTGTACTTCTGTGAACCCTAGAACCCCTATTTTCCTCATAGCCTATCCTCAAAGACAGACAAGGATCATTCCCACCTTTCAGGTTGCAAAAGGCCCAGCAAGGCAAAGGTGAGAATGGAAACCAGGTCTTAATTATCACAAAAGCAGTGTTTACCTTTTCTGCCACAAGTAGGGTGTATGTGTCAAATTCATGGCCCAGGCTATGGTTCCTTTAGCTTTGCCTGCTCTTTAACTGCTAAAGAATATTTCTCTCCCAAAGCTAGCAGTGCAACCCAGGATTCTCCTAGAAGTTACCACAAGATGTGAATGGTGAAGAACAATATTAATAACTAATGACAATTGTGACTAAAAAATACATGTTTCCCATTTGTTAGAACTCCTACTTTGCAAACATATCTATGTACAATTGAAGTTCTGCTGGCTTCTTGTAGTCCCCTCTCCTTGTACAGGGAGAAATAACCTGGTATTCAGCGTACTAGTAATCCTCCTGTGAGACTGAGAGACATGGACAAAAAGTATCTATTTAAAAATAATCAGCAGTAGTAAATAGGAAAAGTAACCAGAATGTTTCAGAGTAGCAGCCGTGTTAGTCTGTATTCGCAAAAAGCAAAGGAGGACTTGTGGCACCTTAGAGACTAACAAATGTATTTGAACATAAGCTTTCGTGAGCTACAGCTCACTTCATCGGATGCATTTGGTGGAAAACCAGAATGTTGTATCGTTTAAAACTCCTGAGGCTTAAACCCCCCCCCCCCAAACCGAAAAACGTCCATCAGAGGACAGTAGAGGATAAGGAATGAGAAAGGGCGGCAAGTTTTTCAACGGCTTTTGAGAACCCCCTTCAGATAATGTTCACCCATGCTTTCCAAAGATATGAGGGTTCGTACTAAACTGGTACAGTGTAGCCTTTGCGTTGCCACGCGGGCACGTATAAACTCCTTTTCTAAGTATTGCCCCCGAGCCCCCCTTTGCATATAAGCAATTCAGAAGCTGACCCCTTCCCAACATGAAACAATGATTTCTGCCTCTGAGGTAGAGGAATGAGTTCCTTTCTCTGGAATGGGAAAGCAGCTGGTTTTGCGAGCAATTATTTCTGCAGTCGTTTTTATGCATTCGTCACACTGTGACTGTGTCACACATACTGTGAAAGAAACAGTAAGAATGAGCATACCACCAAATGAACAAATTTAAAGAATGGAAGAAAAAAATGCGGTGTCCCCCGCTTTATCTTCTGATGAAATAAAAGTGCACTGTTCGTTCACATTAACCCTCCCTAACGCATCCGATGAAGTGAGCTGTAGCTCACGAAAGCTTACGCTCAAATAAATGTGTTAGTCTCTAAGGTGCCACGAGTCCTCCTTTGCTTTTTGCGGATACAGACTAACAGGGCTGCTACTCTGAAACAGCAGAGAGACGATGCGTCCGGAAACCTGATTGGTCAAATTTTGATGCAGTCTGTAAAGGTTTGAAAATCGGAGGACGGTTTAAAAAAAATGGCCACAAATATGAAGATCTCTGGATGGAAGACCCTCTAGAAAGGACGCTCATAAGCTAAGGACAAATACAAAGTTCAGCTGGAAAGTGGCTCTTATTTTGTACAATTCACAGAGACGGGCGATATTGCCAGGAACCGCGGGGGTTGCATTATAATCCTAATTACTACGAGCAGGACTTTTTCATGGATTCCAAGGCCAGAAGGGATCATTATGACCATCTAGTTTCGACAGTGTGTCTCGGTATTACAAACGAAGGACTTATCCTCGATCGGATCGGATCGGATCTATCTATTGTATCTTCCTTCTTTAATTCAAATCTAGAGCAGCGTACCCCTACCACCAACGGCGGGTGGGCTGGGAAAGGAGAGGAGAGGAGAGGAGGGACAGACAGCAAACTCAATAACCCGCCTCTTTTCTCCCGAAGCACAGCTCATGCAGGAATCGGCAACCGGAGGAGGGGGAGTTCGGTGGAAAACCGGGCCAAGGCTCCACCCCTTTTCTTGAGAGTTCTCAAACAGGTCGGCTTCCAGACAATATACGGCGAGTACAAGGCGCCGCAGCGTCGTGCTTGTTCTGATTTTCTGAAGCCGGTGGCGGGAAGGTCGTAGCATTATGTCTGGTCGCGGCAAAGGTGGTAAGGGCTTGGGAAAGGGGGGTGCAAAGCGCCATCGTAAGGTGCTCCGTGATAACATTCAGGGTATCACGAAGCCGGCTATTCGTCGTTTGGCGCGCCGCGGTGGCGTAAAGCGTATTTCCGGCTTGATCTATGAAGAAACCCGAGGAGTGCTGAAAGTGTTTTTAGAGAACGTGATCCGTGATGCTGTCACTTATACCGAACATGCTAAGCGAAAGACTGTGACTGCCATGGACGTAGTGTATGCTCTGAAACGCCAGGGTCGCACTCTCTATGGATTCGGGGGCTAAGTTTCCATCCGGCTTTAAAGTTGAAACGTCTTCAAAACCACAAAGGCTCTTTTAAGAGCCACCCACGCTTTCACAGCGAGAGCTTAATTACTAGTCTGGTGTTGAAACTGCTTACTGTGTGTGAGAAATGGTGTATTTTGTTAAGCTTTCGGAGTATTCTATTTTCTCACTTGAGCTAAATCATAGATCACGTGGCAAGAAGGATTAATGCTCTTCAACTGCAGAGGGGAGGGGGGTGACTAAACCCTGTGGTTAAAAGCTTTATGGCCGACCTTTATTCTCTTGGGCAAAATCTGTTTCGTCAGCTCTCTGGATAACGAGAGGCAGAACAGCGTGGGGGTTCCCGGGAAGACCTTTCTGCTGCCTTACCCGCGTTCGAAAAACGTCACGAGAAACAATTGATGGGCAGCACGCAATAAAGTCCACTCCGACCAGAAACACTAGTGTCCCTTTCGCTTCCCCCCACCCCAGCCTCCCGCATTTGGGGAGGACAAAAGAGATTTCCCACTTCGTTCCACAAGGCCCCCTATTTCATACACACTTTCATTTTGGTGGAGACGATATGGAGGCATGAGAAAATGTCCGTCGAAAACATAATTAAGAATTACAACTGATAAGTGACTTTTGGTGTCCTCTGAAGCTTTTAAGGCAGGACTGAAGGAGAGTAAAGGGGTCCTTCCTTCATAAGGAGGCAGCGCTTCTCAGCCCGAGAGGAAGAATCGTAGGATAGCACTGTCACCTTCTAAAAGCCTATACATTAGCACCCGAAGAGACTTTTCTATGTAGTCAACACATCCTGTGGTTTCAGTGTTACCTTCCGGGGATTCGTGCTCGTGCAGGTTGTTCATATGTAAGATACAGTACCGCGAAGAAGCGGGAATGATGTTCGGGATCAGAGATTTGGCCCGTTTGGAAGTGAAATATAATGAGATGACGAACCACCTCTTTAAATGAGAGAGAAGGTGAGGGAGGGGGCGGCGGAGTTTCAGAGAGAGGGAACCGCAAGAATCGGACTGTGGGGACGTCCAGAGACCGCGAGTTTAGGGACCTGACCGTTAAAAGCCAGTTTGGGCGAGACTTGTCCCGCCGACGGTGGGGGGTGGGGAAGGGCGGGTCTGATGCTTCGCTGCACAAGCGCGGGCTTTTCAAATGTTCAAATTGTCCAATGATAGCTGGCTCCATGTCAACAACGAATCAGAAAGGAGCACTGGGCTATATATAGCACCGGAGCCGGGGGGCGCTCCCTTACTTTGTTCTTTTGCGCTGTTTGCCTCCGAGTTGCGATTGAGGGTTGCTGAGAATGGCCCGGACCAAGCAGACCGCCCGTAAATCCACCGGTGGCAAAGCCCCCCGTAAGCAGCTGGCCACTAAAGCTGCCCGGAAGAGCGCTCCTGCTACTGGGGGAGTGAAGAAACCCCATCGCTATCGACCCGGCACCGTGGCCCTGCGAGAGATCCGCCGCTACCAGAAATCCACTGAGCTGCTCATCCGCAAGCTGCCCTTCCAGCGCCTCGTCCGCGAAATCGCCCAGGACTTCAAGACCGACTTGCGCTTCCAGAGCTCGGCCGTTATGGCCCTGCAGGAGGCCAGCGAAGCCTACTTGGTGGGGCTCTTTGAGGACACCAACCTGTGTGCTATTCACGCCAAGAGAGTCACCATCATGCCCAAGGACATCCAGTTAGCCCGGCGTATCCGAGGCGAGAGAGCTTAAAAGTTTACACCCACCACCTTTTGGCACCTAGGAAACCATTACGAAAGATCCAAAGGCTCTTTTAAGAGCCACCACATTCACATTCAAAACGAGCTGCAATACACTCGTCCTTTGTACACCTTTGACAGTTATAAATTTCTGTATCGATGTTCTTTGAAATCTTACGATTCTAACTGTATAGCCTGTAGTGACAAAGTGTCACTTCAAATTTCAAACTACTAATCAGAGGTACACTCGTCATTTATGCAACTTCAATCGTCATACTTAAAAAAACAAAAAATAAACCTCTTAGGAAACCACGTAACATTTCAACCCGATCCCTGTCGAAATTGCTGTCTCCCCGAAATACATCATTAACTCTTCCCGGGAATTTGGTTTCTGCTATTTGTGTCTCACATTGTGCCGTCTGTTGCGTGAGCTCGTCTAAGGATGGTGTTTAGAATTCTCATTAGACTTTCCATATCCAGCCCTAGGCCTGAGATAGGTGTGCCTCTGCCTGACTTACACTGATTTCTGTACATTGCTGTGGTTTAGGGAAGGGATGACAGGATGCAACTAGAGGTACAAATGTAGCTGCCTATGGGATTTTTTTTTCGTAACAGATTAAAGAACATAAAAGAATACAAACCTCGTGCGTAGGTCAGTGGCAGTGACATATTCAAAAAAGCCTCGCTCCAAAATCGGAACAAATCATGCAAAAAACTCGATGTACCTCTGATTAGTAGTTTGAAATTTGAAGTGACACTTTGTCACTACAGGCTATACAGTTAGAATCGTAAGATTTCAAAGAACATCGATACAGAAATTTATAACTGTCAAAGGTGTACAAAGGACGAGTGTATTGCAGCTCGTTTTGAATGTGAATGTGGTGGCTCTTAAAAGAGCCTTTGGATCTTTCGTAATGGTTTCCTAGGTGCCAAAAGGTGGTGGGTGTAAACTTTTAAGCTCTCTCGCCTCGGATACGCCGGGCTAACTGGATGTCCTTGGGCATGATGGTGACTCTCTTGGCGTGAATAGCACACAGGTTGGTGTCCTCAAAGAGCCCCACCAAGTAGGCTTCGCTGGCCTCCTGCAGGGCCATAACGGCCGAGCTCTGGAAGCGCAAGTCGGTCTTGAAGTCCTGGGCGATTTCGCGGACCAGGCGCTGGAAGGGCAGCTTGCGGATGAGCAGCTCAGTGGATTTCTGGTAGCGGCGGATCTCTCGCAGGGCCACGGTGCCGGGTCGATAGCGATGGGGTTTCTTCACTCCCCCAGTAGCAGGAGCGCTCTTCCGGGCAGCTTTAGTGGCCAGCTGCTTACGGGGGGCTTTGCCACCGGTGGATTTACGGGCGGTCTGCTTGGTCCGGGCCATTCTCAGCAACCCTCAATCGCAACTCGGAGGCAAACAGCGCAAAAGAACAAAGTAAGGGAGCGCCCCCCGGCTCCGGTGCTATATATAGCCCAGTGCTCCTTTCTGATTCGTTGTTGACATGGAGCCAGCTATCATTGGACAATTTGAACATTTGAAAAGCCCGCGCTTGTGCAGCGAAGCATCAGACCCGCCCTTCCCCACCCCCCACCGTCGGCGGGACAAGTCTCGCCCAAACTGGCTTTTAACGGTCAGGTCCCTAAACTCGCGGTCTCTGGACGTCCCCACAGTCCGATTCTTGCGGTTCCCTCTCTCTGAAACTCCGCCGCCCCCTCCCTCACCTTCTCTCTCATTTAAAGAGGTGGTTCGTCATCTCATTATATTTCACTTCCAAACGGGCCAAATCTCTGATCCCGAACATCATTCCCGCTTCTTCGCGGTACTGTATCTTACATATGAACAACCTGCACGAGCACGAATCCCCGGAAGGTAACACTGAAACCACAGGATGTGTTGACTACATAGAAAAGTCTCTTCGGGTGCTAATGTATAGGCTTTTAGAAGGTGACAGTGCTATCCTACGATTCTTCCTCTCGGGCTGAGAAGCGCTGCCTCCTTATGAAGGAAGGACCCCTTTACTCTCCTTCAGTCCTGCCTTAAAAGCTTCAGAGGACACCAAAAGTCACTTATCAGTTGTAATTCTTAATTATGTTTTCGACGGACATTTTCTCATGCCTCCATATCGTCTCCACCAAAATGAAAGTGTGTATGAAATAGGGGGCCTTGTGGAACGAAGTGGGAAATCTCTTTTGTCCTCCCCAAATGCGGGAGGCTGGGGTGGGGGGAAGCGAAAGGGACACTAGTGTTTCTGGTCGGAGTGGACTTTATTGCGTGCTGCCCATCAATTGTTTCTCGTGACGTTTTTCGAACGCGGGTAAGGCAGCAGAAAGGTCTTCCCGGGAACCCCCACGCTGTTCTGCCTCTCGTTATCCAGAGAGCTGACGAAACAGATTTTGCCCAAGAGAATAAAGGTCGGCCATAAAGCTTTTAACCACAGGGTTTAGTCACCCCCCTCCCCTCTGCAGTTGAAGAGCATTAATCCTTCTTGCCACGTGATCTATGATTTAGCTCAAGTGAGAAAATAGAATACTCCGAAAGCTTAACAAAATACACCATTTCTCACACACAGTAAGCAGTTTCAACACCAGACTAGTAATTAAGCTCTCGCTGTGAAAGCGTGGGTGGCTCTTAAAAGAGCCTTTGTGGTTTTGAAGACGTTTCAACTTTAAAGCCGGATGGAAACTTAGCCCCCGAATCCATAGAGAGTGCGACCCTGGCGTTTCAGAGCATACACTACGTCCATGGCAGTCACAGTCTTTCGCTTAGCATGTTCGGTATAAGTGACAGCATCACGGATCACGTTCTCTAAAAACACTTTCAGCACTCCTCGGGTTTCTTCATAGATCAAGCCGGAAATACGCTTTACGCCACCGCGGCGCGCCAAACGACGAATAGCCGGCTTCGTGATACCCTGAATGTTATCACGGAGCACCTTACGATGGCGCTTTGCACCCCCCTTTCCCAAGCCCTTACCACCTTTGCCGCGACCAGACATAATGCTACGACCTTCCCGCCACCGGCTTCAGAAAATCAGAACAAGCACGACGCTGCGGCGCCTTGTACTCGCCGTATATTGTCTGGAAGCCGACCTGTTTGAGAACTCTCAAGAAAAGGGGTGGAGCCTTGGCCCGGTTTTCCACCGAACTCCCCCTCCTCCGGTTGCCGATTCCTGCATGAGCTGTGCTTCGGGAGAAAAGAGGCGGGTTATTGAGTTTGCTGTCTGTCCCTCCTCTCCTCTCCTCTCCTTTCCCAGCCCACCCGCCGTTGGTGGTAGGGGTACGCTGCTCTAGATTTGAATTAAAGAAGGAAGATACAATAGATAGATCCGATCCGATCCGATCGAGGATAAGTCCTTCGTTTGTAATACCGAGACACACTGTCGAAACTAGATGGTCATAATGATCCCTTCTGGCCTTGGAATCCATGAAAAAGTCCTGCTCGTAGTAATTAGGATTATAATGCAACCCCCGCGGTTCCTGGCAATATCGCCCGTCTCTGTGAATTGTACAAAATAAGAGCCACTTTCCAGCTGAACTTTGTATTTGTCCTTAGCTTATGAGCGTCCTTTCTAGAGGGTCTTCCATCCAGAGATCTTCATATTTGTGGCCATTTTTTTTAAACCGTCCTCCGATTTTCAAACCTTTACAGACTGCATCAAAATTTGACCAATCAGGTTTCCGGACGCATCGTCTCTCTGCTGTTTCAGAGTAGCAGCCCTGTTAGTCTGTATCCGCAAAAAGCAAAGGAGGACTCGTGGCACCTTAGAGACTAACACATTTATTTGAGCGTAAGCTTTCGTGAGCTACAGCTCACTTCATCGGATGCGTTAGGGAGGGTTAATGTGAACGAACAGTGCACTTTTATTTCATCAGAAGATAAAGCGGGGGACACCGCATTTTTTTCTTCCATTCTTTAAATTTGTTCATTTGGTGGTATGCTCATTCTTACTGTTTCTTTCACAGTATGTGTGACACAGTCACAGTGTGACGAATGCATAAAAACGACTGCAGAAATAATTGCTCGCAAAACCAGCTGCTTTCCCATTCCAGAGAAAGGAACTCATTCCTCTACCTCAGAGGCAGAAATCATTGTTTCATGTTGGGAAGGGGTCAGCTTCTGAATTGCTTATATGCAAAGGGGGGCTCGGGGGCAATACTTAGAAAAGGAGTTTATACGTGCCCGCGTGGCAACGCAAAGGCTACACTGTACCAGTTTAGTACGAACCCTCATATCTTTGGAAAGCATGGGTGAACATTATCTGAAGGGGGTTCTCAAAAGCCGTTGAAAAACTTGCCGCCCTTTCTCATTCCTTATCCTCTACTGTCCTCTGATGGACGTTTTTCGGTTTGGGGGGGGGGGGGGTTAAGCCTCAGGAGTTTTAAACGATACAACATTCTGGTTTTCCACCAAATGCATCCGATGAAGTGAGCTGTAGCTCACGAAAGCTTATGTTCAAATACATTTGTTAGTCTCTAAGGTGCCACAAGTCCTCCTTTGCTTTTTGCGAATACAGACTAACACGGCTGCTACTCTGAAACATTCTGGTTACTTTTCCTATTTACTACTGCTGATTATTTTTAAATAGATACTTTTTGTCCATGTCTCTCAGTCTCACAGGAGGATTACTAGTACGCTGAATACCAGGTTATTTCTCCCTGTACAAGGAGAGGGGACTACAAGAAGCCAGCAGAACTTCAATTGTACATAGATATGTTTGCAAAGTAGGAGTTCTAACAAATGGGAAACATGGAGGTTTCCCATATTAATTATTTCAAATAATCCCAACACTGACCAGGACTGCATATTGTGCAACTGAAAGTCTGTGACTTGAAATAGGCAGCTAAATATCATACCCTAAAAAAACCTGGATGCTAGTACAAGTTTGCCAGGTCTCAGAGTGGCAGGTAAGACCATGTGCTCTTCCTGTGGTTTTCCAAAAGTGAGGTTGTAAGTGAAAGTCAATACCAAAGACAGAAGCTACATTTTCTATCTTTGCTCTTATTTTCTTTCCTCTTTTTGCACATTTTTCTTGTTTTGTCTTTGCCATAACCATACATCTAAGGGTAGCCTAGAATTCCTCCTTACCTGTAAGGGGTTTAGAAGCTCCAATAACCTGGTTGGCACCTGACCAAAAGGACCAATGGGGAAAGAAGATACTTTCAAATCTTGGGGGGTGGGTGGAAGAGTCTTTGTTTGTGTGTTCTCTTGGGAAGCAGAGAAGCATCATGTCAGAAAACTCCTTCTCCTAGAAACCATCCTAAAATGAGTCTCAATATTGCAAAAAGAGTAAGCAAGTAAGGCAAGGCGCATTAGATTATCTTTTGTTTTAGCTTGTGCATTTTCCCTTTGCGAGAGGGAGGTTTATACCTATATTTTGTAACTTTGAAACTAAGCCTAGAGGGAGTTCTGCTATGTTTTTGAATCTTTTGTTACCCTGTAAAGTTATCTTCCATCCTGATTTTGCAGTGGTGATTCTTTTACCTTTTTTAAAAATACAATTCTTCTTTTAAGAACCTGATTGATTTTTTTAATGTCCTTAGACCTGGGGGTTTGATCTGTGCTCACTTTCTAAACAATTGGTTAGTATATTATTCTCAAGCCTCCCCAGGAAAGGGGCTTGGGGGGATATTTTGGGGAAATAGAAACTCCAAGGGGTCCTTTTCCTGATTCTTTGTCTAAATCACTTGGTGGTGGCAGCATACCGTCCAAGGACAAAGGATTTGTGCCTTGGGGAAGTTTTTAATCTAAGCTGGTAGAAATAAATTTAGGGGGGCTTTCATGCGGGTCTCTACATCTGTACCCTAAAATTCAGAGTGGGGAGGGAACCCTGACAGTCTTCTAGGAAATGAGATCAGATTTTTACAACTGTAGCAACAGCAACAAAAACAGCATCAACCAATCTCAACTAACTTGTCTTTTCCCTAAAGGCCAGTAGTTACCATCTTTACTATAATCAAAGAGACTATCAAACAAGGTTTAGTTGGTTTGGTTTTTTTGTATGTTTTTCCTTTAAACACTGGCTACAGATGCAGGGAAAGGGAACAAGGGATGTTGTTAAAATGAAAGCTTTACTTATTAATATTTTACTTTTCAAATACTTTAACTTTTTCTTTCTTTTCTGTGTCTTTAATAAAAGGATTTTTAATGGTGTTTGCCATGGTGCTAAGCATTTCTGTGTACTAAACCTGGTTTAAAACTGTTTAATGTTGGACAGTGACTGGGTCTTTGTAGCAGTGTATGCACTCCCTGTCCCCTGTTGCAGCAGGCGATAGGGGTGCTGACACCGCATAACTGTCTACCCGACTGTTTCAGACCTCACCACGATAAGGCACAGTGGTCAGATTCAACACAGCTACTCTTGGGGTCAAGGCTATGTGACCTAGTGGCCAGAGTCAAAGAAGTGGACCACCACCCAAGGGTGGATAGCAACAGGGGTTATAGGGGGACTCGGTCCCTCCCTCTCCACTGGGTCCCGGCCCAAAGTCCTGTCAGCAGTGAGTGTGATCACCACCCAGTGAGCGGGGATCCTACTGCAACACACGGATTCTCTTAAGATGCGAGGTACCACTCACTACACCCCTCTAGGCCACTTCCTACAGTAAGTCCTGAAGCCAGGGTCTGTTCATCATTGGGATCTCCGAGCTCCTGGTACAGGTAGCTGGTTGGGACTCCGACTCCTGTCGACTGGCTGGGGGCAACCTGTCTCCAGGCTGAGCCTCAGGCTCTCTGATTCCTGCAATCAAGGGCTGAAGTGGCTCCTGGGCTGGAGCCTCCACCCTGTGTCCTTCCACCCTGGCGGTAAGCCCAGGATGAGCTGGGCTTCTCTCCTTTATACTAGTGCAGCATTTGGAGCATGCCCCATCTGGTCTAAGGGGGCGGCCCTTCTGACGCCCATAGTGTGGGATTAACCCTTTACTGCCTAGTGCAGAGTATGCATGCCCCATCACAGTCTTGTTAAGACATTGGACTCTTTGGGTCCATATATTCCATCTAAATGAATACAACAGGGCATCCTCTGCATATAACATCAACATGGAACCAAGTTATATGCCTGGGGTATCTGGATGAGACTGTACAGATATTGCCAGGGGCTCAAGAGCCAAACCAAAAAGTAATAGAGACAACAGTCACACTTGTCTGGTTCCTCTCAAAAGGCTGAAAATGTTCAAGATCACTTTGCTGGTTGTGAGGTGAGAGGTTGGGCAGGAATATAACAGTTGGATGTAGGAACTAAACATGGGTACAAACAAAAATTTTTATAGAGTATAAAACATACCTCCAGCTTACCCTCTCAAAAGCATTTTCTGCAACTAAGGCTAAAACAGCTTGTGGTTCAGGGTCACCATATTTTACTACTATTGTATGATATAATTAACTTTGTCAAAGGTTATCAGAGCCAAGAAGGTCTCTGACAAACCCAATTGATTTGGATGTTTGATAGAGCCCAAAACCTTCTCCAGTCTCGTTCCCAGAACTTTTGCCACTACAGTATTCTGATACCACTATTAACAAGGGAAATTGGCCTGCAGTTGGAGCATAATGTGGCATCACACCATCTCTTCCTGGTTTAGGAATAACTAATATTAGGGCTTCCCTCAGCATATGAAGGAAGAGTGCCTTCTAGAAGTGACTCATTAAACATTTCAATTATCTTGCCAGACAGAAATTCAAAGAAATGTCTATAGAATTCAGTGGGGAACCAATCTGGGGCTGAGACTTTCCCCACTTTCATATTCTTAATCACCTCACTTAAGTCATCTTCAGTTAGGGGAGCATCAAGTTTTCCACACTGGCCTGCAGTAAGATGTGGTAATGTAATATTTTTTAAAAAAATCGATCCAAATCATCTGCGGAGGGGTTTGTACAGATCTTTGTAGAAATTAAAGAACTATTTATTATTCTCATTGGGTGATGTACATAATTTACCATGTTTATCACAAAAGACCATGATTCTACACATGTTCCTTTGTCTTAGTTGATATGACAGCAACTTGCTTGCTTTTTCACCCCATTTCCAGAAATACTACTCAGTCAAAATAGGGTGAGTTCAGCCTGTGCCAAGTGCAGCTCATTGAGTTCATATCTATAATTGATCAGGAATCACAACAAATCTGGAGATGAGGCTATGGCATAAGATGAATCAAGCTCTTTTACTTTTTTTTCTTCAGGGCAATCAAATTTTCTTCATATTTCCTCTTCTTGGCAGTCATGAAACTAATAATTCTATCTCTCAAATAGGCCTTGAGAGTTTTCCACAACATCCTGCTAGAAGATGTTGAGGGTTTGTTTGTCTCCAGGAAAAGGCCAATTCCTTTTTCAATGTATATATTTTTAATAGGGATCTAATAAAAGTAAAGAATTAAATCTCCATCTACGTGTCTGTTTCTTATGCAGTTCTGTTCCTATTTGAAGAGGAGCACAATCAGAGACAGCAACTGTATCAATGGAGGAATCAATTATATAATTAAGCAAATCCCTGGAGAGCAAAAAGAAATCTATGTGGGAATAGAATCCTTGTACTGGAAAAAAGTATGAATAGTCCCTACCCTTTGAATGTATGTGCTGTCAGATATCAAATAGTCCCAGATCTTTAATATGTGTAAGGGGACTGTTGGCCATTTACTAAAATTAAGTGGCTTTTTTTTGGTTGACTAGCTCCTAGTACCAAATGGAAGGGGAAGGATGGATTGAGAAATCAGGTCCCTGAGACTAACAGTCCCCAGGAGCAATGGGGAGAGGCCAATGCTCCAGGTCAGCCTGATTGACAAGGTGGGCAGGTTAATGAGAGAGTCAGGAGACTGGGGGCGGGGGGTGATATCTCATCCTTCCTGTGAGCTGGAATTGCGGGGAATAGAGTGGGGCCAAGCTAAGGAGAGAGCAGGGGCCCGAGCTGAGCTGGGAAGCAGGGCCATGCCCACCAAAGAGAACCAGAGCAGCACCCCGGGAGCAGATCCGTCCTGGGAGCAGGGCCACAACAACAAAAGCCAGAGAAGCAGCCCAGAGAGCAGATCTGTGCTGGGAGGAGAGCTGCAGCAATTAGAGTTAGAGGGGCCAGAGAAGCAGCCCAGGGAGCTGCACTGAGGCAGAGTGGAGTTGGGGCTGGAGCAGTCTGAGCCGGGTGCAGTGAGCACCTGGGCAGAGTGGGAGGGACCTTGGCAGTGGGCCCAGCGCAGGAAGACACCCCCAGCCAAGAGGCCTTGCAGGCCAGACTTGGAGGGGCATCGTAACCCCAACAGGGGGCTGACACTGGGAAGAAGAGTCCTGCCACCTAGAGCCTGAAGGCGTGTGGTCACCGCCAGAGTGAGTGTCTGACCCGCAGCATCCCTGCAGCACAGCCAGGGCCTGAGAAGGAGGCCTGGCACATGTGAGGAATAGACTGAACTTCCCTTACATTCCAGAGACACTGTTTGTGATGTCCCCATGCCACAGAGCGGGGTGATGTGTTTTACTTTAAGCTTTCCCATTTTTCCTTATTTTTTAAATTGATTGCTGTTTAATAAGTTGTATCTGCTTTGAATTGTATGTAATGATCAGTGGGTCAGGGAAGCATCCAGTGTGGAGAGAGAACCCTGGAGTGGGGACACTCTAGCCCCTGTCCTAAGTGACCACTACAAGGTTGGGGGTCGAGCCCTCCCAGGAATCCTGGGCCCAGCCTTGTTGGGGTTACAAGGACTCTGCCACACAGGAGAGTGGAAGGGGAGCCCTCGAGGTCAGGCAGGCCTCTGGGTAAAGGGAGTGAGAGTGAAGACTCAGATCCTTTCGCTAGCCCATTTCACCGGGGTAATTTATAATCCAGAAAAGTTCCCCATAATAGCAGGACCATTTCCCCGCTTACATATGCAATTCCAGGGCCATTTTACTTTTGGCTGGTTTATGACCCTACAGGCAGATGTATCCATTTAAAGCACTTAATTAAAATCCCCAACAATTATAGTAGGGAGATGGAGTGCTCCATATAAAGAAGTTAAAAAAAGTATATTAGCAATGACTAGCTCAGATCTATTTCTGGTGACTTTAAGGATTAAAGATCTGCACTGATCATCTGAAATTGACTCAGACACTGTTATTGCCAGTACTGTATGGAAGAAGATTGCTACCCCTCTGGATCTGCATGAGTAGTAACAAAACATTGCTTTTCCTACCCAGTCACGTTCTAATTTAGCAGCCTCATCTGTGGTCAAGTGTGTCTTCTGCAAAAGAACTATATTGATCTTTGCTCTCTTTAATAATGAGAATGCTTTTATCCCCCTTATTCTTTGGATTTGCATGGTGAATCCCTTTACATTCCAGGAAATAAAATTGAAATTCAGGATCATTTGGCTGGTTAAGAGATATTTTCATTATTATTATTTTAATGTGTGATCTTATGAGAGTGATGGAAAGTTTGCATCATTTTCTCTATTGAATTCCATCCTACTCCCACACAGAATTCCAAAGGGTGGCGAGGATGAAATGCTTCATACATTTATTTCACAGTTGTTGGATTACCTTGTCTGATGCTTGCCACTGTTGTAGGAGCAACAGTGATCTGTATGCTCTGTATGACTATGCTCTGTATAACCTGTATGCTCAAAAGATCTGTTACACTTCCCCCCCCCCCCCCGCAACCCTGCTATTGTCTCCTCTCCCTCTTTGAATACCTGTGATGTGGCTTTCCCCCTCCCTCCTGGAATGCTTGTGGGATGAATGAGCTGGTTGAACAGCTGGAAGATCAGAAGAGCTCCCAGGTAGACAAGGTGTCTGGGACTCTAATTAGGCAGCACTCACAGCCCCAATGCATGGACACTGCACGAGCTGGAATGTGACCAACTAGACGCAGCCAAGTCATCTTTCGTCACAGGCCATGAGGAGCAGGTCCTTAAAAGGGGAAAGGGCCATGTGCTCAGAAGTGCACTCACAAGCTTGTACCTCCCGTGAAGGCCCTTCACCCGGACCACCTGGCCAGTGGTTCACCGCATTGCATTCCATCATGCCTCGGGAAGATTTACCTTCATTTCACCATCCATCACTGTGCTGTGGGACACTTACCTTGAAGGATCCTGACATCTCCAGTGCTGTGCCTGTCCTGGGAGTGTGAGCATGCGAGTGTGAGTGTGACTCCCCCCCCCCACACACACACACACACACACTTCTTTTGAGCTTAGCTATCAGTATAATAAATATGCTGCTTTCTGCCAAACTCTCGTGGGTCATTAGTCCTCCCTAAGCTCACTAGCTGGCCCAATTTCAGGTAACAGCCACTTGCCAGACTTCCAGGGAATAAAGTAGGTGCAGGAGAATTATGGGGAGGCATGAGCATAAGGTGACATCAACTGCAAAAGCTTGATGTAAATCACAATGGTACAGGGTATAATTTTCCTGAGTGTTGCTTGTCCAAAGGGCACTGGAAAGGGGTAAAAAGAATGGGCATCATAAGGGGCTATAGAAGAGGGAACCGGAGAGGGAAGAGCACAAAAATAGAGGTTAAAACAAAAACATAAAATGCATAACATATACATAACTTGACTTGTTGCTTGTTGACTTGTATCACTGGCTGTCCAACTCTATCCCAAGTGGTGTCCCCCCCTTTCCCACTTAAAAAGCAAAGCACAATGAAAAATCGGGAATTATCAAACACTATATATGGAAAGGTAGTAAAAAATAGGGGTGACATCATAATAGGTATTTATTATAGACCACTAAATCAGGAACAGGAGGTGGATGAGGCATTTCTAGAACAAATAACAGAAATATCCAAAACACAAGACCTGGCAGTAATGTGGAAATTTAAACTATCCAGACATTTGGTGGGAAAGTAATATGACAAAATGTCCAACAAGTTCTTGGAAAGTAATGGGTGTGACGTTAGGCCCCCTTATTCTTCATAGAAAAATTGTTATGAATATGGCATAACTGAGATGTATTTTATGCAAGAGGGGTCATGTGAAGTATCATTGGAAAGATCATGATTTACTGAATATGATTATCCTATATGTATGCATGTATCATTGCTGTATCTGAAGTTAGGAACATAAGCTCTGAGACAAATCAGCCTGTAAAAGGAATCCCTGGAGATTTAAGCTGCAAGCAGTGCAGTTTATCTTCAAGAAACTCTGCAATCAGCTTGAAAGAACATTTAGGGTGAGAAATTATTATCTGTAGCCAGTATTCTTTAGTGTATTAAGCTTAGTTTGTGTGTTTTGTTTTATTTGTTCAGTAACCTGCTTTGTTCTGTTTGCAATGTCTTATAGTCACTTAAAATTTACCTTGTGTAGTTAATAAACTTGTTCTTTGTTTATTCCAAAACCCAGTTTGTGCAATTCTTAACTTGGGGGGGGGGGTGGGAGAAGAGAGAAAGCTGCACATATCTTCCTCCACATTGAGGGAGGAGATGAATATTATGAGCTTATGCTGTATACATTTTTATACAGCGCAAGACAATATCATCATTTGGGGTATACACACCAGAGGGGGTGTGCACCAAAGAGCTGGGCAATTCCCCAATTGAGTCCTCCTACACAGAGCTGATTACAGATGCTGTGTGATTCTACAGCTGGGCACGTCCCTACAAACGTGTTTGTGCTGGAAGGAGACTGGAGAGCCGGACACAGCAGCACAGGGGGGGGACGACCCAGGCTGGTGGACAGGTGGGCTCAATGGGACCCCAGCACATCAGGTGGCACCCCAGAAGGGGGGGTCCACCTGTCACACCGGGGACAAAAAATGGTTACCCACTTCTTGTAACTATTGCTCTTCGAGATGTGTTGTTCATGTCCATTCCAATCAGGTATATGTGTGCACACGTGCATGTTGGCCAGAAGATTTTTCCACTAGCAGCATCCATCAGGTCGGCCTGGATGCCCCCTGGAGTCGTGCCCTCATGGCGCCTAATATATAGGCCTGCCGACCCCCTCACATGCCTTTGTCCAGCTTTTTCCTGCCGACCGCCCTCAGTTCTTTCTTGCTGGCTACTCTGACAGAGGGGTAGGAAGGTCGGTATTGGAATAGACATGAACAAGACATCTCGAAGAAAGTTAGGAGAAGTGAGTAACCGTTTTTTCTTCTTTGCATGCTTGCTCATGTCCATTCCAATCAGGTATCTCTCAAGCCAAATTCAGGAGGTGGGGTCAGAACTGTCCACTGATTGGAGTACTGCTCTTCCGAAGGTCGCATCGTCTCTGGCCTGTCGGATGATTGCATAGTTCACGGCGAAAGTGTGTATGGATGGCCAAGTCACTACCCTGCAGATTTCCTGAGTGGGAACTTGAGCCAGGAATGCCATCAATGAATCCTGTGCCCTGGTAGAGTGCGCTGTGATCGGAGTCACGGGAACCCCTGCTAGATTATAGCTCTCACTGATACAGACCACGATCCATGATGAAATGCACTGGACTGAAACCAGCTGTGCTTGGCAGTAGATGGCAAGGATGACGGTGTCTGCCACAGGGTCCGAGTGGTGTCCACAATGGTCTTTATAAGAGGCAAGGCCATATGTGAAGGTTTCGAGGGTGCCAGGATGTCCACCATGGGATGCGCCTCCTCTACCATCTCCTCAGCCTTGATGCCCAGACCCTGGGCGGCCCTGCACAGCAATTGCTGCAGGAGTCTGTTGTCCTCTAATGCAGGGGCTATGGCTGTCCCCGCCAATGCTTTGTCCGGTAATGAGGAGGGGGAAGTGTGTGCTTGTAGTGGAAGCTACCATCTATCCCCAAGAGGTCAGATGACTCCCGGGGCAGCATTGGAGGTAGTGGTGCCGTTGATAGTGCCGGGGCTATGGACATCAGAACTGGTGTTGGTGACAGCATCAGTCCTACAGGAGGGAGGCTGTGTCAGCACACTCACAGGAGCCACCAGAAGCAGGGGGCCCGGTGCCAACATCGGCACTGGGGCCGCAGGTGCCTGCATCGAGGTTGACGTTGACAATGGTGCAGGTGTGGTAGACAGGTGTGTCGAAGTCGTGAAAAAAGGTGCCAAGATCAGAGCTAAGCACGGTGCCGGAGGCAGAGGCATTGGGACCGTAGCCGCCAAGGGCAGATACACAGCAGAAGGTGGCATGATGGTGGCAAAGGCCATGGAAGATGTTGCTGAGCATGGACCCTGGTGAAAAGCCCAGGGGGTCCAGAAGAGCCACTGAGGTGGGTTCTGCCACTACGGAGGCCACACCTGGGACTCTCTTCTGTCTCTACCGGACCTCAATGTGTAACTTCTGCTCCTACCAGAGCGATAGGAGTCGGACTCTGACTCCAAGCTCTCAGACACTGAAGACCACGGAGGAGTCAATCCTCGGTGCCTCAAACACTGAGAGCTCGGGAAGCAGGTAGCCTCTTTGTCGGAGCGGGTTGGCGCCGAGGGACATGGTGAGGGGGAGCATCTCAACATCATAGCTGGCTTCCCCTTCGAATGCACCAGAGGATGCAAGTCTGCCAGCACTGAGGGTTCCTCCCTGGCAGGCGAGTACGGTGCCTTCAGGTGGAGGAGGTCCCGATCAGCCTGGTACGCTTCCAGCATGGATGGGAGCTGCAGCTGCTGTGTAGGCATCGGTGTTCGAGGCAGGGCCGGACTCAACTGACGCACCTGGGCAGTAGTCGATATGGCCCTGGAAGGAGATCCCAAGGAGTGGCCCACCTGGGGTAGCACATCTCGCGGCTTAGCCAGAGGAGAATGGTTGTCCAGCTTTTTCTTCTTTTGAGGCACCGGCAAGTGGGAACGGTGCCTACTGTCAGACGGGCCCCTTGAGGAGCCGTGACAGTGCCGAGCGTCTCGGGAAAAGTCCTTTCTTGGTGCCAAGGCACTTTGCATAGAGGACAATGCAGGAGGGGGTCGGGTCTCCCAAGCCCAGGTCGAAGTGGGGGCATAGAGCTGCCTCCATGAGGATCATCTTGAGCTGCTCTTCCCTTTCCTTAAGAGGTCTTGGATGGAACTTGCAGCAGATCTTACAGCAATCTTTCTGATGGGTCTTCCCCAGGCATCGTAGACATGACGAGTACTGGTCACTCTTGGGCATGTGCTTGGCGCAGACCACACAGTTTTTGACACCTGGGGACCGCGACATACCACGGTTCTGGGAACCGGAGTGGGCGGGGGGGGACACCCCCCAACAAACACTACACTAAACTCTAATCACTCTGACAACACTAACAACTAATTATATGCAATCGAATAGATAGTGAACTTGCAGTGAAAGAGCTAAGGGAAGTTCCAGCCACCGTCACTGGCGGTAAGAAGGAACTGAAGGGATGGTGGTTCGGCAGGGCTATATACTAGGTACGACTCCAGGGGGTGCCCAGACTGACCCGATGGATGCTGCTAGGGAAAAAATCTTTCGGCCAACGTGCACATGCACACGCACACACCTGATTGGAATGGACATGAACAAGCACTCAAAGAAAAACTTTTTGTTTTAGAAAGTGGAGGAAGTAACCAGAGAGACAGCCATTTTAGCAGCAGAATAAGGTCAAAGGACTTCAAAAAGTAGACTCTAACACACACAGAGAACTGTTAGCCAAGCTACCATGGGAAGTAAATCTAGGCTAAAAGGGAGTTCAGGAGAGCTGGTAGTTTCTCAAGGACATAATATAAAAGATCCAACTGTGAACTATCCCAATGTGAAGTAAAGATGGATAAAATAGTAAGGAGCCAATATGGCTCCATCAGGAGCTCTTTAATAACCTGAAAATCAGAAAGGAATCCTTGCAAAAGTGGACACATGGACAAATTACTCAGGAGGAATACAAAAGAATAACACAAACAGGTAGGAAAAAAACTCAAAACTGCTCAGGCACAAATTGAATTAGATCTAGCCAGGGACAAAAAAGGCAACAAGAAGAGGTTCTTTAAATACATCAGCAGCAAGAGAAAGATGTAGGAAAGTGTAGTCCTTTACTCAGGAGGACAGGAAAGCTAATAAGTGGTTACATCAAGAAAGCTGAGATGTTTAATACCCCTTTTCCTTCAGTCTTCCCTAAAACAGTTAATGCTGACCAGATATTCAACACAATTAATATTCACAACAAGGGAGAAGGAATATAAGCCAAAATAGGGAAAAAACAGGTTAAAGAACATTTAGATAAGTTAAATGCATTCAAGTCATTAGGGCCTCGTGAAATTCATCCTAGAGTACTTCATCAACTAGCTGAAGAAATCTCAGAACCTTTAGTAATTATATTCAAAAGCTCATGGAGGATGGGTGTGGTTTCAGAAGACCATAGAAGGGCAAACTTAGTACAGTAAAAGCTGTGTTATCTGCCACCTTACCAACTAGAAAGCTCTAGAAACTGGCATTTCTGATATCCATTAAAAGTCTGGTTGGCGTGGGTCCACATGGCTCCTGAGAAGCAGCAACATGTCCCTTCTGCTCCTAGATGGAGGAGCAACCATGGGGGCTCCGTGCACTGCTCCCACCCTGCACTGAGCACTGGCTCCACAGCTCCCATTGGCCTAGAACTGTGGCCAGTGGGAGCTGTGGGGACGGTGCCTGCAGGGAGAGGCAGCGTGTGGAGCTGTCTGGCCACGCCTCTACTGAGGAGCAGTAGAGACATGTCACCGCTTCTGGGGAGCCCCTGAGTTGAGCACCGTCCCGATACATTACCCCAAAACCCCACCCATGCCCCAACCCCTGCCCCAAGCCCCCTCCCACATCCAAACTCCGTCTCTCCATATAACTCTTAGTTAACTAGAATTTTTGACTAACCAGCACCCCCTATTCTCCCAACATGCCAGATAACAAAACTTTTACTGTACCTGTCTTTAAAAAGGGAACAAAGAATACCCACCGAATTATAGCTGAGTCATCCTAACTTTGATACCAGGAAAGATAGTGGAACACATTATTAAACAATCAGTTTGTAAGCACCTGGTGGAGAATAGTCTTATAAGGAATAGCTGGTATGGATTTGTCAAGAACAAATCATGCCAAACCAACTCAATTTCCTTGTTTGACAGGAATGATGGCCTAATGGATAGAGGGCAAGCAGTAGATATGATCTATCTTGATATTAGTAAGGCTTTTGACACAGTTCCACATGACATTCTCATAAGCAAACTAGGCAAATGTGGGCTGGATGAATTCACTATAAGGTGAATACACAACTGGTTGAAAGACCGTAATCAAAGAGAAGTTATCAATGGTTCAGTGTTAAACTGTGAGGGTGTATCTAGCAGGATCCCACAGGGGTTAATACTTGGTCTGTTACTATTCAGTGTTTGACTTGAATGACTTGGATAATAGAATGGAGAATATGTGCATACAATTTGCAGATGACACCAAGCTTGAAGGGCTTGCAAGCACTTTGGAGAACAGGATTAGAATACAAAATCACCTTGAGAAACTGGAGAATTGGTCTGAAGTCAACAAGATGAAATTCAATAAAGTTAATTGCAAAATACTATACTTAGTAAGGAAAAATCAAATGCACCACTATAAAATGGAGAATAACTGGCTAGGTGGTAGTCCTGCTGAAAATGATCTGGGGGTTACAGTGGATCACAAACTGAATATGAGTCAACGATGTGATGTAGTTGATGCAAAGGCTAATATCCTTCGAGGTGGTATTAAGAGGCGTATTTTATATAAGACATGGGAGATAATAGCCCTGCTCCTCTTTGCACCAGTGAAGCCTCATCTGAAGTTCTATTCTGGGCACCACGCATTAGGACAGATGGGAACAAATTGGAGAGATTCCAGAGGGGAGGTGGGGGGGGGAGAAAAAAGGGTTTAGGAATCCTGACCTATGAGGAAAAGTTAAAAACAAACAAACAAAAAAAGCTGGCATGTTTCTTCTTGCGAAAGGGAGACTGATAGGTGATCTGATCACAGTCTTCAAATATATTAAGGGCTGTTATACAGAGAATTGTGATCAATTGTTATCCAGTTCCACTGGACATAGAACAAGTAGTAATGGGCTTAATCTGCAGCAAGGGAAATTTAGATTAGAAATTTAGTTAGGGAAAACTTTACAATTATAAGGGTAATTAAACCCTGGAATAGGTTTCCAAGGATGGTTATGGGCATCAGTGCCAACTGGCAAATAGTTCACTGTCATGTAACAGCAACTTCTATCAGGACTGAAAAACTCACTACACTTAAAGCATTGCTAATGTTGTGTAATATATAAAATAAAAAACTTATAATCACTGAGAGATGTATGTGCAGACATCAGTCAAGAAGTTTTATTCATGTACTGAAAATATGTTGATACTATGTAACCAGGCAAGGTTGATAAGCAATTTTCCCCCAGTCAAAGGAAAATTGATTTAACTGTCTGCTTAGATCTGTGATGCAGAGTAAACAGGATAAAACAAACACAATGGGAGTTCATTTGCACCTGAAGTCAATGGGAAAAGCAAATTAATAAGTGGATGAGAAAAGCAACATATCACCAGCATGCTGGAGAACAAACAGCAGGAACACATTTTAAAGGTTCACTTGACCATAAGAAGGAGGCAAAAAGATATTTTTGGTATCCATTACTGTGGCGGGGGGGGGGGGGGAAGGAGAGTGCTTTTTGCATCCATTAAAGCTGGATCCTGGGGCTGGGGGCTGGTGACACTGAGAGGTTGCTTTTGGTGAGAAGCTTAACTTAGACAAAGATTTTAGCCAGCAAAAATTATGTTTCCACTATCCTTATTCAGTAACAATTCTCTATCTTTGTTAATGAACTTTTTTGTTTTATCATAAGTCGATCTCTTTCATGTAATATTAAGCAAGGTGTGAATTCTTAGTTTAGTCAAACAAGCTGGTGTGTATATGGTCTTTTTGGAGATAGCAAACTTAATTACTTCTGTGAGTGTCCAGTGACACGGGGTGGATACTCCAGAGGAACCCTCTTCCAGTGGGATCTGGAACTGAGGTATGCCAGGTGTTGCCTGCAAGATGAAATAAAGGCTAACAGAGCTTTGGAGGAGATTGTTTGGGTGGCTAAGTGATTGTGAGTGTTAGAGAATAGCTACACAGTTTAACCCCAGCAAGTCTAGGTAACAAGGTGGCCCATAGTTCTAGACATGCCAAGAAAGTATCACACATCATTGGAAGTTTTTAAGAAGTAGGTTGGACAAACATCTGTCAAGGATGGTTTAGGTTTACTTGGTCCTGCCTCATTAGCAGGGGCTGGACTTGATGACTTCTTGAGGTCCCTTCCTATGATTCCATAAACAAAACTATAATTCTATAGACAAAACTAGACCAACTGTAAATTGCAGAGGAGATGGATCCGGAAGACCCACCATCCAAGCTGGAAGCTTCGTCAATGACCATTATTTAAATTACTTTTTTTAACAAGTGTCCTATAATTCCCAGACCACAAAGTAGCAACAACATAATAAGGAGGTGAAAGGTAGCACATACTCCACAAACATATTTTTAACCAGGTATGACAAGGATATGCCTTTGTGTTTTCCTCAACAACCTTGACATGGGACTGAACTGGAAACTTCAAAAAACATTTCAGCCCTCGCATCTTGGCAAGTTCCCAAACTCTTCTAAAGGCTAATCTCTAAAAAAAAATCTTGAACGAAATATTATCTTATTTTGTGGCCTCCCCCAAAACTGTTTTACCCACATATGCTAGCTGCATTTTTTTTTCTTTAAGAGTAAATCAAAGAAATTTGACAATCAAAGCATGAGGTTTGAGACCATCATAGGAGCTAGGGACCTATGTGCTCTTTCTAAATCAAATTTAAAATCATCTGGCAGGCTGAGCACTTCTGTAAGGAGCCAGGGAACAAATTTTAGGGGTTGCCTTTCTAGGCAAATTCTAGGGGGCTACTACAGGTACTTCTATAATTCTCAAATAATTGTGGAGAGACTTCCTCTCCAGGTCTGCCCACTTTAAATTTCAGAGAAGGTAAATCTGTTAGGCTTCTCTGCACCTAGGCAGAAATGTTTTTTATCTGATTTTCTACCAATGATATTTTCCCTTCTGCTTCATTCATCCATCCTGTCAGTGCTTGCAGAGAGGAGTTAATTGAGGTAACTGTCAGTTGTAATGTGACCTTGATGTGGCTTTGTCTTTCGGCTACTTGCAGAGCCCACAGTAGACAAATATTTGCCTGTTGACATGCTAAAGATTTGGGGGTACTTATTCTTTTGTAGGGGAATTCAGTTTAGGACCCTGGACGCCAGATGGAAATGGATACTAGTGGATGGCTCTGGAGATCAAGGAATCTGTTTCCTAGGCCTGGACTTGCTACCTACATGGCTGTGTTCTAACCAACTCCAGAATTGTGAACCTGAGGTCATTCTTATATTACTCTTTTCAGTATTTTTGTTTTCTTACCTCTTTTCTATCTGTCTTACTCTTTTCTGCTTCATAAGTGTCCAGTTTAGCAAGCCACAAGATATGTACCCATGTCCCATTACTTTGGAACAAGAGTGGCGAGCTGGAATGATGCCTTAGCAGCTGAATTCCAGTGAAAGTTTCTCATGACCTGGACTGTCCATTAAAGTTGCATGTTGTGTGATATGTCTGTGTCCCTTCAGCAACTAAACTGCAAGCAGAAAAGAAAGAAGATCACCTGATGTCCCACCCAAGTTCTGTTGCTGTTTTGTCTGTAGCTTTGCCTATTTGTATCTTGAAACAACAACATATCTAAGAAACTCTGAAGCAGAGTTTCTTCCCTTTTAAAAATACCTCTATATAAATGAATGAATGAACTTAATTTAATTTAATTTTAAAAGTACTGAAATAAATGTGCATAAACTGCAGCTTTTCTCTTCATCTCAAGACAGCCTGCAGCAAAGACCAACTTCACATTACTCCGAATAAAATAGCAAGACTCAGACACACTATAATGCCTAAAAATTGGTTCCAATCCAGGTTGGAGCCCTTAGGGGTTACTAGAATATAACAACAATAATAGTGGCACTGGGAAATATAGGGCTTGAGTTGGGAGGGTTCTTATGGGAAGAGTCATGGTGCTTGGAGAAGCCACAGCTCTGATCAACTTTCCACAGTGTGGGGAAGAGGGTGAGTCTAGAAGGGAGTGTATGGTTTACAGGTGTGTGGAGAAGGGCCTCTGTTAACTTAAAATTGTATGATATGAGATATTGTTTTAGGATAGGTGTTATTAAGCAAAACTGTATGATGAATATGTTGCTGAATGAAGACAAAAAACAAAAGCCAAACATAAGCTGCTGGGTGCACAGAGGAATGAAGCCTGGATCCTGTATGGAGGATCTACCCAGGCTGCCCGTTTAGAAATATGCAGGGGTTGAATTTGAAGGCTCAAGAGTTGGCTCCTGTGAGTAGAAGGAGCAGAATCACAGAGGAGGTCAGAGAGCTAAGCTGTGATCAGGAAACTGCTGAGCTTTAAGGTTAAGATTTTGTCATGGTAATTTTTAGTAAAAGTCATGGACAAGTTCCAGGCAATAAACAAAAATTCACAGGAGCCTGTGACCCGTCTGTGACTTTTACTAAAAATAACTGGGTGGGTGAGGGCTTGGGCAGGAGAAATGATAGCTGGAGCCCCATTGGGGGCGGGGGGGGCGGAGAAGGGAGTGACAGCCAGAGCCCCACCACCACAAGGAGAGGAGGAGCACAGCCCCAGCAGCAGCCACAGGGAAGGGGAGGGGCACACCCAGCTCCAGTTCTGGATCCAGCTGCAGGTAAAGTCACAGAATCCGTGACTAAATCGTATCCTTTCAAGATTAGCCTTTCCCTCTGGCAGTAAGTACAGTAGACACTTGTTTGCAGCAACATCTTGCAAGAGCAACCGCTGCTTACGAGCAACACTTTCCCTACCGCAAATTGCCCACTCAGTAACAGCAACAGAGCCACCGCATTAGAGCAACATTGGTGATGTCACATCCAGGGGTGGAGATGAGGGGGGGCATATAGGAGCGTTGCCTCCCCCCTGAAACTGAATATTTCCACTCCCATCCCAAGCCTGGCCCTTCAGCGTAGTTCCGGGGCACACAGCCCTGTCCACTTGCCCTACGAGAAGCTGCATGGAGAGCATGTGTAGGGAAAAGTCTGGGGGGAAAGTCTGTAAGAAAGGGATTTTGGGGGGGTTGGGGGAAGCTGGGGTTGCAGCAGATGTGCAGCTGGAAGGGTTCCTCCTCCCTTCCTCAGCATCTGGCTTGCAGGCAGTGATGGGGAGTTGCTATTTTGCAGTGGGGAGTTTTGGGGACTCCTCCATACACTGAGCTATCCCCTCGAACTAGCTTGCTGGCAGCAGGGTGTAAATGTGCTATTTTGTAGTGTGGGGTTGGGGGATCCCTTCCCCCCTCTGTCTCTGCTAGAAGCCACCCAGCTTCCCCACTGGAGGCTGAGGACAGTGCTCTCCCCATCAATCCATCCCTATCTAGGGGGGAAGCATGAAGCTGCCAGTGGGAGCATCCTCAGCCTGTCCCCAGCAGCCGTGTTCACTCAGCCATTTTGCTGACTGGCGTCTCCCTTGCCAAACCCAGGGTTCCCCTGCCCCATTCCCACCAAACTTGGGGTTCCATCACCTCACACCCCTCAACTTCCCAACATGGTTGCCCCATCCCTTCTGAAACTCCCTTAACTCTCCATACACCTTTGGTCAGATGATACTCCCTATTACAGCAACAGCTGCTTAGGTGCAACATAACAAAAGGGCACTGAAATGTTGCTACTAAAGAGCACCTACTGTAGAATGGTTACCGAATGCCAGTGGCATGCCACAACATTTTAGTAAGGCATGCAATTCTACATTTGCATGTAAGGCATCACCTCGCACACATGGTGTGTGCATGGTCACACTATGTGTATGCTCTACAAAATGGCATCCTCCATGAGTGTTTGGGGATCAGATGGAATTGTTCCACGGGCATAGATAGTCAGGAAGTCATAGTCAAGGCTTTCATGGGCAAACAAGGCATGCGTTGCATACTTTGACTGCATGCCACTGATGAACTCTGTTATGTTTATGCTGTGTTTACCCTCCTTAAACAAGAGTTTAGTGGTGTCATAAATATAAAGGGAAGGGTAAACACCTTTAAATCCCTCCTGGCCAGAGGAAAAACCCTTTCACCTGTAAAGGGTTAAGAAGCTAGGATAACCTCACTGGCACCTGACCAAAATGACCAAATGAGAAGACGAGATATTTTCAAAGCTGGGGTGGGGGGGAGGTTCTCTCTGTCTGTGTGATGCTTTTGCCAGGAACAGAAAAGGAATGGAGTGTTAGAATTTAGTAAGTAATCTAGCTAGATATGCTTTAGTTTCTGTTTTGTTTAAATGGCTGATAAAATAAGTTGTGCTGAATGGAATATATATTCCTGTTTTTGTGTCTTTTTGTAACTTAAGGTTTTGCCTAGAAGGGCTCTCTATGTTTTGAATCTGATTACCCTGTAAGGTATTTATCATCCTGATTTTACAGGGGTGATTTTTTTTTATCTTTTCTTCAATTAAAATCCTTCTTTTAAGAACCTGATTGTTTTTGCATTGTTCTTAAGATCCAAGGATTTGGGTCTGTGTTCACCTATGCAAATTGGTGAGGATTTTTATCAAGCCTTCCCCAGAAAAGGAGGTGTAGGGTTTGGGAGGATTTGGGGGGGAAAAAATGTTTCCAAGCGGGCTCTTTCCCTGTTATATATTTGTTAGATGCTTGGTGGTGGCAGCAATAAAGTCCAAGGGCAAATAGTTTGTACCTTGGGGAAGTTTTAACCTAAGCTGGTAAAAATAAGCTTAGGGGGTTTTTCTTGCAGGTCTCTACATCTGTATCCTAGAGTTCAGAGTTGGAAGGAACCTTGAACAAGTAGTTTTTCAAACCAAGAAGCTGGAGGCATAGTCAATAAATAGGCTTTGAAGAGATCTACAGGGCATTCAAAACAGAGTTAAGAAAAACAGCCAGAATTGCCTGATATTTACAGGCAAGTGTCCTGTGAGGAAGCTGAAGTGTTGAAACCAATCTAGAGGAATGTCCCCACACCCGCATCTGTGATGAGGGTTTGTTGTTAGCCCCTTAAAAAGCAATAACCAACTAGGATGTGTGGGTGTAAACAACCAAGGTATTTATTAAATCAACAGTTCTAAACAAGGTAAACCAGAAGTAAAGCAAATGAATAGGAACACAGGTAAAGCAAGGACCCCCCACAACAGGTGATATAAAGGTAAGTAAAGGACCGGCTGTATGCTGACTGTGACTGAGAGTAAGTTCCCTCCTCTAGGATGGGACCTAGGTAAGAGGGTGGAGGATCAATGGACCACTACCATGTCTTGCAGCTCTGAGGACTCTCACGACAACAGGACAGCTCTGGACTCCATCCAGGTAGGTGGAACCCACAGCTAAGGAGGGACATCAGGATCAGGCAATGAGAGCTCTGCCCCAGCAATGACTTGGCTTGTACTCCCCCTGCAACATCATGGGTGTGTGTTTGTCCTCAGTGAAATAGTGGCCACTGGTGACACACTCTCTGCATGCAAGTGAGAATTTCCCTCCTGCAACCACATGGAAGAGTGCGGTGCTCAGCATACTCCTCTGAGGCTACCTAGAGAGTTGAGGTGTCTGCTTTGGTTTCCAGCAGCAGCACTTTCAGACTCTGCCACTCAGAAGGGCAGCCCCTTCTCTCAGACATCCTAGCCCTTATATGCCCTGCTGTTAGTGGGCAGATCACATGGTTTGCTTGGTTTCCTGCCTTTCAGTAGAAAGGGCAGGAAACTACACCTGAGGAGGGGGAAGAAGGGCAGCCAATATGGATTCCAGGTTGTTGTTTAGGCATTTCAAGATGGCGTACCTATGATGTTGAGCACTAAAGTATTTCCCCTACAAAGGGGTACAAGGGCTACACTAGTGACCAGAGACACCAGTTGAACAAGATGCATGCCCAGGAGGGGAAGTCCAGGAAGCAACCAGAACTTTTCTAGGGAGTGCCCAGGTAGAGACGCCTCTCTAGTAGGATGCCTGTAATGGGATGGAGAAGAAGGTGGGGGTGCAGGGTGAACCAGATGCATGGCTCTGAGCAAGGCTCACAGAGGGCAGAGGCAGCCACAGGCAGGTTTTCAGGGCTTCAGGCAAATAAGGAAGCACAGGCATATGCTGACTGCTAGCCCAGCTCAGGGCACAGCCAGGTGTCTGCATGGGGAGGTACCAAGCAGGCTCAGGGGACCCCAGAAGCCCTGTTTACCATGAAAATCCCTGGCATCTGTGCTGCAGCCCCTTTTCCACTGCTGTCCCAGCTGGGGCAAGGGGTTCAGGAAAGTGATGGGATCTCCCCTCCCAGACTGCAGCTCCAGGACTCTGGCAGGGAAGGTATGTGGGAGCCCCGATCTGTTACCTCTTGTACAGGCAGTAGGTCTACTGCTGCAGGGCCACCCCATGTTGCTGTACCAGGCATGGATGAAACAGTAGGCAGTGGCTGCTGGATCTCTGCTCTGAGATGGCCAAGTGTGGGGGGGGGGGGGGTGGCGGCGGGAGCCCCCGGGCCCTCGCACCTCTGTTGTGTCCCTGGACAGGTTGTGATATATAAGGGGTAGCGGTGGGTGCAGAGATAAAGATCAGATGGAGCGGAGCATTTGGGAGCATGGAGGTGTATGGATTTGAGCAAAAGGGTGTGGACGTGTGTCAGGATGTTGCCCAAGGAAGCTGTGTTATATGGAATGTGTGTGTCATAAATATAAAGGGAAGGGTAAACACCTTTAAATCCCTCCTGGCCAGAGGAAAAACCCTTTCACCTGTAAAGGGTTAAGAAGCTAGGATAACCTCGCCTGCACCTGACCAAAATGACCAATGAGGAGACAAAAATCTTTCAAAGCTGGAGGGGGGGGAACAAAGGGTTCTCTCTGTCTGTGTGTGTGTTGGTTTTTGCCGGGACCAGAGCAGGAATGCAGGTCAGAACTCCTGTAAAAAGTCAGTAAGCAATCCAGTTAGATTTGCGTTAGATTCTGTTTTGTTTAAATGGCTGATAAAATAAGTTGTGCTGAATGGAATATATATTCCTGTTTTTGTGTCTTTTTGTAACTTAAGGTTTAGCCTAGAGGGATTCTCTATGTTTTGAATCCGATTACCCTGTAAGGCATTTACCATCCTGATTTTACAGAGGTGATTTTTTTACCTTTTCTTCAGTTAAAATTCTTCTTTTAAGAACCTGATTGCTTTTTCATTGTTCAAGATCCAAGGATTGGGTCTGTGTTCACCTATGCAAATTGGTGAGGATTTTTATCAAACCTTCCCAGGAAAGGGGGTGTAGGGTTTGGGGGGATTTTTGGGGGGTAAGACATTTCCAAGCGGGCTCTTTCCCGGTTATATTTTTTAGACGCTTGGTGGTGGCAGCAATAAAGTCCAGGGACAAAAGGTAAAATAAATAGTTGGTACCTTGGGGAAGTTTTAACCTAAGCTGGTAAAAATAAGCCTAGGGGGTTTTTCATGCAGGTCCCCACATCTATACCCTAGAGTTCAGAGTGGGGAAGGAACCTTGACAGTGTGGGAGGGTGGTGTTTGGGACTCTGGCAGGTGGCAGGGTCATATGTATGGGAGGCTCTCATACCTATAGCAATGAGTAGCATGAAGTTTACATGTCTTAAGTAAAATATAAATAGTGCTTCCCAGGATCAATTGGATCTTTGCATGTATTCTTTTGGTATTTTTTCCCAGAGCAAAGAAGGAGAAGACAAACATTGAAATACAAGTCAACATGTTATGCTTTTTAAATACTCAATATTTTGGTCAATCTTGGCCCAGAGTTGGATGCCTTGGAGAATTTTATCTTTATAGGGAAGCTGAGTGAACCAGACTGATAATACCAGGTCATTGGCAAACACTGCAGTATTTTAGATCCACTGGTTCTGCTGAACCTTTTCATTGGCTGAAATCTTAACATTTTCCAGAAGGCTGGAAGGTGGCAGGATCTTATTTTAAACAGAAACAGAATGTAATGGGGAGGGGATTTGAGGTGGAGGGAGAGGAAACTTGACAGAATAGAGTTAGAGAAACTATTTTTTTTCCAGTTACCTACTGTGACCGGAGTCCCAGGGGGGCCATGTGAGGTCACTCAATTAGGGTGAACTGCAAAGAATGGGGCAAACAATCCCCAAAGCTGGTGGATATTTTCAATACTAAGATTTACCAAGCCAGCACAACACAGGTTCTTTATTATCTCACTGGTTGCCCAGAAGCCAACAACACAGTTACCTTAAAGAAACCCAGCCTCAGGCCTCCACCTAGTTACCAAAGTCAGATATGATGAGGAATAATGAAAATCTTATTTAATCATATAAAAGAAAAGGTTCTACCAATCCCAAAGATTGGACACAATGCATCCCAGGTTAAGGAATATTCCAGATCTTACCCAAATACACGCTTACAGCCAATTATTATTAATGAATCTAAAATTTATTTAAAAAGGAGAGAGAGTACGGTTAAAAGATCAATATACATACAGATATGAGTTCAATTCTTGAGGTTCAGTTACATAGCAGAGATGGTCAGCTTTGTAGCTGCAAAGAGTTATTTTAGAATTTAGTCCATAGGTTATAGTCCAATGTCCAATATCATATTCAGGGTGTTTCCAGCTGAACTGAGACCTCAATCTTGCAACTCAAACTTCCCCTGATGACGCTTAAGCAGATATGAGATTAAAATGATTGGGACCCAAGGATCTTTTATATAATTTCAAACCTTCTTTGACAAGTGGGAGTCCCTCAGGGAACAATAAGTAATTAGAGCGACTTTGAAGTAGGTCAGTTACAAGTACTTAGCTATATGAATTAAAATAAGGCATTTGCCTGTTTCTCCACCATTCACAGATGATTTGCTATACATTTCAAAGAGAGATGAATACAGCATATCCCATATTCACAATTCATTGAAATGCTAGGATGTTCTTTTGATCTCTGATTTATCAGCATACAGCATAGACAGGGACTGTTGATTATTGGCCACTACCCATAGATATGTAAATACACACAAACATAAACATTATCTCCCCATATCGTCTTTAAGGGTTGACTGAGTCATTCATCCTGCAGGATGTTTAACCCTTGCTGCTCATGTGTCACAATATCCAATACCAACTTTCCTTTCTCCTCACGCATTCCGACTCCTTTATGGAGATCCTATACACAAAGAGTAATCAAGCCTTGTCCTAACAGAACCTATATCCTGCTACTCAAACAATATTTCCAAGACATCTTCCTTCATCACAAACACCCGATATTGAACGAGAAAAAAAACCATAAATAAACAAAAAAATAGCCATAGTGTAGTCCACTCAGTTCAGAATTCAGAGTAGCAGCCGTGTTAGTCTGTATTCGCAAAAAGAAAAGGAGTACTTGTGGCACCTTAGAGACTAACAAATTTATTAGAGCGTAAGCTTTCGTGAGCTACAGCTCACTTCATCGGATACATTTGGTGGAAAATACAGTGGGGAGATTTATATACACACACAGAGAACATGAAACTATGGTTTTTATCATACACACTAAGGAGAGTGATCACTTAAGATGAGCTATCACCAGCAGCGGGGGTGGGGAGGAAGGAGGAAAACCTTTCATGGTGACAAGCAAGGTAGGCCATTCCCAGCAGTTAACAAGAACATCTGAGGAACAGTGGGGGGTGGGGTGAGGGGGAGAAATAACATGGGGAAATAGTTTTGCTTTGTGTAATGACTCATCCATTCCCAGTCTCTATTCAAGCCTAAGTTAATTGTATCCAGTTTGCAAATTAATTCCAATTCAGTAGTCTCTCGTTGGAGTCTGTTTTTGAAGTATTTTTGTTGAAGAATAGCCACTCTCAGGTCTGTAAATCGAGTGACTGGAGAGACTGAAGTGTTCTCCAACTGGTTTTTGAATGTTATTCTTGACATCTGATTTGTGTCCATTTATTCTTTTACGTGGCGACTGTCCAGTTTGACCAATGTACATGGCAGAGGGGCACTGCTGGCACATATCACATTGCTAGATGCGCAGGTGAATGAGCCTCTGATAGTGTGGCTGACGTGATGAGGCCCTATGATGGTGTCCCCTGAATAGATGTGGACACAGTTGGCAACGGGCTTTGTTGCAAGGATAGGTTCCTGGGTTAGTGGTTCTGTTGTATGCTGTATGGTTGCTGGTGAGTATTTGCTTCAGATTGGGGGGCTGTCTGTAAGCAAGGACTGGCCTGTCTCCCAAGATCTGTGAGAGTGATGGGTTGTCCTTCAGGATAGGTTGTAGATCCTTGATGATGCGTTGGAGAGGTTTTAGTTGGGGCCTGAAGGTGATGGTAGTGGCGTTCTGTTATTCTCTTTGTTGGGCCTATCCTGTAGTAGGTGACTTCTAGGTACTCTTCTGGCTCTGTCAATCTGTTTCTTCACTTCAGCAGCTGGGTATTGTAGTTGTAAGAATGCATGACAGAGATCTTGTAGGTGTTTGTCTCTGTCTGAGGGGTTGGAGCAAATGGGGTTATATCGTAGAGCTTGGCTGTAGACAATGGATCGTGTGGTGTGATCTGGATGAAAGCTAGAGGCATGTAGGTAGGAATAGCAGTCAGTAGGTTTTCGATATAGGGTGGTGTTTATGTGACCATCGCTTATTAGCGCCGTAATGTCCAGGAAGTGGATCTCTTGTGTGGACTGGTCCAGGCTGAGGTTGATGGTGGGATGGAAATTGTTGAAATCATGGTGGAATTCCTCAAGGGCTTCTTTTCCATGGGTCCAGATGATGAAGATGTCATCAATGTAGTGCAAGTAGAGTAGGGGCGTTAGAGGACGAGAGCTGAGGAAGCGTTGTTCTAAGTCAGCCATAAAAACGTTGGCATACTGTGGGGCCATGCGGGTACCAATCGCAGTGCCGCTGATTTGAAGGTATACATTGTCCCCACATGTGAAATAGTTATGGGTGAGGACAAAGTCAAAGTTCAGCCACCAGGTTAGCCGTGACATCGGGGATACTGTTCCCGACGGCTTGTAGTGCATCTTTGTGTGGAATGTTGGTGTAGAGGGCTTCTACAGCCATAGTGGCTAGGATGGTGTTTTTAGGAAGATCACTGATGGACTGTAGTTTCCTCAGGAAGTCAGTCGTGTCTCAAAGATAGCTGGGAGTGCTGGTAACATAGGGCCTGAGGAGGGAGTCTACATAGCCAGACAATCCTGCTGTCAGGGTGCCAATGCCTGAGATGATGGGGCATCCAGGATTTCCAGGTTTATGGATCTTGGGTAGCAGATAGAATACCCCAGGTCGGGGTTGCAGGGGTGTGTCTGTGTGGATTTGTTCTTATGCTTTTTCAGGGAGTTTCCTGAGCAAATGCTGTAGTTTCTTTTGGTAACCCTCAGTGGGATCAGAGGGTAATGGCTTGTAGAAAGTGGTATTGGAGAGCTGCCTAGTATCTTCTTGTTCATATTGCGACCTATTCCTGATGATGACAGCACCTCCTTTGTCAGCCTTTTTGATTATGATGTCAGAGTTGTTTCTGAGGCTGTGGATGGCATTGTGTTCTGCACGGCTGAGGTTATGGGGCAAGTGATGCTGCTTTTCCACAATTTCAGCCTGTGCACATCGGCAGAAGCACTCTATGTAGAAGTCCAGTCTGCTGTTTCGACCTTCATGAGGAGTCCACCCAGAATCCTTCTTTTTGTAGTGTTGGTAGGAAGGTCTCTGTGGGTTAATATGTTGGTCAGAGGTGTGTTGGAAATACTCCTTGAGTAGGAGACGTCGAAAATAGGATTCTAGGTCACCAGAAAACTGTATCATGTTCGTGGGGGTGGAAAGGCAAAAGGAGAGGCCCTGTGATAGGACAGATTCTTCTGCTGGGTTAAGAGTATAGTTGGATAGATTAACAATATTGCTGGGTGGGTTAAGGGAGCCACTGTTGTGGCCCCTTGTGGCATGTATTAGTTTAGATAGTTTAGTGTCCTTTTTCTTTTGTAGAGAAACAAAGTGTGTGTTGTGTGTGTTGTAAATGGGTTGTCTAGTTTTTGTAAAGTCCAGCCACGAGGAAGTTTGTGTGGAAGGTCGGTTCTTTATGAGAGTATCCAGTTTTGAGAGCTCATTCTTAATCTTTCCCTGTTTGCTGTAGAGGATGTAGATCAGGTGGTTCCGCAGTTTCTTTGAGAGTGTGTGGCACAAGTTGTCACCATAGTCTGTGTGGTATGTAGATTGTAATGGATTTTTTACCTTCAATCCTTTTGGTATGATGTCCATCTGTTTGCATTTGGAGAGGAAGATGATGTCTGTCTGTATCTGTATGAGTTTTTTCATGAAGTTGATAGATTTCCACTCTATACGGCTAAATTCAGTGCCTTGCATAATGACAGGTTTCACAGTAGCAGCCGTGTTAGTCTGTATTCGCAAAAAGAAAAGGAGTACTTGTGGCACCTTAGAGACTAACAAATTTATTTGAGAATAAGCTTTCGTGAGCCACAGCTCACTTCATCAGATGCATTTGGTGGAAAATTCTTTTCAGTTCAGAATATGAGAGATGTTAATCTTAAATTTCCACATATGTTCCAACTCCCAAGCAAGTAAAAGGAAATTAATGGCAATGGGAGTAAACAATGGCCTGTGTCTACTCCCAAGCATCACAAAAAACAGTTGTTGCTGTCTGCGGTGCAAGAGTGACAAAACTGAAGCTCAGATTAAGGGGTGGCCCTTCTCCCTCCATTCTTTTCTGTGGCACTACACAAATTAGGGAGGAAAGTGAGTGAAAAGTCATTTTCCCCTTGTTTGTTTTTGTTTTGTTTGTTTATTTTTGTTTATTCATCATTGGGTTTTTTGGGTTTTTTTTGGTAATCTTTTCAAACTGGCTGCTGGAAACAAACTAAAAGGTGTAATGTAAGCAAGTTTGACAATTCCATGCTGGGCAGGAATTGATCGGCATTGCTAGCTGTTTCCTAGGGGCTTGCACTACTAACAAAGCTCCATTGCTATGCCTCAAGGGGCCTTAAAATCTAGTTCCATACAAATCATTTGTTCCAGATTTCTTCAACTTACTTCAGACAAACCTAAATCAAATTATTGTAGACCTTTTCCCCCAGAATTCTGTACACAAATAACTGGCATGGGAAATAGATTGTATACATTTTTCTTGATTAATAATTTTAATATATTTGTCTTCAACATCCATCTTCCCCGTTTCAGAGTAGCAGCCATATCTCACATGTTTTGCTTCAGTTTTACAACCAATCCTCTAAAACACATCCTTACAGGGTCTTTTCTGGGTGATATTTGCCTTGATCATGAATTACAGAGCTCACATTTATCCCAGTCACTGATCAATTTTTTTAGGGCTGTTCATTAATTGCAGTTAACTCACGCGATTAACTCAAAAATTAATTGCAATTAAAAGAATTAATTGTGATTAATCGCACTGTTAAATAATAGAATACCAATTGAAATGTATTAAATATTTGTGGATGTTTTTCTACATTTTCAGATATTTTGATTTCTATTACAACACAGAATACAAAGTGTACACTGCACACTTTATATTATTATTATTACAAATATTTGCACTGTAAAAATGATAAACAAAGAAATAGTATTTTTCAATTCACCTCATACAAGTACTGTAGTGCAATCTCTTTATCATGAAAGTTTAACTTAGAAATGTAGATTTTTTTTGTTACACAACTCCACTCAAAAACAAAACAATGTAAAACTTTAGAGCCTATAAGTCCACTCAGACCTACTTCTTGTTCAGCCAGTCGCTAAGACAAGCAAGTTTGATTTCATTTACGGGAGATCCTGCTGCCTGCTTCTTATTTACAATGTCACCTGAAACTGAGAACAGGCATTCTCATGGCACTTTTGTAGTCGGTGTTGCAAGGTATTTATGTGCCAGATATATGCCTCTACACCAATATAACTTAGTCCTTGGGAGCCAAAAAATCTTACCGCGTTATAGGTGAAACTGTGTTATATCGAACTTGCCGGGTAGGGAAGGCTCTGTCTCCCCAAACAGTCTGGCTCCGCCCCCATCCAACCCCCACCTACTTCCCACCCCCTGACTGACACCTCAGAACCCCTGACCCATCCAACCCCCCACTCCTTGTCCCCTGACTTCCCCCTCCAGAGACCCTCCTTTCCCTAATCACCCCCAGGACCCAACCCCCTACTCAACCCCCCGCTCCCTGTCCCCTGACTGCCCTGACCCCTACCCACACCCCCACCCCCTGACATGTCCCCCCGGGATTCCCACACCCTATCCAATGCCCCCGTTCCCGTCCCCTGACAGCCCCACCGCCAGAACCTCTGAACCATCCAACCCCCCCCGCTCCCTGTCCCCTGACTCTCCCCCCCCCCGAGACCCTCTGCCCCTTATCCAACCCCTCGACCACAGCCTGGCACCCTTAACATGCTGCTCAGAGCAGCATGTGGGAGCCAGACATGCTGACGCGCTGATCTGCCAGACAGCACATCTCCGCCCCCCAGAGCGCTGCTTTACCGCGTTATATCCAAATTCATGTTACATCGGGTCGCGTTATATCAGGGTAGAGATGTACTACACATTTGTATGCCCCTTCAAGCTTCGGCCACCATTCCAGAGGACATACTTCCATGCTGATGATGCTCATTAAAAATATATATATATAGTGTGGCAAATTGCCGGCACTACTATGATGGGTCTCGCACTTTCTCTTCTTGGGGGGGGTTCAGGGCACCATTTCTTGTCCCTGAACTGGGGTATTAACTGCCCCACTAGTGTCCTAGAGGAGGAGAGTAGAGAGGGAGGGACCCGGGCCCGCCCTCTACTCCTGGGGCCCTAGGGATAGCGGTAAACCACTAGAACTAGTGGTTACTTCCCTCTCCTGCCCTTCAGCTTGTGGGGCTTCTTGCCCTCCCTCTGCACAAACCAGGTGTCCCTTTACCTAGGTCTTGGTCTTCTTAGCCCACCGCAGCACTTCTCCAAACTCTCCTCTGCTTCAACTCCTCTAAACTGCTCTCTGCTCCAATACCAATCCACTCTGCTTCAACTCCTCCTCTTGTCCTATTGAAGCAAGGGGGTTTTATCATGTGACTGGCTTCAGGTGCTTTAATTAATTTATAGCAAACTTTCTTCCCTCTACAGGGAATAAGGCTCCCTTCTAACACTCTCCTGCTACCCTCTGGCCATGCTGTATCACAATATATATATATTAATTCAATTTGTGATTGAACTCTTTGGGTGAGAATTGCATGTCACCTGTTCTGTTGTACCTGCATTCTGTCATATATTTCATGTTACAGCAGTCTCGGATGATGACCCAGCACATGTTGGTTTTAAGAACACTTTCACAGCAGTTTTGACAAAACGTAAAGAAGGTACCAATGTGAGATTTCTAAAAATAGCTACAGCACTCGACCCCAGGTTTAAGAATCTGAAGTGTCTTCCAAAATCTGAGCGGGACTAGGTGTGGAGCATGCTTTCAGAAGTCTTATGTAAGTGGGGGAATGGTCCTGCTATTGTAGGGAACTTTCCTAGCTTCTGCATTAACTTGGTGAATTGGGCTAGTGAAAGGATCTGAGTACTCACTTCCACTTTCTTTACCCAGAGGCCTCCCCGCCCTTGAGGACTCCCCTTCCACACTCCTGTCTGGCAGAGTCCTCATAACCCTGACAAGGCTGGGCCCAGGATTCCTGGGGTGCTCGACCCCCATCCTTGCTGTGGTCACCTAGGAGAGGGGCTAGGGTGTCCCCACTCTGGGGTGCTCTCTCTGCACTGGACACTTCCCTGACCCACTGCTTATTACATACAATGTAAAGCAAATACAAGTTCAGGGGTAGGCAACCTATGTAACATGTGCCAAAAGCGGCACGCGAGCTGATTTTCAGTGTCACTCACACTGCCCGAGTCCTGGCCACTGGTCCAGAGGGCTCTGCATTTTAATTTAATTTTAAAAGAAGCTTCTTAAACATTTTAAAAACCTTATTTACTTTACACACAACAATAGTTTAGTTATATATTAAAGACTTATAGAAAGAGACCTTCTAAAAATGTTAAAATGTATTACTAGCACACGAAACTTTAAATTAGAGTGAATAAATGAAGACTTGGCACACCACTTTTGAAAGGTTGCTGACCCCTGAACAAGTTATTTAATCAACAATTAATTTTAAAAAGAATAAGGAAAAATGGAAAAGGTTAAAGAAAAACACATCACCCCACTCTGTGGCAGGGAACATCACAAACAGTGTTTCTGGAATGTCAGGACAGTTCACAGTCTATTCCTTGTAAGTCCCAGGCCTTCTTCTCAGGCCCTGGCTGTGCTGTAGGGATGCTGTGGGTTTGACACTTGCTCTGGTGGTGGCCACACACCTCCGGGCTTTGGGTGGTGGGACCCTTCTTCCCAGCGTCAGCCCCCCATCTGGTTAAGATCACCCTCCCAATCTGGCCTGCAAGGACCCTTGGCAGAGGGTGTCTTTCTGCATTGGGTCCTTTGCTCCCCTTGGCTGGACCCAGTTGCTCACTGCACCCACCTCCAGACTGCTCCAGCTCCCCTGTTCTAGTTCTGGCTCCACTCTGCCTCAGCACTGATGCTGCTGCTCTGCCTCCAGCCCCCTGGGCTGCTTCTCTGGATCTGTGACTGCAGCCCTGCTCCCAGCACAGGATCTGCTCTCCCTGGGCTGTATCTCTGGATCTGTGGCTGCAGCCCTGCTCCCAGCACAGGATCTGCTCTCCCTGGGCTGTGTCTCTGGCTCCTCTGGCTGACACCAGCTGTTCCCTAGCTCAGCTTGGGCCCCTGCTCTCTCCTTAGCTCGGCCCCACTCTGTCTGAGGCCTGGTCTACACTACGAGTTTAGGTCGAATTTAGCAGCGTTATCTCGATTTAACCCTGCACCCATCCACATGACAAAGCCCTTTTTTTCGACTTAAAGGGCTCTTAAAATCAATTTCTTTACTCCCCCCCGACGAGGAGGTTAGCACTGAAATCGGCCTTGCCGGGTCAAATTCGGGGTACTGTGGACGCAAGTCGATGGTATGGCCTCCAGGAGCTATCCCAGAGTGCTCAGTTGTGACCACTCTGGACAGCGCTCTCAACTCAGATGCACTGGCCAGGTATACAGGAAAAGGCCCACAAACTTTTGAATCTCACTTCCTGTTTGGCCAGCATGGTGAGCTCACCTTCACAGGTCACCATGCAGAGCTCATCATCACAGGAGACCATGCAGTCCCAGAATTGCCAAAGAGCTCCAGCATGGACCGAACAGGAGGTATGGGATCTGATCGCTGTATGGGGAGGTGAATCAGCGCTGGCAGAACTCCGTTCAAAAAGACAAAATGACAAAATATTTGAAAAAATCTCCAATGGCACGAAGGACATAGGCTATAACAGGGACCCACAGCAGTGCCGCGTAAAAATTAAGGTGCTCAGGCAAGCCTACCAAAAAACCAGAGAGGCAAACGGTCACTCCGGTTCAGAGCTCCAGACATGCCGCTTCTATGATGAGCTGCATGCCATTCTAGGGGGTGCAGCCACCACTACCCCAACCCTGTTGCTTTGACTCCATCCCAGGAGTGGGAGGCAACACGGAAACGGGTTTTGGGGCAAGGAAGATGATAGCTCACAGCAAGGAAGCAGAGAAACCGGTTTCCCCAACAGCCAGGATCTGTTTATCACCCTTGACCTGGACCCAATACCCCCCGAACCCACCCAAAGAAGGGTCCTGGACCCTGAAGGTGGAGAAGGGACATCTGGTGAGTGTACCTTTGTAAATATTAAACATGGTTTAAAAGCAAGCGTGTTTAATGATTAATTTGCCCTGGCATTTGCGGCCAGTACAGCTACTGGAAAAGTCTGTTAACATGTCTGGGGATGGAGCGGAAATCCTCCAGGGACATCTCCATAAAGCTCTCCCAGATATGCTCCCAAAGCCTTTGCAAAAGGTTACTGGGGAGGGCAGCCTTATTCCGTCCTCCATGGTAGGACACTTTACCACACCAGGCCAGTAGCACGTAGTCAGGAATCATTGCAGAACAAAGCATTGCAGCGTATGGTCCCAGTGTTTGCTGGCATTCAAACAACATCCGTTCTTTATCTCTCTGTGTTACCCTCAGAAAAGTGATATCATTCATGGTCACCTGGTTGAAATAGGGTGCTTTTCTTAAGGGGACATTCAGAGGTGCCCATTCCTGCTGGGCTGTTTGCCTGTGGCTGAACAGAAATCTTCCCTGCTGTTAGCCACACAGTGCGGAGAGGGGTGAAGCCATCACCCCAGAGAATTGGGTGTGTGGGGTGGGGGAGGGGTTAGTAGGGTTTCTGCTGCACGTGAACCCAGAAACCGCAGCCCCTCCTTTTAAATTGCCAACCCATTTTTAATGGCCAACCCAACGGCTACTTCATATGGGAAATGGGGGCGCTGCTGTTTGAAACCATCCCCACATGTTATGAAGGTTAAAGAAGGCAAAAGACAGTGGCTCACCATGGCTGCCTGCAAGCCGAATTCTGCTGCCCGGTCCTGCGTGAGTGATCTCTCACACCAAACCAGCATACCCTCAATAAGAGGCAAAATGCGACCTTGTAATGAAAGCACATGTGCTATGTAATGTTAACAGCAAGGTTTACCGTGAAAGAGTGTACCCATTGTTCCCATTGTAAAATGTGTCTTTTTAACTACCACTCTCCCTTTTTTTTCCCTCCACCAGCTGCATATGTTTCTCCTTCCCAGAAGCTAGCGAAGATTAGAAGGCGAAAAAAACACACTCATGTTGAAATGTTCTCTGACCTCATGCCGTCCTCCCACACTGACGAGGCACAGCAAAATACATGGAGGCAGACAATCTCAGAGTGCAGGAAAAAACAGTATGACCGTGAGGAGAGGTGGCGGGCTGAAGATGGTAGCTGGCGTCAGCTTGCTGAAAGAAGGCAGGAGTCAATGCTCAGGCTGCTGGAGGATCAAACTCATATGCTCCAGCATATGGCTGAGCTGCAGGAAAGGCAGCAGGAGCACAGACCGCCACTACAGCCCCTGTGTAACCAACCGCCCTCCTCCCAAGTTCCATAGTCTCCTCACCCAGACGCCCAAGAATGCGGTGGGGGGGGCCTCCGGCCACCCAGTCACTCCACCCCAGAGGATTGCTCAAGCAATAAAAGGCTGGCATTCAAGAAGTTTTAAAGCTTTAAAGTTTTAAAGTGCTGTGTGGCCTTGTCCTTCACTCCTCCACCACCCCTCCAGGGCTACCTTGGCAGTTATCCCCCTATTTGTGTGATGAATAAATAACTAATGCATAAATGTGAAGCAACAATGACTTTATTGCCTCTGCAGGTGATGATCGAAGGCAGGAGGGGAGGGTGCTTAGCTTACAGGAAAGTAGAGTGAAACTGCAGTGGAAGGGTGGGGTTCAATCAAGGAGAAACAAACAGAACTTTCACACCATAGTCTGGCCATTCGTGAAACTGGTTTACAAAGCTTCTCTGATGCGCACCGCGCCTTCCTGTACTCTTCTAACGGCCCTTGTGTCTGGCTGTGCGTAATCAGTGGCCAGGCAATTTGCCTCAACCTCCCACTCCTCCATAAACGTCTCCCCCTTAATCTCACAGATATTGTGGAACACACAGCAAGCAGTAATAACAATGGGAATATTGGTTTCGCTGAAGTATAACCGAGTCAGTAAACTGCACCAGCGGGCTTTTAAATGCCCAAATGCACATTCTACCATCATCAGCACTTCAGGGCAGGGGAAAGCAAGTCACAAAGTTCCATGAAAGTGCCCTTACGAATGCGAAAGTTTCACAGCCACTGGGAATCATCCCAGACCCGCAAAACTATGTGGTCCCACCACTCTGTGCTTCTTTCCCAGGCCGAGAATCAGTGTTCCGCGCTATGAACCTGCCCAATTGACACCATGATGTGCACAATGCAGGAGCCTGTACTTTGTGAGAAGTCTATGTCCATGTCCTCATCACTCTCATCAGCGCGCTGCAGTCGCCTCCTCTTCGCCTGCTTTCACTTTTCTTGCAGGTTATGGTTCCGCATATCCTGCTCGATAATGCGCGCAGTGTTTTTAGTGCTCATAATTGCCACGGTGATCTGAGCGGGCTCCATGTTCCCAGTGCTATGGTATCTGCGCTGAAAAAAGGCGCAAAACGATTGTCTGCTGTTGCTCTAATGGAGGGAGGGGTGACTGACAACATGGCTTACAGAGTTGGATTACAGGGAATTAAAATCAACAAAGGGGGTGGCTTTGCATCAAGGAGAAACAGAATGGCCCCCTCAAGGATAGAACTCAAAACCCTTGGTTTAGCAGGCTGTTGATTTCACGGATGGAGGGAGGAGAAAATGAATACAAAACAAATCTGGTCTATTTCTTGTTTTGATCCACTTCATCTATCTTTATACATCTTGCTGGCAGCAGACGGTGCAGTACGACTGCTGGCCATTGTCATCTCCTGGGTGCTTGGCAGAAGACAGTGCAGTATCACTGCTGGCCATCATCGTCTCCTGGCTGCTCATTCGTAGATGGTGCAGTAGGACTCCTGGCAGGACTGAATTGCCATGAGACGAAACTTAAAAGGGAAATGACCTGGCTGAGTCACTCCCATGTTTGCCCAGGCACCCCTGACAGACCTCACTGAGATCGGCTAAAAGAGCACCCTGGAGTATGGCGATAATGGCTACCAGTCATACTGCACTGTCTGCTGCCAAAAGGCAATGAGCTGCTGCTGTGTAGCAATGCAGTACCATGTCTGCCAGCACCCAGGAGACATACGGTGACGGTGACGGTGAGCTGAGCGGGCTCCATACTTGCTGGGGTATGGCGTCTGCACGGGTAACCCAGGAAAAAAGGTGTGAAATGATTGTCTGCCATTGCTTTCACGGACGGAGGGAGGGAAGGGGGTGCCTGACAATATGTACCCAGAACCACCCGTGACAATGTTTTAGCCCCATCAGGCATTGGGATTTCTACCCAGAATTCACATGGGCGGCGGAGACTGCAGGAACTGTGGGATAGCTACCCACAGTGCAATGCTCCGGAAGTCGATGGTTGCCTCAGTACTGTGGACGCACTCCGCAGACTAAATGCCGACTAAATGCCGACACACACAACGAACTGTATAAAAATGTTTTCTACAAAACCGACTTCCATAAATTCGACCTAATTTTGTAGTGTAGACATAGCCTGACCCAGATAATTCCAGCTCACAGAGAAGAGGGGACTCATCCTGGCCTCCTGACTCCCTGATTAGCCTGCCCGCCCTGTCAATCAGGCTGACCTGGAGCGTTGGTCTCTCCCCATTGTTCCTGGGTACTGTCAGTCTCAGGGTCCTGATTTCACATTGACCCTTCCCCTTTTGATACTGGGAGCTAGCCAACCAAAATACCCCCACTGAATGTTAGTAAGGGGACAATAGTCCCCTTACACTTAAAAGAGCAACATTCAGATGCGGAAACCACAGAACCCAAACCACCAAAAAAAGTCAACCTTTTGCTGGTGGCATCTGACTCAGATGATGAAAATGAACATGTCTCATCTGTCCGTTCTGCTTTGGATCATTATCGAGCAGAACCCATCATCAATATGGATGCATACTCTCTGGAATGGTGGTTGAAGCATGAAGGGACATGTGAATCTTTAGCGCATCTGGCATGTAAATATCTTGTGACGCCGGCTACAATAGTGCCATGAGAACACCGGTTCTCACTTTCAGGTGACTTTGTAAACAAGAAGCTGGCAGCATTATCTCCTGCAAATGTAAACAAACTTGTTTGAGCGATTGGCTGAAGTAGGACTAGTGGACTTGTAGTCTGTACAGTTTTACATTGTTTTATTTTTGAGTGCAGTTATTTTTTGTACATAATTCTACATTTGTAAGTTCAGCTTTCATGATAAAGAGATTGCACAACAGTACTTGTATTAGGAAAACTGAAAAATACTATTTTTTTTTACAGTGCAAATATTTGTAATAAAAATAAATAGAGTGAGCACTTAACACTTTGTATTCTGTGTTGTAATTGAAATCAATATATTTTAAAATGTTGAAAACATCCAAAAATATTTAAATAAACGGTATTCTATTATTTTTTAACAGTGTGATTAATCGTGCAATTAAAAAAATTAATGGCGATTAATCTCCATTAATTTTTTTATCACTTGACAGCTCTAATTTTTTACATTCAAATAGAAAAGAATAAAATCAGGATTACATATGAAACAAGGAAGGTGAAGGTTTCACTATTTATCTTTACAGCTTCCATTTACTCTTTCTATCAATGTTCTCTTTATAGTAAAATGATTTTGTTGCTTATACATTTTTTTAAAAAAATAACAAGAGTGTTGTTTTAGGAAGTGACTAAAACGGATAAATTACATTTCTCACTTTAAATTGGCATTTTTATTTCTAATTATTTTAGAATAGTTTTAGAGCCCTATCCATAGTATAATGTGAATGTGGTGAGGCGAACCTTACTTTTCTAAAACAATCAATGGAGATTCTGCATAGTAGACATTTGCTTGTCACCAGTAACAATCTGGTCAAATACTATTCTGTATCTTTAAATTTGTTTATCGTATTACCACATTTTCAGGTTTCTGCCCAGTACTTTAGGAGCTGTTTGTGGCCTAGTTCTCACTGATTAAAATCAAGATAATCCAAAGCAACTTCTGGCTACTGTTACCGAACAGAAAGAGAAGTTGCAATTTCTCACATTTGGTTGTGCCTGTATTGTAGGATAATGATAATTCAGCCATTGTTTTTTGAATTTTTAATTTACTCTGCCAAGAGTCTTTGAATTAATTTAGAGGTTCTGTTACTTCTTGAGAAAAATGACTGACCAAACAAACACAAAACTAAATCACACTGAATTACTGCCACAGAAAAGATTAAAGTTCTCTCAAGCATTTTTTTTCTCTTGAAAAGGGTGGCATATATAACATGAAGATAAAATATAACAGATACAATAGAGATAAAAGTAGATAACTTGAAAATTAATTATTCAGTTTATAAAAGCTAGTTTTGCATAGTAATTTTAAATACAAAATCGGACTTTTGTTTTGTATTATTAATTATTATTATTGCTATAAAATTATTTCTGGCTTGCTATAAATCTTAATGAATGCTGATATAAAAGCACAGATTTTTCTTTTATTTCAGACTAAAACAATGCATAAATTTCATTAGTTTTCAGTTTTGCTAACGTATTTAATAAATAGAAGTTATTTATTTTAATTTTATTTTATTAGGAACAATTAATTCAGAGAGCTCAAAATGAGGTTTCTGTTCTATTTGAACACCTAGACCGATACAGTGAGACTATTACTTCCATATACAGGTCTGGAGAATAAACATCCTTCTACAAGTCTTTAATCAGATCCCTGTGGCATTGCATGGGGGGACTATTTCAGCAGAATTTAGTACTTTTAGGAGATAAAGGATTTTGATAAGGGAAACAGTTTTTAATCCATACTCCCAGTTCAGGAATGAGATTGTGTTACTTCCTTCTTTTCAAAATCAATTTATATTGACAACATACATTCAAATAACTGGCTTTATACCCTGAGTTGGAGAAAACCCTCTAAAGAACAACATTTCATTGTAGTTGTGGTTTTATTGCCAAAGGTAAAGTTTTAATTTAAAGTGAAAAACAAAAGTTTCCCTCTTCAGAGGTCTCTCCAGCTCTAAGTATCAGGGTTTATTGGCTCTTCTTTACTTCATCTGTATTCTCTCCTACAAGAAACTCTGCTGAATGAAAATACCCCTTTTCACCTTCACGCAGCTAAGAAATAACGTAATTTAGTGATACATATTTTGCAAAAAATACACTTTTTTAACTCCGAAGAAACACAGACAGAGAGGAGAAAAGAGCCCTTTTGGGCTTGCAGCTGGGCGGGCTCTTTAACGTACCAATCACAGATCAGCTCTTCTCTATAAATTCAGGCATCTGACCAGGTCTCTCCAGCCCAATTACTTTTGATTTGCTGAAAACGTTTGTCAGCATGTCGGAAACTGCGCCTGTTGCAGCTCCTGCTGTCTCCGCTCCTGGGACAAAAACCTCTACTAAAAAACCGAAGAAGGCGACAGGAGGCTCTAAAGCCCGTAAGCCTCCAGGACCCAGCGTGACCGAGCTGATCACTAAGGCGGTGTCCGCTTCCAAGGAGCGCAAAGGGCTCTCCTTAGCTGCTCTTAAGAAGGTTCTGGCCGCCGGAGGGTACGATGTGGAGAAGAACAACAGCCGCATCAAGGTAGGATTAAAGAGCCTCGTGAGCAAAGGCATTTTGGTGCAAACAAAAGGTACCGGTGCTTCTGGTTCTTTTAAACTCAACAAGAAGCCTGGTGAGGTTAAGGAGAAGGCGCCGAAGAAAAAGCCAGCGGCAAAGCCTAAGAAGCCAGCTGCCAAGAAGCCCACCAGCACCGCCAAGAAGCCCAAAAAGGCTGCAGTGGCGAAAAAGAGTCCGAAGAAAGTCAAGAAACCAGCAGCTTCTGCAGTGAAGAAAGCAGCCAAGAGCCCGAAAAAAGTGAAAGCCGCCAAGCCCAAGAAAGCAGCTAAAAGCCCGGCTAAGCCGGTGAAACCAAAAGCTGCTAAGCCCAAGCCAACGAAGGCCAAAACAGCGAAGGCGAAAAGGGCAGCACCCAAAAAGTAAAGTGTAAATTTGAAGAGAAAATTTCTGACCCAACGGCTCTTTTAAGAGCCACCCACAAGTTTCAGAAAAAGAGCAAAATTGCTGTACTCATGCTAGACACTCGAGAACTTTGTAGGTGACTTGAAGGCATCCAGAATAGTCGCTTTGTTACATAGGTCGGGTATAGTGGGTATGTAACAAAGACAAATAATGCTCGTGCTTTCTGGTTTACTATTAGGATCGTTTCCTGGGCAGTGTTAATTTAAAAATATTCGGCATGAAGAAGGTTGTAGCGCCGGGAAGCTATCGCTAAAACTCCCTTACCGTGACACGCTTCTAGGTACCTAGGAGTCAGCTGGTTAGGGGCGGGGTGCTTAGCTCCCAGGAGATTCTAGACTATATTGCTTAATTCTAGCCATTTCGACCCGTACTGACAAAAAAAGCCGAGAACTACGCACTTTCTCCGTCCTGTTTGGCTATCTCCTCTCTGATTGGCTGATAGTGTATATATGGAAAAATCTTATTGGACACGTCCGAAGTTTTGAAAACCCCGCGCCCTCTGAGAAGACCGCCCTTCCTTTTGCTCTGATTTGATTGATCACAAAAAGTGTCGTCACCAATGACCCGACCCTTGAAACGCTCGCTCCCTGAAGGATCCTGACTTTCCTATTTCCAGCCCCATCCTCCTAAAGCACCCGTCTTTCAAATATTTTCCCCCAACTATTAGAGAGACAAGATGGATAAGATAATATCTTTAAGCTTGTCTCTCCCACCAATGGAACTTGGTACAAAATAAGATAATCTCACCCACGTTGTCCTTATATCCTAGGACCAACACGGCTACAAGAAGACTGAATTTCCCATCCCAATTGCATCGTTATTGCCCGATTTCGACAGTTCCTGGCGCCCACTTCCTGAAAACTATTTTGTTTTCTCGTGTGTGTGTGTGTGTGTGTGTGTGTGTGTGTGTGTGTGTACACTTGTCTCACTGTTTCATTTTCAGACTGACCTATTTGACTCCTGGACACTAGTCCCAGGGAACAAGCAGAGCGATAGACCAGGGTGGTTTTTTTTTTTTAAACGTATTCATATTTCCAATCTTGTATTATTCGAGATGATTTAAAGGTGAGGACGAGCTAAATTCCTTTCCCCTCAGATTGATTGGGTATGCAATCCAGAAACCACCAATTCTTCTCTTTTACGTTGAAAGCGTAGATAAAGGACAGATGGAGAATGTACCTGGATTCATTTACAATACTTCCATAAACTGTTTCCTCGTATTTTTCTTACTTCCCAACACAAATGTACCCTAGAACCAAGACGCTTCTTAGACTTACTGTATTGGATTAAACAATTTCCCTGTTTGTTATTGCTGCAAACCATGCCAGCTATTTCAAGTGCAACGTAATAGCTCATCAAGAGTTTTGAGTTAACTTGAGAATGTGAGATTTAAACAAGAGTTATTACATCATTGACTATTTCATCTGCGGAAAGTCTTGTCAGGCAAACTGACAGTTAATCAACGCAAAACAGACAAAAGTATTAAGGAGCATTTACATGGATACTGAATGCCCCCCTTCAACAGAAAGATCAGTAAAAAAGCAGTAACAAAGGATATTTATAACATACCTTTACTTTCATCATTTGAGTATTCGTATACAGTAAATTTCATTTCTATTTTTTGTATTTACGAGGGTTTTGGTTCCTCAATAAGGCAAATACATTTTTAAACTGGAGTAAATAACACCGAAACTAAAAACGCAGAATAGAATACATGTGTTAAAACATCACACTGCATGATTTAGTGCTAAAACTCTTTTACAGAATAGGTGGGCGGCTCTGAAAAGAGCCTTTGGGTTACAGATGTTAGCATTCTTTCCATATATCTTTACTTAGAGCTTGTGTACTTGGTAACAGCCTTTGTACCCTCAGACACAGCGTGTTTGGCCAACTCCCCCGGCAACAGAAGGCGCACGGCGGTCTGGATCTCTCGAGAAGTGATGGTCGAACGTTTGTTGTAATGCGCCAGACGAGACGCTTCCCCAGCGATACGCTCGAAAATGTCGTTTACAAAGGAGTTCATAATGCCCATGGCCTTAGAGGAAATGCCGGTGTCCGGGTGAACTTGCTTCAACACTTTGTACACGTAAATTGAGTAACTTTCCTTCCTAGTTTTTCTACGTTTCTTATCTCCCTTCTTCTGGGTCTTGGTCACGGCCTTCTTAGAACCCTTCTTGGGAGCAGGAGCAGACTTCGCCGGCTCAGGCATTTTAACAGTTAAGTGTACCCTCCAACACGACCACGACAGCAACACAATCAGAAAAAAAAGCCGTTCCTCCCTCTATTTATAGGTTTGCTATGCAAATGAGCAGCCTATGTTTTGTAGTTTTCTATTGGCAGTTGGATTCAACATATTTCCCCGAGTTTTATGCTGCAATTGGTTAATGTGAGATCCTCGTCTTCATTGGTTGCTCAGAGAGTGACATTTTTCAACCAATCATGATTCACTAATCCGTCCAGGAGAGGGGATAAAAGAGCAAGAATCGTTGCGTCATGATGTTTTTTCCATTCGTGTTTTTGCGAACCGTGGTTTCTGTGGTGAAGAAGAGTTGCGATGTCGGGCCGAGGGAAACAAGGCGGTAAAGTGAGGGCTAAGGCAAAGTCTCGTTCATCTCGGGCTGGCTTGCAGTTTCCGGTTGGCCGTGTTCACCGGCTTCTTCGGAAGGGTAATTATGCTGAGCGAGTTGGAGCTGGAGCCCCTGTATATATGGCTGCTGTCTTAGAATATCTGACCGCTGAGATTCTCGAGTTGGCTGGTAACGCTGCTCGGGATAACAAAAAAACCAGGATCATCCCCCGCCATCTGCAGCTCGCCATCCGTAACGACGAGGAGCTCAACAAGCTACTGGGGAAAGTCACTATCGCTCAAGGGGGTGTCCTGCCCAACATCCAAGCAGTGCTGCTGCCTAAGAAAACCGAAAGTCATAAAGCCAAGAGCAAGTAAAAGTGACTTGGAGGAAACGGTATAACCGAATTTGTGCTTAAAATAATTTTAAAAAATAACCCAAAGGCTCTTTTCAGAGCCACCCACAGGATCAGAAAAGAGCTAAATTATTTTGTCTTACGGATTTAATAAAGTGAGTACGCTTTGTATTTTTAACTTAATCATTTTGTTGCAGTTTTTCTCTTAGGGTTCCCCACGTTCTGCATGAAGGAATAAACTTTTCGAATTACCACTAGCTGTACTGCAATGGATTTGTAAGTATTATCGATATAATTTGACTATAATTTAATACATATTTTTTTCGAAGAACAAATTTTTAATTTAAGATTGTGGTAGTTAAGCAATATATAGGTTTCATAGTAGCAGCCGTGTTAGTCTGTATCCGTAAAAAGAAAAGGAGGACTTGTGGCACCTTAGAGACAAATCAATATATGGAAACTGTAAAAGTAAATCGTAAAACTTCGCTTCTGCTAAGCTCCGTATTTAACCTATCTCCCCCGTACTTTTATTGTGGTGTCGTTCTGCCTGTTTCTTACAAATGTATCACCTTGAAGGTCATTCCGAAAAAGGACTCTTAGAGACGTGAATGAATTTAGAGGATTGGCTGAAACACAAGCACAGTAAGAGGTGGATGTGTACAATAAAAATGACAAAGTATCAAGATCCATGTATTACTGCCATTCATAGATCTCTTTATGTTGTTTGTGGTCTGATTTAAGGGAATAAAGCTTTCGTGCGATGTAATTTAGAATTATTTGAAAATGAACGAATGAAACCCAGAGGTGCGGTGTGTTAAGCCAAACTACCTCCTCGAATCACCGAGACTGGGCGATGAAGCGTTGAACGTAGAGAAAAAACCCCTAGAGAAAATGAGCTGCCACCGGCCGCGCTTATCAATTGCTATACTGGGCGGGCTTTTCAAATCCGCCAGCTGTTTTCATTTGCTTGCCAGTCAGCTGCGTTTTGTATTTCTTTATTTTCTCCCGTTCCTCCCAATGAACAGCGGCGCTTTCCATTTTTCCTCATACTCTCCTTTCATCTTGTGTACTGAAGAGATCAAGGATCTCCAAAGAGTACGCCCTGCAGAACTGAGTTAAGAGGTTCTCAGAGATTTAGATTTCCCAGCTCACATGTCCTGAGCGCTGCTATTTCGGTGCCGTAGAGTGCCGAGGTTGCCATGCGGTTCCTGGTTAAGTAGAGGGCGATGGGGGGGCGGAGGGTTTCCTAGTTTTATGGGGAGCACAGAGTCCCATAATGAGCCAATACGTCGGTGTTTTCTGCGTCGATTCTCCGCCTATACCACGGCTGCAGTCCCGAAGGATCAAAGTGCTTCAGTCAGCCCAAGTGAGCACAGCACCAGCTATGGGGGAACCGCTCAAGTGCCTTTAACTTCATCTCCAGCCCTCTTCCTCACAATCCATTTTATAATTTCTCTGTAATGTGTAATGTACTATACTGCATCGACTCTTTGCAGAGCAGGGATGAAGGATAACTAGAGTACCTATGCTCCAGGAAGGTAAGCAACTTTGATGGGAGAGAGCTTGGAACTCTGATGCTGTGCAGGTAGCTTGTAGCTGTGATATTGTGGGTGGGGGGTTCTGTTCTTACCTCCTCATTTCAAAGCCTCCCCCCTTTATATTTCAAGCTCCAAATAAATGTGTTCATCCTCCCAAAATGTAGCCTTGATGTGAAATACAAACTTCCTGCTGTCATGCAACAACTGTCTCTCCAGGTTGAGGTAAAGCATCTTTCCTTTGAGTCCTATTAAAATTAGAATGCTCCTTATTCAGTGCTAGGCTATCAGTTTATTACACTCAGGTTTACCTACTCGACCTCTATGGTCACAAAGAACCTTTTGGGATAGGTTGGGGAGGTGCATTGTGCATTAGATAGGGTTTCTGTGATTTATTTAAATAACCTTTATTTCTCTTGTTTTGACACAACAATAACTTGTGTTTGGGCTATTGTTTCCAAGAATTTAGTTTTCTATGTACACCACACTTTTGTAAGCAACCTGTCTTCTTTTGTGTGCCTTAAAAATATTTTAACTACATGTGTTAATTGTATATTTATAGTTTTTTAAAGGGAACAATTCTGGCTTTATTTCTGAAGATTGGGATGTTTGTTCTTAAAATAGACAAACAGAGAAAAGAAGAGCAGAATATAGGAAAAATGCATCTTTTCTCTCTGATGCTTCCAGTTTAGTTACAATGAAGTGTTGCAGAGCTACATTTTTTCTGGTCAGCTGAAATATACTCTTATTGGGTGGTGAGGGAGACTAGAAGTAGGAGGCAGAAATTATTTCACTGTAACTCTTAAACAGGTCCAATTACCCTCTTTGTTACAAGCTGACACCTTGTATATGTTTCTAGTCATTGACTCTTGTTATACCTTTGCCTGCTACATTTAAGAGCTCTGGACTATAAACTAAACTAAAACAAAACAAACAAACTCTCCAGATCAGTGCTTGGAGATTGTGAATAAGACACCCTTCCTTTTCTCTTGAATAAGATAAACAATGAGTTTCTTAAGTCTCTTTGTAAGGTAGATTTTCCAGGCCTCAGTTCATTCTTGGAGTTTTCTGAACCCTGTCCAAATTTTTCAACATCCTTTTTGGAGCATGGGCACTAGAACAAGACAAAGAATTACTATAATGGTATCACCAAAGCCACATAAAGAAGTAATACCATTGTAATTATACATCTAAGGTTTGTGTTAGAAGTCTTAGCAGCAGCATTACATTCAGAGCTCCTGTTTAATTGGCTACCTACCTTTTTCAGAGTCAATGTTTTAAACTGTACGTGCATATTTATTGTCATCATAAGAACGTTTTGGTTTGTTATGCTCACAATTCTCTTATCTCAGCAGAAATCTTAACATGAGCAACTTGGTGGACTTCTGAGTTGTGTGTTTTTGGGAGGTGCCTTCATTGTTTAGATGGAAGGAAGGCTTTTAGCGGTCTTATGTGTATTAACCTCTTATTTTTCTATTTCAGTAACCTTTCCTTAGTTCCTCCTGAGCCACTGACACATCAGCCAATACAGTTCTTCCACTGATTATGGACATTCATTCATTGTGATGCTTCTTCCCAGATGATTCCAGCATATTGAATACCCTTTGTCACTGTCTTCTGCCAGTGTTTCCTTGGCCCTCCTTGCTTTCATTTTCCTCCCTTGGGTACTCAATTCCATGCTTGCTTACCATGTCTCCCATCTTCCATACAGTGTACATCTTCCAACCGCCTGAGCCTTCTTTCTTTGTTTATATTATCTAACACGTCCTGCTTTGTCAGCGCCCTTACTTTCTCATTTGTTGTTTTGTTTTTCCATTAAATATGTAGTGTTTTTCTCAACCATCTGTAACTGGCAGCTTCTAATCTCTTTTTATTAGTCACTGTCATCTTCCAAGTCTCTGCTCCTTACAGTACTGTGTTCAGTACAACCAAGTAGTATAGTCTGATCTTTAGTTTGATATGGAGACCTCTGTTTGACTAGATGTTGTTCATCCTTCCAAAGGTGATGTTTGCTTTTCCTAATCTTGTATGAATATCTGTATGGAAGCCACCTTCAAATATCACATCCCCAGGTAGCAAAACTCTTCTACCTGATCGATTTCTTTTCCATTCATGTACACCTTTGCATCTGTTAAAATCATGAAGGTAGGAAACCGGACAACAGTGCAAAGATGTATATGGATGGATTACAGTAACATTAATAGAAAAAAGGGACAAGTGTTCAAGGGTGTAAGTAGTAGAATATTTGGTCAATCAGATTGCATAGGAAAGCAAAACCTAAGATCTATTTTTGGACTCAAAGGAAGATAGGAAGAGTGAGGGATTACACTCAGAAGTTTAGATTTAAGGAGGGGGGAAAGTCAAAAGTATTTCTGAACACAATGACTTAGACACCTGTCCTTGCTTCCATTTCACAGTATAAAATCATGATACTAGACAACTGCAGATAATGAACTGATCCCTACTTCCTAGATCTTTTACACATATCATACTTTTGCATGGAATCAGGACAAATTAAACTGAAATACACAAGATGCGTATTTCAAGTCCCTTAAGTAGTGAATCCCTATATTCCCTCAAATTTACATTTTAGAGCTGGCCTGCATGTCTGTGTGTCCAATAACATTTATTTTAGCAAATTATCCCTGTGGTGAATTGTTTAACTAGCATACTGTACTTCAGCATTTTGGGGCGTGATCCTCAGGTCTGGCCAAGCTATACTAAGAAAGGAGCGAAAGGAGAGGGAACAATGATGGCTTTATGCCAGGGAACCCCTGGCATAGATTAGAGTAGCCGCAGAGCTTTGTACATTTGAGTCTAGCTAGTGCTGTTCCAGCCACTGGAAACCATCATCCTGCAGTGTGCTTCCATCATGTTGGAATTTGTAAGAGAAGGTGACATAAACTGTATCAGTGACACTGGAGGAATCCTCAGTTGTCCAAGTATGATGGTTTTAAAGCCAGTTTGTGCTGCTGGAGTAAGAGGAAAGATATAAGGTTTAAAAAATCCACAGATTACTCCTACATAAATATCCTTGCCTTTGCTCTTACAAATAACAGAGATAATGGTAAATAAGTAAAGCCTCCAAAGATAAAGTAAATGATGCTATTTAATGGAAAGAATTTACATTTAATGTGGCTTTACCACCTCCCTGAATTCACTCATTCCTAAATCTTAACATATGCAATTTGTAAACAATGATTTAAAAGTACCTCAAACCTATTAAATAAAAATAAAGCCCACCACCACCAGAGGAAGCAATGATTTCTAATAGCAGCAATTACTGCATTTATTTCTCCCAGTTGTAACAGCTAACTGCATCACTTTTTTCCAGTTCCCCACCTGCACTTTGAAATAATGTGTATAGAGTATTTCTAAATTGATCATCATGCACACTGCAGGCTACATGAATATATCACATCCTTAGACCCAACAATTTGTCTGGCTGTACATATTTTTCATCCAGTCCAGCTTCCTCTTCATTCTAATACGCTGAAGATCTTATCTTGCCTTCATAGCTATTACACACAATGGAATTATATTGTAATTAGTATGTCACTGATATTGTTGTTTCATGTAAAAAGAATTTTCTATCTTGTTTACAGTGTCCCAAAAAACATTCCACTCCCTGACGAGGAGATTGTAGTTGAAGCAGTGTCTAAGTCTGTGAAACTGGGTTATAGTTTCATGGTCCTTGGCAAAGTTAGGTATGTTAGGTCACCCAGAATCACTGTTGGTATAAACAAAAAGCAAACTTAAGCTCAAATAAATTTGTTAGTCTCTGAGGTGCCACAAGTACTCCTGTTCTTTTTGCGGATACAGACTAACACGGCTGCTACTCTGAAACCTGTTGGTATAGCGAAAAGGAGGACTTGTGACACCTTAGAGACTAACAAATTTATTTCAGCATAAGGTTTCATGAGCTACAGCTCACTTCATCGGATGCATTCCTGATGAAGTGAGCTGTAGCTCACGAAAGCTTATGCTCAAATAAATTTGTTAGCCTCTAAGGTGCCACAAGTACTCCTTTTCTTTTTGCGAATACAGACTAACACGGCTGCTACTCTGAAACCTAACAAATATACTTGAGCGTAAGCTTTCGTGAGCTACAGCTCACTTCTTCAGATGCATCTGATGAAGTGAGCTGTAGCTCACGAAAGCTTATGCTCAAATAAATTTTAGTCTCTAAAGTGCCACAAGTCCTCCTTTTCTTTTTGCAGATACAGATTAACACGGCAGCTACTCTGAAACCTGTTGGTATAGAGGCAGCCTTAATAGTAAGGTAGTAGGGTGAGAAGACTGTCCTTCACTGTCTGCTCAGTGTGTGTGTGTGTGTGTAGGGGGAAGGGGGCATTTTTCTATTTTTAAATAGAAATAAAGTTTGTCATCATTAATCGTGTCTAGCCACCTTCTGTATGTTTTAAGAAATGGTAGTGACCCACTAAGACTTGCATTACCTTGGAGGGGTAGCCTTTTCAATTATGGTGTAGTTGTATCATGGTTAAGGTTGTATTACAAAGTTCAGTTTAATAAGAGCTTTAAACAGGATCTTTGTAAAAATTGCATTGAAAAGGCAAAAATAAAAACATAGACTATAAACACTGAGGATATTTGATTTTTTATGGTAATTTGATAAATAACACAGGATGCCCAGGAGTTGCCACTATGAAGTGGCCGTGAACAAGGCTAATGCAATCCTAGGATGAATCAGTCAAGGTTTAACTTTCTTCAAACTCTGTCTGTCTGTCCATCTGGCCTCCTTCATCAGACTCCCAGATGTGTGTCCTGACTGCTTCCTGCAGCCCACAATTAACCTGTCTCACACCTCTCCTGTTCTTAGATATCAAGCTGGGAGGGGATTGTTGTTCAGCTTCCTTAAGGAGAGGTGAAGAAGTCCATATCCCTGTGGGTCATTGATTTCTAGTTGTCAATGTCCTGGCAACTGTATTTGCCATTGTCTTCTCAGATGCTCCACTGATGTGGGGATTGAAGTCCACTTGACTCAGACAGCTAGGTGCCATTCACACCTGTGTCTTAGTCTGCCCCAAGAGCAAACAGACTTTTTCCACCCACTAAGTAACAATGCAGCATATAGGGTAAACTGAGGCACAAATACACATCATATAAATTTTATAGAAAATTCCCACTTTGTCACAAAAATATTAACAGTGACATCAGCAGTGTTAAGGCAGAATAACTTCCAAAATGCTTTCACTGTGTGGCAATCAGATGTGTTAATATAATTGATACAATAGCATATGAGGTCACTGTCAAAGTTTTGCATTATAGTGAAAGTTTGATGAGTGAACAGTGCCCTCATCAACATAGGCTGTAAAATATAAGGGTAACTCAGCACAGAGGTATAAAAATGTTTAATGTATCATTCTGACATTATTCATTCACAATTACTCGTCCCAGGTTTTGAGAAAAACTCAGTGTCACCAGCCTAGAGCAGTGTTCAGGACACAAGACAGGTGTCCCATCTAGTGAACATACTGGTCAAGCACTGCCCAGAGCCAGTTGCTCCAGAAGTAGAAGTAAGGAGTTTGCAACAATAAATCAGTGAACTGCTGGTCTCAATCTCTAGCTCATCACAAGTACCACTGGAATACCCTCCTTGAGGTCTGAAGATGCCTCACTATTGCTTTACAAAATCTCCAGCAGAAATTTTGCTCACTAGAAAACTGCACAAATATTCACTCTGTCTTATCTTTAGGGAAAGTGATCTGGAAATAGCATTGGTTCCCAAGGACTTCAGGCATGTGACGTTATCTCCTCCAGGTAGGCCTTGGATTCCCAGAAGGCCTTTTGAAATCTCCTACAACCAACTGCTTTGGTAAACTATTCCAGGAACTGTGGGACAGAGAGGTACCAAGAGTACAGGGAAGCTATTACAGTATAGTAGTAGCATTAAAGGTAGCAAACTGCTCCCAAAAGAGCATGTCTATTGTGGACAAACTGCACTATTGGTACTTAAACTAATGTAGTCCAAGTGATCCAATTACCAACAGTTCAATTCTCTAATGAAGACACAAACCATTTTGCAATGCCCAAGATTTATGCATTTGTAAATTGTCAGTGGCAATTACTTTTTGCTTCATTTTAATGTATTTGAATAACAATCTAGATTTAGAAAGAAAGAAAGAAGGGTGCTAGACAGAACTATGAACCAGATGCAAAACACAGCACAAATTTAATTTATTTATTTGGGAATCTGATGTATACAATATATTAATACAGGTATTAATACATTTTTCCTCAAATGTTATATATATAGCATATTAGTTGTGACAAGAAGTACTTTATTTTGCCAAAGCTGTTTTGTAAATTAAGAACTGGTATTAAATATACATAGATACAAATATATAGAATCACAGAAACATAAGGCTGGAAGGGACTTTGAGAGGTCATGAAGTCCAGCCCCCTTCCTTGAGGCAGGACCAGATAAACCTAAACTATCCCTGACAGGTGTTTGTCCAACCTGTTTTTTAAAAGCTCCAGTGACGGGGATTCCACAACCTCCCTTGGAAGCCTATTCCAGAGCTTAACTATCATTACAGTTAGAAATTTTTTCTTAATATCTGACCTAAATCACCCTTGCTGCAGATTAAGACCATTGCTTCCTGTCCACCTTCAGTGAACATGGAGAACAATTGATCACCATCCTCTTTATAACAGCCTGTAACATGTTTGAACAGTCATCAGCTCCCCTCTCAGTCTTCTTTTCTCAAGAAAAAAAAAACATTCCCAGGGTTTTTTTAATCATACGTCAGGTTTTCAAAACTTCTACCTGTTTGTTACTCTCTTCTGGACTCTCTCAAATTTGTTCACATCTTTCCTAAGTGTGGTACTCAGAACTGGAAACAGTACTCGAGTTGAGTCTTTATCAGTGTTGAGAGGAACAGGACATTTAGCTCACAGGTCTTACATAAAACACTTCTCTTAATGCAACCCACACGGATATTAACCATTGTACAAACTACATAACATTGTTGACTCGTATTCAATTTGTGATCCACCATAATTCCCAAATTCTTTTCAGAAGTACTGCCACATAGTCAATTATTCCCTAATTTATAGTTGTGTGTTTGATTTTTCATTCCTGAGTATAGTATTTGCAATTGTCTTTATTGAATTTCATGTTGTTGACTTCAGATCAATTCTTCAATTTGTCAGTATCGTGTTGAATTCTTTCTAATCCTGTCCTCCAAAGTGCTTGCAACCCTTTCAAGCTTAGTGTCATCTGCAAATTGTATAAACATATTCTCCACTCTATTATCCATGTAATTCATGAAAATACTGAAAAGTACCAGACCCAGTATTAACCCCTGTGGGACCCCACTAGATACACCCTCACAATTTAAAAGTGAATCTTTGATAACTACTCCTTGAGTAAGTTCTTTCAACCCGTTGTATACTCATTTTATAGTAAATTTATCCAGCCTGTATTTCCCTAATTTACTTATGAGAATGTCATGTGGAACTGTGTCAAAAGCCTTACTAACATCAAGATAGATCACATCTACCGCTTGCCCTCTATCCATTAGGCCAAAATTCCTGTTAAATAAGGAAATTGAGTTGGTTTGGCATGATTTATTAGAACATAAGAAGGGCCATACTGGGTCAGACCAAAGGCCCATCTAGCCCAGCATCCTGTGTTCTGACAGTGGCAAATGCGAGTTGACCCAGAGAGAATGAACAGAAAACGTAATCATCAAGTGATCTATGCCCTGTCGCCCATTCCCACATTCTGGCAAACAGAGGGTAGGGACGCCACCCCTGCCCGTCCTGGCAAATAGCAAATGATGGACCTATCCTCCATGAATTTATCTAGTTCTTTTTTTAACCCTGTTATAGTCAAATGTATTCTTAACAAATACATGCTGGCTATTCTTTCTAAGACTATTCTCCTCCAGGTACTTATAAATTTATTGTTTAATAATTTGTTCCACTATCTTTCCAGGTATCAAAGGTAGGCTGACTCGTCTATAATTGCCTGGGTACTCTGTTCCCCTTTTTAAAGACAGGTACTATGTTTGTCCTTCTATTGTTTTCGGAAACCTCACCTATCTTTCATGAGTTTTTGATTGCTAATGGTTCTGAGATTGCTTCAGCTAGTTGGTGAAGTGCTCTAGAATGAATTTCATCAGGCTCTGATGACTTGAATACATCTGATTTATCTAAATATTCTTTAATCTGTTCTTTCCCTATTTTGGCTTACATTACTCCCCCCTTGTTGTTAATATTAATTGTGTTGAATATCTGGTCAGCATTAATTTTTTCAGTGAAGACTGAAGGAAAATAGACATTAAACATCTCAGCTTTCTTGGTGTAGTCACTTATTATCTTTCTTGTCCTGCTGAGTAAAGGACTACACTGTCCTACATCTTTCTCTTGCTGTTGATTTATTTAAAAAACCTCTTCTTGTTGCCTTTTATATCCCTGGCTAGGTCTAATTCAATTTGTGCCTTAGCTGTTGTGATTTTTTTCCCTACTTGCATGTATTATTCTTTGTATTCCTCCTGAGTAAATTGCCCATGTGTCCACTTTTGCTAGGATTCCTTTTTGATCTTTCAGGTTATTAAAGAGCTCCTGATGGAACCAGATTGGCTCCTTACTATTTTGTCTATCTTTACTTCACATTGAAATAGTTTACAGTTGTACCTTTTTTTATATTATCTCCTTGAGAAACTGCCAGCTCTCCTGAACTCCCTTTTCCCCTAGGATTTGGTTCCCATGGCAGCTTGCCTACCAGTTCTCTGTTTGCTCAAGTCTACTTTTTTGAATGTCATTGGCCTTATTCTGCTGCTCTCACTCCTTCCTTTCCTTAGAATCTTGAAATCTACCAAACTGCCTTCCACTTTCAGATTTGCTACCAATTCCATCCTGTTTGTCAGACTCAGGTCTAAAATGGCAGTCCCCCTGGTTAGTTCCTCCATTTTCTGAAAGAAAAGGTTGACCCCAATACTTCCAAGAACTTGTTGGACATTTTCTATTTTGTCATATTACTTTCCCAATAAATGTCTGGGTAGTTAAATTCCCCAGGTCTTGTGTTTTGGATATTTCTATTATTTGTTCTAGAAATGCTTCTTTCATCTCCTGTTCCTGATTTGGTGGTCTATAATAGATCCCTACTGTGATGTCACTCCTTTTTTACCCCTTTTATCTTTACCCAGAGACTTTCAACTGGTCTGCCTCCCACTTCCTTCTGTGCCTCAGAACAGGTGTATATAGTCTTGATGTATAATGCAACATCTCCTCCCTTTTATCCTGCCTGTCCTTCTTGAACAAACTATACCCATATCAAATCTTGACTTATCCCACCAAGTCTCTGTGATGCCAATAATGTCATATTTTAGAGTAGCAGCCGTGTTAGTCTGTATTCGCAAAAAGAAAAGGAGTACTTGTGGACCTTAGAGACTAACAAATTTATTTGAATAAATGCTCAAATAAATTTGTTAGTCTCTAAGGTGCCACAAGTACTCCTTTTCTTTTTGCGAATAATGTCATAATTTACTTCATATACTAACAATTCCAATTCTTCCTGTTTATCCCCCATGGTCCTTGCATTTGTGTATAGACATGTAAGATGTTGACCAGATTCCCCCACTGATTTCCCTCTTGTTGCTTTTATGACCCTATTGTAATTTTCTATATTCCCACCAACATCTAACCCTCTTTTAATACTAACTTTTCTTTATGCCTACCTGTGGGCTTTTGTCACCTGCACCCTTTGAACTTAGTTTTCACCTCTCCTTACTAAATTGGTAAATCAGTGTGTGAAGATGCTTTTCTCCTTCTTGGCCAGGTGGACCCCATCTCTTCCAGCAAACCTTCTGCCTGGAACCACGCGACATGGTTGAGGAAACTAAAACCTTCCTGTTGACACCATCTGTGCAGCCATGTATTTGTGTCCAGATTGCATGTTTTCATGCCTAGAGCCTTATCCACAACTGAGAGGATGAACGAGAACACCATCTGCACCCCTGACTCCTTCACCTTAGCTCCCAGAGCCCTGTAGCCTGCAGTTAGCTGCAGTCAGCTAGCATCCTCCATCCCAGGTGTCTCCATGTGTATCCTAACAATGAAGTCCTCATGCTCCTGGATGACATGTAAATGAGCCATCTCCTCCTGCAGCTCTCTTTCCTGATTCCTGAGTGACTCCACCAACAGACACCTCTTATACCTGGTGGTTCCCCCTGCCTGGCTTTCATTGCCATAGCAACGCAGGAGGCATTACCAGTAACTGCACACCAGGGCCTGGGTGGAAGCCTTGAAGATCAGGATACCTGTCTGGCAGAGGCACCCCAAGTGGAGGCAGGGGAAGAGCTAGAAGTGGTGTTGATGACACATAGTTTTCCTCCCATGGAGGGTTCTTCCTTGAAGAGTACCTGCAATTTAAGGAAATAAAAATCAAAACAAAACAAAAAACACACAACCCTACCTCCCTCTGCTGGCAAATTCAACTTAATCTCCCAGCTGCCTTCATCTCACCAGCCACAATTGACTTACATTCTATTTGTGATCCATTATAACACTCAGATCATTTTTAGCAGTACCACCTAGCCAGGTATTCCTCAATTTGTAGCTGTGAATTAGATTTTCCCTTCGAAAGTAAAGTACTTTGCACTTCTTTTTGGATTTCATCTCAGACCAATTCTTTTTGTCAAGATCATTTTGAAGTCTAATACTGTCCTCTAAAGTGTTTGCAACCCCTCCTAGCTTGGTGTCATCTGCAAATTTTATTAGCACACCCTACACTCCATTATTCAAGTCATTAATGAAAATATTGAATAGTAACCGATGCAGGACTGACCCATGTGGGAACTCTTTAGTGCATCCTCCCAAACTGATGGAGAACTATTGGTAACTACTTTTTGAATATGGTCTTTCATCCAGTTGCGTACCCACCTTATACTGAAAGCTGTTATGTATTTCCTTATTTTGGTATATCAGAGATGAATACATTTCCTAGATGAAAATTTACACAATAGAGCAAGTTAAGAAAGGGCAAAGATATTCAGAGACCCTGATTCTTCTTCCATTTAAGGAAATGGAAGGCATACCGTTTATTTAAAATTAAGCAATATAAGGCCTTGCATTAACATTTAAGTGTAAGTGGTAAATCCTTTCATTGGAAATTTGTATGCAAATCAAACTGGAGGGAGAGAATGTTTGATGTTTGAGAGATTTACCAGAAAAAGGAATACCAAAAATAGTGCAATTAAATGAGAAAGGAAAAATGTGGATGCAAACTAAGAGATGAGCATTTTGATAGGTGCATTTCAAGTACATAACATGCTAGTACTGTGAAATTTCATTTCATGTGCCACATCTATCATTTTTTATTTGAGAAATTAAGAGAAACTAGCATTGGAAATCTTTCCTTCCCCCATCTCTTCCACACAGCTTTTATTTCTTTAACAAATAAGGTCTAGCACAAAATATATTGACACTGTTTTGTTGCAGTAAATTGGTGAGTATGTTGAACACACATCAAAATGTATACATATTTCAAATAAGGGAATCACGTCTATAGCCATATTTTTACATTTAATATATTTTAAACAAATCATACCCTGAGTTTCTATATCCTTCTTTTCTCTTTCTCTTGATGGGAAAAACATTCCAGTATTCAACACATAGGTAATCTTACTATTGACAACGACAAAATATTAGAAGTGAAAACAGAAAGATGACTTATTAGAAATCTCCACGATTTAAATTAATTTAATTAAATTAATTCAAACAGCCAGTAGATGGCGGCAGAGGCCAAATTGGAAATGGCTGATCTATTCCTTAGCTCTTTATTTCACAATTTCATTATTTTCACCCAAGTTTCTCAATGGTCTAAAGATTCGTAAATAATTGTTATACTGTTACCATGAAGAGGACTTTATACATAATTTTAATGTCATGTCAGAACCTGGAGTGATTGCCCCTTCCAACCAGGGGGGTGGGAAATTGTTTCCACTTTCAAGTTCCAGCTTTGATTTCTCAGCCTCCCTGGAATGGAACCGGTGTTTAGTTTTCCAAATAATGTCATTTCCCAGTGATTATTCACAGCAACGCTCATCATCACATAATTATGCAAAAATATGTTTTTATTTACAAAAACAACCAAAGCAGAAACGTCAATCACAGTGAAACGAAGGAAAGAAGAGCAGGACACCGTGCCCCGCTCCCGCCCGGGACCGCTTTGCCGCAGTGTCTGGCTGGCAGAGCGGCGCCAGCGCCCCCGCCCCTACTCAAGCCGTAGGAAAATGGCGGCGAACGGCAGAGACAGGCCCAGGAGAGAAGGGATGCGTCAGGAAACCTGATTGGTCAGATTTTGCCGCAGCCCCCAAATCCTTGAAACCCAGAGAGGAGCATTTTCAACCCAAACCAGCCGCCGACGCGCGACCCTCGCTCGGCAGACGCACCAGAAGGGCACCGAGACTAGCGGCGACGGAGTTTGAAAGCGGCTGTTGTTTTAAACCAGGGCTACGGAGGACCCCACTCTAATTCCTGGAGGTAGGGCTTGATAATGAGTTTCCGCATCCTAACTGTGTGTGAGGCAGGCTTCCAGGAAGCCGCTGGGGGGAGGGCCCGTATTTATTTTACTAGAAAGCCTCGGGGGGAGGCGGGGGTGTAACACTCGCGGGGAACAGACACCTGCGGGTGCGGGAGAGGGAGAGAGGCGAGCGAAGAGCCCACCCTTTTTCTTTTCAGTTCTCAATCAGGTCGTCCGCAGACCCTCTACCGAGACTTCATAGTTCCTCTGCGGAGTTGGTCGGTTGTGTCTGTGATTTTAACATGTCTAGTCGTGGTAAGGGTGGTAAAGGCTTGGGGAAGGGAGGTGCCAAGCGCCATCGTAAAGTACTTCGGGATAACATCCAAGCTATTTCTAAGCCAGCTATTCGACGCTTGGCTCGTCGCGGGGGGTGAAGCGTATTTCGGGGTTGATTTACAAAGAGACCCGGGGAGTGCTGACGGTGTTCTTGGAGAACGTGATCCGTGATGCTGTTACTTACACTGAACATGCCAAGCGAAAGACTGTAACGGCTATGGATGCGGCTTATGCTCTGAAGGGCCAGGGTCGTACTCTATGGTTTTGGCGGCTAAACGGGTCACTAAAGTCAAGAGTGACATAAAAGCTCTTTTAAGAGCCACACACTTTTTCACAGTTGGAGTTAAATTATTTTCATAGTCTAGGAGACCGCTCTTAAAATTAACTTGAGTAACTCAGTTTTTCTAGGTCTTAAGGCTCTTATAGCCACCATTCCTGTTTTAAATGCTAAGATCTTTAAATTCCTGATTACTTTATAATTTATACTGTAAAGTATCTAGTGTAAAAATGCTTATACATTCAAACATTTAAAAAAAATCTTACAACTTAGTGTCAATATGCTTAACAGATAGCAAGGACAATATTAGCGAAATTTGGCGTTTTAAGCCCAATAACCTGCTACATTTTGTTACCTCTTTTTGCAACTTGTTTTTTTGTAAATCAATTGAAAAGAATACATATAGCTCTTATAAAAAGCAAAGTAGGTCTGAAATTTTTTTTTCTAATTTAATTAGTACTCCTAATAGTTGGTGATAGATTTAGTGCACTAAAAGTAAAACGGGGCGGGGGTCTTTAATGGCGTTTTCCTTTATAGTACAATAAGAATACTAATAATGCATTGCTAGTTTTTTTTTTTTTTGTTTGGTTGGGGTTTTTTTTGCATAACATCCTACTCGAGGACAGCAGCTATTATCCTCACTTTGTAACTGAGCAACAGGGAGATCATAAAAAGTCTTGAGATACCAGAACTGTCAAAATCTACTCCTGCTCCCAAGAAATGGTCTAAGAAAGCTGTGACCAAGACCCAGAAGAAAAGCGACCAAAAAACAAAACAAAAGTAGGAAGACCAGGAAGGAAAGTTTCTCCATCTATTGATTACGAAGTGCTGAAGCAAAAAAGAAAAAAAAAAAGAGTACTTGTGGCACCTTAAAGACTAAAGATACCTGAGCAAGTTCACCCTGACACTGGTATCTTCTCTAAGGCCATGTAGATCATGAACTCTTTTGTAAATGACATTTTTGAGCGCGTTGCCGAGAGACAACGCCAGGGGAGATTGACAAACATGCTGCATCCACAAAAACAACAAGGAGTCCTTGTGCCACCTTAGAGACTAACAAATCTATTTTGTGCATAAGCTTATTATGCCCAATAAATGTGTTAGTTTCTAAGGTACCACAAGGACTCCTCGTTGTCTTTGCTGATTCAGGCTAACACAGCTACCGCTCTGATGCTGTATCTGAAGGTACAAAAGCTGTCACCAAGTATACTAGCTTCAAGTAAATGCTCTTAATGCAGAAATTAATACCTACAACCCAAAGGCAGCCACTCGTTTCCAGTAAAAGTTTCATTTCTTAATTTTTCTCTAACAAATACTATTATTCAAGGAAGCCATCACTAATTTTACTGCTGAAAAACACATACGGTATACTTTAACCAAAGCACTAATTGTCGCTTACTTACAAACATATTTAGCGTAAATACGTATTTTATGTAAATTAAATAGTTTTTCATTCCAAGTTTTCACATCACAGCATAAGAACACAAGAATCATAGCTCTTATTATGAAAAAGGTGTGTAGCTCTCAAAAGAGCCTTTGTGTCGCTCTGTTGACTTTAGTGACCCGTTTAGCCGCCAAAACCATAGAGAGTACGACCCTGGCGCTTCAGAGCATAAGCCGCATCCATAGCCGTTACAGTCTTTCGCTGGGCATGTTCAGTGTAAGTAACAGCATCACGGATCACGTTCTCCAAGAACACCGTCAGCACTCCCCGGGTCTCTTCGTAAATCAACCCCGAAATACGCTTCACCCCCCGCGACGAGCCAAGCGTCGAATAGCTGGCTTAGAAATACCTTGGATGTTATCCCCCAGTACTTTACGATGGCGCTTGGCCCCTCCCTTTACCACCCTTACCACGACCAGACATGTTAAAATCACAGACACAACCGACCAACTCCGCAGACGAACTATGAAGTCTCGGTAGAGGGTCTGCGGACGACCTGATTGAGAACTGAAAAGAAAAAGGGTGGGCTCTTCGCTCGCCTCTCTCCCTCTCCCGCAGGTGTCTGTTCCCCGCGAGTGTTACACCCCCACCTCCCCCCGAGGCTTTCTAGTAAAATAAATACGGGCCCTCCCCCCAGCGGCTTCCTGGAAGCCTGCCTCACACACAGTTAGGATGCGGAAACTCATTATCAAGCCCTACCTCCAGGAATTAGAGTGGGGTCCTCCGTAGCCCTGGTTTAAAACAACAGCCGCTTTCAAACTCCGTCGCCGCTAGTCTCGGTGCCCTTCTGGTGCGTCTGCCGAGCGAGGGTCGCGCGTCGGCGGCTGGTTTGGGTTGAAAATGCTCCTCTCTGGGTTTCAAGGATTTGGGGGCTGCGGCAAAATCTGACCAATCAGGTTTCCTGACGCATCCCTTCTCTCCTGGGCCTGTCTCTGCCGTTCGCCGCCATTTTCCTACGGCTTGAGTAGGGGCGGGGGCGCTGGCGCCGCTCTGCCAGCCAGACACTGCGGCAAAGCGGTCCCGGGCGGGAGCGGGGCACGGTGTCCTGCTCTTCTTTCCTTCGTTTCACTGTGATTGACGTTTCTGCTTTGGTTGTTTGTTTGTGCAGTGTATGACATTGTGAGCATGGCTGTGAATCGTTGCAAACGCGATCGCTCGGGAAACCACAGATTTGTTTCTGAGCCCTGAACATTCCTCCCTATACCGCAGGAGACGCAAGAGAGAGTTAAAGCCTAACAAATTTATCTGAGCATAAGCTTTCGTGAGCTACAGCTCACTTCATCGGATGCATTTGGTGGAAAATGCGATGAAGTGAGCTGTAGCTCACGAAAGCTTATGCTCAGATAAATTTCGTTAGTCTCTAAGGTGCCACAAGTACTCCTTTTCTCTTTACGAATACAGACTAACAGGGCTGCTACTCTGAAAAGAAAGTTAGTTGGTACGCATTACTTAAGGCAGCGGGAAGCTCCTCTACTCCGGTCTGTTTCTCGCAAGATTTTCAATGGTTCCTAGCTATTTCAGGGTTTTTTTAATTGATAAACTGAAACAAATATGTTACGGTAGTAAAAGTTAAGTGTCTATAATACTTATTAACAGGAATACAGAACACCATTATTTCTACCATTATTCAGAATATTATCATGTTCTATCGCGGACAAACAAGTTTTTGATTTCACAGGAGCCAGACCCAGAGAACATACTAGGTGCATGAAAGAAATGGCGAGTGTTAGTGCTTGAGGGAGGCGCGGGGAGATGAGAGGAGGAGTGAAGAAGGAAATCTCTGCATGCTGGCTCAAGGCTCAAGTTACTGTAATTAATAATAACAGTTAATTAGTAATTAATAATAAAAAGGATAGTTCCAAAGTTAGCTCTTGACTGAACACTTACCAAGTGAAACAGGAGTGTGTATTTTGTAATCCCTGGGTATTCGCAACAATGAAACTTGGACCATTATTCACAATTCCTTCCCTGGCTCAACAGAGAAACTTTCAATCTAAACATCTGTACGGACATAGATAATATTTCACTGTTAGGTACATATCAGGTGGGTCACCTTAGATTCATATAATGTACAGAAGTATGATAGTGCATAACCATATTAACAACATTTCACACATATACAGTACTTTTTATGTGGTTGCAAACTTTTACTACTTTATTTTGGCAAAATGGCTGTGAGATCAGTAGACAAACAGGACCATCCCATTTAAGAGGGGAAACTGAAATAAGAGAAGGGAGTTTTTTAGTCAAGGCCAAAGGAGAAGGAATCACTTACAGATCAGGAATAGAACTAGTGAGACTATTTTTTTCTGTCTCTTCCAAAACAGAATTTAATTTGGTGCCATAAGAATCTTTATGTTTCATACTTTGTGCAATTTTATCAGGACATTTGGTCAACATATTGTTTAGTAGAAAAAATGGCATCTTTCCCATAGAACATCTTCCCTCATGTTCACTAACTAATCTTTTAACAACTGAAAAGTTTCTTCTTTTTCTTATGATTAATACATGATCATAGTTGCATACTGTTAGGCACTATAAGGCTGTTTAAAATATTAAGGCCATAGACAATAAAACTGATGAAGAAAATATGTTCTTAAATATTTTATAAAAGTTTATGGATTAATATTCTCAACTTTAACTTAATCTCAAAATAAATTAATATTAGGAAAAAAATAAAGTGTTGCACAAAATAATTACATCGTCAAAGATGTAAACATGTTAATTTAATTGAACAGATTCCAGAAACCACAAAGTAAGTCTCCCAGGCTCATTTATATTATTTCATTGAGCATATAAATTAACATATTTTCTTTAAATTTCTGATCACAGAAGAGCAATAAAAAATGTGACTGATTCATTGGTCAATATAGGAGCAAACTAGCTTTGACTTGTAAAACATATACATATTTTCTTTATGTATACAGTCTAATTGGGGCAACAATAGAGAATGAACTTAAGCATTTATTTGTTTTATTGTACTGTATAATGTCATAGACTGAAAATTATGTCTCTTCACTTGTTATTATGTGGTAATACTGTAACATAAATGAATTCCCAATTAGAACAAAATGGGCACAGTATATATCACTCAGCAAATTCCACAAAAACAAGAGGGGTTCCTCAGGGGCTCATTGAAAGAGGCCTCTTTACACTGATTGAAAGAAAAAAATCCCAAAAGATTTGGATGAGAAAAAAATTAATTTGGCTTAGTTGTGTGAAGTCTTTAAGTCTGTTAGTCTTTAAGGTGCCACAGGACTCCTCGTTGTTTTTGTGGAAACATCCTGACAATGTAAATAGTTAATAGTACATAATTAATATAATTTGTTGAACTATTTCATTTTTTTCTGGTTGGGATTTGTTGTTGTGTCCTCATTTTCAGCCTCTTTGGGAGGATGGACAAAGCTTAGGAGGGATGAGATATTGTATGTTTTGTTTAACCTTGTTATGGATGTGAGTTACTACCCTTCTTTTAAGATAGTGGTGAGAGCTAGTTAAGCAGCTCACCACCACCACCCAATCACCCAGTCCACCCAGGATTGTTAATCATGATGGCAGAGGACTTTATCTGAGCATTGTTTGGGTAACTGTGTATGTGTATTTGGAGGAAGAGGGGGGATGAGATGCATCAGGACACAGAGTCAGAAAGGCAATTAGTGTTGCTGTTAGACAGAAATGTTCGTAATGTGGTCCTGCAACAAAGCTAAGACAGAAAGCTGTTTAAGCAGAGTGCTGGCTGAAAAGTCAGGTTTGGAAAAGTCACCAAACTCTCTCTTGCTATTTGATTGCTCCTGTGATTGGGGAAACAGGACTGTATGTATGATTTTGTAAATAAAGAAGATTGCATCAAAGAAAATGGCTATATTATCAATTTCTTCTCACAGTTGGAACATCCCATCATACCCCAATTTTGGCCATCTACTTAGTTCAAAAGTGGTAACAATACAATAAAAACCTATTGAAATGTATGCACACTAGGATCAGAACAAAATCTATTTCAGGAATTCTAAACTGAGAAAAAAATTGATACACACACACACACGTGGTTTGGGGCATAAATGAGGTATTAAATTACTTTTAGAATACAATGTACAGGTTTTTTTACAAAGGAGGAAATTAAGGGAGATAATGATTTATTTGTGATTTTTAGATTACATTTCCAGATAAAACATTGTACTATGGATCTACAGCTTCAACATTCAGTTTGCCTCTTTGATCATGCTATTCATAACAATGTTGCTGTAATATATTTAGACTTCTGTACCACATGATATCTTAATTTATAAACTAGAACAGTATAAAATCAAGATGGTGTACATTCACTCAATTAAAAAATTGTTAATAGATAGGCCTGAAAATATAATTATAAATGGAGAATCGTTGTTGCGTGGCTATGGTTCCAGTGGAGTCTTGCAGGGATTAGTTCTTGGCCATACACTATTTAACATTTTTATCAGTAACTTGGAATAAAAACATTAATGATGAAGGTTGCAGATGGCACAAAGATTGGGAAATGGTAAATAATTAAAAGAACAGGACACTCATACAGAACAAACTTGATCTCTTGGTAAGCTGACCACAGGCAAACAATATGTATTTCAATATGTTCAAATATAAAGTCATACATCTACAAACATACATCTATTCTGGGAATCAATGACTGTGAAAAAGACTTGGGGGTCATGGTGGATAGTCAGCTGAACATGAGCTCCTAGCAGGGCTTAAATTTAGCTGGAGCTACCTTGAGTGGAGCTCCAGTAAATATTTCAAATCTGCACGGCAGATGCCCCGAGCCCCAATGCCTCCCACAGGGCTGAAGCCCCGAGCCCTGGTGGGCCCCCGTGGGGCTAAAGCCCTGAGACACACCCTCCCCACCCCCACCCCACTCTGCAGGGGCTAAAACCTGGAACTCCAAATGGGGCACCGGGGGGGGGGGACGCTTCAGAAAATAGTGTAAGGGAATTTAAACCCTTACTAATAGTGTGATTCCATGGCCAAAGGGGATAATACAATCCTTGTATATATAAACAGGGGAATGTCAAGTAGCAGCTGCGGTTATATTACCTCTGTATTTGGCACTGGTGTGGCACTGGCACTATTGGAATACTGTGTTCAGTTAGCTGTGAAGCTACAATGGTGCAAGTCATTCAGTAGCACCAAGGCCCACAAGGTTATGTGAGCTCAACCAGCAGAAGCTATCCTGCCTAAGGCACTATGGTAGTTACCCCACAGTCCTCCTATAGGCAGAAAAGGAAAATTGAACAACATTTTCAAAAGACGAGCCTGGGAGCTTAAATTCAAAATTCTGCTAGACACTAAAAATCTCAAGGACTGAACAGAGACACTGAATTTATGTCTTATTACAACAATCTGTAACCCATTACCCCCCTATTTTTGTCCTATGACTGTAGAGGTGTTTAATGGGCCATTCTACCTTGAATGGTCCCTTCCAAATGGATGTTGATAAATTGGAGAGCGTTCAGAGAAGAACCACAAGAATGATTAAAGGATTGGAAAACGTATCTTATAGTTGAAAGACTATTTAGCCTATCAAAGACAAGGTTAAGAGGTGACTTGATAACTGTCTATTAATACCTAAATGGGGATCAGAAATGTGATAATAGAGAGTGCTTCAATCGGGAAGTTGATAAAACTAGACAAATTCAAACTAGAAATAAGGTGCACATCTGTAACAGTAAAGGCAATTAGTCATTGGAATAACTTGCCCAGGGTTTCAGTGGATTCTCCACCATTGGAAAATTTTAAATCAAGATTGACTGATTGATATATTTTCCTAACTGTATGCTGTAGTTCAAGCATAGCCAGGGCCGGCCCACAACATTTTGGCACCTGAGGCAAGGAGCCCTTTCCCCCTCGCTTGGGCCAAAACTTTGAAACTCTGGGTCCTAGTGGCGCCCCTCCACAATCTGGCACCTGAGGCAGCTGCCTCAGTTTTCCTCATGGTAAAGCCAGCCCTGACTATTGAAACATAAATTATTACAGGGGAGTCATGTGGCATGTAACATACAGGAGGTCAGACTAGACAGTCACAATGTTCACTTTTGGCTTTAAAGTCGATGAATCTGTGAGACACTTGACAATGGTTACCATTACCAGCATTGCAAAACCTAACTTTTAGGTATCCTGATGCCCAATGAGATTCACAGAAGCCAGCTGCTGAGTTGGGAACTGCCTAAGCTAGCCAGTCGGAAATGCATAGAAGAAGGGTATGTCCTAAACCCTGCTTCTTTCAGAGAGTTAGTCTACAACTCCAGGCTGTAGGGAGGTTCCTCTCCACTTAAAATTCACAGCCATGAACCCTTTCCTGGAGTTAGACACCTAAACCACATCAGCCTTTTCTTATGAAAAATTGAGGTGGAGATGATGGTACTCTTCACCACCAGCAGGCCAGTGGTTGGAGCATTCACTTGGAATGTGGGAAATGCAGATTGGAATTCCTACTCTGCCAGATTTGAATCAGGAATTGGAACCTCAGTCTCCCATATCCCCGGTGAATGCTATAACCATTCGCCTATCAGTGGAGAGCAGCACCACATCCTAGCTGTACTTTGTGTAGATTGGTTCAATTCAGAGAATATCTACTTGATTGGGCCACACAAGCAAAACAGGTGGCAGAATGCCTAATTTGTGAATCCCGCTGGGATTTAGGTATGAGCAGTTCAGTGGCATCAGGATTTAGGTGGCTCTGTGCATGCCCACTGAGAAAAAAATTAATCAGCATGGAGACTTTACCAGTAGAAATTTTGGCACCTCCTGGGTTAGACAGCCACTGAAGAGGAATCTTGAAGAACTCAGTGGGACCTAAATATTGGATTTAGGAGTCTAAAGTTCCAATCAGATATCAAAGTCCCTTTGTGGATCAAGCCCAAAATGAATTGCCCAGGCTCACCCAGAAAGCCACCAGTCGAGCCAGAAATAAAACTCAGTTGTCCTGAGGCCTGGTCCAGTATGCCACCACAGTGGTTAAGGCTAGGAAAGCCCATTTCAGACCTCATTGGCCTAATGAATCATAAGAATATTCAGCCTAAAAATAACCTTAATCTTATCTATCATTTAGAGTCTTTTGCCCATAATGGATTGATTTAAACCAAGGTGATTTAAATCATCGAAGGCAAAGCCTTGATTTAAGTCATCAATTTTAATCAACTTTTCCATTTATACTTTAGTGATTATTGACTGATATAACCATTACAACATGCTGATTGACAACTAAATAGAGCCCATAGACTGGACTTGGTACTTCTTTTTGCTACATAGGAGAGTACACTATATAACTATATGCATTTATTTAAGCAATTATACAGCTTAATATTTTCAGATTCTTATTAATTGTGCACTTTTAGTGTGCTAGAAAACTGTGAATGATATAGTGCTTATTTACTAGATAATTACTTTTCTGCTCATGTTTTGTGTCAAGCTGCAATAGGATGGTAACTGGAATTGAATTAAACACCCAAAACAACAGATAAGATTTATTTTTATTAAATAAAATAACTTTAAATGTTTTGGATACATAAATATTTCTTAACAAAACATGTTTCACATTTACAACTAAATGATTTATTAAACAGGAGGATTAACTGCAGTCAGAGAATGTAGCTGATTATCTCAGATCAGCCTTGGAAAGTGACAGAAGCTTAAATTCTTACTTGCCTAAGTCTCTTGAAAATCAGACCGGGGTGCCAAAAAGTGGGGGACGTGGGGTGGGGAAGAGGAGCAGAGGGAAGGGATAGTGCCCTCAAACTTTTTACCAGCTGTAGGGGTGAGTGATGGGGAGAGGGTCCAGAGAGGAGCAAGCGGGAGCGGGATCTTGGGGGGAAGGGGTGGTGCCGGAGCTGGGTCTCAGGGAGAGGGGTGGTGTGAGGGTGGGGCCTTGGAGTGGAAGGGGCGATGCAAGGGCAGAGGCTCAGAGAGAAGGGGTGTTGCGGGGGCAGGACCTGGGGGGCGGTACAGCAAGGGAAGGGGCAGGGCCATGATTCGGGTATCTGCTGCCTCCCCCACTATCAGGGTGTTTCCACTGCTCCTGAATCAGATAGTCTCCTAAATTACTTAGGCTGCCTTTCAAACTTGTTGATGTCATCCCCTTCCTCCTTGTTTTTACTCATTTTAATCAGATTTACTTTTAAAAACAAACAAACAAACAAAAACCCTTACTATAATTTAAATAGCAAAATAAAAAAATCTGATTTAAATTAAAACAAACATGGTATTTTTAAAAAATCAACAATTTTTATCCACCCTGCTTTTGCCCAATGCAGCTATTGTAATATTCTTAATTTAGACCACAAAACTTTGTTAGCATGGTTAAAATTGCCCAGCATTTCCTGGTGCCCTTACAGACTTTAAGTGAATGTATATACTTGCGCTCTGAAAACCAGGAACTAAAGACCTAAAGTAACGTATTAAACTGTGACATTCTATGGATGGTTTCACAGTGTATTTTAGGAGACCCTGTCTATCACATCTGGGGATCTTGGGCAGAAATAATATGAAACCAGCAACTCATGAAGGTAAACCAGTCCCAGCTGCACAGGTTCCAGATATCTGTCCGAGGCCTTCATTGCAACATGTGGCAAGACATGGATTCAACTCAAATCAATGCCCTGTATTGAATGTTTACATTAATGCAACTATCACCTGGCAAGAGAATGAAAAGCCAGGGCCTGAGACATATGTGTTGTGGCAGGGGCTTGGCATCACTAGAAAGATTTCTTAAGGAGATCACACAAGCTGCTTGCATGAATTGGAGGAGTGAAGACAGCAAATGTGGTATCTAATAGTGGATGAATCCCCCAATGCCAAGTGGTGGTTTGAGAGTAAGCAAACAGTCACAGAATGGTGGTACTATATTGTCATGCAGACCTGAAATAATCAGCATTGAGCCCAGAACTTTCATGTGAGTAGGTCGTGTTCCTGGAGCTGTGTGAGGAGCTAACTCCAGTCCTTGGATTTGAGGATGAGAAAGCCAATACCGATCCAGAAGCAATTTCCCTTTAGAACCTGGTCACCCTGACTGGTGACAGATCTGTGGGCAATTAGTGTGATGCTGGCAAGTCAGCTATCAGTTCTGTAATGGTGGATGTTTACTAGGCGATTATTGCTGTGCTATGAAGGTGGGCAATGTCCCTGAAATAATGTCAGACTTTCAGTAAATTATTATTTTTTTATTCATTTATTTCATATTAATTAACAGGGGGTGGTAGAATAGGGAATCATAATTATTGTATTGAGCTGATCCTATGCCATTTGTATTCATTTTAAATCTAAGACTTTAGTTAAAAATGTGTATTTCAATGTGAATGTTTTCAGTGTTATTCTTTGGAGCACACAAAGCAAAGGACTGTTGTCCAAACTTGTTAGTGAAAGTTTTTAACACAGATGGTCCATCTGCCAAAAACTAAAGTGCAAATGCAAGAAAGCAGAACAAGTTGAGGAACTAGCCAGAGATCCTCCCACTTCCTGTCTCTCCCCTCCCCGCCCACGCATTTCTACTACTCTGCACAAACCTAATTGGGTGGGGAGAAGTCCCACTCAAATACACAGAATTAACACTGAGGCAGGAAGGAATTGAGACAATAAGCGATGGGGTAAGGAGAGTGGGAGGGGGCGGGACAGGGCATGGCCAGGAAAAATGAAAGAGGAGACAATTTAGCAGGGCAGGAGGCTGGAGCCCTAAATTAGGGCAAAGCAAGAGCTGCTTGGAGGCGAGCCAGATCCTGACAAAAGGGGACTCATGATAAACCCACAGCCTGGAGTTGACAGGAGCTAAGACCACGTAACAGATACAGCATCCTGAACTCATACCACACACCATTAGCAGATAAAAGCACACAGACAGCTTGGACTGACCCAAAGAGGGGAGAGAATTGCACTAGTTTGGCACAGAGAGTGTATGTGTGTCTAGCCAGGTATGGGGGTCAGGGACTGTTTTGCTGTATGCTGTGCCAGGGGCAAGGGAGTGTGTATAACCACTCCTAGATATCCTGATCTGCGTCTTATCCTGGCTTTCCCTGGGTTAGATAAAAGTGGGGTGCTATTGTTAAGTGTGGTGCTTGTTAACTCTGACCCGCTTAGGAGGAAGGGTTGATATTTCTGCACAGGTGTATGGTTGGGACCTGTTTCCCCAACCCTGGGAACCCTCCACCTGACAGGTGCAATTCCAAAGCTATTCTAACCCTAAACAAAACAACCAACACTCAACAAACCTCAAAAACACAAATGGAAACAAAGTGCAAAAACCAGGAAATTAAAGTGTAATGTCAAACTTAATGGAATTACATGTTGTCACATGCCTGTTCTCTTTCCCCTGTGAAGGTAAGGCACAATTGACCATGTGCACCTCCATTATACATGAAATGGCTCAACCCCCTCCACCTGCCCCAAGTTCTTCATCCATTGCAGCACATGGCAGTGACTTGCTGTGACTGGCCCTGGGTTCAGAGGAATCCAGGATTTGAGACAAGCATACCAAAGAGTCTCCCAGACATGCCCTTCTGACTCTTTCTTTCATTTCCCAGTCTTTTCACCTCATCTCCCAATAATGTTGTCGAGAATCTGCCACCATTTTTTTCTTTCCACTCCAACATCTTCTCTTTTGCATCCTGTTTTTTCAGGTCCAGTTCAAAAAGCTTGTTCAACCCAGTGCTCAAGTTGTGCTAGAATGCCCTGAAATGCCGTTCTGGCACTTTTTTGCAGACTCAAAGTATTCCAGTACTTCTGGTCCTGGGCCAGGTGTGTCCTTTCTGTCCCTGTCTGCAGAACAGCCTCTGAGTCAGCAGTTTCTAATGCCAGGCCCAGGCAGGGAGCCCTTGGTAGCAGGAGAGCATAGAGGGAGCCAGGGATACTGCCGCTAGGACTAGACAGAGGAGCATGGGGACTAGAGTCACGAGGAACATAGGACAAAGCTGGAGCTGGATCTTGGTGATGTCAGGAACCAGGTAGTGGAGCCACGCAAACAATGGATCTCTTCATGGGAGCAGGAACCAGGAACAGGTAGTGGGAGGTGAGGATGGGAGGGACTCTCCAGGGAATCAATGCCTGCTCTCTTTTGCTCCCTCCCAGGGCTTCCCAAAGCCTTGCTTTCCAGTATTTCTTTTTCAGGGCCGCCCACTGCCCCATGTTCTGGAACTTAGGACTCGGACACTGCTTTAACCAGCTGACAAATTCCTTTTGCGCATCCTGCAGCAGGTCATTCTGGCTCTTTTTCTGCTGTTGCAAAGATTCAGCAGCCTTTGTCTCACCATGAGGGGCCTCCTCAGAGAAAGTCTGTCCTTCCCTGGTTTGACAGACCTGGAAAGAAAGACAATGATACGTTATTTTTATTTTATTTTATTTTTATTTATTTATTTATTTGTGGTTTTTGTTCTAAGAAACAAGTGTCTACCCCTTCACTCTAAGTTACAGTAAAGCAGAAACTATAACTACTATCTGCCCTTCCATTCCATTTCATCCTTATGCTTTTCTGTTTGCTGGCTGCTGTGTGCCAGGTTTCCTGTTTCTGAGCAAGGCAATGGTAAGTGACTCCTGTACGTTATATAGCACAATTAATCTGACAAGGGCTTTTGGGGAGTGGGGGTGCTATGTAGGGAAAGATAGCAAAACAAACCACTGGTAGCAATGTGTTTTACATTATTTCAGGTTGTGGTGTGGCGATGCTCCCCACGGGTACCCAGAGTTGTGAAGCATCTCACTACCCCCTGCCCTTCGCATGAGAAAGCCTTATCCGTGCCTGCCATAGGTCATCTCCCCAACTCCACCAACAACGGGTAACACAAGCACTCCCCCCAGGTCTATGCAGGCTCTGCTTTCTCACTACAGGGTGGCAATAGGCACTCTCCAACCCTCAAGCCCTCTGAGTACCTTCCTGGAGTGTCTAGTCCTTGTTCCACTGGACACTCACAGTAGTCATAGATTTGCTGCTTCCAAAGAGACTGTAAATCCCAGCTTTCCCAGTTCCCTTCAGATCATTGCACTTAGATATGCTTATAGCAAAAACAACTAAAAGTTTATTTAACAATGTACAGAGATTCAAGTGGAAACAAATAGTTACATATAAAGTAAAATAATAAGACACATTCTAGAACCAAGATTTACTTAACTTGATGTTTTCATGTCTTATAGACTAAGTCCTTCTAGCATTTTACAGCCAGGCTTGGCTGTGACTGTCCTTTCATAAGAAAGACACAGTTAGCTTTCATCCTGGGGGAAGGATCCAAGGTGTACCTCTACACCCCTACATATACCCTGACAATCCATTGTCTTTACTCATAAACAGGATCCCCTTCTGTTGTTTATTTCTTTCTGTAAATGTCTTCTCTTGAAAATTTTGCAATCTCTTGATTAGCATGTGGCTCACTATGCAAACCAGCATCCATTGTCAGACATGTAATGCCAATACACCCATGAGCAGACATAGATAAAAGCATCTGTTACCTCCTGCTTGAAAGGAACTTGTTTGAGACATGTCACATATTGGTTACTTGCCTTAAGATCATAATTTTCAGCACAGAAACATAACTCTTTAAGTAGTATGCATACATACATTTTGCAAAAAGAAAAGTGATTATGATGACCAGCAGGCTACTGGCTCTCAATAGAGAACTCACTTATCATCCTTCAGTGAATTATTAGGCATATATCTGATTTAGGGGATCCCTGTAAAACCCTTTTCATTGTTTTACTTGTATGAGAAGAGATAGAGGTACAACAAAAAGAGGTAGTGCTGTTATCTGCTTTTCATTTCCCTGTAGGGTTAGGTTGGGAGTGGGGGCATGCATGGCAGTTTATGTACCTATCCCTTGTATCCTCCTGCAAGATCTCAATGGAACTTCCATGGATGTACTTTGCAATCCTCTTCTGCAGCTTTTCTAGAGATGGCTGCCTTATTTCTTCCTCCATGATCAGACACTTTCCCACACCACTCTGCAATAACTTGGCAGGAACCATTGAAGTAAACCGGATTGTGGCATAGAGGCCTGGGCTGTTCAGAACTCCAGCAGCAGCTGTGGTCTCTGTGCCTTTGTTACCCTCAGGAGTGAGATATCAACTAAATCATCACCAACTGTGTAAAATAGTGCCAATATGTGGTGCCATTGCCCTGTACTCACACCTGTTGTAGGAGCAGCAGTGATCTGTATGCTCTGTATGACTATGCTCTGTATAAACTGTATGCTCAAAAGGTCTGTTACACTTCCCCCTCCCCCATCTTTTGTCTCCTCTCCCTCTTTGAATACCTGTGAAGTGGCTTTCCCCCTCCTCCTCCCTCCTGGAATGCTTGTGGGATGAATGGGCTGGTTGAACAGCTGGAAGATCAGAAGAGCTCCCAGGTAGACAAGGGGTCTGGGACTCTAATTAGGCAGCACTCACACACCCAATGAGTGGACACTGCCCTGGGTGGAGTGTGACCAACCAGACTCGGCCAAGTCATCTCTCGTCGCAGGCCATGAGGAGCAGGTCCTTAAAAGGGGAAGGGGCCATGTGCTCAGGAGTGCACTCACAGGCTTGTACTCCTGTGAAGGCCCTTTGCCCAGACTGCCTGGCCAGTGGTTTGCTGCGTTGCATTCCATTGTACCTTGGGAAGACTTACCTTCATACACTTACCTTGAAGAATCCTGACATCTCCAGTGCTGTGTCTGTCCTGGGAGCGTTAGTATGCGAGTGTGAATGTGACACCCCGACACACACTTGTTTTGAACTTAGCTATCAGTATAATAAACGTGAAGCTTTCTGCCAAACTCTGGTGGGTCATTAGTCCTCCCTAAGTTTACTAGCTGGCCCAATTTGAGGTAACAATACCCATGGAAATATGGGTTGATATTTTATTGTTTCATGCAACAGAAAAATTCTGTCCTCATCTTTTTCCCCTTTGCTCCCTCTCCCTAATGGGGTATTCTGACCATGGCTGGGGCTGGAGAAGGATGGTGTGCAGAGGCATACCAAAGTTGAAGTGTCAATAAGCATGTTTTATTTAAAACTTTTATGGGAATAAGTCTGAAACTTAACTTTCTGTTTTCATTATGACGATACATGTCTGTTTTATCTGTTGCTGCTGCCTTCGCATCCTTGATGGGAGCCCCCTCCTGTGGAATGCCTGACCCTGATAAGAAGGAGAAAGAAGTGCATCAGAAGGTGAATATGGCAGACAGAATGCAGAAGGAAAGAGCGGACAGGAGAAAGGCCCAGGAGTCCCAGCAGGAAGAGGAGAGGGAGATGCACCAGGACATAATGGAACTTCTCAGACAGTGAACACAAATGCTGCAGATTCTTGTTGACCTACAGGTCCAACAACCACAGCCTCACCAGCCTCTGCAGTCACTGGAGTACACCAGTTTAGCAGGTCCCGATACCCCTCAACATTCCACGTCTCATCATGGACTGTACCCCTACCCCTACCGCCCTATGCTAAGGGACAGACAGAATAACCACAGCTTCATATACGTTGACCTGGGAGACCCACAGCTGATATATGTGTAGCCAAAATGGACTGAAATAGACAGGAATGTTTCCACCTTTCTAATTTTAAAGTTCTATTCCATTAATTTATTGTAGAAGTTGGTATTGTGTTGTTTTATTTTTAATTGCACTTTTTCTTTGCATTGTTTTTGGTATGCAATACATTTCTTTTCTTTTTTTTACATAAATTCAACTTCATTACGTCACAACATATCCTGCAGAATGCTTAGCACTACTCCATGCACCCATTACTTGTAATCTTACAGGACCACAGAACTCATAGGTTCAGTGCAACATACAGTATAATAATTATAAATGTACAAAAAGAAAAGGAGTACCCGTGGCACCTTAGAGACTAACAAATTTATTAGAGCATAAGCTTTCGTGAGCTACAGCTCACTTCATCGGATGCATTTGGTGGAAAAAGCAGAGGAGAGATTTATATACACACACAGAGAGAACATGAAACAATGGGTTTATCATACACACTGTAAGGAGAGTGATCACTTAAGATAAGCCATCACCAGCAGCAGGGGGGGAAAGGAGGAAAATGTGGTTTTCCTCCTTTCCCCCCCTGCTGCTGGTGATGGCTTATCTTAAGTGATCACTCTCCTTACAGTGTGTATGATAAACCCATTGTTTCATGTTCTCTCTGTGTGTGTATATAAATCTCTCCTCTGCTTTTTCCACCAAATGCATCCGATGAAGTGAGCTGTAGCTCACGAAAGCTTATGCTCTAATAAATTTGTTAGTCTCTAAGGTGCCACGGGTACTCCTTTTCTTTTTGCGAATACAGACTAACACGGCTGCTACTCTGAAACCTATAAATGTACAGTAAGCATCATATAATATATAGGTTCATTAAAAGACTGTGTAATATTCATAAATGTACATGCAGCAATACACAATAACAGTCCCCAAAACCTCAGGGCCAGCTTAAGCGCACTCTGCCATAGCACATTAATGTGGCTGACCATTAAAGTGCTCTTTCAAGGTCTCCCTCAGCCTCATAGCTCCCTGTTGAGCTCTTGTAATGGCCCTTGTGTCTGGCTGTTCCAAGTCAGCAGACAGCTGCTCCACCTCCGCCCTGGAGGCAACCCTTCCCCCTCTGCCTCATAGATATCATGAAGGACACAGCAGGCAGTTATAATCACTGTGATATTTTTCTCACTGCATTCCAGTCTTCTGTGTAAACACTGCCAGAGTCTTTCAGCCTTGAAAAAAGCACATTTGCCTGTCATTCTGTATCTACTGAGCTAGTAGTTGAATCTTTCCTTGGTGCTGGTGAGATGGCCGGTTTATGGCTTCATGATGCAGGGGAGCAAGGGATATGCTGAGGCCTCCAGGATTACTATGGGCAGGGCAATGTTACCAGTGATAATCTGTCTGTCAGGAAAGAATGTTTCAGCTTTTAGCTTTCTGAACTGTCCTGCTTTCCTGAAGATGTGAGCATCATACACCTTCACTGATCAACTCACACTGATGTCAATGAAATGTCCCCAATGATCCACCAACATTTGAATAACCATAAAAAGTAGCCCTTTCTATTGATGTACTCTCTGGTGAGATGGGCTGCTGCCAAAATAAGGATGTGTGTGCCGTACATCACCCCACCACAAAACCGAACACCCTTGCCCGCCCCTTCCCCGCCCCTTTATGAGCCCTGCCCACTGCCTTGCCCCTTCTCCAAGGCTCCGCCCCCACTCACTCCATCCCCCCTCTCTGTCACTTGCTCTCCCCCACCCTCAGTAACTCGCTTATTTTCACCAGGCTGGAGCAGGGAGTTGGGGTGTGGGAGGGGGTGAGGGCGTTGGCTGGGGGTTCAAGCTCTGGGTTGGGCCAGGGATGAGGGGTTTTGGGTTCAGGAGGGAGCTTTAGGCTGGGGGGTGGGGCAGAGGGGTTCAGTGTATGGGAGGGGAGCTCTGGGATTATGCAGGGGGTTGGGGTGTGGGAGGGAGTACAGCCTCTGGCCTGGGCGGGGTGAGGGATCTGGGGTGGGGCCAGAAATGAGGGGTTCTGCATGTGGGAGGGGGATCTGGGCTGGGGCAAGGGGTTGGGGCACAGGAGGGGATTCGGGGTGCAGGCTTTGGGAGGGAGTTTGGGTGCAGGAGGGGGCTCAGGGCTGGGGCAGAGGCCACAGGTGGGGGTTCAGGGTGCAGACCTGGGGCAGAGCAGGGAGGGGTCTGGGGTGGAGTGGGGGTAGCATGTGGTCAGGGCTGTGGGCAGAAAAGGTGGGATAGAGAGCTAGCCTCCCCCAGGGAAACTTCACCCTCCATCCATCACCATTCACATCTCCACTGAAAGTGCAGCTCTCTTTCTGGTTTCCCTGCACTGGAGGGCTGTGGTGAGCTCGGCAAACTGATCCAGGAATATGGCCTTTCGTATCTGCAAGTTCCACAGCCACTGCTTGGCATTCTAAACCTGCATTTATGATGTGATCTTAGCCATCAGGGCTCATTTCTCAGGCCCAGAAGCAGTACTCAGCAATCCACAGCTGCTACATGAATGCCACCAACAACCTTGAAATGGTTTTCATTATTTCTCATTGCAATCTGTCCTCAAATAAATCATCATGTCCCCTGTTAATGCAGTTCTTGCTCTAGCCCTGCAAATACCAAAGGATTGTGCTTCCTGTATTTGCAATGTTCATGACAATAGTGCAGAGCTCTTCAGGCTCCATAGGTGCCAACTCCATGGGTGCTCCAGGGCTGGAGTACCACGGAAAAAAAATAGTGGGTGCTCAGGACCCACCAGCCAACCATTGATCAACTGTTCGGTGGACCCCCATCGATCAGCTCATCCCACCCACCAGCGCCTCCGCCCAGTGGCGCTGGAACAAGAGGGCCCAGGGGGCCAAGGCCCTCCCACTTTTGGAAAGTGGACAGGCCTGGCCTGTCCACTTTCACCAGGGTTACCCTGCCCCCTTCCCCTCCTCTTCCCCCCGAGGTCCCACCCCAGGCCAGGTCAGCAGCTAGTGGAGCTCGGAAGGTGAGCCTGGGCAGTTGTGGGAGCCACATGGAACACAAGCCCCCCCACCCAACCTGGGGTGGAGGGGTGGCCAAAAGCAGCCCCCTGACCATGACCCCGCCCCCTGGGCCCTCCGCCCAGCCCAAGGTAGGTGAAGATGTGGGTCCATAACTCCGCACCTGCTCCCCACAGCTGCCTGCGTGGTGGCTCTTACCCCAACCCAGCTGCAGCCAAGGGGCAGGGCCTTGGAGCCGCAGCCAGGCCATGATAAGAAGCGCATGGGCAGCTGTGGAGAGCCACAGCGGACCCTCCAATTGCCCTGGGTGAGGAGCCTGAGAGTAGCCCCCGGCCAGTATCCCCACCCCCCAGGCCCTCCTCCTAGGCCAAGTGGAGGGTCCACACCGCGGCTCCCCACATCTGCCCACATGGCCCTTACCATGGCCGGGCTGTGGTCAGGGTAAGAGTTGCTGACCAGCCACTCCACTCATATATGTGCAGTTCACTCACCACAAGCCTAAGTACTTCGGTGGCATACCGAGCTCGTTTCCCACCTGCAGCTTCAAATAAAACCTATCTTTGCTCCTTGGGAACCTCAAGAAATGTTATGTCCTCCAAAATGTGGAATGCTGGAATTGATAGAGGAGGCTTAGGCAGACTTGACAACCACCCTCCCACAAAGCCCAAACTGGCTTGCAATTTTTAGGAAAAAGTGGCTTTGATTTTTGACTTTTGACTTCTGTCTGCCTCTTTCACTGCAATTAACCTGACTTTGTCCAGGGAGATTCTGTAGTCTGAAATGTCCCTGTAACAATATAATGAAGTTTCACAAAGTAGCATTTTTATGCTTTGAAATACCAAAAAGAATTGTTCTATGCTCAGGCACTGAGACACTTGAGGTATTAACCTTCAGTGTCTTATCCCCTTCCAGTTCCACTGACCTCAAAAGACTGGACATCTTGACCACATTCCAGTAGAAGCATCAGGCATCACAACACCGCCATGGTGCCTTCCAAAAGGAAGTGTTTTTGAGATGAATTTATGGTTGATATTCTGGACAGAGCCAACAAGCAGGTCCACTATCAAGGAGAGAGGGATTTACAGCAAGTGGAAAGGCAAGATGAGAAGCAAGCAGAAAGGCTCAGGCTAGACGCAAAGCTAGAGGGCAGGATTTCAGTGTGGGAGCAGACACTTGCTTTGCAGTTCCTGGAAGAAAAACAGCGATTAAGGGAGGAAGATAGATCACAGCAGAAAGAACTGTTTGAGCAGCTGCTTTCACTAATGGCTGCAAGACTGCAGTCTCTAGGGTCCTGCAATGCTGGCCCCACAGCCTGAGTCCCCTCCATTGTATAATGTGCAACAGACAAGGACCAGTCTGGACAATTCCATGGCTTGGTGGACCAGGCAATTGAGCCCTATCAGGGAGTGGACAGGCCAAATGTATCTCCTTCAGTCCACCATGCTGAACCTCTTCTCCCCACACCCTGTGATGCCTCTATCCCCTACACCCAGTGACCATTGCACAGCAAATATGTAACAAAGGGAAAGAAGAACCAGGGGAAGGACGGGGGGATACACCACGATAGAGGGTTTTCTTCTTGGAAATTGTCTCACTGCTTGCACTTGTTCACACTTTGTTCACGGTTTTGTTAAAGGTACTGGTGTTTTGATGTGCTAATGACAGTTGGCCTGTCTGTTGGCAATGGTCTAATATTGTACTTTTCTAATAAATGTTCAAAAATACAGGGTTTTATTTTATTAAGAAATTGTAGTACCTTCACTGTTTCACATGATATAATATGTGTTTTGAATAATAACAATAAACACATGGCAAGGGACACGTATGCAAACACTATTTATTTCTCAATAAAAATATCTAAATCCATAGTTCTCTCCCCACAACCCCCACTCCCATTTCATAAGTGGTCATATCATCCATAAGTACAATACATGGCAAATGTGGGAGCACAGAGCATCCCTAATTTTTGTTCCCGAGGTGCATCCAGGTGTAGTAGCTGACCTTTCTGGCTGAGTGTACTGGGTCAGCAGTCCACTACTGTCATGAGTCCATTCAGGGGGAAAAGGCTCCCTGCTGGTTTCAAAAAGATTGTAAAGAGCATAGCAAGCCACACTAATGTGGACAGTGTTGATGACGCTGAAATTCAAATTGATCTGTAGAAAGCACCAGCTGGACTTCAATCTATCAAGTGCACATTCGACCACTATTCTACAGCTGCTGAAAGTGTAATTCAACCTGATTTTTCCAGGGCCTCTCAGATCAGGCTACAGTTTCTCAAGCCAAGGCAAAAGGGGGTACAAAAGGCCCCCAAGTGGAACAGTAACTCCATTTATGACAATGCCATTTGGTGGGAATAATGTCCCAGCCTGTTCTTGCATGTAGATTACCAAGTGGTGGAAAACCAGGGCATCATGAACTTTTCCAGTGCAGCCGATGTTGATCATAAATTGACCTCTGTGGTCCACAAGGGCCTGCATAACAAAGGAATAGTAGCCTTTGCTGTTTATGTGCTCCTTAAAGAGGGCAAACTATTGGCACACCATAAGCGGCCTCAGCATAGTCTGGAAAACCCATACTCTCAAAGCCAGTAGCTACTTCAAGAATATCTTTTATGTCCACCACTTTGTGGTGAACCACCCACCTGATTACCTCAGAAACCTCCACCACCACTTTACCTGTAGGTAACTTTCCAACACCAAGCTCGCTGGCAACAGACCTGTAGCAGTTTGGGTAGCCAGCTTCCAGATGGTTATAGTAACCTGCTTCTGGGCCAGCATGGCCACCCTCAGGCATGTCCCTTAATGCTGGAGGGTCGGGACAAGCTGCTCGCAAAGCTCCAGAAATGTTGCTCTCTTCATACAAAGTTCTGGACCTGCTGTAGGTCCCATCAGTCCGTGCTTGTGCCCCTGCTCCAGAAGTGCTGATCTACATAGGGGGCATCAGTAGCTCTACTGAATATAATGAGCAGCATCACCCAGTGAGAGTCTGCCATATCTGTGTCCTCCTCCTCCATCATTAGCCTTGTCTAGTGTCTTTTGGTGGATCAGAAAATGTTGCTGGAATGTCCACCAGCTTTGCCTATGATGTAGGCATGCCCAGTCATGACCATGAAGGCATATTACACCTATTTCTGACCTGCTTCTTCATATTTCATCATGGGAGGATGGGGGTGGGGGGGAAGTGGGTGATCTCTGCCAAAAGCTAAGAACTAGCTGATTGTCATAGTTATTGTGAGATATTTTTATGGAAACTATGTTAAGAGTTATGTAAAATGTGGAATACTATGTTCCTAAGATGCTGCAGGTGAAGCATGTCACCTGAGGCAGGTGGGGCTCAACTACCTCAGTCAAGAGTGAGAACAATCAACATCATTCCAGCCCTGTGTTTACTGGGCCAGATGCAGGACTGATCATTTATAAAGACAAAAGAACCATAAGAAAAGACTCAGAATAGGGTACCACCAGGGCTGATCTGAAATGAAGTTAATGGAATACCCTGATTATGAAAAGAAACAAAATTTCTGGGACTATATAGGAGAAGAAGAAAAGGTGCAAGATGTTATCCATTATGCATGTGGCACTCTGCCATCAGGAGTGTCTACTGAAAAGTGAAAAGAACAGGAGTACTTGGATCACGGCTATTTAGACTGGAGGAGCACTGAAAGAATTAACAATTAACTGAGAAATGCCTTCTTACGCTGGAAATGAACTTAATAAGCATTGGTTCTAGATTGTATATTTTTCTTTTATCTGAAGCCTGGTATTTCCAATCCTTTTACTTACATCTATTTTGGATCTTTTTCTTAAACTGAGTTAAATAAACATATATTTAGGTTTACTATAGACAGGTCCAAGTGACTTGTACAAAAGAGAGTGTTGAACTGAAGGGAGAGTGGTGAGCTGGGGTACACAGAGACAGCAGACCCTTGTACATTGAGGGTGTCCAGAAGAAAAGGGATTGGGCACTGGAGTGTAACAATGTGGAATGTGCTAATTGCTAGCCTGCTGCAGAGTGCAGAGGAAAAGAGCAGGATTCACACACACAGCCCAGGGAGTGGAGTGCTTATGCTGCCATCGGCCCATTCGGCCAGCCGAGATGGAAGAATTTTCCCATTCAGCTCAGGCAAGGCTCTCTGAGACTTGTAACTAGGTGGTAGTTCTAGTCTGTATTCGCAAAAAGAAAAGGAGTACTTGTGGCACCTTAGAGACTAACAAATTTATTTGAGCATAAGCTTTCGTGAGCTACAGTTCACTTCATTGGATGCATTTGGTGAAGTGAGCTGTAGCTCAGGAAAACTTATGGTCAAATAAATTTGTTAATCTCTAAGGTGCCACAAGTACTCCTTTTCTTTAGGTGATAGTGATTCATCCTGTACATTTCGGTTAACCCCTGAAGTGTCACAGTGCCCAAACGTCCACTAATGTTTTTATAGATACATTTTCGCACTGTGCATGTGTCATTTACAAGAATCTCTCTCTCTCTCTCTGTCGAAAACAATCAAATCTCCTAAAACCAGCAGACACTCAAGAGCGACGGGGGGAGGGGGGAGACGGGGGAGAGCAAGGGGGGGGACACATTATTCATATATTCAGAAGTGACAGAAAAAAACTGTCAAGACAATGGAACACCAGTCAAGAACTGGACTTTGGATTTTGATTTTTTTTATTTTTCAGAATAGCCCGCTCTGATTTAACTTTAGAAATGGCGGGCGGCGGTAACACACAGACTGCAGTGAAAGGAAGATGGTGTGTCATCATCTGATTGGTCCGATTTTGCTGCAGAGCTCTAATTCCTGAAACAAAGGAGCATTAAACCAAAAAAAAAAAAAAAAGTAGCAACAGCCATTGTGAAGGTCAACAAAGATTGTTACGCTGGTAGAAATTTATCTTCCTTTTGTGCGTATATATATGTTTACTCCAAGAAATCTCCCACGGCACTTTATCAATCGATTTGAGCATAGAGTATATGCAGTTAAGACAAGTCTTTTGCTAAAGCTAGGGCAAGTCATAATCTCAAATAGCAACACGAATAAAACAGACATCATTTAAAAAAAAAAAGAGGAGTACTTGTGGCACCTTAGAGACTAACAAATTTATTTGAGCATAAGCTTTCGTGAGCTACAGTTCACTTCATCAGATGCATTTGGTGGAAAATGCACCACCAAATGCATCCGATGAAGTGAGCTGTAGCTCACGAAAGCTTATGCTCAAATAAATTTGTTAGTCTCTAAGGTGCCACAAGTCCTCCTTTTCTTTTTGCGAATACAGACGGCTAATAATAACATGGCTGCTACTCTGAAATCTGTCATTTTAGAAAAGTGTATTTTACAGACTATAGCTAATTGTTCTACTAGAGGAAGCACAAAAATATGCTGGGAATTTCAAGTGACCACGCTGTAAAATTGTGTTCTTAGGAGAACAACCGGAAATGGGAAGGGGTATGGGGGGTGTAACAGAAAATGTGTCTTGAAAGCCGTTCTTGTTACGAGTAATATATTTAACGCAGCCCCCAAGACTAAGGGGATATGTGAGTTTCCATTGAAATTATAACGCTAGACTTGATACTGATTTTCGAACTACTAAATGGGGCATTGTTTTCTCTGAAATCTATTTTTGAGTTTATTTCGTGCTTTGGGAAATCTCAACCCAGCTGCTTACAGAATGGAGGCGAGGGAGGGAATTGCGCCAAAAATGACCATCTTTACCTCAGGTCAGACTTCGGGGGATACGGGTAGCGTCATGGAGCGCGACCGTGATTATTTTGTATTTTCACATCTGATGGTCGTAGGTAAAGAGTTGGGGAAAAGATCTGGCAAAGTACCACAGCAACGTGCAGCCTGAGGGATAACATCCTGGATCACCGTGGGGGCATGAAGCGTATCTAGCAACAGATCAGCGATGGTTTTCTTGGACCTATGCTGAAGTTGAACTCGCCAAGCAAAAGACTGATGGACGTGGATTTGGGCTGTGCTCTGAAAGGACAGGACGATATTTCATACGGATTCGATGGTCAAATCCACATTATGAATAACATATTTGCAACACAAATGCTCTTTCCGGAATCACTCAAACATACCAGAAGAGCTGACACTCTCTCTATTTTTAACCTATAAACTATTTTGTAAAAGCCACAGAGTACACTGAAATTTAGAAGGAATCACCTAATATGAAAAAGCTGCCAATAACTACAATATTAGGCAAAACATTTAGATTTTACTTTTGTCTCATTCACACAGCGTGGCTTCAGATAAAAAATAAGCAATGTTTTTGTTTGGTTTTAACAGAATATGAAATACCAGTTATGTTTTACAATTCATATACTTTTCATGAAGTCAGGGCCAGGGATGTATTTCTTATAAAATATACACATATTGTCTTACAAAAGTTGCAACACTTTGTTTCTAAGTGCTAAATTCGAAAGAAATTAAAAGCTGAAGAAGAGTGTCATCTAACATCGTTAATTATATTCTGTAGATACAGAACTGGTCAGGTAGAAAACCAGTAACCAAAAGGTATTTTTAAGGTGGGTTCTAAGATATACCAGTCATTTTTGCTCTGGGTGAAAGATATTATTCATTGCGGCTCAGCGTACGTATGGGAATCGGGGAAAGTGAAAAATTCACGCTTTGAAAATCAATCATGATTTCAAGAGGGGGTCTGAAGAGGGATAGATACTGCAAACAGCAAGTCATTATTAGTACAGTCATTTTGTGCTTCTAACTCTTGGCTTTGTGGGGTTGAGTTAGTTAGCTGAAATGTGGAAAGTTAAAAAAAAATCCTGTATATGTTAGGTTTTTATTTATGATTATTTTACTTACTAACAGAGTTTTTCCACTGAAAATGTGAGTGGCCGTCAAAGTAACCCGCAAGTTTTAACTGATTGTTCCTTACATCATGTCAAAAAATATTAACCATCTTTGTGACGCAACTTAAACCAAATTAAACATTTATTAATTAAAAAGGTCGTTTAGTGCTAGGCATTTCTTTCTGTAAACGAAACATGTAACTAAATTGTCTACTCCTTACTAGACCGCTATCTTATTGGTACTCTTACTGTTTGTATAATCCATTGAAATATTAAAGCAGAAATACAGCTCCTTTCAGTGTAAATGTGGTGGCTCTTAAAAGAGCCTTTGTTTGTTTTTTTAGTTGGTTGCACTCCTATTAGAAATTTTAAGCTCTCTCCCCGCGGATACGCCGGGCTAACTGGATGTCCTTGGGCATAATGGTGACTCTCTTGGCGTGAATAGCACACAGATTAGTGTCCTCAAAAAGCCCAACCAAGTAAGCCTCACTAGCCTCCTGCAGGGCCATAACGGCCGAGCTCTGGAAGCGCAAATCGGTCTTGAAGTCCTGGGCGATTTCACGCACCAGGCGCTGGAAGGGCAGCTTGCGGATGAGCAGTTCCGTAGATTTCTGGTAACGGCGAATCTCCCGCAAAGCCACGGTGCCAGGCCGGTAACGATGAGGTTTTTTCACTCCTCCAGTCGCAGGAGCACTTTTACGGGCAGCTTTAGTAGCCAGCTGTTTACGGGGAGCTTTACCCCCAGTAGATTTGCGAGCTGTTTGCTTTGTCCTCGCCATTCTCGCTAACTACGAAAACCTGCTTTCAGACAAAAGAAAACAAGACCCGCTGTAGCAAAACCCGGAATATATAACCAAAGTTTTCCTCCTGATTGGCTGGCGGAAAAAGACAAACTCCATTGGACAATTTTAAATATTTGAAAAGCCCGCGCTCTGCCGGGAGGGAAATAATAGACCCTTCCCGCCTTCTTTCTGCCCCCGGTAGTGCCTATACCGCCTCCGCCGCCCGTACCCTCCATGATCTGATTTCACAGAACACTCGCTCCCTCTAGCCCACATAGCCTCGATTACGCTCTCCTCGTAATTTAATAAGGCCCTATTTTAATACCTGCTGATTTTTCTCTTTAAATCCTTCGCTCACCGCTTGAAAGCGACAGATTTGTGATGTGATTCTGAATACCTCCCTCCTCCTTACAACTACGCCCCACCACCACCAAACTGCGACAGCGAAGAAAGAAATTCATACCTCATATGCCGAAAGTTCGGTGGGGAATTCTATACTATTTTATTTTGCACTTTGGAATTATCTAGAGGGTGACAAATAACCTACAACCCTTCTCCTCCCATCACCCACAAAACAAGTGACACGATTTTTTATTAACGATTAAGAGCAAATAGAAATATTTTTAATATAGTATAGTAATAGTTATTGTCCTGTGAAGTGTTTTACTTTCCTGAAAACCAAGATGTATATGAGAGATTGGCTAAGTAAAAATTCAGCAAGGTGCTTTGATTACTATACTAAACATTCAAACTATCACATTCATGAGCTCACGAAAACTTATGCTCAAATAAATTTGTTAGTCTCTAAAGTGCCCCAAGTACTCCTTTTCTTTTTGCGAAGACTAACACGGCTGCTACTCTGAAACCAAGCATATATGTAAGAGTTGAAGCCAGAACCTTTGATCGAAATAAAGATTTAAGACGTCGCAAATAAGAATTGAAATTTAAATGTTTAGTATACATTCCCTAACAAGTTAGGATATAATCTAGATTTAAAAAGAAAAGGTATTTCCTGGGAGTTAACATTTTTAGAACAATCACACTTACCCTAGTCTGGGAAAACAGAAAGCAGTGTTAAGCTCTTTTATTGAAAAGGTGGGTGGCTCTTAAAAGAGCCTTTGGGTTTTATGTTCTTTGATACGATTTACTTAGAGCTGGTGTACTTGGTAACAGCCTTAGTACCCTCAGACACTGCGTGTTTGGCTAACTCGCCCGGCAGCAGCAGTCTTACAGCGGTCTGAATCTCCCGGGAAGTGATGGTCGAGCGCTTGTTGTAATGCGCCAGACGAGACGCCTCCCCTGCGATACGCTCGAAAATATCATTCACAAACGAGTTCATGATCCCCATGGCCTTAGAAGAAATGCCAGTGTCTGGGTGAACTTGTTTCAGCACTTTGTACACGTAGATTGAATAGCTTTCCTTCCTAGTCTTTCTACGCTTCTTATCTCCTTTTTTCTGGGTCTTAGTGACAGCTTTCTTAGACCCCTTCTTAGGAGCTGGAGCAGATTTCGCTGGCTCGGGCATATTGAGATTTGTTGCTTTCTCTAAACGACAAAAACAACGTACATATAATGGCGGCCACCCCCTTATTTATAGGGACCTTATGCAAATGAGATGCTTGTAATCTTTCATTTTTTATTGGGCCTTAGCTAAAGAAGACGTCACACACGATAAACCCTACATCCAATTGGTCAAAATAAAATCCTCATGACTATTGGTTGGAAATACCATGCAAAGTTTCAACCAATCGTGAATTAGTTTCTGTGCCACAAGGAAGGGATAAAAAGGCAGGATTCGGGCGGGGCGCTACTAATTTCAGACTTTGTTTTTTAAAAAGTGTTTTAGTTTTGTGAACTAGAGACTCAATGTCGGGTCGAGGAAAGCAGGGAGGTAAAGTAAGGGCGAAGGCCAAGTCTCGTTCTTCACGAGCCGGCCTACAGTTCCCAGTTGGTCGCGTGCACCGTCTTCTCCGCAAAGGTAATTATGCGGAGCGGGTGGGGGCTGGCGCCCCGGTCTATATGGCCGCGGTGCTGGAGTATCTGACCGCTGAAATATTGGAGTTGGCTGGCAACGCTGCGCGGGACAACAAGAAAACCAGAATCATTCCCCGTCACCTCCAGCTCGCCATCCGTAACGACGAAGAGCTCAACAAGCTGTTAGGGAAAGTCACTATCGCTCAAGGTGGTGTCTTGCCCAATATCCAGGCCGTTCTGCTGCCCAAGAAGACCGAGAGCCACAAGGCCAAGAGCAAGTGAAAGTGACCGTATACTAAATCAACCCAAAGGCTCTTTTCAGAGCCACCCACAGCAGCAGAAAAAGAGTTGAGTTCCTAATACACTAACCCATTATATACTTAAAACAGAAGTTCGGAGTAGTTTAAAATGAAGGAATAAAGGAATGTGCCTTGATTACTTTTCATTAAGTGAAATGTTATTTTTATAGTTCAGGGTGAAAGCTTAAATCACGTTCATTCTACCGTCTCTTATTCTGAATTAATCATGGCCAAGGTTACTCAAACGTATGTATTTTCGTGAGTACTAGATTATACACATCCGATGAAGTGAGCTGTAGCTCGCGAAAGTTTATGCTCAAATTTGTTAGTCTGTATTCACAAAAAGAAAAGGAGTACTTGGTGCCCCTTAGAGACTAACACGGCTGCTACTCTGAAACAGGTTGTAGAGGGAGATCAGTTAAAAATCGAGAATTAAATTTAGAAAAATTGGTGTAATTTTGAAAGTTACCAGTACAGATGAAATTCTGGTGTAAAGGGCATGGATTCACTTAATTCAAAACTGAAAAAGGGGCGGAAGGGAAAGGGTGTCATTGACCAATCCTTTTAAAACGCGGATTTTTCAAATTATCCAATTGCTAAAAAGCGCGGACATTTTCCCCCAAACCCGCAAAAAGACAACCGGTGCTACATTCTCAACAGCTAGGCAAAATAGACCGAGAGAAGGGCGTTCTAAATTACTAGCAGATTTTCGTTCTTAGCTGGCAGGACGAGATCTAACAGCAGAAAGTCTAAATAGAAATAAAGGCTAGAATCCCTCCTAGCATGGATTTAAAAAATTTCATCCAACCAATTTTACAGATTTTTCTAAATTGTTTCTGGTTCAGAGATATTAAAGTGGTTTCTTAAACTGTATAGAAAGAGTATGAGCTCTTTTGGAATGTTAACTGCTAAAGCAGGTCCTCCACCAAAGCAACCTTTGATACGCAGTACACTAGGTGTTTCAGCTCCTTCGGGGAGAGGGTGGGTGGCTCTTAAAAGAGCCGTTGGGTTTGTTTGCTCGAGACTCTAATTTTCTCTTCAAACAGTTTCACTTCTTCTTAGGCGCTGCCTTCTTAGCCTTTGCTGCTTTAGGTTTGGTTGGCTTGGGCTTGGCAGCCTTGGGCTTCACCGCCTTGGCCTTAGCCGGGCTCTTAGCTGCCTTTTTGGGTTTGGTAGGTTTGGCCTTTTTCGGGCTCTTGGCTGCTTTCTTGGCTGCGGCAGCCGCTGGTTTCTTGGCTTTTTTCGGGCTCTTTTTTACGGCCGCAGCTTTCTTAGGCTTCTTGGCGGTGCTGGCGGGTTTCTTGGCAGCTGGTTTCTTAGGCTTTGCCGCTGGCTTTTTCTTAGGTGCCTTTTCCTTTGTCTCACCCGGCTTCTTGCTGAGTTTGAAGGAACCCGAGGCACCGGTACCTTTGGTCTGTACCAAAACGCCTTTGTTCACCAGACTTTTCAGCCCAAGCTTAATACGACTATTGTTTTTTTCTACATCGTACCCTCCAGCTGCCAGAACTTTCTTAAGAGCAGCTAAAGAGAGCCCTTTGCGTTCCTTAGAGGCTGACACTGCCTTAGTAATCAGCTCGGTCACGCTGGGGCCCGAGGGCTTCCGGAGTTTCGAACCCGCTGCCGCCTTCTTTGCCTTTTTAGCTGGAGCCTTGGAGACTGGAACAGGAGCAGCTACTGCTGCAACTACAGGCGCAGTTTCAGACATGGTCACAGACACTACGAAATCGGAAAAAACATGAAATGAAGTGAACTAGCCTGTTGCCGGTTATTTATAGGGAGGGGTCACTGTCTGATTGGTGCGTTAAAGACCCGCCCAGCTGCAAACCAGAAAGGGCTCTTCTCTCCTCTCTCATTTTGTGTTTCTTCGGAGTCAATAAAGTGTAATTTTTGCACGATATTTGCCACCAAATGATCCCTTTTCTCACCCAAATTAAGTTGAAACAGGATATTTTCATTCATTAGTGTTTCCTTCAGTAAATAATAAAATTGCATTAAAGAAGAGATTATAAACCCTGAGTACTGAAGCTGGATGGACCACGCGAGAGAGAACATTTTGGTTTTTTTTTGAAAATTAAAAATGTCTCTTTGTCAAAAAGATCAGAGAACTAATGTAATGCTATTCTTTTGACGGTCTTCTTAAATTAGGAAAGAAAGCCAGTGATTTGTATCAATGAATTCATTATAAATGTATTTCAAACAGAAAGAGGTAGCACACCCTCCTACAGAATAAACTGGAGGTCGGTTGGACAAGGCGTATACTTCGAAACTTAATGACGTATTATTATTCTCATTGTTATAATTTAAATTATGATTTCGGGACAACACCGGAGCTGTATTTTTAAATAATAAAAGGTAACAGTAATCTGATTAGCACTAGCTCGAGCTGACATGAATTGCCAGGGTTGAAACGAAATTACAACCTAATTAGTCTCCGTGGCTTAATTCGGAATTCATGAGAAACAACACTTATATGGATTATATTTAAAGCGTTGATTGGAAATTTAATTTCTGTGTGTGTGTATATAAATTTAAGGAGCACTCTAGTTGTTTGGTTTGATGGGGGGTGGTTGGTTGTTTTTGTGTTTTATTTGTTTGTTTTTCCGCGACGTTTTTAATAGTTTATGCTCAAATAAATTTGTTAGTCTCTGAGGTGCCACAAGTACTCCTTTTCTTTTAATGGTGTATGGTTCTTAAGATTTCTTGGTGGTTTCAAAGCTATTGGGCTGATCTGAGACAGCGCTAAATTTGAACTCTTAATTCTGATTGGACAGTTTGAAAAGCCCGCGCTTTGAAATGGGGGGGTCTAGACTGCTGTATTTGACTCACGTGGAGAGCCTGTTTCTCCCACCGACAGAAGCGGTGCAGTATCCCTTTTGGAATTCGTAAATCTACATACATCTCTGATTTTCATTCTCAGTCTTCACTAAATTCACCACCACCTAATAAATCTCTTACTAAGGGGTTAAATGTACTTAACATATTTTTAGAGCCACTTATCTGTTTTTAATGAAATTTATTCAGTATTATATTATGTTTTATTTTCCAAATAATAAGGTTCTAAGACCAGAAGGTAACATTGTGGTCATCTAGTTTCTCTTCCTGTATTACACATGCCATTGAACTTCCCCCAAAATAATCCCTAGATCATATATTTTAGGGAAAAAATACAATCTTGATTTAAAGTTTGTCACTGATGGAGAATCCACCATTACTCTTGCTAAATTGTTCTAATGGTTAATACTCTCATAGTTTAAAATGTAACCCTTATTTCCAGACTGAATTTATCTAGCTTCAACTTCCAGCTATAACATTGGATTGTGTTATACCTTCCTCTGATAGACTGAAGAGCCCATTATTAAATATTTGTTCCCATGTAGGTACAGACTGTAATCAAGCCATGCCTTAACTTCCTCTTTGTTAAACTAAATAGATTTAAGAAGCTCAATCACTCACTCACTCCCTGACATATTTTTTAAACTTTAAATGTTAAAACATGCCTAAGTTAACTATAATGCAAAATAAAAATGTAACTACAGACTGTTTAAATTTGTGGTATTGGTAAGATTAAATTTTTTACCCATTTTCTTTAAAACACTTTGACTTCTTTAAAGTTTATATATATATGAAGGCACTACAGCACAAAAGAGCCTTTGTGTTGTAGATGTTACCAAAATGATTTTAACCTTGAAATCCATACAGTGTGTATCCCTGGCACTTTAAGGCAGTCATAGACCAAGTCCATGGCCGTCACCGTTTTTCGCTTGGCATGCTGAATGTAGGTGACTGACTGCATCCTGAATGAAAACCTTGAGCTCCACAGGGGTTTCTTCATAGATCATTCGCGTAGCTAACCGACGAATAGGCTTTAGTAATACCCTGAATGCTCGCTCTCAGCACATTTCTAGGGCATTTAGCGGCTCCTTTCCCTACTCCCTTACTACCTTTACCACGACCAGACAGTGTGAATCAAAATACAAAGTCAGTTATAATTTGTTTGTACAAAACTATCAAAATACACAGAAAAACTCTTAATGCATATAGACCTGCGTTGCCTCTTCTTATATTTCTTGAGTTCAGACCTGATTAAAAACTAAAGGAAGGAGGCAGGTTATGGGCACTGTTCCCTGTCCTTCTCCCCCACGCTCTAACATCCTGTTGCCTCTGGGTCAGTTTAGACTCCTCCAAACATGCAATAAACTCAAAGTTCACATTTCTAGAATAGTTTCAGAGAAAATAATGTCCAATTTAGAATATCAAAACCTATTATTATTATAATTATAATTGCAATGGAAACCCATTGCCGACAATATTGCATGTAACTACATTACTTAACACAAGACCCGATTTCAAACAGCTTGTATTATTAGTAATTTGTTCTTGTTCCTCCCTCTTCTCTCGTTTTCTGCTGGTTTGATGAAGCTGTTTTACAAACCGACCAATTGATAGTGTACACTTTCTAGCCCCTTCTCTCTAAAATATTTTGTTGGCGGTGCTGATGTTTCCACATAGTTTAAATGGACCAACAGGATACCATGCGAAGGAAGCATTTCTCCTGTAGTGAATATTCCTGGTGAGATGAACAGATCTGATTTACATAATTGTAGCAGCCTTATTCAGCTCTTTGGAGTCTGCAGCAAATTCTAACCAATCAGCTTCTGACACATAATATTCTACCCCTTTGTTTTCTCACCAGCATTCGCCGCCATTTTCCAAAGTTGCAACATGGAGAATTTAATACACATGTATTCAAAAGACTAGGAACATTCACGTGTTCCAGGAAGCTATATTATTTTAATCCTCTCAAAAATACTCAGATTCTGAATGCTTGGTACTTTTCCTGTATTAACAATACATTTATCAGTACTGATTTTAAGCGATTGCAGAATGACTGCCTGCTCAAAAAACTAGGGCTTTGTTTGTCCTCTCCTTTCCTCCTGCCTCGCCTTAGCGAGACAACTATCCCTGCTGCAGCCAACGTGGGAAAGGGTGTAATGAAACGTTGATTACACTAAAATCCGGAAGAATCCAGCATGAAACTATCATTCAGAATGCTGATTGTGACTTTGAAGACCAACATGTATGTCCTATCATATCAAAAGCAGATGTTTCTACATTTATTTTTTGTTTTTGTCTCAATTCTGTTTCAATTCCACCTTGTCAGTGACCAGTAAAAAAAGAATGGAAAGCCACAGGACATGCTTTTCCAGTTAATTGTCCCTAAATAATGTTTTATATATGGGTTTTTGTTGGCTAGTTATTGCAGCTGATCAGTTGTTTTGAGTCAAATAAAGGTGTTTGTTTGCAGTATTGTATTTCTCTCTTTGCATTATCATTGTTCCGTAATCTCCCTCACCAGAAAGCATATCAATTCATAATATTACATTAAAGATGATAAAAAAAACCGTTGCATAAATCAAACCAATACCAGAAACACCTATTTCAGGGCTCAACTTCATCTCTTATACCACTGGACCTAGCATGATTGGTGTACAAATTATCTCTGATTACGTTTGCTTGCCTGGTGCTGACAGACTTCACAATATCCAGAGACATTTCTTGTCTATCCAGCTGTGTATACATTGCAATAAGAGTCCAATCACCACATCAATCCATTGTCTGTTAAACACCTCACCTTTGCTTTCACAAATGGTGAGTAGAATATTAAAGGAAAACCTCCCAGATTCCCTAATTTCTGAATTTCCATCATTGTAGTGTTAGCAGAAACTCTGATTTACTTTAAGCTCCCAGTGCATGCTCTGCCATCCTCCATCTTCTGAGTGTATAATTGAACTGCTGCTAGTCAGGGTCTGTACAGTTAAAATATGGTTTCATGCCTTAGGGAAACAAGGGGTATGCAGTGTCTCAAAGAATCATGATTATGGGTATCTATTAATTATTCTGTGGCATTGAAAAATCCCCTCTGCCTACTCCTGGAAAGTCCTAAAGTTTATATGCATTTTGCATGCCCCCAATACCTAGGAAACAGTCAATATGATCCACTAACACTTGGCTCATTACTGAGTGGTAATATTTTCTATTAATTAATTCAGCAGTTGGGAGGGTACAGAATAGACATACCTGTTCAGTATATAGCTCCTATACAGTTCAAGAAGCCCAACAATTCAGATCACTCACATGATCTTGAGCACATGTCACACCTTGATCATGAGACCCTGCAACCACTGACATATTGCTATGCAATACAAGAACATGCGCCCTGGACTAACTGACCTCAAATTGCACCCCTGCCACCCCAACTAACTGGTAACTATTCAGGGTATGCAGGCTCCACAGGATAATCAGCAATGTCTTTTCCATAATTAGCAGATTTGTCATCTTGGTGGTCTGAGGCCCTAGTGCCAAGGCCACCTCTGCAGAAAGATAGAGAAAGGTTGTCTTCCCCATTCATCAGTTCTGCAAACCTTTTATTTATTTTATTTTATTTAAGAACCAAAATTTGAAGTGTTCTAAATTCCACTTGCATGTTTACATTGTTCTGAAAATCACTGTGCCTCATGATGACCCGGGATAGAGATAATGAGGTAAATTAGTGGTTTCCTAAGCTGAGGGGTGTTCCTCCTCATTTAAAAAAAAAAAAAAAAGCTGCCAACATTTTCTCATGGTTTTAACTTCCAGTGTAGAATAAGGGGAAGTTTCAACCCTTAATAAAATATATATAATTGGACTCAGCTATATTTATTTATATAAATAATTTTTATAACTGAGTTCAGCTATTAACTGATACTAAGGACAAGTTTAGAAATATTTTAAAAAGTATTTCACTATACATTCTATAACACCTCTGCTTACAGAGAGTTCACATGTCCGCAAGCTGTTGTTTCCTCTAGAATTCCCTTCTGAGAAGAAAAGGAAGAGGAATGAGAAGAACCACTGAGATGGATAGAACAGCTCACATATCTCAAAGCTACAGCTTCAGGCTTCATTCATAACCATGCGGTGCTCTCCTTCATTGGAGAAAAATCACATTGAGATAAATGGACTTCTTCACACACCTCTGAATGTTCTATGATGCAGAATGGTGTATAGAGCCCCTTCTCCAAGTATTACACCCAGATTTTAGGGTAGGGATTTTGGACCTCCAGCCTCCTCCCACGACCTGCCTCCAGTTAGTATATGCATTTCTCACCCCACCACCACCTTCCCTCCTACTCATGGCCCTTGAAGCTTACTAGGAACATTGAGGGAACAGAAGAAAGTGAAACCTAGTAGCTGAGTAATGGAAAGTTTTGCCCAGGTGTGCAACGGAGATCTAGGTAGTGTTAGTGTCACAAATTCAAAGCCACTTCACCCAGGGCTTTCTGAGATAAAGCCCATATCCCCCCTCCCCACCCAAAATGAGCTGGTCATAAAAGTGCCCCAAAGTGCAGAAAGAAGTCTGGGTCTCCTCTCCTTATTATTGGTTAACACCACCCCTCCTCTCCTTTCTCTCTCCAGCCCTCTAAGGGGAATGAGGGGCCAGATGGAGGCCAAAACAGATAGATGAATGTCAGTGAAGTATTCCCAAGGACAACCTCATTCCCCTCTTCCATCACAGGTGCCCCTCAATCATGCACCCTCACTATCACCAATTCCCCAAAAGACACAAGGAAATTTACTGCCCCAAAACTTTGTTAATACAAAGTTAAGGTTGACCAGCAGTGCTTTATATCCTTCTAGAATGTCAAATGCATTGACACTTAAACCTCTGAAAACCAGTAAATAAAGATTTAACACAATGTAACATAAATAGGTAAATAGGCCTAATGGCCTGTGATGGGATGTTAGATGGGGTGGGATCTGAGTTACCCAGGAAAGAATTTTCTGTAGTATCTGGCTGGTGAATCTTGCCCATATGCTCAGGGTTTAGCTGATCGCCATATTTGGGGTTGGGAAGGAATTTTTCTCCAGGGCAGATTGGAAGAGGCCCTGGAGGTTTTTCGTCTTCCTCTGTAACATGGGGCATGGGTCACTTGCTGGAGGATTCTCTGCTCCTTGAAGTCTTTAAACTACGATTTGAGGACTTCAATAGCTCAGACATAGGTGAGAAGTTTTTCGCAGGAGCGGCTGGGTGAGATTCTATGGCCTGTGTTGTGCAGGAGGTCAGACTAGATGATCATAATGGTCCCTTCTGATCTTAGTATCTATGAATCTATGAAATGTAAGACAAATTAAACATCTGAAAACCAGTCTATTCAGAGTTAAGGGGCACACGAACCCCACCCTGTAACCTTGACTTTACCTTCTTGAAGCTGGCAATAATCACTAGGAATCGTCTTCTTTCATATGGCAACATTAAAGTTCAACATTCAAGTTTGTCATCCATTCTATGGCTTCTGTAGAGATGGAATGAATCAAGGTTGTCCTTCTGAAGGGCAGTGGTTCATTAGCAGTTCCATGGTTTGAATGTCTTCTTCACATTCACATATTGGGCTGTCTTTCAATTTCCATTTGTGTAGTAGGTAATAGCAACACCTATATGAAATTCTATTGCAGTTTGTTGTGATCCATATCTTATGTGGCCTGGTGAAGCCAGATGGTTGGTCTGCAGGATCTGTGATTAAGTCTTAATTCGTGACCCTGCTGTTTTCCCACAGCCTCTGCCACTTGCCTTTTGGTGCAATTCCTGAGGGCTGAAGTTCTTTGGCTTGTGATTTGCCGTTGAATACTGCTAGGAGACTTGTTACAGGAGTGCTGAAGTCATCACCAACAATCTAGCTCCCCATCCTCACACATATCCTATTACCATCAGGTCAAAAAGAAGCAGCAATAATAAGAGAATACAACCTCATGATAATGAACCCGCCCATGTAGGAAGATCTTCAACCTTTCCTCCCCTTATCCTCTCCCTCCTTCGCCCCACCCCACCCCAGCCATCACCTTAAGTTCGGGAACCTCTTCTGGTTAACGGCCACTAGGACTTAATAGTAAGTATGGTCAGTCAGGGCTTCAGCACAATGAGCAGATTTGAGGAATAACTAAGAAAATATTCCTTCCTTTGACTTGATAGTAGCCAGTGGAATTAAAATGTCAGAGTGGCTCAGCAAGGGCTGGTTCACACTAAGAAGACTTGACAAATGACTAACACATGTGCCATTTTTAGTGTTGTGTGGTGGTTGTTTGTCCCACAGATTTGTATTATGTCAGTTATCTCCATACACTATAACTGCCTTTCATTGTGATAAAGCTAGTTGTATTCAGTTGGGTGGGGATTAGTTCAGTATGTTACTACAGCTGTCACTGAGCTACAAAAAGAGGTGGATGTTTGTCTTTTGGGGATCCTTCCTCTTTGTACAGAGGCCATTCTGTAGAGGAATCTAATGGTGTATTTTTGCTGTGGGGATGTTTGGCAGTCTGGTAGTATTCATGACAATCTGATACTTGGCTCAATCAGATGTATCTGGCTACTCTGGTTATGCAGAGAAGCTAAAGTGGTCATATAGGCCTTATCCTCAATGGTATTTAGGCTCAGGCACATGATACTTGAGGGAGGATTCTCTGCTCCTTGAAGTCTTTAAACCATGATTTGAGGACTTCAATAGCTCAGACATAGGTGAGGTTTTTTGTAGGAGTGGGTGAGTGAGATTCTGTGGCCTGCATTGTGCAGGAGGTCGGACTAGATGATCAGAATGGTCCCTTCAGACCTTAGTATCTTAGTATCTATGAATCTATGATACTGAGACCAGGGTGGGGCACTAGGAATAGGCAGGCTTGATTTATGGCACAGGCACACAGAGTTGGACAAGGTGGAGAGCTGAAAAATGTTCAGGCTCGGTGCATGGAGCAGGCACAAAATGTTTAGTCTGGAATCAGGAGCTGGGACTCGGCTTGTTGGATGAGTGGAACAGAACAGTCACACAGCACTGGACAGGTTGGGGAGTTGAGAACAGTCATGCTCATTACATGGCAGTAGCTACAAGCACTGACACTGGGGTAAGGAGAATGAGAACATCCATTGAGATGAATGGAGCAGTTCACACCTCTCAAAGCTATTGTTTCAGGCTCTGTTCTTCTCCATGAGGAGTTTGTATTAATCTAAGAACATCTCCTTAAGATGAATGTGCCACTTCACATGTCTGCCAGCCTCCTATGCTGCTGGTGGATGTGTAAAGCCCTTCCCCAGGCACTTAGTCCACATGTAGGGTCTCTGGGGCAATGTCTACACTATGAGAACTATGTGGCACAGCTAAGGGCATGGCTACACTTGCAGATGTAGAGTGCTGTGAGTTAAACCAGCCCTCGGAGAGTGCAATAGGGAAAGTGCTGCAGTGTGTTCACATTGTCAGCTGCAAGCGCACTAGCATGGCCACATTTGCTGCACTTGCAGCAGCGTTGGGAGTGGTGCATTATGGGCAGCTATCCCACAGAGCACCTCTTCCCTTTCTGGCACTGTGGTTTGTGGGAAGGGGATGAGGGGGTGCAGGGCATTCTGGGTCCTGTCCCAACACTCCGTTATGCATTGTTTCGCATCTCAGCAATCCCTGTTCTTCCGTCCACATTTGGCTCCATATGTCAGTGGTTTTTGTACTGCGTGCTCTGTCTTCCCTTTCGGTCTGTGGGAATGGAGCCCAAAGTGCTGAGGAATATGCTGACGAGTCTCGCCAGCACGTCACGTTTGGCAGTCGAGTTACTGCTTACGTTACAAACTGACAATGAGGAGTCCGACGATGATGTCAACTCAGGTAAAGCATATGACATGAGATTGCTTGTGGTATTCACAGACATGCTCACCACTGTGGAACACCACTTTTTAGCTTGGGAAACAAGCACTGAGTGGTGGGATCACATGGTCATGCAAGTCTGGAATGACAAGCAGTGGCTGCAGAACTTTTGGATGAGAAAAGCCACTTTCATAGGACTGTGTGCTGAGTTCACCCCCACCCTGCAGCACAAGGACACAAGTTTGAGAGCTCCCCTGCCAGTGGAGAAGCAGGTGGCTATTGCATTCTGGAAGCTGGCAACTCCAGACAGCTACCGATAGGTCGCAAACAAGTTTGGAGTGGGAAAGTCAACTGTTGGAATCGTGTTGATGCAAGTTTGCAGGGCCATTAATCGCATCCTGCTCAGAAGAACCCTGACGCTAGGTAACGTGCATGACATTGTGGCTGGCTTTCCACAAATGGGTTTCCCTAACTGTGGAGGGGCAATAGATGGAACACATATTCCAATTCTGGCACCAGCCCACCTAGCCTCCGAGTATGTTAATTGGAAGGGGTATTTCTCTATGGTTCTCCAGGCGCTTGTGGATCACCGCGGGCGTTCCATTGACATTAATGCAGGCTGGCCCAGAAAGGTGCATGACACATGCATCTTTCGGAATACTGGCCTGTTCAGGAAGCTGCAAGCCAGGACTTTCTTCCCAGACCAGAAGATCACTGTAGGGGAAGTTGAAATGCCCATTGTGATCCTTGGAGACCCTGCTTACCCTTTAATGCCCTGGCTCATGAAACCCTACACAGGGAGCCTTGAAAGCAGCAAGGAGTGGCTCAACAACAGGCTGAGAAGGTGCAGACTGACTGTGGAGTGTGCTTTTGGCCATTTAAAGGGTCGTTGGCGCTCTCTGTATGGGAAGCTGGACCTGCCTGATGACAACATCCCCGCAGTAATATCCGCGTGTTGTACCCTCCATAACATAACATTGTGAAGAGAAGGGTGGAAGATTCACTCAGGCATGGAACCTGGAGGCTGAATTTGAACAGCCAGAGAGCAGGTCTATTAGAGGGGCCCAGTGTGGGATTGCAAGGATTAGGGATGCCTTGAGGGAGCAATTTGATGCTGAAAGCCACCAGTAATGTTTGGTGCCCTGCACAGGAGTGAAGAGCAGTGGTTCCAATGTTAGTAGGAATCTGTGTTTTCTACACTGACTTGCAGTGCCTGTTGCTTTCCTGGGCTAAGGTGTCTTTTACTTAATGTAATAATAAAGAATGTTTTCAAAGCCAAAAAATCCATTTATTGAAAAGAAAATTCATTTATTGAAAAGAAACACAACTGCTTGGGAAACAGAAAGGGCAAGGGGGTAGGGTGGGGAATGGTTCAATCACAGATTTCTGTATGTCCTGTTCTCATACTCTGCTTTCCTGTCTGGCATGCTGTGCAGTGGGTGCTGCACTTCAAGCTGGCAAAAATGCATGGTGATGGGGATTGGGTAAGGATCGTAATTTGCAGGGCTGGGTGGTGAAACTACAGGTTTTGGAGGCAGCTGGTGGCAATAAGAACCCGGATGTGGGAGAAAGTGGGTTGGAGGTCACATGGGGGCACCAGGGAAAGAGTTTTGGGACAAGGGCTTCGGGGGGGAGGGAAGCACGGTAGTGCTCCACCTGCATGGCTACGAGCGCCTGTATCAAGTCCACTTGGTGCTCCATAATGCTTAGCAGCTGCTCCGTATTTTGGTGCCCGTGTTCTGCTTTCTGCTGGTGGACCCTCCTTTCACTCTTCTGCCACTCCTATGCTTTTTGATTTTCATTAAGGGGCTGCTGCATTACTTCATGCAGCATGTCCTCTTTGCTTCTATGTGGCCTCTTCCTAATTCTGTGGAGTCTTTTGGCCGGTGATAACATAGACAGCTGAGATCTCAAGGTCACATCTGTAAAGGCAAAATGCAACACTTACCAGGGGCAGCATTGTTCACACCAGACAGATCAATGAGTCGCCTATACTTAAAGACAAGCAGTCTACACAATAGCAGAATTTGCCCATCCCAAAGCGAGTTCACATAACCCACAGGAGCTCCAGAATGGTGAGTAAGCACAGGGGCAAGAGGAACTGATTGTTTCACGGCCGTACTGTCCTCTGGGTTTCTGTGCCTTGGGGAGAGCTAACAGCTGCAGGAGGCCCCTATACTGAACACTGTCCCCACATTTTCCACAGGAGTTCGTCCTGGAAGATATCTCACTGCTGAGGGTGACCTGGGAAGCAAGGGAGGGTCTTCTACTACAATGCGACTTCCACCCTGGCCCATATACAGCTTGCCTGTGTGCTGCAATGATCTCCCCGCCCTTCACAGAACAGTGGCATGGACATGTTAGCCTGACTGGGACAAAGAGCACAGTAGCTCTCCCAAGGAACATGAGCAAGCTCATTGCACAGCTTCTACATGAGACCTTTGAAGAGATCACTGAGGCCAATTACCGCGATGTGAGAGAGCACATCAACACCCTATTCTGCATCTAGGCATGCAAGTAGCCCTAACCCTCATTGCCCCAAGAGCCCGCATTCAATAACTTCCTTTCCAAAATAAAAGCCACTTACCAGGCACCTCCTCTGGTCCTTGTCCTTCCTCAAGCACCGGCCACTGCAACTGGCTACCTTCCTCCTGGCTTGAGAACAGCTCCTGGCTCCATGCATCTAGGGATGCTGGGCTATCTCCCTCCTCCTCAGCACCCTCACTCCTGCTTTCCTCCTTCTGCCTTGTTGAACTGGGCTCTGAAGTGTCCATGGTGGTCCTTGGAGTGGAGGTAGGGTTGCCTCCAAATATTGCGTCCAGCTCTTTGTAGAAATGGCAGGTTGCGGGGGCAGCACTGGAGCGGCGGTTTCCTCGAGGGCTTTGTGGTAGGCATTCTGCAGCTCTTTCACTTTAATCCTGCACTGTAGTAAGTCCCAGTCATGGCCCCTTTCCATCATGTCCCTTCATATCTGCCAAAGGTATCGTAATTCCTACGCCTGGAGTTCAGCTGGGACTGGACAGCTTCCTCCCCCCAAACAATGATGAGGTCCAGCACCTCACCATTGCTCCATACTGGGGATCGCCTGGCATGTGGAGGCATGGTCACCTGGAAAGATTTGCTGAGAGCTCTCCACGCCTTGCTGAGCAAACAGGAAAGGATTTTTTTAAATTCCCAGGTTTCAGAGTAGCAGCCATGTTAGTCTGTATTTGCAAAAAAGAAAAGGAGTACTTGTGGCACCTTAGAACTAACAAATTTATTTGAGCATAAGCTTTCATGAGCTACAGCTCACTTCATTGAATGCATTCAATGAAGTGAGCTGTAGCTCACGAAAGCTTATGCTCAAATAAATTTGTTAGGTCTAAGGTGCCACAAGTACTCCTTTTCTTTTTTAAATTCCCAGAGAATTTAAAAGGTGGATCTGATGGTTGGTCACCTGAGGACAGGGCAGTAGAGTTCAAAGTGATGACCACAATGGCTAGAACAGGCATTCTGAGACACTTCTGGAGGCCGATCAGAGCACATTAACAAACCAGGGCATCCACACGGATGCCGCAGCACTCCAGCTGTGATGCAGCAAGCGTTATGACTCTCGTTGAGGTGGATTACCAAGAGCACTCCAGCTGCGGAGTCCGAGCACTCTTCGTGTTTTGCCAGTGTGGACACGTCGTGAGTTAGACGCCTGGAGCTGCTTTAATGTGCCCTAACTCACAAGTGTAGCCATGCCCTAAAGTGCCATATCTATGCTGACATAACCCTATTGTGTAGACACAGACTACAGTTATGGAAGAGGTTTTTCCATCCGTTTAGGAACTCTTCCGGGGCAAGCCCTCCCCTCCCCCCAAAAGTAATGGTAGGTAAAGATGATGGTAGCATTCTTCTACCAACCTAGCTGCATCTACACCAGCGGTTAAGTCAGTATAGCTAGACCACTGAACAGTTTGAATTTTTCACAGCCCTGGAAGCTGTACCTACATTGACCTATATTTTAAGAGTAGACCACGCCTGAGTCCACACTCTCCTGACTTCAGCTGTTACATGCACTTCTCACAGGCCCACTACCTTCCCTCTTCCCATAGCCCCTCCAGGTTTACCAGGGGCATGGAATGTCAAAGAGGGTGGAATTGGTGGTTGAATTTGGGGGTGGGGGTGTAGGGGCTCAGAGCAACAGGCATGTGAAGGAGGTCAAAGAAATGTGGAACAAAGGCAATAAAAGAGGAAACAAATTGGAGCAGTGGTGGGGAAGTACATGAATTGGAGACTGAAGTAGATAAAAATGGGAGAGGAGCTTTGGAGTGTTCCAAAAGGTGAGGGGGCTGCAAGAGTTCAGGATAGGAACACTGCCCCTTTCCCAATCTTTGCCCTTTAGGTCTGTGGTCTGGCACAACTTCTGAGCTCTGAGGGGCCAGCACAGCCCTACATGACAACCCTTATTAATAATATATTTTATTGGATCAACTACTTTTGGTGAGAGAGACAAGCTTTTAAGCCACAGTGATCTTCTACAGGTCTGGGAAATGTCACAGCTAAATTCAAGATGGAACAGATTGTTTAGCATAAGCAGTTAATAGATATTTCAAGGGACATTCAAGGTGAAGTGGCCAGTTAATGCCTCTCCAGTCATAAGGGGGAAACAAGGGGGAAGGGGGCAAAAGCTGGGCAAAGGTATAGATTATTGTAATAAGCCATAAATGCAGTGTCTCTATACAGTCCATGATTGAAAAATTGAAAATTGAAAAGTGTCTAGAAAAATTATGAATGTAAGCTCCCAGGCTCATCTTTTGAAAGTGTTGTGCAAATTTCCTTTGAGGATGGGTACTGAGAGGTCAGATATAGAGTGATCTCTTTGTGAAAAGTGTTCACCCACATGTAATATGATGTTTTTGTCTTTTGCCATTTTTCTGTGTGAGCTCATTCGAGAGCATAGTGATTGTCTGATTTCACCCACACAGTTCTTATTGGGGCATTTAGTGCATAGGATGATGTTGTGATAGGCATGCATAGGACCCAAGGATCTGGAAAAGTGGTTGGGGGGGGGGTTGATCATTATAGCAGTGGAGATATGCCTGCAGGTTTTGCATCTGTTGTTGTGGCAGTCTGGTGTTACTTTGAGTTGGTATGTCCTAGTGGGAGAACTTGTTTCTGACGATGAGCTTGGTGAAGTTAGGGGTTGTTTGAAGGCTGGAAGAGGGGATTCAGGAAAAATTTCTTTCAGGATGTGGTCCCCGTTGAATATGGTTTGTAACTGTTTAATGATGCCCCATATGGGTTCCAGTGTGGGGTGGTAAATGACAACCAGGCGTGTGCAGTCAAAGGGGATTTTATTTCCATATTGAAGCAGTTTCTCTTGGAGTATTTGGATGGCCCATTCCGTGATGCAATCTACTTCTCTGGTGGAGGGCCTTTGTTTGGTGAAGACAGTTTTATGGGTGTTAAGGTATATATCCTGGACTTTCTCCTCAGAGCATATTCTGTGGTATCTGAGTGGCTGTAGATAATATATGTCTTGGTGTGTTTGGGGTGGTTAGTCAATCTCTGACGGTAAGTGTGGTGATCCATGAGTTTCTTGTAGACAGATGTTTGTAGGATTCCATTGTTGAAGCTGATTGTGGTGTCCATGAAGTTAGTGTGTGTTCTACAGAGAGTTAAAATGGAGAGGTAGCAGTTGTTGAAGTTGCGGTGGAAATTTATGAAGAAATTTAGGCATCTCTCTGGAGGATGAAAATAACATTGATATATCTCAAATATATCATTGGTTTTGTGGTGCATTTGAGAAGGTTTGCATATTGGGGAACCATCCTAATACCCATGGTTGTTCCCATGGTTTGGACAAATTGTTGTTGAATGTAAAACTGTTATGGGTGAGGATGAAATGGATGAGTTTGAAGATGTTTTTGGGGTGGATACCTGAATGTTATCCATTATCTTCTAGATATTTGTGGCAGTCAATCATGGGTTCCTTGTGGGGGATGTTGTTGTAAAGGGAGGTGACATCCATGGTGGCAAGAATAGTGTTCTGAGGTAGGTTGTTAATGTTGCAGAGTTTCTGGAAGAAGTAGGTTGTGGCCTGAAAGAAGGCAGCCTCTTGTGGAGTGAGTGTTTTGAAGATGGTTTTGATGAGTTCCAATATTCCTTAGTATGAGTGCCATGGCCAGATATGATGGGTTTGCCTAGGTTCCTTTGTTTGTGTATCTTGGGAAACATCTAGAAGAGTGGTTCTCAACCAGGGGTATATGTACCCCTGGGGGTATGCAGAGGTCTTCCAGGGGGTACATCAACTCATCTAGATATTTGTCTAGTTTTACAATAGGCTACATAAAAAGCACTAGCAAAGTCAGTACAAACTAAAATTTCATACAGACAATGACTTGTTTATACTGCTCTATATACTATACATTGAAATTTAAGTACACTATTTATATTCCAATTGATTTATTTTATAATTATATGGTAAAAATGAGAAAGTCAGCAATTTTTCAGCAATAGTGTGCTGTGACACTTTTATATTTTTATGTCTGATTTTAGAATGATAGGACTGGAAGGGACCTCGAGAGGTCATCTGGTCCAGTCCCATGCACTCATGGCAGGACGAAGTATTATCTAGACCATTCTTGACAGGTGTTTGTCTAACCTGCTCTTAAAAATCTCCACTGATGGAGATTCCACAACCTCCCTAGGCAATTTATACCATTACTTAACCATCCTGACAAAAAGTTTTTCCTAATGTCCACCCTAACTCTCCCTTGCTGCAATTTAAGCCCATTGCTTCTTGTCCTATCCTCAGAGGTTAAGAAGAACAATTCTTCTCCCTCCTCCTTGTAACAACCTTTTATGTAGTTGAAAATTGTTATCATGTCCCCTCTCAGTCTTCTTTTTTCCAGACTAAACAAACTCAATTTTTTCAATCTTCCCTCATAGGTCATGTTTTCTAGACCTTTAATCATTTTTGTTGCTCTTCTCTGGACTTTCTCCAATTTGTACACATCTTTCCTGAAATGTGGCACCCAGAACTGGACACAATACTCCAGTTGAGGCCTAATCAGCATGGAGTAGAGTGGAAGAATTATTTCTCATGTCTTGCTTACAACGTTCCTGCTAATACATCCCAGAATGATGTTCACTTTTTTTGCAACAGTGTTACACCATTGACTCATATTTAGCTTATGCTCCACTATGACCCCCAAATCCCTTTCCACAGTACTCCTTCCTAGGGTGTCATTTTCCAGTTTGTATGTGTGCAACTGATTGAATTTTGTAAGCAAGTAGTTTTTAAGTGAAGTGAATGTTGGGATTACACAAGTTAAGTCAGACTCCTGAAAGGGGTACAGTAGTCTGGAAAGGTTGAGAGCCACTGATGTAGAAGATTGCTGTGTTGGGTTTGTGGGGCATTAGGTTGCAGAGTTTCTCTTGGAGTTGTTTGGGAAAGTATTTGATGATATCTTTTATTTCCTGGGTAAACTGAGGGGTGTGGTCTTCTTTAAGTCCTTTATAATAGTTGGTAGTTCTGAGAGTTGTCAGTTGACCTCATTAACATAAACATCATTGTTGAAGACTATGATGGCACCCCCTTTGTCTGCTGGTTTAATCACTATCTGCTGGTTGGATTTCAGGGATTGTATAGCTGTCCTGTCAACGGTGGAGAGATTGTGGTGCATGTGATTTCACAGTCTTTTTTTTTTTTCCTGAGCAATTAGTGATCAATAGTGTGGATTTATCAACTGTGGGTTGTCCACTGTCCAGTAAGATGATTCTTTTTTCTTATGACTGTTGGTGAAAATGTGATTATTGTGGGTGGTGTCATCATTATGAAAGACTTCTTTGAGGTGAAGTTGGCAGAAGAATTCTTTTAGTGCTCCACATGTTAGTATGGTAACAGTTTCTGTTGTGGGGCAGAAGCCCAGTCCCTTGGAGAGTACAGTTAATTCAGCTCCAGTTAGGGATAGTCTTGATAAACTGATGATGTTGGAGTGTCACATAGTGTTCATGTGGTGGGTCCTGGTGCCATTGTTTCTCCTGGAAGTGGTGTTCTATGGGTTGTGGAGTTGTTTTAGTTGGTTCCACTTTTCATTTTGGTGCTGATTTTAATTAATTTTTTTTTATAGTTGCTTTGGGATTTTTGCATGATTTCCATATTGGTTCCTAGATTATTTTTGTTTTCCAGTGTCTGGGAGCCTGTGATGATTTCTTGTTTGATTATGTGGGGTGCAGTAAGTGGTTCCTCAGGGTATGTCTTCACTAGCAACGTTAAAGCGCTGCCATGGCAGCGCTTTAACATGGCTGTGTAGTCGCAGCACCAGCACTAGGAAAGAGCTCTCCCAGTGCTGTAAAAAAACCAACCCCACAAGGGGAGTAGCTCCCAGCGTCAGGGCATTGTCTACACCAACGCTGTGTTTTTTCACACCCCTGAGCGAGACAATTGCAGCGCTGTAAAGTGGCAGTGTAGACAAGGCCTCTGTTTTTCTGAAGTCCTTCTGCAGAGTTGTTCAGCATATTTGGAGTTTTTATGTAGTGGTCAGAGGGTTACAGGTGCTGAAACCTCTGGGGATGATGTTTTATTTTTTTGAATTTGCTCAGGAAGTAGATGTTGCTGTTAAGTTTTTCTTTGTTTGCTTCATGTTGCGACTTTTCCATTTCAAATGGCAAAAATCAATATCTCCCATTGTTGCATGCAATGTTGTTGTAGCCATGTTAGTCCTAGGATATTAGAGAGACAAGAAAGAGACCCAGCGAGAGGGGAGGGTCCCAGAGCCCTGGTTCCAGCCAGAGCCAAATGTCTACATTGCAATTACACAGCCCCATATAGATCGACCCCCACGAGCCTGAGTAAGCTGACATGGGCCAGCTGTGGGTGTTTAATTTCTATGTAGACATACCCTCTATGCTCCTTTTACACCTCTGTCATCTAGTGGTCCCAGTGCCTTTTTGGAAGGCTTCCTACTTCTGATGTCCTTTAAAAAGTTCTTGCTGTTAATTTTTTGCATCTTTAGCAAGTTGCTTCTCAAATTCTTTCCCAGCCTATCTTATTATACTTTCACACTTAACCTACCAGAGTTTGTGCACCTTTCTTTCTATTATCCACACTAGGATTTGACTTCCAAATTTTAAAGGATGCCTTTTTGCCTCTAATGGCCTCCATTGCTCTGTTGTTTAGCCACCGTGGCATTCTTTTGATCCTCTTGTTGTCTTTTCTGACTTGGGTACATATTTAGTCTGAGCCTCTGTTATGGTATATTTCAATAGTCCCCATGCTGCTTTCAGGCATTTAACACTTGTGACTGGTCCCTTTAATGTATGTCTAACGAGTGTCCTCATTTTTGTGTAGTTTCCTTTTTTAAAGTTAAATGTTTCTGTGGCTGGTATTTTTTTTGGTCTGTTTTTTGGGGTTTTTTTTTTGTATTATCCACGCTACAAGGAGGTTAAATTTAACTACATTATGGTCATTATTACTGAGCAGTTCAGCTATAGTTACCTCTTGAACCACATCCTCTGCTCTTCTTCTTACATCAAAAATTGCCTTTCCCCAAGTGGGCTCCAGAACTAGCTGCTCCAAGATGCAGTCATTTATAGTGTCTAGAAATTTTATCTCTGCATCATGGTCTGAGGTTACATTTATCCTGTCAATATGGATATAGTTGAAATCACTCATTATTATTGTGTTTTCTGCTTTTGTAACCTCTCTCTAACCTTCCTTTGCATTTTACAATTTCTGTGACCATCTAGGTCACTTGGCCAGTGCTATATTCCTACTGCCATACTCTTTTTATTCAAGCATGGAATTTTTATCCATAGAGATACTAGGGTACAGTTTTCAGAGTAGCAGCCGTGTTAGTCTGTATTCGCAAAAAGAAAAGGAGGACTTGTGGCACCTTAGAGACTAACAAATTTATTAGAGCATAAGCTTCGTGAGCTACAGCTCACTTCATCGGATGCATTTGGTGGAAAAAAAAAAAAAGCCGATGAAGTGAGCTGTAGCTCACGAAAGCTTATGCTCTAATAAATTTGTTAGTCTCTAAGGGGCCACAACTAGGGTACAGTTTGTATCACTTAAGATTTTTATCTTATTTGACTCTTCTCTTTCTTTAACATACAATTCTGCTCCCATACCAGCGCAACCTACTCTGTTGTCATTCCTATCTATTTTATATCCTGGTATTGCCATGTCCCAGTGACTATCCTTTATCCACTAAATTTCAGTGATGCCTATGATATCAATATTTTCATTTAATGCCAGGCACTCTAGTTCATCCATCATATTAAGACTTCTACATTTATCTATTAGCATTTATACATTTTGTCAGTATTCAGTTGCTTGACTTCATGTGTTATATTTAAGTGGAACTCTGTTACATTTCACTGTTCCTCAGTGCCTCCTACCTGTACGTTGCCAACTTCTTTTCTGTCCTCTTTACTAGGATACAGTGTTCCCCCTTTAATAAATTCATCCCTAAGGGACATCGCCACTCAAACTGTGTGCTCCTCTGCACCTGTTGGCGTTCCCCCAGCACTTTTCTTTAACTGTATGTGCCGGCTGTCTGGTTGCCTTTTGGTTAAGGGGGAGTCCCATTCCTCCTGTATAGGCCACTCCTTTCCCATAAGGTTCCCAGTTTCTAATCAGCCTACGTCCCTCATCTCTATGCCATTGCCTCATCCACACATTGAGACCCTGCAGTTCTGCCTTCTTAGTGGCCCTGCATGTGGAACTGGAAGCATTTAAGAGAATGCTACCATGTACATCCTGGACTTTAATCTCTTACCTAGCAGCCAAAATTCCAGGACCTTTCTCCTACATTTCCTTATATCACTGGTACGCACATGTACCACGATCATCAGCTCATCCCCAGCACTACCTATGAGGCTATTTAGATAGCCCATGGCTGCCTCACCAAGCTGAAGGAGGGGTATCTGGCTCCCCTTCCCTCTACTGGTCTCTGAACACAGGAATAACACAGAACTCCCCTCATGCTCCATGCTGTCTCCAGCAGCAGAAGGCTCTAGGTTAATCCTACAGGCCCCCATACTGCTGCTCTTAGAGGGAAGGGGAAGTCAGAGCAGTGCAGTCAATTGTGTGCACAAAGAGAGTCTAGAGTGTCGGAGGTGTGAAGTGGGTGACACAGGGAGGTTCAACTCTGCTCTTTCCAAAATACTACAGTCATTCCCCCACCCCCATTTCTGACCCCCTTCAAAAACTGCTGCTACTGACTGCATGTCAGCCCCTTCATTTGTTCCTGTATCTGCTTCTGAACTCCTCAGCCTGCTTCTATGTAGGGAGGCATGCTGGGGAAGAAGGGCTAAGCTGTGTTGGACATGTGAAAAGTCCTTGAGAGGATGTGTTGACAATGAAGAGATTAATGTGCAGCCAGTGCCGTCTCTGGCTGGGGTAACTATTGCCAAGGAACCAGAAGAAGTGGAGGGAGAGTCTGTAAAATATGAGGATGCTGAGAAATTACGTTTTAATAAAACAAGGAAATTTACTATCCAAAAACATTGTTAATACAGGTCGCCCAGCACTGCCTAGTGCCCCTCCACATTGTGGAAGGTTGGTAAACTTAAACCTCTGAAAGCCGAAGTTAAAAAGTCAAGATACACAACACAATTTTTATTGTGCCCTCTTTGATTGATGTCCCAAAATGTTAATAACAAACATACTAGCACTCTACACTCATAGATGCTTCAGAACACGGTGGGAACAGAGCACAATGAGCACTATATGACAAAGTGCAACAACTTCTGTTCACTAAGGCAAAACTTTGATTTAGTTTAGGCATAGCCACCAGCAGTTACCTACACATGGCTGACACTCAAAGCCTACTCCAAACAGGCCATCCCAAACCTGTAAAATGTTACCACCCCTTCTTTCTTGCCCTAACGATTCCTATGACCATTATTTTCACCTATCCCCCACTAACTCCTGGAGACCACTATTATGTATGCCACCAGACTGCTAACAATCCCCAGGATAAGACCAAACATAAACATGAGCATATTCTCTTATTCATTCCTCGTGTTTACTTTTTAAGGCATTATCATTATTGAACCATTTCCAGTGGCTAATTCAAGCTTTAGGGGTGCATTGGGGGAGCAATATAAACTTTAATTTACCATTTTCTGGTTTTCAGAGGTTTCAGGTTGTCCACTCTCCAAATTCTGGAAAAGCAGAAGGTAACGCTTGGCAACCTTAACTCTACATTACCTAAGTTTTTGGGCATTAAATTAAATTAATTAATTATTATTAATGTACAGTTTTGAGAGAAAAAATATATGTATACATTCAATTTGTCTGGGTAAAGGAATGACTTGAGAAACTGGAAGGGAAAGGGGTTTATAGTCAGTCGTTTAAATTTTTATTTTATTTTCATTTTATGGCTAATTTAATTGTATTTGTTTATTTTAGCAAATCCTGACAGTTGTCAGAAAAGACCTTGTTCTTAAAAATAATTATTCTGTTATCAAAATCAGATTGTAATATTAATAATAATATTGATATTTTATAAATAAGTAATTTAATAACTAAATAAAATAAAAGTTATCCTACTATATATTTAATATATTCAAAAAGACAAACAGGAAACAATACACAAACAAAACAACCATGAAGTCTAGCTACATGCATCTCAGTTTCTCCTGTGCAGTTTAATTTCATACTGTAATCGCTGCAACTCTGAAAGAACAAATTGAAACATCCATGAAAATAGAAACAAAAGATAAGGATGGAAAAACTGCTGCCTTATTTCATGTATAATTACAAGACCAAATGATCAGTAAGTAGTGTCACAGCTTGTTGTGTTTTTCACAGAACCAAAAAAACCCAACAAAACACCTCCCAGATATGAACCAACCAACCAACCAGAAACAAAACTTACTCCAAGCAGTGTCAATAAGGGAGAAAAGCCAGACGCCTTCAAGTTCATTCCTATATTGATTTTACCCGGAAGCTGGAAGTGCTGGGTAGCATACAAAAAAAAATTAGAGAGAGAGAGACTAATACAGCAGTGTGTGTAACTGGGAGGAAAAGGTGCTAATATTATATGACTGCTAAAACATTTAATCATTACCACCTATGATTTGCAGAGATCAACAAAGCTAAAGTAACCCATTATTGTGTAGGTTTCAGAGTAGCAGCCGTGTTAGTCTGTATTCACAAAAAGAAAAGGAGTACTTGTGGCACCTTAGAGACTAAAAAATTTATTAAAGCATAAGCTTTGGTGAGCTACAGCTCACTTCATTGGATGCATTATTGTGTAGAACGTTCACTGTTTTGTCTTGGGGCCTGGGCAACATATATATGGGCTAGCTTTCCAATTAGTTGGACAAATATATATACACACAGTATATTTGTGACAGGTTTCAGAGTAGCAGCCGTGTTAGTCTGTATTCGCAAAAAGAAAAGGAGCACTTGTGGCACCTTAGAGACTAACAAATTTATTAGAGCATAAGCTTTCGTGAGCTACAGCTCACTTCATCGGATGCATTTGGTGGAAAAAACAGAGTATATTTGTGGTTCCCCCTCCCCCGCCCGGACATTCTACTGAGTAATTCAAAATCTAGCCCTTTAACAATCACAAACATGAAATCTTTGTTTCGACTTTATAAATTAAAGCAAGGATAAGGGTCTCTTCCAGCCACCCACACTCCCAACTTTCCCTTAGTGAAATAGGAGAGAAGTCTGGTTTTCTGAGCACCCTTTCTGTAACCATTCGAATCAGCAGTCCCACCGCGGCACCGACATCATTCACATTATGTGAGGAGACCGAAAACAGAACGAACGTAGCTGCCCAGCCTGGTCCCTTATGATTAGATCTGAATGTAGCAGGATTTTAAGCCCTCCTTTGTTCAAGTTTTGGAAAATGGCGACGAATGTCGGAGAGGCTTAGAGAGAGGGGGAGAAAGAAATCTGTCAGTGAACCCGATTGGTCATATTTTGCCGCAGATTCCTACTTGAAACCGGGAAGGAGGGGAGGCTTTACAAAGCCACATAATAGCAGCCACCCCCACCCCACGGGAAGCCGCGTTATCGAAAGATTTATCAAAAGGGAAAATATTTAAAAGACCAGCAGAAAAGATATTGAAAAGAGATTCCTAATTTGACCAGCAGCAAGCTCAGAGAGACCCAGCAGTGTCAGGAAACGTGGGCTTCCAGGGCAGTTATAATGATTAGCGCTAGCCTGAGTCTCCTGATCCTAAAGCTGTTATTTTTTTTAGCCTGCTTGCTAAACGAAACCAGTGCAAAAAAAAAAAAAAAAAAAAAAAAGCTGGAATATTTTGCCTGCCTAGCGCTGTCCCGTCCCAACCACCGCATGCACGGACAGCGAAGAGCGAGGGAGGAGGAAAGGTGCAAATAGCCCGCCCTTTTCCCTCTGCAGTTCTCAATCAGGTCGTACTCCAGGCAATATAGAGAGACGGTCAGGCGTTCTCGGTACACAGCTTTGTCTGTAAATTTAGCGAACATGTCTGGTCGTGGCAAGGGAGGTAAGGGTCTCGGAAAAGGAGGCGCTAAGCGTCATCGCAAGGTATTGAGGGACAATATCCAGGGCATTACCAAACCAGCAATTCGCCGTTTGGCTCGTCGTGGGGGCGTAAAGCGCATTTCGGGTCTCATTTACGAGGAGACCCGGGGAGTGCTGAAGGTATTTTTGGAGAACGTGATCCGAGATGCTGTTACTTACACCGAGCACGCGAAGCGGAAGACTGTGACTGCCATGGACGTTGTTTATGCGCTGAAGCGGCAGGGTCGTACTCTGTACGGATTTGGAGGCTAAACCTGTGCCTGTACTTGTCAGAAAACGCTTATAACCCAAAGGCTCTTTTCAGAGCCACCCACACTTTCATGAAAAGAGCTGCTGTTCTTGGAGAACTCTAAACAAGCGGTATTTATGCTCTTGGTTATATATTCCTTAAACCAACAACTAGTTATCCAAAGTGGAGTGAAATTTCTAAAACGATTGCACTATTTTGCTCTAAATAAAATGTAAGCTAGTCCTTTACTTTTCACCTGGGGAAGTACTTGCAGCACACCCCACCATCGCGAAGAGTCCATGAAAGCCGTACACACGGCTCAAAATGCATGCGAGCGTACCTACATACAAAAGAGGAACGATGAAAGGACGATGTTGTATGTTAGCCTGCGGGAGGTATAAAGAGGAACTACCCCGACCTACGAACTATAGGGGAAAAAGGAGGGCTTCCCATAATAAAGGAGAGTATAACACTTTAAGTGTTCCTGAATTAAGCTTAAACAAAACAAAAACAAAACAGCCCATGAATATCCTAGGCCAACAGCGAACTGTTTATCCTTCCACAAGGATAACATATTATGTGTACACTTTTCCAAGCCACTTAAATATTAAAGCAGAGATACAGCTCTTTTCCGTGTAAACGTGGTGGCTCTTAAAAGAGCCTTTGGGTTTTAAAGTGGTTGCAAAAGAGGAGCTTTACGCTCTTTCCCCACGGATGCGCCGGGCCAACTGGATATCTTTAGGCATGATCGTGACTCTCTTAGCATGAATAGCACACAGGTTGGTATCCTCGAAGAGACCAACCAGATACGCCTCACTAGCCTCCTGCAGGGCCATAACAGCCGAGCTCTGGAAGCGCAAGTCGGTCTTGAAATCCTGGGCGATTTCACGCACCAGGCGCTGGAAGGGCAGCTTGCGGATGAGCAGCTCAGTAGATTTCTGATAACGGCGGATCTCTCGCAGGGCCACAGTACCGGGGCGATAACGATGGGGCTTTTTCACTCCCCCAGTGGCAGGCGCGCTCTTCCGAGCAGCCTTAGTAGCCAACTGTTTACGAGGGGCTTTGCCACCGGTAGATTTACGGGCAGTCTGCTTGGTCCTAGCCATTCTGCACAATAACTTCTCTTAACTCTGAAAACAAGAGACAAAATGAATCGAGCTGAGCGCGCTGACCGCTCTTTATAGACAAACTCTGTCTCATGATTGGATGAGAAGGAGACGACAACTCTCATTGGACTATTCAAAATAAATTTGAAAAGCCCGCGTTATTCACAGGAAGCTCCGAGTAAGGCACGCCAGTAATACCCCCGGAAGTGTGGATGGGGTGGCTTCACAGAGGTATTTAAGTGACCGATCGATTGAATTATAATTCATGGATCTCATAAACGCATGGCCACTTTTTTTCGGATCGCCTCCTCATTAAACATTTGGAAGGAGAGAGGAGTAACATTATTTTAAATGTTAAAGACTGATTTCAAGGGTGATGATTTCGTTATTTTGCAAATGGAAAGAAACCGCATGAACCAGTGTTGGAAAACAGAGCGGGCTGGCGGGGAGAAGATTCAGTGAGCCAGAAAGTAGGGCAGCAGGGAGGCAATTCCGTGAGGTGTCCCCCACACAGCACTCCCAGGAGTGCTGGACTCGGAGCTTCCTGTGAATAACGCGGGCTTTTCAAATTTATTTTGAATAGTCCAATGAGAGTTGTCGTCTCCTTCTCATCCAATCATGAGACAGAGTTTGTCTATAAAGAGCGGTCAGCGCGCTCAGCTCGATTCATTTTGTCTCTTGTTTTCAGAGTTAAGAGAAGTTATTGTGCAGAATGGCTAGGACCAAGCAGACTGCCCGTAAATCTACCGGTGGCAAAGCCCCTCGTAAACAGTTGGCTACTAAGGCTGCTCGGAAGAGCGCGCCTGCCACTGGGGGAGTGAAAAAGCCCCATCGTTATCGCCCCGGTACTGTGGCCCTGCGAGAGATCCGCCGTTATCAGAAATCTACTGAGCTGCTCATCCGCAAGCTGCCCTTCCAGCGCCTGGTGCGTGAAATCGCCCAGGATTTCAAGACCGACTTGCGCTTCCAGAGCTCGGCTGTTATGGCCCTGCAGGAGGCTAGTGAGGCGTATCTGGTTGGTCTCTTCGAGGATACCAACCTGTGTGCTATTCATGCTAAGAGAGTCACGATCATGCCTAAAGATATCCAGTTGGCCCGGCGCATCCGTGGGGAAAGAGCGTAAAGCTCCTCTTTTGCAACCACTTTAAAACCCAAAGGCTCTTTTAAGAGCCACCACGTTTACACGGAAAAGAGCTGTATCTCTGCTTTAATATTTTAAGTGGCTTGGAAAAGTGTACACATAATATGTTATCCTTGTGGAAGGATAAACAGTTCGCTGTTGGCCTAGGATATTCATGGGCTGTTTTGTTTTTGTTTTGTTTAAGCTTAATTCAGGAACACTTAAAGTGTTATACTCTCCTTTATTATGGGAAGCCCTCCTTTTTCCCCTATAGTTCGTAGGTCGGGGTAGTTCCTCTTTATACCTCCCGCAGGCTAACATACAACATCGTCCTTTCATCGTTCCTCTTTTGTATGTAGGTACGCTCGCATGCATTTTGAGCCGTGTGTACGGCTTTCATGGACTCTTCGCGATGGTGGGGTGTGCTGCAAGTACTTCCCCAGGTGAAAAGTAAAGGACTAGCTTACATTTTTTTAGAGCAAAATAGTGCAATCGTTTTAGAAATTTCACTCCACTTTGGATAACTAGTTGTTGGTTTAAGGAATATATAACCAAGAGCATAAATACCGCTTGTTTAGAGTTCTCCAAGAACAGCAGCTCTTTTCATGAAAGTGTGGGTGGCTCTGAAAAGAGCCTTTGGGTTATAAGCGTTTTCTGACAAGTACAGGCACAGGTTTAGCCTCCAAATCCGTACAGAGTACGACCCTGCCGCTTCAGCGCATAAACAACGTCCATGGCAGTCACAGTCTTCCGCTTCGCGTGCTCGGTGTAAGTAACAGCATCTCGGATCACGTTCTCCAAAAATACCTTCAGCACTCCCCGGGTCTCCTCGTAAATGAGACCCGAAATGCGCTTTACGCCCCCACGACGAGCCAAACGGCGAATTGCTGGTTTGGTAATGCCCTGGATATTGTCCCTCAATACCTTGCGATGACGCTTAGCGCCTCCTTTTCCGAGACCCTTACCTCCCTTGCCACGACCAGACATGTTCGCTAAATTTACAGACAAAGCTGTGTACCGAGAACGCCTGACCGTCTCTCTATATTGCCTGGAGTACGACCTGATTGAGAACTGCAGAGGGAAAAGGGCGGGCTATTTGCACCTTTCCTCCTCCCTCGCTCTTCGCTGTCCGTGCATGCGGTGGTTGGGACGGGACAGCGCTAGGCAGGCAAAATATTCCAGCTTTTTTTTTTTTTTTTTTTTTTGCACTGGTTTCGTTTAGCAAGCAGGCTAAAAAAAAATAACAGCTTTAGGATCAGGAGACTCAGGCTAGCGCTAATCATTATAACTGCCCTGGAAGCCCACGTTTCCTGACACTGCTGGGTCTCTCTGAGCTTGCTGCTGGTCAAATTAGGAATCTCTTTTCAATATCTTTTCTGCTGGTCTTTTAAATATTTCCCTTTTGATAAATCTTTCGATAACGCGGCTTCCCGTGGGGTGGGGGTGGCTGCTATTATGTGGCTTTGTAAAGCCTCCCCTCCTTCCCGGTTTCAAGTAGGAATCTGCGGCAAAATATGACCAATCGGGTTCACTGACAGATTTCTTTCTCCCCCTCTCTAAGCCTCTCCGACATTCGTCGCCATTTTCCAAAACTTGAACAAAGGAGGGCTTAAAATCCTGCTACATTCAGATCTAATCATAAGGGACCAGGCTGGGCAGCTACGTTCGTTCTGTTTTCGGTCTCCTCACATAATGTGAATGATGTCGGTGCCGCGGTGGGACTGCTGATTCGAATGGTTACAGAAAGGGTGCTCAGAAAACCAGACTCCTCTCCTGAGTTCAGGGGACTGGACTAGATGGCCTCTTGAGGACCTTTCCAGTCCTATGATTCTATGAAAGCTAATTAATCTGTTTTACACAGGGAGTTGTGGGAGTGTGGGGGAAATATCGATAGCCTTTCTTTCATAAAGTGGGCACAAGGGGGGGGGGTTGTCTGTGATTTTGTAAGGGCTAGGTTTTTATTTACTTGTACCAAGGTAGTGGGAAAAATACCCATATCTACCGAAAATTATGCAATCTATGTATATTTGCCCAGGTACACATACATGGTAATTAATGAACTACATAGTAACAGGTTGTCTTTGGTTTGCTGATCTCTGCAAATCACGAGTGATAAAGGTTTTCTCAAAATCAGTCATGAAATACAGCATTGTTTTACTTTTCTTTTTCCTTTGTTTCCATCTTAGGGAGGTGGTGGTTTTGTTGGTTGGTTGGTTTTGGTTCCCCAATTAATTCATTTGGTGCGCTCCCCACATAGAAAAAAACAAGGAAGTGTATGAGTTTTAACCAGGCAGCAACTTTATTATTCAAATTACATCCAAGGTCCTCATGGGGAAACAGATCACCACAGTCACTCCCACTCCACTGATCCTTTGCCAGTTCTTGGGCCCTCCACTGCTCAGGAAGCCAATCACACTAGAAAGGTCTCTGGGGACTTCCACTCACCCAATAGCATCCCTCTCTCTTTCAGTTGTTGAGATGAGAAGGGACCTCAAACCCCAGCTAGCACCAGATCAAGTGTATTGGCAGCGTGGTTTCTATAGGATAATGCCTGACTCCTTCCCCTCCCTGTATAGGTTGCTGTGCCCCATGCTAGGAAGAGGAATCTCTCACTTCCACAGGGTAAGACATGAGATAGACTAAGCCCTGGTGTCCTGCCCTTAAATCTTTCCAAGAGGAGTTAAGTATATTCCAGTTCCTGTCAGAGAGGTCAGACAAGCCTCTGTTCATATAACAGTGTGCACATCACAAGTATGGACCATTTAGGGCAAGTAGGATTTCATCCCAGGGGTAGTTCTGCTCAGCTCAGCATGAGGTCTGCACTCCCAATACCCACTTGACGGCACACAAGGAGTGATACGGAAGAAATTCCAAACTTGAGCCATTTTCCCCATTCAGGAATCTTGTAAAGAGTGTTCAATTCATGCAGTAAGTGACTGATGCTCTCACATTGGAACCAGGCTGTGGGTACATGAAACACCCATCTCCCTGGAAGAATTGTGCACTGGCCCTGACCAATGTGCTAGAACAGGACTGGTATGCAAGGACAGAGATGGACCCATTTAATACCTTTTAAGCATAATCTAATAATCCAGACAGCAGGGAAGGAGGGAGGAGGGGTTAAACTACCACCTTCACTAATGCCTTGCCATGAGGACTCAGTTAGGCAACAGGCTCAGAGGATTCTACTTTAGATTCTCCCATTTAACAGACAAGACTACAGGCCTGCAAAGCTGTGCCTTATCATGCTTTGAAGACATGGCTTAGAATCTCATGACCATGGAGGGACAGAGGACATTGGGGCTACCATGTTTATCCATATTTCCAGCATGACAGAGATATTAACATAGAGGTGGCTCCTTACTGAAAAGCAAAGTTGCTTTATCTCTGTAAGCAAAGAGAAGTCTCTCTTGAGACATTACATCAGACAATGTAAACTAAAAAACAGAGTTCTGCACAGCTTCACATACAAGCCCCTTCCCACATCTGATACCAGTGTCTGCTTAGTGTACAGTTCTCACAGGGTTTTTCAAGCACCTTTCATTAGATGATCTATTCATACCCTCATTGTCTTGGTTTCCCTTGGGAAGCATGGGGTTCAGCCAGGTGTGGGAATAGTAACAGATTATTGTGTTCCCCTAGCTTGCATTGTACCTTAGAATGTAAAAGGCTGTGCTCTCATGGATAAAGACTCCTGCCCCTGTGCTCCAGTTAGGGGTTTGCCCTAATATAGCTATAAGCGTGCAAACCCCAAACTAAAGTTATAAGCTGAAGCAGGGCTTCTATCCATTAAACTGCTGTAGGAAAGGACCCTGGTTGAATATTATATGTGGAGGGGAATGGGCCGCTCCTCAATAGATTTCTCATTATATCAGACCACATGTCAGAGGGGTAAAGTCGCCAGCAGCATCAACACCGTACATACCACCTATTGCCAGTGGTTGAAGGTTTCCATTTTCACTTCCACAAATGCCAGTTGCTATGCTGTGCATAGGTTCAGGCTGCAAGAATGGCTAGTGTCCCAGAGGAGATGAGGGAGAGATCGCAACCATAGGGGAATGCTCAAATAGAAAGGGACTCCAACTGTACCAGAAGCAAGAACCTAGCCAAGGGGTGTCAGCCCTAGCTCCAGATCAGGGTGATCAGTCCAGCCACCACACTGCCCTACCTGAGCAATGATGGTCCTAGGGCAAGAACCAACTAGATTGGCACAGCAAGGCAGAGTCACAAGGTAAAACCCACCTCACTGGTGGGGGTGGGGGCAGCAAACTGGGTCCACTCCCAGGGTACTGTTTGGCTGCTGATCACCACAAATCACAAGTGATATTGATTTTCTTAAAAAGAAAAGGAGTACTTGTGGCACCTTAGAGACTAACAAATTTATTTGAGCATAAGCTTTCGTGAGCTACAGCTCACTTCATCAGATGCATTTGGTGGCTTGAAATCAGTCATGAAATATACAGCACTTTTACTTTCCCTTATCTCTGCGTTTTGTTTTGTTTTTTCTTGTTGTTGATTGGTTCTTTTCAAGATGCAACAATGTAACCTAGAAAAGTAATTTAAAAACAAAAGTGGAGTAGAAAGAGTTGGGGAGGGGATTTATTGCCTTATTATGATATAGTATTTGTTATATAAAGAGAACCCAGGAAAGCTTGTTTGTATCTTGCTTGCTTGCTTGGTTTTGTTATTGATTGTTGTTTTTGTTTGTTAAATCCCACTTTCACCTTTGAAAACAGTATTTTATTTAAAAATATTTAATATTTACAGATGATCAAAATAGTGATGGATTATTTATATAATTCCTGAGAGTTTACAGTACAGAGATAGAAGTAAATATAACCAGAGGTGGAGAAAGGTGTCACAGATTTTTTTTTCAATTAAAAGATATTTGTCATATAATTTGTTAGTATCACATTTTCTTTGTGAATTTTCTAATTTTTAATCTTTTTGTCCCTGTTTTCCTTGCATCAGCAGAAAACTTTCACAGAAGCTTTCTCAGCATCCCTTAATTTAAGGGGCAGAAGTTATGTTTCTCAGCATTTCTTACAATTTTGGGTGTTATCACCAAATAATGCCTTCCTCAGACACATTTATTATATATTTTTAAATTCTCTTTCAAAGCAAGGCACTAAACAAAAAGCTTTATGAAGTAAATGGTATTATTTATATGAAAATTAAACACGTTTTCGGGATGAAGTTATAAAAAATCCTAATAGACTTTGTAAATTATATAAATTAAAAAAAGAAAGGTGATGGAAACAGTAACCTCAGTTTGTAAATAGATTTTTCACTCCGTATTGGTTTAATAACATCACTTAAGGATTTTAGGGTGGGATTTTCCTCAAAAGCACTGAGATGTGGCCTAACTACTTCAACTGCAGTAACTGGTAAAAAAAAAAAAAAAAATCCCATTCTATTGAATTCAGTTGGAACTGAGCTAGTCCAGAGGTGACTGCTTTTGACAAACCTTGCTTCCCTTAAATGACTGCATCATGAACATGAATTACTAATGATCTAGGCAATGAGCATTTACTGTGGTTAAGGACAAAATCAGTTTTCTGGAAAAATAGGGTGGAATAAAGAAAAATATGCATAGTCCAATAATAATGTTAGATCACTTCAGTTTCTGTTTGACAAATGTAAACAACTGAACCAAACAGCAGTGGCTTTTATTTAAATACAATTTACAATGTAGAGAAAATAGCTAAAATAGACTAACCTATTGCTACAGTGCTTGACTGAAAATTGGAATGACTCTAACCTTTGGATTTGAAAGTGTAGGATAACAACACCCAACCTATGGTTTAGAATGACTCATTAAAGAATATATATTTGTATAAAATCAACTCTCCACAATTCCATAATAAAAATATAGATGTCTACTTTGAAGATACTTTGATTGTATTGGTTTCAGAGTAGCAGCCGTGTTAGTCTGTATTCCGATGAAGTGAGCTGTAGCTCACGAAAGCTTATGCTCTAATAAATTTGTTAGTCTCTAAGGTGCCACAAGTACTCCTTTTCTTTTTGATTGTATTAAATCATTACATTTTCTTATTCATAATAATACTATTATTCAATGTTGAATGTACACATTATTTTTATTACCACAGCTACCCTGGATAGATTTCAATAAACAAATTTACATTTTGATTAGTAATATCTAGAGGTCTTGAATCTAACTTTGTTTTACATGATGCACACAGTCCACGTAAAACAAAAGAAAATACCAAGTGTGTGCTACCTAAGTTGGTATCCTGAAAGAACATGGGATGTATTTAATTTTAATCACAAGAAGTCAATAGGAAAGCACAGCATTAAGCATTTTGTCTTTGCAGGATGAGAGGTGAAATTCTGGCCTCATTGAAGTCAAGGCCAAAAGCTCATTGACTTCAATAAAGCCAGATATTCCCTGGCTCATTGGTCCTGCAATGAGTTACACACAGGCAGACCCCTGTGGTCCTAATTATAGTATCATTTTGTCATTTTAACCTTCACCTATTGTTCTTATGAAGGATTTCCATTTTATTGCATCTCAAATATTTCCACATCAAATTTGTTGTTTATAATTTTTTTCACCCAACTGCAACCACTTTATATTCATCATTCATTCTGAAAAACTATTTTTATAGTTTTGTTTTTTCTTAATGATCATCAACAATAATGAATACTCCACAGACCAAATTATTTCTTTAATTGCTCTTGTGTTATCTCATCTCCAAATTCTGATCACAGTTACAATTGTGTGATTTCATTAGCCTACAAAGTCTTCATGTGCAGCTAAAACTGAAGCCACAGATTTGGCCTGTAAAAACATAAAATTATGAGTGACAACAAACAAGGAAAGAATCAAGGTGAATTTTGGATCCCACTGGCAATTATTAAGGAAACACAATTTTAAAAAGTAACCTGCAGACTGGATTAATTTAACCTCAGGATTATTGATAAACAAATATGGAACTTTATAATGACTTTTCACAAATGCACTATTTAGAGTACATTTGTATAATTTGTACCTTTGATAAAGATCATAATTTTTTTTTAGTTTAATTACTAATTTTGGAGTAGACTCCAATGATCCTTGGGGATTGAGAGTAGCGTCTACAGTGATTTGTGTTCCCCTATACTTCAACCTCCACGGCGAGAGGGTGAGTATCCTGGTTTACGTGGATGACCTGGTCCTGACCGCAGACGACCCAGAGAACCTCCAACGTATGCTAGATGCCACCAGTTGAGCTGCCGATTGGATGGGGCTCCGCTTCAATGCAAAGAAGTGCGCATCTCTCCACATCGACAGCAGCAAAAGGGACTCGGTGCAGGCGACAGGGTTCCAGATCCAGGGCGAGCCCATCATCCCCCTGGCAGAGGGGCAGGCGTACCGGCACCTCGGCACGCCGACGGGTTTCCGTGTCCGACAGACACCCGAGGACACCATCCAGGAGATCTTACAGGATGCTGACAAGATCGACGCCTCCCTGCTAGCACCATGGCAGAAGATAAACACCCTGAACAAACTTCCTGATCCCCCGCATTTCTTTCGTCCTAAGGGGATCTGCCGTGACAAAAGTACCCCTCAACAAGGCAGACAAGATCATCCGGCAGCTGGTGAAGAAGTGGCTGTTCCTTCCCCAGAGAGCCAGCAACCAGCTGGTCTATATCGCCCACAGCCATGGCGGTGCCAATGTCCCCCGCATGGGTGACCTGTGTGACATCGCAGTGATCGCCCACACCTTCCGCCTGTTGACGTGTCCCGATGCCATGGTAAGGAACATCGCAGCAAACGCCCTCCAGGACACAACAAAGAAGCGGATCGGTAGAGCCCCCTCCAACCAAGACACCGCCAGATTCCTGAGCGGTTCTCTGGATGGCGAATTTGGACGGGATGCTGGCGACATCGCTTCGCTGTGGTCCCGCGCTCACAATGCCATGCGTCGCCTGGGGAAGTGCATCTGCTGCCGCTGGGAGTGGTGCGAGGAGCGCCAGGAGCTGGGAGTCCTGGTGCCCCAGATCAGGTCTGACGACAACACCATCGTAACCCCGAGCCGAGCACCAGGGGCATGCTGGAGAAGTCGGCCATCCACTCCTTGTACATGGAAACCCTGAAAGCGTAAACCAGACCAGGGTAAAGTCTTCGAACTTACCAGCAAGTGAGACGCCAGCAGCCACTTCCTCGCCGGGGGCAGCTTCACCCATTTCGCCGACTGGCGGTTCATCCACCGCGCCCGGCTCAACTGCATCCCGCTCAACGGAGCCGTTCGCCACGGGAACCAAGACAAGCGTTGCAGGAAGTGCGGCTACTCCGACGAGACCCTGCCCCATGTCCTGTGCAGCTGCAAGCCCCACTCCAGAGCCTGGCAGCTGCGCCACAACGCCATCCAGAATCGCCTGGTGAAAGCCATCGCACCGTGCCTGGGGGAGGTCACCGTGAATTCCACCATCCCCGGGACGGACAGCAAGTTGCGACCTGACGTGGTAGTCACCGACGAGGACCAGAAAAAGATCATCCTCATCGACATCACGGTCTCCTTTGAGAACAGGACCCCAGCCTTCCATGAATCCCGAGCTCGTAAACTGGAAAAATATGCCCCCCTGGCCGACACCCTGACAGCGAAGGGCTACGAGGTGCAGATGGATGCCCTGAAGTGAGCTGTAGCTCACGAAAGCTTATGCTCTAATAAATTTGTTAGTCTCTAAGGTGCCACGGGTACTCCTTTTCTTTTTGCGAATACAGACTAACACGGCTGCTACTCTGAGCCCTGATTATTGGAGCCCTAGGCGCTTGGGACCCCTGCAACGAGCATGTGCTGCGGACCTGCGGGATCGGTCGACGGTATGCATGGCTCATGCGGTGCCTCATGGTCTCAAACACAATCCGATAGTCCAGGGACATCTAGATTGAACACATCACTAGCCACCGACAGTACCAGGAGGTGTAAGCCGTTACAACATTGTGCATCAACCATGGGAAAGGGACTGAGAGACTCTTTTTTTTTGTTCCATTGGACCATATGAACTGGAACCATAAACTCACTGAACATTAAATCCCACCAAATGAGGGTAGATCCATCCTCATCATCGTACCCGCTCATTATACTCCACACCTGAACATAGCCATTATATGGACAACATACCCCCATATCTCAATGTCTGTACTTTGACCCATTAAACTTTTACCCCCAAATGGGGAGATTGCAGATTATGTATTCCTTACACCACCGGCTCCTAAACTGAATTTCGCACCCCTTGATAATCTGTACCTTATTCCCTGATAACCAGAAACTTCTATGCCTAAACTCTGTACCGTTTTCTTTTTACTTCAACATTATCTTAATAAAATTATTAAACAGCTATAAGCCATTACCGACTTCGGCTCTAGCTTTACAGTTTTAAAAGCTTTAGTACGACTGCACCTAGAGCGAAACATTTGCAAGTACTGCTCCAACTATTGGTTGGTAAGTTGCTTTTTGATTGGCTGAAAAAAATAACAACCAATGGTGACATGGCATCTGAAGCTGACCAATTATGAAGTCGTATGTGCCGGTGCTGACACCATTTGTTAGTTGTATCAAATAGGAAATCAGACTGTAAAAGCTACTCGTTTGCATACGCTCCCTATAAATACCAGGGTAGCTGTACCATCCGCATGCTATTGTTCCTGAGCTATACAGCAAACGATAAACTGCTACTATGCCAGAGCCGGCAAAATCTGCTCCCGCTCCCAAGAAGGGCTCTAAAAAAGCCGTGACCAAGACTCAGAAGAAAGGCGATAAGAAGCGCAGAAAGACTAGGAAGGAGAGTTATTCCATCTACGTGTACAAAGTGCTGAAACAAGTTCACCCAGACACCGGCATTTCCTCTAAGGCCATGGGGATCATGAACTCGTTTGTAAATGACATCTTCGAGCGCATTGCGGGGGAAGCGTCTCGCCTGGCTCATTACAACAAGCGCTCGACCATCACTTCCCGGGAGATCCAGACCGCCGTGCGCCTGCTTCTGCCGGGGGAGCTGGCCAAACACGCGGTGTCTGAGGGCACTAAGGCTGTCACAAAGTACACTAGTTCTAAGTAAACTTTCAAATCTTTTTTTCAGCTGTAACCCAAAGGCTCTTTTAAGAGCCACCCACTCTCTCCACTGAGGAGCTGTATTGCTATTGTATCATACGCAGAACAAATAGTATATAGAAAAAGTAGGCTTTCATGTTCAGACAAACACTAACTAGACCTCTTACTACAATCTAAAGCTTTATTTCAGTTACTAACTTTCTTGGTGGTTAAATAGGATGGTTAAATGTGTACTGCTTTAAAGCATACTACAACTTCCCTTCCAAAAGGTACCCCATACCTCACCAGGGAGCACGAAGGCAACCTTCTAGCACTACAGGTTTGTGTTTTCATCTTAGTCTCCAAGGTATATCGTAGTGGAAATGCTGTAGAGCAGGCAAGTGTGGATAAAAATAAGGTCTTTGAAGTCTAAACTGACTTGATTTATTCCTTCACTTTCCTCCAGTTCCTGCTTTGAGGAACTGTCCAGAGCCTTTTACTGAATATTTAGAGTGGGAACTGAGTAGTTTTTTTAGAACAGTTCAGGAGAGTTTAATCCCTATAACTTTGATTAGAGCTCCTTGAGCATTAGGAAAATTGGGGAGGGGGGCTGTTGTCACGACTACTGAAAAGCATATCTTTGCAAGGTACACGGAACATTTGTAAAACCTGACTGAGGAGAGGTGTCCAGGGTATCACAGTGAAAACCGGTTGGTGAGAGCACAGCTGTGCAGTAAATGTGTAGTGATCCTGCATTGCAGGTATGTGTATAGGGATTTCATCGCCTGTGTGGTGAATGTGACCTTCGAATGAGTCAGTTGTGCAGTGATTCCTAATTTCTGTGTGGTTTTTAAAACCTTGGCACTAAGGTTCTTCACCCTACATGTTCTCTTTATAAATGCTTTAAATTAGTAAATGGCAGCATGGTTCACTACATCATTATCGGTTAGCCAACTGAAAAAAGGTTTTGATTTAATATTAACTAGGCCGCCAGAGCATGGAGCGGGATAAGGCATATTTAACACTGGGGGAGGGAGATTGGTAGCGAGAGGGAATAAAAGATAAAATGGCTAAACACGCTGTGTATTAGTAAACTACGAAAAAAGAAAAGGAGGACTTGTGGCACCTTAGTGACTAACACGGCTGCTACTCTGAAAACTACGAAAGACTCACATGCACCCTCCCCATCAAGATGTACGTGTTCAAATTTTAAACGAGTATGTCAGAGTTGGGTGCCCTGCTTTAAACCCGGGCGGGAGACGGACCAATCATTGCACAGCGCGGGCTTTTCAAACTCTCCACCAATTTAGTCCTGCTTCCCGCAGCCAGTCAGGCGATAGTAAATGTTTGACTTAGAAACACTTTGTCCCCTCGCTAGATCTCCTACCCTCCCCCTCTGTAGGCAGAACAAAGCATGACCTGAGCACCACTTAAAATGTACGGGGGGAGTATTCCATGGAGTAAGCGATTAGAAACAGTATCCATAAATATTTCCTCTTAGCTTCCCTCAGGACAAAATAACTTTTTAAGTTACTTTGTATTATTTCCAACATTTAGTCACAAAGGAGGGGAAATTTGTTACTGCGAGAGTGAACGCACACGTTTCAGCTCCTTTTGGAAAAGGTGGGTGGCTCTTAAAAGAGCCGTTGGGTTTGTTTGCACGAGTTAGACTCTATTTTCTGTTTCCAGTCCCTTTACTTCTTCTTGGGAGCTGCCTTCTTACCCTTTCCTGCTTTAGGTTTGGTCGGCTTGGGCTTGGCAGCCTTGGGCTTCACCGCCTTAGCCTTAGCCGGGCTCTTAGCTGCCTTTTTAGGCTTGGCAGGTTTGGCCTTCTTGGGGCTCTTGGTCGCTTTCTTGGCCGCGGAAGCCGCTGGTTTTTTGGCTTTTTTCGGGCTCTTTTTCACGGCCGCAGCCTTTTTGGGTTTCTTGGCGGCGCTGGCGGGTTTCTTGGCAGCTGGTTTCTTAGGCTTTGCCGCTGGCTTCTTCTTCGGCGCCTTTTCCTTGGTCTCACCCGGCTTCTTGTTAAGTTTGAAGGAACCAGAGGCACCGGTACCTTTGGTCTGTACCAAAATGGTTTTGCTCACCAGGCTCTTAAGTCCTAACTTGATGCGGCTGTTGTTCTTCTCCACATCGTACCCTCCAGCAGCCAAAACCTTCTTCAGAGCGGCCAAAGAAAGCCCTTTGCGCTCCTTGGAAGCGGACACCGCCTTGGTGATCAGCTCGGTCACGCTGGGACCCGAGGCCTTACGGGCTTTTGAACCTCCTGCCGCCTTCTTCGGCTTTTTAGCAGAGGTTTTTGCCCCCGGAGCGGACACAGCAGGAGTGGCAACAGGCGCCGTTTCCGACATTCTAGCAGACGTTTTCCACGAATCAGAAGAAAACAATTGGGCTAGAGTTAGTCAGATGCCTGGTATTTATAGAGAAGAGCTACTCTGTGATTGGTGCGTTAAAGAGCCCGCCCAGCTGCAAGCCAGAAAGTACTCTTCTTCCCGTTCAGTTTGTGTTTCTTGGAAGTCAAAAAAGTGTGTTTTTTGCAGTATTTCCACCACCGAATCACCCCCACTTTATAGCGTGGTGAAGAGGAAAGAGGGTATTTTTATTCAGTAGAGTTTCCCGTTGGAGAAACAAAAGATGAGTTTTAAAAGAGTCAATAAACCGTGAGTCCTGGACCTGGAGAGACCTCGAGAGAGAGAAACTTTTGTTTTTCCTTCTAAATAAAAACTGCACCGTGCTCAATGAAATTTTCAAAGTAATGAAACGTTATTCTTTAAAGGGTCTTCTCCCAATCCAGGCTCAAAGCCAGACATTTGAATCAATGTTTTCATAGTAAATTGATTTCAAAGAGAAGGAAGTAACACAAACTCGTCCATGAGCGTTGAATATGGATTAGAAATTAGCTTCTTTGACCAAAATCTTTTACCCTCCTTAAAACATGAAATGTTAAATTAGCACACCATGGAACAATGCGAGAAGCAAATTGAAGTCCCGTGAGAGACTGTTTGTGCCCCAAAAGTGGATGACTTGTTAAAGCAGAGCGTTTCGTAGAGTGCTGCTCTGTGTACAATACAAAGCTACTAGTTATATCTTAGTCCTGTGTAGCAGGAACATTCATTTTCCTAATAGACAAGGTCATAGTAACTTCAGGTGGAAGAATTATAGGAGAGGTTTTCTTAAACTATGAAGAAAATATTAACATTCATTAACGCAACACTGCATTTCTGAATTGATCCAGTAACCAACTTTTGAAATCCTGATCCATTGTCTAAAGGGCATGGCTATTGCTAAGGTCTTTTCATTCTTGTGCATTACAAACTTCAGCAAATTGCCACTGCCATACATCTTTGCTTTAGGACTAGAACATTGCATATTACACATTATCGTTCAATTAGTGATGGATTTATGTTAATAAGGAACAATTTAAAATAGAAATAACAATCACACATCTCTCTTACAAGATAAAAAGGCTTGATGCAAACTTTGAGAACAAAATTATACAATAAAGTTAACACACAGTGAAGAAATAGAAAACATTCCCTTATATTATTAAATCAAATGCAGAGCTCTCCCATAATAGGTAAGGGCACATCCCTTTAATAAATCACACGGTTCTACCTTGTGTTGTTACAAGTGATTCCTAATGGTACTATATGAGATTAGATTTTAAATCAAGAGTAGCCATTTAAAAAGGTATTTTTCTTGTTACTACTTTTTCCTTCCATTTGTGACATTTTTGAACCCACAGACCAGTTTCATACGCAATATCTAATCATAAATGGTGACCAAATCTCTTTTACTGTGTCAAATTAACCAGTCAGTAACCGGCAATATCCTCAATCTCCCACAAACCCGTAATTTATCCAAAGTACAGAGGGAATGGATTAGACGGTATGATGTGCTATATGTATTCGAAATTAAACGTGTTAAAAACTGTTCTGTGTACCTAAAGAATTTGAAACCCCCTTTTAAAGGAATTAGGGTTTCACTATTATTTTGGGTTCAAATGGACCAATCAATATTTAGGAGACAGTTCTTTAAATATGACAGGTTTCAGAGTAGCAGCCGTTAGTCTGTATTCGCAAAAAGAACTGGAGTACTTGTGGCATCTTAGAGACTAACAAATTTATTTGAGCATAAGCTTTCGTGAGCTACAGCTCACTTCATCGGATGCAGTGAGCTGTAGCTCACGAAAGCTTATACTCAAATAAATTTGTTAGTCTCTAAGGTGCCACAAGTACGCCAGTTCTTTAAATATGAGCCTAAAAAACCCCAGGACAGGTGAAAGTTAACTTGGGTAAAATTGTGTATATTTGTTTGATTTGTCGAAGCAACATTCAACAAATTCTTTCATCTCTGAGAGAGCAGGATGGATTCAACATAGAATGCACCATAATTACTTGGTGCTATTGAATGAGTATTTATTTTTCTCAGTGGTTTACTATGATTACACACACACACACACACACACACCGTTTACAATCTATTTTCGCCCCCATCGATATTTATGGAACCTGGAAGAACAAAAGCTTGGTGCCTAGTTTTCCCTCCCCAAAAGGGGTTTCTGTTGCTCTTGAAAAGTAATGAGGGGGAGGGTAATCACTAATAAGTACTTAAATTTTTGACGACCCCTACTAAAGAGGTGGGAGGGCTATTTCTATTTGACAAACAAGGCTGCTCTTTCTGTTTTAATGAAATGTAGCTCTTTTTTTGAGACAGTAGGTGGCTCTAAAAAGAGCCTTTGAGTAAGCTCTGAAGTTGAAGAATTCACCTTTCTTCTTGGTTGGTTTCACTTGCTCTTGGCCTTGTGACTCTCGGTTTTCTTGGGCAGCAGCACGGCCTGGATGTTGGGCAAGACACCCCCTTGAGCGATCGTGACTTTCCCCAACAGCTTGTTGAGCTCTTCGTCGTTTCGGATGGCGAGCTGCAGGTGACGGGGGATGATCCTGGTTTTCTTGTTGTCCCGAGCCGCGTTGCCGGCCAGCTCCAGAATCTCAGCGGTCAGATACTCCAGCACCGCGGCCATATAGACCGGGGCGCCAGCCCCCACCCGCTCCGCATAATTGCCTTTGCGGAGCAGCCGGTGCACACGGCCCACCGGGAACTGCAGCCCAGCCCGCGAGGAGCGAGACTTCGCCTTAGCCCGCACCTTACCTCCCTGCTTTCCTCGGCCCGACATTGTAATTCGCTTTCTAGCAACAACTACTACGCCTACAATGTGCTAAACCTGCTCTGAACACGTAGCAGCGCTCCGATTTCTGTCCTTTTATCCTGTCCGTGTGACTGTTAATGTAATTTGTGATTGGCTAAAAAACGAATGTGGTCTGTTCCACCAATGGGGATGCGGATCTGAATCTGACCAATGGCTAGGCAGTAGTTACTGTAGTTTTACCAAAAAGAAAAGGAGGACTTGTGGCACCTTAGAGACTAACAAATTTATTAGAGCATAAGCTTTCGTGAGCTACAGCTCACTTCAATAAATGCATCCGATGAAGTGAGCTGTAGCTCACGAAAGCTTATGCTCTAATAAATTTGTTAGTCTCTAAGGTGCCACAAGTCCTCCTTTTCTTTTTGCGAATACAGACTAACACGGCTGCTACTCTGAAACCTGTAGTTTTACCCTGCCTCCCTCTGCGCCCCCTCCCCGTCCCGCGCTTCTCAGAGGCTGCCTTGATCGGTCTAAACGGCCCTCAGTAGTGACAATAAATTTGTTAGTCTCTAAGGTGCCACAAGTACGCCTTTTCTTTTTAATTGATTGACCTGTCTTTGTAAACCTGAGGATTTTTTTTTTGCAGTATGTACTTTGAGTATGTGTCTCCTAGAATATTTTAATGCTTTTCTGTCTGCAGAAATAATAACTGGTCCTTCCCCATCGGTGTGGTGTAGGATATCTAGTTAATTATAAAATAACTGATTCAAGCATGATTAAAAGGAGAACAGAGTAGAATGGTTTTTCCCCCCCTGCATGAATCTTGCCATAAATGAGATACTTGTATTTAGTTTGCTGCTTGCCCCCACCTGAATAAAAAAAGGGGATAATTAATGTCTTTTTAACATCTTACCAAAAGATCCAAGTATAACACTTAGATGTTTTCAGCCAAAAAAATAGGATACATGCTATCTAAAATGTATACAGTCAAAATACCATTGCTGTGAGGAAAGCTCAGCAGCCATTCTTTGGTAGCAAAAATGTACAGCTATTTAGAAGTGGAAACAGTTTGTCTTCAATGGCAATAATGTGTATCTTTTTAGGAATGGGAATATTCTGAGTATACTGTGTTTAGCTTGACATATTTAGTTAGAATATCACAAAAAGTGATTAGTTTGTCAAGAAATGCTAAACAAGAAATTGAGATACTTTTCTTTGAGGAAGGAAGGGAGTTAAATCAGCAATATTTGCGACCATCACAGTGACATGTGGTGGGATTGGAAAATGGTTTTTTTACAAAAATAAGTAACCAAATAAGAGTATGTTACTCTGGAAACAAATCATCCAGGTTAAGTTTTACACTGGCCAAAGCTAGACAACATTATCTCTTTGAATGTTTTGGAACCCTATAAGGTCTATCAGTCTCTGAGGAACAGTTTGTGATACCATTAGACAAAATGAAAAATATCTAACTACACAAGTAGTCCAATTGATTTTAGTAGGTATAAGGCTACCAAGTATAAGGCTATCACAATCTGGCCCTAAAAGAGAACCATTAAACAGGTTCAGCACCTCAAGTTGGAGCAAACAGAGACCCTAACCTCCAACCAGTTGTAATGATCTTCCCATGTTAGAAGTGTCATCACTGTCCCTCCTGTATTCAGTATTTCCAGTCCCACCATGAATATTAGCTATCAACCAAATCTGAGTCAGAAACCACCTGGGAGAGGACCTTCATTGTTATGGGAGTTACCATATGTGGTTTAAGAGCAACATGCAAGAGTCATCATCAGCACAGATAGTGAAATTACTGAGAACAGTAATGGTCTTTGAGAAAGAGACTGTCATTTCCAATATGTTTACCCCAATGGGGACATGGCCTGACAGAGGTGTTTAGATGCTACCACAAAATGCATTTAAAATAATGATTAATAATTTGCAACTTCCTCAGGCCTGTAAACAACTAAATTAGATTTGATTGAAATCCTGAGGGTCAAAAGAGGGTAGTATGTAATTCTTAAATTAAATTTGTCCTGGAACTCTCAAAGTAGATGGACACACCTCAATGAATCCACCTTCAGATTGAGACACCCCTAATCCCAAGGTCTAATTCAGATAGTAAAGCCATTCCCCTTCCCTGGCTCTTCAGCAAATGAATTTGAAGTGAGTATGCTCTTGGACAGAGTTATGCCAAATCATTATTTGTTTCAGCCAGCCAGACCTCAGTAATACAAACAAAGGTGAGCATCCCATCCTATATTTGAGGTGGAAAGTGATGGCTTTATTAGTAACTTTTATACATTAAACAGTACATTGACGTCACTGCCCACCATTTCCCTAGGTGCCCAAGAAAAGCATTGTTAGATGCCCAGCTACATTAAAATGACCAAATAGTGGCAGTGGCCAGGAACTTTGGTTTGAGGTGATTATGGCTGGTTGGTTTGTTGTTCTATTTTGTTTTTCTATGTGAATCTAGTCCATGGGTTATTACTAGAGCTGGCTGGAAATTTTCTGATTGAACATCTTTCTATTGGAAAATGCCAATTTATTAAAATTCAAACTTTGTGGGTGAATGTGTCAATTTTGTCAAAATACTGGCAGGTGTCTGATTAATAGTGCCATGGAAACCTGCCTGATTTCTTGTCTGGCTCCTTGGCAGCCCACCTGATGGGAAGCAGAGATTCCAGAAGCACAAGTTCCCAGGGCATTAAGGCCTTGGCTCCTCAGCAGCCTACCTGCTAGACCACTGAAAAGCCAAGATGCTCTGGGAGCCATCCTGGAGGGCAGGCAGCTGAGCAGCCATTCCATGAAAAGTTCCAAGATTTGTTGTTGTTTCACTACAGAAATATCCCCCGTTCTTTCCCCACCCTCAAAAAAAAAAAAAAACTCTCTGAATTTTTCATGGAACAGAAAATCCCATTCTCATACAGCTCTAGTTGTGACCTTTTAAATGCAGACCTCCCTTCCATAACCAATGCTTTGGGCACCTTTTAGATGGACTCTTCCAATGCACTCTCCATAGGGCTACATAGGGCTACACCTTAAATCCAATTGTGAACTGAAACTTGCGCAGAATGTGGTAACTCAATTGTTAACCGGGTTAATTCACAATGAGCAAATGACACCAGTGTTCTAGTTTTGCACTGGTGGCCTATACACGTTCATGTGAAGGTTCTGTTTGTTGTAACAAAGCCTTAAAAGGACAGACACCTCCCTTTATGAGGGATCACTTCTCTCTGGTGTCATGCTCCTGCAACTGCGAACAGAGGAGGCATTCAAACTGGAGCTCTGTTGGTCTATAAGATAAGGAGTTTGGGAGGACATTCTCCATAAGTGCTCCTCAGCTTTGTAATACATTCCTTCCCCGCTTGGATAGTGGCACAAACATTGACTATTTAGGACAGAGGTGGACAACTACAGTCCGTGGGCCACATCTGGCCTGTGGGACCCTGCTGCTCGGCCCCTGACCTCCTGGCCCGGGAGGATAGCCCCCATGCCCCTCCACTGCTGTTCCCCTCCCTGTCAGCTTCAACTCACTGTGCCACCATTGCAATACTCTGGGCCATGGGGCAAGCGAGCTCCTGCGGCAGGCGCAGCTGCAGAGTCCGGCCTGACTCAGTGCTCTGTGCTGTGCGAAGTGCATGGCTGGCTACAGCTGGGTGGCATGGCTGTAGTGCTGCCAGTCACCAGTGCTCCAGACAGTGTGGTAGGGGGCAGGGAGGGGGGGGGACTGGGGGTTGGATAGAGGGGCATGGGAGTTTCAGGGTGGTGGTCAGGGGGTGGGGGTGTGGATAGGGTTGGGGCAGGTCAGAGGCTGGGGAACAGGGGGTTGAATGGGGGCAGGAGTCCCCGGGGGGGCAGTCAGGGAAGGAGGGGGGTTGGATGGGGGGGGTGGGGAGCAGTGAGGGGCAGGGGTTCTGGAATGGGCATGGAGCAGCGAGGGGTTGGATGGGCAGGGAGTCCAGGGGAGGTGGGGCATCAGGGACCAGGGGGGGGAGTGGATAGAGGGTGGGGGCCGGCCACGCTCTGTTCCCCTAACCAGCCCTTCATACAATTTCCAAACCTGATGCAGCTTCAGGCCAAAAAAGTTTGCCCGCCCTGATTTAGGAAAACAGCAAATACTTTTTTGAACAGGGACTTGGGGTGCACTAAAGGAGATATGGGGGAGGAGGAAATGTTGATGATGGGAGATTTGACTTGTAATATATTAAATAACCGGTAAATAGCATAGCTGGTAGAGAGGGAGACATGCGACTGAGGAACCTCCTCCAACCGCTCCATGGTGAGGAGTTCCTGGCCTCCTGGATAAGGATTGCTAGTAAGAGGGTCCCTGAAGAGGGATGGGAAAAAGGGGGTGAGATGGACAGCAGCAGCAGAACTGGAGAGAATATCCCACTTCCACCATATGGAGGAATCCGATGGTCCGAAGTTATTTGGGACCAAGCATGGTAGAAGTGGGACAAACAATTAAAAAAGGATGGGGAAGGATGTGGAGTGAGGCTGGTGTACAGTCCTCAGGTGCCCCTTCAAAAGGCCTGCTTGGAACCCAGCAATGGGTTAGTTGGGCCCTGCTCTCTCTAGCCAGGGGGGTTGGAAAGCTTTCTTCTGCCATTCCTGCCCCTTCTCCTATAAAAATCCTGCCTCAGCCGAGGAGGATAGGATTGCTCCTGTTGCTGCTGAGGCTTGGGATGTTTGTGTTGGGTTGCCGGGGTGGGCATAGCCAAGGATTTAATGGTAGTCCTTGAGTCCTTTAGGCTATGGAGCCTAGAGTTAGCTTGTATCATGAACAGACCTGCCCCATCAAAAAGCAGGTCCTGCATCATCTGTTGAACCTCAGGCGGGAGTCCCGAGGCTTGCAGCCATAAGCTATGCCTCATGGTGATACTGGAGGATAAGGTATTCCCCCCTGAGTCCGCAGCATCCAGTGAGGCCTGTAAAGAGGTCTGTGCCACCACCTTGCCCTCCTTCACTATAGCTCCAAACTCCTCCCTGGACTCAGTTGGCATCAGCTCCTTAAATTTGAGCATCGAGTCCAAGGAGTTGAAGCTGTATCTACTCAGAATTGCCTTCTGGTTGGCAATCCTGAGTTGCAACCCCACCATAGAGTACATGCTCTGACGAAGTGGGTATTCACCCATGAAAGCTTAGGCTCCAATAGACTGTTAGTCGTGTAAGGTGCCACAGGACTCTTTGCTGCTTTTACAGATCCAGACTAACATGGCTACCCCTCTGATATTAACCCCCTGTAGAGTACACTTTGTGCCCAAATAAATCCAGGCGCTTGGTGTCCTTGGACTTAGGTGCTGGGGCTCATTGCCCCTGCCTTTCCTTCTCAGTCACCACAGCCACCACCCCCGATAAGGCTGCGGGTGCATGAAAAGGTATTGTACCCCTTATATGGACAAAATACTTCCCTCCACACCCTTCACGCTGGGAGGGATGGAGGCCAGGGACTGCCAAATGGTCTTAGCATTGGCCTGTATGGTCTTGATAAGGGGTAGAGCACCCTGGATGGGCCTTCCGGGGCCAGGATTTCAAACATCGGGTTTCTCTGACTCCACCACCGTCCTTGGCCTGCAGGCCCATGTTTCACGCCACCCTGCGAAGGAGGTCCTGGTGGGTGCATCTGTCTATGGAGAGTGATCCTGAGACAGAGGTGCCTGCAACTGCCATCGTCTGGGAAGGAAGACGAGGAGGCTTATGGGGGAACAAGGTTCTTCCGACCCTCTTGCTCTCCAGTGATCCCTGTCCTGTTCCACTGACTGGGCCAAGCAAACCTGGATCAAGGCTTAGGAACTGGGGTTGGTTCCAGGGTGTGTGTGAGGAAAGGGTACCTCCTCCCCACCTCTAGGGGGTGGGGCGACTGCTGAAGCCTCCCACACCCTCAGTTCAGAGGTCACCAACCGGGAACCTTTAGATTGGGTGCCCTGTGCTTGGTGGTATGTCCATGGGGTCCAAAATAGCCACTGTGCAGGCCATGGCCCAGCTCCCATCTCAGGCCCTCCACGGACTGACCAGGCCAGACCCGTTCTGATATCTAGACTCCGTCTCTGTGTCCGAAGACAGGGACCAGGACCACGATGGCTAGGGTGGTGCTGAGCAGAGCTGGCCCAGGGAGTGGTGCCATGAGGCTGGGGGAGTGGTGCCACAATTCATAGGCGCTGTAGTTTCCCCTCTTTCCCATGACAGCTCTGCCCCCCAATCCCACCCCCACTCCACCCCTTCCATGAGGCCCCATCCCAGTCCTGCCTCTTGCTCACCACCATTCCAACTCCTTCCCCAAATCCCCACCCCAGCCCTGCCTCTTCCCCTGAACGCGCCATGTTCCCACTCCTCCCCCTCCTTTCCGGGGCGTGTTAATGCTACCAAACAGCTGTTTGGTGGCAATTGGGCAGGAAGCACTGGGAGGGAAGTGGAAGAGAGGGGACGTTGGCGCACTCATCAGAAAGAGGAGGTGGGGCAGGGAGGTGAGGGGAGCTTGGCTGCTGATGGGTGCAGAATACCCACTAATTTTTCCCTGTGGGTGCTCCAGTCCGCAAGGCAGATGGGAAGACCTGGCAATTAACTATAGATTACCACCAGATCAATGCTTGCACCCCCAGTGGCTCCAGTGGTGGCAGTCATGACTGCACTTTTGGAAAGTATTCTGCCTGAGGCACAGTGGTTTCAAGGATTGATTTAGCAAACGGCTTCTTCCCTGCCCCTGGTTCCAGAGAGCCAGAGCCAATTTGCCTTTACCTTTTGCAATACCCAGTATATGTTCACCCAGGTTCCCCAGGGCTTCCACAGTTCCCCTAGGCTAGCCCCCCCAAACCATGACTAGCACGCTGGATACCCTGACTGGCCATGGGACCCCAGAGTGAAAATGGGTACACCGCAGACAATTTAAACAAGCAAGGTCTGCCATAGTGGGATCACTGTGGCTAATTTGTTTCTAAGCTTCTTTCAGCCTCCGACCCAGAACATCAGGTGAGCTAGTACCCGCTTAAGAGTTACAGAAATACCATGTTATAGTGTCGCGACGAAGTCTGCGTTCAGTGTTGTGTGTTCTACGTCTGCGTGTCTCTGGTGGGTGCCCTGTGCTAGCACTGGGTCCAGAGAGGGGAATACTACACTAGGCAGGGTAAATGCCTTTTCCGCTCTCTTTGTGCGTCTCCACCCAAATTACCAATCACATCACCTCTGTCCAAAAGACTTAGTCCCCAATACATCAGGTTTATTTTTATTAGGTTCTCTAATAATCATTTGTTGTTTGTGAGTGTTACATTTGTAGTGTGTAGTTACCATTTCTTATATTGTTAATTCCACTCTACAACTATGGTACTCCGACAAATCTTATTTGTTATGTGTACTTTAAGGATTAGAGTTTACTTTTATTTTTGATGGCTATGCAGCATCAAACTGGCCTCATTTTGTCAAGGTACCTGAGTTATTGTAATGGTGATGTTTTAATTGTAATTCCCAATTAGTATGAGTGATTGTTTGTTTATGTTATATCTGGTGTTTAGTCATTGTAATGCGGTAGGTAGAGTCACTCTGGTTACAATTGTTTGGTTTGTTTGCAACTGATCACCTATGCCATACAACAAACAACAGCTGTATGAGCATAGATCAAAGGGTGGAGTGTTGTAGGAGCAGCAGTGATCTGTATGACTATTCTCTGTAAACCTATATGCCAAAAGGTCTGTTACACTTCATCCCCACCCCCATTTTGTCTCCTCTTGCTCTGAATACCTGTGAAGTGGCTTTCCCCCTTCCCTCTTGGAATGCTTGTGAGATGAATGGGCTGGTTGAATAGCTGAAGATCAGAAAGAGCTCCCAGGTAGACAAGGCATCTGAGACTCTAATTAGGCAGCACTCACACGCCCACATGCACGGACACTGCCCGAGGTGGAGTGCGACCAACCAGATGCGGCCAAGTCATCTCTCATCGCAGGCCCTGAGGAGCAAATCCTTAAAAGGGGAAGGGGCCATGTGCTTAGGAGTGCACTCACAAGCTTGTATCTCCCACGAAGGCCCTTTGCCCAGACCACCTGGCCAGTAGTTCGGCACGTTGCATTCCATCGTGCCTCAGGAAGACTTACCTTCAGCACACCATCCATCGCTATGCTGTGGGACACTTACCTTGAAGGATCCTGATATCTCTAGTGCTGTGCCTGTCCTAGGAGCGTGAGCATGCGAGTATGACCCCCACCCCTCTTCTTTTGAGCTTAGCTATCAGTATAATAAATGGGCTGCTTTCTCCCAAACTCTAGTGGGTCATTAGACCTCCCTCAGCTTACCAGCTGCCCACTTTCAGGTAACAGGCCAACATGTACTCAGGAAGTCTTGCAGGTAAACAAATCCTTTCACAGGTCATTGATTCTGAAGCACCCTTAATGGCTTCCATTTAACATGTTACATCAGTAATAGATGTTTATATCTTATTCTCCTAACTCCAGACGCAGGAAATAATACATGCAAACAAATAGGATGAACACATGCAGTAGATCATAAGCTTTGTAATGACAGCTTACAAGAGACCTTCTGCATAAAGCATAGTTCAGTTACATCATAATTACACTCATAAGCATATTTCCTTAAAACATATAGAATGCAACATCACAGGTGGTTCTCTGGGATGGAGATCCACTCCTCCCTTGCTTCCGGTGCTGCTTCTGCACCAGGGAATGGGAGCATTACCGGGTGAATCCTGCCGCTTTGGCGCCGGGGAGCGGCAGTACCCTGGTTCTCTGCCAGATTCCTTCCGCAGTGCTGCTTCCACCACTGCCACCAGGGCACTACGCACCAATGAGCTCAGTGCCGGGTCTTGCCACTCCACTGGAGGTTGTGGTCTGAGTGCTGCCATCATAAGGAGCTGCTTGAGGTGAAAGTCTTGCTCCTTTTTTGTTCCAGGGCAAAACCCTTTACAATCCTGTACTTGTCTGCGTGGTGAGCCTCCCCCAAATCCGTTAAACAAGCAGCATGGGCGTCATCCATTGGCATGGGTTTATTGCAGGACTTAAACCCCTGGACTTTGGGAATTAAGCCCCCACAAGGAAACGTGGTCGGGGTGGACAATAAACCCCACAGTCCAACAGCTAACTAAGAACTAAGAACCTATACATAGTTGTGCATATTGCCAGATTGAGGGGATGGCTCCTGCTTCTGTACAAAAGGAGCCTGGTGTAGAAATGGAAGGGTGGCAATCGTCACTATTTGAAGGCTGGAGTGTTCTATGGCCACATCCTTTCCATTAGTGCCTTCCAGAGCTCCAAAGTGGAGATGTGAGGTTGAAGGAATGGAAGACATCAGGTCCAGAGTAGTCAGGAGAGAGAAAACAAAGTTTGAGAGGGGTCTTTGTGTTTTCCCATTTTTGTTCAGACCAGGACAGAAATAGGGGTTTTACATCCAGAGAGGATTTCAGGCTAAAAGTGTAATGTGAGACATTGCTGAAACATCATAGAATCTAACCTCTGAGCCTTACCATCCAAGTGAACCCCAACTACTTAGGCTGTTTGCCAAGTTTTAGTTTAACTGCAGATCCTCAAAGGCTTATAATCAGTACTGTTAAAAAATCGTATCCCCCAGTATCCTTCTCTGGCTTCAAATCCGCCAGCCTTTCCTATTAGCCTTCCCATCTGTAACCCAAGATCCCAGTCTGTTTTATTTCCCACATATACTTCCCAGAATAGTCCTTCCCAGCTCTGAGAGTCTCAGATCCCAGCACGCAGGCCCATCCATCAAATCTCTCTGGAGTATCCATCACCTCTTGCTTCCGGTCACTGTGGCTTACAGTAGGCAATCCGATGAAATAATGAAGGTTGGGATGGGCCTGTGTTAGGATCCACTCTGATTTGCACTGTACAGTTAAATGGAGACACATGGGGGTGGGGGGGAAAAAAAAAAGCATGGGTGAACTGTCACTTCCTGCATCATCCAATTCACAGAAGTATCCCCTACATTCACTACCTGTCTTCCCGATTCCCTGAGGTCCCTCTACAGCCTTAAATCATTTTCAGAGTAGAAACACATTTTAAGTAAGCATTGTTTCTTCTTACTCATCAGAACTGTGCCCTGAGTGTATCCAATTTATATCTGCTTACTTTACTGACTAAGACTGCTTCTTGCTCCTGTGAGTAGAGCCCTGCACGATACAAAATTTGTATCTGCATCCATCCATGATCCGCAAACATGACTGGCAGATATAAAGCAGATTTGCAGGGTTTTGCCTGGGAGTGCCACACAGATAAGAAAGTTAGCTGGATTCCATTCCTTTTGTAGTTTAACAACAGAAGTCTTCATTAAATCTCAGCTACACCTGGCCAAATCCATTGAATGGGGTTTGCACAGGTGTCAGTGATGGCTTAAATTTGGAGACACTCAGGTTGCAGGAAAGACCCTAGCTGGACTTTCAGAGCCCAGATTGTATTTATAATTGGTGGCTAGAAAAATGTATCTTTTTATTTGTAAAATAAGCAAATTTCCTCTGAAAATCATTGACAGACAGTAACTATGGAATCCCACTGGACTATTTTTACAAAGACATTTTCGGGGGGGGGGGGATCACACTGATTGGCAGAGACTCCCTTTTGGTCACTCTGGGAGGTAGTGTGCAATTTCACACACATTTAGAAACAAACTCTGCTCTCAGTGACACCAATGTAAATTAGAGTAACTCCAATGATTTTGCAAAACTACTAATTTCATGTGGATTTATCCCTCTGCAATGAGGTCTACTCAGGTCCCCAATAACTCCAATAATAAGAAAAGGAATTTGACACAGTGGTGACAGAGACTGGGACTGTGAGCCACAGTTTTCAGGAAGGCTCCAAGTTCATCTCCTTTTTATAGTTCCCTCCCACCCATTCTTTGAATAATCATTCCTCTCCAACAAGAAGGCAAGACACTGGATTTAGCTCCATTACTGAGGTAAGTTCTTCATGTACACTGAACAGAAGACAGACCTTCAGAACGTGGTGCTGGACTAAAAAGGAGGTAAATTTTCACCGAGATACTGAAGAATAAATAAAGTAACTGTTTTTTTGGTTACTCACCAGCTGAGTTTCGGGCCTTCAATAGCTCTGAAATGTGAAACAAGAGAAGCTAGGAAAGAATACCAAAGTTAATGGAGTTTGCGCAATAACCCGATTGTGACACTCCTCTTACAATCCACAGAAAAAGAACTATTAGTCTCAAAACTGGTAAGTTAGGTATGTCATTGAGATAGAATTCTTCTGCCAAATTTGAAATGAACCGGACAAGGAGTTCATTGGTTGTGACACCTTAAAAAAAAAAAAAAAATTTTTTTAAAGGCAACTCCAAAAGTTCATATTTACACTTAGACTCCACCCACCCACACAGAAATACCTAAAAAATTACCTGACTTTCTAAAGTGCTGTATACCCAGCAGCTTCACTGAAGTCAATGGGAGCTGCTAGGTGTCAGTACTTTTGAAAAGTTGGGCCTCTTATTTGGTATTTAAATATGGGCTTAGAAACTTAACTTTATATACCCACTTAAAAATATTGTCCTTAGGTGTTTAGAGTGAATGAAGATATAGAAGTATCTATATCTGTGTATTATCTAGCAATAAAACAGAACAAGGCAGGGAGATAAAACATAATTTACTGAATTCAGTTAGTTGAGTTCTAGTGCACAGGACCAAAGATTACTTTAATTTGATATTTTAAATAAGTTCTCCAGAATGGAATGTTCACATCTGTTTAGCTGATAGGAAGTTCTGGAGACCAAACCAGGGAGCAGCAGGAAGCAGCCAGAGAAGAAGTTTGTCACTCCCCATGTCTCCTGTATGGAACTCAGGGAGCAGGTTAGAAGAAATGCCATTTCAACATGCTGCCATTCCCCCTGCCCTCAGAGTCCCTCCCTGCCCCCAACTTTATCTAGCATGCACTTTTCCCACTATTACTGATCACTTTGACATCTGCCAGAAGGAGCCCCCCCCCCCCCCCATTTTTGGGCAACTCTTATGGAGGAGTATGTGGGAGCAAAAAGAACAGAGAAGTCAAGACAGCCTGGGGAGAAGTACATATCCTCCCCTTGCACACACACACCTCTGAGTGGACTTTCTAAAGTCTGATAGGGTTCACTAAAACTAGCGTATAAAAGAAATGTGCAGTTTCTAGATCACGGTGATACACAAAATGTTAGATTTTTCAAAAGGCAGAACATCTGTCATCACTCAAATCAAAGTCTCGGATTCCCCAAACTGCCTTATCAGATTAATCTCAAACTTTGAAAAATATAAATAAAAACACATCTTCATGCTACGAGATCACATGCCAAATTTCAGGAAGAAGTGAATTTGAGTTTTATTTGTTTTAAGGAAGTTATAGACATAATGACAACTGTCTTAGAACCTTAATTATGAAGTCACTAAAGCAGCTCAAAAATATAACATCAGAAAGACAGGATCATAGAAATCCAGTCACAGGCAGCAATACCAAGACATCCATGTGCGGTTGAGGTACGTGCTAGCATGTGTAAAACATTAGTGAACTTGAACATGTTACAAGTGATAACTTATCCTACACTGAAAAGGAGAATCACCAACTGTCTCGCTCAACAACCCAAGAGGGGGGTGATGCACCCATCAGTGAAGAGACAGATAATTATCCTTCTGAATGAATCCTCAGGCTTTTAAGAGAGAGAAACACAGACAAACGATAGAAGAGCAGGGACTGCAGAGACAGTAATGAAAAGAGAGAAAGATGCAGAGAGAGACCAAAGAAGTCCATTCTAGAAAACAAATTCCATACCTTTTGCAATTGAAGTTTTCCTAAGGGGAGGGGGGGGGGAGAGGAAAAAAAAAAAAAAAGAGATGAATGGTGCAAAGAAGAGACCATCAACTGGTATTATACCTACATCAAGGTGTCCATCCTCAGCCAACCTATGCAATACCCTCATCCTGTGTTTGACGCCACATTCCCATGACCAAAGGTCTCCTTCCCACAGAGACCTATTTCAGCGAATGGAAAAAATAAGCATTTTTTGGCTAGCCTGGGAAATCTAAATGCAAGAGAAAAAATTCTCAGGTCCAAGACGCAGAACCAATCATTCACAGGAGCTGAAAATAGTAACATCTTATTGATGTTTCTCTCCATCACACTTCTATACCTAATTCTTGCTTTTAATCTCTAGCTCAGGATGCATTCGTCTATGGAGAATATTCTACACTGGGAAACGAACAGGAACATACCTTTGTATTCTCTCTCTCTTTGAATATGAAGCCTGTAACCACGCCAAATATAACGAGCGATAGACATAATATTACTGTGGTGACTACATATGGGTGTTTATCATATGGGAATAAATCACCTGAAATGAAAGAGAAGGGGGTTGTTAGTTCAGGAAGAAAATAACTTTAGAACTGGAAGGAGTCTCAAGGTGTCTCACCGACATCCTTCATGCCAGGTATCCACATCCATTCGCTCCATAAGCGCTCTAAAGTTCCCCCATCTTCCCCCAAACTACAAGCATCTCATCTAGATTCCCTCATCCACCATAAGCCCCAGCTACAACATATGATATTATGTATTTTTAAATACCATACACAAAATAAAGAGGGGATGTTCAGAGAAACTAGAAATTCCAAGAAGGCACACTGTAAAGCTCCTGCTTCCTGTGGCTCTGTCCTGCCCTAACCAGTTACGTTCAGCAAACCATTACCCCGTCTTTTACTGCCCAGACAAACTCTTTGAAATAGGAAAGCCTTACTGGAAAGTTGCAGCTCCGACCTGTCTTATCTGGTCCCAGAAGTTGCTTTGGAGCCGACAAACCAGGACCTGGCTCTTGTTATCTTTCACATCCACGTGACTCTGAATATTGTATAGACCTTGAACATCTTTTACAGACAAGATAGTTGAGTTCTGTCTTTGACCATGCCAGTCAGCCCACATTATTGCTGGTTCTGGATACCACCCTTCTGAACTGCAAATAAGTGTCACTCCCTGGTCCTGGGAACGGTGCACAGAGATTGTCGGGCCTGTGCCAACAGCTGTATCAAAGCAAACCAAGTAATATTAGCTTACTCAACATGGAAACATCACTACTTTGTTCCCATTGGGAGGGAAAGGATTCACCATGTTGGTATCACTAGCATGTGCATTGATGCTCTATGATAATGTGTAGCCAGCAGAGGAACATCATGGCCCTCTATAGCCACAGCCAGTCACCAAGGCTTCTCAGTAACTGCTGCCAGCTGCCATGGCATCTTGGTGATTAGAATTGGATAATAACTGCTTAGGTACCTGGCAGAGATTTGAAATGAAACAAAAGAATGCCAGAGGAAAATGTGTGTGTTTGCGGGGGATACACATCACCTGCTAAAACAGAGAGCTATTCACTGACAAGAAGAGCCTACTTTACCTCCAACTTTTAACTCCACAAGGCTTTCCAAATAATTCGATTTGTTGCCAATGTAGCAGACATAGCTGCCTCCATCTGCCACCTGAACCTTCTTCAACAGTAGAGAGACATTGCCATTGGGAAGCTCCTCCTTGAACAGCTCTGTCCTTCCCCAGAAGTGTGGGTTCTGCTTCTGCAGGGCATCATGCCCATTCACATAATGATGGGTCAGTCCAGCAATCTCACTGCTATGCCATCTCACTTCCATCTGTTTGGCATTGGTCCTAGGTGAAAGCTGGCATGGAAGGATGACATCTGTGCCAACTGTGGCAATCACTGGAGAATCTGATCCTTTCAGGGTAAAGCTTTCTGAAAGGGATATCATGAAAGGTATTAACACCAGCACCTTATTCCCTATTCAGTTCCAACATCGCCAAACCCCACCTCCATCACATTCTGGATTATAACCATCTGCATTCCCATCACTGTTGTTCTCCTCACTATTACTACCAACCATCTTCATCACCAAAAAACAAAACTCCAACAGAATGCCAAAGGAGATTATGACCACCATTACACAGGGGCAAATCATGCAGAGGAGCATCCTGGACAACCGAGCATCCAACAGGTGGAGTGGGAGCTACTCCTTTTAAATCCGATAGCACTGGGAAGGAGCATAACCTGAAAATACAAGAATTGCTTACCGCCACCCCTACCCACCATCACTCACAGCAGTGTCAACAGCCCATACATCACCACTCACAACTCTCACCATCTTTGTTACACTACCATGGTCCAGGCAGATTTGCTGCTCACTAATGTGTCTCTCCCATCCAGCCACACTAACCAGTATGCCCCATTCCTAAAATGGAGAGCCAAGAGCACCGAACAATCCCCCAGCAAGTGCACATAGCACTTCTCAGGATCGAGTCATATATTTGCAAACTTCTTCTAGAGACTCCATTCTCCAGCACCTGTCTTGATTTAGGAGACTCACAATGACAGGTGAACAGGGAAATGTCCTCTCTGTCCAATTTAGGAGATACATGGAGTACAATTATTGGGTGATCCTCTCTGTCAAATTCACTCCCACCTCCTCAACTCAATTTGGAACTAATGTCCTAGGAGTAAAAGGCTCCATAGCCCAATTCCAACAATACTATAAGCCATGTGATTCCTGAGCCAGGTATGTTTATGATCTAAGTCCAGGTGTGAGGTGAATGGGTGATTGGTAAAGAATTAAGGTTCTTGATAAAGATGGACTAATATTGAGAAAACTCATTCACTACTGATTTTCAGGAATAAAAGCAGAGTTTGAGCCATTCATATTCATGGGGTAAAATTCAGTCAGTCAATCACGAGTATTCAAACAAGTGCCAGACGTTTGCGAAAATGCTTGTTTAGCCTGAAAGTGTCATGAATTTTAACGTAAGTGAGCATTCATCGGAAATATTAACAGCAGAGGTGAGTTACTGGTTATTTACCAGTCATTTCTTATTCTCCCACGTAAGGAGTTAATTCGCAACATCAGTAGGCAGTAACAATAGCCCGTGAGTAATCACACAACAAACTGTCAAAAGTTTCAGAGTAGCAGCTGTGTTAGTCTGTATTCGCAAAAAGAAAAGGAGTACTTGTGGCACCTTAGAGACTATTTCCCCATGTTATTTCTCCCCACACCTCACCCCCCACTCTTCCTCAGATATTCTTGTTAACTGCTGGAAATAGCCTACCTTGCTTGTCACCATGAAAGGTTTTCCTCCTTTCCCCCCCCTGCTGCTGGTGATGGCTTATCTTAAGTGATCACTCTCCTTACAGTGTGTATGATAAACCCATTGTTTCATGTTCTCTGTGTGTGTATATCAATCTCCCCTCTGTATTTTCCACCAAATGCATCCAATGAAGTGAGCTGTAGCTCACGAAAGCTTATGCTCAAATAAATTTGTTAGTCTCTAAGGTGCCACAAGTACTCCTTTTCTTTTGTCAAAAGTTTGTTTGCATGTGCGTTATTTACTTCAACCTTACAACAGAACAGGATTGATGCATGGATCTGATCAGAAAGGGGTCTACATTAGGGACAAACAGTTTGATCAGCTTTAGTTCTTGATATCGTACACCACCACTTGGGCCTAACATCGTATGTTGTGTTTATGTTTTTGTGGGTTTTGTTTGCTTGTTTGTTTCACCTAAATAAATATAAACAAGGAAAATTACCCCTTCCACTCCCATTCTGGTAAAAAAATACATTTAAAAAAATCACTTCTCACCCCCCAGGATCTCGTTTACAACCTCTCTTTCTCCTACAGCTCCTTTCTTCTTTGCTCCCAATAGCCTTAAGAAACCCTCCCTCTACTTCACCAACTACATCATCTCCTTTTTCCCCTTTGTCTCTAAATTCCCTGAGCAAGTAGTCTTGATTGCCTATCCTCCAGCTCTCTTTAATCACTTCAATCCCACCCCAACAAATCTCACTATCAGCCTCCTCCTTAAGCCAAAGGGCTTGTGCTCTACAATTATTCACTTCCATTCTTCAACTGCCCTTCATAATGTAGATTAAATTATTTTCCTCTTTTCCTTTCTTCCCTGGACTTCTGTTCTTATGCAGTGCTGCCATTCAAATTGTACAGCAGTGCAAGAACTGTCTCATGAATAACCCCTATTTCTATGTGAATTCACTCCTCTTGTTCCCTCCCACATGCCTTGGTGGTGCTGTTGTGATTCTGTCCACATGGTTCTTGGGTAGAAGTGGCCCCTTCTCCCACCATGTGGCTAAGGTAAAGATCAGAGAGAAGGGTTTGACTTGGGAGCCAGATCCAGATCCTGCTTACCTGAGGCGACCAGGATTCCTACATGGCAGAAGAAGGCAAAGGCCCAGAGCCCACTGCTGGCAGACAGTTCCATAACCCCTACAACACAAAATAGAAGAGTTCACACCAATGTCCAGAAAATTCTGGGGGAGGGGTCTGGAGAGCATTCACAAATCAAACCACACTTTCTGCCAGGTGAAAATATGAGGTTCAAACTAAATTTTTCAGACTATAATGGGAGAATTAGGAGTTTATAGTCTAGTCATATTTTACATTTAAATAGCACCTTTCATCTGCAGTGTGGTCCAGTGGATAGAGCACTGGACAGGGCCTCAGGAGTCCTATGTTCTATTCCTGTATCTGCCCCCTTGTCTACTGTATAACCTTGGGTAGGTCACATCACTTCATGCCTTGGTTTCCTCATGGGTGAAATAAGGACAATGACAGTTATCTCCTTTGTAATGTGTTTTGAGATCTACAGATGAAAAGTGCTATACAAAAGCTAGGTATAAGTAATTTGGTCTAAAGAATCCCAAATTACTTCTCCTACACAACACAAAAACAATGAAATGCAGCCTATGAAGTGGAAGTGTTATAATGAAAGGGCATATATGTCAGCCATATAAATAGGCTTTGAAGGATTAGATTTTTATCGGTAAATATTGATTTCACCACACACACAAACCCATGAAAATCTATTTCCATTGATAACTGAAATTTATTGAGAGGCAAAGTTGCTGGAGAACTTCTTAGAGTTTGATTTAAGAATATTTGCTTTGTATATTTTGACATTTGATGTTGACAGTTTATGTTTTCACAGTTATAAAGTTTTAACTTTCTGAATCTCGGCGTCTACTGTCACTGTCTGATTCCCCCGTCACATAACTTCCTGCAACTGTGAAATGTTTAAACCAATACAAAAAAATGCTTAAAAAAATTGATTTTTCTGTCAATTATAACAATAAAAATTGAATTCTACTTACATATGAAGCATTCAGAAGAAAAGAATTAACACCTCAGAAAGCTGAATTTTCCTTATTCCAAAATGAATTGTACCGATTTTACATTGCCACTGTTTGGGGGCAGGGAGCATCTTTTTATTCTGTGTATAGCGCCTAGCATAAGGGCTCCTGGCATAGGTGCTGAAACTATGTGTGCAGAGGGTGCTGCTGCACCCCCAGCTTGAAGTGGTTTCCATCGTATACAGGGTTCACGGTTTGATTCAGGTTTCAGAGTAGCAGCTGCGTTAGTCTGCATTCACAAAAAGAAAAGGAGGACTTGTGGCACCTTAGAGACGAACAAACGTATTTGAGCGTAAGCTTTCGTGAGCTACAGCTCACTTCATATGAATGCATCCGATGAAGTGAGCTGTAGCTCACGAAAGCTTTACGCTCAAATAAATTTGTTCGTCTCTAAGGTGCCACAAGTCCTCCTTTTCTTCTAGCTAAGGCTGGAGAGCAAAGTCATTAATCTCTCTCCAAGTGGTCTCGGTGCCACCGGATGGGACTGAACGCCACAGCCAGGAGGCGTGTGGGTTACCTCAGCGCCCCCACTATACGAGTCGTCCTGGCCCCCCTGGCTCCTGGCCCACGATGGGATTGTAACAAGTAACAGTCACCTACGAAGGCCAGGCGCTGCAGCCTAGACGGCGCCTGCCGGCCGTGAGCCTGCCACGGGCACGGAGCAGAAGGCCCAGCAGGCGCAGGCGCAGGAGCAGGGGACGCCCAGCCCAGCGCTGACAGTCCCGAGCCCACCGTTGCCACGGCCAGGGACGAGCCACCCGCCCTCCGCGCGGCGCTCCCGGGGCTGCAACCCCTCGCGCCCCCCCTCGCTCGGGCGGGGTCCGCCGCAGCCGCCGCCCCGCGAAGCCCCCTCGCACCTGCGCGTCCCCTTCCAAGCCGGGTCTGCGCGGGCCGCGGCGCCGCGACGTGACGACACGAGCAGGGGGCGCTGAGCATGCGCAGTAACCTGCGCTCTGCCCTCGCTTCTCCTGACGATGTGCTGCCTCCGCTCTGGAGGGGTTGCAAAGGAGCGAGGCGGGGCGAGGCGCGGGGCGGGGCGTCAGCGTCTAGCTCACGAAAGCTTGTGCTCTAATAAATGTGTTAGTGTCTAAGGGGCCACAAGTCCTCCTTTTCTTTTTGAGCAGGGGCAGGAATTGACTGGCCGCGGGGGAGGGGCATCAAGCTACTGTGGGTAGCGGCGGAAGAGGGGCTGAAGGGGGGAAAAAATCGGGGGTGGTCGCCGGGGTTAAGTCCGGCGGCGGGGGAGAGACGCTGCCAGAGCCTGTGCGGGGACAAAAGCCCCCGTTCGGGGAGGGGGGGGGACCAGTGAGCCCGTGGGATGAGCCACCTGCTGCGCTTGTCACTAGCGGGCTGCGAGCGGGGCGGAGGCTTTTTCCCTTTCTCCTCGCAGGACGCTGCCTGTCAGCCCCGGCGCCGAAGGCGGGCTCCTGGGGCCGGGTTCTTAAAGGGCCCAGGCCTCCCAATGCCGAGACTGGCCCGGCCCGGGGGACCAGCTGAAACGGACAAAATAGCGGGGGGCAGCGTCCGGCGGTCTGGTCACCCGAGTCAGCGCTTCGGCCCCGCCGCTCCTCTCTGTCGTCTGCACGTGCTGCAGGGCCACCGCCGGGAGGCCGAACGCTGGGAAATGTGGGCCCGGCCCTGCCGCCCGCCTTGGGAGTATCTAGCTGTCCTTCTGCCAGTTTCTGTAGCTGTATGAAGTCGCTGCAGCCCCTTCCTCTGCCCTAATGTGCTGAGGTGCTAAACTCCCTCCCAGAGTCCACGGGTCTGCCCCCCCTCCTGTAGCCCAATCCCCTGCCCCAGGTCAGAGCCCGCTCCCCTCACCCCAACTCCCCGCAGCCCGCACCCCTCCTGCCCCCAAACTCCGTCCCAGAGCCTGCGCCCCAAGCAGGGCCGGCTTAACCTTTTGTGGGCCCGGTGCTAACCATATTTCTGGGCCCCCACGGGGGACATGGAGCAGAGTCCTCAGAATGAGGGGCTGGCCAGGGGCAATGGGAGATGGATCATGGCACTGCAGGGACAGCCCTGCTCCAGCCGGCCCAATACAAGGGCACTGTTTATAAAGTGGCAGCCGCCAGATGCACACTGGTCCGCCTGGCTCTGCGCTTCTGCCATTGGGTTTCTTCCCCTTGGGGGCAGGCCCATGCCGCACCATGCTACCCCCCCTGCACATCCCTCTGGCCCCCTACACCCAGTGCCACCCACCCAGAGACCCCACAAATCCCTATGCCCAGTGCCCTCTCACAGACCACTCTGCCCAGCACGCTCCCAGCCAGAGGCCCCCCCACAGCCCCGCTGCCACAACTGCACAGTGCCCCACACAGACCCCTCATGCTTCCCAGTGCCCCGACACACATAGATCTCCCTCACTTCACAACCCCCAACACACACAGATCTTCTGACTCTCCACTGCCCAGTGCTGCCAAAAAAACCCCACTCCCCAGCACTCCAGAACACACAAACCTCCCCACTGCCAAGCACCTCCCACCCCCTCACTATCCAGCACCCCCTCTAGGTCCTCTAGAGACCTACTCTCCCACACCAGGACCCCACCCCCGTCCACAATAGCCGGCCCTGATAGGAGGCAAGGGGTCAGACCCTGCTGTGTGGATGGGTTAGAGGGGTCCATAATGGGCCCCTTCCCAGTGTGGGCCTGGTGCCACAGTGACATTGGCATCATTGTAAACCTGGTACTGACGCCAAACCCCCTCCCTGCTGTCCCTGGTGCCACTTTACTGCTACAGGAGACTTGGTGCAGTGAAATAATTTACCTACATTCCCTCAAACTCTGTGTCACACATTTTGAGTATTTAAAAGAGTCTCTTGATACTATATGTCTACATGAAGTCTCATAACAGTTCACAAATTTGTTTTATCTGCTGATGTGATTCCCTGAATTGAACTCTCTTCATGTAATCCATTTTCATTATAGTTTTTCTCCTTTAAAAATGTTATTTCTATTACTCTGAACGCTTTGTCATTTATCTGTATTATCACTGTGCAATGCATGTCATTGTGCTGTTTATTTTTTATTTTAATAGCTAATGCTCATCAAAAAATGTTAAGTAAGTAGTTGTTAGTGGTTTTAGGAATTCCATCTGTATTTCTATTATATCACTTGCTATGGTTTTTGTACTTTGATTTGTAATTAGGAGTTTTAATTCTATCTTTTTTCCTCTTTCTTTTAATAGCACAAGTTTATTTTGTTGGATCGTGTGACTTCCAGTATAACTGATTTCCTGTCCTGTTTTCAACAATTCCTTTGCATTTGATCCAGCAGTGAGGATTGCCTTTTGCTGCATTTATCTTGGCTGTGAATCCAGCCCTTAGTGTCCTGTGTTCCAGTCATTGCTTGTGTGTAGAAGTTGACTCACAGATATTCACTATGTGTATTATGTTGTGTCATCTTACATTCTTCCCAAGGGCAAAAATCTTTTGCAATAATGGAGGTTTGGGCTGATGAGCATCCAAAAGTTCTGCAGCCACTGTTCAAGTCCACATTCCTGCATCTGTGTGCAAAACTCACCAAAATAAAAGCTACACTGATAATGGAGAAGCAAATATAGATTGCACTATGGGGACCTGCAACACCAGATTCTTATTGGTCAATGTCATAAATATCAAGGGAAGGCTAACCACCTTTAAATCCCTCCTGACCAGAGGGAAAAAAAACCCTTTCACCTGTAAAGAGTTAAGAAGCTAAAGATAACCTCATTGGTACCTGACCAAAATGACCAATGAGGAGACAAGATACTTTGAAAGCTGGAGTGTGTGTGTGTGGGGGGGAAACAAAGTTTCTCTCTGTCTGTGTGTTACTTTTGCTGAGACCAGAGCAGGAATACAGGTCAGAACTCCTGTAAAGGGCTAATAAACAATCTAGTTAGATATGCGTTAGAATCTGTTTTAAATGGCTGATAAAATAAGCTGTGCTGAATGGAATGGATATTCCTGTTTTTGTGTCTTTGTAAATTAAGGTTTTGCCTAGAGGGATTCTCTATGTTTTGAATCTGATTACCCTGTAAGGTATTTACCATCCTGATTTTACAGAGGTGATTCTTTTATTTTTTCTTCCATTAAAATTCTTCTTTTAAGAACCTGATTGCTTTTTTCATTGTTCTTAAGATTCAAGGTTTGGGTCTGTGTTCACCTATGTAAATTGATGAGGATTTTTGTCAAGCCTTCCCAAGGAAAGGGGGTGTAGGGCTTGGGGGGATTTTGGGGGAAAGATGTTTCCAAGCGGGCTCTTTCCCTTTTATATATTTGTTAGTCACTGCGTGGTGGCAGCAATAAAGGCCAGCGACAAAAGGTAAAATAGTTTGTACCTTGGGGAAGTTTTAACCTAAGCTGGTAAAAATAAGCTTAGGGGGGTTTTCATGCAGTTCCCCACATCTGTACCCTAGAGTTCAGAGTGGGGAAGGAACCTTGACAGTCAATCAGAGGTCTCTACTAAACCAAGGTGGAATAGATTTCTTTAATGTAAGTAGCAAGAACATATTGTTAAAGACCATTTCATGTTCAATGCTCTGTTAATACCTCTGCAGCCACAGAACAACAAAGTACTGTAGTATTACTGGTTTCAGAGTAGCAGCCGTGTTAGTCTGTTTTCGCAAAAAGAAAAGGAGTACTTGTGGCACCTTAGAGACTAAAAACTTTATTTGAGCATAAGCTTTCATGATCTACAGCTCACTTCATCGGATGCATTCAGTGGAATATACAGTATGGAGATTTATATACATAGAGAACATGAAACAATGGGTGTTACCATACACACTGTAACGAAAGTGATTACTTAAGGTGAATTATTTCCAGCAGGAGAGCGGGGGGAAAAAAGCTTTTGTAGTGATAATCAAGGTCGGCCGTTTCCAGTAGTTGACAAGAACATCTGAGGAACAGTGGGGGGTAAGGGAGAGGGGAATAAACATGGGGAAACAGTTTTACTTTGTGTAATGACCCATCCACTCCCAGTCTCTATTTAAGCCTAAATTAATTGTATCCAGTTTGCAAATTAATTCCAATTCAGCAGTCTCTCGTTGGAGTCTGTTTTTGAAGTTTTTTTTGTTGAAGTATTGCTACTTTTAGGTCTATAATCAAGTGACCAGAGAGATTAAAGTGTTCTCCAACTGGTTTTTGAATGTTATAATTCTTGACGTCTGATTAGTGTTCATTTATTCTTTTACGTGGCGACTGTCCAGTTTGACCAATGTACATGGCAGAGGGGCATTGCTGGCACATGATGGCATATATCACATTGGTAGATGCGCAACGAGCCTCTGATAGTGTGGCTGATGTGATTAGGCTAAGTGCATGAATAATCAAGAATTTTTACCAAAACTGTATAGTCATTTCTTAAATGGTTTGCATGCCTGTAATCATGGTGATTTCTTTATTGTTTTGTCTTTATGGTCCCCATTTCTCAATTGTTTATCTCTGTGGTCTCTGGTTCTTTTTTTGTCTGCTATATAATTAAGTATAAACCAATTAAGGTGGTGGGATATAATTGATTAGATAATCTAGTTACAGTATATTAGGATTGGCTATTTAAATTTCAGTAAAAGGATCTGTTAAAGGCATACCTGAGAATGAGGTGATACTGATATGTGTATGTTATAGGGGTTTCTTTATTTCAGATTCTTCAGAATTACTGAAAACTATTTTTTTCCCCAAAAAGTTGCACCAAGCAAAAAATTATCTGTACTACACACACCATTATCGCAGGTAAGTATACTGTTTCAAGAAGAACAGGAGTACTTGTGGCACCTTAGAGACTAACAAATTTATTAGAGCATAAGCTTCCATGAGCTACGGCCCACTTCATCGGATGCATAGAATGGAACATATAGTAAGAAGAGTTTTTACACACACACACACACACACACACAAACTGGAAGTTGCCAAACAAACTGTGAGAGGCTAATTAGTTAAGATGAGCTATTATCAGCAGGAGGAAAAAAAAACTTTAGTGATAATCAAGATGGCCCATTTACACAGTTGACAAGAAGGTGTGAGGATACTTAACTTTAGGGAAATAGATTCAATATGTGAAATGACCCAGCCACTCCCAGTCTCTAGTCAAACCTAAGTTAATGGTATCTAGTTTGCATATTAAATCAAGCTCGGCAGTTTCTCGTTGGAGTCGGTTTTTGAAGCTTTTCTGTTGCGAAATTGCCACCCTTAAATCTTTTATTGAGTGGCCAGAGAGGTTGAAGTGTTCTCCTACCAGGTTTTGAATGTTGTCAGGTTTGTGTCCATCTATTCTTTTGCATAGAGACTGTCCAGTTTGGCCAATGTACATAGCAGAGGGACATTGCTGGCCCATGATGGCATATATCACATTGATAGAGGTGCAGGTGAACAAGCCCCTGATGGTGTGGCTAATGTGATTAAGTCCTATGATGGTGTCACTTGAACAAATATGTGGATGAGTTGGCATCGGGCTTTGTTGCAAGGATAGGTTCCCAGGTTAGTGTTTTTGTTGTGTGGTATGTGGTTGTTGGTGAGTATTTGCTTCAGGTTGGGGGGCTGTCTGTAAGCAAGGACTGGCCTGTCTCCCAAGATCTGTGAGGAGTGATGGGTCGTCCTTCAGGATAAGTTGTAGATTCTTGATGATGCATTGGAGAGGTTTTAGTTGGGGGCTGAAGGTGATGGCTAGTGGCGTTCTGTTATTTTCTTTGTTGGGCCTGTTCTGTAGTAGGTGACTTCTGGGTACTCTTCTGGCTCTGTCAATCTGTTTCTTCACTTCAGCAGGTGGGTATTATAGTTGTAAGAATGCTTGATAGAGATCTTGTAGGTGTTTGTCTCTGTTTGAGGGGTTGGAGCAAATGTGGTTGTATCGTAGAGCTTGGCTGTAGATAGTGGCTCGTGTGTGCATTCATTTGCTTTCTGAACCTATTATTTTCAAGCTCTTTTGTTGGCTTTTTTTTTAATTCACATTTTGTGCTGTTACATGTCTGGTCCTGAGTTACTATGACTATACATGACAGGTTTCAGAGTAGCAGCCGTGTTAGTCTGTATTCGCAAAAGAAAAGGAGTACTTGTGGCACCTTAGAGACTAACAAATTTATTAGAGCATAAGCATGAAGTGAGCTGTAGCTCACGAATACAGCCTTCTTTTGTAAGCCACAACTACTTCTTGTCTGTGTTGTGACTGACCTATGCATGATGCATTGTTAATTTTGGTTTATCCTGCTTATATGTCTGCAATGTACAACTCATACCTTCTAACTCAACTTTGAGTCTTATATGGATTGATACTGCCTGTTTCCACTTAATAACGGTTTTCTGTTGTGAACAATTCTCAGGGAAATCTTTTGAGGGAAAAAATTGCAAATGTTTTGGCATACATAAGGAGTAACCCATATCCTGAAGGAATGAATAAGGCAGGCAGACCGAACCTGTGTCGATTTGCTGTCAATTTTTCTTTGGAAGGCAAGGGACCCTTTTTTTTCCCCCCCAATATAATACTGACACATTACACTGGAAACTTCAGCCTGTAAATGATGGTCCTGATGTCCCAACACTGGGATTATTTGAAGTGTTAACCTTACCTTCAATGGGACCGGGATCGGGATCATTAGCTTTATTCAAATTTTCCAGAAAATTTCCTTTGCTATCTATGCAACAAATATATGGCAGTTACATGAGAAATGAGTATAAATTCTAATTGTTACCAGAAAACCCTGTGACTTTGCTTCATTTCTTAAGTACATCATCCAGTGTGCTGTAAGCACCAACAAGAATCACTATATGTTCACTGAGCAATGATTTCTAATTTAAAAAACAAGAACCAGCTAGTCCTAACCATACATTGAAATTCCCGCCCTTGTACTCAAGCCATTACGAACCATATTGTATATAGAGGTCTTTGATATGCATATGCCTTAAAATTAATGAATAGCTTTGCAAATAACTGGCCATAGCTTAAATGCAACACTTGATTTCATCATTATGTCTCCCTCATTGGCAGATTAGCCACTGTTGACTACTGGGCCCAGGCTAAGGAGGGGGGCAGCTTCCACCCAGTGGGTGGGCCATGCAGCATGGGGAGCCCCTATGCCTGACCCCATCTCCAGCAGAAGCGCTGGGTGGGGCTGGAGAAGCTCCAGCACCTTGCTCCTGGTCCTCTAAAAAAGCCACCAAACCCCCGCCGCAGCCCTGAGACTGGAGATGCTCTCACTCCCTGGAACAACCCTGGGGTCATGACACAGGGACTGAGCTTTTCCAGTCCTGGGGCTGTGTGGGAGAGGGAGGTGGGTGGGAAATGAGGAAAGGAATCATGGGGCAGGCAGAATGGCAGGGAGCCTAGGTGGAACATGGCTGGAATCCTGGGGAAGAGGCTGAAAGGGATAGGACCATGGTTGGTGCAGCAGGCAGACAGGGTGGGTAGGGGCACAACAATTGCTCTGGCCCAGGGCCCTGAGAAACCTTAATCATCCTCTGTGCTCCAAGTTCTAAGATCAACAGAGGGCACATTGTTCCATTCTGCAAAAGGAAGAAAGGTTGTCATTGTGCATACCATGAAAGAAGCTCTGCATTTTTTGAAAGGTATCATGATAGTCTATTGGGTTGACATCTAGGAATATTCAAAACAAGGAATATGCTGACATCAAAATACTATTGGCCAGGAATGACAAAAGACATTCCCAATTGGATATGTAAAGTAATGAAACTAAATCGTGAAGAATGCTATTTACAATTGAAATACGAGTTCAAAATTTATAAAAGAAATATAAAAATATATTTGGTGTGCAAATGTAAACTGTTCCCTTGCAATATTATTTCCATAACAAAATGTTAATGTGGTCATATTATTCCATCCAAACTAGGTTGCACAATGTCCAACTTGCCAGAAACAGGGAAAGGAATTTAATCTGGATGCCACCTTGAGAAGCATAAAGGTGAATTTTGGAATCAGACACATTATTTATCATTTGTGACAAAGCTCTGTCCTTATCTCAGTGTGTCCCGCAGTTCCTGGTGGATTTTCCTAGCTTCAGAGGCTCATTGTGACCCTCCACATAGCCCTTCTCTCTCTCTACAGGCAAGAGTCACAGCCTACTGAGCTATTTTCATCATAAACCAGCAAGGGAGATGAGGAGAAGCCACCCTCCCTCGCACAGTCTCTGTTGTTTCCCAATCTCAGTGATTAATCACGGTGGGAAGGGGGGAGCCCAGGCCCGCCCTCTACTCCAGGCCAGGGACCCTAATAGTAGTAGCTATAGTAGATGACTTTTGGAAATAGGACATGTACAACCTGGGCCACTTCCCCAGAGCAGTCCCCACTCAATATCTCCATCACTGTTACCTTACAGCCTCCTTCCTTGCACCTGATCTGGTTTATACTGCTTAGTTCTTCCAACAGCATGGCTTCCTCCTACAGCTCCTGACACACATGCCTAGCTGACTAACTAGGAGGCTTTTAACTACTTTCAGCCAGCACCTAAGTGGCTTCAGGTGTCCCAATCAACCTAGCTGTCTTCCCTGCCTTCTGGAAAGATCTAAATTGGCCCAAGGTGTCTTAATTGACCTGGAGCAGCTGCCATTTACTTATCCTGGTAACAGGGATTTATTTAGCCTGGGGCTAATATATCTGACTCCCACTACTTTTTTTTTTCTGTAAGCCCCGGTGGGCCAGCCTATATTCCATCTTAGTCCCAAAGCCCGCCGGGGATGTCAGTTGGCGGCTCCTTCACGGAGCCGTGAGCACGGGCGTGTACTTGGCGCGGTTCACCACAATCCCAGACACCTGCCCCTTTTGCGGCGTGAGGGATACCCTGGCACATGTCTACCTGGAGTGTGCCAGGCTGCAGCCCCTATTCCGGCTCCTCACCAATATCTTATTACGTTTTTGGTTGCACTTCTCCCCTCACCTTCTCATTTATGCACTCCCTATCCATGGCCCCACAAAGTCACGGGATCTCCTGGTCAACCTCCTCCTGGCCCTAGCTAAAATGGCCATCTACAAAACCAGAGCGAGGAGGTTGGCCGATGGAGTCTCCTGTGACTGTAGGGCCTATTTCCGATCCTCGGTCCGTTCACGTATCCGGGCAGAGTTCCTCTGGGCGGCGTCCTCTGACTCCCTTGACGCCTTTGAGGAGCAGTGGGCTCTGTCCGGGGTTCTCTGCTCGGTGTCCCCGTCCGGTTCCCTTCTTTTGACCCTTTGACCGCACACCTGTCCCTGTTATTTTATTAGTTGTCCCCCGGCATTTTTGGGCATCTAGGTCCTGTGGATCCCCCTTTTAGGCTGGGGGGGATCCTTTAGCTGTGGACGGGCCTCGCCCGCCCACTTCCCGGATCCCAATAAGACTACTTTTCTGTAGCCTCTGGCCTTGCCCCGTCACACATTATACATTGTTATTACTGCTATATAATGAGGCCTTGAGTTTGAAGCAAGTGCAATGCATACAAGTGGCACAGCATAGTGCAGCAATGACCTCTACGGCTCCTTTGCACTGGCCTGGGATATTTCTTCAGCTTTACTCTTGTATTATTTTTCCTAACCCATTCCCGTACTTCTTTTTGTGTTTGTTTTCCCTTTCTTTCTTTTTCTTCTGTTTTTAAAAGTGGGCTTTACATTCTGATTCTGTGGCTGTTGTAACCATATTACATTGTGTCCTCTGCTTATGAGATACGGGTTTATTGAGCACATTTAGTAAGAAAAATATGAAGCATGACTGTAACTGGTACCCTGGCATATAGATCACTCAGATCTGGGAATTGGTGGGACTGGATTTAATAGGACCATTACCAGTAACGAAGGATGGATACCGGTATATACTGACAGCCATAGATTATCTTTCAAGATGGGTGGAAGCCTTTCCACTTAGAAGTAAGTCAGCATCTGAGGTTGCAAACAGCATATACAAAATGGTTCTTCGACGTGGATGCCTACAGAGGATACTGACAGATCTTGGTCCTGAATTCAATAACAAGGTAATTTTTTTTTCAGATTATTTTCACTATATATTTAACCTCACCATCAGGTCACAGATAGCTGACAATAAACATGGGTTTCATGGCTCTTGTGATTTCTTTATTAAAGGCACATTTTTCTCAAACAGTTGTCAAGAACAATCACCATACTGTTTTTGATAAACTGCAGTTAGTCACAGTCACGTTTGCTACAAAAAAATTTCTGGGATGTCTTCAAATCTATCAAAAAAAACCCACAACAACTTATTTCCAATAGTAATATTAAAAGATGGGCTATTCCTGTTGCTAATTACACCTAAAACTAATGCAAACAGGCAAAGGAACATTCCTTAAGACAAGTCTGTATGTAAGTTTATGATGTAACTTATTTTCTTCCAGTTTAACCAGTATATTTGTCAAAGATTGGGAATAAAACGTAGCTTCACCAGCCTGTACCATCCACAAACCAATGGCTTGGTTGAAAACGCTAATGAATCCATTTAAAGGTAAGTGAATGGGTGTCAGTATTACAGTAATAAAGGCAAGTAGAGTGTCCTATGCCAGAAGATGCAACTCACTAAAAAATCTTCAAAATCAATGTGTTACACTGAAAGTCTTTTTGATTATGTATTACACCTTTTCAAAGAAACTGCAGAACCACCTGATCAACATCCTCTAAATACTCACCAACAACCACACAACAGAACCACTAACCCAGGAACCTATCCTTGCAACAAAGCGCGTTGCCAACTGTGTCCACATATCTATTCAGGGGACACCATCATAGGGCCTCATCACGTCAGCCACACTATCAGAGGCTCGTTCACCTGCACATCTACCAATGTGATATATGCCATCATGTGCCAGCAATGCCCCTCTGCCATGTACATTGGCCATACCGGACAGTCTCTATGTAAAAGAATAAATGGACACAAATCAGACGTCAAGAATTATAACATTCAAAAAACCAGTCGGAGAACACTTCAATCTCTCTGGTCACTCGATTACAGACATGAGAGTGGCTATTCTTCAACAAAAAAAACTTCAAAAACAGACTCCAACGAGAGACTGCTGAATTGGAATTAATTTGCAAACTGGATACAATTAATTTAGGCTTGAATAGAGACTGGGAATGGATGAGTCATTACACAAAGTAAAACTATTTCCCCATGTTATTTCTCCCCCCCCCCCCCGTTCCTTAGATGTTCTTGTTAACTGCTCGAAATGGCCTATCTTGCTTGTCACCATGAAAGGTTTTTCTCCCCCCCCCTCTGCTGGTGATAGCTCATCTTAAGTAATCGCTCTCCTTACAGTGTGTATGATAAAACCCATTGTTTCATGTTCTCTGTGTATGTATATAAATCTCCCCACTGTATTTTCCACTGAATGCATCCGATGAAGTGAGCTGTAGCTCATGAAAGCTTATGCTCAAATAAATTTGTTAGTCTCTAAGGTGCCACAAGTACTCCTTTTCTTTTTGCGAATACAGACTAACATGGCTGCTACTCTGAAACCTTTTGATTATGTATAATCTGTTTCAGTCAAGAATATACATGTGCTTTTTTTTTTTTCTAACAAACAAATTAATGAGCATTTCTTACAGAGCATTGCGGAAGATGGTTGATGACAATGAAAGTAACTGGGATGAATTACTTGAGCCAATTTTGTTTTCTTTGCGAACTAAAGTACACTCAACAACAAAAATTTCACCCTTTCTGACTAATGCTTTATGATGACCCAGTGTTTGCAGAAGAAGTCTCAGAGAATTACATGATAAGTGTATGTTGTTACCAGCAGCTTTCATGTACACATGTCATTCAGTGTGTCTTCATTATATGAATACAACCCCTTCTCCATTTGTTTACTAAGATCCCAGATATGAATAAATTTGGGGAAGATTTCTGCAAAGAGTACAGCATAGATATGAAATTGAGACATGATGCTGACATTGCACTAGCTCTAAGTAACATTTCTAAAGCACAAGAACAACAACAAAGACATTATACTAAAAGAAAGACTTCTGAATATGAGGAAATAAGATTTGATGTTGGGGACTGTGTTCTGTTACTGAATGCTAGAAAGAGAAGAAGAAAAGGAGGACCACTGGAACCTACCTATCGGGGACCATACAAAATTATGACTGTTGAGGGTAAGAGAGTGAAATTACAAACCATGTTAGGAAAATTGTTAGGAACCATGTACAGTATCATGCATTTAAAACCATTTAAAGAGCCACCAACATTAGCTGCTGAAAGCACATCAGAGGAAAACATCAGAACTGAAATCGCAGTTGGTAAAACTGAACCAGAAATGCCCTCAGAAGAAATTTGAAAAATGGATGGTGCTGTATCTCACAAGGTCTCATGATAGCACAGTGAAAACCATAGAGGTCACAATAATGGAAGAAGAGGATGTAGGGCAGGATGTTTCAAGCAATGATACAATTGATGATAATGACGATGTTGATATGCTTATGGAGGATGGGGAAGGACAGACAATGGTTTCTGAAAGGTAATTGGTTACCACACCTTTCTTAAACAGGTTTTTAACATAGTTCCATTTATGAAGTATGTTAAAGTATGTTTTTCATGTACAAAGTGGCAGCATTCACAGTAGTAAAACAGAGAAAAAGGAGACTGTATTACCATGCATGTAATGTGTGTTACTTTTTTTTCTAGTCATATTTGTAATGACCGGCAAACACACAGAGAGAGACTGGAGGCCAAAGTGAGAAATATCAAATTGTATGGCTCTTCATTTCATTGCCTGATACCAAGAAGTTGGATATGTGATGAGGTACACTTAAGTACCACTAAACATGTATGGTAACAGAACTGATTCATCAAATATTATTAAATTGTTCCCTTTCTTTCATCATGTGTTGTAGGTTATTTATGCATATTTGAGCTGTGTGGTTGAGAAAGCAGGTGGAAAGGTAGGCCACTTACTGTGATGGTACATAAAAGTATAAATTGTATCAATAAGTAAACAATCACATGAATGTGGTACAACATACTTAAGTGCAAATATTCTTGAAATATCAATCTAAACCTGAAATTGCAACATTTCAGTGTATTTACTGCTGCAAAACATGTACTGAAATGTATTTGGAGGTGCATATCTGACATACAATCCTGGACACGTTGAGGGCCACATTAGTTTTGCTATACATTTCAGTGGGTCCCTTTAATTAAACACAAGTATGTGAGCAGCTTAGTCAGTTTTTTACATTAAGTAAGACAGAGCACATTGATTACAAATCTTTGTTTTTACATGAATCTCTTACATATCTTATTTGTAACACTAAGGATACATTGCATGTCTGTCTATATGAACTTCATTATGTTCTTCATTATGTCCTCACTTACAGACAGCCCTCTGAGGCAAATACTCACCAGCAACTACACACCACGCAACAAAAACACTAACCCAGGAACCTATCCCAGCAAAAAACCACGTTGCCAACTCTGTCCACATATCTATTCAAGGGACTCCATCATAGGACCTAACCACATCAGCCACACCATCAGGGACTCGTTCATCGGCATATCTACCAATGTGATGTATGTCATCATGTGCCAGCAATGCCCCTCTTCCATGTACATTGGCCAAACCAGACAGTCTCTACACAACAGAATAAATGGACACAAATCAGACGTCAAGAATGATAACTTTCAAAAACCAGTCAGAGAACACTTTAATCTCCCTGGACACTCAATAACAGACTTAGAAATGGTAATTCTTCAACAAAAAACTTCAAAAACAGACTCCAACAAGAAACTGCAGAACTGGAATTAAGTTGCAAACTGGACACCATCAAATTAGGCCTGAATAAAGATCGGGACTGGATAGGTCACTACAAAAACTAAAAACAAATTTTCCCCCATGCTAATTTCTCCCTACTATTAATTACACCTTCTTGTCAACTGTTTGAAATAGGCCAACCTAATTACCACTACAAAAGTGATTTTTCCTCCTGCTGATGATTGCCCTCTTCCAGTTTAATGGAATTGTCTCGTTAGAATTGACCCCTCACTTGGTAAGACAACTCCCATCTTTTCATGTACTGTGTTATTTTTCTGCCTTCTGTATTTTTCCACTCCATGCATCTGATGCAGTGGGTTTTATCCCACGAAAGCTTATGCCCAAATAAATTTGTTGGTGTCTAAGGTGCCATAAGTACTCCTCATTTTTGCTGTTACAAACTACCACTCTGAAATGTGTCATTATCTTCTTTATGTGCCAGAATGATTGATTAATGCATTCATAACTTGGTTGACTGTCAACAGCTACAAGCCATCTCGGCAGTCGTTTCCACAGTCATTCTCTCAGGCAGAGCAACACAAATGAAAGTGAAGGTAAATGCTAACAAGCTTTCATACACAGCATGAGCAACGCACATTTTCATTTGGTCGTTAAACACAGTGTGAAACAGCAAATACAATGCTATGTTTGATGTGGAATGAGTACTGTAATACTGTGTAATTAAATTGGGAAATACCATATAATCTACATTTCATAGTTTGCTTCACTGGAAACTATAATTGCTTTTCTAATTTTTTTTAAAGAATACAGAGTGGATTTCTTCAATGTGATATATTATTGCTTCCTTACCACACACCAGGTCATTGGGTTCTTGCGGTAAAATGTTTTCTATTGTACTTCTGGATTATGGTCACTAAATGTGGTATTATATAAGAGATTTGTAACACACCTGGGTAGCAGTGGTATAATTTCCCATGTTGTGGGTTTTCAGTGTGTTCAGTGCATGCAAAGGAAAGTGGAATGTGAATGTACCTCTTGACATTCCAAGAACTAGTATTTAAAAATAAAATGCTACTGTGAAATTCTGTTGTTAATGTTACTTGAAAGAATGCAGTTTGTAATGATTTGATCAATGAATTCATAATACACTTTTCTCCTGTGTGTTAGACATTTACAAATGAGAATATGTTAATGGATTGTTTTTTGACAAGTCATTATAAAGTAGTTGAAATTATCACATTACCAATACAACGTACTTACAGATAGCATTGATGCAAACAAAAGAATTGTTAATAATTGACCCCTTGTGTGATGAGATGAGATATGAAAGAACATATCTGAGGAATTGGAGGTGATTTTTAAGATATTTACTTTTACAGTGTACATGAACTGTTAATGGGAAAATATTTTCAAGGAATGTAACAATAGTGAGACTAATATCTTCCTGTTAGCTACAAAGAAAAATTGAAATGGCATGTACTTGTACTGAACGTGTTTACTAATGGACTTTGAGTGGACTTTTTGTGATTTGAGGTCTGGCTAACCACTTCATAGAATGTGGACAGGAAACAGTAGCATGTTGCATGAATGCGAAGATGTTATCAACATGGGGCACAGCAAAGCAGGTGATACATTGTGTAAGAGTGCAACAGTAATATGAATGCAAGTGTGTGTGTGTGTGTGTGTGTGTGTGTATGTATGTATATATATTATATATATATATATATATATAATATATATATATATATATATATATAAATGAGCATAAGTCATGGCACTCATTAAGCAAATAGAGATAGAAAGGATGTGTAGAAAGAAGAGGGAAAAAAAAAGGGGGGTGGAGCTCATTTATACAGTCCACTAATGTACTCTCTAAAAATTTCAGAAACTTCATCAAACGATAACAAGCACTCCCCATCTGATGGAAGAGTAAAATTGTTCAGCATAATAGACAAAGTGATGGCCACAACTGCAGACCACTCATCTTAAAGGTTTGAATACCAGATTGCCATTATCATCTGTTATTTATGTGTAATTATCAGGGGTGGAAGTAAATGCTGAGATTATTGGTGCGCATTGCGCCAGCATCCTTGCCAAGGTGTGTGGGGTGGGGTCTTGGGCGGAAGGTGCAGGGCTGGGGGGCCAGATTCCCCCAGCCAGCCCTTCCTGACAGCTGCTGCTGTGGTGGCAAGGAGCCCCAGGCCCTTTTAAATCACCGGCCCCCAGGGCAACTGCCCCTTTTGCTCCCCCACTGTTGGTGGCCCTGGTATCATCCAGCTGCGCTGCCGGACCCTATAGAGGGCAGCAGATGCGGGGTGAGGTAAAGGGGCAGTGACCTGAAAGCATAAAGCACTGCCACAGCAGCACTGTAAGGTCAGCCAGGTATGGGCCAGAATCGGTGGCCGGTTTCTTACCGGCATGCTGGCCAGGCCCACTTTCACCTCTGGTAATTATGATCTTTTTCTAAATAGAAGTGTTAGTTTGCAGAAACATATTTGCAGCAGAAAGACATCCGTTCAGTAGAAACATCACAAGAGGCTAATACTGCGTTTAGAAGACAAATAGCAATTGTTCTAATGAAGGAGTCAGGTAATAACTTTCTCCCATGTACTATAGACTCATTAGGCACGTGTGAAGATAACCGAAGAGTGGAATTATGTTACGTAACAGACCATTATCTTAATACCCCTAAAGTGGGGGTATCTCACAGGTTTGGTTCTGTAATGGTGACTATTCATCACTAATATCTTTTAAGTACCAAAAAATTAGAATGGGGTGAATGGTTGCTATTGCTAGACCAGTTAAATAAAATTGGATACTTTTATATCCAGATGCAGTAAAGTAAAACTTTGAGAAAATACGACTCATGAAAAGAAAAAAATATGTTCAAACCAGTGACTGGATTTAAATATTGGCAAAAAAAGAAAAGGAGTACTTGTGGCACCTTAGAGACTAACAAATTTATTTTGAGCATAAGCTTTCATGAGCTACAGCTCACTTCCACGAAAGCTTATGCTCAAATAAATTTGTTAGCCTCTAAGGTGCCACAAGTAGTCCTTTTCTTTTTGGATTTAAATATTGACAGTAATTAATAACTCAGGATCTGCATTTAGAGTGTTGGTCGTAACATAATCAGCATTTCATTGCACTATATTGATTTTTCAGAAAGCGTGAGGACTACTGCATATACTGCAACCTTGTTAGGTTGTGAAAAGGAAAGTGGAGGATTGCAACGATGGTAAGAAACATAGAATTGTATCAGAAACACATGCCATAACCTCTTAGAATCAGGATTCTTGTGAAAATTCCACAACAGGAAACATTTCCATCATGGTGATAGGCCAGAGGGGAGCAACTGTGGTCCGCGGGCCAAATCTGGCCGGCAGGACGTCCTGCATGGCCCTTGAGCTCCCGGCCGTGGAGGCCCCTCCTCTTCTGTCCCCCCTCCCCCGCAGCCATCAGCTTGCCGTGCCGCCAGCGCTCTAGGCAGCGGGACTGTGCGGCCGGCATGGCTGGCTCCAGTCATGAAATGCTGCTGCCAGTCCTGGTGCTCTGAATGGCATGGAAAGGGGGTGGAGGAGCGGGGGGGGAGGGGTTGAATAAGGGGCAGGGGGTCCTGATGTGCAGACAGGGAGCAGCAGGGGGGCGGTTGGATAGGCGTAGGAGTCTCAGGGGGCGTGGCTGTGATAGGGGTCAGAGCAGTCAGGGGACAGGGAGCAGGGGAGGTTGGATGGATCTGAGTTCTGAGGGGGGCAGTCAGGGCGTGGGAAGTGGGAAGGGGTGGATGGGGGCAAGGCCCAGGCTGTTTGGGGAGGCACAGCCTTCCCTACCCATCCCTCCATACAGTTTCAGAACCCCGATGTAGCCCTCAGGGCCAAAAAGTTTGCCCACCCCTGTGCTAGGCATATCTTAGATAATGCTTACATGTGGAAGGAATAGAAGGAGTGAATGGAAAGTATATGTAACATTATAACTTCTGTCATTTCATTTTCTCAGCTGTTACTTATCAAAGGTCCAGTGTGATTCTTGCAAGAGGTGGGCACCTATGCCCTGCATTCCAGAAGGAACCAATCACGAAATCCTCACTGATGAGAAGAAAGAATACAAGTGCAAAAAAAGTGCATAGTTCAGTTCTTTATCAGAAAAATGACATTATGTGTAAATAGTTGTTGTTAAAAACATCTTTGAATAAAAAGCTAACTATTTATTTATATACCAGGTTATATAATGTTTTTAAAATTTGAAAAATACTTCCCTGTATTTGTGTCCATGTGTATGATGCAAATTATACAGGCAGCAAGAAGGAAAGGAATTGTGAGTGTTTTTCGATCACAAAATCCCATCCCTCCAAATTTACAACCTCTGGACTAGTGACCGGTGGATGGGCAGCAAAGTCCTTGCAAATAAGCAAGGAGGAAGCCAGTGAGGGAAAAATCAAACAGGCCACTCCGCTATCACATTGGGCTCACGTCTGTGCTCCGTACCCCCAGTCTCACCTTCCTTTTCACATACACGCAAAATGCAACAGCACACCTCAATCATCAAATACATAAACTGTGCACATTAGCTAGGAGGGAGGAAACTGTGAGTGTTTTGACCACAAAACCCCATCCCTCCTAATTCACAACCCTGGACTAGGTGATAGCAAGTCCTGAGAAGTAGCCAAGCAGGTCATGTTTGCTTGGCAGAACCCGCAACTAGCAGCAAAAGAGGAGGGTTTCTTTTTGTGATGCTACACTCTGGTTGCTGCACTTCCTGCTGCCAGTGAGTGTGGGGTTGGGCCTGCTGCAGTCCTCAGGGGAGTCAGGGCGGGGGCTTTGGGGAAGGGGTGGAGTGGGGGCAGGACTGGGGCAGAGCAGGGTGGGAAGAAGCGGGACTGTGGCACGGGTGGAGCCAGGGGGAGAGGCGGAGCAGGGGCTGGAGCAGCATGCAGTGGCATAGGGCACCAAGAAATTTGGTGCCCCAAAGTTCCTGGTGCCCTACGCAGCTGCATACTTTGCATATAAATAGGGACATCCCTGGTTCTAAACCATTCCGAAGAGAAGGTTGTTGCATATTTTGTTTCTAAAAGGTTGATCTATAGCAGGGGTGGCCAACCTGAGCCTGACAAGGAGCCAGAATTTACCAATGTACATTGGCAAAGAGCCACGGTAATATGTCAGCAGCCCCCCAGCTCCCAGCACCTCCTGCCCACTGATCAGCATCCCTCCCTCCCTCCCAGCACCTCCCAATAACTGTTTTGGTGGCATGCAGGAGGCCCTCCGAGGGCATGGCAGGCTCAGGGGAGCCAGAGGAGGACTCTTGAGCAGTGAGCATCTCCTGGCCCACTGGAAAGTTGGTGCCTGGAGCTCCAGCCCCAGAGTCGGTGCCTATACAAGGAGCCGCATGTGGCTCTGGATCCACAGTTGGCCATCCCTGGTCTGTAGCCTGAGAAAGGATACCAGACTTGTAGGTGGGAGTGGGGCTCAGATGACTTACACTGGGAAGCAGCATAGATGTTGATTAGTACACTTCAGGTGTGAGTTTTCTTTATCGGTCATAAAAAGTAGGGTAGAAAAAGACAATACATTGTCACTGAGGCTTTAAACCAAGTACAGAGCAGCGGAGCAAACTTGCCTGTTTGTAGACTCTATAGTTAAAGAGTAGAAGAATAAGAACAAGATTTCAAGAGTGACTAGTACTTTGGGTATCCAACTCAAGTCACCCTAAATGGGGGGCTGATTTTAAGGAAATGTATTTGAGTATCAGCCTTCCAAAAACTCAAGATGGGTACCCATTAATTTGGGAATCAATATTATTCCCTAACATCTTGGTCTGGGTGTGTTAGTCTACAAATTTAAAGCCTGCTTAGTGAGATCTGTTCCTTTTGAGTGATTGTGCAAAAGCAGCTGTTGGAGAAGAGCTTATCAAATTGAAATTTCATACTAAATTATAAATGTTCAGGGTTTGGTATGTTAATGTTCCCCTTCTGAAGTTTGTTGTGTTTTTTAAATAATTGTTAATAAACCTTTATAATTATATAGAAATAACCACCTTGCAAATGATCATGTGAATTGAAGCACCAAGTCTAATTCAGTGTCCCAGACAAAAACTAAAATGTAGTTGTTTGAAAATGTGTCTATTAAAATGTGTGTGTGTGTATATATATATATATATACACACACACACACACACACATACACACCAGCTGGAAAGCTCAAGGGGATAAGTAGTAGCCCTTTGAACCTGACCCCCCTACCTCCCGTGTCAGTTTATGGCCTACCTGGAAAAAATTGGGAGGAATATTTAAAAGAATAGAAAACTTGCCTTATAGTGGTATTTAGTTAACTAAGAGAAGCTTAAAGGATGACTTGAACTCCTCCACAGCCTTCCCAAGCCTGTTGGAAAAAGAAGGAAGGCTGGTGTCGGGGTAGCATCTGACCCTAAAACTTTTGGCAAAGTCATCCATAAAATGAGTCCTGTGAGCCAACTCCATATGGATGGGATGAAGGCGAGGAGAAGGAGAATGATTTGATTACAATCTATAGGTATCTACATGGTGAACAAATACTCAGTAATGGACTCTTCAACCTAGCAGAGAAAGGTATAACAATCCAAGGACTAGATGTTGAAGTTAGACAAATTTAAACTGGAATGACAAAATTTAACAGTGAAAGTAATTGACCATGGAACAATTTACCAAGGGTCATGGTGTATTCACCATCACTGAATTTTAAATCTGGACTGGATTTTTTTCTAGAAGATCTGCTCTGGGAATTAGGAGGTCAGACTAGATGATCATAATGGTCTCTTCTGGCCTATCAACTATGCCAAAGTTAACACCTCATTCTAGAAAGTCATGGAAGTCAGAATTAAATCCCAGTCTCTATTCTGCCCAGATCTCTACTCAACCTCCCGCTACTGACTGAAAAAACATTGAGTTGTCAGGTGAAATTTAATTTTCTCCAATTAAGCAATAAATTATAAAACTTAGTACAAATTTTCATTTATGATTAGCTCATAATCTTTCTACCTATACCAGAGAGAGGGAGTTTGTCTACAGATGAGGAAAGTGTAAGCACGAGGCAGATTCTCATAACCTTAGGATCAGAGCTCAAAAAGCCTCAGTAGAGGACCAGACAGTTAGAGTGCTAGTGCTATAGCTTGTGCAGCATAGAACATAGAGAATGGACAAATAGGAATTTTTCCACCTCTTCTCTTCATATTATTTGAGTATTGCCCTGAGGGAAGAGGAACAGGCAGTAAGCAGCAAAGGCACAAGTAGGTAGCCCTCCTAAGCATATACACTAGCTCCCCTTTCCCTCAGTGGGTATATGATATATACTGGTATCTCTAGCAGATACTTAAAAGAGGAGGAATCTCCAACCTATTGCTAAAGAGCAGGTGTCTGAATAATATCAGGAAGATGAGTGAGTTTAGTACAGTGCAATATCCAACCCATATTAAAAGGGTGGGTAAGGTGAACTGGATCACATGGAAGAGTATACTGTCTTTGGACCAAAGGTTGTGGTGGATTCTCTATCACTGGAAAATTTTAAATCAAGATTGGACTTTAGGCAGCAAAAAACCTATAAATACACACACACACACACACACACACACACACACACACAGAGTAGTTCAACCACAGGTATTGGATTTGAAATAGGATTTCATTCAGGGAAGTCTAATGGTCTGTGTTATGCAGGTCACCGATACTCAAACCTGTGTTTCAAGAGTCAAATTAACAAATCCATCATTATCCAAAAGAGCCACAGTAGTGTGAATTCATTGTTTCATTACTATTTTTATATACACATTATTCTCACAGTGAAATGACTGACCAAATTTTATCAACTACAATTAACATAGTAAAAGCATCCTGATTAATAATCACACAGTGTTTTAATATCATGTGCTGCAAAGAGCCACTTGCAGCTCATGAGCCTCAGTCTGAGCATCACTGCCCTAGACAATCACAGCTGGTCTTCTGGCCTTAAATCAGTGAGATGCTGTGGGGTTTAGTCCCCATTTGGTACAGAAAGAAAAGGAGGACTTGTGGCACCTTAGAGACTACAAATTTGAGCATTAAGTTTTCGTGAGCTACAGCTCACTTCATCGGATGCATTCAGTGGACTGCATCCACTGAATGCATCCAATGAAGTGAGCTGTAGCTCACGAAAGCTTATGCTCAAATAAATTTGTTAGTCTAAGGTGCCGCAAGTCCTCCTTTTCTTTTGCAAATACAGACTAACACGGCTACTCTGAAACCTGTCATTTGGTACAGACACGTTAAGGTATGGATATCTCTTGTACACAAGCAGGTAGACTAGAGGAGCAGGAAGCTTGTGTCCATGTGGTGGGAGTGTAATGATACATCTGGTTAGTATGAAGATGTGTGCTGGTGGTAGTCTGTAGTTCACACTGAAAAAGAAGATGGAGGAGTATGGTGAATGGAACTAGCAGGGTTTTATGGCCTATAGGTGGAAGGAGAGTTGGCTTATGAAGAGAGGTTAAATTTAGAATCTCAATTAGTTAAAAAGTGATAAAACCCTGTTTACATTTTAGTGCAGTATTTTCAATTTTACATATTTAAATAGAAGTTTTGCCTAGAAGTTTCCTTGTCAGTGAAAGTATTATTCATACTCTTAAATTAGTAAGTTGTTTCTACTTCTAACTTGATATGTTTTCTCATGAGTCTAAGGGATATCCAATGTAATCAAGTATTTTAGGCTTGATATAAGTTAAAGCTTTGCCAGCATAAACAGAGAAGCTTGTTAACTGTTGCGAGCTCCACATTTTAGGTCTCAAAACAACATGTTCCACCCGCAAAGGTTGATTATAATAAGTGAGGGTTATGAATGATACAGCGAAGTACAGGGTGTTGTGACAGATAACCGTTTCAGTAGGTTTGCTCACAACTTCATAAAAGCGTTTTTTTAAAAAAAAAAAAAAAAGATAGTACTTAATTCAAAATCTAGCCAGGTGCTTCTTCCATGAAGTTCAGTGCAATAATCCCTCCCCAGGAGCTATGCACAGCCTTTCCCCTACTGCATTAATATAGATTCCAGATCACAAGACGACAAGTGTTTTAGTACATCAAACATTTATTGTTTCATGAGACACACTGAAGTCTTCCCTGTAAGCAGGAAGCCAACAAGTTGACTCTGGAGGGGACAGGGTGTAAAACTCCCATAAAGTATATGCAGCAAAATACCTTTTTGATAACCCCCTGGCAGGAAGTGATCAATCATCTCACTGCAACTAAAAACACAGTATTACAAAATATTTACAAAAGACAACCAAAATGGAACATAAAAACTTAATGACCAGGTGTGTGTATGAAATGTTGCCAACGTATTTCCAGTACCTCAGGAGTTTATTCTAGCACCCTACCCAAAGCATTCAGAGGGTGAAAAGGTTCCAGTGGGAGTGCCAGACACATTCCTCTTTCAGTACCAGTGTCCCGCAAAATAGAAGAAAGACCCAAGAAAGGTTCCATCATAGTGTCATTTCTAGATTTTAGTCTCCTCCCGCAAAGAGGACAGAAGTGGCAATTCTGGCTCTGAAAGGAAGGCCCCCACCAGAACCTGACTGCAATGGTCTCTATTCAGAGCCTGTTGATAAGTTAACCTGTGGGTAGGTGGAATATTCCATCACCCAACCCCCCTCCCCACACACACTGAAGATGGGGCAGGGGGATGGTCTCCTTCAGTGACTGGGTCTATTACAGGAAATACACCTCCCCACCATACAGTAGTCTGATTTGAGCTCAGCAGGTAGGACGGTTGACTGGGATGAGGATACGTCACAGTAGCCCCTCCATTTCCTTCATGAAGGCTTCATACACATCATCCTTAGTCTGCACAGAGACAGGGGCAGAGGAGCCAACCTTAGGGTTGATTTGGTTAATTGGAGAGCAGGCTCATCATCGTGTTTTCTCTGGGAGACAGCAGAAGCCCCCTTATTCTCACGGCGCACTCGCAGGGCAGTGGGCACAAAGCGGGTGATCTCTGCTTTGGGGTTGGTAATTTGCGGCTTGGCACTGATTGTGGCTGTGGCTTTCTTCTCAATGGTAGCTCCACTGGTGTCATCCGCCTTGGGGCGCTGGATCAGACTGGGTGGGGCACTCAGCACTCCTGGGTTTGGAATGGGAGCCGGCGGGAAAAGTCCTGGTGGAGGCACCAGAGGTGACGCAACATGCCTGGACGAGGAGGGAGGGATACCTGTGGACGGAGGGACAGAAAGTTTGAGCAAGCGGAAACAGCACTTGGAAACAATCCAGAGAAAGCTCATAATTGGAGGCAGGTCCCCTGAGTATAGAACAGGCAGAAGGTAATCTTACAAATTGTTTCAAGCTCCTCAGCATCAGATTCTTCCTGATGGAGAACAATATGCACACACATTTAGGAAATTCTAGATGGGCACATTGGCCTTGTATGGAGGTTAAGGCCCCTGTGTATTCCCCTCCCTTGAATTGCTAGCTATATATATAATATATATACACACACACACAGTGCTAGAGCACAATGACAACCTCCCATCATGTGTATGAGAATTTCAGAACTATCAGCAGCAGGTGACCAGTGGGGCATAAATAGTCCCTGCTTCACGAGTAGACAGCTGCAGGGACTGTCCTTTTGTTCTGTGTTTGTACATAGCCTAGCACAATAGGGTCCTGGTCTATGACTGAGGCTCCTAGGCCCCAAGAAAATACAAATAATAATGTGAATTCTAACAGGGAGGCCAACACAAGAGGCAATCTGGAACAGATCTGTGATATAGTAAAATGAAAATTCTGACCATAACAGGAATTCAGACCTCCAGGTATAAGTCTGCACAGAACAGCAGGGACTTAGTCATTGACGTTAAACAAAGTAACAACTCCAAGGGACCTGCAGTGGAGGGGAACAGGTTACGCCACCCAATGCTGTGCTTATAGTAGTGTAAGCATGAATTTAGGCACATAAGTAGCATGGGATTGTCTGAGGCCAGGGCACTGGGGGAAGAAACGTTTCCCCATACCACATGTACTACTCAAGCACCAGTGGAAAGTTTAAAATGAAATACACATAATAAGGAAGCAGAAAAATTTACCTGGTGGTGCTGGAGGTGGCAAACGAGGTGGGGGTCCACGTGGGGGTGGGCCAGGTGGCAGTCCTGGAGGTGGGCCTGGTGGTGGACCAGGGGGCCGACCAGGAGGAGGCCCTGGTGGTAAGAGTCGTGGAAGAGGCCCACGAAGACCTGGCAATCCTGGAGGTCTCAGGAATGGAGGAGCCCCTGAAAATAGACACACAAAACAAAGGCAACTTAACTCATGGGCGGAAAAACATTGCATCATGTAACATCAAATAGCACCTGATTAAGGGGAGCGGTCTCCAATATCAGCCAACCTTTTACATAACTGATCTTACAGTTTTATGGTTTCTTAACCCTTTATACAAACGCTATGCCTATACTATGTGTACAGATATTCACACTTGCTCTCATTGAGCTAGTGAAAGCATAAACAGTAGTGTAGCCCTGGTAGTATAAGTAGCAGAGCAATGGCTGAGCACATATCTACCAGTTTCAGGCAGGTTGTACTCAGCACGGCTCATTCCTGCCTCCACTGCCACTAGCTATGTTATCACAGCTACACTGTTATTTTCCACTTACTCGATGAGCGCTAGCACAAATATGTATTCATGAGCAGGAGATTCACACCCCTAACTTGTGTCTGTGGCTGTGCCTACACTAATGTGGGTGTCTTGGCTGTTCAAGCCAAGTCACTTATCTCTCTTCTCACCACAATCTCCCTTCTGTTATCTTATTGGAGAGGCTTCAGTGCTGAGCTGTATTCCCAAGAACACAACATGCTGAGTGATCTTCCAATGTGCAGGTATTTGAAAGAATCACTTTGACAAGCTGGTCCCTGAACTAGAGTCATCAGAGATTTCCCGTTTGAAAAATGTGTCAAGATTACGTTAAAGCCTATAATCCTGTCAAGATGAAATTACCAGATTTTACCAATGTTTTATCCAGTCTGGTAGTGCCTCTTTGGCAATTGTGAAAGCCAGTTACTTGTGGGGATTTTATGCTTTCTTCTTGATGTAACTGACTATGCAATATATTAGGATGGAGGGTATTTTCTTCCTGATCCCAAGAGGTCAGCTTTTGTCTTGAAGCATAAGAACTAAACTAGCAGCCTCACGAATCTTAAGGACTGTCACTGAAGAGATCATTGCTCTTATAAAATAAATCACTTTTTGGAAATTTAATGAGTTAATATACTGCAGTATCAAATTCCACAGTTGTGTAAAAAATGTCCTTTCCTCTATTGTGGCAACATCACAGATTGGCAAAAGGAGAAATCCTATTTCTCCTATACAGATATTGTTTACAGAGACATTCAAGTGATCCATATCACACCACATTCCCAAGACGCTGTATTCTAGTACCCCACTTCCTTTTCATGAGGAATCTGCAGCCCTACCCAGTAGGTGTCTGCGAGAGTCTCTCCCCACCATGTACTGCAGTGACATTTGAAAGAACAGCTAATGAGACAACAATGCCTAAATTTAAATAATTGAAGAAAACGACTTCAACATAAGATCTTTCACTCTGGAATCTGCTTCCCCCACTGTCCTGGTAGAGTCAGACTTGTTGATTTCATGGAAACAGTAAAAGTGGAGGACTGTTGTGGGTTTGGGGTTTTTTTGTTTTAGGGAGGGTGAGAAGAGCAGAACTGAAGGACATGCCTTATATTTACTTATTAAAATCATGTTTGTTATTCATTGTATGTGTGCATAGGAATAGCACTGGCTCATGTTATATATTGTTCTAGGTGTACTAACTCTATCAAAGCCAATATTCTATTTAATGAAATTAGATGGCTAGAGAACAGGTTACAGAGATTTTAATTTTTAGTCTAATTTCTGGCAATCCAGTTCAGATAGGTAGTGACCAAATCATTCCTCACTGATCTATGTGAAATAAGTCGCTGTCTCCCTCCAGTTCCTGGTAAAATAGGTGCTTACATTGCAAAGCCAACATCAAACAGGCACTAATTGGCCATCTGGCTTACTACTACTGAATAAGAATGGTATCAAATTTCCTTCACATAAATATGTTTCAACCCTTACCTGGAGAGGGAAACACAACCCCAAAGGACAGTTTAAGGGAGCTTGCACTGCCGCTATAGCTGGTCAGGGAATAACAAGCCAACTCTTGGTCTGCAGGATTGGGATTGGAACCTAATGCCTTTCAGCAGCTGCAAGTTAAATTTAAACAAAAATAAGATAAGTGTTCACCTGGTGGAGGACCAGGAGGAAGACCAGTAGGTGGTCCTGGAGGCCTCAGGGGAGGGGCAGGAGGTGGTCCCAGAGGGGGAGGCCCAGTCATGGGCGGTGCCTGTATCTGAGTTGGAGGAACAGGCTGTGGTGGTGGTTGCTGCTGTTGCTGTGGCTGAGAGGGTGTAGTAGATGATGACCCAGTCTCTGTACGAGACTCCTCCTTCCGTTGCTGCTGTGGTGTCTCTTCAGATTCAGAATCATCCTCATCCTCCTCTTCCTCCTCTTCCGAATATTCCTCCACTTCTCGCCCTTCCTCAGGGATTTCCTGACCTGAAGACACAGAAGAGACAAGATACATTTATAAATAAGCACCATAGAAAAACTTGAGATGGAGGATCATCTCCTCCCCCACAAAAGTGACAGGGAGGAGAGAAGAAACTGGCCTCATTTAGCTATTATACAAAATGAGTAAACAGGAACACAGTACAGCTCTCGCTGGCAGCACTAGCATGGAGCACAGAAGGCTGTGCCATAACCACCCCGTATTTTCAGGCGTTAATTCCTTTTGGGCTGAAATTTCTCTTGCATAACTTCACACAGCTACAGTTTGGGGATTTGTAGGGGGAAAACCCGTGGAAAACTGATTTAGCCCTTTGAATTATACAAAAGTAAAAAACTTTCACATTTTTTAAAAAAAGGTGATTTTATATGACCAGACAAGTGAAACCGCTAACACTTCTAAGCTGACACAAGTGCAGTTCTTAATGGAGGAAGGAAAAACGAGTTAAAGTTTGGAGAAAGACATCTTATTGTAGATGAAGTTATGAGGTTACCTTTGTACATCTGAAGCAGCATCTTTTATGCGCATCTTAGTCCTGAAAGGCTTTAGACTATTGAGAACTTAGTAAAGTTGCCTCAAGAGATATATTACTTAAACAGCAACTCAGTTCTAAGTTCCCCTCACCTCTTTCCTCCCCTTAAAAACAAGTATTAATGTTTCATTAGTCTAAGTTATCTTCATTAAGGTTGAGAGATGAAGCAAGCAAAAACAATTTTTTTAAAAAAGCTAAATATTTTGTTACTAGCTAGGGAATTTATGTTCTCACCTGCCATTCGCAACATCATAGCCTGAAGTGGAGTCAGTTCCTTCATGTTCTTTTTCTTTTTCGTGACTTCCCAGCATGTCAGCAAACCGCACACTAAGCCCTGCAGAGATAATCACAGGGAAAAGGGAGAGATCAAATATATACAAGAAAGTTATTTGATGTGGATAGCAAATTAAATATCTTGTGACTCTTCAAAATGGTAAGAATGTTAACATCGGTGTTATTTGCCTTATTACATTCTGCTAACCTAAAATTCCCATCAGTTTCAAATAAATACAGCGTTCCTGACTTCCACTAAAATAGCTGAATGGATGGTTGATGCTCTTCTACAGTGAGTGAAGTAGACTGTCTTTGATTAGCCTGAAATTCAGTTATTTATCTTGTACAGTTCTTTTGAAAAGTCTCAAGTCATTAAAGTGTGGTTCTACTCTGACATGGAACTAAAATTGCATTGTGGAGTTCCTTGTTTCTGACTCAATGCTCCAGGTCAAGTGTGTATATATTTTAACAAGGCAGCTAAATTTGAATACTAATGTTGCAACCTCAGCCTGGAATCTCAAATTCCAGCTGGGTGCTTTCTGACTCATTTATCAGCAGTAATAAAAATTCTGTAATAGGAACTTAGGTAATAATTTAGATAGTTGAGCCAGAACAGAATTCAGTTTGCTCTCCTTTCAGCCTCATGACTACAGAACAAACAGAAATAAGAGTGTCACTTTCAGGCTATGATGCAGTCCTATTTTCAGTCACTTTTCAGACTATAATGAAGTGGAGTTCCCACCACACAAACCTGATTTCTTGTCTTCACCCTCCCTTTCATTTTCATTGTCACGATGCAGGAATTCATCACCTTCGCTGTCTGCATCTGATCTGTCACTATCACTGTCATCACTACTGTCATCATGCCTGTCTTGATCCATGTCCTCAGGATACCCTTCATCTTCACTGGTACTGGAGGCATCATCAATCGTGCCCTCGCTGACCTGATAAGAAGAGAGCAGAATATCAGGAAGCAAAGCACACCAGCATGGAAGAAAAAGAATACATGTCAGCTTAGGTTTATTTCTATAGCTACATAACCCATTCCAACTCATTCCAGTGAGGAAAGGACTACATTGTCTAGCATTTATCCTTTCAGATCCCCTCCAAGTGAAGGGTTAACCAGTTCTATTTCTGAAAGAAATCAGTAATTCATTTCACTATCCTAGGAATGGGGAGAGGGGAACGAAAAGGAGGATAAAATAAACCTCTAAAGGATGGAGATCTTATTTGAGGTTGTTTTGTTACTAATACAATCATTATCACCATTGCTTTTTTTTTTGGCTATGAACAATATCTGCACCTAAAATTCACCAGTTCATTTCTACTTATCCATTTCTAACCTTTCTGAATTTCTCTGGTCACTCTACTTTGTGCCTTTTCTAGTTCCCCAAGTCCTAATGTTATGTCTACATAGCACTACATTATGTGCATAAACTGATAAACTCAGTTTCACTATGCAATATATGGGAGGTCCTGCAGGAATTAACTGAAATTGGAGGGTCTAATTAGTTTAACATTCTGGTGCTACTATCCTACAGGTGCTAATGAGAAACACTTTGGGTGGGAATGAAAGAACATGCACAACTTTCTGAATGATGCCAGCTGGGGAGATTTTAAAATGCTGGATCCCACAATCTTGCAGCCATCAACCCTGGGGGCAGATTTCTCCTCCCATTCAACAATGCACTAGTGTGAAAACCAAGTATTTGAAAGTTATAACTTGAAGCTTTGACATTTGATAAGAAATGTAACTGATGTTAAATTAACTGACATTAAATTATGCAGTGTACCCGCACCTCCCAAGGGGTTAGGAGCATAATCATTTAAATGAAGAATGCTATGTCCAAAACTAAAGGGGCACACACTTGAGACATGAAACTTTTGCTCACAAAAGTCTAAAATGGAAAACTCTCTCCCCAGTAGGATAGGTTTACAGATGGTTTTGTCCAATCAAATGATGGCGTTTTCTATCATTTCCCTTAGAAAATTATTCTCTAGTCTAGGAGATTTAACTATTAGTAGCAAAGGCTTATTGATATCCAGTCTCATTTCCCCCCTTTATTCAATTTCATTCCATTCCACTTAACTATAACCAGCTAGACAGGTTCTTCACCTCAGAGGATTCAACACCCTCAAACACTTGCAAATTTATCTTATCTTAGTTATCATTTGGCCAAGCTTTGTAGCTATTCAATCTTTCATACAGTAAGAAAATTGTCTGTGAACCTACAGAAACCAGTAGGATAAATCAGATAATACAAGTCTGCACATTCCTCCCAGTTAAGTCATAATGGCAATGCCAGTGCACACCACATTCACCGTAGCACTATCAGGGGAAGAGCAGACAGAAGTCAAGGTAAATCTCCAGTACAGGGATAACACGAGGATTGGGACAAAGGAGGAGCAGCTTTTTACCTATGTCAGGACTGTAAGAAATCTCTTCCTCTCGCCTCCAAGGGGCCATCTCTAAAGTGAAGCCCACTTTACGGCCATACATCTGTAGGACTTGGGGTGGGGGAGGCCCTGGAGGAGGTCCAGGGGGCTTCCGACCTGGGGGTAACCGTGGAACACCAAGTCCAGGAGGTGGAAGTACAGAAATGGGCCGGACTGGAGGGCTGGATATTAAAAAAAAAAAAGCGTAAAGGAGATGAACACAAAAATCTGTACCAGTTCCTCATAATCACCTTCACAGCAACCATTTAGACAATGATCCAGCTGTTCCTGTCCTAAGTGCTATGAAAATACATTAGAAATTTACAAAAACAGAGTAAGGCATGGTCCTTGCCCAACGAATTTATGAATTTACACAAAAAAAGAGGTCACCAATTAAACGTAGGAGGGTTTGGAGACACTACTGATGGATATTAGAGATAAGAAAGCTTATGGAAGAAATAGGCTTAAAGGAAGATAGAAGGAGAAGAGTAAGGACAAGTGGGAACTGGTGCAAACACAGGGGGCAAATGAAGACACCACGAAGCTGACAAATAAAAGGATGCTAAGTAATCAGTAAGAGGAAAGGGAGAGCAGGAGGACATGAGACACAGGCCAGATTAAGAGGTGAAATAGAAGCTTGAATTTAACACAGCAACAGACAAGAAGCCTATGAAGTAAATACAACAAAAATCGCAGGGTATCGCAGTGAGAACAGTGGGAAAAAGAGAACTAGCAATGGAGCTTAAGGTGGACTAATGTGAAAAGTAGATAGGCAGGAAGACCAGACACACTTATCAGAGTCAATATGAGAGATGACCAAGGCACAAAGGATTTTAACAGCAAAAACAGAGGGAAATACATACAGAACGAAGGATTCATCACTCCCTCAGGACTTCCAATTCCCCTCTCCCAAATATCACTTCTATCAACAACCCTCTACACCCGCCTGCAACGCATGGCTGTTCAGCATTTATTACCCCTCCATGGCACTTCCCTCTTACCCATAGGCTGATGTTTTCTTGAGGATAGAAGGTGGTTGAGCCCCAGGTAGGGGGATGTCCTGTATAAGGATGTTGGAGGGGGCATGAGGCATGTCTGGCAGGGGTATACTCTCCACCTCAACATGTTGTGCATTCTGCAAGAAATACAAACAACAAACAGGTTAACCTCTTAGGAGGCAGAGGATCATGTGCACATTCCTCACTTTATAGAATATAGAAGGTAAGGAGTCAGTTTCTTCCCTCTCATAAAAATGGTTATTCACAAGGGTGCCTGTCCAACTGGTATGTCACTCTTTGTGTTAGACCCCGGAATGAACATTTGGAGAAAGATAACGAGCATAGATATTAAGGCCTCTTTGGTCAAAAGTAACACACAGAGCTCAGCTAGCGGAAAACATTTCCCCATTCAAATAACCAACCTGATCAAGCTTATATTCTTCTTAAGATACTTAGCCCTGGTCTACACAAACAGTTAGGTCGACATAAACTGCCTTATGTCGACCTATGTCAGTGTACACACTACCACCTTCCTCCCTCCAATGTTAAGTGCCCTCCTACATAGACTAACTCCACCTCCAGGAAAAGCATAAGACTTTAACAGGAGCAGTTAGGGCAACACAGTGTCCTTGTAGACCAGGGATGGGCAAATTTTTTGGCCCAAGGGCCACATCGCAGTTGCAAAACTGTGTGGAAGGCCCGGACAGGGGAAGGCTGTGCCTCCCCAAACAGCCTGGCCCCCGCCCCCTCCCAATTCCTGCCCCCAACTGCCCCCCTCAAAATCCACGACCCATCCAACCCCCCCACCCCCTCCCAATTCCTGCCCCCAACTGCTCCCCTCAAAATCCCCGACCCATCCACCCCCCCACCCCGCTGCTCATCCCTGACCACCCCTCCCCAGGACCCCACCCCAACCACCCCCCTGCTCCCTGTCCCCTGACAGGTCCCCCGGGACTCCCAGCCCTATCCAACCCCCTCTGTTCCCCATCCCCTGACCGCCCCCACTCCCCCCCGAACCTCCTCTCCATCCAAACGCCCCCTGCTCCCTGTCCCCGTCCCCTGACTGCCCCCCAGGACCCTCTGCCCTTATCCAACCCCCTGCTCCCCCGCCCCCTTATCATGCCGCTCAGAGCAGCAGGAGCTTGCAGCCCTGCCAGAGCCAGCCTTGCCACTGCCCTTACCAGCAGGAGCGGCAGGCCAGAGCGCTGGCAGCATGGCGAACTGAGGCTGCAGGGGAGAGGGGACAGCAGGAGAGGGACCGGGGGCTAGCCTCCTCAACTAGGAGCTCATGGGGCCAAGCAGGACGGTCCTGCGGGCCGGATGTGGCCCGCGGGCCATTGTTGCCCACCTCTGTTGTAGACGCTGTCTTACTTACATCAGCTGTTGGCTGTCATTCTTGTCATGTCTGGCTCTGTGCTGGAGCTATGAAATTGTCAAGATTGTCTTCCCTTCTTCCAGCCAGGCTACCCCCTGGGTCCAGGCTCCCCATTCCCAGCTGAGCTGCTACCCAGGCTCCCTGCTGGGCTGCTTCCAGAGTCCTGACTCCCTGGTCAGAGTCCGGGCAGCTGCCCTGCTTCCAGCAGGGAGCTGACAGCTGAGAGCCAGGGTAGCCAGGCCCCCAGCAGGAGCAAGAGCCGTTGAGTGGGGGGAGTGGAGCTGGTGGGGAGCCTGTGGGGCAGCCAGGCACCCAGTGGGGAACTGCAAGTGGAGCTCAGAGCCCGACTCTCAGCTCCCCAAACTGCATTAGGTTGGTGAAAGCGGTCCTGGCGAGGACACACACCACTGACTGAAGGAGGGTAGTGTGGACATGAAACACCACTGTAATTACTGTGGTGGCTGTAAGTCAACCTAATATAGGTCGACTTAGTTTTTAGTGTAGACATGCCCTTATTTCCCAAACAGAGATATACTGTAGGCAAGAATACCATGTCTTTCCAGAGTATCTGGGAAGCACTCATTATAGGAAGGATTTATAGTTGACTGGGACAGAGCTTAGGGACTCAGATACTACAGCAGAAACACTTATAATAAATGCTGAGAGATACGAATTACATGCATACAAACTTGCATAAAGAGGGTTTTAAAAACAAAATTAGCTTTATTCGTGTTCCAAAGACACATCTCACAAGCCAGGGTATGCAAGATAGTTAGGGCTTCCATTGTAAAACCATTCCAAACCATCCTTCCCTGTAAATATAGTACATCACAGGGATACTGAGGACATACTGATGGTTTATCACGTTGTCCCTGCTAAAGTACTATGCCTGAGGAGGCAGCCAAGTGCACGGGTATGCAGCTTGGTGAAATACTCAACGTGGCAGGGACTGAGGACCAAGTATGCTACAATGTTACCTTGACAGCATCGAAGTATTGGCTGAGCTGTGATCTCTTCTGCTCATACTCCACTTCCAGCTTGCGCAGTTCTTTGTAGATGTCAGGATTCTCCTTTTCGTAGAGCCGCAGAATTCGCTCAAAGGTCTCACGCAGCTTCTTACGCTTGTCCTTCAGCACCTTCTCATTAAGTTGTGGCTGCTGTACTGGGTTAAACTCTGACCCAGAAGAGTAGGACCAAGGCAACAAACAATTCCAAAAAGGAAATTATAGGGGAGACTTGCAACAGAAGCCATGATTATCCAACTGCATATACTGCACACACGTTCATATAGCAACCTCTGGAGACAATGACAGTGACTATCTGAATCAGCTTTCCATCAGGTCTTCAGAGCCTTAAGGGGGTTGTCTCCTTTTCACAGCATTAGAGACAACAATTGTCTATCCTTCTGTCTTCCAAAGGAACGTCTAGTCATCCAAAATTCTCCAATATCCAATTATCTTGAAAAAGATCATCATCTATTCCTGTTCCAAGAACCATTTACCCACTTTCCTTCTCCAATCCTTCTAACAAGCAAAAGCCAGTATTTGGCAAAGTTTCTAGAGTTACAACCCCATAGTTCCTCCATTAACCCCTAAACCCATCTTGTCCCATCTCTCAATTCTCACCTCCCATCTGATCAGATCCTTCCATCTCCCCTCTCACTCTAAATGCAAGTCCCTCCAGATGGTACCCACTCACCCATCTCATCCAATTTTTCCATGTCCCGAATAATCTGTTTGGGATCTTTCATCTTAGTACAGCTGCTCGTACCATCATCCGCTGCTTCTTGTTCTGAGAGGGTCAGAGAATAAAGAATCAGTTGTTCTAGGATAAATAGGGGAACAGATATAATCTATGGTATCACACATTTCTCTTTGCAGTTCAGGTTTCCAGGACTTCTAAATGTGCTCAAAGAACTCCCCCAAGAAGAGAGAAATAAATTCATCCATTCTTTTTAAAAGTGCTTTACAAATGTTAATCACTCCACACTTCCTATAAGATCCATTTTAAAAGTGAGTTAAGCAGTGGCTCAATCTTTCCAGACTACTGTACCCCTTTCAGGAATCTGATTTGTCTTGCATACCCCCAAGTTTCACCTCACTTAAAAACTACTTGCTTAGAAAATCAGACATAAAACTACAGCGTCACAGCACATTATTACTGAAAAATTGCTTACTTTCCCATTTTTACCATATAATTATAAAATAAATCAATTGGAATCTAAATATTGTACTTACATTTCAGTGCAATATAAACAAGTCATTGTCTGTTATGAATTTTAGTTTGTACTGACTTTGCTAGTGCTTTTTATGTAGCCTGTTATAAAACTAAGCAAATATCTAGATGAGTTGATGTACTCCCAGAAGACCTCTGTGTACCCCCAGGGGTACACATAATCCTGGTTGAGAACCATTGAATCATAGAATATCAGGGTTGGAAGGGACCCAGGAGGTCATCTAGTCCAACCCCCTGCTCAAAGCAGGACAATCCCCAACTAAATCATCCCCCCAGGGCTTTGTCAAGCCTGACCTTAAAAACCTCAAAGGAAGGAGATTCCTCCACCACCTCCCTAGGTACCCATTCCAATGCTTCACCACCCTACTAGCGAAAAAGTTTTCCTAATATCCAAGCTAACTTCCCTCACTGCAACTTGAGACCATTACTCCTTGTTCTGTCATCTGGTACCACCAAGAACAGTCTAGCTCCATCCTCTTGGAACCCCCTTTCAGGTAGTTGCTGAAAGCAGCTAACAAATCCCCCCTCATTCTTCTCTTCTGCAGACTAAATAATCCCAGTTCCCTCAGCCTCTCCTCACAAGTCATGCCCTCCAGCCCCCTAATAATTTTTGTTGCCCTCCACAGGACTCTTTCAAATTCTTCCACATCCTTCTTGTAGTGTGGGGACCCAAAACTGGACACAGTACTCCAGATGAGGACTCACTAACGCCAAACAGAGGGGAATGATAACGTCCCTCGATCTGCTGGCAATGCTCCTACTTATACAGCCCCAAAATGCCGTTAGCCTTCTTGGCAACAAGGGCACACTGTTGACTTATATCCAGCTTCTCGTCCACTGTAACCCCTACGTCCTTTTCTGCAGAACTGCTGCCTAGCCACTCGGTCCCTAGTCTTTTAACAGTGCATGGGATTCTTCCGTCCTAAGTGTAGGACTCTGCACTTTTCCTTGTTGAATCTCAGATTACTTTTGGCCCAATCTTCTAATTTGTCTAGGTCCCTCTGTATCCTATCCCTACCCTCCAGCATATCTACCACTCCTCCCAGTTTAGTGTCATCTGTAAATTTGCTGAAAATTACAATCCACACCATCTTCCAGATCACTAATGAAGATATTAAACAAAACTGATCACAGGACCGACCCTTGGGGCACTCCACTTGATACCGGTTGCAACATTCCTTTAAATTAATTGGTCAGACAACATTCCCACAGAAAGAAAGTGACTCCTGAGAAGTCAACCATAAAGTCTGGATTGTACCTATTGTCTCAAGCCCATAACAGTTGGGAACGTGATGCATATTAGAATGGTGCTAACCAGATGTTCTTAAGGATGGTAATAGTGTCTTAACCTTCTTCAGCTCCCTCTTCCGGGCCTCCTTTCCTGCAGAGGAGAGAAATGACTACTGGAGTCCTGTTTCTTAACAGCTTGTGATTTAAAAGCCAAATTTTATCCACCCCCACTTTTACAGTCTTGGATATTCGATTAGAAACAATCATATTTCATACCCATTACCGAAGAAAGACGGCGACAGGTGGCCATACTGGCAACCCCACTCCTCCGAAAAGAGAGAGATTTCTGTACACACCCACCTAATTGATGTAACAAGTTCTGGACTAAGCAGTTTTTTTGAAACAAGACTGTATGAATTTAATGCTCACTAATGATTAACATCCTAGAAACTGAAATATTCTATGTACAGAATAGAAAAAACTTTTTTTTTTAAAAATCTACATTTGGACAAACTAAAACATTGCTAATAACCAGCTGAAGTATTTGATAGTGAGAGCTGATTTTTTGCTTGTTTCTAGATGATTATCTGACCATCAGAATCTTAGTAATTACATTAATGCAGGAGAATATATCTCTGTAGTCGTTTCCTCCTCTAACTACACAATGCTTGTGCAATCTGACCTGACTCCCAACCAGCTTTCATTCCCATCTTTATCTCAGATGAATTAACCATGCTTACAACAAGAAATTTAGTGGATACTTACGAGCTTGGTCTGTAGGGTTCATGAACTTCCCACTCTTGGTGGAGGAGGTTGATCTCCGCCCCATTTTGACCAATTTTTTTTTATTGTTTCTTTAAAACAGGGGAAAAAAAAAAAAAAAGACACCTGAAAAAGAAAAAGCCACATCACAAGCCATGTGTAGTAGTCAGCATACTCCAATTCCTCCTCTTCCCCCAGCATTAGTGCTTGTTTTCCCAGAAACTCAAATGTCTATTGCCTCCCTAAATCCCAGCTCTCAAGAATGTGCAGAATGCAACTGCAGACTCATGCAAACATACAAAGCCGCACAACCACACCATTTTGTCAGCAAATGACTACTGCATCTCATTCATTTCAATATGCAAATGAAAAGTATAATGTATTTACTAGGGTTTTGCACACTTTGTTGCTTTTGTAATCAGAGTAGAGCCCTGCCACTCAACCTAAGCTCCACCAACTACAAGTGTCAGGCCCAGTCGGGTGTGAAAACAACCAGACCCTCCTAGGCTCATGTCTGCTCTGCAATAGGGGTCAGCACAGCAGCGGCTGCATGCTCTTCTCTTGGTGACCACCGCCTCCTCGCTGCATTGTGTGAACTGCACAGTGAGCATGTTGAAGAGACCAAGTGCCTGTCACTCTGCAGCTCACACACTGCAACAGGATGGCTCACAGCTGCTGCAGCTCCAACAGCAGGGACAGGAGAACAGCAGGGCTGATTCAAGTTTGGGGACAAATGTCAGGGTTAGGTTGGAAATTACTCAATCCTCTAGGGCTTGGTCAGCTGGGTTCAGGCAGTAGGCCTGAGCAGACTTGTAAGGCAGAGCTCATTGCACACACCATGGGCTCCTTGCATTCCTCCCGCTCCTCTTGCACCAACTCCTTGTATGCCATCATCTCATCCCTTTTTATTTCAGGAACTCCTGAAACACTCCCAACCTCATGACAAGATCTCCAAGTGCCGTCCAATCCTCTCACTGCAGGGTTCTCCATTCTCCCCCTCACCAGGGGTTCAGTGTGATCTCCCATTTCACCCCTATGCCAGGAGTTCTGTGTCCCACATTCCCCCTTCCCTCATAACAACGTTCCCCCTTCTTTGCACAGTTCTTCTCCACTGGCCTACATGCCATGGCTCTGTGTCCCCCTACTCTCCCCCCTTTATTACTGCTCTTCTTTCTGTCTGGGAAATAAACCACTCAGGATGTCAACATCAAATTCTATTGGGAGGACGGACAGAGAAGAGACGGGGTATTGTTATGTTGCAAGGTGTTAGCTTCATCAACGAGTTATTTAATCTGTAAACAACTACAGAGGTACCTGAAGCTGTGGGCAGCTCTGCTAAATCAATGGCAGAATCTCTGATGTCCCCTTTCCCCTTCCTCAAAATCATAGTGTTCTTCTGCCCACTGATACCTAGAACATTCCTTGAAATTTTAGAATTGATCCTACATTCAAAAGTTAGCGTGTTTCATTAAACGACCATCCAAATGGAAACATGACATCCAGTTGAATCTAAGGCTACACAAGCTCTGTGGTGCTGCTGCAGCCTACCACTTATACCTCTCTGTACACTCTTTCCATACATCCCGTACCAATCACTTCTCTAACACAGGGATACAAGTTTATCATCTGCTCTCCTTTACGCGAAGAGTCTCAAAAATGTGCATTGCTAAACATCTGGATTTCAAATTTTTCTTCATAAATTGTGTCTCTAATACAAAGTGTGAAGATCTGTCATCATACTAACCTTCCCTCTTTTTATGCAAGTGCTCTAATTTTATTATCTGGGCTATAAAGTTTGGATATGAAGACATGCTAGCTTGTGTCTAATGAAACTTTGAATCATCTGCCATGTAAATGATAATTATAATTAAATGATTGCCTTTAAGGTACTGAGCAGTGCACTAACGTGGCATAGGTGCCCTGAGTATACAAGCAGATTGGGTCCTCACTGAAGAGCTACGAATGATTGCATTCAATATACTGGTTAATTCAGCATTTGTAAAATGCTTTTATCTGAATTGTCTGGCTATAAAGCGCCATAACAGCCATGCTTACAACTAAAGCAGTCTAGATTGTGTGTTCACTAATGAAATAAGCCATCTCTTATGGATAGTTAAGGCAGCACGAGTTTGATTTCTCAGACCATTATTTCTCTAGCCAGGAACGCTACGGGGCGGGGAGTTAACAGATTTATAACTCTCACATAAGGGTCCCAAACTCTGCATTTCTCAGGTATACGCAAAAAAAAAAGGCGTACTTGTGGCACCTTAGAGACTAACAAATTTATCTGAGCATAAGCTTTCGTGAGCTACAGCTCACTTCATCGGATGCATTCGGTAGAAAATACAGCATACAGAAATACGGTATTTTCCACCGAATGCATCCGATGAAGTGAGCTGTAGCTCACGAAAGCTATGCTCAGATAAATTTGTTAGTCTCTAAGGTGCCACAAGTACGCCTTTTTTTTTTTTTTTTTTTTTTTTTTGCAGATACAGACTAACACGGCTGCTACTCTGAAACCATTTCTCAGGTATGTTATACTGAGGTCGCCTCCCCCCACCATCCCGCTTCAAATACCCCGAGGACACCAGACCCTCAGGCCATTAACATGTTGGCAGCCGTAACCTCACCTTGTCTCGATACAGGACAGTCGGGTACGAGCCCCCTCCTTGTACAGACTCCAGGCCTGCAAGACATGAGGTCCGAGCCAAGAGTGAGCCTGAGACACAGATGCGGTTGGGAACAAGCCCTTGCTCTGCTAACCACAACCGGCTTCATGCCGCTACCTGCCCCCGCCTCAGCTACCCCGCTCCCACCGCCTGAAAACTTCCCCGGCATTGCGGCTCCTTCCCCCAGAGCCGCCGGCCTGGGCCGGGCCTGTGTGCCCCGATAGGCCGGGGGAGAAGAGGCCTGGGGGCCGGCAGAACCCCGCCTCCTACAGCTCCGCGATAACACTCCCCTCCCCGCCGCCGCGGCCCTACAAGTCCCTGGGCTGCTCCTCTCCCCCACCAGGGGGAGGGGGAGAGACGAGGGCAGAGAAGCAGCCCAGGGACGCGCAGGAGCACCGCGGTCGGTCGGTCTCCCACCCTGCTCTGCTCCTCTCACCCCTCTGAAGGGCGGGAGCCGAGCTCCTCTGCCTCGTTGCGGGGCAGCGGTTTCTACGCTGTACCCCCGGCTCCTCGCCTCTTCGGCCTCGCCGCCATCTTGAACGGTCGAAGGCGGGACGCGCGCGCCACTTCCGCCCCGGAACCACCGGTCGGGCGCGAGAGTCTTAGAGGTGCCGGAAATCGGGCGCCGGAGCGTCGCCCACCCCGGGCCGCTCTGAAACAGACCTCCTCAGGCTCGATGGTGCGGCGGCAGGAGGGAAGCGGGCTCTGCCGACCCTTAGCCCCGTCACCCGAGAGGGAGTCACGTGACGCTGCAGCGGGAAGGGGCGGTAACCGCGGAGAAGGGGGAGTGTCCCAGCTCTGGGAGGCTGCGCGGGCCGGGGGGAGCTGACGGGCTGGGGGCGGGGCTGCTTTTGCCCCGCCCCCGGGGTCACCAGGCTGCGTGACCCTCTCTGAGCTCCCCCCGCCCCTTCGCCCCCTGCCCCGCCCCTCGTGCTGTCAGCCGCCCTGCTCCTGGCCTCGGCTCTCGCGCAGCTTCTGCCTCCGGGCTGTGCTCGGAGCCCTGGTTGGGAGCCTTTGCCCTGCACCGCCTCGCCTGTTTTTGCAGCGCGGGAGCCCGGGCTTAGCTGAGTCCTCTGCTTCTTTGGCCCTTCGCACCAGGGGAAAGTGCTTTTGGTTTAATCCATCCAGCCCCCGCTTCAGTGTAGACACGGGCTGCGCCGATAGGAGGCGTTCTCCTGCCAGCATAGTTAATCCACCTCCGTAGACGCTAGGGCCAGGGAAGAATTCTTCCATCGACCTAGCACTGTCTACACTGGGCGGTGGATTTTCACTCCCCTGAGTGACACAGCTGGGTCAGCCTAACCTTTTAGTGCAGACCAGGCCTAAATTGCAGGCACCAAATAGGCCTCCTGCTGGTTTCCTGCGCTTTTAATTTCTCCCTTCTCTGCTCCTGCTGCCTCCCATTCCAGGCCAGCACTTCCAGCGTCCACATGTGCTGGTTTTCCTCTCTTGCCCCTGGTGCAGGCTAAATGTAGCTACATGTCATATTACCAATTCCACCCAGTCAAGAATCCGGAGTCAGTTCTCCCACACACCCAAATATCTTGAGATTGGTTTAATATATAAAATGTTGGGTTCTTTTTATTTGCCTTATAGTTTTTGAACTTTATGCTGCACTTAAATAACTTTTTCATCCTTTCCTCCAAAGCCATGAGCACGAAAGCCTTCTTTGTTTTAAAACTAAAATTCTTACATAATTACACATTTTCAGGAGCTGGGACTTTAAGAAAAACACCAAATGTTACAAGACTTGGCAGTACTGTTATATGGCAGGATGCTTTAAATGCCAGTAGCCACTTGTACCCTGATCTGCTCTCAACTTCGCTGCTAATAGGGAAGCTGAACTAATAGTAACATGGGAAAATTTAACCAAAAAATAAAATCCTAGTGGTTACAATTATAATCTCCATCCTTTTCCCCCCTCCCCACTCCTCCCTCAAGTACTTCCAAGCTTTGTCATATGCCCTTTGTCCCTTCTTCATTCTCTCCCAATGACTTTTCCTTCCTCTCCATCCAGGGTTAGGTTGACCTAACTACTGTGGTCAGGGCACCAATTTTTTCACAGCCCCCAAAAAACATTAAGTTTTAATAAGGGGCCAACAGTCCCCTTACAAATAAAAATAACCACCCAAATCATACTTTTCTTGGATTTAGAAAGAAGAATTTGGTAAATGACTGGGCTAATTTACAGTTGACTTTAGCCTGTTTCAAGGTAAAGCACAAGGTTCCTCCTGTCTGGTTTATCTGCATATACCTCTGTGAGGTAGCTGCCTCATCTGGATCATGCAGGAATGCTGACCTGCCACAGGCCTCTGTGAGGTCACTGCCCCCATGCTCCGTATTCTGTGGGACAGCTTGCCTGCACAACCTCTGATAGGAGTATTTCACAGAGATGAGCACCCTCTTCTCCCTTCTCCTTCCCCAGTGGATTTGTCTTTCCTTCTTTCCCACCCTTGTCAAGGAAATATAGAAAGGTGAATGAAATTTTTTTTGTCTTTACATTTTATAATTTTTACTGGGGATTTCCTAATGGTTTATGATGGTTTGTCTCCCGTGATAGATTGCTAGGTGTGTGTCTGTGGGTCCTCCCAATGCCCTTTTGCTGAATGTATCAGACAAACTGAAGTGTACACAACTGCATTGTCTTCTAGGGCTGCAGCCTACAGAGAAAATGAGACCTAGGAAAGGGTAGGACAAGAGAGAAAAGGGAAGAGGAATATAAAGAGAAGGAAGGGAGATAGAGGGAGAAGAAAAGATTAAAAAGTGGAAAAAGAGAATGGGAAGGGGATGAAAAGAGAAGGAGCTACTCTGTTACAATGTCCCCAGTATAGTAGTTTTTCACAGATATGAGCCAATTATTACTATTATAGAAAACCACTTCTAAGTATTAATTATATTTCTGAATTGTTTGGTCACAATATATTTGTGGAGTATGAAAAGATGGACCTGTGTACAGCCTGGAATCTTGTTCTTAGCATATGCACAACGTGCCTCAGGTGGCATGTGACCAGATTTCATCACCGAATTGGGTCTGCTGGTTGGATCATTAGCTTCCCTGGCCCGGGCCAGGTAATGATGGGGAGCGTGAGATGAACATTGATCTATGAATGATAATATATATATATATATATATATATATATATATGCAGAGTAATTTATATACAACATCCTATAATAGAGATTGTAATCTTTCTCTTAGTAAGTACTGTGAATTATATAGATCTGGTTTGATTTTTGAGATAGAAGAAACACGTACATATGCACTAAATCAGCCACACACAGGGAGGAGACCTCTCAAAACCTATAATGTATATTTCTTATTCATTTTAAATTACAATTTTTTGCAAAGAACAAAGCAAAGAAACAAATCACAGCATGTCAGAGAGAGAGAGAATACAAATCAAACTTTCTGCTGTAGCCTTTTGTTTACAAAGTGTGTGAGTTAAGGACATTTAATTTTGTGCTATTGCTGTAATGATGTATGAAACTCAGAATTGTATTGAACAAGCCCTCTGTATGCTCACATAACTATCATGTGAATCACTTTAAAGGAAAATAAAATAAAATAGCATAACAAGTCCTATGATTTATAGGCCAACGATCCTGCAAACACTTTTGCATGTGTATAGTCCCAATGACCCTAATGGGACTACACACTTACAAGGTTAATTACATGTGCGTTTATAGGAGCAGGGCCATAATGAAGATACAAAAAGTTAGTAAGAGATACTGTAGATAAAGCCCCCTGGAATATTAGACCCAACTTCTCTTTACTATAGGGTTTAGGGAATTTTCCAAACCAAAATCTGTCAGGATTAGAATTTATTTTAAGATGGGCACTGGATGGCTCCACCAAACTGGTACAATAGTTACAGGAAATGGCAGTTAAATATTCTTTGATCTCCCCCATAAAGATTTCTGAAATAAGATGCATCTACATTGGAAAAGATTTACCAATATAGTTATAGCAGCAAGCCCTCCTAGTGTAGATGCATCTTATTTCAGCAAAAAGATTTATTTTATTTTATTTTATTTTACTTTATTGCCAATATAATTACATCTCCACTAGGGTTCTTGTGGTATAGAAATGTCATTTAAAAATCATGTCCCTAACTGACATTACTAATCCAGCAAAAGTGTCTCATGTAAACCTGGCCTTTTTCCAGACTGTAGAAATTAGTGATAGTTATGATGATCATGATTTTTGTACTTTGAGCATTTGGAAGTGGATTGGAAATAACCAACTCAGTTCACATAAGCTACCAGACATCTGGAGCAGGTACTGTCATACACTACCTACTTGTAGTGGGCTTGAACCAATTACCTATTGGTATATTTCAGTGCCAATGTCCTGAGCCATCGAGGCCCCCTTTTTCATAGCTATCTTAGGTGCTGCTAAAAAAGAAATAGGAGCACTCACTCAACCATAAAGAATCAGAAAAGTTAATATAAGCATAATTGGTGTGGTCATTGTGACAGCCAGAGAGAACATTAAAAGCCGTTCATTTAATTTTACATTTCACCATAGACGTTACTTCAGTTATGGCACACTGATATTTTTCGGAGGCTGCCTTAAATTCGGCCAGATGCTCCTCATAACTTTTAACAATTGCCAGAAGTTGATCCCTTTCAACTGCTCCCAGGATGGCCTGGAGGATCATGTCAATACCTAGCCCAAGAATGGCAATACCAATACCTCCAAGAACAGAAGCACCAATCTGGGCTAGCAGAGTGACCAGCTTATTAACAGCAATAATTATAATATTTGAGCCGATTAGTTTTACAGCTACCATACCAGCAATGGAAGTAGCTTCTCCTAGAACAATCGAAAAAACTTTGTGTGCTATTGCAATTTTCTCCATCTCTGGCTCTTTGATATCATAAAGCTTTTGGTACAGCATTGGCTCCAGCATTTCCTTCATTTCTTTGTCAATCTTCCATACTTCCTGTTGGATCTCACTCATGGCTTGGATGATAATGTCACAGTTTTCCTTGATTGTGCCACCCTTTTCCATCTTAATCTGGGCAATTGTACACCCCAAGTGTGCATTCAGTACAGCAATCAGTTCATCCGTGGCATGGAAATTAACCAACATGCAGTCCAGCAGCTCCTGGTGCAGACGGATCACTTCTTGACGTCTCTTCGGGTTATCTGGGTAGAGGAGGTCACTCAGAGCCATTCTTCAGAGAAGAGCTGCAGAGAGAGGAAAAATAAGGTTTGTTACCATCTTTAAAACTCAGAACACTGGAAGGGGACTGGATTGCACTGGGAACTGGGATACAGAGCCTCTAGGTCAGTGATTCACTTTACACCCAACAAGTCAAATCCAGAGGTGTGACTCAATTTGTCTTGAAGTAGTCTTAAAATGACATAATTTACAACTTCTGTATCTGTCCAACATATACATTACACCACAATAGACTTCCTTAAACTTTTACCTGCTTAGCATTGTGAATTGACATCACCTTTGAATTTAGCCCAATGAGAATCTGACTGACTGCAAGGGAATTTGAGTAGGTGTAAATCATGCCACCAATGGTCTAGAAGAGAGGGGTGTATCAAAAAAAGCAGCTCACAGATCAGTGTTAGCACATGTTTAAGGTAAAGTAGACCAGTGCCTCCTCTAGCTTATACCTTCTTCTGGCTCTTTGGTCCATACATTAAACTGACTTGACTCCCTTACACTTATTCACATATTAGCAAGTTGGTATAAAATAAGTCTAAGGGAATCTGAGAAAGTCAAAGTCAAAACCTTGTTTTACACACAGTTTTTGTACCAATATAATAATTTCACATTACCAAAATAGCTATGACAGTAAAATCACTAGAGTGGACACAATTATACTGCTATAAAGATGCCATGTAGCAGTATAGTTAGGCTTGGCAGGATTGGATAACGATGGATAGATGTTGCTAAACATTTCTTTCAGCTGACATACTGAAATCAACGAAAAAATAGCCATTGGTAACAACGCAAGTGCAGTTTCCCCTCCCCTCTTCCCACCCTGTGGCCGCAGGGATCAGGTGTGATTGGCTCTGTGGCACTGAAGAAAGCCCTTTGCAGCCCCGCTGTCACAGCCCTGCTGTCACACCAGCTGGAAGTGCTAGGTCTGCGGGTCTCTTCTCTGCCCCAACAGGCCTGCAGCCTTTCCTGCACCTGGCCTTTCCAGGATTTGGGTGTCATGGGTCCTGTAGCAGCAAAGGGTGCCCTCTGCAGCCCTGCTATCAGGGTTTCCTGCGCCGCTTCAGGGCTGGTGTCGGTAACACCCAATCCCTGCAGTCACACAGTGTGAGGAAGACTGAAGTTCTGGTGGGACAGAGCAGAAAGTCCCAGCCAGGCCTGCAAGGAGGAGGAGGAGGAGTTGCCCCCAAGCTCCCATCCCCATGCAGGAACCATTCAGAAGTAGGGTGGCCTCCCCCACACAGCTGAGAGCTCATCCTCCTCTTTGCAGCCTTGGCCAATGGTCTCTGCTCTGCCCTGCCAGGACTACAACCTTCCCCCACTTTGTGCCTACAGATATGGGGTGTCACCAACCTCACAGCTACCTCATAGAGGTAGCGCTCTGCAGTCCTGCTGTCCTGGCCCCACTCAGTCACCAGCCAGAAGTGCAGAGGTTATCCGGGGCAGGAACTGTTCAGCAGCACACTGTGCTTTGGGCCTTGTCCTCCTTGCAGGGCCAGGGATCTCTGCTCTGGCTGGCCAGGACCACAGCATCCCCCACACCTTATGCATGGGTGTATTGGGCACCTTGACTGCACAGGGAGCCCCCTGCAGCCCTGCTGTTAGCACTGCCCTAACCCCAACCCTATCCCCCGTTCATTCCTGTAACTGTAAGAATAAACATTTTTTGAAAAAAATCAAAATCAATATTGTTGAAATTGAAAAAAAATAAATATTGAATTCTGCAGAGCTTAAGTATTCCTGTTCCCAAAGGGGAATAAGTAATCCTGGAATAAGCACCTTTATACCAGAATTAGCCACAGTAGGGGAATGTTTGGCTTTAACTATACCGGAATATTTAATATGGTACAACTTTTGTGAGTAGCCAAGGCCTAACTTATACTACCGTACACATCACCTGTATTTTTGCCCTGATATTTAACCTAAATGTTCGCTTTCTTAATTTGATCTCAGTATTCTTGTTTATTTTCCTATCACCATAGAAATTTTCTCCATCCATCAAACATCTGAAGATGGTTATCTTGTTGCAAATTTAGAGTTAGAGCATGCCGTTTAGGCACTGTCCATATTAAGGGGTGATGCTTAATTGCACTGCCCTAGTTGGAGCACCAGGAGGCATCAGAGATAAAATCTATCTCTCAACTCCCCCTGGCGCACAGAGAGAACACATCCACATCCACACCCTTTTGTAGGTAGCGACCTTCTCCCCATTGTGTGTCAGTCCTGCTACAGTGCAATTGGTGGGAGTACTATAGCCGCATCTTCTCTCACACTTCTTTTGGAATGTTGTGTGCCTGGGAAAGTAGGAACTGAGAAGACACTGCTCCCCTGACTGCAAGGTCTGCAATTCTGCCTGAGTGCACAGGCTGCTTACAATGGCCTAACCACCGTAAAGGCTAGGCAGAATCTGGCTCTAGTTATCACTTAACCAAGATGTAATATAACATTTTAGCTCTTTCAATCTTTCCCTACAGGCTTCCCCCTAATAATTTGTGTTGTTTATGTCTAAACAGTCTCTAGTTTGTCACTATTTTTCTAACACTGTAGCACAGAGAAGGGAGTATTATTTTCCTGCACCAAGACATGTTGCCTTTTTATATGCAGCCTGACATTTCTTGGCTTTTTTTGCTTCTGTGTTACATTAACAAATCATACCTACTATGCTATTCACCTTCATCCCTGGGTGCATAGGTTTTCTGGTTTGTGTTTTTGCATTATCCTCCTCATTGACAATCTGGGTTTGGGGTTATTTTTGTGTACTAGCCTGCATTTTTCCACTCATTTTGTTATTGGTGCTTAGATAATACGATAGGCATCTCACAAATATCTAAGATATGGTAGATCAGATAGCTATTTCTACTTCTAGGCTCCTTCATATCATTTGTCTGTCCTTACTAGTTTTTGCAACACTTGCCAATTTAGAATCATCTGTCACCTACCTGATGGTATTCCACTAGACACCACTCCCTTCCTCAGCAGGTTGCATTATTATATATCATTTTTTGAGTCACCCTTCAACCAGCCTTCGATCCAAGTGACCGTGTTCAGCCACAAGCCAACTAGAATTTATATAATTAGTAACATTGTATGGAAAATTTACACTGATTTATGAAAATCCAAATATATTACATCTACTGCATTTCCTTCACACACTTCTTTTGAAGTTCTGTCAAAAAAAAAATAGTGCAATCACTTCAACTCATGCTTCTTTTTCCTTTCAGGATGGAGGAGGTATTGTTCATGTACACTAAGAGTTTGTGATTTTGATGAAAAGTCGTGAACTGAACTGAAACAAAGCCTTGTGAAAAGGGGTATGATTTCTTATCAATTCTGCCTAAGGAAAATAGAGAACAGGCTTCTTTCTTCCTCAGAGTGGTATTTGGGTCCTTTCCATCTAATGAGTACTCTGTTAAAGGTTTCAGAGTAGCGGCGGTGTTAGTCTGTATTCGCAAAAAGAAAAGGAGTACTTGTGGCACCTTAGAGACTAACAAATTTATTTGAGCATAAGCTTTCGTGAGCTACAGCTCACTTCATTGGATGCATTTGGTGGAAAATACAGTGGGGAGATTTATATACACACAGAGAGAACATGAAACAATGAGTTTTATCATACACACTGTAAGGAGAGTGATCACTTAAGATGAGCCATCACCAGCAGCGGGGGGAGGGGGGAAAGGAGGAAAACCTTTCATGGTGACAAGCAAGGTAGGCTATTTCCAGCAGTTAACAAGAACATCTGAGGAACAGTGGGGGTGGGGTGGGGGGGAGAAATAACATGGGGAAATAGTTTTACTTTGTGTAATGACTCATTCATTCCCAGTCTCTATTCAAGCCTAAGTTAATTGTATCCAGTTTGCAAATTAATTCCAATTCATCAGTCTCTCGTTGGAGCCTGTTTTTGAAGTTTTTTTGTTGAAGGATAGCCACCCTCAGGTCTGTAATCGAGTGACCGGAGAGATTGAAGTGTTCTCTGACTGGTTTTTGAATGTTATAATTCTTGACGTCTGATTTGTGTCCATTTCTTCTTTTACGTAGAGACTGTCCAGTTTGACCAATGTACATGGCAGAGGGGCATTGCTGGCACATGATGGCATATATCACATTGGTAGATGCGCAGGTGAATGAGCCTCTGATAGTGTGGCTGATATGATTAGGCCCTATGATGGTGTCCCCTGAATAGATACGTGGACAGAGAAAATAACAGAACGCCACTAGCCATCACCTTCAGCCCCCAACTAAAACCTCTCCAATGCATCATCAAGGATCTACAACCTATCCTGAAGGACGATCCATCACTCTCACAGATCTTGGGAGACAGGCCAGTCCTTGCTTACAGACAGCCCCCCAACCTGAAGCAAATACTCACCAGCAACCACACACCACACAACAGAACCACTAACCCAGGAACCTATCCTTGCAACAAAGCCCGTTGCCAACTCTGTCCACATATCTATTCAGAGGACATCATCATAGGGCCGAATCACATCAGCCACACTATCAGAGGCTCGTTCACCTGCGCATCTACCAATGTGATATATGCCATCATGTGCCAGCAATGCGCCTCTGCCATGTACATTGGTCAAACTGGACAGTCGCCACGTAAAAGAAGAAATGGACACAAATCAGACGTCAAGAATTATAACATTCAAAAACCAGTCAGAGAACACTTCAATCTCTCCAGTCACTCGATTACAGACCTGAGGGTGGCTATCCTTCAACAAAAAAACTTCAAAAACAGACTCCAACGAGAGACTGCTGAATTGGAATTAATTTGCAAACTGGATACAATTAACTTAGGCTTGAATAGAGACTGGGAATGGATGAGTCATTACACAAAGTAAAACTATTTCCCCATGTTATTTCTCCCCCCCACCCCACCCCCACTGTTCCTCAGATGTTCTTGTTAACAGTTGGAAATAGCCTACCTTGCTTGTCACCATGAAAGGTTTTCCTTCTTTTCCCCCCTCCCCCCCCCCCGCTGCTGGTGATGGCTCATCTTAAGCGATCACTCTCCTTATAGTGTGTATGATAAAACCCATTGTTTCATGTTCTCTGTGTCTGTATATAAATCTCCCCACTGTATTTTCCACCAAATGCATCCGATGAAGTGAGCTGTAGCTCACGAAAGCTTATGCTCAAATAAATTTGTTAGTCTCTAAGGTGCCACAAGTATTCCTTTTCTTTCTGTTAAAGGTTGTTGGTTAGTACTGTATTGTAGAAATTTGGAGATAATGAAATGTGCTGAATGGAGCACAACTATTGTGAATGTCATTAGTATAATAGAAATTTAAGAGGTGGAAGAGGCCTATTAGTTCATATTCTTTATTGCTGGCCATATATATGATAGGATTATTTCTGTTTATCCTATTATATCTCCTCTGAACATCATAACCCTCTCCCTCTTTGGCATTGACACTTTTCAGATGATGTTATATTACTCCTATAGTCAAATAGCTAAACTGTCCATATATATTTATTTAAATCTTTGTGCATACTATAAGTCAGCTTCTGCAGCCCAACATAAATATTTTTAAGGGATTCTACATAGCAAATCATAAAGGCTACCTACCTGCTTTTTAGTCAGAGCTCTGTAATCAGCTGTAGATGTGCAGGACAGTAAATTCTCTTTTCACTGGATTTCTCTGGCTGTTTCTGGTGGAATGTGATGACCTAGGTCTGCAGGGATTGTTGCTATAGTTGGGTCCTGTTGCCTGCCTGGTTTGTAGATTATTTTAGTGTAACACTGCTCTCTGGACTCTATACCCAGCCTCAGTTCATTGTTTCTCTGTCCCCCTTTCAATTTTAAAATTGTTTAGTTTATTTCATGTTGGTAAAATAATTTGATTCACAACCCTAGAGCCTGCAGCCTTCTGTTTATGAAAGGACCAGGTACAGTACAAATTCATATGCATCTAACACATGTTCCATCAAAAATATTTCTAAAAATATACCCTTCATAAACTTGAGTGCCCTTCGAACATAACCACAAAACAGCTGCAGGTTTTGCTGTAGCTGGAAATCTGTGAATTCCAAAAGAAACGTCATGGGCAGCCCAACACAAATAGAAGAGTAGATGCCACCAAATATATGCTTGGGAGTACAAACCTCTGTCACAGCAGGGCAGCCTGTACTCCAACACTAATCCCATTTAAACTCCATGCTGGGAGTCTCACAAAAAGACAGACTCACTCCCGTGCATGACACTTTGGGTAGAGGAATCTCCTGCGTGTCAGATGCAATCTCCATGGCCACACCACCTGACAGACCCTTCCTCAAGTCAGAATGGATACATTCTGAGAATGACAGGAAAAGCTCTGTTCTACTGCCAGGTGCGGAAAGGTTAATCCATAATTTCCAGTTTGGTTTTCCTTTGAATGATGAGACATTGGTTCGATATAGAATCAGGGCACAAAAATCCTCTTCACATCAGAGTTTTGGGTGCGCAAGAAATCAGCACAGAGAGAGAATTCTAACTACATAAGCACTAATTTTGTGCAACATTCTGATTTTTGTTTTTATTTTAAAGTCTCCCATTCAAGTACTGACCAGGGTCATCTAGTTTAGATTGCAAGACCTGATGATATCACATCCCTAGTGGATGGTGGTGCAGGAATGTGTCTTTTCTTCTCTGACTGATATAGAGATACCATCACCTAAGCTTTGTTGCCTTTAAGCATTCATCCAGTTTGTGCAGGGCTTTCTGCCAAATTCAACTCCTTGATACTACATCCGTAAGGTTTCTGGTCAGTGCTAATCCTTCTGTTCTGGAGTCTTCGTGCTATAGGTTAGAATGTGATTGGCAATCATTTAACAAGAAATGAACAGTTATTCCTCCATGTACACTAGGAAATACAATATTTGTAAATATTTTAAAATTTGTTTAATATTTTAAAATATTTTGTTTCTTATAAAGACTTGGTAAATCCCACATGCCAGCCACTGATACAGTGCTTGGTTTCAGAGTAGCAGCCGTGTTAGTCTGTATTCGCAAAAAGAAAAGGAGTACTTGTGGCAACTTAGAGACTAACAAATTTATTTGAGCATAAGCTTTTGTGAGCTACAGTTCACTTCATCGGATGCATTCAGTGGAAAATACAGTGGGGAGATTTATATACACACACAGAGCACATGAAACAATGGGTGTTACCATACACACTGTAACGAGAGTGATCAGGTAAAGTGAGCTATTACCAGCAGGAGAGCACGGGGCCGGGGGTGGGGGGGGCCTTTTGTAGTGATAATCAAGTGATAATCAGTGCTTGGAATTCTTCTTGGTTTCCATTTTGTTACCATAGTTCTTAGGTCATTATTAGAACTTGTATTATCTGACACAAGAACATAACACGTTTCAGGCCTGATTCTGCTCCTACTGAAGTCAATGGGAAATTTGCAACTGATTTAAAAGGAAGCATAGTTGAGCCCTTCATGAGCAGGAAATACATCCAACAATCTTTCTGCCCTTTTGAGATAGATCTGAATTAGTGCTGGAGAAACCTCATAAAATTGTCATTTCTTTTCAATTCAGATGCTTATCTGAACTGTATTAATCTGAAAATCAGACTGGAAATGTGAAGAGAACAGAGTTTCTTGGGAGATAACTGGTGGTTTCTACTGGGATACAGAACACACAAATGGTCTTTCTCATGGTTTTTCAGAACTTCCACTTACAGCCCAAACCAGGAAATTCAGGGATGTCTGACCTTTTTGTTTAAAGAATGTTAATCACAACTCTTTCAGAGCTCTGGAGTTTGGGGAAAAGATTTAGTCTGGCTTGCGCATCACTAATCTTTTTTGTTGACATTTCAAGTGCTAGATCCTCCCCTCTGGTGCACTGAGAAGGAGCTAACAGAGGTGGAGAAACTCTTACCCTTCACCACCCCTGGGCAAGAAGTAGGGCAGAGTTTCTCCCTAGCAGTCAAAAGAATGATAAAATGAAAGTCCAATCAGTGAGTTTGCTTGTGTCTCAACCTACCAAGAGCTGTGGAATGCTGGCTAAGCAATGTGTACATAACCTTAGTTGAATATGAGGATTACAGCATTCAGCAACACGTACATGCTGAGCAGATGCTCACTACTCCAGAATAAGGAAGAAATAGTGTGCCTGACTCCCAGTCCTGAGCCATTCTGTCCTGTGACTGAAGAATGGCCCTTATGGACCTAGTACCTTTCTGCTTCCTCCACAGAGGACCTTGCTCTAATTTTGTATGGCACACACAGTATATACATAGGGGGGAAAATGTTAGATTTAACCAAAACAATTACAGCTAGTAAGGATGAAGACAGGTATATTATTTCCCAAAGATTTATAGTAAATCTAACAATAAATAGCTAATCTGTCCTTCCTCAAGAGGAATGTTCTCATTACTACTCTTAATTCCACAATTCTGCTTACACTTAAAGGGTCAGATTCATTCCTAGTATAAGCATCAAAATCAGTGGAGTTGCACCTGCTTACATCAGTTCTACATTTGACCCAGAAAACAAGACACATGAAATGTAGAGGCTAATGGAGGATACACTATTTAGGAGGAGTTGTACTGTAGTTCTGATTTGAAAAAAAAAAGGTGTATGGTATTATTATTAGAGATTTATAGCTCAGGATACAGGTACTGTACCTCTTAGATTCCTCACCTGCGTCTTTTGATTTGTTTTTCAGTGTCAAATCGCTTCTCTGGAAATGTTGTCCATCTTTGGTGCAGAGAGAGATAAACAAAGGGTGCTCACAGCCAGCCAGACTTTGTATGATTTCATATACATATATGTCTCTTCCACTAATACAGTATTTCGAATCCTCAATCAGCACCTTGGCACCAGCTTCCCCATCATTACAGTGAGGGAAAACCTCAGCATTAAGGAGAACCTTCAGCTGCTGATCAGTACTCTGAAAGAGATGCAGGCTGTTGTGGAAATGAAAGACAAAGATGTGCAGCAGAGCATCAGCCACGATTTATATGCTAAGATGGCTGGGCCCATCACTTCTCTGCAGGAGAAGATTACTGTTGTGAAGGACCTTTATGAAAATTATAAGGGAATCCTAGGAAGTATCGGTGGTCCAGTCGCTGCCGTGCTACTGAAACACAGCAATCTCCCTGAAACTGTAGAGTCTGCCATTCATCATCTAATGACTTCCCCTGCCCTGTCTCTCCAAGTGGCCGACCTTCTCATGAGCCACAATGAAATTGTCAAAATACTCCCAACTGTCACTGAGAACAGCGCTTCAGGGAGTAGGATTCAAGAATCTAGACCTCGTGGTCCATCAACTGTCTTCTCATTTTCCAATTTCTTGCAGGCTGTCCTTTGGGGAAAGGCTTCTACAAACACACTGAAAATAGCTGCAGACTATCTGGAGGAGGCTGTCAGAGTCCTGAGACCATCTTGTGAATCTTTTCAGTGCATTGTTAAACTGGCTGAGGTCTATATCTCACTGGTAACAGACAAGTTACAGTGATCCATTGTTTGTGTGTTAGAAATATGCTTCTGTTCCTTCTTTTCTTACAACAAGGGATGTTGCACAAAGAAACAAGAGAAGGTTGCGGCTAATTTCTGATTCCACAATAATTTCTGCAATCACTTTTAGTGTCTAGATTTGAGCATTGATCTAAGGCGTCAAGGTGAAGTCTTCTTGCTTTGTTAATTTAAAAACTTGATCAATAAAAATCAACAGGAAACTAATGTAAACAGGAAAAAAGTCTAAGAATCAAAATGCTGAAACAGTATCTGTTTTAATACGTGTGTTTAAACTTTCTGGGCAAGCTTTTTAGATTATTCTGTTAGCAAAAATTCATTTTGACAGGTCAGGTTATAGTGGCTATCTAACAGGAATTAGCTCATTCAAAATAAGCTATGATAGTATTGGTCACAGGGAGATTAACCATCATGGTTGGATTTTCATCTGATTGACCAACTGGGAATAGTAAATCACTGTGATTTGAGAGGAAAAGTAACTAGATAACCTGTGGTAGAGTGAAAGATAATCTTTGTCTACACTACGAAATTTGGTTGAATTTATAGAAGTCGGTTTTGTAGAAAGTGTTTTTATACAGTCGATTGTGTGTGTCCCCACACAAATGCTCTAAGTGCATGTAGTCAGCAGAGTGTGTCCACAGTACTGAGGCAACCATCGATTTCCGGAGCGTTTCACTGTGGGTAGCTATCCCACAGTTCCCGCAGTCTGTGGCGCCCATTTGAATTCTGGATAGAAATCCCAATGCCTGATGGGGCTAAAACATTGTCGCGGGTGGTTCTGGGTACATATCATCAGGCCCCCCTTCCCTGAAAGCAAGTACAGACAATCATTTTGTGCCTTTTTTCTTGAGTTACTTGTGCAGAGGCTATACCACGGCAAGCATGGAGCCCGCTCAGCTAACCGTCACCGTATATCTCCTGGGTGCTGACAGACGCAGTACTGCATTGCTACACAGCAGCAGTCTATTGCCTTTTGGCAGCAGACAGTGCAGTATGACTGTAGCCGTCGTCGATGTAGTCCAGGGTGCTCTTTTAACCGACCTCGATGAGATCAGGGGCACCTGGGCAAACATGGGAGTGACTCAGCCAGGTCATTTCCCTTTTAAGTTTTGTCTCATGGCGATTCAGTCCTACCAGCAGTGCACTGTCTTTTAATCAGCAGCCAGCAGAAGACGACGGCCAGCAGTCATACTGCACCTTCTTCTGCCGAGCACCCAGGAGATGACGATGGCTAGCAGTCGTGCTGCACAGTCTGCTGCCAGCAAGATGTATAAAGATAGATGAAGTGGATCAAAACAAGAAATAGACCAGATTTGTTTTGTATTCATTTTCTCCTCCCTCCCTCCCTCCGTGAAATCAATGGCCTGCTAAACCCAGTTTTGAGTTCTGTCCTTGAGGTTTTGAGTTCTATCCTTGAGGGGGCCATTCTGTTTCTCGCAAAGCCACCCTCTTTGTTGATTTTAATTCCCTGTAAGCCAACCCTATAAACCATGTTGTCAGTCACCCCTCCCTCCGCCAGAGCAATGGCAAACAATCGTTTTGCGCCCTTTTCCCTGGATTGCCCAAGCAGGAGCAGATGCCATCGCACAGCAAGCATGGAGCCCGTTCAGCTCACCCCAGCAGTTATGACCCTTGTAAACACCTTGCGCATTATCATGCAGTGTATGCAAAACCACCACCTGAAAAACCAGGCGAGGAGGCAACGGCAGCGCGGTGATGAGGACATGAATACACTTTTCTCTAAAACCGTGTTTCCCTGCAATTTGGAGATCATGGTGTTAATGGGACAGGCTCATGCCGTGGAACGCCGATTCTGGGCCCGGGAAACAAGCACACAGTGGTGGGACCGCATAGTATTGCAGGTCTGGGATGATTCCCAGTGGCTCCGAAACTTTCACATGCGTAAGGGCACTTTCATGGAACTTTATGACTTTCTTTCCCCTGCCCTGAAGTGCAAGAATACCAAGATGAGGGCAGTCCTTACAGTTCACAAGCAAGTGGCAATAGCCCTGTGGAAGCTTGCTATACCAGACAGCTATCTGTCAGTCGGTAATCAATTTGGAGTGGGCAAATCTACTGTGGGGATTGCTGTGATGCAAGTAGCCAACGCAATCATTGAGCTGCTGCTATCAAAGGTAGTGACTCTGGGAAATGTACAGGTCATACTAGATGGCTTTGCTGCAATGGAATTCCCTAACTGTGGTGGGGCTATAGACAGAACGCATATCCCTATCTTGGGACCGGACCACCAGGGTAGACAGTACATAAACCACAAGGGGTACTTTTCAATGGTGCTGCAAGCACTGGTGGATCACAAGGGACATTTCACCAACATCAGCGAGGGATGGCTGGGAAAGGTTCATGATGCTCGTGTCTTCAGGAACTCTGGTCTGTTTCAACAGCTGCAGGAAGGGATTTACTTCCCAAACCAGAAAATAACTGTTGGGGATGTTGAAATGCCTATAGTTATCCTTGGGGACCCAGCCTACCCCTTAATGCCCTGGCTCATGAAGCCGTACACAGGCACCCTGGACAGTAGTCAGGAGCTATTCAACTATAGGCTGAGCAAGTGCAGAATGGTGGTAGAGTGTGCATTTGGACGTTTAAAGGGTTGCTGGTGCAGTTTACTGACTTGCTCAGACCTCAGCGAAACGAACATTCCCATTGTTATTGCTGCTTGCTGTGTGCTCCACAATCTCTGTGAGAGTAAGGGGGAGACATTTATGGCAGGGTGGGAGGTTGATGCAAATCACCTGGCCGCTGAATACGCGCAGCCAGACACCAGGGCAGTTCGAAGAGCACAGCAGGAAGTGGTACGCATCAGAGAAGCTTTGAAAACCAGTTTCATGACTGGCCAGGGTACTGTGTGACACTTCTGTTTGTTTCTCCTTAATGAAACCCGCCCCCTTGGTTGCCTCTAAATTCCCTGTAAGCCACCTGCCCTCCCCCTTCGATCACAGCTTGCTTGCAAAGGAAATAAAGTCACTATCATTTAAAAAACATGTATTCTTTATTAATTGATTATAAAAATAGGGAGATAATTCACAAGGTAGCCTGGGTGGGGTGTGGGAGGAGGGTAGGAGGGAAGGAAAAGGCCACTTTAAAACTTCTTGAATGACAGCCTTCTGTTGCTTGGGCTGTCCACTGGGGTGGAGTGGTTGGGTGCCCAGAGCCTCCCACCCCGCATTCTTGGGCATCTGGGTGAGGAAGCTATGGAACTTGGGGAGGAGGGAGGGCAGTTAAACAGGGGCTGCAGCGGCAGTCTGTGATCCTGCTGCTGTTCATGAACCTCCACCAGATGCTGGAGCATGTCCATTTGATCCCACAGTAGCCCCAGCGTTTCCTCATGCCTCCTCTGATCTTCCTGCCGCCACCTCTCCTCACGTTCATTGGCCACCATCCTGTACTCTGCTATTGTGTCCCTCCACACAGCTCTGTCAGTGCCGGATGACTGCATGAGCTCAGAGAACATGTCATCACGCGTGCGTTTTTTTCGCCACCTTATCTGAGATAGCCTTTGGGACAGAGGAGGGAGGCTTGAAACATTTGCAGCTGCTGGAGGAAAAAAAGGGAGTGATGTATTTTAAAAGATACATTTTACAGAACAATGGCTATACTCTTTCACAGTGAACAACACTATTCACATTACATAGCACATGTGATTTTGGTACACGGTCGCATTTTGCATCTTATATTGAGTGCCTGCAGCTTTGGTGTTAGAGATCACACATGCAGGGCCGGGCAACAGAATTCGGCTTGCAGGCGGCCATGGTAAGCCATAGTCTTTCGGCTTCTGCAACCTTCATAACAGCAGCCCCCTCCTTTTCCATACAAGCAAAGCCCATTGAGTTGGCCATTTAGTGCTGCAGTTTTCCTGTTAACGTGCAGCAGCAGAAACCAAACTAACCCCCTCCCCCCATCCAATTCTCTGGGATGATTGCTTTTCCCCTCCCCCCACCACCTGGCTGGTATCAGGGAAGATCCTTGCTAGCCAAACGCGAACAGCTCAGTGCCAATGGCCCCCCCTCCCACCGCGTGGCTAACTGCGGGGAGGATTTCTTTTCAGCCACAGGCAAACAGCCCAGTAGGAACAGACACCTCTGAATGTCCCCTTAATCAAATTCCCCTATTTCAACCAGGTGACCATGAATGATATCACTCTCCTGAGGATAACACAGAGAGATAAAGAATGGATGTTGCTTGAATGCCAGCAAACACCGGGACCATACGCTGCCAGGCTTCGTCATGCAATGATACCAGATTACTTGCAACTAGCATGGCGTGGTAAAGTGTCCTACCATGGAGGAAAGAATAAGACTGCTCTCCCCAGAAACCTTCTGCAAAGGCTTTTAGAGTACCTCCAGGAGAGCTTCATGGAGATGTCCCTGGAGGATTCCTGCTCCATCCCTAGACACGTTAACAGACTTTTCCAGTAGCAGTACTGGCCACGAATGCATCCCAAGTCCTCAGGGCTACTTAATCATTAAAAAACGCTTGCTTTTATAACATGTATTATATTTTAAAAGGTACATTCACCAGAGGTCCCTTCTCTAGCTTCGTTGGGTTGGGAGGGTATTTCAATCAGGATGATAAAAAGATCCTGGCTGTCGGGGAGAATGGTGTGCTGTATGCTCTCCTCAAGCTCATCTTCCTCCTCATCATCTTCCCCGTCCACAAAATCCTCAGGCATGGTGGAGAGTACCCCATCATCGGAGTCCACAGACGGGGTGAGGTAGTGGTGGCGGCCCCCCCTAGAATTGCATGCAGCTCAGCGTAGAAGCAGCATGTCTGGGGCTCTGTCCCGGAGCAGCCATTTGATTCTTTGGTTTTCTGGTATGCTTTTCTGAGCTCCTTAAATTTCACGCGGCACTGTGTTGCGTCCCTGATGTAGCCTTTGTCCCTCATGGCCTCTCAGATTTTTGTAATGTTTTGGCATTTTGTCTTTTGGAACGTAGTTCTGATAGCACGGATTCCTCTCCCCATACAGCGATCAGATCCGGTACCTCCCGTTCGGTCCATGCTGGAGCTCTTTTTCAATTCTGGAACTGCATGGTCACCTGTGCTGATGAGCTCGCCTGGCCAAACAGGAAATGAGATTCAAACGTTCCCGGGGCTTTTCCTGTACACCTGGCCAGTGCATCCGAGTTCAGAGTGCTGTCCAGAGTGTCCACAATGGTGCACTGTGGGATAGCTCCCGGAGGCCAATACCTTCGAATTGCATCCACACTAACCCTAATTCAAAAAGACGATGTCAATTTCAGCGCTAATCCCCTCATTGGGGAGGAGTACAGAAATCAGTTTTAAGAGCCCTTTATGTCGAAAAAATGGCTTTGTTATGTGGACGGGTGCAGGGTTAATTCAAATTTAATGCTGCTAAATCCGATATAAACTCGTATTGTAGACCAGGCCTTAGAGTCTGCCACAGGCTTTGTGTGCAACTTTTGGGCAATTCACTTAATCTCTCTTTGCTTCAGGTTCTCTGTGAAATTGGCATATTTTCTTCCTACCATAAAGGAGCACTGTGAGGCTACATTCATGAATGAATGTTTACCATTCTGAGATTCTTGGATGGAAGGTGCTGTATAAGTGCAAGTGTTATTATGGGGACGAAACCTTTGTGATGGGGCAAGTAAACCAGAGAAACATAACTGGTGGAAGGGATTTGTGGAAGCTCTTCCATATTTCACGCCTACGTATGACCTCAGAAACTAATTTGTTTTCTGTAGCTCTCTTCTGAAGTCAAAATAAAACCTAAAAGAGACTTTGCTGCCTTTGAAGTTTGTAATGCCTGGTCTGGAGAAATAACTTGGTGGCCAGGTTTGGAAAGAGTCTAGCAAAGCAGAACTGATGAGTAGTTCATTGAGCAAACTGAAGGAGGAACCTGGTGAGGTGATTTAGGGGAAGGATTCAACAGGGTGAGCTAAAGAAGGGGCACAGCTGATGGGCTGGAGGAAAGGCATATTGAGCAGGTTAGTGGAAGAATACATCACCTGAGATGCACAAGGAAAATTTAAAGGCAGAGAAAAGGTGATGCACAGCTGTTAAAATGGAGGAAGGGTGTAGCAAGTGAGCTGAAACAGAAGTAAGTCACCTAGACAGTTTGGGAAGAATCCCAGCTGCGGTGCTGGGGAAGATCTGTGATACGAAAGGACACTGCAGGGTGGATTGGAGGAGGGATTTGACTGCATAGTCTAGGAACAAAACAAATTATTGGCTCAGTTGAACAGGAGATAGAGTGAGGTAGGTTGGGGGAGGATTTACTTGCTGAACTGCTGAAAGACCCAATGTGTTGGGCTATAGAAGGAGCAAAATGACTAGACTGGACACAGGCATAGTTGTGTGGGCTGGAGAAGGGCACCTGCCAGCCACTTGACTTTAAGTATATAGTATAGTGCTGTTCATCCACGGATTGCAGAAAGCTTTTCTCCTCAACTTCTTCTTTATATTCAGCTATTAATCAATCAGCAGTTTGTGGGGAGCCAAAGGACTAGGCCCTTTTAAGTTCAAGTCTATAATATAGACAACTAGCTCTGTGCATAGTGCATACGCCAGGGGGATGGTGCATAGAATATGGAACTTCTTGCCTTTTGATCACCAGTTCCATGCCAGCTCAGGTTAATAGTTACTGGCTGAAAATTGTTGCCACCTGATGGCTGTTTGTAGCCTATATAGAATGTGCTAGTGAATCTCAATTCAGTATTTGGTGGTCAGATGTCTACATTACAAAACTAAATTATCACAGTTTTTAATCTGGTTGGTAGTCTCAGCACAGTCCAAGGACAAAATGGGACAGAGGTTAAAAAACAATTTCATCTCCAAGATGTGGTCCCTCCAGGCATATTGGAGGGAGGCAGTATGAGAGGGAAATTTGCATTAACATGCTATAGCTATTGTGGGATTAGAGGATTTCAGGATTACTGCCTTGGTGCCTTGCAGGAATGCTAAATTAACCTTTAAAAGTTAGGAAAGAACATAGTTAAACTGGGAAGGAGAATTCAGTATGGGATGTGAATTCTATCACTGATATTACACATTGGAAAACAGAGCAATAGAAATATATATGTATTTAATAACATCAACCTCTCTTTAAAATAGACACAACCCAATAGGCTCTACAATTTCTAATTAACCTTCATGGGAATTTAAAGGTATTTTCTTATTGGCCACCAGAGGGTGGTATTACTACTAACGCAAGAGAACCTACTGAGACCTGCAAAAGAAATGCTAATACAAATAGTGGAAAGAAAAGGAGTACTTGTGGCACCTTAGAGACTAACAAATTTATTTGAGCATACGCTTTCATGAGCTACAGATGAAGTGAGCTGTAGCTCACGAAACCTTATGCTCAAATAAATTTGTTAGTCTCTAAGGTGCCAAAGTACTTCTGTTCTTTTTGTGAATACAGACTAACACGGCTGCTACTCTGAATACAAATATGGTTCAAGAGTTCCTACTGTATGGTTGTACCCAAAGCCCTGCAGACTAAGTACCTAAATTGACTGGAGTCTTTGCCATGCTCTTCAGTAAACACACAGACCTATTATCTTCCTACTTTGAATGAGGGATGTAAAAGTTTAACTGGTTAACCAGTTAACCAATAAGTACAGTCTTATCAGTTTCAGTTAACGATTAAACTCCTCTGCCCTCCACCCCAGGAGTCCCGGCTCCCGGCCATGCACCCAGGGTCCTGGGATACCAGGCACGGGGCCAGCAGCTGGGACCCTGGGAGTGGGTGGCACCAGAGGCACAAGGCTGGCAGTCGGGACCCCGGGGAGGCAGCGAAGTCCCAGTCCCAGGGCAGGTGGCAGTGGAGTTCCAGGCACGGGGCCAGGAGCAGGCGGGATGCCAATCCCGGGGCTGGCATGTGGGATGTCAGGCCCAGGGAGGCAAGAGAGCCCTACACCCAGGCCGGCAGCCGGGATCCCAGGTGCAGGCGGCAGCGGAGCCCCGCATAAAACGTGGGGGTGCTGCAGCACCCATCCCCCACCCTACCTCTAGTTCCCTATGTGAACTCCTTAACAGTTAACCATTTAACTGATAGAATTTTAATAGGTAAAAAGGTTACTATTTTTAAATCCTATTTACACTCTTACTTTGAATGTACACCTAGGGGCCTGATTTTGCTAGGGATTAAACACCTCCTTTGAAATTCTGAGCACCCTTAACTCATTGAAGTCAGGGGAGTTAGAGGGAAAATCGCAGGAGGTGTTCAGCACCTTGTAGCATCAGTCACCTCTGTGGCTGGTTAGCTGCAAATCCCTCGCACCCATAACTCATTCCTTTTTACACAGCACATGAATCCTTCTGTGATCAGGGAAAGAGTCATTGCCTGGTGGAGTAGAAGAAAGCACTGATCACACAATAAAGAAAGGCAGTGACTGGAGGAGTGTGGATACAGCTCTTGCTGCTTGAAGCTGCAAAAGAATCAAAAGATTTGTTCTTTAGAAATTCATCCTAGAGCTTCAATGCACATCTTAACATAGCTCCTTCCTAGAACAAGCATTTCCTCATAAAATATTTTAAATGAATAAACACACTCATTCTGCTGAACAGGTTCAGATTATAAAAACCAAACAACAAAACCAAATATTTGCCCAGAATTCATAACACATAGTTCAAACTTATTCCTTCCTCAAGTTTGACTGTATTGGTAATTGGAATAATAGCACAACATAAACCTCAGCTCAGTCTTGGCTGTTTCTAAGGTTTCCCTGCAGAGACCTCTCTGTCCAAGACCCTAATTCTGTCCAGAGAATCTCTTCACCTCCTTTGTATCCTGATGGAGTTAAACCTCACCTGCCACAATAAGTAAGTAGAATTTACTCATCGGATTTATGCAGGATTCTAACACAGTTAATAAAAATCTGCCATCTTGTTACAGAGCCATATTAAAGTAAAAAATCTCAAAACCCACTTAATCAGCATTTCCAGAATACACTCTAATTGACAATAAGATTTAGCCCTAAAAATGTGACAGATTTTTGGTTTTGTTGGCGTTTCAATGGGAATCAAAATCAGACTTACAATGGCACTGTGAATGCAACTTTAACTACTGAGAAACCTTCGCCTCGCCATTCTACACTACCTGCACCTGCTGAGCTGGGACTAAAATTCTGGTCCTACACCTCTAAAAACACAGGCCTGTATCATTGGAGCTACACAAAGACTGGTTTTACATGCCAATTACAGAAGGCAACATACACACAGTGTCCAGTATATATATAATGGAAGCTGGTTGCAACTTGAACTATGAGAAGGCCACTCTCTCTGCAGATTGCTGCCTTTTTTGGTGTCTGCCCTACCACAGTCCTGAAAGGACTTAGCAAGGAATGTTTATGACCCTTCTTATTGACTGAGATCTGCACTGGAGCAGCAACTTGCTACTGTGCTGTCAACTTCATGAACAGAATCAGTCTGTGCTTCAAGTCTACCTACTATTTTGTCTTAGTACCAGGCAGTTGCTTTCATTCTCTGAATGGTGTTCTGTGCTTAAAGGTTGCATTGACCAGTATTGTCCTGGGACAAAAACTAAGAGCCCTGTGTCAGTGATGTGTAACGTACTTATTCCTTCTTTCCAATAAGGTAAGGAACCACAGCCTGCTCCAGCCAGGACTTCCGGTCCACATGCAAGTTTTCCAGCTGTTTGTCAATTAAATGTCATCCAGACTGTAATTCTTATAACCCCTCCAAAACCTCTGACTGTTGCTAACTCTGTTTAATCTGCATCACTGTTAGCAACATTGGGACCCCAGTTGTAGATGGCTCTGCACCTCTGGCAGCTATTTCCAGCATCATGCTGGGATTTTGCCAAGGGAATGTAGGTGGGAGTAATGGAAGCATGGAAGGAAGGACACCCGGTTAGACCCAGGTTCCTTTGCAAGCAGTCTCTGTTAGAACTTTAACCTACACACAACAAAATGTCCACTTTCATCCCTCCACCAACACCACCTTTCATAGCAGCCAGAAAACACATGACAATGCACACTCAATCAAAGGACACTCCTGGCTTCCTCTGCCCCAGGGAAGATATTAGGCCTGAAACATGAGATGTGGTGCAGCAGGGTGAGCTCTCAGGGTGCCTGTCAAGACTACCCTGGGTCTCCATTATGAGAGTTTCTACACACAGTACCTTTCAGGAGCTGGCAGTTGTATTGGCTGTGATTTCCCACAGAGACCAGATAGAGCTGGTTACCACTTGGTGTTCGGCTGAAGTTTCTGACCTGGAATATCTCATAGGGTGGGATGAGGACCTCCCTCTCGGAGAAGTAGTGGGAGAAGTGTTGCAAAACTGCACCTAAGCAAGTCTTCATGGTGAATATTGTTTCATTCCCAAATCTCTGTGCTTCCTTCCGGAGGAGTGAAGTAGAGGTGAAGCGGCCAAACCGCACTTTGGTGCCCAACTCAGCCTCAAAATACAGGCCTTTTACCCCCCGGTGGACCTGGTAGCAATTTTTTCTTGTGATGCCACTCTTCCATCTCCTCACCAATTGAATGGCTGTAGTCAGGTAGAAGTGGAGGTATTTGAAAGGGAAGCTGTGTCTGTAGTGCTCTGGGGATCTCCCAGCTCTGGACACAGCCCAGTTCAAATCAGAGTGCAGCGAGGTGTTCATGGTGTAAGCCATGAGGGCTACGGCGTGATTCTCCTGCATCTCCCTCAGCAGACCCATTGGCTTTTTTGACCAGACCAGCTTTGCTTTCTCCCAGATGCTGGAATAGTTCTTATTATTACCCAGTTCCTTTTGGAAATAGTCTCCTCGGTCCAGTTCTTCCATTACCTGCTCACGGCAACCCTGGTACTGGTCATCAAAGGAATCTGGTGCCATATCCATGAGAATGTGGGACACAGCCTGCAACATAAATATAATACATGTTTATCCTCAAGAATGGGACCCTGTTAGTTTGTGTGTATATGCATGTCAATAAATCAGATTGTCTCTACTGTTTTTGTCCTGCTACAGAGATCCCAGAGTGCACGGTGGTGCATTAGAAGCTCACAGCACAGTGAGCTTGTCAACAGCTTGTTATTTTGAGCTTGTCAACAGCACATATGCAACCTTGCACATTTTTGTACCAGTTTCCCTGTGAGAGAATATTGACCAGGATACTACCATTGTTTCACTTCATGAAGTTCAATATTGGAGGTCTGAGGAGAGTTCATAGGTAGGCTGGGAATGCATGCAATAGCCAGAGGAGATGAGGTTAGGACACATTGACAGGGCTGAAGAAAGGAGCATTCACTTGGTCTCAGATAGATTTGGGGTCTGGGATGTGGTAGAACACTCACTTAGGTTCTAGACAGACTCAGAAAATTGAGGTGAGGGGCTACTCAGCTCAGAGCTATGGCTCTGAGGTTGCCTTTCACATTGTGTTCCCTGCATTGGGTGCAGTGAGGACATTACTTGTGAGGCTTTCTGCATGTTACCAGTTCAAATGCACAAAGACCCATGTGCAGCAATTTATCTCAGCTCTGATAAGTGGAAGAAGCCCCTTTAATGAACAAAAATAACTATATCTCCAGTGTCTCCACTCCCTTTTAATGAGAAAGGTAGGTAGGTGGATGAAGGTAGTTGGGTGGACCACTAAAAAAAAGAAAAGGAATACTTGTGGCACCTTAGAGACTAACAAATTTATTTGAGCATAAGCTTTCATGAGCTACAGCTCACTTCATCGGATGCATTTCACTGGTAGCCTAACTCTGCCTGGCAAGTGCTTCAGTGGCAAGTATAGGAACCTGTAATGCAATATGTTAATTGTGCAATGCTGTGGGAGTGCACTAGAGAGGTGAATTTCTTCCGGATGCCCTGCTTAGAGCTAGCTGCAAATTTTTTTTTTTTTTTTGTCAAAACAGTTGTCTATTGGAGAATGCCCTTTCACCAAAACTGAAATTTTTCACAAAATCATATTGATTTTAATGACATTTTTTGAGTGAAAAAATTAGAAAAAATGTTTTGAAAATGTCAAAATGGAACATTTTGACATTTTCAGAATGGTAAGTTTTTATTTTTCATGTCAAAATTTACTTTATTTTGTATTTTAAATTTTAAAAAGGGTTGAAATTGAAACAAAATGCTTTGATTGAACCCAAACAAAGAGGGTTTTTTTTGTTTTGGAATTTCATGATGTGAAAAATGTTGAAATTTTTGGCTTTTTGTCCTGACTCAGGATAAAACAAATATCAAAATTGCATGATTTTTCATAGCATGAAAATCAATTTTTCAGCCAGTTCTAGCCCTGTTGAATCAAAGTAGATGTTCTATCTGCAGGGCTTTTTACATAATGTGGGATTAAAAACAGTCCCATAACAAAAAAAGAAAAGGAGTACTTGTGGCACCTTAGAGACTAACAAATTTATTAGAGCATAAGCTTTCGTGAGCTACAGCTCACTTCATCGGAAATGCATCCGATGAAGTGAGCTGTAGCTCACGAAAGCTTATGCTCTAATAAATTTGTTAGTCTCTAAGGTGCCACAAGTACTCCTTTTCTTTTTGCGAATACAGACTAACATGGCTGCAACTCTGAGTCCCATAACAAATTATTAACAAAATGTCTTTCAGATCTGACAAATCCTAAATCACATGAACAGTCTCTACTCATATTATTCATTCTAATGGAGCTGGTTGGACTAATCATGCAAGCTAACACTTGACAATGATTAGGTTGTTGGTGTGCTGAGATCACTGCCTATCATGCTGATCAATATTAGAGTCATAGAATCATAGAGTTGTAAGAGACCTCAGGGGATCATCTAGTCCAACCCCCTGCTCAAAGCAGGACCAACACCAACTAAATCATCCCAGCCAGGGCTTTGTCAAGCCGGGCCTTAAAAACCTCTAAGAATGGAGATTCCACCACCTCCCTAGATAACCCATTCCAGTGCTTCATCACCCTACTAGCGAAAAAGTTTTCCTAATATCTAACCCAGAGCCGTCCTTATCCATACACAAAGTACATAGCTGCATAGGGCACCAGGAAATTTGGGGCACCACGTTTCCTGGTGCCCTGTGCAACTGCATGCTGCTCCAGCCCCTGCTCTGCCCCAGCCCTGCCCCCACTCCACCCCTCACCCAAAGCCCCCATCCCTGTTCCGCCCTGCCCCGACTCTTCCTGCCCCCGCCCCGCCCCTTCCCACCCGGCTTGGCCCCAGCCCCAACCCCACTCCCCTGAGGAGTGCAGCAGGGCTGGGCCTGCACTCACCGGCAGCGGGAAGTGCAGCGGTCTGGCCCCAGCCACGCCACCAGTGAGTGCTAGGGGGTGGTTCCCCTCTGTTCCCCAAGCCAGCTCCTCCCCCCGGGGCAGCCTGGGGCCAGCCTCCACCCCCCCAGAGGCCTGCCCCTCCCCAGCAGGAGGGCTGCATAGGGCCCCAGAATAGCTTGGGATGGCCCTGATCCAACCTAGATTTCCCCCACTGCAACTTGAGACCATTGCTCCTTGTTCTGTCATCTGCCACCACTGAGAACAGCCTAGCTCCATTCTCTTTGGAACCCCCCTTCAGGGAGTTGAAGGCTGCTATCAAATCCCCCCTCACTTTTCTCTTCCGCAGACTAAATAAGCCCAGTTCCCTCAGCCTCTCTACATAAGTCATGTGCCCCAGCCCCCTAATAATTTCCTTTGCCCTCTGCTGGACTCTCTCCAATTTGTCCACATCCTTTCTGTAGTGGGGGTCCCAAAACTGGACACAATACACCAGATGTGGGTTCACCAATGCCGAATAGAGGGGAATAATTGCTTCCCTCGATCTGCCTGCAGTGCTCCTACTAATGCAGCCTAATATGCTGTTAGGGCTTCTTGGCAACAAGGGTGCACTGCTGACTCATACCCAGCTTCTCGTCCACAGTAATCCCTAGGTCCTTTTCTGCAGAACTGCCGCTTAGGCAGTCGGTCCCCAACCTGTAACGGTGCATGGGATTCTTCCATGCTCAGTGCAGGACTCTGCACTTTTCCTTGTTGAACTTCATCAGATTTCTTCTGGCCCAATCCTCCAATTTGTCTAGGTCACCCTGAATCCTATCCCTACTCTCCAGCATATCTACCTCTAGATACTGGGGTCTCTAGTCCTTTAACCTTCTCTTCTAATATGGAGACCAGCTTGCACTTCATACAGACAAAGTCGCATCTATCCTCTGGGAGAAAGACAAACATGGGACATCCTGTGCAGATCACAACAGCTGATCACTCACTATCCATATTGTCTTCCTTCTAAGAGCCTCTTCAGATGTTGTATTTACTGCCCACAGAAGCTTGAAAGGCAAAAAAACTCTGTGAGAACTCCCCCCAGGCAAACTCCCTCTGTTTGCCTCTCCTCTGTTTGCCATCGTACAGATTGTGTACAATGGTTCAGCAATATTGTGTCATTGTTTCCATTTACTCCCGGTCTGTATCTATCTGTTATCTGTTGTCTTAGATTGTAAACTCTTTAAGGCAGGGACTGCCTTTTTGTTCTGTGTTTATACAGCGCCTAGCACAATGGGGTCTTAGTCTGTGGCTGGGGCTCCTAGGCTCTACGATATACAATATACTATATACAATATAACTGGGCCCTATAACAGAAAATAATATCTAGTGTATTCTGTTTGTGTGGTTGTACAGCTGATTAACTGTTGATAGTGGTTCTTATCCCTGAAAACCTTCTGTAATCATACATCAGTATAATGCATGTGATAATATCATTGATGCGCTTTTCTCTGTTGGGTTTTTAAGTGGGCTTTGGCTAAACACTATATCCAGTTATTTGATATTTGGCTGACTACAAGTAGACACTCAGTTCACCATGAACATTCATCCTCACCCCTCACTTGGAAAAGGGCCCCTAAGTGAATGCACTGACTGGGTCAGTGGAGTTAACAGCATGGACCTCACTGTTTTGGGACACAACTTCTCTACCCAGAGTATCTTAAATATTTTTTGGGAGAATTTCAAACGCAGTCACATGGGATGGAGAAATTACCAAGAACATCTCTGTACCATCTAAGAAAGATTGTACGGATTGGGGCATTTCCTTGATGTTCAACCACAAACATTCCGTGGGAAAACATGTGACTTGAAAATGGAGGGCATTTCTAACCATGCAATCAGAAGGGTTAGAGAAGATGAGAAATGGAACACAGCAAGTGAAAGCAAAGTAGTTCTCATGCCAAGCTTGATTCAAAGCCCACTGAAGAGAATGGAAATACAGCCATCATCCTCAATGGGCTTTGGAGCAGCCACTCTCTGAGCAACTTCACAGCTTCAAATAAAGCACAACCTTTTCACCTCTCATCAGCCTCAGCAGGGAGAAGATCAGCAACAGCAGGAAGCTCAGTAGATCAGCTGTCATCCCAGAGTCCACAGTAGATCTGCTACAGGACGCTGAATTCCCACAGAGCCAGAAGAGGGGGCTGCCCTCTCTTTCTTATGGATGCTTTGCTTTTTTCTCTTTTAATGTCATACATTGAATTCCAACAAATCTTCAGTGTGAAATTTATGCTCGGATATGAGTCAATATTCTTTCTTTGCCTTTCCCAGAGCTGGGATCACTCACTCAGCGGACTCAGGCTGCAGTTTGGAGGATAGTAATTTAGAATCAAGGCGAGGATATATCGGAAGTAATAGCTCCAAATTTAAAATAAATTTTGTAAAAATGATATCCAAAAGAAATGGTCTAGGTCTTTTAAATGACAGTTTCTCCTCCACTCCAGTCCCAATCGCTATGCATTCACCTGGTCTTTATCAGTTCACGTAATGTTGAGATTTCCTATGGTCTTTTCTCTTTTCCTTCTGGCTCATGAAGGTTCCTTATGCCAGGCCCTGTTCAAATCCCATCAACAGTCCCAAGAGAGAGAAGACTCAGACCTTTGAGGCACCCAAGACAGCTCTCTTCTGTGGATTTACATGACAAGATGAGGCTGAGTGAAGTAAACTATCTCAAGCCAAAAGTTTAATGAACAACATTAAAGGAATGCAGGGTTCTGATAAAGGCAGAACTGAGATGCATCTCTGGTTCAGAACCCATCTGGCACGACAGATAACACAGCTGCCTATTCCCTTCTTGCCCCACCCTGTCCTAGCCTCTCAAACAACACTGCTGCCCATCCCATTCTAACCCTTTTTCATATATTTTTAAATGAATATATTGCTTGTGAAAGGTGCCTGACTCGCAACCATGCTCTGCTTGCCAGCTGCTCCTCACCAAACAAAAGACTGCCGTTCTTGGCCTCCCTGGATGATTCTGCCAACAAAGGAGCCAAACAGTGGCCAAAGTTGCAGGTGATATGGGCATTTGTCCCATAAATGCAATACACTGAGACCCACTAACTAGTTTTATACATCACAGAACAGGGACAGAAGGTAGCAACTTTCAGTCCCTGCTGACTGGCTGGATTCCAACTAGTGCCTTGCTTGTGAGAGGCTGTATGTCCCATTCCTATTTAGGGCTTCCACATGAGCTCATCTTGAGGAGCAGTCCTGGTTTGGGGGGAGAGGCTGCCCCATACCTTTTAAGAAGCAGCTTGCACAACACAGAAACAGACCTGAACAGGGATGGCCCAAAGTTTTTGCAGGTCCTTTGGTATTTAAGCTCAGTACCAATGTGGACACAAGAACAAATGGATATAAACTGGCCATCAGGAAGTTTAGACTTGAAATTAGACCAAATTAGACCAGAGGAGTGAAGTTCTGGAACAGCCTTCCAAGGCAAGCAGTGGGGGCAAAAGACATATCTGGCTTCAAGACTAAGCTTGATAAGTTTATGGAAGGGATGGTATGATCGGATAGCCCAATTTTGGCAATTAATTGATCTTCAACTATTAGCAGTAGATATGACCAATGGCCTGTGATGGGATGTTAGATGGGGTGGGATCTGAGTTACCACAGCAAATTCTTTCCTGGGTGTCTGGCTGGCGTTTAGCCGATCACCATATTTGGGGTCGGGAAGGAATTTTCCCTTCTGACCTTAAAGTCTATGATTCTATAAAAGCTGCATATGCTGGGCCCCATTCAGCAATCTACACTAATCCTCCTGCATCAGCGGCTTCCCACCTCTTTGCGACCTCCCACCCATTAGGCTGTAGTGAGTCCTCCCATTCGCTTATCATGCTCTGTGGGCTTTAATGATTGCTCTACATAGAGAGAACTGTTCTTTGGCTCTTGTTCTATGTGTTGCAGGGGAAGGGAGACAGGAGATTCAATCACTAGCACAGTTTGATGGCACTGGGGTGAGATGGGATTATGGATGGAAAGTCAAGGATGATGCTCTGACTAGCCGGTCAGGTACACAGGGGTGTTTGTGGTTTGGTTCATCTGAAAGAACAGGTCCCTGTCAATGTTCCCTCTAATTTTTGACAGGCCATGTGCGCAAAAAATTCTTCTGTGCAAATTGTTGTGTGTGTGGTGTTTCGCTGTGTGTGTGGGGTTTAGAATCTGTGTGTGTGCGCAGACGCGCACAGCTTAGAGGGAACAGTGTCCCTGTGCCACCACATAGATCACATAGGCATCATTGGTTCTGAAATATAATCAGGGTTGGCATGATATCCTTATATTATGACACCGCCTCAGAATGTTATAATGCTGGGTCATGACAGGTCAGTGATGTAAAGGCATTTGCACCCTTGTGCTGATGTCACATTGTGCCTCAGAGGACAAGGTAATAAAGGCAGACAACCTCCTTCTAATTCTTTGAACTGTCCAGTCATCTCTGTCCCTATTTTTTAAAGCATGAGGTCTCAGCCTTCAGATCATGTCCCCTTTGGAAGGATCACAAGCATATGTCAAGGCCCTGGCCCTTCCCAAATTGCTAATTAGATTAGACTAATCAATCCTGACTAGATCCCAGCTAGACTGAAAAGAGTCCTGGTATAAAAATGGTTGAGAAACACTGTTGTTGGGTATTTGAATTTTGGCAGAGCTAGCCTATTTGGGGGCTCTAAGCAGGAATATTTTTCCCCCTCCCACACACAACACATACTAAAAAAGTGAAGAGCCTCCCCTCACCCCTCACCCCCCCCCCCCCGAGCTGCTCAGGGCCCTAAGCAATTGCTTAGTCTGCTTATGCCTAGTGCAGACACTGTTTAACTAATCCTACCAAGACTACAAAAAGAAGGATTCTGGGTGGACTTCTCCTGAAGGTCGAAACAACAGACTGGACTTCTACACAGAGTGCTTCCGCCGATGTGCATGGGCTGAAATTGTGGAAAAGCAGCATCACTTGCCCCATAACCTCAGCCATGCAGAACACAATGCCATCCACAGACTCAGAAACAACTCTGACATCATAATCAAAAAGGCTGACAAAGGAGGTGCGGTCATCATCATGAATAGGTCGGAGTTTGAACAAGAGGCTGCTAGGCAGCTCTCCAACACCACTTTCTACAAGTCATTACCCTCTGATCCACTGAGGGTTACCAAAAGAAACTACAGCATTTGCTCAAGAAACTCCCTGAAAAAGCACAAGAACAAATCCGCACAGACACACCCCTGGAACCCTAACCTGGGGTATTCTATCTGCTACCCAAGATGCATAAACCTGGAAATCCTGGACGCCCCATCATCTCAGGCATTGGCACCCTGACATCAGGATTGTCTGGCAATGTAGACTCCCTCCTCAGGCCCTTCGCTACCAGCACTCCCAGCTATCTTCAAGACACCACTGACTTCCTGAGGAAACTACAATCTATCAGTGATCTTCCTGAAAACACCATCCTGGCCACTATGGATGTAGAAGCCCTCTACACCAATATTCCACACAAAGATGGACTACAAGCCATCAGGAACAGTATCCCCAATAATGTCATGGCAAACCTGGTGGCTGAACTTCATGACTTTGTCCTCACCCATAACTATTTCACATTTGGAGACAATGTATACCTTCAAATCAGCGGCACTACTATGGGTACCCGCATGGCCCCACAGTATGCCAACATTTTTATGGCTGACTTAGAACAACGCTTCCTCAGCTCTCGTCCCCTAATGCCCCTACTCTACTTGCACTACATTGATGACATCTTCATCATCTGGACCCATGGAAAAGAAGCCCTGGAGGAATGCCACCATGATTTCAACAATTTCCATCCCTCCATCAACCTCAGCCTGGACCAGTCCACACAAGAGATCCACTTCCTGGACACTAATAAGCGATGGTCACATAACCACCACCCTATACCGGAAACCTACTGACCGCTATTCCTACCTACATGCCTCCAGCTTTCATCCAGACCATACCACACGATCCATTGTCTACAGCCAAGCTCTACGATACAACCACATTTTTTTCAAGCCCTCAGACAGAGACAAACACCTACAAGATCTCTATCAAGCATTCTTACAACTACAGTACCCACCTGCTGAAGTGAAAAAACAGATTGACATAGAGTATCAGGAGAGTACCCAGAAGTCACCTACTACAGGACAGGCCCAACGAAGAAAATAACAGAACGCCACAGCCATCACCTTCAGCCCCAACTAAAACCTCTCCAACGCATCATCAAGGATCTACAACCTATCCTGAAGGATGACCCATCACTCTCACAGATCTTGGGAGACAGGCCAATCCTTGCTTACAGACAGCCCCCCAACCTGAAGCAAATACTCACCAGCAACCGCACACCACACAACAGAACCACTAACCCAGGAACCTATCCTTGCAACAAAGCCTGTTGCCAGCTGTGTCAACATATCTATTCAGGGGACACTATCATAGGGCCTAATCACATCAGCCATACCATCAGAGGTTCGTTCACTTGCACATCTACCTATGTGATTTATGCCATCATGTGCCAGGAATGTCCCTCTGCCATGTACATTGGTCAAACTGGACAGTCTCTACATAAAAGAAGAAATGGACACAAATCAGACGTCAAGAATTATAACATTCAAGAACCAGTTGGAGAACACTTCAATCTCTCTGGTCACTCGATCACAGACCTAAGAGTGGCTATCCTTCAACAAAAAAGCTTCAAAAACAGACTCCAACGAGAGACTGCTGAATTGGAATTAATTTGCAAACTGGATACAATTAACTTAGGCTTGAATAGAGACTGGGAATGGATGAGTCATTACACAAAGTAAAACTATTTCCCCATGTTATTTCTCCCCCACCCCCCAACCCCTTCCGCACTGTTCCTCAGATGTTCTTGTTAACTGCTGGAAATAGCCTACCTTGCTTGTCACCATGAAAGGTTTTCCTCCTTTCCCCCCACTGCTGCTGGTGATGGCTCATCTTAAGTGATCACTCTCCTTACGATGTGTATGATAAAACCCATTGTTTCATGTTCTCTGTGTCTGTATATAAATCTCCCCTCTGTATTTTCCACCAAATGCATCCGATGAAGTGAGCTGTAGCTCACGAAAGCTTATGCTCAAATAAATTTGTTAGTCTCTAAGATGCCAGAAGTACTCCTTTTCTCTTTACAGTGTGTATGGTAACACCCATTGTTTCATGTTCTCTATGTATATAAACCTCCCCACTGTATTTTTCAATGAATGCATCCAATGAAGTGAGCTGTAGCTCACGAAAGCTTATGCTCAAATAAATTTGTTAGTCTCTAAGGTGCCACAAGAACTCCTAATCAGGAGATAAATCCCACATGTATCTAGGTTATAATTTCAGAGTTGGCGTCAGTTCACAAATCTGACTGTGCATATCATGCCCACTAGCCATTTATCCCTTCCCACTGAACCCTTAGGCCTTTGCTTCTACGTATATTTTAGCATGACGATAATGGGAGATTAGCCAACGTTTGGAGTGCAGGGTTCATGCAGAGCTCTGAAAATGTAAAATGCTTTAGTGGTGCCACATGCTCTTTCACTGAGTGAAATGAAATGTCCGTTAGGTGGCAGCAGAGGATATGTAATGATGAGACAGGGCTGCAAAACTATAAGCAGTTTGTGCCACTATGAGTCCCCTCTGTGCATACTTTACCCTCCACACTCAGCGATGCATGCCTGCCCTAAACAAAGCCCATCCCAAACCATACAAGCACCATAAGGTTCACACCATCTCTATGAGCTTGCTAGGATGCCCATATCAGCAGTACATCGTTATTTCAGTTTGTTACAGGTGTACTCACAAACACACGCTGTCCCCAAATTGGGTAGTGTTCCACTTGTAGAGGGAACAATGGGCCTGTGTCTTTGGAGGAGCTCCAGTCACCCAGCTCAAATATATACCTACACTATGCAGACTGAAAGGCCTAGTACCTTCTCACCCACATGGTACAATACAAGGTAGTTATCTGGGGCCTGTAGCCCTTCTCTCAACTTCAGAGCCAAGAGGGGCAGGCATTTCATTCAGACCCACATCTCTTTCTCTTTACAGTTGGAGTGAGACTCTCAGAGAAGGAAAAACATTTATTTCTCTTCCCAAAAGAGTACATACCTCCAGGGGAAGAGTTGGGATTCCCATTAGAGTCAGTGAGAATTAAGTCTATTTCTACATGAACATGGGGACTGGGTTCACCTCTTATCCCAGTATGAAGACGGTCTCTCCAGGGGAAGGAAGAATTTAACTAATGGTAGAGTAGGATCCACCTTTCCCTGACACAGTCTTATGCAGAAAGAAAAGGAGTACTTGTGGCACCTTAGAGACTAACAAATTTATTAGAGCATAAACTTTTGTGAGCTACAGCTCACTTCATCGGATGCATTTGGTGGAAAAAACAGAGGAGAGATTTATATACACACACACAGAGAACATAGTTTCATGTTCTCTGTGTGTGTGTGTATATAAATCTCTCCTCTGTTTTTTCCACCAAATGCATCCGATGAAGTGAGCTGTAGCTCACGAAAGCTTATGCTCTAATAAATTTGTTAGTCTCTAAGGGGCCACAAGTACTCCTTTTCTTTTTGCAAATACAGACTAACACGGCTGCTACTCTGAAACCAGTCTTATGCAGGTATCACTTAATTGATTTCAATGTAATTACTCCTGATTAACACTGGGATAAGTGAGAGGAGAATCAGGCCAATGTTGTTTTTCCTATTCAGTACCCACCTTTGCTACAGAGAGAGAGCGCTTTATCTTCCAGACCTCTCTTCCACCTCAGTTGAATCTCACCACCTCTCACTCCCCACTGGATGCTGGACACATGAACAGAGAGAAGCAAAACACAAACCTGCTTTACATAACCAGCGTTTATTATAGCCACCAGCCACCATGTGAATTTTGCTGCTGAGCAGACACCTGCCCCTCTGGAGAGCCTGACATCTCCCTTACAGAACAGAATATATGATGGTACAGGTGAAATTTCAGAAAGTTGATAATGCATAACACTCATAAAAAGATACCTGCATGAATTTGCAAAGAGGGAAGATACATATTGGGGATCGGCAAACCAATTGGGATAAACCTGGCACTGACCCAACTTCAACCCAACCCTGAACTGACCCTTTTTTTTTGTTGAAGATTCATAAAAGTTCAATTAACTTTGTTTTATTTTTACAGCTGCCTGCATATTTTTTGTTGTTGTTGTTGTTTCAGCCAGGACCAGAAACATAAGTGCTGAACTAATTCTGAGGAACAGCTGTTTGTTTGGGTATTTTCAGCCTAACCAGAAACAGGGTGTATCAGAAGTACCAGAGATTTCCACCCCAATTTTGCAGGTCCAAGAAGCTCAGTGAAGTATATAAAAATCAAGGTGCTTAGTTGAATGGAACCAGCAAACCTTTATAAATCTCCCCACTGTATTTTCCACTGAATGCATCCGATGAAGTGAGCTGTAGCTCATGAAAGCTTATGCTCAAATAAATTTGTTAGTCTCTAAGGTGCCACAAGTCCTCCTTTTCTTTTTACCAAACCTTTAGTGGCTCATGCGTTGTCACAAACATATACTTGGGCTGATCATCCCATTCTGGAACCTGATCGTGGCAAACTGCTGGACTTTCCCCCAATCACAACAGGAAGCATCAGGACCCCTCCCTTTCCAATGAGTGCATAAGGATCACTGTTCCACACACACACACACACACACACACACACTTGTATTGCTCATATTATTCACCCCTCATCTTGTATTTTTTTGACAGGGGAGGGAGCACAAAAGATCTTGCTGCCACCCTTTGTCATATTTTGAGTTTCTTCAGAAGAATCTATTCTTTCTAAACTTGCTCTGGAACTTCTGTGGGAAGCATATAAGATAGATTTTCCTCACCTTCCTTTCTCTGAAGAAGCTCAAAATACCATGGGAGGCCACAGGGGGGAATGCCTTTGGTAGAAGGATCACAACTAGTGTTCAGCAGTCTCGGACTGGAAAAATGGATATATGGGGTAAATTTTGCCATTGTGCTCTCATCAGTGCTGAGCAGAATTGAAGTGGGCCCAATCTACCTCTCCCTTTTCCTTCCTTCCCTTCCTTCCACTACCCCAGTCTTTATGGAGGTCCGACTGAACCCTAGCCAGATGAAGGAAGGGACAGTCTCTTCTTCAGAATCTCCCAAAGTAACGCTGATATGCAGCATAAAATCCCACATATTCGGACAGGTAGTCACAGGGGGCATAGTTTTCACACTGTTCCTTCCTCAGCTCCACTGGGGACTTGTACAATTCATAGTACCTGCAGTAGACAAAGAGACAAATACCACTCATGACTCATCAGACTCCTATGCCACCTGCTGAACTCAGGGAGAATGATTACCCAGCATTCCCTAGAGATGGACTCCCTTATAGTGAATATGATATTTACCTACAAAGGGTTAGAACCTAGTCCCTTTGATTAATGTCCAGGGGTGGGAGGGAGCTCTATCAGTTGGGGATTGAAGCCAATTCCCCATCTTGTCCATAAGGCTCTAACAGCTAAAGATAGAACCCAGGCTCCCTGGTTATTGTTCCAGGGGAGTGGGTTGGGTCTACACGCTGGGACTTTACCCCAGGAACCTTAGTTATCCTTTCAGAAGCTTTACTAACTGGGGATTAAACCCAAGCCTTTAACTACCATCCAACGATGCTCAACTAGAAATGTCTTATCCCTCAGGGCCTCTGTGAGATGTAGCTTGGTGACCTCTCCCAGGATGTATGTGAAGCATGTTCTTGTGTCAGTCAGCCAAAGTTCTGAGTCCCTGCCTCCAGGAATGCTGTAAAAAAAAAAAAAGGTCTGCTTGCTGTAGCATCTGGGCCTAGTCAGAATGAAAAGCCAGTCTGATCTGACCTCATCCCTGCAGCAGAACTGAGCTCAGTGCAGGAACTGAAGGCAAAGATGAAACCTCCTCAGTGCGCCCTGTGCAGCGGGTTGCTTTGGTCTCTGATGCAGGCTAGAGCAGCCTCTAACTTGCACCCCATTCTCCCTGGCCCCTAAGGGCAGTTCAATTAGTCAGAATTACCAGCAGCCTAGGAATGCTAGCCAAGTACCCCCCTTCCTGAAATACTCTAAGCAACGCACCTGGTATGCCCTTGTGCTGGGGGCTCTTACCGGAGGTGATGTAAAGCTGACTATGATCACTCAATGTCTGTCAGAGACTCCTTAGGGGATATTTATAGCCCTTTAAGGAAGAATAGACCACTTGTTTCCAGCAAGTATCTCCAGCATCCTCTTTTTTCTGCTTCTTGTGTGAGGATGTTATCCCAGACATGAATCAAATTCCTTGCCAGATCCCACTGCCTTCCTATCCCTCTCTGAAATAATCCATACACAGTTCAGTCCTGAGCCCAGCAGGTGAGTCAGGGAAGATTTTACCTTTCATAATAGGGGTAGGACCTCTTCTGCCTCCTCACAAAGGCATTGGCTGTTTCTCTTTTTACCTTGACACCTGCCATGGGAAAATAGAACAATGGATTAGAGCTTTGGGGCTGCCCTCCTTTAGACCAAATACTAGAATGTCCTCTGGAGATGGAACATCTGCTATCCCTCATCACAGTCCCTCCCCACCCTACTTCCCAGTGCACATCTACCTACCCCAACCTCCACAGTTCTGCCTCCCTATCTCCCCCTCCACTCCAATCTGCTTGGTCTCAGAGCCAAGTTCCCCCTTGGCCATGACTCCAGGAGCATGATTCTCTTGTCACTTACCCTGATGTAAATCTGGAGCAAAGCTATTGCAGTCAGTGGAGTCACAGGTGCAGTAGGAGAAGAGACTCAAGCCCCAAATCTGCAGGGACATGGTTCCCTCTCTCTCCAATCCTGATGACCTTAGAGTTTTGCCTTCTTCTATACAATCTGACCCAACCTCATATGGACTGTCCCACTGGCCATTGCACAGTGAAGCCTTGGTACCAATGTCTGCAGAGCACCCCAAGGTGACTGAAGGCAGTGGAGGTTGTGTCACTGACTGTTGCCTGCTGAGACACTGGTGTCCACGCAGCCAGAATACCTTTAAGTGACTGTAAGAAGGCTGTGCTTATGAATATTGGTGCCCATGTGTGCAGAGTGCTAGGAAAGATTTTCAGACTATTCCCAACAGGGAAATATGCCGGTAATCTCCGCACAGAGGGATCCTGGTGCTATGTGTAGAGATTCTTGAGAGGGCAGAGGACCCTGCACCTCTTTCCCCGGCACACTGAGCACTCATGGAGAGTTTTGGATACCTGTGTTTGGGGACTATTCCGAGATGGCTGCCAGGCTCTTCCCACATAGAGGTTGTACCATTCCCAGATCAGCTCATCTCCTTAACTCAGGCTTTCAACTGCCAGCCAAATGTTCTTTCTGATGCCAGATTAGTTGGCCAGTGAGAGAGCCCAGCTCATGGGCAGAGAAGGGGTTATCTCTGGGGACCAACTGGCAAGCTGAGCTCAGGTCAGGTCTGAAATACCACCTACAAATAAACCTTCACTATAAAAAGTTCCAGCAATTACAACCTCCCTTGTAAAGATGTTTCTCTCTCTCTCTCTCTTCCCTCCTCTCCCCCCATGTTTTGATTGGTTCTCTGGGAAATTCCAGCTTTAATGATCCCCAGCAGCAATTTGTCCCTCGACCTATGGGACAGAGGGGGATAAGAGAGCCAGGGGATAGAAATCCATTAGGAAAACTGTGAGCCAGGCTGCAGAGTGAGGGACAGGGGAACATTTCAGACCCTAAACTCAGGTCCCACCCTGAACTGAACAGAATATGCAGTCAGTACATAGTCCAAACTTGCCCTTTTTCTGCTAGTTGAAATTACAGTGATACAACATAAAGCTCAGCCTAAACTTTCTCCCAACACTTGACTGTTCTTAGGTTTTCCCTGAAGGGACCTCTGTCCCAAACCCTAGCTCTCTTTGTCATTCCATCTCCCTTATATCCCAGTGGCCCTAATAAGCCTCTCTTGCCTCAGCAAGTCAGCAGAACTACTAACTGAGCAGCTTGGTGCATGTTTCCAACTCCTGCATGTTTCTAACTCCAGCCAACAGAGGAGCCCTGCCGTTCTGTGACATCAATTATGGGTATCCCTCTGTTCTGCTATTACTTCAGCTAGCTCACACCCTAATCCCCATGTAGCTCCCAGGACAACATGATTGTTGACTGTCCTGCCTCATGTCCTGGTTTATCTGAGAGTTGAAAACCTCAGCCTGCTCATGTCACTGCTGCCTGCTTCCTACTGTTTGCAGGATCTTCAGTTCCATCAGGCCATGTGAAAATTGGACCTTTAGTTGTCACGGGTGTTCTGCTGAGGCGGGAGGACTCATGATGACAGCTGCTATAGATCTCAGTGTTGGACAAGGAAGGAGAAAGAAACAAGAGGATTCCATAAGCATCTCACTCATTCCCTAATCCTGATAATGGGAAAGATGAAGGCAGATGCAGGGCTTGAGACACATGCAGAGATTCATAGATTCATAGATTCATAGATACTAAGGTCAGAAGGGACCACTCTGATCATCTAGTCCGACCTCCTGCACAGCGCAGGCCACAGAATGTCACCCACCACTCCTATGAAAAACCTCACCCATGTCTGAGCTAGTGAAGTCCTCAAATCATGGTTCAAAACTTCAAGGAGCAGAGAAGCCTCCCTCCAGTAAACCATGCCCCATGCTACAGAGGAAGGCAAGAAAAACCTCCAGGGCCTCTCCAATCTGCCCTGGAGGAAAACTCCCTCCCGACCCAAAACATGGCAATCAGCCAAACCCTGAGCACATGGGCAAGATTCACCAGCCAGATACCCAGGAAAGAATTTTCTATAGTAAATCAGATCCCATCCATCTAATATCCCATCTCAGGGGATTTGGCCTATTTACCCTGAATATTTAAAGATCAATTACTTACCAAAATCCCATTATCCCATCATACCATCTCCTCCATAAACTTATCGAGTAGAAGCTTAAAACCAGATAGATCTTTTGCCCCCACTGCTTCCCTTGGAAGGTTATTCCAAAACTTCACTCCTCTGATGGTTAAAAACCTTCGTCTGATTTCAAGTCTAAACTTCCTGGTGGCCAGTTTATACCCATTTGTTCTTGTGTCCACATTGGTGCTGAGCTTAAATAATTCCTCTCCCTCTCCTATATTTATCCCTCTGATATATTTATAGAGAGCAATTATATCTCCCCTCAACCTTCTTTTAGTTAGGCTAAACAAGCCAAGCTCCTTAAGTCTCCTTTCATAAGACAAGTTTTCCATTCCTCGGATCATCCTAGTAGCCCTTCTCTGTACCTGCTCCAGTTTGAATTCATCCTTTTTAAACATGGGAGACCAGAACTGCACACAGTATTCTAGGTGAGGTCTCACCAGTGCCTTGTATAACGGTACTAAAACCTCCTTATCCCTACTGGAAATGCCTCTCCTGATGCATTCCAAAACCGCATTAGCTTTTTTCACAGCCATATCACATTGGCAGCTCATAGTCATCCTATGATCAACCAATACTCCAAGGTCCTTCTCCTCTTCCGTTACTTCTAATTGATGCGTCCCCAACTTATAACTAAAATTCTTGTTATTAATCCCTAAATGCATAACCTTACACTTCTCACTATTAAATTTCATCCTATTACTATTACTCCAGTTTACAAGGTCATCCAGATCCTCCTGTATAATATCCCGATCCTTCTCCGAATTGGCAATACCTCCCAGCTTTGTATCATCTGCAAACTTTATTAGCACACTCCCACTTTTTGTGCCAAGGTCAGTAACAAAAAGATTAAATAAGATTGGTCCCAAAACCGATCCCTGAGGAACTCCACTGGTAACCTCCCTCCAACCTGACAGTTCGCCTTTCAGTAGGACCCGTTGCAGTCTCCCCTTTAACCAATTCCTTATCCACCTTCTGATGTTCATATTGATCCTCATCTTCTCCAATTTAACTAATAATTCCCCATGTGGCACGGTATCAAATGCCTTACTGAAATCTAGGTAAATTAGATCCACTGCATTTCCTTTATCTAAAAAATCTGTTACTTTTTCAAAAAAGGAGATTAGGTTGGTTTGGCACGATCTACCTTTTGTAAAACCATGTTGTATTTTGTCCCATTTACCAATTGACTTCAATGTCCTTAACTAATTTCCTCCTTCAAAATTTTTTCCAGGACCTTGCATACTACAGATGTCAAACTAACTGGCCTGTAGTTACCTGGATCACTTTTTTTTCCTTTCTTAAAAATAGGAACTATATTAGCAATTCTCCAATCATTCGGTACTATTCCTGAGTTTACAGATTCATTAAAAATTCTTGCTAATGGGCTTGCAATTTCAGGTGCCAATTCCTTTAATATTCTTGGATGAAGATTATCTGGGCCCCCCGATTTAGTCCCATTAAGCTGTTTCAGTTTCGCTTCTACCTCTGATATGGTAATATCTACCTCTATATCCTCCTTCCCATTTGTCATGCTACCATTATCCCCCAAGATCCTCTTTAGCCTTATTAAAGACTGAGGCAAAGTATTTGTTTAGATATTGGGCCATGCCTAGATTATCTTTAACCTCCGCCCATCCTCAGTGTTAAGCGGCCCCACTTCTTCCTTCTTAGTTTTCTTTTTATTTATATGGCTATAGAACCTTTTACTATTGGTTTTAATTCCCTTTGCAAGGTCCAACTCTACTCGACTTTTAGCCTCTCTGACTTTATCCCTACATCTTCTGACCTCAATTAGGTAGCTTTCCTTGCTGATCCCTCCCATCTTCCACTCCCTGTATGCTTTCTGCTTCTTCATAATCACCTCTCTAAGATGCTTGCTCATCCAGCGTGGTCTACAACTCCTTCCTATGAATTTTTTCCCCTTTCTTGGGATACAGGCTTCCGATAGCTTCTGCAGTTTTGATTTAAAGTAATCCTAGGCCTCAACTGCCTTTAGATCCATAAGTTCTTCAGTCCAATCCACTTCCCTAACTAATTGCCTTAATTTTTGAAAGTCAGCCCTTTTGAAATCAAAAACCCTAGTTGCAGATTTATTTTTGTTAATCCTTCCATTTAGTTTGAACTGAATTAGCTCATGATCACTTGAGCCAAGATTGTCCCCTACAACCATTTCTTCTATGAGGTCCTCGCTACTCCCAAAATTAAATCTAAAATGGCATCCCCTCTAGTCGGTTCAGCAACTACTTGATGAAGGAATCCATCAGCTATCGCATCTAGGAAAATCTGAGCCCTATTATTATTACTAGCACTGGTCCTCCAGTCTATATCTGGGAAGTTAAAGTCTCCCATGATCACGCAGTTTCCATTAGTATTTACTTTATTAAAGACATTAAAAAGGGCTCTATCCATAACCAAATTAGATCCCGGAGGTCTATAGCACACCCCAAGCACTATCGCAGGAGAGGCTTACTAGTTTTCTTCCCCAATGTAATTTTTGCCCAGACAGACTCTGTCTTATCCATTGCATCGCTTCTTATTTCTTTACATTCTAACTCATCGTTGATATACAATGCTACTCCACCCCCTTTACCTTTGTTTCTGTCTTTCCTAAACAGCACATACCCTTCAATACCTGTAGTCCAGTCATGACTACTATTCCACCATGTTTCTGTTATCCCTATAATATCTGGTTTCACTTCCTGCACCAGTAGCTCTAGTTCCTCCATTTTGTTACCTAGACTCCTCGCATTGGTGTATAAACATCTTAATTTTTGCTGTTTGGCCTCGCTCACATTTTGTACCCTATTAGGCACAGTCATTCTACAGCCAGTATAACCTATTAGACTAGTATCCACACCGCCCTCGCTCCTTATATACATTCTCCTACCCATGTCTGTATCCTTTCTTACTTCATCTTCTTCCCTCTCAATGCTAAAATCTGGCGTGGAGATTTTCTGGACATCTCCCATCCATCTCCCCCCAATTCCTAGTTTAAAGATGGGGGAAAGTCATAGCAAGATACTCACTTTCAACACCGTGTGATTCCAAGGAGTCCTTTGAATCTGGAAATCAAAGAATAGGAGTCAGGGGATACCATGCAGGAACCAAACATGTGACTCCAGTCCTTGGCCCCCATTGGATGACTGTATCTCCCTCCCTTATTGGGCAACACCATTTCCCTTCCCGCATCAGGAATTTTTATCTCTCTGCCCCCAGTAGGGCCTTGTCTGCACTAGAAGTTTGGGGCAAAAATTTCCCACCATTGCTAATACTGGTTCAGCTCAATCAGTGTCACCAGAGTTTATAGGGTATCTCTACATGAGAGCGGGAAGGTGTAAATTCCAGCTCACAAAGATATACTTGAACTAACTCTGATTGAGCCCCGTGCACTACAAACAGAAGTGTGGCTGCAGCAGTGTGAGCAGCTGGCGGGGCTATCCCTCCAAGTAAGATCCTGTCCAAGAACACAGGTACATACTCAGGATGGCTAGCCATTCCTGCCGATCAGCGTTAGCACAGGTATGTTCACCGGTGCTGGAATCATGTCTCCAGTTCTAGTGTAGACATACACATAGTGTCATTTCAGCTTGCTTGGAGCAAGATGACATAGTGATAAAAATGCCAAGATGGGAAGCCTGTCTACATTAGAGATACTATCAAAAGAACTTCAGTGGTGGTAGAAATAATGGGAAATTTTGCCCAAAATGCCTAGTGTAGACACAGCCTGGATGGCACCATATCTCCTTCTTCTCCACTACGGTGTTTTCTTTATTCTCTCTGAGGAGCTGAGGGTCTTTGACAGAATGTGAAGAGGAGGCAGGTATTAAAATACTTAGGAATAGTCCTGCCCTCTGGAACATTGTAGACCAGAACTGAGGTACAGGGAAGAATGTAATGTCTGTGTTTGTGTCACCACACCAGCTTTCCAGTCATCTAAAGAGGAACATAAGAACAGCCATACTGGGTCAGACCAAAGGTCCATCTAGCCCAGTATTCTGTCTTCCGACAGCGACCAATGCCAGGTGCCCCAGAGGGAATTAAGAGAACAGGTAATCATCAAGGGATCCATCCCCTGTCGCCCATTCCCAGCTTCTGGCAACCAGAGGCTAGGGACATAAGAACATAAGAACCCACTGTATATACCAAAGTCATTCTTAATTCTAACCTTCGATGGTCCCTGCAATCACCCAAGGGGAATTCCCTCTGATCTTACTGGGGGCTCATGGAACCCATACTCTGTTTGCCACTCCAAACCACATAGGCTCTGCTCTAGTTCTTCACATATCGCTCTTCCACCCCTAGCAAATCCCATCTGCTGTTGTATTAGAAGTGTATTTAAGGGGACAAAGAAGATTTAGGAAAATAAATATGTTGATTAATTGCTAGATTGTAAACTGTTTGAGGAGAGGGTTGTGGGTTTTTTTGTTGTTTTTTTTCCAAAGCACCATGTGCATTTACATTAGCAAGACGCATTTGTTGTCTGATCAGACCCTGCAGACTTTTTGTGGAGAAAGGTGCTATTCAGCATGAGTCTGGTTATCCGAGTTTGACCTAAGTCATTTAGGTTCAGCTTGTGACTCTCAGGCTCATGTTAAATACACCTTACTTAAGTAGTACCATTGACTTCAATGGGTCTGATTTGCAGAGTAAGGTCTTACTCAGCTTGAGCATGGGCATCAGAATCTGGCCGTTACCTAGCAGTGTCTGAGAGCTAACCAGCAGTTTTGCGGTGTCACATTCACCACAGTGAAGAGAAAGGGGAAACTGGTAGATGTCTCATTCACTGTGTTCCAAATGAACTCTACCCCCAAGCAGTCCCCAGCTCCTCTTCTCAACCGTGCAAACCTGCCACCAAAGGCAGGCGGGGGAATTTAACCTGGCCAACTTTCTTCTACCCCATCCCCTTCCCTCTGCCCCTAGAGGAGATGAGCAGTCTTCACACCACCCCCATCTTTACTCAGAGCTCCCCAGGCAGCCTCATCATGATTATCCTGCCCCAGTACTCCCCATGCACCTGTCCCCCAGTGCTGTGCTCATTTGAAGTTCATGTGAGTCTAGAGCACTGACTGCCACTCTGCATTGATTCCCCAGCCCTTAGCCATAGAGAACCCAGCAGAGCAGCAGCCCTCAGAGTCTTAGTAATAATGTGATTAATAGTTCCAGTGTTTTTCATCTGAGGATCTCCAGGTGATCGCCAAACACTAACTAGTTAATTCTCCCAATTACCTTGTGACTTAGGTAAGCACTATAATCCCCATATTACAGCTGGAAAAACTGAGGCACAGAGAGGTAAGTGATTTGCCTAAGGTAACACAGCAGAGAATAGACACTAGGACATTTGACCCCCAGCCTCCTGTACTAGACACTACCAGCAGGTGAGGCAGGCAGATGAAGGATCGTAGTAAGGGAGACAGAAAGTAGTGACCATGTTGATACCCCCTTCACCTCCTCCTCTGAGGAGAAGGTTGCAGATGAGAGGGAATGGGGAGTCTTTAACTTAATGCTTTTTAACCTTAGAAAGATTCAGGAATTCAACTGTGAGTTTTGGCAAAGGTATTGGCCAGTTCCCGTTTTATCCAAACTGTGCCACCTACACCAGGAGACAATGGCTCCTTACGAAATGTCAGAGGGCAACATGCTGTCTGCTGTAGAAAGAGCCTTCTGGAAATCTCTAGGTTTGTGGAGCCAATCTGTATTTTGCACTCCACATGGAAACTGATAAAGGATTAGACCCAGACTAATGAACAGACTAGTATAAAATAGCTGCTTTAGAGCAGACTGTCCAGGAATGAAGGAGAGAAGCTCTCTGAGGGGAAAACAATCAAAGATTAAAAACTGTATTGCAAAATATTAACTAATTTCTCACCAATCTGATGCCTGTGAGAGCAAATTTAATTTACAGGGTCATCTTTAACACTGAGGAATTTAACACTGACAAGAACTGGCATAGTACAGGGCAAGCTTTCTACCCTTCCTGTCTCAGCATCCCTGTCCATTCTGTCAAAGTAGAGAGAGGCTGCACACTTGCTATTTCAGATCTAGGTCTCCCACCCCCCTCCAGCTGTGCAACTCACCCCTCTATGGTGATTTCAGCTATTTCCTATTTAAGAGGGTTCTGGAGCTTGCCTCCCAGCTGCAGTTTATATCCTATAACCATATATTTTTTAACAGTATCACTGCCATTTTTTTCATTGTGCCTTCAAAAACTCTCCCAGTCCAACATATTTCAATGGAATTTAAAAAAGTGTAGCTTTATTTTTCTTCTCAGATGTCTCTGGGTACTGTACAACTTTCCAGTGTTGGCAGATATAACATAGCCTTCCCCATTGTCCATGCAGTTAGCTAATTCCTCTCAATTCTGACTTGCAGCGAAATCCATTTGTCCAAAACTGAGGACCCAGCTTTGCTAATTCACCTAAATCCTAAACTGGATTTCTGAGATTGCCAGTCATGCCCAATTGTGCAGTAGTTTGTGTCCTAGTGGAGGCAAATGTCTATTAGGGATTAGGCTGGAGACCCCCAAACCCATTCTTATTTGTTACCTATATAATATAGCACCTTGCCAGTTCAGTAGCCCATTGTATACTGCCTAGCCCCAACCAGGTATCCTCCTGAGCAGGCAGTCTTCTCAGGTTTTAAGTGTTCAATAATACACTCAGAGAACACTCCAGGTGAGATAAATGCTGTGTCCCCTTACCTCTTTCACAATAACAGGAGACTGCCAGGGCCAGGGTCAGGAGTAGCAGCACCAGAAGTTTCCTCATCTTCTCCTTTTTGTCTAACACAATTCTGCAGCCTCAGAGCTTCTCTAGGAGGGTTCTGGAACTTGCCTCCCAGCTGCAGTTTATATCCTGTGACCATCTGGAGAGATCAGGACTCTGGCCAGAGTCTCTCAAACTTTTACATTCCTGTGTCCCAGCTCCAACACAAAGCTTCGCATTTGCACCAATAGATATCCGGTCCTGGCAGCCATGTGCACATCCAACTCAGTCCAAAGGCTCATGGAACTTCCAGATGACTTTATGGAGCTCCTAATGCTACTTTTAAAGAAAAGGGAAAAAAAGCTTAATTACAAACATCCCATAGTTTAGTGTTGAGCGAGAAAGCAATTCCAGCTGCATGGAAGAGAGGCAATTGGAAAGAACCATCGTGTCATGACGTGGTGCAGCTGATGAAGGGCCATTAGCCATTTTTGCTAATGAAACAATCTTACACCTCTGACAATCTGAATTTAATCAAATCCTGCCTCAGCTCAAATAAGATGATTTCAGTTTAGTCTCTGGTATGCTGAGGTCCCCACAGAGGCAGTTTTCTTTCTGTGAGACAAGTGAAAAATGGTAAAACTGGAAATGGCGAGCTTGGCACATTGGCTTGCGTGGAAGTAACTCACCACATCACTCTTCACCTATTCCTCTGACCTGCTCAGGAACTCCTTCCAGACAAAATCATATGGAAGGATCCACTGTGCAATGCTGGGCAGGGGGAAGCTGAGCAGAGAAGGCAGAAGGAGGAAATGAAGGTTAGTAATCTGATCTGTTCCAATCTCAAACTAAGCAGCACTGTGCCCAGTTGTTTCAGAATATGGTCTTGGTGGCACATTAAGGGATTGCTTTCATCCAAATCAAGACTGATTTGAAATAATGCCCCAGAATGAAGCTAGAGGCATGTCGCTGCAGGAAGTGGCATCATTCAAATAAGGTATAAAACCAAAGCTAAATTTCTGGGGTCAGACAGTACAACTAGGCCTATATATACCACCTGAATATCCCACAATGCTTTTTGAAAGAGAATTAGCCTCAGTATCCTGGCCAAATTGCAATTTGGACAGTTACATTCTGTCTGCCTAAATTCCCTCTGAAGTGTCAAATAGATATGACATTTGATAGTTCCTGTCCTAAGATGTTGTTTGTACACTATTAAATGCCTACGAAAGAGACCGCTGCATGGCAAGGAGAAGAGGAAGTGATCCCTCCAGAGCCCAGTTTTCAAAAATGGGCACGTCACTCTGTGTTTGGTGGTTTTGGGTGTCCCAAAGCATGTATATACACAGGAAATGGGGAGGATGTGGCAGCAACAGGAGGCAGAAGGAACAGTGAGTTGAAGATTAGGAAGAAGGAACAAGAGGCAACTACATAGGTTTGGGCAGGATGAAAAAAAAGAGGAGATGCACAGCATTGAAGGATGAAAGGGAAATGCAAAAAGATGAGCCTAGAGAGACAAGGTGTGTGAGGTAATATCTTTTATTGGACCAACAGAATCCAGTTTCTTGGGTTATCTAATATCCTAGGACCAACATAGCTACAACAATATTGCATATGAAAGATGACCTGGTAAGACATGGCGGTGAGGTAATTGGACCAACTTCCAATAGAAGGTATGACCTCACCCACCTTGTCTCTCTAATGTCCTGGGACCGACAGAGCTACAACAATACTGCAAGTGACCCTGTAAGAGTCATAAGAGTATCTGAGATGGAGTCCTGCCCCTCTAGGGCATCTAGATGAAACATAAATGCTTTCAAGAGGGGTCTGGAGCAGTGCCAGGTTTACAATGGTGCTGGTGGCGCCATGGAGCCGGGCCCATGCTCAGAAGGGGCCCCAGCTCTGCTTGCACTGTGCCCTGAGACCCCGCCAGCCCGCTGGCTCCCCCCACCCCGCCCACCACTTGCTCCTCTTGGCCGGACCACCGAGGGCTCCTCTTCATCCCCTGGCCCCACCCGCCAACTTCTCTCTGCCCCCTGGCCAGACCCCAATGCACCTCCGGCACCGGGCAGTATCTGCATCCCACCACCTGTGGGGCTCCTCCTGTCTCCCTGGAGCTGAGCTGCCCAGGACTGGTTCAGAAGCCTAGCTAGTCTCGGCAAGTTCGGGAGAGATAGTGTGGGGGGCCTGACTGGGCCCCTCCAGGCAAGTGGGTCCTGAGGGAGCCCAGCTGGGGCAGGCCCTGGCCTGGCTGATTGCACCACTCCTGAGGGGCCGGAGCGATTCCCCACCCCAGGACCTGCCCTGGCTGCACTGGCAGCTCAGCTCAGCAGACAGTTGCCTCCCAGCAGGGCTGGTCAGGGCAGCCGGGAGGCAGGGCATAGGGGAGTGGGTGTCTGGAGGGCCTGGGTGGGGGGGTGCTGGGCTGTGAGGGGGTGGAGAAGAGCTGTGTGTGCTGGGACACTAGGGAATGGGGGTTCTGTGTGGGGTGTTGGATCGTTGTGGTGGAGTTGTGAGAAGGGGGGCACTGGACAGGGTAGGTGTTGTGCAGGGTGCTGTGCATTTGTGTTAGAATCGGGGGGGTGCGCTAGACATAGTAGGTCCAGGGGGGCTCTGGCCATAGGTAATCGGAGGGCTGTTCCAGTGTTGGGTTGAGGGGGCTGTGTGTCATGGCATGGGCCCACCCCCAAGGGGAAGGGGTATGCTGGCAGCACAGAGCTGGGCGGGCCACTGTGCGTCTGACAACTGCTGGTTTATAAATAGTGCCCTCGCACTGGGCTGGGCGGAGCAGGGCCTCCCCTGCCATGCCATGCCCCTGGCCAGCTGCTCGCTCCCAGGACCATCCCCCCTGCACCATGCTCCATTGTCCCCACAGGGGCCCACAAATATGTTGGGCACCGGGCCCACAAAAGGTTAATCCAGCTCTGGTTTGGAGCACTGGGTAGAATGACAGTTGGGTGGTTACTTGAGCTTGGGCTGAGGGAGAAAGGTACTGAATATAAGGGAGGGAAGGAAGGAGAAGAAGAAAGAACGAGAGATGAAGAGAAACCAAAGAAAGACTGAGAAACAGGCGCAGGTCAGAAGCAGAAGTGATTTTACTGGAGTAGAGGAAGGCAGAAGACAGGAAATAGAGCGCACAGATTTAGTTCAAGGATAGTAGTTAAGTAAAACAAAGAGGCGGAGAGAAGATGGAGATCTGCCTATAGGATAAATCCCATGATTTATTGGGCTTAAATTAAGATTAAAGTTAAGTAAGGGGAATTCTAGGCAGTACAGTAATACAAATAAATAATAATAATAACCACTATTTCCTGGAAACACAACGGCAGCCACCCATCAGCAATGAAAACTGCCATCTGGTTTCATCAGGCAGCACTGGATATGTTCAGTATGATACAAGAGTTTCCCTGGGAAGTTTTTAACATCCATTCTCCTGAACTTTTGGATTTTGGACCCTCTTGTGGTAGACAACTGCACTATATATTACCTTGGCAGCCAGGAGGTGTGTTTAGGACCAGAAGCAAAAAAGAACAAGCCAGTTTTGAATTCCTCTGGGAATAAGCTGCATGGCAGTATCAAATCCCAGGGCTCCCTGCAGCAAATCTAGAGGTAAGAGGATATTAACTAGCTCCTAGAAACTGACTCTGTTAGTGCTGTCAGTTGTAAATAATGTTAAGCTTTATGGAGATGGTGTCTTGTCTGGTCCTGGCCTCTCCCACCCTTAGTTAATTTTTCCTGGTGTGTGAATAGTTGGATTGGCATACAACTCTATCATTCCCCCAGCTCCTGCTGCACTATCCAAGGGTCCATTATATATCTGTGTGTGTATGTGTGCTATACAGCTAGCTCTCTGTGTATGGGTATGAGAAAGTACAGTGCATATGTGTGGAAAACATTTATTAAATCTTAACTCTGCCAAATCAAATGTGATTTTCAGTAGACTAATCAAAGGCACATCTGCAACCTAGGGGCTATGTTTCTGCCAAATGTTAAGATTCCATCAGCTCTGGAGCTATTCAAAGAAAGAGGAAAACATTTTTCTTAGCAGAATAACTGCATTTTTCACCCTTTCATACTTGAAAATGGCTCACTTGATTTGGAAAGACCGTTAGAAAAAAATGTGTCCCTTGCCTGAGAACAAACATATCAAATTTCAGCTGAAAATAGAAAAGCATTAAAAAACCAATGCAAAAATGCCATTTAAAATGGAAACCCTTTAGGCAGCCTTAAGTATAGACCTTGCTATGATTCCTATCTGTAATATCAATGTGTGTAAGTATTTAATAATAGATTTACTTGGAGAGCATTATTCAGCCACTAGATTCCTCTGGGCTCTGTACAGATTTTCAGAAAACATGTGTTTCCTGATAAATAAATGAGACCTAGTTGAAACTCAAGCTGTGTGGAAGTCTGCTTGTTTGTGTCTATAGTTTATATTTATTCAGTTTAATAAGCGCTTCCAGTTTAAGATGGTATGTGGTCCCATATATTATGGCAATGTGTATGTATGGAATACATGAAGATGTGGAGTGCTATAAAGGATTTAAAAGATGAGTTTTAGATAGCTGGATTGCTCATAATTGGTACAGCCATGAGTAAATTATGCAGGTGATCTCAAATGAGCACTGCTAAAACCTTTATACCATACCACATTATGCTTTATTCTCTTCATGCCATGTATTGTACGGGGGGGGGGGAAGATTTTATAAACATATCAGAACCCTTTTTTATTGCATTGTGATTGTTTCTTATATCTCTACACATGTAACTCTATATGCCTTAATTGGCATTTGTTCATCTGTTCAGAGCTCAGACATAAAAATGTTACAACTTTAAGATCTGATATCTTGGGATTTTCAAGATCTAGATGTAAGTTCTGCTTTGGGCCCCATTGGAAAGTTGGGAATTTCCCCTTTCAAGTTCTGTAGAGAACCCATTTCTAAGCTTCTAAGCATCATGAGATCAGACCACTGGTGGAGAACTAAATATTGCCTGTGCTACAGTCTCAAACTTGGGTAAATTTGTGATCTGGCATATGGGGAAATTGCACATTTGGGGGAAAGAGGCAGGGTGTTTTTAAGCATCTCTTTAGAATGTTAGAATCAGTCTCGGAGGACATAGATTATATGGCAGTATTCGGATGAGATGCTCCAGGGTCAATAAAACCTCAGCAACATGCACTCCCCCTTCCCTCCCACAGATGTTAGCAGAACTCCCTATGGGCTTATTTCAACTATTCCCATTTAAAAAAAATAAAAATCCACTATTAAAAATTTTTCAACCTCTAAAAATCTGTTTCACCTTTTGAAAATAGCTCAATGTCTCCAGGCTGCACTGCATGTGCCACAGATGATTTCAACTTGCTGGGAACAATTCAAAGGATGGTCTGGCCTGAGGTGCAGGAGTTAAGAAAAAGTTATATGGGGCCTTTCTATACATCTCCAGACAATTCAAACTAAAGGCAGCTGAGCCACCAGTGTGCAATAATTGCACTGCTACAGGAATCCTTGGTGATGGTCACCCCTCCTCATCCCAGTCCTGAAAATGACGGTATACATACTGACCATACACACACAATGCCACCATAGAACAGGAACCATTAGTAATGCCTGCTTCTCTCTTCTATGTTCCCTACCAGAACTGCACCTCTGTCACCACAACAGGAGCCATTAAAAAAGAAAGTATTGGTGTGAGTGGATATGTAGCAGAAAACTGTAAATCGAATTGATGTAACTGATATCGTTTCTCTAAAGTATATGCTTTCTTTTTTCAACAAACCTAATCCACCTCCTCCCTTTGATCTGGGAAGGACTGGGATTCTGTGAGTTTGTATATCAACCCAACCAGTGCTTTTAACTCTTTTATTCCATATTAGGTTTTGCCTGAGAACCAGGGGATTTGAGTCTCCTCTTACTGTGAATTTACATTGGTTTAATTCCATTGACTTGGCTGGAAGTCCTCCTGAGTAATGTAAATGAGGGAAGAACTAACCCAAGAAGATTAAACTAAACTGGGACAGATACTCAACTGGTGTAAATCAATTTTAGTTGATAAAGTCTGGCAGTGCCACTTCCCACCAGCTGGGAATCTGGCTGTCTCTAGGAGGTTTGCTTTCTGTATGATTTTGTATGTACTTGTGGTTTATAGATGCGGTTAATTTTGTTTGTTTGTTTGTTTCCCTGACAGCTTGAACCAGACATAGAGAAGATTTGTTCTTTTTTCTCTGCACATTTTCCCCTATATTATTTCCATGCTTTTGTGTGAGTTAGTAAGTTTAAGGAAACAATAGACCATTGATTACTTAAAGGCACAAAAGGCTCCTGAATTCTCAAAACAACTTTCTGCAGCTTTAAAATAACCACTCTTTGCCAGGGCCAATGATCATTCGTTGTTTACCACAGCTCCAAAATAAAGATTTAACGCTGGTGCTATATAGTGATGTGCTCCCTGCAGTTTAGTGAGGCAGATGCTGCTTGCCGAGGGTTTAGTCTTTATTTTGGAGCTGTGGTAGAGTCTCCAAAGATAAGATTGAAGCCTGATTATGAACTTGATGCTGTCCTGCTGAAATAAACCAACCAACCCATCTGAAATGCTTCATGTGTGAAGTGATTGCAGAGTAGATTTTTGTTGGTGAAAGTGTAAGGCAATTTGTACAAGGCACTTTGGAGTGATGAGTGTTTTAAAGAAATGAGATATTTTTTGCTTCCTGGAAAGTTTCCTATTTATTTATTTTTGCTTGTCATATCTCAAAAAGACTTGACCTAGAGACTTTACATTTGTTTCATCCTGTTGGGCTCGATAACCATTAGTTCCTTTGGCTAGTTTAGAAGAGTTAAGAATTTAGGGTCAGTTGGTGGCTGAGCCATAAACATGTGCTGAGGGAGGGAGGGATGAAAGGAGCCATATCCCCTCTTGAACAGGCCACAAGAAGCCCAGGTACAATTACAGTCTCTGTGCTTCCTTTGCGTGCTCTAAAGAGAGTGGCAGAGAGCTAGGGCCAGGCACATGGAGGAGAGTAGGCTTCATTCGTAGTAGAGGCCGTGTCATGCTCTCTGTCTGCGCTGCCCCAGGGAGAGGGTAGATCCACATAACCCCCAACACTGGGATGTTACAACTGGTTGAAAAAAACAGTTTAAAAATGTGACTCTTTCTGTAATATTTTTGAAATGTTTTCCAAGTTCAGGGAAATGTTTAGAAAGTCTAACCATCTCGGTCAGCATCTAAAGGCACAATTGAGCCCTCAGTTATTCCATGCAGTTTTGATAATGTTTGAGCTCCCTGTGATTGCATGTCGGACACTGTAATCTACGCCTGATGCAATGTAGATACTCCAGTGCCTGCATGGTCCTTTGTTGGCAGACCATGCTCCTCTTAATCTGTAGACTTCATGTTTCCTAAAGCTCGGATCAGAACAGCTTCTCCATATACTAGGGGAGGTGGGAGGGAACAGGCACCCAAGAACCACTTGTGGGAAGCAAGGGGAGTCTGAGGGGAGTGGGGAGAGAAAACAATTTAGGATGGAGGAAGTGGGCCCATGTGACCATTGTTGTAGAGTCTGAAAGATCTGTAAGGAGCAGGGAACAGTGCACAGAAAGTGTCTGTGCAGTAGGAGCAGCAGAATTACCATGTGGACTTTCTAAGCCTCATATAGAGGCTTGATGTGGGAATATTCCCTGCCCATGGTTTCTGTCACAGATCCATTCTTAGAAACATTGACTTTTAATTTAAGAATTTTTTTAAAAAAATCATTAAACTTGAGCAAAAATTGAAAACACATATAGCTTCAGGGAAAGGTGCCTTCAAAGAACAATGATAAATAAAAAAAGATTGAAAATGTATAAATGCAAAATTCAGGGCACCCAAACAATCTGAAATCAGTTCCATCCTTTGCCACCCTCTGTGATTATCATATAATCTAAGAAATAAATACTGGTGTCATGTGCAGTGAGGTAAATCCAGAGTAACTCCATTGAAGTCTATGGAGCTACTCTGGATTTACACCCGTGAAACTGAGATTGGCATTTGACCAGAAAGATACTTTTAGGGTATGTCTACACTATGAAATTAGGTTGATTTCATAGAAGTTGATTTTTAGAAATCGATTTTATACAGTCAATTGTGTGTGTCCCCACTAAGCACATTAAATGCGTCCTCACTACCGTGGCTAGCATCGACTCACGGAGCGGTGCACTGTGGGAAGCTATCCCACAGTTCCCGCAATCTCCGCTGCCCATTGGAATTCTGGGTTAAGCTTCCAATGCCTGATGGGGCAAAAACATTGTTGCGGGTGGTTGGGGGTATATGTCGTCAGGTCCCCCTCCCTCCCTTCCTCCCTCCATAAAAGCAATGGCAGACAATCATTTCGCGCCTTTTTTCCTGGGTTACCCATGCAGACAACATACTATGGCAAGCATGGAGCCCACTCAGCTCACCATCACCGTACGTCTCCTGAGTACTGCTGGCAGACATGGTACGGCACTACTACACAGCAGCAGCTCCTTGCCTTCATGGCAGACAGTGCAGTACGACTGATAGCCGTCGTATGTCTCCTGGGTGCTCCTGGCAGACCTCGGTGAGGTCGATAGGGGTGCCTGGACAGACATGGCTATCCTCTTCTTAGAGCACCGAATGGGAGTGACTCCAGGTCATTCTCTTCTTTAAGTTTCGTCTCATGGCAATTCAGTCCTGCCTGGAATATCATGCGAGCTGAAGGCTTCTGTCTTAGGCTGCTCTCCCAGCCGGCAGCACCGCGCGGTCGCACCTATCCCAGCCTACCCCTTTCTCCCATGGCTCATGAAGCCTGGACAGTAGTAAGGAGCAGTTCAACTATAGGCTGAGCAAGTGCAGAATGGTGGTAGAATGTGCCTTTGGAAGTTTAAAAGCTCGCTGGTGCTGTTTGCTGACTAGGTCAGACCTCAGCACAACCAACATTCCCATTGTTATTACTGTTTGCTGTGCGCTCCATAATATCTGTGAGAGTAAGGGGGAGATGTTTATGGCAGGATGGGAGGTTGAGACAAATCGCCTGGTGTCCAATTTTGAGCAGCCAGACACCAGAGCGATTAGAAGAGCACAGCAAGGCACCTGCGCATCAGAGAGGTTTTGAAAACCAGTTTCATGACTGGCCAGGCTTCGGTGTGACAGTTGTGTGTGTTTCTCCTTGATGCAAACCTGACCCCTTTGTTTATTTTAATTCTCTGTAAGCCAACCACCCTCCCCCCTTCAAAATAAAGTAACTATTGTTTTGAAACCATGCATTCTTTCTTTATTAATTTTTTTAAAAAATGAGATAACGGACAAGGTAGCCTGGATGGCGTGGGGGAGGAGGGAAGGACAAGGCCACATTGCTTATTGTAGCCACACTAAAAATCAAAATGTTTGAATGACAGCCTTCTGTTGCTTGGGCCATCCTCTGGAGTGGAGTGGCTGGGTGCCCGGAGCCTCCCCCCCGTGTTCTTGGGCGTCTGGGTGAGGAGGCTATGGAACATGAGGTGGAGGGTAGGCAGTTATACAGTGAATGCAGTGGGGGTCCTGCTCTTTTTGGCTTTCCTGCAGCTCCAACAGATGCTTCATCATGTCTGTTTGCTCCCCCATTAGCCTCCGCATGGCATCCTGCCTCCGCTCTTCATGCTCACTTAATTCTTTCCTGGCCTCTGCCACTGAATGCCTCCATGCATTAAGCTGTGCTCTATCAGTGCAGGGGGACTGCATGAGCTCAGAAAACATATCATCGCCAGTGCGTTGTTTTTTTTCACCTTCTAATCTGCAATAACCTCAGGGATGGAGATGATAGGGGGAGCATAGAAACATTCTACAGTTCTGGGGGGACTGCACCTGTGCTGCTGAATGCTGCTGAGCTCACCACGCTGACCAAACAGGAAATGAAATTCAAAAGTTCCTGGGGCTTTTCCTGTGTACCTGGCTAGTGCATCGGAGTTCAAAGTGCTGTCCAGAGCGGTCACAATGGAGCACTCTGGGATAGCTCCCAGAGGCTAATAACATCGATTTGAATCCACACTACCCCATATTCAACCCAGCAAGGTAAAATTTACAGAAGTTGATTTTAATAGCCCTTTAGGTCGACGGAACAGGGTTGCTTGTGTAGACGCATTCATTTTTAAATTGATGTAACGCGTCTAAAATCGACCTAACTCTGTAGTGTAGACCAGGGCTACATCATGCATAGCTGCACTCTGGCGTATCTGGCTAGTAATCTTGGGCTACTTCTGCCCTGCAATAAAAAACCCACAGCACCAAATCTCAGAGCCCATGTCAACTGACTTGGGCTTGGGCTGCAGAGCTAAAAATTATGGTGTAGGCATTCAGGCATTAGCTGGAGCTGGGCTCTGAATCCCTCCCCACTCTTAGGATCTCAGATTCTGGGCTCCAGCCCGAGCCCAAACACCTGCACTGCAATTTTCAGCCCTGCAGCCCAAGCTCCATGAGTCCAAGTCAGCTGACTCGGACCAGCTGCAGCCATGCCACAGGTCTTTTATTGTAATGAGGACATGCCCTTAGAAATGTTTTGATTAGGGTTTCATATATAGAAGAATTTTAAATGCTTCTTGTGGTGTGTATGTCCCAAGTTTGCCTGTGAATTTGACAAAGGCTGAAGTTTGTTTATGGAAGATCTTTGTTTATAATATGTAAAGTAGATGAGGGTCTATGCTTAATCTCACAGTATATCAACAAATGGGCATCTTATACCTCATAGCCCTTGGTGGTTTTCTACTTCTATATTTGGGTATTTGCATATGAATCTGAGGAAGCCTGGAGCCTTGAATACTGAAGCAAGGTATATTTAGCAGATAGAAAAGACTTTATCTGTTTTAAGATCCCCACAGCTGCAAATATCCAAACAGCTCTGGTTGCTAATGGACTGGGGAGGTATTTACATATTCGTGTATGGCAGCACTGGCTTCTATTGATAATGTCAGAAGGGCTTTGCTACCTCTTTGGTGTTGATATAAGTCACAGTGTCTTAGATGTTTGTGTTCTTCTCTTGTGAACGAGACGTGAATCCTTGGGTGGTCTGGGCATGGTATTCAGGGATCAAGCTGTGTCTTGATTACAGATGAGGTGTGGACAGAAATGGGGACAAAGTTAAATCTGTTTGGATGAATTTAGCTGGGCATTTCCAAACATTGGTGGTTTTAAGCATAACCTTAACTTTGAATTTTCTGGCTTTCTAAAAATTGGGGTTATTTATTATTTGTTTGTTTGTTTATTTTCAGCTACCATGCTCTTTTAAGACATTTTCCCCAGCAGTCACCAACTTTCAATCTTAACACACTATTTTAACTTAAAATGAATATACAAGCTCCTTGTCAGACTATATGATGGATTTTCAGCCAAAGATGCACATAGACTCCCTGACACAAGGTGTACCAAGTGTATATCTACCACTGAAACAACTTCTGAGGACGCACAGATAACAGAAAGCCCTTGTCCGCTGTCTTTCAGAGTAGCAGCCGTCTTAGCCTGCCTGCCCCAGCCTCTTGCTCACAGAAGAGCAGGAAGGGAACTGGAAGCAGGCAGGTGTGGGCCTGGGGGCAGAGTGTGGGCGGGGCCATGCAAGGCTGTTTGGGGAGGCACCGCCTTCCCCTGCCCATTCTACCCTCCAGCCATGCTCCTCCCACCGCTGCTGTGCCGCTGTGTTGCTCCTGCCCTCTGCCTTAGAGCCCCTGGCCAGCCGCACCTGGGACTCTCCTGCTTGCTGCGCAGAGTGGGGGAGGGGGCGCTGATGTCAGAGTGTCCCCCTCGCCCGGCTTCCCCCACCGATGTACCGCATCTCCGCAGAGCAGGAGTTCCTGTTACTTCTTGGTACTTCCTGCAATGCACATATATCCTCTTTAATTTTATTCTTTCAAAGTGCTGTTATTTTAGTTTTTTGACTGGTATATGCATTTCATAATTTTATTTCTCACTTATGCTTAAATTTAATTCTTTGTGGAGTGAGTTCTAAAAAGCCTAACCTGTCCTGGCTGGTGTAATTATCCCTATGGTAACATTTAAAAAATACATATTAAATCTAGGTTTTTTCTTTCAACTGGTAGTGCGCATCTGCACCTTTCCTCAATATTGGTGCACATAACCAAATTCATTCCGCATGTGGATGGAAATAATTAGAGGGAATATTGCTGCTGGCCTCTAAAACAGTGGCTCTCAACCTTTCCAGACTACTGTACCCCTTTCATGAGTCTGATTTGTCTTGCATACCCCAAATTTCACCTAATTTAAAAACGACTTGCTTACAAAATCAGATATAATCATACAAAAGTATCCCAGCACACTATTACTGGAAAATTGCTTATTTTCTCATTTTTACCATATACTTGTATAATAAATCGATTGGAATATAAATATTGTATTTACAGTGTATAGTATAGTAGAGCAGTATAAACAACTTATTGTCTGTATGAAATTTTAGTTTGTACTGGCTTTGCTAGTGCTTTTTATGTACCCTGTTGTAAAACTAGGCAAATATCTAGATGAGTTTATGTACCTCATGGAAGACCTCTGTGTACCCCCAGGGGTATGTGTACCTCTGGTTGAGAACTACTTCCCTAAAAGTGAAGAATACAGTATGTTTACTCCTAAGCATCTACCACAATATACCTGCACATATATGCCAAATGTGTATACTGTGCCTAAGGCTCAGGTCTTCTTTTGTCCCCTGGGGCCTACAGATTCCAGAGAAGGCAGCAAGAGAAAGGAGGGATATATTATACGGGTGGTATTTTGCCCTGTGAGTTCTGTCTGATTTCCCAACACAGCAAGAAAGAGGAGCAGAGCAAGAAAGAACAGGGTCTGTTTCATACAATAGTTTCTCATTTTATCAGCTGAGAATATTTCTGCATTATACTTCAGAGAAAAGGTGAGATGATTAAATACAATGGAAGTTCCATTGCTTGAGAATAAACAAGGGCTGTAGAGTATTCTGTAGCATACAGAACAGACCTGCATCATCACAAATGGGGAAGTTGTATGGACATGATGTCATTTAGCAGGCCTTTTCCATCATTAACTTCTCTGCCTACATTTTTCACAAGTGATTAGAATCTTTGGGTCCCACTTGAAACACCTTGAAGGGGCTTGATTTTCAGAAAGTATTGAGAACCCATTCACTGAAAATCAGGCCTCTTAAAGATGTCTCAAGTTAGGCACCCAAAATCACTAGTCACTTGTGAAAATTTAAGCCGATTTCAGACCCCAGAGCAGTGGTGGGCAATCTGCAGCCTGCGGGCTGCATGTGACCCATCAGGGTAATCCACTGGTGGCCCGCCAGACAGTTTGTTTACATTTTCATGGCCACCTGAAGGTCCCAGTGGCCGTGGTTCACTGTTCCCAGACAATGGCAGCTATGGGCGGCCATGTAAATGTAAACAAACTGTCTGGCGGCCTGCCAGCACATTACCCTGATGGGCTGCGAGCAACCCACAGGCTGCAGGTTGCCCACCACTGCCCCAGAGTATAGAGGTCAGAGTCCTGATTGTGTTACAGCCTTTAAAATGCATCTGATTCATAGATGTTCAAATTTACCACAGTACTGTTGTTGAGAGAAAAACTAACCCTCCCTGTAGAAGATCCACAAAGCATCACAAAGAAATAGTAACAAACCAACAGTTTATTGGGTAATAAACACCCACATCCTGGCTCCTGTCCAACCTCCTCTACAGCAGCATTGGGCTAATTAACACAAAATCTAGGAATCCTTGGTTACAGGTGAGTGAAGCAGTGGGCAGGCAGGATAACATATAGTTAACAAGCAACTTAATAGGTTTCAGAGACATTGCTCTTTCTAGGTACAGAACCCGGGCTCCAGGCACCAGGGATGGGAACTTGTTACTCAAATTTGCCCCTCCGCTGCCCAAAGTAGCGCTTATAGGCAGCGATATAGCCATGGTGCATGGCGTAGCGCTCACAGGGGTTGTAATCCTCGCAGATCTCTCGCTGGCGTTCCTGGGGGGTCTTATAGCGTTCTCTGATCCTGCATATGCAAGGAAGGGGAAGGGGAGGAGAGAGCAAGTTGTGATTTTAAACTTTGCTGTTTGTGACCAGGTCCTCCTGACCCACCTTCCCACACATGTCTCTACAGTTCTTTCAGCTCTCCTTGGCTCTGCCAATGCAATAACCCTGCACTGAGCCCTTTCCCAAGTTCCATTCACAACAGATGGGGCTTGTAGAGGCTCTTGGTGGTGGAGGAGTGGGCCTTGCTTCCCCAGTAGCTCAAACCTGCTGCCATAAACTCTTCATATCTTTCATGTTGCTAGGGATAGGGAAGGGAGCTGGAACATCCCATGAAGGGACCATTTAGCCCTCTCATAGGAGGTCATGTGAACTCATCACCTTCTTTAGAAGAGCAAATTCACAGGGCAACTTAATTACAGTGAACTTTGTTTCTGTTATTCATTTGACATAGCCACATGGAAATTTCAAAACAAGGGCGCCTTCTTTCTGTCCAATACTGGGGCAGATACACCCAAAGTCAGGGAGGCCATTCCCTTTCTGATGCCAACACAAACTGTTAGAGAAGGGTTTTGTCTTGGGAAAATGCTGGACGTACAACCTGGACCTGATTCTGATCTCTGTTCACTTCAGAGTAGCTACACTGAAATCAGTGGAGTTATTGTAGGTCAACAGCAGTGTAAGAGATCAGAGCTGCCTTTGAGTCTTTCTTACACAGAACTGTGCATTTCAGCTCTGGGTTCCTCTCTTCTTCTCTTTCAGGCCTCACCCCCAATCCCCGTTTCTGTCTATTTTAGGGATTTGTATGGCCCCCAGCACAGCACTGTCGTATCTGAGCATCTCATAATCTGTAAACTGTTTATCCTCTCTACACTCCTGTGAGGTAGGGCAGTGCTGTTATGGGGAACTGAAGCACTCAGAGGCTAATTGACTTGACACAAAGGAAGTCTGTGGCAGATCAGGGAAATAACTCGTGTCTCCCCAAGGCCTAGATTGACGTCTAACTGTTGGACCATCCTTCCTCTCAGGATTTACACCAATGATTTCCTCTAGCACTTTCTTCAGACTGATTAGTTAATGACCTATGGGCACTGAGAAGAATTCTTATACTCAAGAACACTCCAAGTTAATCTCCCTCTATTTTCAATCAGTTTTGGGTTCCCCAGTGGGACCCCCAGGCTGAGAGGAAAATTCTGTTTCCAAGTTAATAGCACTGGCCTTCCTCAATGGCACCAACTTAAACTTGGCTTAGGAGAGATCTTCATCTCCCCCAGCCCCCTCTATTAGTGTTCTAAGACCCTACGAAAACATACCTCTCCTGCACCATGAGGTTTCGTCTTGGCTGAGGTCTCATGAAGTCGTTGGCATTTCGTCTGTTAATGAAGGGATCTGATGAGGTGAGAGAGTATTTATTTTGAATTAATGTATAGTTGAAGTGAAGATCATCAGTTACTTACAACAAATCCTGCTCTGCCAACATCCCATTCTCACCTGTCCTCCCATTCACAATGAATTCCTGGACCCCATCAACCTTCTATTTTCACTAGCCTCTTGTACTCCAAAGTCCTGTAAACTACCAGCCTCTCATTGTCATGGGCACCCCATGTTCCTCTAGCCTGACATTCTCACCAGCCTCCTATTCTTCATGACTTCATGTTCTCTATCAACCTGCTACTCTTACTCCATAAATTAATGATGGAAAGAGTCCACTGGATCATTCTGTTCATCCAGCTTCAGCTGCTTGTTTCTTAGAGTCCATTCTCCAGATCAATTTTAAATAACCAGTCAATGGGGCTTCCCTCATTTCTCTAGGAAGATTATTCCACACTCTAATAGATCACATAACTTGATCATTTTCCTTAATATTCAGCCTAAATTGTCCATTATCTAGTATCATCTCTTTGAACCGCACTAAACAGGTTCTTCTCATCTCCCTTTATAGGATTTACATTTGTCAAATACTTATCCAAGATTATCCTATTTTCTTGGGCTGTCATTTGGCCAAGGTACACAGATCTAGTTCTGTTACCCTTTCTCTTCTTCACCCAGTGTCTCTAGCATGTTAAACATTCTGTTGTTTTTCTATATATTCCCTCCCACTCATTGAAATATTTCTGGTATATAGATTAACTACATGTCCCAAGGACTCTCCAGTGCCACGTAAACAAACCCTATCACTGACCTGCAGCCCAGGTCAATGCCTCTATAGATACAGCCCAAAGTCATAGTGGCTCTCTCTTTTTTTTTTTTTTTTGCTACCATTTAATATTACAGGATTATGCCCAGTTTTCGGATCACTATGAACCTAAGATCTCCTTTGTAATTTACTGCTTTCCACGCTTCCCCCTGCCACTGAAGATCTATACTTTGAATTATTTTTTCCCAAAATGTATCAACTTGCATTTGTCCAGGTTAAATCCTTTATCAAAATAAAAATTCTACCCATCTATATTCTGAACTTGCTTAGGTTGCTCTCTATTATTGCTCCTTCCCCAAATTTATCATCCTCTTCAAATTGAATCAACATGCTGTTTACTCCTTTTTCCTAATGAGTACTCGCTCCATGCTGTCATGCCTGCCAATCTTAGCTGCTCCTTGTAGTGAAGAGGGGAAGGCAGTGGGGCGGGGGGTGAGTACCCTTAAAGCATCTAATTAATGGTTTAATACCAGATATGGCATTGGTCTCTGCCACACATCTTAGGCAGCTCTTCCAAAACTCAGTACGTTGCAGTTTAGCAATAGCATTTTCTAAGACCCTTTTCATGGAATATGTCAGTGATCAGAGCTAATTCCAGTTAGTTTTCAGGTAAGATTTGTAAGACATTGTGTCAAATGCTTTCCTGGATTCAATATGTATTTTCTCTTTTTTGTTTCCCCTTCCACTCATCCTGAAATTCTGTCACCAAAGGAATCCAATTTGTCTAGAGTGGTTTATTCTCCCCTTTCTAATTTCTACCAATTCCCCACTCTCGTGCCTGCCAGTCTCAGCTGAACCCCTAGCAGAGTGGTGAAGACAGTGGTGTATGGATGTCCCTTAGTTCTCCTCTAATTTAAACAAAGTAGTAAAATTGTCTCTTACTGACAAACTCATGGGATTCCATACTCTCGTAGGACTCTGGAGAAAGAAGAGAAAAACATTCAGTGAGGCACTGTAGTTATGGAACACAGAATTTTTCACTCACTATTAATAAACCGAAGGGCAGACAGACTGAGAAGTCTCATTCACTGATTAAAAGGAAAAGCAAGGCAAGGAATAGTGCAATCTAGTGGTCAGAACAGAGGACTGAACCACGGGTTCTATCCATGGCTATGATTTACTATGTTATCTTTGGGAGCATCATTGACCCTCTGTTCCTTTATGTATCCCTCTGTATAACAGGTAGGACACCTATTTACTTCACAGTGGGGGCAGGTTGCTTGATTAATGAATTCACATTTGTAAAGCCCTTTGAGATCTTTAGATGGAAAATGCTATAGAAGTACAAATCACCACCAAATATGCATATTTCAGTGCAAGGTCAGATTGGTCCATTAATATGCAAGTGTATTCATTCTAGAGAAAATGGGAGACATTCAAAAGGAGAAAGGGAAGGGGGAGGAAAAAATCTTGCTCGCCATTAACAAAGGAAAGGCAGGCAGCTGAGGATGCAACAGAATCCATTCCCTCCAGTGCATCCACAAGTTGTTGTTGACAAAGGAAGGACTAATTTAGGTTTCTTCTATCTCCTCTGTCTATGATCCACACAGATTGGGATTGTCGGGGATGTAGGGATAGTTTGCAGTGGTGACCGAATAGTCTGTGGTAAAGAGAGAGGGTCTGAAGTGCAGGCGGCTCTAGACTGGAGGCAAAGGTATCTAGGTGATTGAGCTCTGGAGTAGAGGCAGAGTGATCTGACACTATGGTAGAGGGAGTTCTGGGGTGGAGGATGGGCAAGAAGGCAGCAACAGATAAGGGGAGATAAACATCAAAGCAAAACATCTGAACAGACCAAGAGATGTTTGTGGCTGGCTGACACTCCAAACAAGCTCCAATAAAAGAGGTCACCTACCATAGCAGAAAGCTGCCACCATCAAAACAGCGAGGAGCGTGAGGAGGATAAGGGTCCGCATTGTGTGGGAGTCACTCTCTCTTGCACTCTCTCGCTCTGTCTTACTCTCTTTCCACTGAAGGCAGCGGGAAATTCTGGACAGACTGCAAAGTTAGCAGTGGAGTGTTTATTATGAAAGCAGCAGCTGGGAGGGGAGGAATCAGATGAAGGAGCCTGGGGAAGGTTGGGCCTGGCTAGCACTCGCCTTCTGTGGGACTGTTACAAAACACCCTCTATAAACAGGTCTAATCAGGCTTTGGTGATGGGGTAGCACGCTCCCTTCCCTGCCCTTGCTGCAGGGGGACGGTGCAAGAGTTCAAAGGGAGGTGAGCTGTTAACACTGCATGTCCAGAAATGTTGAACTATATGAGTGTAATTCCAGACACTGAGGAGGACCACATATGTTTTCCTCCCTAATTCCTCCTCTGATCTCCGCTTCTTGCCATCACCACCCTTGATCCAGATACACAGAGCTCATACTGTCTGTCAGCTCCACAGCTGGAAGGAATGGGAGCAACCCCCTGCTTTCTGGAGAGATGGGAAAATTTGATCTCAAACGTTCCACCCTTGGCTTCCCCTGAGACTGGTCCCTAATGTACCCCAGTTCTGCTCTGGTTGAACTCCATCTGCCAGGGGAAAGAGAGAAGTTCAGTCCTGTTGTTTCCCCCATACATACTCTACTGTGCCCTTCATGGTACTCAAACCCTGACAGGATCCCCACCCTCTGCTGGGATTATTGTTAGTTCACATGTATATTGCTGTAGTCCCTAGAAACCTGTCTCTACATTTATTCTCTGGGATCCACACAAACACTGCTCCCTAAGTAGAATGGGTCCACCTCTTCTTTGGGTGAAGGATGGATCCTTTGCTCTGAGCTGCTGACTCTTGGAACGTGATTTGATGCTAACGCTCTTCCCTGCCATACAGGGGACCCAGGGTCAAATTAAATCCATTGCTCTGCAGGAGCCAGAAGTACTGCACAGTCTGCTTCAGTGGTTCAGAAAACATACTCTGACTTGCTATGTGGGAAGCTCTAGTCCAGTTTCCAGCACCAGGCTAGCTGGCCCTGCGGGGGAATCATAGAATATCAGGGTTGGAAGGGACCTCAGGAAGCCATCTAGTCCAACCCCCTGCTCAAAGCAGGACCAATCCCCAGTTTTTTCCCCAGATCCCTAAATGGCCCCCTCAAGGATTGAGCTCATAACCCTGGGTTTAGCAGACCAATGCTCAAACCACTGAGCTATCCCTCCCCACTGTCATCTGTAGTCTCATGGCTGCCAACTCAAAGAGAAGAGAGATGGGATCAGTGGTTTCACTTAAACCACATGTGAAGCCACAGCCAGAGCAGCATGTGTGAGGACAAGACACACTAGGCAATGGCTTCATCTGAGCTGGGCAGTGGTAAGAGGCCATTCCAGCCAAATGGAGCTCACTGAGGAGCTGTGATGTAACTCCCCTTGCCCCAGGCCAGCCTGTGGGATTGCAAACAGTTTTCCAGGAGTCTGGAGCTGTCACACAGCCTGGGCAATGGGCACAAATCCAGCTCAGTTCATTTCCTGAGACCAGTGAGACAGTTGCAGTTGTCACTGTTACTCCTTGCCATTGTGGTTACACGTGTACAATCCTCTCCTGGAGGATCCACACTCTGCATGTGCCTCCATGGAACAGGAACCCTATAACGCACCAGTATTTTGCCAGGAACCAAATGATTCCCTACTGATCTGAGCCTTGGACCTGTGAAAGGACTAGATTACTCTGGGCTTTGCCAATCACTCTACCAATGCCAAGAAACAGTTAACTCCAAACTCACAGCTCTTGTCCAGATCCTCTGATCCTTTGGGAGAGAAAAAGACCTGAAATCAGTAGAGCCTGTACCCAGGGGCCCCCAGTGAGAATAAGGTGCTTTTCTTCTTCCTTTTGCCTAACACAGGAGAGGATGACCACATACCACGCCTTCCCCCCTTTCTACCACCAGCCCCATTCCAGCTCATACCCATGTACTGATTCCTCATACACAGTCCTCAGCATAGGATGAAGAGGAACCCCCAGTTACTCTGTGGTAAAGAGCAGAAATAGGATCTGATATGCCCTGCTCCCATTCCCCTCTGATCCCTTTTCCCCAGTTCCCTTTCCTCTCCCTGCACACCAGCACCTCCTGGATTTGAGAGCAGTGGTCTGCTCTTTTTAAGGGAGCCTATGAGCCTGGGTAAGGATTTGTTGCATTCCTTGCAGTTCAGGGATTTTTACAGAGTGTGGATTTTATGGGTTTAAATCATGGCCACTCTAGCAGCCTATGGGAAGGCTGAAGTGAGAGGGATAAGGAGTGAGCTTGGAGAGACGATGACTGGCACATAGAGAGGGAGATGCTGGAAAGGTGCTGGTGATGGGGTTGCACATTGATAAATGCCATTACCAACCCCTCTCCATGTACCTGTCTTATCCTTCAGTGCTGAGTCCTCAGGGTCACTGCCCCAGCCTCTGCTTTCTTCCCAAGACACTCAGCGCTCCCAGAATGCCTGTGGCATCACACACACTGCCACCACAGAAGTGAGGGCATGTCATAAACGGGCATTAGCCCAAACACTTCGCTTCTATCCACAAACAGACCTTATTGGAAGGCAAATTAACCACCTTTCTGTGCTGTCCTAGGGTGAGCTTCTGTGCTGTTGCTGTGAGAACTGCATTCACTTGCAGAGGCTCATCCCCTGGCTGCCCACCTTACGCACACACATCCCTCCCCAGGAGCTACACCCCCATTACCCCACCAGGTGAAGCCATAAATGCTCACGCCCCATGGTAGAACACACCAAGCCCAACACCTGACTCCCAGCCTTTGCTATCTAACAGCATCCTCTGATGTGCAGTAGTCACAGAACAGAAGCTAATATTAACTGCCTGCAAACTTTGTGGAAATTTCTGCAGTCCCTTGGAAGGGGTAGCGCTGCAAAGGCAGCCCTGGGGCCCTTGTCATGGTGGATGAGATAATAATAGTACATTCCATAGTGTCTCTCTAACATTTTCCTGCTGCAAAGCACTGCACAGACATTAATAACTAACTACAGGACGTCTCTGCATACTCACTCTGGACTTGCTTCCTCTTCAGTCTGCAGCTCTTGTCTAAGGGGGAGTTCTCCTAGTGTCCTGTAGCATTAACTGGAGAAGAGGGAACCTTTTTATTTATTATCAGTGATCAGTGACTCCTCCTCTCCTCTGTCTCCCCCGCTGGATCCACCCTCCACCCCCAGGCTCCCACCTTCTCTGCCAAAAACACCTTCTGCCCTCACTCAGGAAACCAGAAACCTCAGGAAATTGAGCCAGGAGAGAGTGGGGGAGCCAGAGCGGATGCCAGTGGCTAATAGAGTCGAGGCTGTGTCTAGAGCAAGCTATCTGGGTCCAAGCCATTAACCAGCAGTGGGCAGAGGCTCCCTAAATGGAGGTCTAGTCTCTTTCCTTGATGACTGAATTTACCTCCTCCTCACTAACTCTTCTAATAATCATGCACTGAGTCAGAACCACTCTCAGAAGAGCTGGTCAGCAGGAACACCTGCAATGCACTGTGGGATAAGGTCAGAGACTCCCCGCTCCCCTTCCCATCCCCTCACACCTCCCTCACTATTGGCTGGAGTCCCTTCTTAGTGGCACAGTAATGTAGGAGAGAAAAGCTCAGGTGATGTGAGCTCTCTCTCTTGGAGGGGCCTCCAACAATGATTTTCTTTTTCCTCCATTAACAAAGAGATGCCTCAGATGAAGTGAGAAGTACCACACTGACAGAGTGAGCTCAGAGAAGTTGGAACGGTGTGGGAGCTTGTCAGGGTGGCAGCTTCTAAATGAGCTGTTAGTAAAGAAAATCTATTACACGCACTAAGCAAACAACTAAAAACCTTAGCTTCCCATTTACAAAGAAAGATCAAACTTAGTCCAATTTAGTCACAGAATAAAAACTGCAGCGTAACTATTGACTTGGAGGACCAGCAATAGATTAATCTATATGGGGGCTCCCCGGTTTATTGTAGAATGTATAACTACTTGCTGGCTAGCCAAGTTGCATGACCCACTGCTCAGTGTGTGTTCCACATCTCCCCTGCCCAGTACACAGAGGAGGTGAGACTGTTACAGCCCCTGTTACAAAGACTGGCTCGTTAGCTCAAGATGCAGCGAGTGACTTATGCTTTTAGCTTGGGAGGCCTCCAGTGTGTTGGCCAAGATAGCATCTGTCACACATGTTCCTGGTGCACGCACCTTCATGGTCCTCACAGCCCAGGCACAGCATCTTGCGGCCAGAATTTCCAAGCTGAAGAACAAGGGAATGATGCAGTTAGTCACAGAGACAGCTTGGGCTGGAGTAAAGACCCAGGATCTGGCCCACTTATTCTTCTAGGGCCGTTCCTTGCATAATAGGGCTGAGCGATGTGCTCACCTCCCCACATCCCAGTGCACTGGCCCCATTCCACAGGCCAGCGCAGAGGGAAAGAGGGCATGGCCTCACCTGCTCCCTGGGGTAGGGATCGGGGGGCAGAGCCTCACCTTCTCCAATGCCATTTATCAGCTAGCAATTTTCTGCATTACTCTGAGGCTTTAGAACAGGGCACAGTTCACAGACTCCATTTTTTGTGCTTGTGGATGGTGGAGGACTTTCTCCTGTCCATAGACAAGAGATGCACATCCATAGTCATCCTGCTGGATGCCTCTTGGGGGCATAGATCTTGAAACATGCCTGTTCCAACTCCAAGAGGCTGTGAAGGCAAAATGAAACATCCTGAGATGGCTCAAATCTTCCTCTTTGATCAAACCTAATGGATGGTTATGGGCAACTGTTTCTCCAGGTTCAGAGTCTCCTGCCATGTTCAACCCACTCCCCATGTTAGTCAACATCAAAAGGAAACAAGAGGGACAGCTAGTGAGATAACCGAAGTACCCGGACAGCTCCCAGCTCAGCATCTCCTCTACATGAAATATAAACAGCACCATCTCCCTTGAAGTCAAACTGAAATCAGCACCTGAGTGAAGACCAACTGGCTGAAGCTGAAACCAGGGTAAGACCAAGTGATGCTGGTAGGATGTGGAAAGTGCTTTGAGGAACTGCCTTCAGTTCATTAAGTTTTTCTGCAACCATGGGATTTGTTTGGAGTACTCCCTGCTGTTGAATGCCCAAATAGCATGTGGTTGGTACCAAACACAGCAGTCCTCTTGTTTAGTAACACAGGTTCTCAGGAACACATCACCCCATTGTTTTGTTCCCTGCACTATCTCTCCATTGAATACAGAGGCCAGCTTATGCTTTTTATCCTAATATTAAAAGCTCTCCATGAGATTGGCCCTAGCTACCTGATAGATCAACTCTCTGTCTATGACCATGACTTCCCACAACAGCTTCGTTAAATTGAAACAATAAAGCTGTTACCAATTGTGGGGGTGGGGGTGAGTCGTGAGCAGAGGAGACAGACCTTTCACAGGAGCTGGACGTAGGTTGGGGAGCTCACTACATAAAGTGATATGAATGCCCATGGGCCTCACCATATTCAGAACTAAGTGCAAACTTAGTGCCACCGGACTCCTTGTTGTTTTTGTGGATACAGACTAACATGGCTACCCGCGATACTTGACTCTCTGTACTTGGCTTTCCCTCAATGAGCTCTTCCACGCACATACACAGGCAAACTGATCAAGTTATTTCTCCTACAGCTTGGGAAGGAAGGAAGGAAGGAAGAGAAGATTGTGAATGTTATTTTTGTTTTACTATTTGGCTGGGGCTCACACACTATGGCATAGGCATCCATATGAGTAACTAGGCTGAACTTGTACATCAAGCAACACATAAAAATTAGGTTAAAAAAAAGCCAAAATCAAGACTCTCACTGTAAAAACACAGGATGCCGCTGAGCTTAGCTCCTGTGGGATGGCAAAACAGAATTCCTCCCTCCTCTGCACTTTCCTTCCCACCTCCTGCCACTCAAGTTGCGCAATGTCATGATCTGACTCATTCTCTGGAGCCAGATGAGTTTTATTCAGACTAGTTTCCTGTCCAGACTTGCAGAGAGATAAGAAAGTGACTGTGACCTCACTCTGTTCAAAGCCAGCATCTCTTATTCATCTGCTGGATAAAGAGAATCATATTGGTAGTTTTGGACCAAAGACCCTAGATAGGTTTTTAGATCCAAAATCTGCAGTTGTTTTGAGATGCAAAGTTGGATTAAATCTATTATTATAAAAAACACCCTATTTTGTCCAACTGGAATGAAAATACCAGTGGCCTACCATCTCAGTACATGCTATACATGCTTTTTACCTTCAAGGTCTGAGGTGCAGGATCAACTCAGGTCTATGCTACCTCTGAAAAGCCCTCACCCTAGATTTCCTCTTTCATAAGGAAATGAGATTTGCTGTCCCAGATCAGACCAAGTCTGTTTTTTTGTCTCTGTTTGCATCCAGTGCCTTGGGGAAGCTGTGGGTGAGGAGGGGAGGCATAATATACCCAGCCTATTGTGAAATGCTGTGGGGGGAGTAGGAAAAAAATCCCTTTAACTTGAAGCATGAGATTGGATTACTCTTATCTTCATATGCATAACTATACATGGTATTAATGCCTATAACATTAAGTTCCAGCAAAAATATTTGACCTGATGATTTTCGGTGATAGTGAATTCCACAGGTTAACTACATGCTCTTTGAAGAAATATTTTAATTTTTATTATTATTATTTGTAGTAAATTTACCAGCTGTTAATTTTTATCAAGAGATTCCTTGTTCTCGTAAAATGGGAGAAGATGAAAAAAGGATGAGGGTCTGATCAGTTTTCCCTATACTTCTATGAACTATTTCTCCCTCCTGCCATGGTCCTGATTTTGTTTGAATGGGAAACAGAAAGGCTACCAATGGTTTAATTTTATTCCAAGCCCCTGGTGTATAATAATCCTCATCTCAAAACTATCTCACACAGTTCTGCAGAGTTTGTAGTTGCTCATGTAGTGGGAAAAAAAATTAAGCTTGGAGATCAAGCTCTGTCCAGCTCTAGCTTGGAGTCCATTGGTAGTAACACAAGAACATGGAGAGAAAACCCATGAGAGAATAAACATGGAGAGTAAAGGAATGGATGCTGCTCTATGTGCAGGTTTCAGAGTAGCAGCCGTGTTAGTCTGTATCCGCAAAAAGAAAAGGAGTACTTGTGGCACCTTAGAGACTAACAAATTTATTTGAGCATAAGCTTTCGTGAGCTACAGCTCACTTCATCATATGCATGCAGTGGAAAATACAGTGGGGAGATTTATATACACACAGAACATGAAACGATGGGTGTTATCATACACACTGTAACAAGAGTGATGAGGTAAGGTGAGCTATTACCAGCAGGAGAGCGGTGGGGGGGGAACCTTTTGTGGTGATAATCAAGGTGGGCCATTTCCAGTAGTTGACAAGAACATGTGAGGAACAATGGGGGCGGGGGGGGGAATAATCATGGGGAAATAGTTTTACTTTGTGTAATGACACATCCATTCCCAGACTTCATTCAAGCCTAAGTTAATTGTATCCAGTTTGCAAATTAATTCTAATTCAGCAGTCTCTCATTGGAGTCTGTTTTTGAAGTTTTTTTGTTGAAGAATAGCCACTCTTGTTACAGTCCAGGCTGCCTAAAACATCAACAGACTCTGTTGGTCCGACAGGAGAACATGTTCCAGAGTCAAGGTCCCTCCAATGAGGTATCTGAGTTGTATACATAACAATGTCTGAACTCTCTGAATCTTTAGGATGGAGTCTGTGACTGACACTGTCTGGAAGCCTAAAGGCTCTGGGTTCAAATTATTGTATAGATGACACTTGGAATCCCTGAGACCCTTTCAAAGCACTGATAGTATTCTGAGTTAAGGTCCCAAGCCTAGTGAAGGGTATGTTTTGGTGGCTCCCAGGATAGGAGAAGGCAAAAGGACAGGACAGGCCTGGTCCTGTGAAACTTGCAGACCCCACAGGACTTCTGTGGTAGGCCTGAGGTCTCATGAGATTTGGCCTGTAATTTGGAGCCATGATAAGACTCATGTGCTCAGAGCCACTTCCTGTTTGTTGGTTTCCAGTTGTCAAGCTCCCCCACCCCTCCCTTATATTGGTTGCTGCGGGCTGTGCTAGTTGCTACTTTGGGGCTGGGAAGGAATTTTTCCCTATGCCAGCGGATTGGCCAAGGCAGGTTGGGTTTTTTTCACCTTCTTTATGGTGAAACCTAGGGGTTGGATTTTGGGCGACCAGAGGGCTGGAATTCTCCCCCAGCCCAGAGGTCACAGTTTGGACCTATGGGAGAGTCATTTAATTGCCACAACTTTTGGTAGGTGCCCAATGCAGGAACTTGCGGATATCGACTCCAGATCCAAAAAGGTAACATAATGGGCATCCCAAGGGCATCTCCTTTCAAGGTGGGGGCATCATGTCTAACCCCCTGGGGGCAAATACAAAGCTGGGGCTGGGGCACTATCCCAGAGGGACCACCCAACCAAAGAGCTTGATGGTGGTGCTGGCTGGGGGTCAAGGTCCCCTCTCATCTCAACCCCCAAAAGGGAGAGGGATGCTAGTGTGTGAGTGGAGGAGCCCAGAGACTCTCCAAGTGTCATGATTGGATTCCCCTGCATTGGGAGCCACTAAGAATTGGCAAAGAATCCACAGGCACCAACTTTTCAAACAGCCTTAGTAAATAGTCTGCACTAGTGTTGCACCCACTGGGAGCTGAAGCCATGCTATGGCAACAATGGGAGATTTAACAAAAGGCTCAGAGAAGACACAGCAAAATTAGAAAAGACAAGGGAGTGACTCACACAGACAGAGAAACAGCTAGGAGGTCTACTTCAACTCCTTCTCACCTACCTGAAAATAAACACCAGTGTTTGCATTATTGCCTTTATCACTTTTCTGTCTCCTCCTTGGCACATTCAATCCTGGGGTATGAAATTGACTTAAAACTGCTCCTGACAAACATGTCCCAGCCAGCCTTGGGACTGATGCCATTTCCCATCTCGTACTGCCTGGCTGATTGCACACCCTGTGATTGTTGGTGCCTCTGAGAAGGCCCCAGGGGTGAGCCAGCATTCCTCCTGTACTGCCTAATAGAGGCGTTGACTGCTTCTTCTGAGACATGCAACAACAACATATGGGGCTGTTCTCATTGATCCCAGCAGAGATAAGAGGCTTTATGCTGCTCAGGACTAGGAGAGAAGAGAATTGAACAGGCTCTCAAGACAGGCTGGCAGCTTGGGGCAATCAAAACAAGAGATCTAATTTCCTAGGTAACTAAGAAAAGAGATCCATTCCAGCTAGCTTCAAACCACTGTATTAAAGGTCCCAACTAAGACTGTGTCTACACTGCCACTTTCAGCACTAAAACTTTAGTCATTCAGGGGTGTGAAAGAACGCCCCCCTGAGCGACAAAAGTTTTAGCACTAAAAAGCGACAGTATAGACATCGCTCGTTCGGGGTGGTTATTTTTTATCACCGGGAGAGTTCTCCCCCAGCAATAAAGCATGACTACATTGCCCAGGTCACAGTGCTGCCGCAGCCATGCTGTAACGTGGGTAGTGTAGACATATCCTAAGGCTATGTCTACACAACAGCTTATGTCAACATAACGGATATCACTCGGGGGGGGGGGTAAATAAACCATCTCCCCCCCAAGCAACATAAATTACACCGACATAAGCACCGGTGTGGACAGCGCTCTTTTGATGGGAGACCTTCTCCCGCTCACATAGCTACCGCATCTGGTGGAGGTGGTTTTATGATGCAGACAGGAGAGCTCTCTCCCATTTGCATAGACTCAGCGTCTTTGCCTCACGCACTGCATCGGTGCAGCTGTGCTGCTGCAGTGCTGTATGTGTAGACAAGCCCTTAGTGTCAGGAAAAGACACTGAAGTAAAATTCCTGTTGCTGTGGGTCTGCTCTGCTATATGACTATCCCAGGCAGAGGTGATGGCTCCTGTTTCCTATTCAAGTGTTACCTTTAATCCTTATTCTGTCTCATCGGTATTGGACATTCCCGATCTACTAAATGTTAGAGTCCTTCATTACTGCATGTCCCATTCAACGACCCACTACCTCTTGTGAGCTGGGCAGGGGCTTGAGTGGGACTCCCTCCCTCCTAAGCAGCTAAGAGCAGGGGAATGAGGGATGTATACCGGGAAGTAGCTGGGGCCCATTCCCCATGATAATGCTGATCTGGCTGTGTACTCTTTGGAGAGAGGTGAAGGTTGGCAGCCAGTTCCTGTTTACATGGAATAAGAAACAAGATTAATGTCTGGTTTGGCAGCACCCTGGAAGACGGCAGGAACACTAATGTCAGTCATGGGGAGAAGTGGCTCAAAAACCCAACCTGTCCCACCTGTGTGGGACATGTGTGTTTTGGCTGGCAGGTCTTGTCTGGTTGTCAGACAGAAGAGAGAGAAGGACCCTTCCCCTGCTCACTGCTTTTCCCACCTCCTCCACCTCTTTCCACTCACAAATGCAGTCCGTTTTGGTACACAACTAAACAAATCTTTCCAGCCCGCCTTAGTGACTATATTTTATTTTGATGGTTAGCTTCCCTTAGCCACTGTTCCCCTCCCCCTCACCCCTGCCACATCCCTCTTAACACAACCACTCCCCTCTCCCTGCCAGTCTGGGGTTAGATTGAGTGGCTACATGGTGATAGGCCAAACCAGCACTCTTCTGGAGCCCTCATCCATTTCTGCAGATGGAACATTTCATTTGACAAAGCTGGCATATTTCAGCATAACCCCACTGAAGTCAAGGCAGCTATGCTGATTTACACTAGCTGAGGATCTAGCCTTGAGTTTCTAGCCCTTTCAATTGTGGATAAGCCCTTCCAAATTTGACTCGATGCAGCAGTGTGTGCAAACAGCCTGAAACAATAGTTCTATGAGCAGTATGAATCTCTCAGGTGTTGACACTGAGCCCCAACGATGACCATTCACATGGCAATAACAGTTTTGCCACTGATCATTTTAGCAAAATCATCAAATTTAGGATTGGTGTTGTCATAAATATAAAGGGAAGGGTAAACATCTTTAAAATCCCTCCTGGCCAGAGGAAAAACCCTTTCACCTGTAAAGGGTTAAGAAGCTAGGATAACCTCACTGGCACATGACCACAATGACCAATGAGGAGACAAGATACTTTCAAAGCTGGAGGGGCGGGGGAGAAACAAAGGGTCTGGGTCTGTCTGGGTGATGCTTTTGCCAGGAACAGAACAGGAATGGAGTCTTAGAATTTAGTAAGTAGTCTAGCTAGATATGCGTTAGATTATGATTTCTTTAAATGGCTGAGAAAATAAGCTGTGCTGAATGGAATGGATATTCCTGTTTTTGTGTCTTTTTGTAACTTAAGGTTTTGCCTAGAGGGATTCTCTATGTTTTGAATCTAATCACACTGTAAGGTATTTACCATCCTGATTTTACAGAGGTGATTCTTTTTTTACTTTTTCTTCTATTAAAATACTTCTTTTAAGAAACTGAATGCTTTTTCATTGTTCTTAAGATCCAAGGGTTTGGGTCTGTGGTCACCTATGCAAATTGGTGAGGTTTTTTACCAAACCTTTCCCAGGAAGGGGACTGCAAGGTTTTGGTGAGGATTTTGGGGGGAAAGATGTTTCCAAACGGCTCTTTTCTATTAAAAAAAAAACCCGGTTAGACGTTTGGTGGTGGCAGCGAAAGTCCAAGGGCAAAAGGTAAAATAGTTTGTACCTTGAGGAAGTTTTAACCTAAGCTGGTAAAAGTAAGTTTAGGAGGTTTTCATGCAGGTCCCCACATCTTTACCCTAGAGTTCAGAGTGGGGAAGGAACCTTGACAGGTGTGTGATCTTGAGAAAAGTACCATCACATTTACCCCTTAATATGACCTTTCCTAACCCATCCCCCCTTCCAATCCCCTCAAACTGCCCTGCAGACACGAAAGCAACCAGATTAGGGCTCCTTCGTCCACAATAGGAGTAGATTAAAGGTTAAATGTGTTCTAGATCAATGAAAAACGCAGGATCTAAACAATGTTCTCTGAACAGTAGGGAGCAAAACAAAATTCACAAGCAGGGAAGAGGGATCACCTGGAAGAAATAGTTTGTAGATGGCAGCTCCTTGCAGCAGGGAAAGGTTGGAGCAGGAGAGAGGCAGCAGGATACTACATTGTCAAAAATAACAGTGTAGACGTGGGAGGCACTGCTTGGGCATGTAGAGAGCCATGTGGGGCTCATTCCCAGAGGTTCTGGAATGTCTTTATTCACCTAAGCAATGCCTCACCATCTACACAACTATTTATACCTGTGCTGGGGGTGAGGTGGAGGAGAATAGTGTATTTACTTGACACCTGGATGTAAGTGTAGAGGTAGCCCCAGAGCCTTTCCCCGCTGCAGGGAAAGACTCCAGCAGCAAAGAAAGATTCTGGTGTGGGAAGGCAATGGGGAAAGGCTCCGGCAGCACCTTTCCCCCACTGCCTCTTCCCTTTCACTGCTGCATGTAGCTGCACACCACTGTGTGGACACAGCCTGTTTTTCACTGTGGAGTATTGCTACATCTCTCCTACATGCCATCGCAAGTGTATGCAAGGCCTTAGCATGTGAGTCCTGAATGTGATCAGTCATCAATCCACTGCTGCTTCTCCCCCAGCTGGTTCACTAGAAGGAGTTTCCATATCATGTCATCCCCTTGTTTTCTGCATCTAATTACAAAAAAAATCAACTTTGTAAAAAAAACCCATGTTAGTTTCTTCCTCTCCCTTAATCTGCTGTGGTTTCCTCTTCCATCCCAGCCTCCCTTGGCTTCCTCATACTCCCTGTGTCCCTTGTTTTCAGGATTGCCGACTCTTACGATTTCATCACGAGAAACATGATTCTGGCGCCTGCTGGAGTCAGTCTCACAATGCTGTGGGGAACTTCAGCTGGCAGGCATGTAATTTCTAAGCCCAGCCTTCATGCCTCCTGGGAAAGATTCAGCCACGCAGGGCTGCAGCAGAAGCCAGGCAGAGAATTGAGATGGAGGCTTGGGGTGCATAATTCATTACTGAGATGGGTATGGGCCCATGTGGGGCAGAGAAGGGCACAGAAGGCAGCCAGCGAGAACTCCAGCAGGGGGGCCAGAATCACCTTCCTCTCTACATTTGGGAGAGTTGACAATACTGTAAACTGCCTCCCCTTCCTCCCCCCCACGCACACACTGCAAATGGGTTCCAAAATCAAAAGACAAACTAAAAACACAATATAATCTTTTTTAAAAATCATGATTTGAGGGTCAATTTAATGATTTTGGGGGAGGGTCTGATTTGTGATTTTTTGGGGGTTCGCAATGCTGTGGTTTCTCTTCTTACCTCCTCCCCCCACCCCCTTTGCTGCTTCAAAGCGACTGCTTGCACCTTGTGTCAGTAACTAGGCTCCTTTGGGACTTTTTAGGAAGGGAGTGGGGGTGGGTGTTTACCATGAAATAAAGCCCCTTCCCCATCCCCCCTGCCCCCCACACACACCTTCCCAAACATAACATAAACTGTCTGGCACTTGTTTGCCAGTTGCAGACAAATTCTTACAAACAGATTTAATTTATTAAACAAAAATAAACTGGAGGCTGAGTCAACTAGAAATAGAACGAGCCACTTCATGGGTTGGGTTTTGGATGCCCTGATTTGTAATGCAGGGATGGATTGAGGCCAAGTTAAGTTAACTCCCACTCACATATTTCCGGGGAAGAGTTTCAAAAGAGGGGGGCTCCTTCAGTGCACAGGTCTCAAAACAGCTGGTTCATTTACTTTGGGGGTTTTTTTCTTTCAAAGTTTGCCTCAGAGCATGTTCTAGGTAAAGGGTTCTAATGAGGAGTAGTGGGTGTGCTGAACAGGAACACAGTATCCATGACAATAGACCATCCGGACATCATGTGCAACTGCTCACCCTGTATAGATCCAACCTCTGAAACAGCCCCAGATGTCCCGTCTAGTCTGTTTTTTTGTGCCTCAGTTTCCCCTTCTGCTGCATGAGAATAATACTTCACTACAACAAAGGTGTGTCGTGTGTCTTTAGTTAATGTTGGCAAGGCAATCTTTAAGTGCTAAATAGTATGATTAGTTTTTATTATTAAAAGAGTAGTCAAGCATCTAGGTTTTTCTGCTTCCTGAGACTCACAGGGCAGGGCCCACTGACAATAACCCTTCTCAAATATCAGAGCCACATATCAGTAGATTTTGCTTAAATCTATTTATCTTTCTGTTCTTCCTTTGGTGACCACTAGTAAGAATGTTTGGCCCTTGTCCTCTCTATAACATCCCTTCCTATAGACACAAGAATTATCATGCCTCCCCCCACTCCCTGCCACAGTTAGTTGACTGAACATATTCAGTTCTTTCACGTTTTCTTTTTTGGTCCCATTCTCCAGAACTTTTCTGCTTTTTATTGTCCTCCTCTCAACTCTTTCCCTGTCTTTTCTGAACTGTGATACCCAGAACTAAACTCAATCCTGCAGAACCAAGTAGAATGGAATAGTTACCTCACTTGTTTTGCAGATGATACATAAAATCATAGAATCATAGAAGTGCAGGACTGGAAGGGGCCTCAATAGGTCACCTAGTCCAGACCCTGGCACTCAAGGCTGGACTAAATAATAACTAGACTATTCCTGACAGATGTTTGTCTAACCTTCTCTTAAAACCTCCAGTGCTGGAGATTTCACAACCTCCCAAACAATTTGTACCAGTGCTTCACTATCCTGACAGATGGGAAGTTTTTCCTAATGTCCAACCTAAACCTCCCTTGTTGCAATTTAAGCCCATTACTTCTTGTCCTATAATAGGTTAACGAGAAGAATTTTTTATCCTCCTCCTTATAACAACCTGTTATGTACTTGAAAACTGTTACCATGTCCCCACTCAATCTTCTCTTCTCCAGACTAAACAAACCCAGTTTTTTCAGTCTTTCTTCTTATGTCATGTTTTCTAGACATTTAATCCTTTTTGTTTGTCTTCTGTGGATTTTCTCCAATTTGTCCACATCTTTCCTGAAATGCGGGGCCCAGAGCTGAACACAATACTCCAACTAAGCCTGTCAGCGCAGAGTAGAGCAGGAGAATTACTTCTTGTGTCTTGCTTACAACACTGCTAATACATCCCAGAATGATGGTTGATTTTTTTGCAACAGTGTTACACTGTTCACTCATATTTAACTTGTGATCCACTATAACCCCCAAATCGCTTTGAACAGTACTCCTTCTTAGGCAGTTATTTCCCATTTTGTATGTGTGCCATTGATTCTTCCATCCTAAGTGCAATACTTTGCATTTGTCCATGTTGACTTTCATCCAATTTACTTCAGACCATTTCTCTAGTTTGTCCAGATCATTTTGAATTTTAATCCTATCCTCCAAAGCACTTGCAACTCCCTCTCCCCTTCCACCACCATCACCACCAGCTTGGTAATGTCCACAGACTTTATAAGTATACTCCCTATGCTATTATCTAAATCATTTAAGAAACTATTGAACAGAACTGGACCAAGAACAGAGCCCTGTGGCACCGCGCTCAATATACCCTTCCAGCTTGTCTGTGAACTACTGATAACTACTCACTGGGATTGGTTTTCCAACCAAGTTATGCACCCACCATATAGTAGCTCCATATACGCCACTGGTTCTCAAACTTTCTGTATTGGTGACCCCGTTCACATACCAAGCCTCTGAGTGCAATCCCCTTATAATTTAAAAACACTTTTTTATATTTAACACTATTTTAAATGCTGGAGGCAAAGTGGGGTTGGGAAAGGAGCTGGGCTGTCAGCCCGAGCCCCGGCCACCTGGAACTCACAGCCTGAGCCCCGCCATATGCGGCGCTGGCAGCTCACAACCTCTATGTAATAACCTCACAACTCCCAGTTTGAGAAGACTTGATTTAGGCTACATTTCCCTAGTTTGTTTATGAGAAAGTCATGCAAGACAGTATCAAAAGCCTTACTAAAGTCAAGATATACCACATCTACTGCTTGCTCCCTATCCACAAGGCTTGTTACCTTTCAAAAAAAGACTGTTACTTATCTCCTTATTATCTTCTAGGTGTTTGCAAATTGATTGTTTGATTATTTGCTCCATTATCTTTCTGGGTACTGAAGTTAAGCTGACTGATCTGTAAGTCTCAGTGTTTACCTTATTTCTCTTTTTATAGATTGGCACAATATTTGCCTTCTTTCCATCTTCTGGACTCTATCCCTCTTCCATGAGTTTTCACAGATAATCGCTAATGGCTCAGATATCTCCTCAGTCAGCTCCTTGAGTATTCTAGAATGTATTTCATCTGGCCCTGCTGTCTTGAAAACATCTAACTTGTCTAAATATTTTGTAATTTGTTCTTTCTCTATTTTAGCTTCAGATCCTGCCTCATTTTTCATCGGTGGTCACTGTCAGACGTCTAATCGCTACTAACCTTTTTGGTAAAAACTGAAACAAAAAGTCATTTAGCACTTCTGCCATTTCCATATTTTCTGTCATTGTCTCTCTCTCTTCACTGAGCAATGGGGCTACCCTGTCCTTGGTCTTCCTCTTGCTTCTAATGTATTTTAGAATTTTTCTTGTTACCCTTCTTGTTTCTAGCTAGTTTAATCTCATTTTGTGAATTGGCCTTTCTAATTTTGTCCCTACTTGCTTGTGTTGTTTGTTTATATTAATCCTTCATAATTTGAGCTGGTTTCCACTTTTTGTAGGACTCTTTTGTGAGTTTCAGATCATTGAAGATCTCCTGGTTAAGCCAGGGTGGTCTCTTGCCATACTTCCTATCTTTCCTATGCAATGTTATAGTTTGCTCTTGTGGCCTGTAAAAATATCTCTTTGAAAAACTGCCAATTCTCAAATTTTTCCCCTTACACTTGCTTCCCATGGGATCTTACCTTCCATTTCCTCGAGTTTGCTAAAGTCTGCCTTCCTGAAATCTATTAGCTTTATTCTGCTGTTTTCCCTCCTACCTCTCCTTAGAATCATGAACTCTACTATTTCATGATCACTTTCACCCAAGCTGCCTTCCACTTTCAAATTCTCAACCAGTGCCTCCTTATTTGTCAAAATCAAATCTAAAACAGCCTTTTCCCTAGGTGCTTTTTCCACCTTTTGAAATAAAAAATAGTCTCCAATGCATTCCAATAACTTGTTGGATAATTTGTGCCTTGCGGTACTAACATCTGTTAATACAACCCAACATGTCATTGACCTTTTTTGCTACAGCATTGCATTGTTGATTCAACTGGACAGGGCCAGCTTTTACATTCTGAGGGTATCTCTGACAAGGTTAGTCTTAGGGAGTCCATATCCAGGCAACTGCTATTTGGGATGTTTGTGTCTTTGCACCATGCCTTTGCATCACTGTGTGACCAAGTTGCACCATCACATCGTGATTAACTCAGCTTGAACATATTAGTTCAGTGCCACCATACCTCAAGGCCTGAAATGAATTTGAGACTCTTCAGCTGTGATGTTACCAAGGCTTACAAATGACAGGATGCACCTGTGAAAATGAGATTGTCACATGCATTTCAAAATGGTCGTGACCCTGTCCTATTAAATCACTCTCTCTGTCATTGGCCTAAAACTTTAAACACAAAACTTAGGTCCATCTAGCTACATTGCTCAGTGGTGAAAAATTCACACCCCTGGGAGATGTACTTAAGCCAACCTGAGGCCCAGTATAGATACTGCTAGGTCGATGGAAGAAGTCTTCTGTCAACCTAGCTACTGCCTCTCAAGGGACTGGGTTTAGTACAGCGAGGGGAAAAAACACTGTCACTGCTGTGACAAGTGTGTACACTACAGCGATGACGCTGCAACACCACAGTTGTGCCGCTGGAGCACTTGCAGTGTGGATGTATCTTTTGTACATTTATCAACCACTTTGGCGCCCCAGATCCTTCTTTGCTACTGTACTGCTTCCTCAACAAAGGCTTTACTGTATGAAGCCATGGCTGATTTATGTGTTTCTTTGACTTCTCGTAGATTTTATCTCCTAACTTGCAATCGAAATATTTTCTCTCCTGCCAAAATCTCTGATTAGAGAAGAATTGAATAATTGCCACAAGGCAGGTTGGAAATCCGAGCTTCCCAGAAACCCAGGAGAGCACTAGAGTTATTAACTGAGAAACCCTAAATGGGAAAGTCATATGATTGAGGCATATATTCCCCACCAGGACTCAAGAGAACAAAATTGTTACTTGTAAAGGAATATTCCCATTGGCAGGGGAGCAGCGAAGCCCAGTGAGGCTAGCCTGTTTAACTTGATTCTCTCCAAACCTAAGCCATAAGCATCCCTTTTGCAGATTTGATCCAGGGCAAAAGTTTGCAAACTGCTTGTGGCAGCACAATGAAGGGCAGAGGTTTTACAGGTGAAAGAGGAAGGCTAGTCATGTGGCTAAGGCCCTGACCTAGCACTCAGGAGATCTGGCTTCCGTTCCCAGCTCTGCCACGGACTTCCTGTGTAGCCCTGGACAAATCGATTAACCTCTCTATCCCTCAGGCCATCAGCTGTAAAATGATTGCTGAGCAAAGCAAAGTCCTACACTCAACTTGATGGCATTTCTCTGTTTGGATGTAATGCAATAATATTTGAATGCCACACCCAATCAATGCCAAAACACTTTTGATTTTGGTGAAAATTGGAAAAACTGTAAGGGGTAAATGGGGGACACATGGAGGTCCTGGCATCTGGTTAGGTCTGTAATTGTCTACAGATCAAAGAACTGGTTGATGACAGCTGTTTACACCTTCCAGTATAACAATGCCCTCCCATCTCAGCTCTGTCCAATAAAGCTGAACACGTTGACACCCTGAAAAATGTATATGCCAGACAGAAAGAAAAGACATAATGGTGGGGAGAATAGGGGGCACACAGAACCCCTGGCAAAGGGAAAAACATATAGAGGCACTAGCATGGCAAGGAATGGGGGAGGAGAGGTGACACATAGATCTTCTGGCATGGGGAGAGAAAATGGGGGACAGTGCTATGGGAGTAGTGAGACATACAGACCCCCTGATATGAGGACCCTGGTATGGGGGGAGGGAAAATGGGGACACATAGAACCTGTAGGATGGGAAGAAGGGGGAATGGGGCAACTAGAGACCCTGGCATGGGACAAAAGGAGAAATATAGGTCAAAGAGTATCTCTGGCGTGGGGGAAGAATGAGAGACCCTAGTTTGGGGGTAGGGAGACATGGGGGACACACAGACCTTGCCATGTGGGGAACAATGAAGGATCCTAGTTTGGGGGGATGGAGGAATGGGGGTCACACAGACCCTGTCATGTGGGTAAAAATAGGGGGCCATGGAAGGAAGGGAGGAATGGGGAGACAAACAGACCCATCTGGCATGGGGGAAGGGGAGACTGGGAGCCACTGGTATACGGGAAATGGGGGATACACAGAGCTCTGGCAAAGGGTGGGGTGAGGGAGTTGCAAAAAGAGAGGGATGGGAGGGTGGCACACAGATAGCTTCTGGCGGGGAGAATAGAAGAATGCAAGGAACCCCGAGTGTGTGCAGTGAGAGCAGCATTCAGAAGCAACAAAGCGAGCACCCCTCCAGTGTTACTTCCTGTCTCCAGTGAGTCCTTTTTTGTCTTGGCTGGTTAGATTGTAAGCCCATCGGGATAGGGATTGCCATTTACTTTGAGCTAAGTACTGCACATACACAAGAAGAAATGATTTCTGCTGGGGCCTTTAGGTGCTATTACAATATTTGTTCTGGTGCCCACAATTCCAGAAGGATATTGATAAATTCGAGAGGGCTCAGAGAAGACCCCATGAGAATGATCAAAGGGTTAGAAAACCTGTACCATGGTGATCAACTCAAGGAGCTCTATCAATTAGGTTAACAAAGAAATGGTTAAGGGGTGACTTGATTACAGTCTGTATGGGCTGAGCAAATATTTGATAATATGATCTTCAGTGTAGCAAAAAAAAGGTAAAACATGATCCAATGGCCAGAAACTGAGGCTGGGCAAATTCAGACAGAAAATAAGATGTAATTTTTTAACAGTGAGAGTTATTAACAACTGGGGAGAGGGCAAGGGATCACCGTTCACATTGCGCTCCCCGTCAGTACCATGGCCAGGGCCAGGGGCCGGGGCCAGGGCCGGGGCGGCAGGTTTGTAGAAATTTTGGTGGTGCCCAGAACCCGTCCCCCCAAACTCTGCCCCCCCCCAAACTCATCCCCCCCACCACCTGCCTAAGGCTCTGGGAAGAAGATTGGGTGGGAGGATTTAGAGTAGCAGCCGTGTTAGTCTGTATTCTCAAAAAGAAAAGGAGTACTTGTGGCACCTTAGAGACTAACAAATTTATTTGAGCATAAGCTTTCGTGAGCTACAGCGATGAAGTGAGCTGTAGCTCATGAAAGCTTATGCTCAAATAAATTTGTTAGTCTCTAAGGTGCCACAAGTACTCCTTTTCTTTTTGGGTGGGAGGAGGAGATCTGGGGTGCACGCCCTGGGCTGAAGCAAGGGATTGGGGTGCAGGATGGGTGTGAGGTTGGGCTCTGGGAGCGAGTTTGGTTGGGGGTGGAGGAGGGGGTCTGGGGTGCAGGTTCTGGGTTGGAGGCTGGGTGCAGGCTCCAGGCTGTGGTAGGGGATGGGGGTGCAGGAAAGGGTGAGGGGTTCAGGCTCTGGGAGGGAGAGCGGAGGGCTGGAGTGTAGGGTCTGAGAGGGAGTTTGGGTGCTGGATGCATGCTCCGGGCTGGGGCAGGGGCCAGGGGCACAGGAGGGGTGAGGAGTGCAGACTCTGGAATGGAGTTTGGGTTCAGGATCTGGGCTGGGGGTGGGGGTGCAGGCTCTGGGAGGGAGTTTGGGGGCTGAAAGGGGGGGTGCAGGCTCTGAGGGGGTGAGGGGGTGCAGCGCTTACCTGGGGCTCCTAGGCAGGGCAGGTCGGGAGTCTCCATGTGCTGCTACCCCCAGGCACTGCCCCCACAGCTTCCCATTGTTCGCAGGGGCACTTGAGGCGGGACACAGACCCACCCTGCTCAGGGGCTGCAGGGAGGGGCCAGCAGCCACGTGGAGCAAGCAGGCAGGAAGCCGTTCACCTCTGCTGCGCTGCTGGTGGTGATTGGGGCCCCCAGGCTGTTTTAAATAGCCCAGGGGACTTGGGGGAGGGGTGCATCCAGGGGCGGAAAGCAGGGCCGCAGTGCTGGAGCCGGGCCCATGGTGCTTGGGCAACAGGAATATTCCTTGTGCCCAGGCTCCCCGGGCCCATAGAACTCACCACTCATGGCCAGGGAAGCTAATGATGCAACCAGCAAACCAAATTTGTCGATGAATTCTGGTCACCTGCCATCTGACTGCGACCCACCTGCCAGCCTTCTATTTTTGAGCTATTGGACCGGCATTTTGAATTCTTCAGCTTAATGTTGAGGGTCTGTCAGCGGCCGAGCACAGCATCATTATGCCTTAGCCACTCATCACAGTATTGATGTAATCTGTGTGCAAAAAACTCATGTTGCTATCAGCATAGCAGGACGTTATGGTATCGATAGCATTGACCTCATCTCACACTCCCCAGATGTTAAACATGGCCCTGCCACATATGTGCGTTCCAACATATCTGATGCTATTCCACTCTCTTCCTCCGGTTGTTATGACGTGATCCAAGTTGGCGACTTTAGGATTGCCAATGTATATAAGCCATTAAGTGTTCACTGGGATAAGAAGATCTTCCCAACACTTGATCATCCAGCAATCTTTGTTGGAGATTCCAGCAGTCATAGATTCATAGATTCATAGATACTAATGTCAGAAGGGACCATTCTGATCATCTAGTCCGACCTCCTGCACAGCGCAGGCCACAGAATCTCACCCACCCACTCCTATGAAAAACCTCACCCATGTCTGAGCTATTGAAGTCCTTAAATCATGGTTCAAAGACTTCAAGGAGCAGAGAAGCCTCCCTCAAGTCAACCATGCCCCATGCTACAGAGGAAGGCGAAAAACCTCCAGGGCCTCTCCAATCTGCCCTGGAGGAAAATTCCTTCCCAACCCCAAATATGGCAATCAGCTAAACCCTGAGCATATGGGCAAGATTCACCAGCCAGATACTACAGAAAATTCTTTCCTGGGTAACTCAGATCCCATCCATCTAATATCCCATCTCAGGGGATTAGGCCTATTTACTCTGAATATTTAAAGATCAATTACTTACCAAAATCCCATTATCCCATCATACCATCTCCTCCATAAACTTATCGAGTAGAATCTTAAAACCAGATAGATCTTTTGCCCCCACTGCTTCCCTTGGAAGGCTATTCCAAAACTTCACTCCTCTGATGGTTAAAAACCTTCGTCTGATTTCAAGTCTAAACTTCCTGGTGGCCAGTTTATACCCATTTGTTCTTGTGTCCACATTGGTGCTGAGCTTAAATAATTCCTCTCCTGTATTTATCCCTCTGATATATTTATAGAGAGCAATCATATCTCCCCTCATCACTCTGAGTTGGGGTAATTCAGATGACAATGGTGAGAGGTTGAGGGACTGGGCAATTAATAACAACTTTGTGTTGATTCACAATGCAAAACAATGTGGCGCATTTCTCTCAGCTAGATGGTTGAAAGAGTATTCACCTGATCTGTGCTGGGTGAGTTCACTAGATGGTCATCCACAACCAGTGAGTTGTAAAGTACTTGATAACTTCCCTCACAAACAACATAGACCATTACTCAACCAAGTTGGGTTCCAGATACCCATCATTCAAAGTTCAATCAAGCATCAGTGGAATTTTCATAAGGCACATTGGGAAAAGTTCTACAATGTTCTGGAACGTAGTGTTACCATTCTGTTGCATTGTATCCCAGTCAATGAAGCCTACCTCCAATTTCAAGGAGCCACTTACAAAGCTGCATGTTCAACTGCACCATAGGGTGATCAAACAGTTTACTCTCCCTGCCTGAGTGCTGATTACCAAGTCTTGCTCAGGAAATTTGAATTATCTGGTGACTCAGACATTTCAGACCATCTGATTAAGTCTCTAGACGCTGCCAGACTCACTTGGTGAAAGGAATTTATGGAGAAACTTGACTTCACTTATTCCAGCCAGAAGTGCAGGAATCTGATCCGCCGGCAGTTGCTGCCAAACAACCTCCAGGCCAAAATCGCCCACTGGTTAAGCCCAGTGAAGTTGCAAGCCATCAACTGAGGGTAGCCAAGGTTCAGCTGGAAAAGCAATGTAAAGCAAAGTATATAGTGAATGGTGTCATCTTCAACATCAGAATGTGGGCGGGAGTCAACTAGAGCCATTCATGGTTGATGAGCTAGATGAGGCCCTTACCTCCCTCAAACCAGGCACAGCAGCAAGATATGATAACATCTTGCCAGAATTCCTTAAGCACCTTGGACCAAAGGCGTCACAGTGCCTCACTAATTTCTACATCCAGGTCATTAATAAGAAGAAACTACCATATTCTTGATGTCAAGCAAAGCTTATGCTCTAATAAATTTGTTAGTCTCTAAGGTGCCACAAGTACTCCTTTTCTTTTTGCGAATACAGACTAACACGGCTGCTACTCTGAAACCTGCAAAGATTATTGTCATTCTTAAACTGGGCAAGGAACTTTGCAACATGGCAAGTTACTACCCAATATCCTTGTCAGTGTGTTTTAAGGTGTTTGAGTGCTTGATCCTCCAACAAATCTCTCTAGAGGTGGACGATGTCTTGCAGGTTGAGCAGGCAGGATTCAGGAAAGGACGTATTACCTGTGATCAAGTCTTGGCCTTGACCACCTTGATCAAAAATGGTTTTCAACAAAATCTAAAGACAGGAGCCATCTTCCTGGATTTGACAGCCGCTCATGACACTGTTTAGCACAGAGACCTTCTTTGTAAACTCTCTTGAGTTGCTGTGCATTGGATGGTTGGCAAGGTAGAGTTCTTCCTCCAAAATAGGCAGTTCAAAGTACAAATGAGCGACCGTTGCAGTTCCTGGATGTGTCAGATTAACAGTCTTCCTCAAGGTTCAGTTCTTTCACCAATACTGTTCAATGTGTACATCAACAACTTGCCAGCAACACTCTTGTACAAGTTTATCTATGCTGATGACACCTGCTGCAGCTATCAATCTCAATTCTTCTCAGAAATTGACAAGGTCCTGAATAATGATATGAAGCTCATGGCAGACTATTGTAGTCAATGGCAATTGCAGCCAAGATTTTCCAAGACAGTTTCTAGTGTATTTCATCTGCATAATGCAAGCACAAGCCACAAGTTAAATATTTTCCTAAATGGCCAATGCCTGCAGCACGACCCAAAGCTGGTTTACCTTCTTGTGACATTGGATAGGTCATTGACATACCGCAATCACTTGAAGAAGACAGCAGCCAAAGTTAGCACTATTTCATTTACCCAGATTTTTGATATTGTGCCAATTACCATAGTATCTAGGCTCCATATACAGGTTTTTTTTAAAGCTTCCATATTGTCCTGGTTGAGCCTATGTCTCTGCTCCACCTTTGGGGGTTGTAGATTCATTATAGGTGCGGCTGGTAGCACTGCCTATTACTAAGATTGTCCAAAAGCTTAGTACTGTTAAGCTAGTGAACAGGAGCAGCAAACAGGGGCATTTTGCAGGAGAGTTCTCCAATTACTCATACAAAATGATGGGGGTCTAAATTAGCTGTTACCACTTAAGAAATAGATTTTGGGAGTCAGGGGATGGATCATTCAATAATTGCCCTGTTCTTTTCATTCCCTCTGAAGCATCTGGCACCAGCCACTGTCAGAAGACAGAATACTGGGCTAGATGGACCATTGGTCTGATACAGTATGGACGTTCTTATGTTTTTAACACTTCCCATTATAATAAAGGGACTTTTTATGTTTGTACGTGTGACCGTCCAACTCTAGTGAGAAAAAGAGAAATCCAGAAGCAAAGCTGACTTTATATTTTTGAACAGATCTAGAAATCCAGCCTTGAAAGTCCAATTGTTTATATGCAATATTTATGAGGACTTGACATGGCTTGTCCAAGACCTCACCTGACAGTGAAAATATGGGCATGAAGAAGGCACATGCTTTTGCTTAGTGCTCCCGCTGCAGCTACATGAATCAAACTCAGATCTGTTGACTCCCAGGCCGGTGCCTTAATCACAAGATCCTCCTTCCTCTGGTATATGTACGGTAGGACTCTTCACATTTTCCAATTAATCTGAGGAACAATTGTCAATGATTTGAAGTTTTTTATCACTCTGCTTACTGATTTACAGCCCATTGTCTATTTATTTAGATTGCAGGATCCTGGGCGAAGGGACTGTGACTTCCTTTCTGTCTGTACAGGACTGAGAATACAGTTGGAACTTATAATATATAATAAATAATAATGATATTCCCATGGTGAATTCTTTAGGCACTCCCAGATGAGTTTCCTCTGCCCTGGCTACCTGAACTAAGAAGTGAATTGAGGTTGGTTGGGTCCTGATTCAGCAAGGTACTGTAGCACTTGGCTAACTTTAATAACAGAATTATTCCTTCTGAAGTCATTGGTTCTACTCAGCTACTAAAAGTTAGCTATGTGCTTAAGTGTTTTGCTGACTCAGGCACAATGCTCCAGAAATATCCTACTGCCCATTCTCTTCTGTGTTTCAACTCTCATAATGGTACTTCCCTCTCAGCTCCCCATCACCTTCCACTACTGTTCAGGTATTACTGACTGACTGAGCCCAAACCCTCTAGCTACAGCCCAGAGATTGGGAGCAGGGTATTAAAAGCTAACTGAAGTTATTGTCCAGGTATTATACCTCCTGAGAAGTGAGTCTGCCCCTCTCCTGTTCATGTCTATGAGGTCACACAATCACAGTGGCTAGATACCTTGGGCCCATACCTCAAAGGTGCATGTAAGGCTTTTGAGGAAAAGGATCGAAGACAGACCCCTTCTTTCAGCAGCACCACCACCACTCAATGCCCCTAGTCCAGGGTCTGTTGCGGGCAGCACGCTGTGGCTTTCTGTATTGTCACAGTATTGGACTACAGCAAGGTCAAGGAGGAATGGGAAGCGGTTTTGCCTGCATTGTGGTTCAAGGATTTGTAGGTTTACATTTAGCCCTCCGGAAGACACAGAAGGAATTAAACTCACCAGTGTACATAACAAGGCTCTTTAAAAATTGTCCCTATAATTAGCTGTGTACACTGATGGGACAGTCACTGGGGAGGCTTCTTCTGCTCAGGAACATGTTTTCATAAACACAGCTCCATCTCACTTCCTGTTTTGTTTTTCTCCAGCCAGTGTGGCTGACGAGTAATCACGTTACACTGTGAAAGGCACAGCAGTGCAGCTGCTCTCCCCACTAAAAGCAGTGGTCTAGCCTCCTCTGCAGTGTTCTTGCTGGGCCACTTCCCCATTTATTATTATTTATGCAGTACCACAGGTTGCGTGACATTTATAGCATATATCAAGACAAGGCCCCTGCCATGAAGAGTTTACAGTCTAAGGCCCTGATATTGCCATGGGCTCTGCCCTGCAATGAGCCCATGCAATGGACAGAACCTCGCACCCATGTGGAGCCCAATTGAAGTAGATAAGTCCCCGCACATGAATCAGAGTCTAGAGTGTTAGAGAGCACATAATTAAAATAGCACAGCATGTGAAGAGAGGGAATAGAGACGAGAGAGGTGCAGTGGATCTCTCTGCTTGCTGTGAGTTACTCTGCCTTTCTTTGCACCATGACTTTCGCAGTGTTCTTACAAGATGCTGGCTTTGGTCTCTGAGCTGGGGAACTTTGTTTACCGCACCAAGGAGAACAAACCATGCTTTCTACTCCAGTTCTTCCCTCTGGGCCAATCTCTCAGGAGGGCCTGTGGTTTCTCAGCTCTGCAGTACTTAGGCACTTCTCTTCAAAGCCACGTCCCGTCTTGAGAAATAATGTAGTGACTGTTTGTTGGGAGCAGGAGCATTTCAGGCCAAGAATGCTGAGCCAATTGCAAGGCAAGCTTGCTGCATAGATGTGAAGGAGCAAAGCAGTAAGAAGGATCATAGAATCATAGAAATGTAGGGCTGGAATGGATCTCAAGAGGTCGTCAAGTCCAGCCCTGTGCTGAGGCAGGACCAAGTAAACCTAGACCATCCCTGACGGGTGTTTGTCCCACCTGTTCTTAAAAACCTCCACAGCCTCCCTTGGAAGCCTATTCCAGAGTTTAACTACCCTTATAGTCAGAAAGCTTTTCCTAATATCTACCCTCAATCTCTCTTGCTGCAGACTAAGTCCATTACTTCTTGACCTACCTTCAGTGGACAGGGAGCAGAATCGATCACCATCCTCTTTATAACTGCCCTCAACAGATCTGAAGGCTGTTGTCAGGGCCCTGGTCACTCTTCTTTTCTCAAGACTAAAGATGCCCATTTTTTTTAAACTAGACCTTATAGGTCATAGATTTCACTTGCAGCGTCCCCTGCTAGTCTAGTCTCGGGACTCAGCACATCTTAAGAACGTAAGAATGGCCATACCTGGTCAGACCAATGGTCCATCTAGCCCAGTACCCTGTCCTCCCACAGTGGCCGGTGCCAGTTTCTTCAAAGGCAATGAACAGAACAGGGCAACTATCGAATGACTCATCTCCTATCCTCCAGTCCCAGCTTCTGGCAATCAAGGGTTATGGGACACCCAGAGCATGGAGTCGCATCCCTGACCATTTTGACTAATAGCCATTGATGACCTAGCTTCACGAAGTTATCTAATTTTTTTTTTAACCCAGTTATACTTTTGGCCTTCACAACATCCCCTGGCAACAAATTCCACGGGTTGACTGTGCATTATGTGAAGAAGTATTTCCTTATGCTAGTATTAAACCTATTGCTTATTAATTTAATGGGGTGACCCCAGGTTCTTGTGTCAAATGAAGGGATAAATAACACTTCTTTATTCACTTTCTCGAAATCACTCATGATTTCATAGATCTCTATCAGATCCCCCCCGTCATTTCTTTTCTAAGCTGAACAGTCCTTGTCTTTAATCTCGCCTTATATGGAAACTGTTCCATGCCCCTAATCATTTTTGTTGCCCTTCTCTTTACCTTTCCCAATTCTAATATAACTTTTTTTGAGATGGGGCAACAAGAACTGCACACTGTATTCAACTACCATGTATTTATATAGTGGCATTATATTTTCCGTCTTATTATGTATCCCTTTCTTAATGGTTCCTAACGTTCTGTTAGCTTTTTTGACTGATGCTGCACATTGAAAAGATCTTTTCAGAGAACTATCCATGATGACTTTAAATTTTGTATACATTGCAATTAAAAACTTGCAGCTGGCCCATGCCAGCTGACTTGAGCTTTCAGGGCTCAGGCTAAGGGGTGTTTAATTGTGCTGCAGACATTCAGGCTTGGGCTGGAGCCTGGGCTTTAGACCTTGTGAGGATCCCAGAAGTGGGTCTTCATCCCAAACCCGAACATCTAAACCACAATTAAACAGAACTGCAACAGGTGCCTTGGAGGGCTGGGCTCACTAGCGGTTAGAGCACATGGCTCTTCGCACCCTGCTCCCCTTCCCTCTTCATCAGACCCCAGCCCAGGGCCATTTGTATGTCAACCCCTGAATGGGGTAGAGGGCCTCTCAGTAGGAAGTCAAATCTAGTGCCCTGGGCTACTTCCCACCAATCTGTTCAGTTTGGGATGCGGCCCTCTAGTCCAATTTGCTAGGCAATTTGCCTCCTGTAGGGTCCTCTCTTGGCACCCTGCCAGGGTCCTAGGCTCCTTCAGGCGAGGGAGCTGCAATTTGGTGAGTGCAAACCCCACAATGTTTCTGCGGTTTGCTCACTCAGTTATCTCAGGTGCTGGAGGTTCCTAAGTCCCCTTTGCAGTCTCCCCAAGCTGGGAAGACAGTGCCTCCTCCCTGTTGGCTGCCTTGGCTGGCAGGCTCGTGCTCCTTCCCCTCAGGGAGGGAGACAGCTAGCTCCTGCCTCTTTTCCAGTCAGCTCCAAACTGAGCCAGGCTTTCTCCTTTTCTCCCTCCCTCCAGGCCTGGCATTGGCTGCGCCTGCAGGTATAATGAGGCTGGGCTAGCTGGGACCAAAGGCTCCCTTTAACGCCCAAGCTCTGCGAGCCCAAGTCATCTGGCAAGGACAAGCCATGCTTGTTGAATTTGCAGTGTAGGCATACCCTGTGATCTCTTTCTTGACTGAGCTAAATTTAGATCCTATCATTGTGTATGTATAGTTTGGATCATGTTTTCCAATGTGCATTACTTTGCACTTATCAACATTTAATTTCACGTGCCATTTTGTTGCCCAGTCACCCAACTTGGAGTGATCCCTCTGTAAATCTTTTCAGTAAGCTTTGGACTTAACTATATTGAGTAATTCTGTATCAGCTGCAAATTTTACCACCTCACTGTTCACTCCCTTTTCCAGATCATTTATGAATATGTTGAACAGTACTGGTCCCAGTACAGATTCCTGGGGGACCTCGCCAATGTTCTCTCTAATTTTTCGCACCCATTTGCAGAATGAATTTTGTTATGCCATATTGGTGCACATAACAAAAGTCTTGTGGTGGGGTGGGGCTGAGGGGTTCGGAGTGTGGGGGGGCTCAGGGCTGAGGCAAAGGGTTGGGATGCAGGGGAGATGAGGGCTCTGGCTGGGGGTGTGGGCCCTGGGGTGGGGCTGGAAATGAGGGACTCAGGGCGGGGACAGGGGGTTGGGGCATGGTGGGAGGAGGGGAGGGCTCTGGCTGCGGGTGCGGGCTCTGGGATGGGGCCGGTGATGAGGGGTTTGGGGTACAGGAGGGTGCTCCAGGTCTACGGCAGGGAAAGAGGACTCCCCCCAGCTCTCTCTCCCCCAGCAGCACCTGGGCTGGGGAGAGGCGCCTCTCTCCGCTGTGGTAGGTCCGGGCCAGGGCTGGGTTTGGGCTGCCCCTCCCCCGGACGCAGCAGGTCCCAGCCTGGATTTGGGCCAGGGGAAGGGCACCCTGGCCACGGCAGGTTCAGGGCTGAGTTGGGGCTGAAGGAGGGGTGCCCCCATCCTAGCCATGGCAGGTCCGGGCTGGGTTCGGGCCATCCCTCCCCCGGCTGCAGGTGCTCCGGGCCTGGGTTCTGGCTGGGGGAGGGGCGCCTCGGCCACGCCAGGTCCAGGGTTGACTTGGGACCAGGAGTGGGTGCCCGTCCCCCGATCCTGGCAGATCCCGGCTGGGCGGGTTCCCTGTGCACATGCACAGTGGCTACGCAGCTTACAGGGAATTTAGACCTGCTATTTACCTTTCTCCACTGTGAAAACTGACCATTTATTCCTACCTTTTGTTTTCTGTCTTTTAACCAGTTTTTGATCCATGAGAAATTTCTTTCTTTTCCCATGACTGCTTACTTTACTCAAGAATCTTTGGTGAGGGACCTTGTCAGAGGCTTTCTGAAAGTCCAAATACACTAGATCACTTTTGTCCACATGCTTGTCGACACCCTCAAAAATTTTAATAGATTGGTGAGGAATGATTTCTCTTTACAAAATCCTTGTTGACACTTCCCCAACATATCATGTCTTCTATGTGTCTGATAATTCTGTTATTTACTATAATTGTGATCAATTTGCCAGATACTGAAGTTAGGCTTGCTGGCCTATAATTGCCAGCTTTGCCTCTGGAACTTTTTTAAAAAATCAGCGTTACATCAGCTATTCTCCAGTCATCTAGTACAGAGGATGATTTAAGCAATAGGTTACATATGCCACAGTTAGTAGTTCTGGAATTTCATGCTTGATTTCCTTCAGGACTCTTGGGTGAATACCCATCTAGCCCTAGTGACTTACTAGCTTGTTTAATTTACCAGCTTGTTCCAAAACCTCCTCTACTGACAACTCAGTCTTCTCAGTCCTGACTAGAGATAGGAAGAAAATGATTTTCCACCCTTTGGAAATATTTGGGATATCAAAACAACCTTCTTTCCCAAACTAGGATGAAGTTTAAAAATGGTTCAGCTCAATTTAGACCATTTTAATTTGTTTTTATTTTACTATAATCAGTTTAAATTTCAAAACCAAAAGTCATTTCAAACCAGAGAAACAAAACTTTTCATTTAAAAAATTGTCAAAAGAAAACATTTTGCTAATTTTGAAACTTTTTCCCCCAACATTTTTTCAAATAAAAAAATGTAGTTAAAGCTGACCCTTGCCCAGAAAAAGTTTAGGTTTTGATGATTCAACATTTCCCAGTGATAAGAAGTTTCACTCAGAAATTTCAAACTAGTTGTATACCTGACCCACAGCACTTCTTACTATTCCATTCCTCAGAAACCCACCACCCAGCAACACATCATTCCATTATAGTCTTTGGTTCCCACACAGTTCTGCCTTTGTACCTTAATCCAAACTAGCAGCACTTCTTGCTTTTCCAATTCTGCACTCCCTGGCAGCTGTGCCAACATATGTCAATCCCACCCCTGTAGTATCAAGTGCAATTCCAGCCCTAGACCTCCACATAGAAGCCCTCAGTCTAACCATAAAAATCTAAGTCAAACATAGGGCACTCCAAATATAGGTTGAGGAACATCATTTAATGAGTAATCTGATTAGTTAGATACAGCAAGGTTATTTAAATTCAGCCAAAAGAGAGACTTGAACCTGCTCTTTTAGAGATATTTAGGCTTATTACTTAAATTAAAGAAAAATAATCACACAAATTCAGAGAATTCACTTTCTGCTTTATTTAGTAAAATGTAATGTTATAGGTCATGTGACCTCAGGCAACAAATCAGCTTCTAGACCCAGAGAGATGTGTAAGGGAACCCCAACATGGTACCAGTGCCAGATGGGGGGAGAGAACCATGTATTAAGGGGGCAGAGACAGAATTATCAGGGAAACAGACCTGCCAATCTCTGCATAAACTTTCTGCAAGGCATGTTTTTGACACGGCGGTTTCATCATATTGCCTCTTGCTCTCATATATGGCAACAGGCAGTGGGAACCCAGAAGGACCAATGCAGTACAGTGCCATGGTTCCTGGGGCATTAAGATGAGAGAGGATGGAACTGGCAATTGAGAAGGAAAGAGAGATACCTAGAGAGGAGAAATAGCATATATGCATATGGAATGGAGAAGGGTTGATCATAGTTGACTTGGCCTCATATTCCTATTGTCTCAGGGCCTCCAGAGATGTTGGGCACAGTGAACTCTTCTTATACTGAGTGCAGGTGGCACTGGGGAGAGGCACAGTATTTTATCTGGTGATTGAGATGGGAGTCAGAGCTCTGTCTTCTCCTCTGGGCTGGGATCTTCTTTCTAAAATACAGTAGGGGCAGGAAAGCTGGGTTGATACCATCATGGTTTTCCGCACAGAGATTAAGGGGGAAGAATATTTAAATTCCTGCTTCAACAGCCTGTGTTGCCTAATTTCCCCATCCCATTTCCGTAGCCCCTGAGTTACTTTCATGGGGCATCACAGGCCATGGGACCTCTGGCACACAGGGCCTCTTAGTACAGCAAACTAAGCCATTATAAAAGCAATAGAAGCTCAGCACTGAATGAAAATGGAGGTTACGTTTCCCCTCCCTCTGCAAAGGGGTGGTGATTAATCTCAGGTAGATTTGGCCCAACTTTGAGTCCTCTGATCTGAAAGGTTCTTGGTGAATTTTCATTCTAAAGCCACATTCTGTCTCCCTGACCCCCATTATAGCTATATTCAGGGTCCAAACACATTCACCCCTGCTCCATCTTGATGCAACCCTACTCTTCATGTCCCCAGGCACTGCTCTCAGGAAGGGAAATGGCTTCCTTAAATGAGACTCTCACACCAGTCCTGAAGTCATGGAATATGACACCTTATTGCTCTAGGCTAAAAAGTAAAAGTTGGGGCAGACAGGGGCTCTCCAAACCCAGTCAGCTGTACTATCGCTGAGATCTGATGCCCAAGCGTGGTGGAAGAAATGACACAGGCGAGGTTGCAGAGAGCTAAGAGTGTCCTGCCCAGAAGCGTGAGCAGCAATGCTCTCCCACATACTGTATACTCACCCTTTGCTTTCTCTCTAAGAAGCCATTGCAGAAGTCTCGCACATGTTCCACTGTGACCTCACCAAGGGGCAGCACATCCTGCTCCTCATCTGGCGTGTGGAATATAGCCAGAGCTGGCAGCTGGGACTTCTTCAAGTTGAAGAATGATATCACACGTTCATTGCCCTTCACATTGCTGTCCACCAGGATGAAAAGAATCTGCATTGGAGAGAGAGCAAACTAGAGACCCTGAGGGACAGCAGACACATATGATCACACAAAGATTTAGTAGGATACCATTGTAATTAACTGTAGATACTAGACCTCTATAGCCACACTCCTGCCCCTCTGGGGCTTGAGAATGCTACTACAATCCTGCCTATATCTCAGAGAATGCAGCTTTTCCTCCAGTTGCCACAGAAACAACAACTATCTTGCCTCTTTATCCAGCCCTGCATGGAGCGGACTGATGGCAGCACTACAACTTCAAGACAAACGTGGAGGTAGCATACAGTCTGTTCTCTACACCAGATTTACAGCACCTACACCCTTCATAATGTCTATTATACTGCATGTAATAAAACCTCTTTGTCCTTGGTGTTTTCATGTTTGCTTTCTATAAATGTTTGAGCATTCAAGCTTTACTAGCCCGGCTGCTCTTGAAAAGTGCATTTTTAGCTCAAATCGTCACTCAAAAGCTAATTTTAAATTGTGGGCCAAACCCTCAGCTGCTATAAATTAACACAGCTCCATTTAAATCAATACCAGTTTATACCAGCTGTATAGTCAATTATAAAACTCAAAATTAATGCTCTGCTGTTAGTTACAGTATATAACTCCAGGTTTCAGAGTAGCAGCCAAGTTAGTCTGTATCCGCAAAAAGAAAAGGAGTACTTGTGGCACCTTAGAGACTAACACATTTATTTGAGCATAAGCTTTCATCTGATGAAGTGAGCTGTAGCTCACGAAAGCTTATGCTCAAATAAATGTGTTAGTCTCTAAGGTGCCACAAGTACTCCTTTTCTTTTTGAGTATATAACTCATGTATTGTTATACTTCCATTCCCTGAATACCTCTCAACCTTCAAACCTGCCTAGGTGTGACACAAGCCATCGCTATTTAAATGGCCAAAATATGTAATGGCTGTGTTTTGTTGAGTGCTGCAGCATATGTGACACATTGTATTTATTATTAATTGTTATTATTATATCATAAAATGTGTTTTAAAGATTGTTTTCTCACTGTGTGAATCAAAGGAAGCAGTTTTGCAATTGCATACAGTGTGTTTCCACACACCAGACATGCCAAACCCGCAAAAATAATGCAGAAATTGGGCTTCTTTTTGGCTTAATTGGCTTGTGAGTTGCTTGTTGGCTAGTTTTTGGCTTGTAGCTTGTTGCTTCTTTTTTTTGATCAGTTCCTGGCAAGCAAAGGGAGGAGAGAGTCGGGTGCACAGCGGGCCCACCACAGTCCTAGACTGCACGCCATGGGGATCTAATCACATAGAGCGTTGGGGCTCATAGGGATTGGCTTGTTTTGGCTTTGTTTTTAAATGGGATTAGCTTGATTTTTAGTTTATTGTGAAAGTTGGAGTGCTTATTTACTACGTGAAAGTTGACAACTGTGCCATCTTCTTGCGCAATAACTACAGAAATATGTGTTCAAATGAGACCAACTTATATTGCCCGGAAAGAACTTGTCTTTTACACTTAACTCCTTACACCTCTATCTTCGTGGACTGGCAAAGCTGAGTTTTCACTATTCTAACCATAGTGAAACCGCTTTCAGGGTCAGCATTTGAATGGAGGAGGCAAAGTAAAATAATGAGATGTTTTTTGAAATGAGGCAGTCTTTCAGATGCACATAGCTACTTCAGCAATTCTCTCCAGTATTTTGACATACAGGAATGTGGTCCACTCACTGGTCCAGTGCATTTGTCAATAACCTCAAACTGATATGCTGTTAAATCATCCAATAATTGGTCGCAGTCTTTTCAGAAATTACAGACACCAGGGCATCAAACCAAATCTGTTACCAGGGCCCCTAGATCTGAAACTGCCCTTGCATTTTTCAACAAGTGATCCTCAGGGAAAAAATTCTTCAGCATCTGTGCAAGGCAGCCATTTAAAACATCAGTCTGTGTCCATAAAAATCCATCTCCTCACTGTCTTTCAAGTGCTTCTTCACATGATGTCCAACTTTGATATCACTGCTGGGAAAATATGCTGTTAGGGTCATCCAAAACTGAAAGATCATTCTCCTATAGAGCATTATGCTGTCGAGTAGCAGCATGTTTCAGTTTTCCAGCATACTGCTGAAGCAGTCTCTGGATATCCCCATGCAGTGTCACCAGTTGGGTTGGGTATCTATACTTGGAGGTCTGGTATTAAATGCAGAAGTGGACCCAGTGTATAGTTGAGGAAGGTGAAGATTAGTTGGATATAGTCCTGTAGGGGTAGAAATCAACTCCACTTTTTTTGGTCTTTTCTCTAAGGAAAGAAAATAGGAAAAGAGGGCAGACCTCTTATGCAGTGTGAGACTGATTACTTTGTGGAATTTCAGCTCCCTGATGGGAACATGTTTTATGATTATGAGTGGGATTTCATTGGCAAAGAGGGCAAATTCTTTCAGCTTGTGTTGGCTCTGGTAATTTGGAGCAAAATGACAAGACCAAAATCAGTCATCAGCTCTTCAACAAACAATGAAAAAGCTTTGCTGAAGCTATCTGCCAAGTGAGATATCTGCAGCCTATATTTACAATATTTTGATTTGCTTCTTTTAGCCATGAATAACACAGAGTTGTGTTTCCCAGTCATAGAGTCTGATGAGAAATATAAAAGGGATGTAGATGGGCATGCTAAACTTCTGAAGTGTTCCCATTAGATAGTCAGATGTGCCTGTTCATGTTCCTGATGTACAGTGTATCATGTCTAGAAATTAAAGGACATTGCAGCCTTTGTTTTCATACAAGAATCCCACAGGGATAACCAGCAGGGTCTCATGTCCCAGGTCTGTATTCTGATCCACGCACATACCGAAAGAGACATGTGACCAACAGCTACCACATCATTTTGGTATCAGACTCCAAGCTTATCCTTTGCAGTGGGGATATCCTTTGTTGCTCCATGTGTCATCTTCTTGAGAACATCTGCATCCATACAGTATTTCTTTATGAACTTCACCAGTCGTTCTCCAGCTGTAAATGGCACATTGTATTCATCTAACATGGAAACAAAACCATTCTGCCTCCAAGACATTTATGTTCACTTCAAGTGATGAAAAATCTGACACTGTCACCTGCTTGGCATTTTGGCAGTGCTTCTCCGAATTAACATGGGGTTGACACCTAATCATCATCAAAGCTCATACAGAAGGTATGTTTCGATCCCTGTCTGCTCTCTGTCACCATTCAAAAGTGCTTTTCCAGGTTTGTGGATAAGTAACACACCTCCTCTCTTTTCTCTAGTAACTTATCACTGGTTGAACATCTGGCTTCCTCTTCTAGCATTTTACAATCATCAGGTTCAACTCTAAAGCAAAAAGAAATATGTATTGGAACAATAACCCAGCAGCTGCATCATGTATCCGCCTAAAGCAATTCAAGGTATGGACTCAGACTGTCTCCATTGGGTGGGGGGCACTTCAGGCTCTCTCCATTGTGGGATCCCAGCCAACCCCCAAAATGGGTTCCCCAGCTGAGGCTTGAATTTCCTCTCAATTAAAGAAAGGACCTCACATTGGAGATGACAGGAGTTTTTCTCACACGCTGGCAGTGATGGCTGAGTGGCTTCTTCTCTTCCAGTCAGTGGTGTCCTCTTCAGCCTCTGGTAGGTCCAGTCAGCACCAGGGCATCTTCTCTTCCTTCTCCAGTCATTCTGGTTGTTGGCAGGATCTTCTCCTGGACTGTCTGGGCATCAGCAATGGAATGCAGACTCTCATTTCTTCCTTAACTGGCAGGCTCAGTCGGCAGTGGTGGATGACAACAGGTGTTGATGCAGTGCTATAGGGGGACTGAAATCTGATACCCTTTACAGTGATGGTTCTCTGACTGAATTACTAATGTGATTAACCACCACAGTGCAAAATATGAATATTTACAACAAATCCTTTGCCACCAATCACAGACCAAGATTTATTCACTGATAATCAATGTTCCCTCTAATTTTTAACAGGCCGTGTGCGCAAAAAATTTCTTCAGTGCTGCCCCTGAAGCAAAAAAAAAAGCCGTTGCCAAAGCCGGAGTGCACACAGTGTTTCGTCGTGTGCGCGGGGTTTACGATCTGTGTGCGCGCACATACATGCACAGCTTAGAGGGAACAGTGCTGATAATTGTGAATAAAATATAAATCCAAGAATTTTGCAATCTATTCACAGACCATTTATGAGGTGAATAAAACACAACATTCATTTAACACATTCCTAGTTGTAAGAGGAAGGCGGGTCCAGTGGTTAGGCCCTAGGACTTTGAACACCCATGTTCAGTTCCCTGCTCTAATACAGGTTTCCTCTGTGATCTTGGGCAAGTCACCAGATCCTCAAAGATAGTAAAAAGAAAAGGAGTACTTGTGGCACCTTAGAGACTAATAAATTTATTAGAGCATAAGCTTTCGTGAGCTACAGCTCACTTCATCGGATGCATTTGGTGGAAAAAACAGAGGAGAGATTTATATACACACACACAGAGAACATGAAACAATGGTTTTTTTCCACCAAATGCATCCGATGAAGTGAGCTGTAGCTCACGAAAGCTTATGCTCTAATAAATTTGTTAGTTTCTAAGGTGCCACAAGTACTCCTTTTCTTTTTGCGAATACAGACTAACACGGCTGCTACTCTGAAACCTGTCAAAGATAGTAGAAGTTAGGTGCCTATGTACTTTTAAGAATCTGGGCTTTAGCCTCTTTGTGCCTCATCTTCCCATCTGTAAAATGGGGATAACAGCACTGTTGTACCTCACGTTATCTCATGTTTGTACATTACAAACATTTGTAGGCTGTCATCATGAATGTGTATTCCTCGCCCACCTTTGTTGTCTCTGAGCTGGCTTACACATAGTTAGCCCTTTTAATCTTTCCTCAATGATAATTTCCTCCAGATCCCTAATTTTTGTTACTTGTCTCTGAATTCCCTTCAGTGTCTCTCTCCTTCCGGTAATGTGGTGCCCAGAAATAAACATCAAATTCCAGGTGTAGTGGCACCAGTCATATAGGGCCTAGTTCTGCCACCCTTGCAATCAGAAGAACCTTACTGCACAAGGAGTCCCTTTGGCTTCAATTGGCAGAGAGACTATGGCTTCTCTGCTTCATTATATGATGTCTTTGCATGTGCAGCCAAGGTTTCTACTGTTCATTTTGGAAAATCATGTCTAATTTGCTGTCAGCTAGCACCTCTACTTCTCCTTCATCGTTATTGCTTTCCAGAATTCTCTCTCCCGTTGTCCACAAATGCTATGGATTCCTTTTCTCCATATGCGCTAGGATCAACTCCTTTATTATTTTCTGCCCATGTTTCCTGCCCATCTGTCCTGACTAGTGTTTGCAACTTCTTCCAATTTAGTATCCTTCAGGAACCTCATTATACGCTGTTTATTTCCGCTTTTTGATCATGAATGAGGATGCTAATCTGGCCAGAGTTAACACAGTACACTAGAAATCTCCACTCTTACCATGGGAGTTATATATCTTCACACTTCCAAATATTCCATTACCTGTTCTCTATCAAAAGTTATTTTTACTGGGTCTTCTTTCCATATTCATTGTTCAAACTTTTGCTATATGATTTTCATTTAAGACAGATTTTCAAAAGAAGGTGCAATATCTCAGCAATTTCTGAGTCATGATTAACTTCATCCCTCTCTTGAGGAAGGTTGCTCAATTCAGTAAAGTTCTTAAATGCAGGCTGAGCTTTCAGCATGTGTTTAAGTCACACCAAAGTCAATAGGATTTAAGCAGGCGATTAAAGGTAAACATGTGCTTAAGTGCTTTGCTGAATAGGGATACTTGGTTGAATTAGGGCCTAATGGGCCTACTTTCTCCCTAGTAGTTTTCCCTAATACATTTGTAGAAGCCCCTCCTTCTTGCTCTTAACCCTTCTGACTAGCATTAACTCCTTTTGATTTTTTGCTGCCCTTTTCCCCCCAGTACCCTTACATGACTGTGTATTCTTTTTTTATTTGCTCCCTCTTTTTCCATTTCCAGCCAAACTAATCTAACCCCAGCTTTCGAGCAGTCCTTCATGAAGCCACATTGGCCACTCCTTATCTATCGTACTCTGACATTGCACAGACATAAATGACTACACGAGGTGCAAGGTAATGGAAATCATCTGTCCTCCCTCCCAAGCTTTCTCTTTCATCTCTCTTCTTTAATACCATTGACATCAGCAGCAGCCTTCCCATTATCAAGGCTCTCAGCCTTGGAGTTATCTTTATTTCCCATCAGCAGCCCAGCTATCATGGTGATGGGACATGTTAGAAAGTGGTAGATAAATGAGATCAAATAGACTGGATTCTCCTCAGAGCCAGGCTCTCATCAAAACCTGCCATGACTTCTTGTACACCCAGGTAAAATTCCTCCCTTCCTCTTTCCCAAACTGATAAGACAATCACCTATGACCTAGTCAGTGCACTCATGGATTACCGCAACCTCCTTCTGTCTGACCTCCCATATCTTCTTGCTTTAATCCATTCAAAATGCTACCAGCAGAACAAGGTTTTTCAGCCATTTTTATCATACTTCTCCACCTTCTTGATACCCTTTCTTGGGTTTCTGTTTACTTCCACATCAAAGTAATGCTTTTCCCCTTCCCCTTCAGCCCCTGCCTATACCATTACCACCACCCCTTCTTCCTCCCTCTCTTCCTCCTGAGCTTCATTTAAAATCACTTTAATTCTTTGCTCATTCCCATTTTCTGCCATTTTTTGTCCTACCCCATATGTCTGGAACAGCTTCCCAGCTAACATATCCAAAGCTCCCGCACTCTCGAGGATTTCAGCTAGAACAGCCAGTCACTGCTCTGCTTAAATTGGGTTTGGTCTGTATTATGCTGAGGTCTGTTTTGTTTCTCTTGGATTGTTCTATTTATTTTGCTTTGTTCCAGCTTGTGTTCTTAGGGGTCCATTGTGAGTTCAGATACCCCTCCAAGTCACAGTTCCTTCCCTACTCCCTGCTTGCTACTCAGGGCTTGTAATTTACTGCTGGCCTGTAGCAATAGTAAATAACTTACACGCCCCCACCCCCATGCTGGTTCAGCTTCTCGGGAAACGGGTAAGGGGTGGAACCTAGGCTCCACTCATGCTCCCATCCAATCCACCACCACCCCTTGTTCATCTGCTCTGGGAAGAGAGTAGGCAGGCAAGTAGCCCTGCTTATTCCTTTGTGCCCAGACCCAAAGCCCAGGTAGCTCCCCTAGGGATGTAAGCAGTGGTTCTTACTCCCTCTCAGGCCTTTGTGTGGGCGTGTCAGCCAAGTCACCATCTAGTCCTTTGGGGCAGGGAACTTGGTATTGGTCTGGTACAGTCCTGTTGTTACGCAGAATTATGTACATCTCTGGCACTACATACATAAAATAACAATAACAATAACAACAATAAATAATGGGTCAGCTCCTGAAATCTTCCCTCTCTTTTCACTCAGGTAAACTCCCATTGAGTTCTGCCTGAGTCAAAACTAACTAAAAACTGAGTGAGGAGGTCAGGACTTGGCTGGCTAATCATTTACAAACTATCTGGATCTCAGGACACCATTTGGAAAAATGCCTTGTGAAGTTTTGCTTGGAAAGTGAATTCATATTAGCTTGGAGCTGGACATGTCACAGGAATGGAAAACTGGCTGTGGGACCCTATTCAAAGGTAAATGATGGTAAAGAGCAGTGCACTGAGTTAGACGAGATGTCTAGGGGTGTGCTGCAGGGATCAGTGTTAGGGCCATGCAGTTTAGAGCTGCATATAAAGAGACATCATATAATTGAGGAAAGAGGGAACAGCCTCTCATTACAGGACACTGGTGAGACCACCCTACTGCATAGTAGCATTCAGTGAGTGTCTCACTGCTAAACAAATGTAGACATACAAGAGGGGATTCAATGGAAAACAAGTAGGGGGCAGGAGGTTGTTTGAGATCTATGTAAAGTAACTGCAAGGGATGCCTTTATGACTGGAGCTTAACCTTAAAACACTGAGGATTAGTATATTTGCTCTTCGACCCACTCTCTCCCCCACTAATAGGTGCTTCAGCCCTCTGCCAGCAGCTGGCCCATCCCTGGGCTCTAACGCAACAGCCCCAATTCTTTCTAGCTTCCATACCTTCCCACAAAAACCCCTTCCAAAAGGGCTTCAAGTCAACCCCCTGCCCCACTGTTGGTTTCTTCCCCCAACTTGTCTGCCATGCCCAGGACTTCCTATTGTTGCCAGGTCTGCCTCCTAACTAGTTCCGTCCCCATGCACTCCTGTCCAGCCCAACTGCAAGCTGAGAACCAAGCCTGGGAATGTGGGTAGTTTGGGGAGTGCTTGTCTGTAGTCAGGGAGAGCAGGTGGCAGTGGGGGGGCAGGGGAAATCTGTCTATGGAATCCCCACTGTGAGAAATCTGTTCACACGCCCAGGGGACCCACCTGCAAATCCCTTCAAACAGCAAATTCACAGGTCTTTTTTACCTGGGAACTAATGAGAGCTAAAGAATCGTTGTGGCATTCATGCTATCTGGCCATTTCAATAGCACTTTTCAGCATCCAAAAGGGAGCTCCAGCTGTATAGCCAGAGATCACTTGGCACACCAGTGGAATGTAACCATTGCTGAGGTGAAAGGCAGCAGCTGTTTGTCATCTCATAACAAAATACACCAGCTATTTAGGACAAGAAGCAAAGAAGAGCACAATATCCAGCTGAAATCACAGGGCAGATTTTAGAGAGGCAGCATATATTGGGCACCTTCCTTGTTAGATCATGAACCAGAGAGGGTTGAGCAGGTTGGCTCCCTTTTTCTTAGACTATCACCTACCTCCACTTGCTTCTCCTCTTCCCTCTCACCTGGCCTCTGTTCTCCCTGGGCATGTGGGGTGACTTCCTCCCTCCCTCTGGGGGAAGTCACTGTTCTTCCCTCTCAAGTAATCCTCTCTTATGGCCTCTCCTCCCCTCCTTTTGGCCTCACCTTTCCTCGGAAGAGTTCCGCTGCCTCCCGGTACCTGCATACTCGCTCTGTATGGTCCTGGGAGGTCTTGTCTGTGAAGAGGAGGAGGTGGGTCTGGACTGTACTGTTGAACAAACCTATTGCCGTCTGCCAAAGACAAACGTGACACCAACAAACAGACACGGCGATTAGGAATAGTAAATCTGCTGCATTATTGGAGTCCTAAATCCCAATGGCACAGATGAATTCAATCTCTACAAATCACAGCCCACGCCATGTTCTCAGATTGAAGTCAAACTCTGGAGGAACTGAAGCTGGGTCCCGGAAGGCTCCTAAAGTCAGGGTTTGGGGGACACCGGAGCCAGGGGTCTGGAGGCCCTGGGCCTAAGGCTTGGAAGAAAGACAGGATGTTCAGGGAGAGGGCAGGGAGACAGAGTCTGGGGACAGCAAGCTGAAGCCCAGAATAGGGGAAGGGATAGCTCAGTGGTTTGAGCATTGGCCTGCTAAACCCAGGGTTGTGAGTTCAATCCTTGAGGGGGCCATTTAGGGATCTGGGGCAAAAATTGGGGATTGGCCCTGCTTTGAGCAGGGGGTTGGACTAGATGATCTCCTGAGGTCCCTTCCAACTCTGATATTCTATGATTCTATGAATCTGGAATTGGGCGCTCTTGAGGTGCCTGGGTAACAGGGACCACAGGGAACTAGATGTTGCAAGGGACTCAGGACTGGAATCTGGAGGGGGATGGGAGTAAGCAACTTGGAGAGTTCATGGAGTTAACCAGGAAGGCTTCTCCAGCACCTCGTTTTCTTTCTTTAACATTAGCTGTGAGTGGTGGGGTTGTGTCTTAAAATAGAAACTGTTGACTAAGCAACGTGTGAGCTGCGTAGGTGGGAGCACAAAGGGTTAAGTCTCCATCTGCAGCTCTTCAGGAAGAAATGAGTTGGACACCCCGCACCCCCCAGGGAAGGGGGAAAGCAGGCAGGACATACTGGCCCTCTGTGAAGACACTCTGGGTTGGTACCGCCAATGGAGTTTTTTGCACAGTCTCCAGTTGGTGGGCAAATTGTCATCTGACTTTTCCCCCCACCCACTTCCTGAAGTGCCACAGCCGCTCCCTCAAACCAAACAGAAGTCTGGCCAGGCTGCCTCTGACCCGCTGCCTCTCCATGTGCCACTTCAGACCACAGAGGCAGCCTGTGTAAATGCCTGCCAGCATTTCTGTGAAGGAGAGGAAAGAGTGAGCCGACTAATAGGGATGGGATCAAGGAGTGCATTTCTGTAACAGCCTTCCATCAAGGAGCACCAGGTCTCAGGTACTGTGGGAGGGCCTAAGTACCAGGAGTTTCACCTTAGCCTAATTGCTAGTGGACTTTCATCCACCCCCATAACACCTCTGCATAATGTTGCCAGAGAGTGGGAGAGGTCAGGACTGGAATAGCAGGGGGCTGCAAGTCAAGCGTGAGGAGAGCTGGAAGACCCTGTGGGAATGGACAAGCCTGGAGAAGGAGGAGGTGAGGTGAGTTGAGTCAGGATTGAGGTACATTGGAAGTGCTGTTTGAGAGGGCACAGGCCTGGGAAAGCAGGAGGTGTTGCAGCAAGCCAGGGTTCAGGGGTCCGGAGGAAGCTGTGAGGGCCCAAATAATGGAAGGTAGGGAGTTCTGCAGGGCTTGCTTTGACCCACGTGGCCTAATATTGTTTGGGGCCTATAATATACTTAAAAAAAACTAGTTTATTTATACATTTGTAAGCCTAGAATAAATATTAAACTAAAGAAAGGCAGGTATATTAGCAGAGCTGGTTGGGCCCCAGGACTGGGCCAGCAGGAGGCCTGCCAGGTCAGAACTGTAGAGCTGTGCTGTGGCCTAACTAATGAAACAACATGGGTGCTCCAAGTCAGACTTGAGATGGGTGGGCTAAGTAGTTTGAGAGGGGGAGGCAGGAAGAGGGGCTGGGGATTGAATTGAAGGAATAATGCTGCAGGTCAGGACTGAAGGGCTTCTGCAGAGCTGTGAGATGAAGGGAAGGACTCGAATAATAGATAATTAGCTGGCAGAACTCACCGCCACAGGATACCTTTGAGGCCAAGAGTTTAGTAGGATTCAAAAAAGGACTCAACATTTATATGGATAATGAGAATATCCACAGCTACATTAGATTGTATGTGGATGTTTGACAAGGGATAGAAGTCTTCATGCTTCAGGGCTTAAGCCAACCACTAATAATCAGGGTTAGGAAGAAATTTCCCCTATGGGAAATCCTCTGCAGGGTTTCTTGAGCCTTCTCTGAAGCAGCTGCTACTGTCCACTTTTGGAGACAGCATCCTAGTTTAGATGGACCACAGGTCTGATTCAATATGGTGATCCCTTTGCTCCTGTGAATACAAGGGGGCATTGCCCGTCAGGAATGAGAGGCAGTGGTAGAGGTGTGTGCACAGACATCTGCATGGCTCCTTGCTGCACTGTTCTCTTTGCCCACCAACAGTCGCTGCCAGTCAGGATCCTATCATCCCCCAAAATGAAAAACCAGCCAACTAGACAGAGCCTAGGAGAAGGCGGGGCTGTGGGAGGGGGTTTTGGGGATCCTTAGTTACCACAGGGTTGTACTCTGTCACCAGTCGCAGCTCATTGATCCGAATGAAACGGCTCATCTTGGTGGCATCAATTTTTTTGCCATCGGTGATTTCCAAATCTTGACGTTTGTCATCCACCTACAATGATGCAAGGAAACCTTAAATCACTACTGTTCTCCATTCAATACCCCTTCCCTGCCCTCTGTCCAGTGGCATGGGCAAACATACACAAATGCTCCTGTGCACATAGACACCTGTGGATGCCTTCATACATACACCTTTCAACACCGGAAACTCTCTTGGGGACCACTGGGCCTATAAATCTGCCATCTTGCTCTTTCACCCAGTCTCTTCCTCAAGCTTCCCATGACAGGACAAACTCATGGAATAGTAGGAAACACTAAGGGTGCCAGACATCCCTGTATCGTCAACTCAAACTCCACTGGAGCCAGGGGGGATTAGCTGACAATCTCTCCTGGGCCTTCTGGGGAGACAGCATTAAACAAACCCAACTCCCTCCATCGCTCTCGTCCTCTCCTTTAAAAAAGTTCATCTGCTTATTTCATTCTTTCTAAAAGTAATAAACACTGGCACAGGCCTGTGTGGATTTTCTGGAAACATTGTGCAATCAGGAAATCTCTCCAATAAAGAGAGGAATTTTTCCAGTACAGCCAAGAGAAAATCAGGCCTCGCAAAGATCATCTTTAGGGAACAATCCCATCCCATCTCCCCTCTCCAGCCCTTCATCACTATCTGGAAGCTGTTTTATTGAGAGTCTCTTCCGCTCTCTTCCCCATAAACAGGGAGAAAGGGAAAACATCAAACAACAGCTAACCCCCAAAGTAAAACAGCTACACATGCAGTTACATTACAGGAAACAGCTAAATCAAGAGATTGTGCTGTGGAGCTACAGAAGAGTAGAGTATAGCTGAGCCCTTTGGGATTTAATTGACTTTTCCAAACATGCTGTGCTAGGCTCATGGAATTTGTGTCCACATAGCTGTCCCATATTTTATTCAATATGTTTGCTCACTCTCTGCATGTACATGTGCCAGAGGTGTGCAGGTATGCAACCCTTTTTTCCATCCCATGGTCACTGTCACTGTGTCTTTGATCCAATATGTTCCTATGCTCCTTTAAGCCACTGAACTAGTTGCTTCTGAAATCATAGGTTTCAGAGTAGCAGCCGTGTTAGTCTGTATTTGCAAAAAAGAAAAGGAGTACTTATGGCACCTTAGAGACTAACAAATTTATTTGAGCATAAGCTTTCGTGAGCGGTAGCTGTAGATGTAGCTCACGAAAGCTTATGCTCAAATAAATTTGTTAGTCTCTAAGGTGCCACAAGTTCTCCTTTTCTTTTCTGAAATCATAGGGGATGATTCTTCTCTCACTTACACTGATGTAAATCAGGGGTAATGCCACTGAAATCAGTGGAGTCCCACTAGTGCAATCCAAAACCAGCACAAGTAAAATCAAACAGGCCCTTGGAGCTGATCCAAAGTCTATTAACACCAAAGGCAAAGGCTCCCATTTACTTCAGTGGGCTTTGGACTGCAACCTATTGATTCCCATTCCTGAGAAATTATGTTCAGATATACTCTTGGATTATGCAAAGGCTGCATCTCTAAAAAAAAGTGTTGCATTTAACAGTTTAGCTCAGATCCAAATGGCTCTGTCACATCCTGCCCTCATAACATATAATTACCCCGATTAATTATGTCCTTTTTCCGTTGATCAAGCCAGATCCTCAGCTGGCAAAGATCAGCATAGCTCTACTGACTTCAACAAAGCAACACCAATTTATACCAGCTGAGGATCTGGCCCAGGAGTATAGTCACTTTGGTTTAAGTTTGGTCCCCTTTATGGTGTTTCCATGCTATGCAAAAATAAAGGAACATTATTTTATGTCTTTGATTAATTGCTGTCCTTTTGATTTGTCTGCCTGTCTTCCCAATGCTTCCTCTGATGAATATTTCATTCCAACTTCCTGTTCCAATTTCTTTTTTAGAAAAGATCTGATCCTACTCCTACACACTTATTCAGGAAAAAAAAATCTAATATAAACTAACTTTTGAGTGGAAATTTTACAAGCAAATTGCCAGTCAAAATTTATTCTGGCTTGGGGATTCGATCTGTTGTTTTTTTTCCATTAAGTGATGTTTCAGTTGCAAAAGTGGAAGAAGCATGCATTGGGAAGATTGTATTTAATGTGAATTGTTTCAAATGTCATGCAATTGCCTCTATCAGTTTCTTCTATCCTCCCATCTTAATTATCCTTAATCTCTCCCACATTGCAAAAACAAAAGATCCTTAATGACCGGTTTCACAGTAGCAGCCGTGTTAGTCTGTATTCGCAAAAAGAAAAGGAGTACTTGTGGCACCTTAGAGACTAACAAATTTATTAGAGCATAAGCTTTCGTGAGCTACAGCTCACTTCATCGGATGCAAGTGAGCTTATGCATCTGATGAAGTGAGCTGTAGCTCATGAAAGCTTATGCTCAAATAAATTCGTTAGTCTCTAAGGTGCCACAAGTCCTCTTTTTCTTTTTGCGAATACAGACTAACACAGCTGCTACTCTGAAAACTATCCATCTTAGATATTTATAGGACACCAAGGCAACATCTAGGCACAACACTAATAAACGTATACGTTCAAAGCACTGTACAAACATTCACTAATTTATCATCACAGCATCCCTGGCCTTGTCTCCAATAGCCTTTTCTCCTAATTTTTTCGACCACTGCTAACCCCGGTGGAGCTCCACCAATGGTAGAAACAGCGGAAGCTGTAGGGAACAGAAGGCACCAGTGGTTGCCACTGTTGCATTTTTACTACCATGTCATCTGCTACACTTGTTCTGACCAGGGCTAGACAATACAATAGTAAAAATGCTGGTGCAATATCCTTACAGGATCTCCTGCTATTGCTACCTCCAATGAAACTGCACCGGAATTAGTAATGGTGGGAAATAGTCAAGTGTAAACACAGTCCATTGTGAGGTAGGTAGCTAGATAATTCTTATTATCTCCACTTTATAGCTCGGGAAACAGCAGCACAGAGATGTGTGATTTGCCCAGTACCACACAGTGAGTTAGGGAAAGAGCTGGGATTCAAACCCAAATCTCCCGGCTGTGTCTACAGTCAAACTGTTCCTGAACTAAAGTGGCTCAACACTACCCAATCACTTTTGAAAGTTTTTCCACCACTGTTTTAATTCATCCCTTGAACAGTTAGGATCCTACTCAAAATGCAAACGTGAATTGTTCTCCAGGAGCCCCCATCCTTCCTCCTTTGGTCTGGCCTTCTCCATGCTAGCAGAAACCTTCATCCATGTTGCCCTGAACATGTTCTCTGATACCCAGGCAGCGGTGAAGGGGAAACAGTTCTGGATCTCACCATTACAGAATGGTTTTCAGTGCCCTGAGCAACGTGGGCAGACAGGGCAGAGGGATGAGGCAGACATACCATGCGAAAGATGGAGATGGTATTGCTCGTGATGTTATAATGAGACAGGACCTCAGGGTTGATGCTGAGTCCAAACGGCACCTCCTGGATTTTTCCTACAACAGTGTGGAAGTTCGAAACTTCTGGCCTCTCTAATTCCTGAAGGAGTGGGAAAGAGAGTAAGAAAGGAGAAGGAAGATGGAGACATGGAGGGAAGGAGAGATGGACAAGAAGAGAGAGAAAGGGCATGGTAAAAGGAGAGAGAAAGAGAAAAAGAAGAGGGGGGGGAGGGAGGAGAGGTAAAGAAAGAGAAAATAATATTAGAACCAGCTGAAGTTACTCACCCAGGTTTTCTTCTCCCTCTTGACTTTGGCCAGACAGCTGCTTTGGGAGCAGCTGAGATTTGCAGGGGCTAACAGTGACATCTTGTGGCCGCTCAGACTAGAGCGGGTGTAAGCACTCTGAAAAGGAGTACTTGTGGCACCTTAGAGACTAACAAATTTATTAGAGCATAAGCTTTCGTGAGCTACAGCTCACTTCATCGGTGCCACAAGTACTCCTTTTCTTTTTGCGAATACAGACTAACACGGCTGCTACTCTGAAACCTGTAAGCACTCTGCCACTCTACCCTCCAAGTCTCAGGAGAAGAGGGGCTTAGTTTCCAAGCACAGCTCAAGTCTCCCCACTAGAACATGTGTTCCCAATCCACCTCCCCACATCCCACTCACATCCTGCCTGCTTATTTCTAGCTGTGTGCACATCATTGTGGGGAGGGCGAAAGCTTGGGAGTTAAGAAGTGACTGAGTGTCAGGGGCAGGGAATTGGGGAGGAGGCAGGGAACCTGTACTGAAGGTCAGGTAGGGGCAGGTGAGCTGATGGGGTTCAGGGAGAGGGAAGTGGGGGTCATGGAGACTATTGGGTATCAGAAGGAGGTGAAGGGACTGCGGAGGGCTTGAACATGTGTTGTATCTGAATCTAAAATCTGACTGTCTGAGGAGTGGGCACTGGAAGAAAGTTGGGGGCTGGTTCCTTTAGCGTCATCCATTTCCTCCTCCTTAGCAATCAGCATAATCATTGTCCTTCATGTTTATTCTTTGTTCACCCCCACACACCATCCCCTGCACAGCAATGTGTCTGTGTGTGTATGAGTGTAAAAACAGGTCCTGCAAGCTAATCCCTTTTACCCCATACTCTTCCTCCTCATCAGCTTCTTCCTTCCCTTGTTTCCAGGACATTGTAGGGAAAGTCTCCCTCTTTCCCTACCTCAAGCTTCCCGGGCAACAACTCAAAAGATGTACAATCGCGACACCATTTGTCCCAATATTCAGGTGAGGAGGCGGGCGGGAGGTGGGTGGGCAAGAGGGGTGAGGAAGCAAACGGGGAGGCAAGCGGCAGGCAGACAGACGGTGAGGAGGAGAGCGGCAGTCAGGTGAACAGGAGGACGCTGGACGGATGGCGAGGAGACTAATGGGGAGGCGAGCGGTGGGCAGCAGACGGGCGGATGGAGAGGAGAGCGGTGGCTGCACATGCCAGGTGGATGGCGAGGAGACTAGCGGGGAGGCTGATTTGTCCCGGGCCCCGCACCCTCTAGGGATGGCCCTGGATATAATATCGAAATGGCTAGCTGAAACAAGGCATAGAACTATCCTCCCTGAGAGTGAGCTTGGGAGGCTTCCAGTGAAAAATTGGGTTTGATTTGGGTCTGTGGCCATCGCATTTCTCACACTTCCAGGGCATGTGCAGTGATAGTACTCTTTTCCCCAAGGACAGCATAATGTTCTGAGCCAAGGCAGGGTGTGTGCTGCATTTGTGTTATGCTAGTTCAGCTGCATGCTCAAAACCAGACTGAAGGTTTGTAGAGAAGAAATATGCCTTACTGTGTGTAGTGAAGCCCAGCCTCACTCAGGGTGAAATTAACCTCTGTGCAGATGGTCAATGCAAGGCCTAGGCCCCACTTAAGAACTAGTCTGAGAGCTGAGCCAGAACGTAAGTGGTGCTTAGGCCTCCACCTGGCCCTCTGCACAGGAATCATTTTCACCCTGTGTGCCCCTCTTGTACTAGGAGTGCCGAAAGAGAAGACCCAGAGAAAATTCTGTGACACTATAGTCTGAGAAGGTAGCGCTTGTGTGGTAAACACTAAAACAGCAGAAATCATCAGTTCCATTTAAAACACCCAGCCTTAACTCTGCTCCCTTGTGAATCACCTTTCATTACATGGGCGTGAATTATTTCTGAAATTAGAGAGTCTTTCCAATGAACCAGTCATGGGGAGTCTTTTATAGCCCCCCCACCTCCTCCAACCAAAAGAACATGTGGGCTAAGGGGGTAGAAGCTCCTGGGAAGCAGCCTGTTTGGAGAGCACAAAGTTTCCCTCCCTGACAAAAGCCATGAGCCAAGGAAGCAACAGCAAATCAGTGGGGCTGGCAGGAGGCACCTTTGGAACCTTAGACACCAGTGATGACATTTGGGTGCTACTTCCTTCTATTCTTACTCTGGGTGTTTTGTTGTCCTTCTTGCTGATTGGGTGCCTGCTTAAGTCTCCTCCCTCACTGTCACAGAATCGTAGATATGTAGGGCTGGAGGGGACCTCGAGAAGTCATCAAGTCCAGCCCCCTGCACTGTGACAGGACCAAGTAAACCTAGACCATCCCTGACAGATGTTTGTCAAACTTGTTTTTAAACACTCCAGTGATGAGAAAAGGAGTACTTGTGGCACCTTAGAGACTAACAAATTTATTTGAGCATAAGCTTTCATGAGCTACAGCTCACTTCATCGGGTGCATTCGGTGGAAACTCAAATAAATTTGTTAGTCTCTAAGGTGCCACGAGTACTCCTTTTCTTTTTGCGAATACAGATTAACACGGCTGCTACTCTGACTCCAGTGATGGGGATTCCATGACCTCCCTTGGAAGCCAATTTCAGAGCTTAACTACCCTTATAGTTAGAAAGTTTTTCCTAATATCTAACCTAAATCTCCCTTGCTGCAGATTAAGCCCATTACTTCTTCTCCTACCACCTGTGGGCATGGAGAACAATTGATCATCATCCTCTTTATAACAGCTCTTAACATATTTGAAGACTTTTATCAGGTTGCCACTCAGTTTTCTTTTCTCAAAACTATACAAGCCCAGTTTTTTCACCCTTTCATCAGGTTTTCTAAACCTTTGATAATTTTTGTTGCTCTCCTCGGGACTCTTTCCTATTTTTCCACATCCTTCCGAAATTGTGGTGCCCAGAACTGGACACAGAACTTCAGCTGGGACCTCACCAGTGACAAGTACAGCGGGACAATTACCTTCTGTGTCTTACATACAACACTCTTGTTAATACAGCCCAGAATCATGTTAGCCTTTTTTGCAGCTGCATCACATTGATGACACATATTCACTTTGTGGTCCACTATAAGCTCCTTCTCAGCAGTACTACCACCTAGACAGTTAGTCCCCATTTTGTAGTCATGCATTTGACTTTTTCTTCTTAAATGAAGTACCTTTCACTTGTCTTTATTGAATTTCATCAGTGCAGTGAGGGTCCTGCAGAGGGTCCCTCCACTGCAGTCTTGATCCCCCTGCCTTCCATTCTCCATTAAGGTCCTTTCTGGCCTTAAATTCTGTGACCTATGCTCCCCTGCATCCTTCCCTTCATTCCACCTCAGTATTTTCCTTCTTCCATTTCCTATTCCTGTGCTCCTTAGCTCACCTCTCTATGTCCCCCCCATTACCCCATCCCCAACTATGGAGTTCACAGAATGTTTACCCCTTCGCCCTGATCACTCTGCTTGTTTGTTATATCCCCTCTCCTTCTGCCCAGGTCTATTTTTTCTATTTAGATTGTAGCAGTTTGAATTGGGGACTGTCTTTACTTTGTGTTTGTACAGCACCCAGCCCCAGGGGCTCCAACCCCGGTGGAATACAAGTAATCAATAGCAAGGTAACCAGGGAACTGAGAGATTATCTAAACAGACCTGGAAGAATCCAATGACGGCCACCTCAGCAGCACTGATGAAGACAGTTGTGGCTGCAATATTTCTCAAAAGCACAGGTTTCTTTGCATCTCCAGTGACGTCTGGAGAGAGCATGAGGAGGAAATGTCAGAATCACATCAGGCATGGAGAGCAGCCCAGAGCTAAGAATCCACACACACACACACCACTACCACACACGCGCACACTCTATGCATGCTGATCTCGGCAGATCTCTCCCCCCTCTAGATACTGACAAACCTCTGTGAGGGGACTCACAGCTCACATCCCTTCATCCACTGTACAGCTGACCCCAGTGGCTCTCTCACCCATCCCATTCGTTTTCTGGCCTGACCACAGGGTCACTTTCTTACCGTGGGGCGCAGGGCTCTCCTCAGCACATCCTGATGGGCAGCCCCAAGTGAGGAGGGAAAAAAAAAGACACCACAAGGCAGAGGTCACCATTATCCTGATGTCTCCTCTCCTTGCTATGGGCTCTGCTTTGGACTCTGCCTGGAAAGGTGACACGTCAGTGGTTTCTTGGTCAGGCGTGGTTCTCCCAACAGTGTGGGAACTAAGCACCTGGCACTGGTGAAACCTTCAACTTCGGAGATAAAAGTCTGACAGAAAGACAGGGTCCCAGTGCCTCACTGATACCGAACAAACAATCTGTCCCTGACTTCTCTGCACTGAGACCAACTGGAGAGAGCAGCAATCCCAGCTGCTCCCACAGAGACATTTCCATGCTGTGCTCTCTGTAGGGGCACAGGTGGTAAGAGTACCCCACGCTGGCACCAGGGAGCAGCTCCAGATGCCCCTTTCCTTTCTTCTGAGTCCTGGGCACTCCTCCCCAGTACTCTGCACCCCAACCCAATGAGACTACCCCCTGCTTGTACCAGGGAAGCTATTTCCCTTCTCTGTGCACTAAGTCCTAGAGGGTCTCGTCCTCCCACTGCACCATTGCCAATCAGACAGTCTGGCCCCAGCGTGGACCACTCCCGGGACAACTGGTTGTATGGGTGGCATGAGAGACCATGTCTCTGCTAAGGGAGATGAGGAGCAGATGCCTAAAAATGCCATGGAGGCCACATTATACCAGACTAGACACAGAACATAGGAACACACAAATGCTAGACTGGATCAGACCAGTGGGCCACCTAGTCTGGTATCTTCTCTAATAGTGGCCCACACAAGAGGCTTTGAAGGAAGCTGTATAAGGGAGCTATGAAACAATTTGCCCACAGAAAAAATTTCTCCCTAAACCCCATTAGGGTGAGGCTGGTTTATGCACTGAAGTATGAGGGTTATAGACCTAATGAGACACTTGGGATTTTTTCAGTCCTTTCTCTAACCCTGGATACTGTTTAGCCACATACGATCTTGCAATACTCTGCATGTGTGAAAGGCAGAGTGAGGAGACATGTTCCACAAAAGAATGAGAGCCTCACTCAGAAGGGAAGAAAGAAACTGACTTTATTTTTGGGACGCTGGCGTCTTTACAAGTCATGGCAGCTAATTGAGTCTCCTTGACTGGTTTTGCCTTCAAGGGCAGGACTATGATTTGGGCACCACACCAGGATAAGAGGACCATAATGGGAACAGCCATTTACAGTGAGCACAAGGCAGAAATAACACTGTGGAGGACCATTTGGGGGGCAATTCGCCCTGCCATGAGAGTTGTAGAGCTGGCAAGATGATTGTGTTCCCTCAAAAAGGCACTTCAGAGACCTGATCTGGAGCAAAAGAGGGACCAGAAGGGAGAGGGATTCTTCCCAATTTAACCCCTCATGTGTCACGACAGCTCTGGGTGGGTTATTTTCAGTATAGCAGCAGGAAATGCAGAGGCTGTCAGTGGGCTTGTGCAAAGACCTGCTTTTAACAGAATCTCCTGTGGCAGGAAGAAACAAGGGTTAGGAGGGTTTTAGAACCCATTTGTGGGGGGCAGCATGGCATGTGGGTCCCGGATGTGGCACTCCTGGTGACTAGTGCGGCAGGCAGGGGAAGGAGGGAGAAGGCAGCTTGAGTGAGCTCACTCTGTCCACTCCTTCTTAATGGACAGATTCCACTCCCAGGTGAGATGGTCGTGCTTGTCATCATCAGTGAAGAAGGACTTGTTGTGATAGGTGCCCCGAGCCAGCATGCCCTTGGGTGCTTCCTCAATAGGTGTCAGGAATTCGTACTCCTCCGGCCGTGGCCCATAGCTGCCAACCATGAACGTAGCTTTATCCACTAGGAGTAAACAATCCACAAGGGAAAAGCCCATGAGGAGGGAAGTAAACAAGGAGAGGAAAAGCTGGGTTCATGAGTATGGATCACACAGGAACTGACGCAGGCATGAGCGGGAGAGGGCAGAGGCAGGAAGCAAACAGACTCACTGAATGAAACGATGCGAGATTTTTTTGCAGAGTCTATATATAGAATCTATGTGTGGAATGAGGATCTCCCTCGGGATAGCCTGAGAAGGGCTGTGTATGTACGAAAGGAAGAGGGCTCTTTATATGGTTGGAAGCTCTGTGGGGTAGCACAGAACAGGCTGTTTTTGCCTGTGTCCGTCGAAGGCTCTGTATGGAATGGGAAATTCTGAGATGGTGGGGTGGGCAAGATCTGTATATAATGAAAACCTGTGTGATGAGTGGTGTACACATGACTGCCTGTGTCAGTGGAAGGCTCAGTGTAGGATGAGAGCCTTTGAAGGGGCTCTTTGATCTGGGGGATATCTCTATAGGATCGGAGTATTTGTGTGCAGGGTTGGGAGTGCATATGAGGGATGGTGTGTTTGGGAGGAGAGGGGGTTCTCTCTTACTCACCCTTCACCCCCGTCCGGTAGGTGTGCTGCACATATTTCAATCCAGACACAATGTCCCTATTTACCTGCAAGAGGAAGTGATCAGGGATGAGTCTAATGAGGAGGGTCTCAGTGCAATCTCTCCTGCTCTCCTCCTCTCAACCACACACAGACATTCCTGTCCCAGCTTCCCCATGCCACTACTCTCCTTCTTCCCTGTGCTGGACAGGGTGGGACAGGCCTCAGGGCCCAACATGGAACAGACATTGCTGAGGGAAGCCCTGGCATTTCTCAGTAGCCAGAGATGAGTTTTCACACAACCTGGATACTTCTGTTTCTCTAATGTGCATCAGAATTCTTCCTCTCCTTGCCCAAGCCCCCATGGTGGTTTGGTGGGGCGAGTTAACCAGTCTCTCAGGAGGCTCTGCAGAGAGGATTGGGGGAAGGCTGAATGCAGGAGAAGCGCAAGGTTCACAGCTGAGCATTCCCATGTTAAACCCCAGAACCAGCTGATGGGAGTCATGCATTCTGCACAAAGAGATGGGGAAAGTCTAGGGTAAGACTAACTGAGCTCACTCCCTCACCTCAAGGGCTGCAGGGGACTGGGATCACTGAAGGGGTGGGCAGCTCATTCCCAGGATATGGAGGGAGATGGTTCAACTAGTTATTTAGCTAGTGTAGATACAGCCTCAGTAATCTCAATATTCTCCAGGAGAGTCAAAGCCTGGCTGCATCCCCTGCTTCTCCCAGTCTGGACACACTGCCTCACTGAAGCATGATTAACTCTGAAAACAACACAGCATGCTCCTTCGTATCCCAGGGTTCAGTCTGCTGTGCCTACAGTGATCCCAATCCTGGCCAGCCCTGGGAGCCAGGGAAAGAGTTAAGATAACTAGTCTGGCCATAGCCCTATCCCATCAGCAAGGGTAGGAAATTTAAGGAAACATTTCCTAGCAAAAAGAAGACTGGGGTGTAACTCTGGGGGTGTCATTATCTCTAGGCCTGTGTGCAGTAGAGCTGCATGGAAATGGTGGAAAATTTGTCCACAATAACATTTTCACTCTTTCAGTTCAGGTGGTTGAACATCTCTCAAATTTTGCTTTTCTGCAAAATGCAGCTATTTTTTAACAAAAACTTGTAAAGATGAACGTGTCTGCTCTTGCTCTTCAACGCACCCCATTTTCAACAGGAAGCAGGTGGAAATGGCATGAAACGCTGTTGAAATTTTTGGCAATGTGAAGCCATTTGGGAGGGCATAACACAATGCAGAAAATCTCAGATTCTGTGTAGTTTTGTCTTTTGCTGCATCTATTTTACCCACCTCTAGGTGTTTGGGAAGCCCAGCAACTCTCAGCAGATCAGCTTCACAGGGCTTCACTGGAAGCTTTTTTTTCCGGCTTTGGTTTGTGTGGAATCAAATTTTGCTTTGAGTCCCAAAAACTGAAAGCAAAACTCAGTCACGGCTACTGAGTTTCACATAATGACATGTATGAACCATTTCCAAGCATGAATTTTGACATGCAACCTCCAGTTCACCACCTGCTTCATCTGGTTCACACAACAGGCTTACAAAGGTTAGCAAACCTTTAGGTGAACGTGGTCCAAGGTGATTTGTAACAATACCCCAAATCACTTGAGTTTTATATGGTTCAGAGCATCATTTCCAACATTTTGCTCAGCTCTGGTTATCTGTGATGACTGGCTGGTGACTGGAGCGAGCACTGAGCAACCTATGGGAAGGGACCAGAGGGAAAGTGACTCACTTTGAAGTGGATCTTAACTCTGTATTCAACTCCTTCCTTTAGTACAAATGTCTCTTTCTTCAGTGCCGCAACATCCCCTGTAGAGAGAGAATCAGACAGATAGTTAGTACTGCCACAAAGAGAAGAAACCAGACTCTCTTCCAGGGAATGGATGTGCCCTTCCATCATTTTTTCCTATAGCGCACCTGGGAAATGTGCATGCAGGTGTGTATATGCAAGCTTCTTTATGAATGTGCATAAATACAGGTGCATGCATATCCATGTGTATACACAGGTATGTGCATGCATAAACATACATGCTCCTCTTCAGACACAAAAACAGAGCATGCTTGTGTATATATATTCATGTGCACGCTTGTGTGTGTGTGTGCGCACATGCATTCACAAGAGGCATGTGTGTGTGCAGATACACAAATGAGAGGCACACACGTGTGTGCAGATGTGTTTTGCCCTCCTGTTACTCCAGTGAACCAGGTGCGTAGCATGGCCCCCTATGCACCACATGTTAGGTGTTTCGCTCATGTGGAGTCCCTGGTTCTAGTGAGAGGGAGTGGAGGCTGGGAGTGTCTCGGCTGGAAACTCAGATGGGCTGCACAGTGTATGAAGATAAATGGCTTTGCAATGCTGTGCATGCGTGCATGCTGGGGATTTCAGTTGAACAGGAAGTATCAATGTCTTGCCAGTCCTGACTTCCTCTCTCTGATAAAAAGCCCATATAAGGTGAAGCATGACTCTCTCACCATATCCCCTGAAGCCAAAAGTGCAAGGTTGCTTGATACTCCAGTTTCAAAATGATGTGTTACTCTAACATGTACCTATATCTTGTGCTGGTAGGAGCTAGCTGGGTAGAAATCAGAGCATGCGCCTTTCCCTTTGTACAAAGAACTATAAGACCTGCAGTTCTTAGAGATTTCTAAGATCTTCTGCAGAGGAGTTGAAGATGGAGACCACAGACATACGTTTTTATTACTTCTAACCTTCTTTTTACTATAATTGTACTTTAAATAAGAAACTAGGCCCGAGATCTCCATAGGGAATATTCCCCTAGGGTTTACCTGACTTTCCACAGCACCAACTTCAAATGGGAAACAGGGCTCTGGAATTATCCTTAGACTAGAAATTTGGGCTGGACCTCTGATCATTCCCATATGTGACAAAGAAAGAAGTCTTCACCTACCCGTAAGGTCCATGGTGATTGGTCCTGGAGCAGTACCACATACCAGGGTGAGCCGTGTGACTACCACGTTGGGAGCTGTTGGGTCTGTAGGATTGGAAAGAGGAGGCCAATTGGCTTGTAAAATCAAAGTGGAGGGAGGGAGAGGAATTAAGGAATCCAGGGTCGCTTCCTCATCTCCCTGTCTAAAGAATGCTCTGTTATCTAATGTGGAATAATGACTGGGTTCTCTTAGGAAGACAGAACAATGCACCTTGCCCAATGGGAACCATTCCATAAACCACATCCCACTACCCCTCTAGAAGAGACTGTCAGAAACATACCTTCCACCACATAACGCTGCCCTAGCAAGAACTAACCCAGGCATAGCTGCCACCTTGGGTCCCTCTAGGCAGGATTCCCCCTTGAGCACATACCTGAGACCACAAGTCTCTTTCTCAGTAGGAACTCTCTCAGGCATGCATTCATGCCTCTACAAGCCTTGGCCCCATCCCAAACACCCCTAGCCACAGACCTGACACTATAGACCCTATCTCCATTTGAGTCCACCCACCCCAGTCAGGCATATATCTGGTAGCTTGCTCCCATATACCAGCAAGAGCAATGCATATATGTACTGTACCCTCCCCATTGGGGACAACCTCAATCCTTCCCCACAATGCATGCCACCATAGTGTCTTCCAACAACCAGGATTGGACACACACTGTATTTCTCCGTGAGCCTTTTCCATCAGAGATCCATACCTGCCACCACCGGCCCATCCCCCAGCAGGGATTTCTTATACTTAGCGAGGCTTTCATCATCCTTGTCCAGCTCCTGCAGCTCCTGAAGCGATTTCTGGGGTGGGGGCTTGTAGTTGATTTTGCCATCCACATCCTCCTCCTCCTCTTCCTCTACATGTAGGTCTGGGGTTTTCTCAGTCATGGTCTCTAGGCCTGAAGATGGCAATACAGCCAGTCAGTGGCAGAACAAAGCAGGTGGGTATTTGTTCTCTGGAGAAAACAACTCAGTCTCCAGGGTTGTCAGTCAGACACCTGGCACCATAGGTACTGGAACTAGGAGTTCTCACAGTGCTGCAGCACCCAGTGGCTTGAAGTGGTGTCTATCATATACAGGGTTCACAGTTTGGTTCAGTGGCTCTCAGCACCTCCACTATACAAATTGTCCAAGCACTGCTGCCTTGCATCAGCACCACATTCAATGTCGTAACCTAATGCCAAAGCAAAATGCTCAGAAATCTCATGCTTGAGGGTTGAATTAGTCTGTTGTTGCTGTTTCTGTATTTTCAGTTAGACATGCTTCCCCCCTTGTCTTTCTTTCTTGTTTCCCACCCGCCCCCACTGGCCCCCTGCTCTTTGTGGGGCCTCCAGGAGTGATGAAAACAACTTAGACTGAAACAATGAGAATTTGCAACAAGCCACCTTGTGCAACCCTAGCACAGGACTACAATAACTTGGGCAAGCAGCCCCAGCACTGATCAATGAGTTCACATTAAAAGCAACTGTCACATATAGAAGCATGGAAGGAAATAAAAGTCATTAAGGAAAAGGTTTAATTTTCCTGCTTCTAATGGGCTATAAATAACACTTAGAAATGCAGAATTTACAAGGAGGTAAAATACCTGATAATGACTCTCTTAACCAAACAGATTAAATAAACCCTCTTTGCTCAAGAAAATGAATCCTACTAAATCCAGCTGCACATGTCCCAGATTTTCTCTGCTGCACATGCCCCAGACTTTCCTTGAAAATAGCTCACTTCATGCAATGACGGGGTCCACTTCCTGTGCAGGAAGGAAATGTGTGGTCTATTCCTATGACAACACTTGCCCCAGCTGCAGACCTGTTCTGAGCAGTAGCATTTCAACCATAAGACATCTCCGAAGTGAGAGGAAGTGAGAACTAAAGCCAATGAGCAGTTGTCTCAACGCGGGCTTAGACAGGACCTGCTCACTGGATTTCCTCTTCCCTGAGGACAACGGTAGGTTCTTTCCCCATGGAATCCTGGGATTATCCCAGACTTCCAGAGCCACTTCTGCAGTTGGTATAAATCAGTGCAGCTGCACTGAGGTCACCAGTTGGAAGAATGAACCTACTCTGGTGGCTGCACAGAAAGAAGTAAAGAGAGACAGAAAAAGCAGAGAGAGAATGAGGAGATAGGTGGATGGACGGAGAATGGATGGCCAAAAGGAGAGAATGAGGCAGAGTAGGGGATAAATGGCCGGAATAAGGAAGGAAAGGTTGAGCGGTTGAGTAGATAGGACTGTAGGTTCTGCCTTAATGAATCAGATGATTGGTCCATCTAGTCTGGTATATGGTAGTGGCAAATTTTTGATGCTTCTGAGAAGGGTTTAAAAAACCCCAGCCACAATGCCATAGCCAATGGTGAATACTGCACATCGACCAAATCATTCTTTGCTGTGTGACAGTTTTGTTTGATTTGTTCTATATATAGTGGACATTCATTTTAGTCACTGACCGTTCATTCTTGTGTCATGGACAGTATGAAAAGGGGGAATTGATACACTTCCACTTTACCCTTAGTTATTTTGAATTTCTCTATCAATTTCCCTCTAATTCTTCTTTCTAAGTAAAATGACTCTCCCAGGATGAGTTTGTGAATAGAACTGTGCAAGGCTGAGTCACACCCAGCTTGGCAGCTTTAGATACTACCCCAGTCCTGGTGAGACTAATGGAAAAACTCCAGAAGGAGCATATTGGCAGATGCTTTTGGTGGCGTAAAGGTGATAAGATACATAGACTCACTAAAGAGCCAAGGAACAGACAGATTTGGTCATGCCTTCCAATGGATAATACATATTCTATGAGACTGCATTACAATTAAACCTTTGAGTGAGTCTGGCACTAATGTGGAGAAGTCAGTGGGGAGATAAGGTAATCTGAGACAGCCCTACGGATGAGGAGAAAGCTCAGATCTTCCAATTGGTGATTCATTGCAACTGCACTTATTTACACCAATTGAAAAATTAGTTCAGGGAGTCTGCATTCCATGGCAAAAGAACCTGAGATTGTCCTCATGAAAGAGGAAATCCAGGCCTGTCCCAGGACCCTGTGGGAAAAAATCTGATTGATCCCTCAGCTTCAGCATGAATAATGCATGATGAAGCCCTGAAACTTTTGATCATTCCCTGCACCATCTTGTCTGCCTGCCCTCCCCACTCCTCACTTCCTCCATGAGGGTCTTTATGATTTATGATAGAGGGAGACACAGAGGGAGAAGGAAAAAAAAGTCATTGATAGAGGGAAAGGGAGGGAAGTGAAGAATAGAGTTTTGTCCTGGAATTTCTGGTTACTCCCCTTCCCTCAGATCTTCCTCCTGCTTTGCCCAGGGCTGAGGAACTTTTCCATCAGAACTAGTGCAGAGGGCTCCGCTTCTCAGGAATTCCTTTGGGTGCCCTAAACCTCCCAGAGATCTTAGTAACCCACTGGGCAAGCTGGAATGGCAGACTACCTGATTACCTGAGTGAGCCAAAGGGATAGGGCTCTGGCTAGTCCCCTCCTGGCTCATTCGTATGCCTACGCTGCTGATCCCTACTAGATGGAATAGGTCAGACCCATGCCTGAGTTTTACTTCTAGGGTTCAAGGACCCAGTCCTGCTTTCTGCAAAACTCCCATTAACTTCAGTGGGAAAGGATGGGCCTTCTGTGCATGTGTATCCTCACTCACTACTGTCATCTACAAAATGGAACACATCAGAGCTTCTCCTGGACACCTCAGTTTCCTCCACTATGTTTGTTAGTACTCACGGGTGTGGTTTGCCTCACTGGCCCAACAGGAAGGGCGTTGCCCCTGGAGCTCTTCTGATATATTGTCTATACACTAAATGGCAACTTTTACAATGAAAAAATAAAATTAACCCTTAAAACACTTTTGGAAAGAAATTAAAGATTTGTTTCCTACAACGAATGCTTTCTCTTTCCCTATCCACTCCCACAGATTCTTTGGCCCTCCCTGTGTCCCTGCCCTGCCCCTTGACACCTCCCTCGCTTCACGCACTAGATTTCAAATTGTGTCTGTGAGGCCCGGGGGCTTGTCTCTGGCCATGGGGGAGAAACAACGGGTCAGATTTAGGGAGCCCCTGCCAGAAAGTAACAGCTTCAAAAGGCAAAGAGGAAAAATATCATAATCATTGGTGTCAGCCACCCACTCTGGCAGAGTCCCAGGGCTGAATGGGCAGGGGAGGTTGAAGCTTCAGAAGTGCTTGCAGTAGGTCAGAGGGAGGCATGCTGACAGGAGGCAGCAGGCCGAGAAAGACCTTACTGCCACTCCCTGTGCTGTAATGGTATCTGCCCTGGGCATAAATAGGGGGCATCAGCCATTTTACCAGCGCTTCTTAAGAGCATCAAACTCACGTACAACGGAACCCCCAAACATAGGGCTTATCTATGCAACAACAATCAGGATTTGGCAGAGGGAATGCAATGGAATTTTCCATGATGCAGGGTAAACTACTTCCTCTCCCAGCCCCACCCTCCAGGCATGAAAGGTAAAATATCCCCCTGCCTGAGCAGGCCTCTTGAGAAAGCAAAGCATAGCATTATTTACCAAGAGAGCCTGGGCAGGAGACAACTCCCATCCCCCTCGAATCCTTCACCAGCATTGCCCAGGCTCACTGATAGCGCAGTGCAGAGCTGAACTCTGGCTGCCCAGCCATCTCCCCTTTCTCCTCACTGCTGTCTAACTTCCCTTTCTGGTGCAGCCAGGACCATCCTCTTTGCATTTCAGACCCTTCCCTATTGTCAAGCTGGGCAAATCAATCCTCCCTCCGCCGCAGGGAACAGGCTCAAACTGTGGTAGCACAGCGAGAAGGCTCTTTTCCATCTCCTCCTCCCCCGAGTTATCTGCAGTTATACTCACTGGCTGGCGTCTGCGTCCGGGGACCCTCTCTGCTGTCTGCGCTCAGTTTTGAGCTTTGGCCGTTAGGGCAGGAAGGAAGTTGAAGGGGAGGAAGAAGAAAAAAAAAAGCGCTCACACTTGAAGAGGAAGCCCTGAGCTAGCTGCAGAGTCACTGCTCATGCTGCAGTGCTCGCTTTATCTGGATCCTCCGACATCTTGATCAACTGGGTCTGAGGAGCATCCTTTCCCACAGACAGCCTGTGTGTGTGTGTGTATGTCCCTGTGTGCTTGCATGTGTTTGGCTATGGGTGTTTTGTATATTACTGTGTACGGTACCTCTTTGTCCGTGGCTGAAAGTCTATGTGGATATGGGAATATATTTTTGCATGCATTTGTGCTCATATGTGGGTGCATGTACTGCAGTCCTGATTCTTCTCTCACCTTCGTTTTCCGCCGGTGTAGCTCCACTGATTTCAACAGGGTTATTCCTGGGGGGGGGGGGGAGGGTGTAGATATAGGTGTACATTACAGAGGCACCCCCATCTTCCCCAAATTTAAGGATGGGTTTAGTTTTCCACTTAAAGCAGGGTGTGAATCCCTAAATTAAGCATGGTAACTCACAGGAATCAATTATCCTCAAACATGAACAACCTCGGGAAGGAGAAACTTTTTCTATGTGCTTTTCACACTCTTTAGAGCCTGCTTTTCAGACACGTAGCAGGTTTAAAACCATTTCCTCTTTGAAATGCCAATAGAGATTCTGTCTTTCTATTCCAACATAGAACATCCTCACCAAGTGCACATCTAATGCCTCACAATCACACAGAACATCCTCACTAAGTGCACATCTAATGCCTCACAATCACACAGAACATCCTCACTAAGTGCACATCTAATGCCTCACAGTCACACAGAACATCCTCACTAAGTGCACATCTAATGCCTCACAATCACACAGAACATCCTCACCAAGTGCACATCTAATGCCTCACAATCACACTCAGATGCCAAACTTTCCTCTGACCTCATACTTTTCCAGATACAAATACAGTAACACATTAAAGACTTAACCCCTCCAGGTACGTTTACAGGCACACACCTTAGAACGCTCAAGAATCGGTAGCGGAGGGGTGGGTGTGTAGGCACCACTAGGTAGGTTTTATAGTCCATCCAGCTGAGATTAGAAAGAGTTATTGTTTCTGTTTCAGTGTGATTGTTTGAGTGTGATTGTGAAGAATTGGATATGTGTGTTGGGTGATTCTGTGTGTTGGAACTGAAAGCATGTTTGTTGTAGAACCACAATCTGAGGGCCAAATTCTTCTCTCAGTTACACTGGTGCAAATCTGGAGTAAATCCACTGATTTTGATTTACTTCAGATTGACATTAGAGTAGGGGAACAGAATTAGGACCTGTGAGTAAACAGATCATGCAAAAGCATGTGAATTGAGGCTGTTGTGAAATGGGGGAGGGATAGCTCAATGGTTTGCCCATTAGCTTGCTAAACCCAGGGTTGTGAGCTCAATCCCTGAGGGGGCTGCTTAGGGATCCGGGGAAAAAAATGGGGATTGGTTCTGCTTCGAGCAGGGGGTTGGACTAGATGACTTCCTGAAGTCACTTCCAGCACTATGATTCTATGAAAGCAAATGTCACAGGTGGAGATTTTTAATGATTGTGTGGAAAGGAGATGTACCTGAGCAACTTTAAGTGAATGAAGTTTTGTTGTTGCTTTTTGGGGGTTGGAGTGGGAGTGGGAGGGAAACATACAAATCTGTGTGTATATGCATGTTTGTGTATTTAAGTGTGCAAGTGTATGTAGATATCAAGATGTACATATGTGTGTATATAGCTATAGGAGTGTGCATGGGTGCATGTAGGAAGGGGTGCATATAGCTTGTGTTTTATAGGTAGGCGTGTATAATGTATATATGATATTGTATGTGCAAGAATGTGTTTGTGTATAGCCATGGATGTAGCAGTATGTACGATGTAGCCTATTGGATAGAATGCTGGAATGGGATTCAGCCAACCAGTAGCGGCACAGGGAGGTGAAGTGACCTGTGACTTCGGGCCAGTCATGTCACCACTCTGTGCCTCCGTTTCCCCAACTGTAAAATGGTAGATGATAAATCTTAGCTCCTTCGTAGATCCTTTGGGATGCAGCAGTCATGTGCAGCTCAGACAATGGAACCTACCTAGCAGTGCCCACACACCCACCCCTCCCCCATCTGCTCTTGAACATTCTAGAGTGTGCCACACCCTGATCACCTCAGTTCTGACAGAAACTGTGATGGGGAGGGTCATGCCTAGTGGTCAGAGTTGGAATCAAGAGTCCAGGGTAGCATTAGAGTGAGAGCATGGATGGAGAAAGAACAGGCTAAGGCTTGGGGAGTCTTGTCACTGTCAGTCAAAAATGAGTTCCAAGCCCTACAAAGACACTGAGCAGACTGAGAGGCTGTTTCTTTTTGAGAGGCTTATATACCTGGTCTGGGAGTCACATGGCCAGTTCTTAGCTTGTGGATTGGCTGGAGCCTAGCGCAGGAGTGACTCATCATCTTACAAGTTCCTTCCAATCACCAGCTGCAACAGACCAGAAGCAAATCTGGAAAGAAGACCCTGAACATAAGAATGGCCACACTGGGTCAGACCAAGGATCCATCCAGCCCAGTATCCTGTCTACCGACAGTGGCCAATGCCAGCTGTCCCAGAGGGAGTGAACCTAACAGGTAATGATCAAGTGATTTCTCTCCTGCCATCCGTCTCCACCCTCTGACAAACAGAGGCTAGGGACACCATTCCTTACCCATCCTGGCTAATAGCCATTAATGGACTTAACCCCCATGAATTTATCCAGTTCTCTTTTAAACCCTGTTATAGTCCTAGCCTTCCCAACCTCCTCAGGCAAGGAGTTCCACAGGTTGACCGTGCGCTGAGTGAAGAAGAACTTCCTTTTATTTGTTTTAAACCCGCTGCCCATTAATTTCATTTGGTGGCCCCTAGTTCTTATATTATGGGAACAAGTAAATAACTTTTTTCTTATTCAGTTTCTCCACACCACTCATGATTTTATATACCTCTATCATATCCCCCCCTTAGTCTCCTCTTTTCCAAGCTGAAAAGTCCTAGCCTCTTTAATCTCTCCTCATATGGGACCCATTCCAAACTCCTAACCATTTTAGTTGGCCTTTTCTGAACCTTTTCTAAGGCCAGTATATCTTTTTTGAGATGAGGGGACCACATCTGTACGCAGTATTCAAGATGTGGGCGTACCATGGATTTATATAAGGGCAATAAGATATTCTCCGTCTTATTCTCTATCCCTTTTATTCCTATTATTCCTAACATCCCATTTGCTTTTTTGACTGCCGCTGCACACTGGATGGATGTCTTCAGAGAACTATCCACGATGACTCCAAGATCTTTCTCCTGTTTAGTTGTAGCTAAATTAGCCCATTATATTGTATGCTCTTTAGACAGAGCCTCTAGTTGTTGGTTTAATCAGTTTAGGTATTGTAGTTTAGGTTTGATGCTTAACTTAAAAAGTTAAAGGTTTTAGTGCTAGTTATCTTTGGCCAAGGGCCAAGAGGCCAAGAGACCAGGTTTGAAATGAGGCATATCATATCTGACGGTATTCCCGGCATTGAACGCACACACTCAGTGCCTCACTTGTCTTGACTATAAAGAAGCCCTGAAATACTAAACACATCAACAGGAGGGGGTGGTCAAACTTCAAAATGTCAGAGTCTGAGTTTGGATCAGAGAAGTATCCAAAAGTTTGACCGTTTCTTACTAGTTTAGCCAAATCTTTAAAGGCACCTTCCTAAACCACACGACCTTTGCCCCCTAAGGACAGCCTCAAGTGTTCTAAAATCATGAGTCAAGCGGCAAAAATCATGAGATTGGGCTAAAAATCATAAGAGTTTTTAAAAATAAAAAGTAAATGTGGGTTCTTTCTAGTTGCCATCTGGTACTGGAACCTTTAGGATTCATGTTTTCAAGCTAGAAACTTAGTAATTAAGAAAAATGCTGAGGTTCTCATATCATCACAGGAATCCAGGAGCTTTAAGGAATAAAACCCTAATATTGTGATAAAAGCAGGAGAGTCAGCAACACTCCCCTTCCAAACCTCCTGCAGTCCTGGGCTTCTGTCTATTTGAGGGGGGGGTGGTTTCCAGCAGGTCAGGGTGAACTTCTGACACACTTTTAACATCTTCAGGAGGCTCTCATGATG